>NC_133387.1:65866780-67087852 GCF_047511655.1 Castor canadensis
CTTGTTCTTCAGATTCCTCCAGTTCCCAATATCATATTTGCTTTTCTCATCTTCTAGAGTTGTGGCTTGGGGAAGAGAGAGCTGGTAAGAGTGTCTTTATCAGGAGACATTGTTTTTCATTAACTTCTAAGTTTATGTCTTCTTCATCTGACTCTTTGCCATCTAGTATATTTTCTGATGCTATTAGGACATAATGAAAATTTCATATTGTAAATTAAGAGTATATAAATTCTCATTGCAAACCCTAAAGTAACACTCCTCAAACTATGGATCAAAACCCATTTGTGGGTTCTGAAATCAATTTAGTAGGTTGTGTCTAGGATTTAAAAAATTGTAAGAAATAGAACTGAATAGAAAATATAAATCTTAACTCATAATAAGAGGAAAACTTTTCTAAACTAGCTTTGTTTTGGAGATACTTAATTCATACTCTGTTTTTTGATGAGGTGAAGACACATTTGAAATGCCTGATTGACATAATTTCTTCTGATCTTTCATTCATTGAGAGTACTAGAGTCTCTGCTACATCCTCCACTTAGCCATTTGGCTTTTTTGGAAGATGCTATAAGTCATTTGCATAATAGAACAATACTATGAGCTGAGTCAAGCTCAGTAGTAGATATGACAGAGTGAAGAATGACAGAATGTTATTTTAAGACAACAACCTGACTGCTAAAGTTATTGTCTTATTGTCTAATTTTAGTTTGCATGTCACAATGTAAACATGTTCTTACTCTGCATTCCCTCTATAATACTCCTAATTTCTCAGACATACTCTTTGATCTACCTTTGGATTTCTAGGTTCAGTGGAGTGAAGGTTAAGTACTCATGAAGGCAGAGGAGAACAATCACATTAATTTCAGGCAAATTAGTAGATTCCACATATAAATTCTTCATGCTCCCAAGCTCACATTGTTACCACATTTTTCTAAATCAGAGTTTTGGCTTGATGGCCTCTAAGTTCCTATTCATTTGATTTTATGCCATTTAAGAATATCTATACACTTGATCTTTGCTTTCAAAGGCTACACTAGCTAATAGAATAAATTAATCTATGTTAAACTGTCCTTAATTTTCTTGCTTTGTTGATTCTTCACTCTTGTTTTGAAATCTCGTTTTGTAACCTTTACCCAACCCTCAACACTTGCCCCTGACATTAGTTACTTTTGCATAGCTGTGATCAATATATGAGAGAACAATTTAAAGGGGGAAGGGTTTATTTTGCTCACCATTTCAGAAGATTCAGTCCATGGTTGCTTGGCCCCATGTGTTTGGACTGAACATCATGGTGGTGGAAGGAAGTTCTGTACCTTACGGCAGAAAGGAAGCAAAAAGAGAGGAAAAGACCAGGTAAAACCTTCAAAGGCATGCCCCAGTAACCTAGGTCCTACCTTCAAAAGTTTTCACAACCTTCCAAAACAGTGCCACCAGCTCAGGACCAAGTGTTCAACATGAGCCTGTGGGGGACATTTCATAATGAAGCCATAACACCCCCTAAATTCATCAGATAGCCTTCCCTCCTATCTCACTGAAGCCCCCACGTCCACCTAAAAACACTGAAGAACTTTTAGCTAGTTCTGCTCTTCTTACTTGTAATAGTTTGAGCCCTGTATCTGGACTCAGAGTCTCCTGACACCAGTCTCATTTGAATATACTCTCTCTTCTTGCTAGTCATTTCTTTCTCCATGTCTGCAGACATACTAATAATGACTCTCCTAGGAAAATTTTCCTCTACAACCACCTTCTATATTCTTCATTTCCAGTTTCTTGGCATCACTATTTGCATTTTTCTCCATAAATTTCTCCTCAAATTAGAACGTAACCCATGGAAATATAGACTTATAAGAAAGAATACTTGATAGTGTCGTAGTCCTTTCAAGGCATTTGCATTTCAAGGGATTATCCACAGAACTTAATAGTGGGACTTTGGTACTTGGAGACTGAAGGGAGAGGTGGTTTGGGACAGAAGAGTATCTAGTTTTCCAACATGTTTCATTCCTTTGTATTTTATCTTTCAATACTTACCTTAGTAGAATAGGCCTGACCTCTAGTGGAAACAATTTGGTCTTAGGTCTGCTTAGGTCTCTTTACAAGAGCCAGAGCTCAGTTCTGTGTTAAGCAGGTATTGAGAACATGCCCACTTATTGACTGATTTGCTAATTGAAAAGTCTTAGCTTTATAAAGAAAAACACTAATGTATCCTTTATTGTACATTCTAAAAAAAAAAACCCTCTCAGTAATAGACTTTATTTCATCCCCAGTTCTTAATTTCACAAAATATCTTTTAAGAAAAATATATCCCCAAAATATCTTTCAAAAAGGTAATTATCATGTTTTAATATTTATGTGAATCTTTTTTATCTAAATAGACTTGAAAGCATTTTGCAAACAGATTTATTACCTATATAGTATATTCAAGTCAATTAAAGTAAAATTCAATTAAAAAGCAACCACCTCCGAAGTAGGGCTCAGCAGATGTTTAACAGCTCACAGCGACACCTCACAGCAGTACAACTTAAGCAGCAATTGACGAATGAAAATGAAGAGTTCCATTTTCTATTTAAGCTACAGGAGCAACAGAGAGAAGTAGAATGTAATTATCCAAATTAGAAATTTTCCATGACACTGAGGTCACAATCTCTGCTATTCACAAAAGGGCCAGGGGATATTTATTGATCTCACACAGCCAAGAACACTGCTTTATGTCTCTGCTGATGGACAGCTCCCTCAGGCACATAACCTCCAAATAAGCCAGCAACAAAAATTCACAACAAAGCAAGGTATCGGTTTCAGGACTTCAAGAAGGCAGTCCCTCACTCTTTAATCTCCTGACACTAGGGTCAAAAGAGGACTTGACCACCGGACTATCTACCCATGACACAGTAGAATACAATATGAAAGATGTAGTCATAGTGTGCCTTTTTGTATATTATAGAAGGGATTTTACCGGTATTCCACTTGATCCTGAGTCTGAATGGAGTGGAAAACATTCTGCTACTTTGCTCTGTGATTTTCACGTTCAGTACTACCAAGAGCTAAGGGATACTGAGGTGGGTCGGGGTTTCTTCCAGGCATAGAGATGTGATTTGAAAAGAATGACTATACAGTATCAAAGCAGGCTTACCAAGAGTTAAAAAACAACAACAGCAACAAAAACACCACTGTACTGGAAAATGATTGGTTGGAGAACTGAATAGGTCTCCCTTTCTTCCAGATGTGACTTTATGCTGCTTTCACAAGCTGGCTTGATTAACCTGCATGTACCAACATTTTGCCTAATATATTACATTGTTTTTGATTTAAATGCTAGATGGACTAGGTTTCCAGATAGAAATGTAAAAAAACAGCTTCTTAACTGCAGTTTATGTTGAACTGAGTGATAATTTTACTCAGTTTTTATTTAATCTGATAGAATTCTAAAATTAAAAACAAGAAGAAACATATTAATGGACTTATCTCTGGGTCAGATTTTCTTATCGGCTTGCCATTATAATGCTTTTTATTTAATTCATTCACTTTGATAATGACCACTTGCAAACAACATACTGATACATATATAATTGAAAATTATTTTATTCCTGCATGCTGATGACAGGATTTTACAGCCTGAAAGGAGTCAGGAGACAGGAATTTTTGGTAGAGACACTGCTTACCTCTAAATCATAGTCTATCAACAGATATTGATATAACTATTTTAGCTAGTAAGAAGTACAACAAGGCTATTTGGATATTACATGCCATCACCTTTAGCATATGATTCACAGAGATTAAATATTGAGGAAGATACTTTCTTCCTGTGTAAGAAAAGTAGATGTACTCAAGATGATTACATTACCTGATTTTCTTAGCATCAAGTTGATGCAAATCAACACTTTATTACATACTCACTATGTGAACAAAACTCTGCTGTGGTCAAGGAAGATATAAATATGAACACCTGGTCTTTTGAATTCTTACAATATCTTGTGGACCTAATGAAATAGGAAGGCACAAACAATAAGGCACGGGGGACACACAGCATGACAGTGTGCAACCAGAAATTGTGGTTATTAGAACTTTTTTTTTTACATAGATAGAACTTCTTTTTGTAGTCTGGTGCTACTGCTCAAAAGCAAACTTTACAATTGACTTTGGAGATCTCAAATTCTGTTTTCAAGAGTGTAAAGAATATTGGAACCAAGGAAACCCCCTTCAAGACAGCAAACGCCAAATCATAATTGGTCACCCAGGGAAGATACTAAATTTGGAAAATGAGGTAGAGGCTGTCGTCACTCACCAGATTTAGTTTTCTCCTATTATATGACAAATTTTATTCCATCAGTAATATCCCTCTCCTATATTTACCACCTCTCCCTGACCACTGGGTCCTTCTCAGTTCAGAAATTTGATCAACTCCTTTGTATCCCAATTAATCATATATACATGCACCTGAACACCTTCTACACATCTCTATCTTCCTCTTTCCCTTTACAGTCAAACTTTGGGAAGGAATTGTTTGTACTCATTGCCTCTCCTTATTTATTTAAGTGTTGCCTCAGGCACTGGCAATTTATCACCACACTATTGAGATTACTCTTGAAATCCATAACAAACACTCTTCTGCCTTTCATCCAGATGCAGCAGGGGTCTGTTGATAGTTTCCCCATCTTGAAGCTTTCCCCTACCACTGCCTCTATGGCACCATTTCTCCTAATCTTCTCCTTGCTTCAGACTACTCATTCATGGTCCACTTCTTCCTCTACCTCTTGGGTATCATTCTTTTCCAGAATATCATTCTTGTCTTCTTACTTGGTCAGTCTCCAAGTCATGGGGAGTAGAAATTGAGTGAATTCTAGAAATAGCTGTGTCAGTTTAACCATTGATCCTTCCACTTAATAGCAAAGCAATCTAAGACAACTTAACTTCTGTGAACCTCAGTTTCCTCATCATCAGTGAGATGGGACTAACCACGCACAATTCATCAAGTCCTTGTGAGAAATAAATGCAAAACTGGAATGTACATGCTCATTTAATGCTCATTCTACTTCACTACTTTACTCCATATTCACAGTGCCCTAATTTATTTTTCTAGCTCAGACTTTACCTGTTTTAGTGAAGTCATGACACCCCCTCAGGGTCTATCTCTTTCTTACTCTCACATGGAGTCCCATTGCCCTAAAAGCTCGTGAATCAATTATTCTCTTATTCTCCTGCTTTACTCAGGGTAGTTTGGGCTGAATTAATCCTTTATCTATGCAATTTCAGTAGTCATCTAATGGGTATACCTCCAGTCATTCCCACTCCCCCATCCTCATGCACCTCCCTCCATAGCTATCACTTAATTCATCTTCTATACTGAACAGCCATCATTGGTTCTCCATTGTTTAAAGAACAAAGCTGGCATCCTTTGCATGGCACACAAAGCCTCTCAGGGTGTTCCTCTTACTCTAGTGGTCTATTTTACTCTAGCTTCCTTCCACAAATGTCCTGCCCTCCCTTCTTAACAATCTCCTGGTAAGTTTCCTAACTCACATGTCCTAACATTCAGCCTCTATTTTTAGAGGAATCATAAAAAGGACTAAAAAGAGAAGTCCTCTTTTACATACTGTCCCCTCTTGTTCATTCTGAAAGCCTCAGTTCATGTATCACCTTTCCCATGAAGTCATCCTTAATATTTGTCATCATTACTCCACTTCCACCATTTATAGGTTTTTGAATTGCAAAAATATTTATTTTTGTTAAACATATTTATTGGACACTGAATTAATTATCAATTTCTCCATAACAAATAACTACCAAATTTAATGGCTTGAATAACAACATTTATTAAATAGCAACAGTTCCTGTGGATTAGGAACTTGTGTTACTGGAGTTTTAGGGCAAAATCCCCAAATCTAGGAGCTCCAACAAGACTAGGGTTGGACACCCATCCTAATATGTCAATTAAAGAGACAAGTAATGATGAAGGACAGAGAAAGGAAATTTATTAAACTTGTCAGTGTTTGGAAGAACAGATAAAGGGGTCCAGTCACCCTCCCCCAGGCCCATCTTCAGGGTACTGACAAAAGCTTTAGGTTTAAACAGAAGGAGAACTGGAGCAGGGTATGAGAGGTATACATAATTAAATAGTCTTTCTCAAAGTGTGGTCTGGTTGATCATTCTCTCAGTTCTGATTCTGCAAGGTGGTTTGGAAAAAGTCCTATCACTTGAGGGAACAATTTGTTTCCAATGATATGACTGTTCCTGTTTGGAGTGGGAGGCGTGTGATCTCATCATGGAATGGGGGCAATCTGTCCTATGAAGCTTTGCTGTTCCTGGACTCTAAAGTGATTGCAGGTTTAAGACTTTCAAGTACCCTTTTGGAATCAGACTGTCAAAACTGATAGTAAGATATTTCAGTTACTCTTATCTTTATGTCTTCATCCTCGAAGGGGGATGAGTTAGGTTAGGTATCACCAATTTTTTTGACAAACACTCCTTGAGTGATTAAGGAGTGTAGAGTTAAATAGGAGTCTGACCCAGAGTTTTAAGACAATGGAGACAAATACAAATTGAAGGGCAGTATGTCAGGCTCTTATCCTGCTTCTAGTTAACTTGAGGGCCCAAGTGAGGCATCAGACCTTTTAGCAAAAGCAGTTTCTAATAACCCATTATATTTGTACACATCTTAACTGCATTCTTGGGGTCAGTGAAGGTCTTTCATGAGGCTTCTATAAAAGTGTTGTTCAATGCTGCAACCATCTTAAGGTTTGACTAGGGTAAGATTTGCTATTGAGCTCACTTGGTGGCTGTTGGGCTAAGAGACTCAGTCTCTTGCTGGCTGTTAGTCTGAGGCTGCTCTTAATTCCTTGTTTTCCATAGGTCGGGTCACAACATGGAAGCCTATTTGATCAGAGAAAACAAGTGAAAAGAGAGGGTTGTGGGTGGAGAGGAACCAATGTTTCAGTCAGTTTGGGTTGAAAAAATAAAACCCCATAAACTGGGTGACAGAATATTTATCTCTCACATTTCTGGAGGCTGGATGTCTGAGATTAGGATACTAGCATTTTTGGGCTCTTGGTGAGGGTCTTGACCCTGGTTTTCAGATAGCTATCATCTTGTTGAATCCACACATGACAGAAAACAAAAAAAGGAGGAAGCAAACTTTTTGTTATCTCTTATAAGGGTACCAATTCCATCTATGTGGGCTCCATCGTCACAACCTAATTACCTCCCAAAAGCCTCAATTCCTCATATCATCATATTTGGGGATAGGGTTCTGACATATGAATATTAGAGGGGAGACAAAAATTTAGTCCATAATTACCAGTAATGTGGATATAGAACATAGTAGTGACACCCCTCACTTTAGTTCTAAATTGTTTATTACAAGTAAGCCACTATTTTTAGCCCATGTTCAAAGAGAAGAGATTATACAATGGTATGAATCCAGAAGCAGGAATTGCTGGGAACCATTTATCACAAGGAGAAGGTACTTGGCTAGGTTAGGTTTCTGCTGTCATTAAGGAACACCTGGCTAATTAAAGGAAAGAGATATGGGTACAAATAATTTCTGATTTGAAAAGCAATGTAATAAAACAGTACCCAAGTGCATTGATTAGGAAGGTGCTTGCCTGCAAGTTACAACAAACATAATTACTATAGTTTAAACTGATAGGATTTCAGTTTTCTCATATATTGTGAAATCTAAAGGCAGGTTATTACTGCCATTCAGTGACTCTCAACAGGAGATCAGAATCTTTGTATTTCTCTCTGTCTTTAACCCAAGATTTTTTGCCTCATGACTCCATGATGACTACTACACCTCCAGACATTATGTCTTGTTTTAAGGCAAGAAGAAAGGCATAGGGACTTTATTGTTTTAAACCAGTGATATATTCCCTAGAGTTGGATGGGGGCCTACCTTCCTATGATCAAAAGATACCACCTACCTGCTAAACAAATAGGATCTATTATCAAGGAACCAGGTGGAAAGGGATAGAAAGGCTGTAGAGGAGGCATAGAAGTCTTGGAAACTGTAGTAGGTCAAATAGCTCTCAAAGATTCATAGCTCTGCAGTACCTGTGAATATGCTACCTTCCATGGCAAAAGAGTCTTTGTAGATGTCATTAAATTAAGAACCTTGACCTGGGGAGATTATCTTGTATTATCAAAAACAAAGGAAAGGTAGAGTCAAAGAAGATGTGAAACCTGAAGCAGAAGCTGGGGTGATATGATTGCTGGCTTTGATGATAAAAGGAGGCCATAAGTCAAGGAAAGCAGGCAGCTCTAGAAGCTGGAACAGACAAGGAAATGGATACTTCCTTGGTGCTCCAGAAGGCACACAACCCTGCTAACACTTTGGTTTCTGTGTTAGTTTTATCATTGTCACAGCAAAATGATATGCCTGACATAACAACTTACCTGACAAAATGACTTAAAAGGAAAAAGGATTGATTTTGGCTCATGTTTTCAGAGAACTCAGCTCATGGTCACTAGGTTCTATGGTCAGGGAGAATATCATGGCAATAGGAGTGTGCAGAGTGGGTCATGTAAAGCAGGAGGATGATGCTGAGCTGAAGCTCTGGAGAAAGAGTCAGGAGATCATTCTTTATCTATCCTGTGATATTTAATTCCAGAATCACCAAATACTTCTACAAAATAATACTTTTCCTTCTACATTCCATATTAAAATTAAACTAAACAAGGGGATTCCAAGACGGCGGCTAGAGGGAGGAAGCAGAAAGCATGCCTCCTAAAGTAAAATCTTGGAGAGATGCTGGAGATACACCTTACAGGCAAAACCACCAAGAAGAGGCAAAACTTTGACCCCTCCACACCTCCAGCCTGCTCAGAGCATTTCCACTTCACATTAAACGGAGAAAGCAGGAGGGCCCCTGGGCTGCTGCCCGACGCCAGCGCCCAGACGGCTTGGGAAGACGCGGACCACAAAGTGAGCTAAGCAGTACACGGTACTCCCACAGACAACCCTGGGCCAGATCAGCATAGCCCCCTGGACAGACCAACCCCCACCCAGGGAAAAAAAGAGAAACTGAGTAATAAGCAATAAGAACAATAAAGACACGTAGCACAGAGGGTGGGGCACCCTGAGTGCCGAAGAGTGGGGGAGGTGAATCCCTCACAGAACTGTAAATAAACAAGCCGGGCCTGGCTGGAGAAGGTAGGAGCAGCGGCACACGCCCAGCAACCAGGAGCGGGAAAGCTTGTAAAAGTGGTGGTGGGAGGAAAACTCCATGGGAGAGGGGGAAGACCCACTTCCCACGTGAACTATAAATAAACATTCAGGCCTGAGAAAGCTGGTGCAGAGTCACCTCCCACAGTGTGCTTGGAAAGGGGAAAGCTTATAGCAGTGGCTAGCACACAGGAGAACTCTGAGTAAACAAAGCCTGCAGGGCCAGGTGAGTGCTAAGCTCACCCCAGAGATCTGCATAAATAACGCCTCCAGCAACAGTAGGCTGACAGCAGTGGGCAGGCAAGCCACAGACACAGATACCATTCACAGAACTGTCTCCAGGCTTTTTTTTTCTTTTCGCTCTCCCTACCTTTGATGAGACAACAACCAAACTACACTGCATGCTGAAAAACTTACTGAAACTGTATTGCATTTGAACTTGGGACACTTTGTGGGGTTTTTTTTGTTGTTGTTTTGTGCGGTTTTGTTTTATTTTAATTTTCCTCTTTGATGAGACAACTACAGAACAACATCGGAGGCACCATCTCCAGGATTGGAGGCTGAGGGATGAACACCAAAATTATTAAGACTGAAACTTTATTGCATTTGAACTTGGAGTTTTATTTATTTTTTTATTTATATATATTTTTTCATTTATTTATTTTTTATTTTTATTTTTATTTTTTATTTTCAATCCTCTCTCTGTCTTTTTAATGCCTTTTCAGCTTATGGTTGATTAGTACACTGTCTCTCCCTGTTTATACCTTTGAAACTTTTTTTGTTTGTTTCTTTGTTTTGTTTTTTTCTACTTGTTTATTTGTTTTTCCCTTTTCCTTTAACTTCTTTGCTTTCCATCTCCTCTCACCCTTCCATTCTAAATATCACTAGTGCTATTATTACAAGCCAGAAAATACTTAATTGCACACAGTACAGGGACAATAACAACACCAAGGACAATGATGGGAAGACAGAAAAAACAGGGAAACCAGTTTCCCCACAGCAAAAAATTAGTACAGGAACCAGAGGGAAATGAAGAAAATAGATACTCAGATCCAGATTACAACAAAATGAAGATAAGCTATGCCAAAGAACCCAATGAAGCCCATAAGAATAATCTAAAAGAAGAAATACTACAGGTACTCAATGAGAATTTTATAGAGATGATAATGGATATGGTCAACCAAAATGTACAGGAGACACTCAAGAAATTCCAAGACAACAAAAATAGAGAATTTGAAAAAGCAAAAGAAGAAATAAAGGAAACCATAGAAGCACTATATAAACACCAAAATGAAACAGAGAACAGGATATAAAATCAACATAGAAAAATCATTAGCATTTCTATACACTAATAATGAACAAACTGAGAAAGAATATATGAAAACAATTCCATTTACAATAGCCTCAAAAAAATCAAATACCTAGGTGTAAACCTAACAAAGGTTGTGAATGACCTTTATAAGGAAAACTATAAACTTCTGAAGAAAGAGATTGAGAAAGACTATAGAAAGTGGAGAGATCTCCCATGCTCATAGATTAGTAGAATCAACATAGTAAAAATGTCTATACTCCCAAAAGTAATCTACATGTTTAATGCAATTCCCATCAAAATCCCAATGACATTCATTAAAGAGATTGAAAAATCTACTGTGAAATTTATATGGAAACACAAGAGGCCACAAATAGCCAAGGCAATACTCAGTCAAAAGAACAATGCTGGAGGTATCACAATACCTGACTTCAAACTATATTACAAAGCAATAATGATAAAAACAGCATGTTACTGGCACAAAAACAGACGTGAAGACCAGTGGAACAGAATGGAGGACCCAGATATGAAGTCACACAACTATAACCAACTTGTCTTTGACAAAGGAGCTAAAAATATACGATGGAGAAATAGCAGCCTCTTCAACAAAAACTGCTGGGAAAACTGGTTAGCAGTCTGCAAAAAACTGAAACTAGATCCATGTATATCACCCTATACCAATATTAACTCAAAATGGATCAAGGATCTTAATATCAGACCACAAACTCTAAAGTTGATACAGAAAAGAGTAGGAAATACTCTGGAATTAGTAGGTATAGGTAAGAACTTTCTCAATGGAACCCTAGCAGCACAGCAACTAAGAGATAGCATAGATAAATGGGACCTCATAAAACTAAAAAGCTTCTTCTGCTCAACAAAAGAAATGGTCTCTAAACTGAAGAGAACACCCACAGAGTGGGAGAAAATATTTGCCAGCTACACATCAGACAAAGGACTGATAACCCAAAACTAATGAACCAATAAAGAAATGGGCAAGTGAACTAAACAGAACTTTCTCAAAAGAAGAAATTCAAACGGCCAAAAAACACATGAAAAAATGCTCACCATCTCTAGTAATAAAGGAAATGCAAATTAAAACCACACTAAGATTCCACCTCACCCCTATTAGAATAGCCATCATTAGCAACACCACTAACAACAGGTGTTGGCGAGGATGCGGGGACAAAGGAACCCTCTTACACTGTTGGTAGTAATGTAAACTAGTACAACCACTCTGGAAAAAAATTTGGAGGCTACTTAAAAAGCTAGACATTGATCTACCATTTGATCCAGCAATACCAAGAGCCATTCTTGGGGATATACCTAAAAGACTGTGACACAGTTTACTCCAGAGGCACCTGCACACCCATGTTTATTGCAGCACTATTCACAATAGCCAAGTTATGGAAACAGCCAAGATGCCCCACTACTGACGAAAGGATCAAGAAAATGTCATATCTATACACAATGGAATTTTATGCAGCCATGAAAAAGAACAAAATGTTATCATTTGCTGGTAAATGGATGGAATTGGAGAACATCATTCTGAGTGAGGTTAGCCTGGCCCAAAAGACAAAAAATTGTATGTTCTCCCTCATATGTGGACATTAGATCAAGGGCAAACACAACAAGGGGATTGGACTTTGAGCACATGATAAAGCGAGAGCACACAAGGGAGATATGAGGATAGGTAAGACACCTAAAAAACTACATAGCATTTGTTGCCCTCAACGCAGAGAAACTAAAGCAGATACTTAAAAGCAACTGAGGCCAATAGGAGAAGGGGACCAGGAATTAGAGAAAAGGTTAGATCAAAAAGAGTTAACCTAGAAGGTAACACACATGCACACGAAGTTAATGTGAGTCAACTTCCTGTATAGCTATCCTTATCTCAACTAGCAAAAACCCTTATTCCTTCCTATTATTGCTTATTCTCTCTCTTCAAGAAAATTAGAGATAAGGGCAAAATAGTTTCTGCCAGGTATTGAGGGGGTGGGGGGGAAAGGGAGAGGGTGGGGGCAGGGGGGGGAAATGACCCAAGCATTGTATGCACATATGACTAATAAATAAATAAATAAATAAATAAAATAAATTAAATTAAACTAAAAAAAAATAGTAGTGTGTGGAAGAAGCTGCATACCTCATGGTAGACAGGAAGAGAGATGAACCCAGACTAGGTATAACATTCAAAAGCATGCCCTCAATGACCAGCTTCCTTGAGTTAGGCCCCACCTTCTAAAGTTTTCATAATCTCCTCAAGAAGCACTAATAGCTGATACCAAGCTAAGCCCATGGGGGAACATTTCATATACAAACCATAACAATTTTAGTTCAGTGAGAGTCATGTTAAATTTCTCATCTTCATAACTCCAGGATAGTAAGTTTGAGCTGTTTTGAGCCACCAAGTTTGTGGTAATTTGTTCTAGCAGAACAGGAAACTAATAACAGCTGAAGGTACGGAACTCCACCTCCACTCCTTTCTCTTCTGTACTGGCATCTTGAGCTTACCTTCACAGTAACACTATCACATCTCCCTCCTAGACCGCCAAGTCTTTGAGGGCAAAAATAATTTTCTTTCTTTTTTTAAAATTTAAGTTACATTTATTTTTAACAGATATACAAGAACATACCCCATGTTAATGGGATGTTATGTGATGTTTTGATACATGTGTACACTGTGTAATGTTTAAATCAGGTTAGACTTAGTTTTCTCCTCAAAATTTATCATTTCTTTTAGTGAAAACCTTTAAAATTCTTCCTTCTTTTTGCAACTTCAAGGCCTAATACATTTTGTGGCGCAGAGCAGCAGACACTTAACAAAATGTTTTCAAACAAATAAATAGATGAGTTACAAAGAAAGTCTCTCACCATTTGTTAAGGATTTTAATAGAGGATATAAATTAAAATAAATTTCTATACTTAAACACTGAAAATAATTGGACTCATATAGAACACATGGGACAGGGTTTTAGGAGGACAAAAAACAAAATATGAAGTGTTCTAAACTAGGTATAATATGGTGTAGGATGTGTGTTTTTGTATGTGTAAATCCTTAACACTTTGTTTTCTGTAGTGGGATAAAATAATGAGACAATGGACAGTATAAGAGGGAGAAAAATGACAAAGAAGGAAAGAGTACATAGACTCTTAGGTTCTTAAATAATGTTTTGTCACAGTAATTAATAAAGTAAGAGGTATTTCCTGTCTAGATCAATTAAACATTTCCCCAGACTGAGCTCACATGTTAAAATTTACATTATTGAATATGTTAAAACTACTGGTGCTAGTTTAAAATACAGATGGTCTTTATAAATTGGCAGTACATTAATATCTCCCAATTTTCAGGTACCATTTCTTCTCTGAAAAAAAAATCACAAAAATGAGTTCATTCACTTCAACCAACAGGTTCCCCAGAAACTACTGGTTTTAGACCAGAACTACAATACTTTCAGCTACCAAGTCTGGATTATCAAAGCCTGACTTCCCACCTGTTGTGCATTTAGTTCATTTACTTAAGTTGAAAATCTGGAATAATTACACTTAAAGAAACAGAACACTCTATTTATAAAGATCATGATCACATTGCCTCCAATTCTTTTATTCCTCTAAAAGTGGAAGCATTTGGTTAACCAATTAAAATTCGTGGCAGTAGGATTGGGAGGGACGTTTTATGTAACCCTAACCCAAAGTAGAAACCTTCACTGTTTATGACAAAACAATGTTGATCTCTGAGCACAGCCATGGAAGGAATTTGACTTTGATATTCTCCTACTTTTCTACTGGAGCGTATCACAAATTTGGGTACAGATTACAGGATTGTCACCTTTGGTCGTGAAGGAAGATCCCTTCTCATCTCACTTAGAAAATGCTTCCTTCAGGACATGAGACTTCTAAATAATGGAAATGAGAGCAGTTAGTCTATTTATATCCCAAAGTGTGAGAGCCTGAGCACTAGAATCTGACCTCCTGGCTGCAAATCCATTTATCATTTACCAAGTGATTACACTCCCTGTGTCTCACTTTCCTTCTCTGAAAGGTGAGGCAATGAGAATTCAAATAGCATATGTGTCATAGTTTTGGTGTGGTTTTAAATGCATTGATAAAGTGCTTCAAACAGCATCTATATTAGGTTTGTAATAGAAGGTTAGCCCTTACTTTTATAATCTGTGGTGGTTCTGAATGGCCTAATGATTACTTATGAAAGTTCAATGGAATTTATTTAATCAAATCATGAAATGTTTATGCTGGGGATAAAATTAAAACTCAAATGATCCAAGCAAGGTGTTATGGTCATGCTTCTGTTTGTAGTACCAGTTACTTAGGAGGTAGAGATCAGGAAGATAGTGAGGCTAGCCCAAGCCAAAAAGTAGCAAGACTGCATCTCAACAAACAAACTAGGTACACTCCTATAATCTCAGCTAAGTGGGAGGTATAGGTAGGAGGATCTGTGTCTGAGGCTGACCCTGGGCAAACATGAGAATCTATATAAAAAAAATAACTAAAGCAAAGAAAGGAATTGGGATTGACTCAAGTGGTAGAGTTGCATGGCTAGCAAGCATGAAGCACAAAGTTCAAATCCCAGTACCTCCAATATAATTCGGATGATCCAATCCCTTCAAGCCCACTCTACAATCACAGTAGTCATGATTATTCTAAAATGCAAATGTGGTCATTGACTCACCAACCCCAAGATAAAGACCAAACTTAAGTTACCTGGCTTAACACTGTAGCTAATACTCCCCTCCCACCAATAGGCATCAATAATTCAAGTTTCTTGCTTTGAAAACTTGGGTTTTCTCTGGAACTGTTTCTTCTTCCTGAAACATTTTTTAGACATTTCACTTTTATTTATTTATCTTTTTTGGCAGTACTGGTGTTCAAATTCAGAGCCTCATGCTTGCTAGGCAGGCACTGTACCACTTGAGCCATTCCACCAGCCCTGTTTTTTGTTGGGTATTTTCAAGATAGGGTCTCACGAAGGATTTGCCTGGGTCTGGCATCGAATTGTGATCCTCCTGATCTCTGCCTCCTGAGTAGCTAAGATTACAGGTGTGAGCCACCAGTGCTTGGCTGGCATTTCACTTTTAGAACTCAACTTCCCTTGAGAAATTAGGATGCCGCCTATGTGCTTGCTCATACAGCACTGCAACACTTCTCCATTAGTACCTTTTGCACAGTATTGTAGTTGTCTCTTTGTATCTGGCCACCTTCCTCAGTTCTGAGGGGACAGACCATCTCTGTCTTCTCCATAGCTTTATTATCAAGACTAAATTCAGTTGAGAGAAATATTTGTTTTGTGAATGAACAAATCAATTATTTTTTTCCCACCAGGTTACTTAGGGTAAAGATGGCTTAGAATTAAAGTCTTTCCACTGTAGACCTTTGGTCAGTTCTTTGGACAAAATGGAAAGGCTTTTGAAGTTGTTGGAAGAAATGTTTTCCAAATACCAAATACAAACCCTCTTATTATAGAAAAACTATCAGGGTCATATTTTTAATTCACTCATTTTTTCCTATGTCTATTCTTCACCCTACATTCTTGTAAACATGAACGTATTCTAATTTCTTGATGATTTTAAACTTTCCACTTTTGTGTGTGTGTGTGTGTGTGTGTATGTGTGTGTATAGTTAATGGAGCTGAGACTAACATGGATATTTTTGCCTGATGATTGCAATTTCCAACACTTCTTATTACAAACTCTCATTTGATGCTATATTAGTGATTCTGAAGGGAAAGATTTTATAAATTGGGGTGTATGTCTCATTTACTGACTGTTACTATTATTAGAAAGAGAATGAAACCATTTACCTGCTCTTATAGATACACTGGAAGTTTTAAGTTAAACAAAGATTGGTTCGCCACTATGCAAGATTGAAGAGGAACTTCAGAGCTTAGAGTTCTGGTGCTTAGTTTAAGAACAGTTTATCACAGTCTTCCATCAATTTTGGCAAAAGAAAATGAGATCCCATACTCTGAATGTTCCTGACAATGCCCTCACCTGTCCTCTCCATTTTCAGGCACAGCTTCTTCAGCTTGTTCTGCCTTGACAATACCAGGACTAATTTCATTGTGTTCTTTATCATGCTTGCTTTAGTGACCAGTAGAAGTCCAAGATACTTCTTCCCAAGATGGCCCTTCATTATTCTAACCTCCAAGCTGCCTTGCATAGTCTTCCTGGGGCTTTTCCTCTTTCCTCCCCTTTTTACTAGTAAAATCTACTCAATTTTCTCTGAATACTTCTTTTGCCTTCTTGGCCCTCCTCTCAGGTCTCTCAAATGAAGGCTGTTTTCTTCTCCAGTACAACTGAAATTGGAAGTAATCCTTGTTTCTCACTGCCACTTATAGACCATTCTTTCTCTTTCCTTCTTCCCACGAAATAACAGTTTAGACATTGAGGCATCAGAATCTGCCACTCACTTCTAGTTGATATCACCTACTGACACCCCCCCCCCATTATTTAATGACATTACCCTGGGCCCATGAAACAGATTCTGTGTGGGCTATTTGTGTGCAAGTTCTTTGAGGAGCACACTATGAAACAACATCTGTATGTTAGTGAATAAAGCAGGATTAGACAGAAGAGATGCTGCATGGGTCTCAGCTCAGCCCATGGGAGTGTGGGATTTGGACTGTTCCTTCAGCATTGTCCCCTGATGATGGAAGGGGGCCAGGCCTTAGTACTTCACTATCAAACTCTTACTTTCTGAAGTATATGTGTCTTGCCAAGGCCTAATATACTTACCATTTCTTGCTCAACCAATCTGCTTAGCATGATCTCATTGATATAGTCGACTAATGTGATATTCTGTAGAATGTCTAAAATGTTCTAGGTCCTTCAAACTATGACAGAGGATAAAAGAGTTAATATAACCCATGATCTAGACATAAATGCATACTGTTGTCTATGCCACATTAATACAAACTACTCCTGATCCTCCTTCCTGATAGGGGTGAAAAAGAATGCATTCAGTAGATCAATGGCTGTATTCCTTGTACCTATGCTATGGTAATCTGCCCTGGCAAAGATACCACATCTGACATTATAGCTACTATTTGGTTGATTTCCAGTAGTCTAATTTTATTCACTAGGATATATCTAATTTTATGAGCTAGACTGCTAAATAACATGACAAAATGGTGGGCAGTATTCTTTATATCCTTAAGTAAAGTATCAGTCTCTACCATTGCCTTTGGGATATGATAATACTTTTTATTGATACTCCTGGCACAGGGAGTGGACTCCTAAATGCTTAGTCTTATTGCTATTGTTCACTATCCCTCCCACTGAAAACTCATCTGTTGTACAAAAGTCTAACTGCAAAATCTCTGTGTCTAGAGAGGTAGGCAGCCTTTTGCAATGGCAGAAGTCTCAGCCACAACTCTATGACAAGACTATATGCCATGGTAAGTGTCAGTGATGGTGAGGTCACAGTCTGGTCAGGTTAGGAGATATGGATTTAGAGAGGGGAGGTAGACAAAAGACCCACCTTGTGGAGTACTTGAAGGAAACACAGAGGAGTTTAGAATTGATCCAGTTCCCAGTGGGGAAACTTTAAAACTCCTGAGCAGAACAATGGGTTGGAAAAAGCAGGGCTTCATGGCATCAATATCCTTGCCATGGAATGGATGAAACATAGCAAAAAGAGCTGGGCTAACAATGATGGAAAATATTAGGGTAGTATAGGCATGATGTGACCAGGTGGCAGCCATATGAATTGGGATAATGATCAAATGATCTTGATAACATGATTAGAATCAAGGGATGGAGGAAAGATAGTTGGTGAAAGTGATTCTACCTGTTCATTCTTGAATGATGGAAGAATGCTATTCTATTTTAGATAATTCAGGATGTAGAGAAGAAAAAGGAACATTTAAAATAGGGGATGGTGAATTTAGTTAGGCCACATTGCATGTGAGTTAATGGTAGAAAAGCATATTGGAATTGTCCCTTAACAATTATAAATAGAATTATAGACTTTGCCAAACATTCAACAAAACAATAAAAATTTAAATCTGGAAAGGAGCCCTTTTAAGGGACCAATTAGGTCTTATTCAGGTGTTTCAGTGGAGGATGGCAATGGTGGCTTTTAAGAAGTTGTAGAGTGTTTGCAAAGGTTTTGCATGAATAATATTTGGAGAATTTAGTGCACACCTTTTCCCACAGCATTTTCCTGTCCATTTCCTTCTATTAACACAGCAGTAGATTCAGTGCTTCATTGCTTAAGAGAGACTAAAGAGCAAGCAAAAAGTCCTAAAGTAGTCTTTAGGACCTAGTATCTCTTAAAGCATACGCCCAGTGGAAGAAGTTTAAGGAGAAAAAAATGAACTAGAAGAAGCAGAAAGGAAAGAGAGGTGCCCTTAGATAAAATAGAGACCCTCTGAAGCTGAGGGAGAGTTTAGAAATTCTGGAACAGTAGGACTGTGTGCTCTATTTCCTGACAGCACATGGTGACTGCTGAACCCCAAAGAGAAGTTATAAGTAGTGGTGTTCAATCATGGCTGTACATCAGCTAATCTGGAGAGACTTAAAAAAAAAAATACCAATAGCCAAGTCTACCTCCAAAGATTCTGATTTAAGTGGTCTTGTTTGGACCCAGGAATATGTATTTTCCAAATGCTTTTCAGCTGATTCTTATAAGTAGCCAAATTCATTGGTCTAGGATAGAGTTTCTCAACCTGAGCACCATTAATATTTTGGATGGATAATTTTTTGTTTGCAGGGGGTGCTTTTTTTGCACTGTGATTTCAGCTGTGTTTCTGCCCTCTACCCATCAGATTTCTAGTGGTTTTCTTCTACTTCCGTTTATAGCAAAATGTTTTTAGATAGTGCCAAATGTCCCCACAAACAAAATTATTCCAGTTAAGGACCACTGGCCTAGGTAAACAATAGGCTTAGAGTTTCCTGGCTCACTTATAAATGACAACAATGCAGCAGAGAGCTTTTGAACCTTGAGGAAACAGTAGATGAATAAGAAAGAATATCTGAAGATTATGGATTATATAAACCAATGACTGACGATAAGAGTATTTTCCTCTCCACTTCTCAAACCTAGGGCCATGCACTGTGACAACTTCTGAAGTCTTAGCACCACTTAGGGGTGAGGGTGGAAGATGGGGGACTGGAAGGAGAACTCCAAAGTAGCTATTATAATTTCCTGCCAGTCTGGTAGTATGGCACTTACAATTAAAAATGAAATATTAAGAGAGGTGGGGTGGAGAAGAGTTATATTTCTTGCACACCTGAGTTTGTGGTTTGGTTTTCATACATATCATATTTCCCTCTTAGTTATCAGAACTATATCACACAAAGGTCTACCATGCATGCATATTCATGCCAATCATGTAGTAGAGTAGAAGGTTGAAGCAGATTGGCTGAAATGGAAGTAACTGGCTAAAAAAATCCATAGGTGATGCCTAAATTTATACAGTAAATATCTGAAATGGGATTGCAAAGTAAGTGCTGGTAACCAAAGACACTTTGGGGGACTTCTTTAGCAGTGAAAGCAACCCATCATGTTCTTCTGAGTCCTTCATATTCTTCCACTGCCTGGAAGCTCTAATGATCTCAGATGAACAATTTGGAGTTCAAATAGACAACAGAATGAGGCATTCTGTTTCCTAAGGTGGTGTGGAGAGCAGAGTAGGAGAAGCCAATGAGGACATAAGATGTAGAGCAGCTGCTTTTCCTAAGTTGTTTATGTCAAATAGTCTGTAGGCTGAGATTTGGCACAGCCCCAGCTGCAGAAGAGAGCAAGAAGGCAAGATGGAGATCAGCTGCGTTTCCTAAGTTGTTTAGAATCAGGAACACAGTTTCCTCTTGTTACAATTTCACACCCCTCCCTGAGAACTGCTGCTCCACCCCTTGTTTACCACTGGGTATAAAAGGAGGACTCGAGGCTTTTTGGATGAAGGGAGATTTCTGAAGGGAAAAGAATTGCTGAAGGAGAATTGCTGAAGGGAAATTGCTAAAGAGGGGTTGATGGAATTGGTTGGCAGATTGCAAGGGAACAGCCGCTGTTGATTGTGTGCAAGTTTGAGGGCCAAGACTTTAAGAAGGCTAAAGAGAGAACAAGGGACAGTGCAAGTTTGCATCAAGAACTTTATATATAGGCTTTACAAAAGCTAAGCTAAAGAAAAGCTAAAGAGAACATGGGACAGTGCAAATCTGAGGGCAAAGACTTTAAGAGAGATTTTGCTAAAGAAAAGCTAAGAGAAAACATGGGACAGAACAAGTCTAAGGCAAGGACTTTAAAGAACAGAAAAGAAGGCTTTAGAAGTGAGGTTTTAAAGAATAGAAAGAAGAAAGATTTTTAGAAGCAAGGTTTTAAAGAGTTGTAAATGAGTAAGGCCTTAAAGAAAAGATAGAGAAAAGAAGCAGAGTAAAGAGATTAATAGAGATAAGGAGCAATGAGGCTGTTATGCATCTCCACCTGAGCAACCAACACACCTGGCCCCAACTTTCTGTCTATCTGTCTATCCTGTGTCCTTTCTGCATCTCTCATCACCCCCAGTTAGACCCAGTTAGGTTCAGTAGTAACAGGAGTGAGTGAAAGCTCACTCTAAGGTGGGAGGACAACAATGTTATACAAAGCTCATAGCTCCAAACTAAAATGACCAAGCCAAATGGCAACTTTCCATCCACTGACTTTTTTTTTTTTTGGCTTTTGTAAGTGGATTTGTTATTCCAATGGCATTGAAAACCAAAACATTCTTAACAGCATCTAATAAAATCCCATAATTTAACAAATAGGGAGCTTGAAGTCTGATTTAAATGACATTGCTCAATGTTAGGACATTACTCTAGCACTAGGGATAGAGCTTGGGTCTGATCTTCATCAAGAAGACAAGACCAAACTTGTCGTTTTTTCACTTACCCAGATACCTCAATTCTAAATACAGATTTTCAAAAATAGTTTTCTATTTACTACTAGTGATTTAAAAAGATCAAAATATTGCAAGTGTTAGATATTGTTAATTATAAGGTCATTTAGCCACAGGAACAAGACCATAATTCCATAATATGGAAACTCTTAGACGATTTTCCATGGACAGGAGTGCTTTACAATTGTTTGCAAAAAGGGAAGGATTATCTTTGTTCTAAGCCTAGTCAAGGTACAAAAGAGTTGACTTGACTCTTGCCTGTATAATACATTCCTGCTAAAAGTTACTTTTGCCATCTTGTGTCCTTTATCTATATATTCTGCAGTTTTCTTTAAGACTTATGGAAAGAGTCTCTAAAGAGCCTGAAGCTAAAGTTCAGGTTGCTGCTTTTCAGAGTAAAAAAACCCTCAAAAGGAAGTGGTTATGAGGAATAAGGAACATTCTAAGAGAAGAATTGAGCTCAATAATGCAGGAAATTCATCTGATCCAGAAAGCCTGTGTCTTCCTTCAAAGAACAGAGTGATTTCTGGGGTGATCTACTATATCCATGGCACCATGTGATGACTCTTCAAGCTGTGATGTCTGAATCCCTTCAAGGATTTATTTCATTTGAAGTGAAATCTCTGAGGTTCAAAGACTAGGTGGCTTCATGGTTTCCAAAGCCTAATTAACTGTGATGTATTAGAGATTAAAGGTATAGAAGAGCTGGGATCAGTGTTGGTTGATGGTGATGGGGTCAGATCAGAAGTGGAGCTAGAAGTGGGGAGAGCGGGTGGCATTACAGACTAAAGTTATGTTGAAGTCCGAACTGAAAAATATGATGTAAGTAGGTCACTGGACAGAAGCAATACTTGCCCAGTAGAAGTTAGACTTGATGTGGCATGGGAGGTAAGAGTCACTTCCCTGGTCTGTCTTCTTTAGTAGGGACATGGGCTTATATCTTTCACCTTTGTCTCAGTAGTCCAACATAGCTCAGTTCTGGAATATACAAGGAATACAATGAACTCAAATGGATCAATTAAATTTTCAAACAGTTTTCTCATTTAAGAACATTTGGATTTATAATAGACTCTTGAAACACTTATTCAGCCTCAGACTTGAAAACCAACAAAATAACAAATAAAAATAATAAAAAATATTTGAATTGAAGAGTTGACAAGCTAATGGAGAACTGCCAGGCAAAATTCTGAGAGAAAGCCTGATCTTGGAGAGGTAAGGAAAGGAACTGAGTATTAACACCACCCTGAGAGCATTTGTCAGTATTAGGAAAGCTGAGTTTTGTCCAGCAGCTCCAGGGGTAAGAGGACAGAAGTCAAGTCCTTTACCAGGAAAGTCTATCAAACATTCAATGATGAAAAATTCAATGATGAACTTAACCATGTCAAACTCTTGCAGAAAATAGAAAGAGGTAACATTTCTCAACAACTTTTATGAGTTTAGTTCATCCCCAATTCTAAAACTCAGTAAGGACAACATGAGAAAAGAAAAACAGGGGCTAATTTCAATGTAAGAAAATCATTGCAAAACTCAGAAATGTGAAATTGGGTCAATATTAAAAGTCAATCAAAATGTAACTCATGGCAATGAAAGATTGAAGTAGAGAAATCATATGGAGAACTTAAAAGATGAAAAAAAATATAGAACAATTGTCCATTACCAGTAGTGTAGTGGGGACTATACTAAAAGCTTTTGTTTGTAGCCAACTTGGTTGCTGGCCTGTTTGCTGTGTTGCTAATATGGGAATTTAAATTGACTCAAATTTTTCCCCTTTCTCTCTCTCCATCATGCTGGGAAAGCCAAGTTAGGCTATTGCCCCCATTTGTCTCTCTCTGTCAAATAAGACAACTTCAGAGTGGTAAACCAGGACATAAGAACCAAGGCCACCATCTGATCTTGGGGCATGCACTTTGTCATATAACCCAGAGAAGAGCTCCTGAGCATTCCCTTAAAAACTAAACATTTTCTCCCAGAAGCAGGACATCAGACTTCAAGCCTCAATTTCACTTTCCTCTTCATTTTTTTCTAGGAAAATTAATAAGCCTTAATTTCCTTTTCTTCAAAATCCTGCTCTAATTATTTGTAAATTGGCACCAAGTCCAGGAACTGAACTTTCAGTAATAGTACAATATAATGGAATACGATATATCAATGATATGAATGAATAATAGCTAAGTGACATGACATCAATGAATTTTACAAATGTAATGATGAAACAAAGAAGCAAGAATTAAAATAGCATAATATAACAACATTTGTAAAGTTTTTTTTAAAACCAGGCAAAATATGTGTATGATATTTAGGAACACATGATATCTAGAAAAACCTTGAAGAAAAAGAAAGAAATCTTTTACTGTAAAAAGCCACAGTGCTGTCCCCTGTAGGAAAGAGGAAGAGGCTGTAAATTGAATGGGACACATGGAGAGTTTTTGAGTGCTGTCAATATTTTATTTCTTGATTTGAGTGGTAGTTACTCAGGTGTCCATTTAATAACTGCTATAATTATCTATATTATGTAAATTCTAAATATATCTTACATTTCTCACCAAAAATTTTTTTTAAAAACCTCTCAGGTATCATAGAAATAAAGCTCAAGTAATGGCATTTCTGGCACCTTGTCTGACAAGCAGCAGGAGAGATATCTTTGGGTAAGAAGTGCAGACCCCTAGTTCTTTCAGCCACTCTATATACCCAGCTGTTTACTCTGCTACTCAGATTGGCAAGCTTGCCCTCCACAATGCACCTCACAGAACAAGAAAGATTGATCCTGGTCATTTATGCAGTGTCTATTGATTTTACCATAATATTTTAGAACCAACCAATATTATGATTAGTTAAGCCATAAACATCAAAAATTTAAATTGAAAGCAAAGTAATTATTTTCATGTCAAAAAATTTGAATTATACAAACCAACAAACATGATTCTAAAGCAATGCCATGTAGTTTGTCCAGTTATGGGTCATAAGAAATAAGAAATAAGACACACTGAAAAAGTCAATGATAGAAAGTAAAAATGCAAAACGTGCTATTTTTTTGAATGATAGTTAACAGCTCATGGGAGAGGAGCCTGAAGTTGCCATGGCAACAGTAATGCAGGAAAATGAGCCTCTAGCCTCTAAGTCTCCTTTTTTTCTCTTTCATAGTCTTGGCACTAAATAGTAAAGAATGGTCCCAGACGATGTGTAAAACCCATAATGTTTATAAATTAGTCTCAGTTAACACATACAACAACCTTGAGTTTCTAAACAAATAACATGCTGATGAATGTTAAGAGGGTAGAGATAGCTTTGATGAATGTGCAATGTATCCAGATCCCATAAAATAAAATAATATGACATATGGTTGGTTTTACTGATGGTCTTTCCATATCAAACCTAAACAACATCATGTGCAGCATCATTTCTGAATTTTATGCCATCTTTATGACACGTTACTAAAATATATCTCATTTCAACCACAATCTCTAATCAACATTCACTTGTCTATTGCACAACAATTGAGTAGTATAATATACTTTAAAATAGTGAAGTTTGGGACCAGTTACACTTTTTTTTTTGTTTTTGTTTTGAGATAGTGTCTTGCCATGTTTCTCAGGCTAGCATAGAACTCACTGTGACCTCAAACTCGAAAACCTCCTGCCTCAGCCTCTCAAGTGCTGGGATTATGGGTGTGTGCAACTATGTCCAACTGGGACCTTAAATACTTGAGTTGAATTTCCAACACTGGCACTCATTTGCTGGGAACTCTTGGGTGAGTTACTTAGTATTTCCAAACTTTAATTTCCTATCTATAGAATGGAGATAACTACAATTATAGTACCTCTTAGAGAGTGCAAGGGTTCAATAAGATCATGCATGTAAAAGCATTTAACACAGCACCTAACTCATATTAAGCACTTCAAATATTAATATCTTCTTATTATAAATAGCATACTGTCCATAGCCTATGGCCGTAGATATTTTAAGCAAGTTTTGAAAACCACAGAAAGTTCTCAGAATCGTAATTCTTAGTCACTTTATTCTACTTCTTTTTCTATTTCTGATTTAGTGTGTTTTATTTCCCAGTTAGTATTTGGAATCCTTATCTAAAGACTATTCTTCCAGCCTCCCTTTATTTCTTCCACTGCTGAATCAAGCTTCTGCCTGGCTCCAATCGCAATCACAATCAGGAGAAATAAATTCTGAGAGCCAAAGCTCAGCTTAATCTCTATTTTAGCTATAGTTTGATAAGTGAGATAAATAAAGGGTATACTTATATCATGTCTAGGAGTATAAAAATGGGAGACTGGGGAAGGGCTGACCAAAAGCTCAAATCAATAGCAGGAATATGAGTTAATAATCCCACACCAAAATTAGTCAAAAGTGCATATAAGGTTTGAAAAGGTCTAATAAGTGGAAGTAAGATTATAGTAAGGGCTTATTGTATCTACTCATTCTAGAAAACAAAGAAAGGTTTTTATTAATCATCTAGAGCCTCATTTTGTCCTTAGACTCTGAGAGTAAAATAGAGAAGGATTTAGAGACCCAAGGGTGATTTTTCTTGACCCTAAAATTAAAACGTTCACTGTTAGCTAACAGTTCTGGCTTAGAAGCATAGACTTGAGCCAAGCTGCTTTCCCCCTTTTCCCCGCTAAATTGAAGTTAGTGTACACATAGAAACACAAATTATTTGTGTGCAACTCGAAAGTTTTTCACAAAGTAAACATACTCATAGACCCACTATCTAGAATAAGAAATAGAATATTAGCAATATTAAAAAAAACCTTCCTTAGTACCTTTTCCAGTCTTTGTTGCCTTCAGTGGTAATCACTTTGCTATATAGCAGTATAATTTTTGCTTTAAAATAGTTTTAATTTAAAAAATAGAATCATTACAATATTAACTTCTGTGTTTGGTGTATTTTCATCAACAATATGATTGTGAGAATTTCCTGTGTGTGTGTGTAGTTGTGGTTTGTTTATTCTTGTTGGTAAATTGTATTCCATTGCATCAATGAATTACAGTTTTTTAAAATCAATTTCCGTTGATAGACATTTGAGTTGTTTTACTTGAGGTTTTTTACAAATGATGGTGCAATAAACATTCTTGTACCTGTCTTTTTGTATGCATTTATGCAGAATCTAATGCACTTCTGTTACGTGTATACCTAAGAATGAAAATGCTGGATCACAGAATATGCAAATATGTAGTTTTAGTAGATGTTGTCAAACCAATATCTCCACGTGCCCAAAATGGTTCTACTGATTGCACCACCACCAGCAGATTTCTAGATGCTTCACATCCTCAGCAACACTTGGTGTAGAACTTTAGCTTTACTGGTCAGTGTGCGGTAGTATCACTATTATTTTTATTTTCATTTTCTTAATGAACAATGAGGTTGAGCACATTTGCAAGTATTTATTGGCTATTTAGTGGGTTATATGCTTTTAAAAAGTGCCTTTCCAAACCTTTTGCACATTTTTCCTATGGTATTGTCTTTTTTTCATTTATATGAAATTCTTTTATTTTTATTTTATTTTATCCTTTTCACATTTACTTACATGTGTATACATTTTTTGGGCCACCTTCCCCCCAACACTACTTCTGGGCAGAAACTGTTCTGCCCTCTTGTTCTCTGATTTTGTTGAAGAGAAAACATAAGAGATGAGATAAACAGCATTTTTGCTAGTTTGAGACAAAGACAGCTACACAGAGAGATTCCTAGTGGTGTTTCCCTGAATATGTCTATTACAACCCACATTGGTTCATCTCTACCAGACCTCTTCACTGCAGTGGCCTCTGAAGATTAAGATTTCTATATTTGCTCCTCTACTGTGAACACATCAACCACATTCAAGTTTTAGGTTTCCTTCCCTTTCCCTATTCCTCTCATGTGTGGTCTCCCCTTAGTGTGTGATCCATATCCAATAATATTACTGCATTTGTTTTAGGTCTATTATATGCATATGCGTGAGAACATGCAAATTTTGGCCTTCTGAGGTTGACTAACTTCACTTAAGATGATATTCTCCAGTTCCATCATTTACTTGCAAATAACAAAATTTCATTCTTCTTTGTGGCTGAATGAAATTTCATTGTGTATAAATACCACCCTTTCTTAATCCATTTGTCAGTAGTGGGACTTCTTGGCTGTTTCCATAGCTTGGTTATTGGGAATAATGCTGCAATAAACATGAGTGTGCAGGAGGTGCCTTTGTAATAACCTGAGTAACATTCCTTTGGGTATATCCCTAGGAGTGGTATTACTGGACCATAAGGCAGATCTATGTTTAGTTTTTAAAGAAGCCTCCATATTATTTTCCTTAGTGGTTGTATTGGTTTACATTCCCACCAGCAGAGTATGAGGGTTCCTTTTACCCCACAACCTTGCCAACACTTGTTTTTGGTGTTCTTCATGGTAGCAATTCTAACAGGAGTTAGGTGGAATCTTGGTGTGGTTTTGATTTGCATTTCCATTATGGCCAGGGATGGTGAACATTTTTTCATGTGTTTTTTGGCTATTTTGACTTCTTCCTTTGAAAAAGTTCTGTTTAGTTCAGTTGCCACTCTTTATTGGTTCATTGATTTTGGGGGAGTTTAGTTTTTTGAGCTCCCTGTGTATTCTGGTTATCAGTCCCTTGTCTGAGGTACAGCTAGCAAAGATTTTTCTCCCATTCTGTGGTGGTCTCTTCAATTTACAGACCATTTCTTTTGTTGTGCAGAAGCATTTTATTTCATATAGTCTCGTTTGTCAATCCTTTTTATTAGTTGCTGGGCCACTTGAGTTATACGGAGGAAGTCCTGGACTGTATCTATTGCATCCAGTGTATTCTCTGCTCTTTCCTGTACTAACTTCAAGGTTTTGGTCTGATATTAAGGTCCTTAATCCACTTTGAGTTGATACTAGTACAGGTGACAGGCATGGATCTAGTTTAAGTTTTCTGCAGGCACATAAACACTTTTCCCAGCAACATTTGTTGAAGAGGCTGTCTTTTCTCCATTGTATGTTTTTGGCACCTTCGTCAAAAATAAGGTGGGCATATGTGCATGGATTAATATCCAGGTCCTCTATTCTGTTCCAGTGGTCTCATATCTATTTTTGTGTCAGTACCATGCTGATTTTATTGCTATGGCTCTGTAGTATAGTTTGAAGTCAGGTATTGTGATATCTCAAGTATTGCTCTTTTTGCTCAGTGCCTTGGCTATTCATGGTCTTTTGTGTTTCCAAATGAACTTTCGGGTAGATTTTTCAATCTCTGTGATGAATGTCATTGGGTTTTTGATGGGAATTGTGTTGAACGTGTGGATTGCTTTTAGTAGTAAAACCGTTTTTACTTTGTTGTGTCTGCCAATCCGTGAGCATGGGAGATCTTTCCACCTTCTGTAGTCTTCTTCAGTCTCTTTCTTCAATGGTTTGTAGTTCTCCTTGTAGAGGCCATTTACATCCATTGTTAAGTTTATTCCTAGATATTTGATTTATTTTTTTTGAGGCTACTGTAAATGAAATTTTTTTTCTATATTCTTTCTCAATTTATTCATTGTTGGTGTATAGAAAGGCTACTGAGTTTTGTAAGTTGATTTTGTATCCTGCTATATTGCTGAAGCTGTTTATGGTGTCTAGGAGTTTTTGGGTGGAGTTTTTTTGGGTCTTTAAGGTATAACATCATGTCATCTGTGAGTAGCGATAGTTTGAATATTTCTTTATCTATTTGTATTCCTTTTATTTCTTCTTCTTACCTTATTGCTCTGTCTAGGAATTCCAGGACTATGTTGCATAGGAGTGGGGAGAATAGGCACACTTGTCTCTTTCTTGACTTTAGGGAAAATTGTTTCAGTTTTTCCCCATTAAATAGGATGTTGGCTATAGGTTTGTCATATATAGCCTTTATAATGTTGAGCTACATTCTTTCTATTCCTAGTTTTCTTAGAGCTTTTATTATGAAATGGAGTTGAGTCTTATCCCAGGCTTTTCCTGCATCTATTGAGATGATCATGTGGTTTCTGTCTTTGCTTCTATTAATGTGCTCTATTACATTTATAGATTTGTGTATGTTGAAACATCCTTGCATCACTGGGATGAAGCCGACTTGGTCATGGTAAAGATCTTTCTGATATGTTGTTGGATTCACTTTGCCAATATTTTATTGAGAATTTTTGCATCAATGTTCATTAAGGAGATTGGCCTATAGTTCTCCCTTTTTGGATGTGTCCTTGTCCGGTTTTGGGGTGAGTGTAATACTGTCTTCATAGAATGAATTAGTCAATGCTCCTTGCCTTTCTATTGTGTGGAAAAGTTTAAGGAGTGTTGGTATCAGTCCTTCTTTAAAGGTCTGATAGAATTCAGCAGAGAATCCGTCAGGTCCTGCAGTTTTCTTTTTTGGGAGACTGTTGCTGCTTCAATTTCATTACATGTTCTAGATCTGTTTAGGTGGTTAATATCCTCTTGGTTCAGTTTTTGATGGTTATAAGTTTCTAGAAATTTGTCCATTTCTTTAAAATTTTCTAATTTATTGGCATATAGTTTCTCAAAGTAGTCTCTGATGAGTCCCTGGATTTCCTTGGTGTTTGTTGTTATCTCCCCTTTTTTGTTTCTGATTTTACTAATGTGGGTCTTTTCCCTCTTCATTTTAGTCAGATTTGCCAGGGTTTGTCAATCTTGTTTATTTTTTAAAAGAACCAGCTTTTTGTTTTGTTGATTCTTTGTATGGTTTTTTTGGTCTCTATTTCATTAATTTTGGCCCTTATTTTTATTATTTCTCTCATTCTGCTTGTTTTGAGTTTTGCTTGTTCTTGTTTTTCTAAGAGTTTAAGATGTAGCATTAGGTTGTTTATTTGAGATCTTTCTGTCCTTTTAATGTATGCACTCATGGCTATAAACTTTCATCTTAGGACTGCCTTTGCTGTGTCCCATAGGTTCTGAGAGATTGTGTTTTGATTTTCATTAGCCTCCAGGAAACTTTTGATTTCTTCTCATATTTCTTCTGTGACCCACTGATGGTTGAGCAATGTGTTATTCAGCCTCCGATTGTTTATTTTCTATTGTTGTTTTTGTTGTTCAGTTCTAGTTTTATTGCACTGTGATCAAATAGAATAAAGGGGGTTGTTTCTAGTTTCTTATATTTGTTGAGGCTTGCTTTGTGCCCTAAGATATGATCTATTTTGGAGGAACTTCAATGGGCTGCTGAGAAGAATGTATATTGTGCTGTTGCTGGATGAAATATTCTGTAGATATTAGTTAAGTCCATTTGATATATGGTGTCATTTAGGTCTAGGATTTCTTTGTTGAATTTTTGTCTGGATTACCTATCTTTGGTGATAGAGTAGTATTAAAGTCTCCCACTACCGTATGTGCTTTTAAGTCCTTTAGTATATGTTTGATGAAATTTGGTGCATATAGGTTGATATTTGTTATTTCCTTTTGATGTATTGCCCCTTTTATTAGTACAAAGTGTCCTTCTGTGTCTCATTTGACCAATGTAAGTTTCTTTGCCTACTGTAAGTATTGCTGCTCCTGCCTGTTTGGGGGGCCATTACCTTGGTAAATCTTCTTCCAGCCTTTCACCTTAAGTCCATGTTTATTTCTGTCAATAAGATGGGTCTCTTGTAAAAACAGATTGTTGGATCTTCCTTTTTAATCCAGTTTGCCAAATGGTGTCTTTTGATGGGGGCATTGAGTCCATTCATATTCATTGTTAATATTGATAGGTATGTGGTGATTGTTGCCATTTAGCTGTTTTTGTTGTTAAGGATTTGATTGTGTGCAGCCAAATCAATGCTACTCTCTGATTGCTTGTTTCTTCTTCTCCTGTGGTTTGATACTTCCCATCCTTTCGTGGTTTTGTTTGCTTTCATCTTTTGTGTGCAGAATTCCTTGTAGAATCCTCTGTAATGGTGCAGAATTCCTTGCAGAATCCTCTGTAATGGTGGCTTTGTGGTCATATATTGTTTTAGTTTCTATTTATTGTGGAAGACTTTTATTGCTCTGTCAATTTTGAATAATAGTTTTGCTGGGTAGAGTATCCTAGTGCTGGAATTATTTTCATTCACTGCCTGATATACCACACTCCATGCCCATCTAGCCTTGAAGGTTTCTGTTAAGAAACCTTTATGTTATTTGGTTTTTCTCTCTTACTGCCTTCAATAATCTTTCTCTGTTCTCTGTGCTTGTTGTTTTAATGATAATATGCCATGGAGAGGTCCTATTGTGGTCAAGTCTGTTTGGTATTCCGGAGGCTTCCTGTACCTGAGTGGACAAAACTTTCTTGAGATTTGGGAAATTTTCTGTTATTATTTTATTGAATATATATTATGCATCCCTTTGACTTGCACCTCAACTCCTTCAATGTCCATGATTCTCAGGTTTGGTCTTTTGATGGTGTCACTGAGTTCTTGCATATTCCTTTCATAGCTCTTGCATTGTTTGACTAAGAGTTCTTCTGTTTTTTCTTTAATTTCTATTTTATCTTGAGATTCTGTCTTCCAGTTGTTCTAGTATGCTGGAGTGGTCTTACACTGTGTTTTTAAAATATAATTAAAGGGACATTTTATTTCCAGGATTTCTGTTTGATTCTTTTTCCTGGGGTATTCCAGATCTTTGTTCAATTCTTCTGTTATAATTTGTGTTGTCTGCTTTAATTCATCTCTCTCTCTCTCTTTTTTTTTTTTATAGAGTCCTTTGTTTCACTTTGGTGTTTGTTGAAGTCCTCTTTGAGTTCATTTATTTGTTTCTGTGTCTTGCCATGTTCTTTATTTTTGGTGTCTTGAAGTTTCTTGAGTACATATTATACTTTCCAGTTAGCTGTGCCTAGTATCTTCTCCATGAAGGATTCAATCTGCCCAGGGACTGTGCTGTATTATGTTCCGAAGGGATGGGGAGCAGAGTCACACATGGTGTATGCTGTGCTGGGCTGGGATTTTTCTAGCAGTTAGGTATAACTAAAAGCTGTTTTAAGGGTCAGTTCTTAAATTTTATGTGCATCCAATGTGATGGCAGTTATTATTTTGACTAGAAGCAATCAGAATTACCCAAGGTAGCTCCCACATCTCAAAGTGGTTTCTGGAGTCACAGAGCTCAGGAATTCTGATTCTCTACCCTAATGGTCATCTTGGATCTCCCCCCTTTTCTTATTCATTGGTAGAACACCTGTACTGTAAATGTGTGCATATATATACATACATGCATATACACACACACTTATCAACAATATGGTAGTTAAGGAAGATTCTAAAGTTGGATAAATATATACCAAAATCTTCACTGTGACTCTTCTTTAATTTGTGTGACTTGGGAAAATTATTTTGCCTCTCTAATCCTGAGTTTTCTCATCTACAAAATAGGAATAGTAATCTTATCTCCCTCATGGTTCTGCTATAAGCATTAAATAGGATCACTTGTGTGAAGCCCTAAAAAAAACATGGTGAGGTACTCAAACTATTGCTATTATTCTACTTATCAATATTATCAAAGTACTACTTATTATTTTATCTCCACAGTGAAATATATGTGAGATAAAACTGCAGTTTTAAAAGGTTCACATCATGGGGGTAAAAATAATTAATTTGTTCATATTGACTTTAATATAGAAACATACTTTTCTAACATTGTTTAAAATCATATTGAGAGCCTGGATTAGGCAGATGAATGAAAGAAAATATCTTTGTCCAAAACCTATATGATTGAAAAATATTTGATTTTTCAGCACAGTTGATTTTGAGTCTTCAGTGGTCTTAACACATTTTTACATTAATCATATGCCTTATGCCTTAACACAATGAAATTCTACCACACTATGAAGACAAAATCCTTGTAAAAGGAAATATACAACATTATTCTCCCTTTCACCTCACTAGGAAATCACTCTTATGATGACATTTAAATATTTGCTTACCTAGATTTACCTGAAAATTTATTAAATAATTCCCTGAAAGTAAAGTATGAATTTGTAGAAATTTGTTAAAATCACTGGTACCATTCAATGTAGTGCATACTTAATTTTCTAAATGGCATTATGGCTTCTCAAATTACTAGAGTAAACTGAGAGTTAGTGTTGTCTTTTGGTTGATCAATTTTTTATTAACATATAATAATTGTGCAGTAGGATACATTGTGTTACTTATTTATGTGCTTACAATGTACCTTAGATTCACCTCCTCCATCATTCCTTCTTATCATCTCTCCACCCTTTTTAGAACAATTTCAGCAGGGTTTCATTATTCTATTTTCATTCATGAATACAAAATACACCCACCATATTTGCCCTCATCCACCCTTTCTTTATGTCTTATCCCCTCCCCCAAGTATCCACTCCTGGAAAAGACCTATATTACCATCACATCCTTCAATTTTTTAAGTATGTATTGATAGTGCAAGAGGGCTTTGCCTTGGTATTTCTGACATGTGTATCTTGTGCTTTAATCAGATTAACCCCCTCCCCATTACTTACTCTTTTTTTATTGATCTTCTCACCTATTACTCAAAGCTTATGGTACATTATATTATCTTCTTACATAGATGGAATGTTTTAATATTTTTCACTAACATTCTCCTTCCCTCTTCCTCTCATAGACCCCACACACTCTCAGAAAGACCCACCAATACAATTTTCTCTCTCTCATTATATGTGTGCATGTATTTGTATTTAAGATCATATATGTTTTCAGATGTACATTTATCTTATAGGTCTAGCTTCTATATATGAGGGGAAATGTGAAGTTTGGCCTTTTGGGCCTGGCTTACTTTACTTAACATGATGTTCTCCAGTTCCATTCATTTACCTGCAAACAACATAATTTCATTCTTCTTTATGGCTGAATAATACTCTATTGTGTGTATACCACATTTTCTTAACCCATTCATCTGGTATCTGGGCTTTTTCCAAAGCTTGCTAATTGTAAATAGTGCTGTAATAATCATAGGTGTGCAAGTGTATCCTGGATCACATTCCTTCAGGTATGTGCCCAGGAGTGATATCACTGGATCATATGGTAGCTTTATTTTTAGTTTATTGAGGACCTTCCATACTGATTTCCATAGTGGCTGCTCTAATTTCCAGGGCAATTGGAATATACTCAAAATATAGTTACCTTTGCCTATTTGTTCGAGTATTTTTTCCTATGTTTTCCTGTAGTAGTTTCAAACTTTTAGTTCTATTTTGGATCTATTTTGCTAAAGAATGAAAGATGGGAGGTCTAGTTTCAGTTTTCTACATATGCATATCCAGTTTTCCAGCACTATTTTGTTGACGAGGCTGTGTTTTCCCTAATATATATTTTTAGCCTATGTATCAAAACTCAGCTGCCTGTATCCATATGGGCTTATTTCTGAAACTTCTATTCTATGTCATTGGTCTACATGTCTGTTTCTGTGTCCGTACCATGCTGTTTTTGTTAGTATGGCGCTGTAGTATAATTTGATGTCAGGTATTGTAATACCTACAGTATTGTTCATTATTCTCAGCATTGCTTTTGTTATTTGGGGTCTTTTATGTTTCCACATGAAATTTAGGACTGATTTTTCTATTTCTGTGAAGAATGACATTGGGATTTTATTTTATTTTATTTTGCTTTTACTGGGGTTTGAATTTAGGGACTCACATTTGCTAGGCAGGTGCTCTAACACTTGAGCCACTCTGCCAGTCCAACACTGGAATTTTGATGGTGATTTCATTGAATCTGCAGATTGCTTTTGCTATTATCACCATTTTCAGAATATTAATTCTGTCAATCCATAAACATGGTAAATCTTTCCATCTTGTAGTGTCTTCAATTTCTTCAAGGTGTTGTAGTTTTCATTGTAGAGGTCGTATACCTCCTTGGTTAAGAGCCTGTTCATTTTTGTATATAGAAAAGCTACTGATTTTGTTGTATGTTGAGTTTGCATCCTGCTACTTTGATGAAAGTGTTTATTAGATTTAGAAGTTTTTGATGGAGTATTTAGGGTCTTTCAAGTATAAGATAACATCATCTACAAATAGGGATAATTTGATTTCTTCCTTTCCTATTATTTCTGTTGCTTGCCTTATTGCTCTGGCTAGGAAGTCAAGCACCATATCGAGTGAGCAGATCCTTGTTCAGACCCCCTGCCTTTAGAGGAAATTATTTCAGGTTTCTCTATTTAGTATGATATTAGCTATAGATTTGTCATCTATAGCCTTTATCATGTTGAGGTATGTTCCTTCTAATTTTAGTTTCTTCAGAAATTGTATCATGAAAGGATGTTGAATTTTGTCAAAGGCTTTTTCTGCATCTATCGAGATGATCATGTGATTTTTTGGCCTTGATTCTGTTTATGTGCTGTATTACATTTATTGACTTGCTTATGTTGAACCACTTCTGCATCTCTGGAATGATACTAACTTGATCATGTTGTATGATTTTTTTTTATGTATTGTTGAATTTGGTTTGCAAGTATTTTACTGAGAATTTTTATGCTATGCTGATCAGGGAAATTGGTCTGTAATTTTCCTTTTGTCATGTTCTTATCTGGTTTTTGTACCAAAGTAATACTGGCTTCATCTAATGAATTTGGTAGTGTTCCTTTCCTTTATATTTCATAGACTAGTTTGAGAAGCATTGGTGCTAGTTCTTTTCTAAAGTTCTGCTAGAATTCAGCAGTGAATTCATCTGGTCCTGGACTTTTCTTTGTTGGGAGACAATTACTGATTTAATTTCAGTGCTTGTTATAGATCTGTTTGTGTACCATATTCTCTGGGTTTAATTTTGGTAGGTCATATGCATCTATAAATTTATCCTTCTAAATTTTCCAGTTTATTAAAATGTTTTCAATGTATTCCCTAATGATCCTCTAAATTTCATTGGTATTTTTGTGATATCCCCCTTTACATCTTTAATTTTAATAATTTAGGCCTTTTCCCTTCTTCTTTTGCTAAAGGTTTTTCAATCTTGTTTTTTCTTTTTTCATTCTTTTAAAAAATTTTTTATCATTTTTATATTTACTCACATGTCATTCTTGTTTATCTTTTCAAAGAACTAACTTTTTGTTTTATTATTTTTTTTTAGTCATTTCATTAATTTCTGCCCCACTCTTTATCATTTCTTTCCATCTACTAATTTGGGGTTTGGTTTTTTTTCTTATTTTTCTAAGTGCTTAAGGTATATCATTAGGTTATTTATTTGAGATCTCTCTGATTTTTTAATGTAGGCACTAATAGCTATAAACTTTCACTTTAGCACTGTCTTTGCTGCATCCCAAAAGTTCTGATAAGTTGTGTTTCATTTTCATTAGATTCTAGGAATTTTGGGGGTTTCTTCCTTATTTCCTTGATAATTCACTGATCATTCAACAGTGTATTGTTCACTCTCCATGTGTTAAAATATTTTGTGTAATTTCTTTTGGTGTTGCCTTCTAGTTTTATTCCATTGTGTTCTGATAAAATACAAATGGTTATTTCAATTTTCTCATATTTGTTAAGACTTGATTTAAGTACTAAAATATGACCTACTTTGAAGACAGTTCCATAGACTGCTGAGAAGAATATGTATTGTACTGATACTGAGTTAAATATACTGCTAATCCCATTTCTGAAATACTGTGTTGGTGTCTGTATTTTTATGTCCAGTAGTGTTTGTTTTATGAAATTGGGTGTGCTGACATATTGTCCTCTTTTTATAGTTATAATCTTTTTAAGGTTATTCTTTATTTGCTTTATCATACACTGAACATATCAGTAGATTTTATTAAGATAACTCTATACATATATACAGTGAACCTTGAATACATTCATGCCTTCCATTATATTTCCATTCTTCCTCTCTCTCTTCTTCCCTCTTTCAAACTGTGTTTAGTGGGTTTCTTTATTCTGTCTTCCTATGTATATATGCAGTATACTTCCATCCTCTTCATCCTTAAGTATCCCTTCCTTTCTCTGTCTCCCTCTCACTGATCCCCTCAGATAGTCTCCCATTCATGCCCCATTATTATTGTCATCATCATTTTAGGTTTAGGGTCCACAAAGAAGCAAGAGCATGTGATATATGGCTTTTTGAGTTGTTTTGTCTTGCTCAGCATGTTGATCTCCAATTCCATCCATTTTTCTGCAAATGACATTATTTCATTTTTCTTTATGGCTGAGTAATATTCCCTGGTATTGAGCTGCTTATTTGTATTCTCTTTAGATTCATTCAGGTGTTTATACATGACCTCTTTAATTTTGTTGATCATTCTAATCATCATTGTCTTGAATTCATTGCTTGAGATTTCATCTACTTCACTATTGTTTAAGCACTTTATTGTGGAATTGTTGACTTTTGGAGCAGTCATGTTGCCTTTGTTTTCTTGTTACTTGTGTTTCTATATTAGGATTTTCACATCTGAGGCCCAGTTTGGGGTTGGATATTTTAATATTCTGTGTCCTCTCAGTTGAAGTATTCACAATGTTTAGACAAAACTGGGTTGTGGCCACATTGTGGTGTATTTTCTCATTACTGAGCTGGCTCAGTGGTCAAATATTCATCCAAATATTCATCAGTACTCAAGACACTGATTCCACTCCAGTTAGGGAAAAAATATTAGCTACAGAAGCAATCACAGTTGATTGAGACACTCTATGAGAGTATAGTAATCCTTAAGACTACTTTCAATCTAGTATTTTTAGAGGAATAAAGGGACAAAGATAATATTTCTTGAACTAGGAAGACCTTAGTTAATAAGGGAATTTATAGAAAGACAGGACGGTAATACTAATGAGTAGTATATGATATATAGTATAATAAGACTGGAAGGAGAGGTGACTAAAATAGATAGAGAAGGATAATGAGAAAGAAGAAGGAAATAGAAAAGATTCAGCTAAAGGTATAATGAGAATGAAAGAATAGAGAGGAACAGTGCTCTGACAACTTAGCAGCCCTCTAAATAATGCAACCAAGAAGGATGGCAAATGGGGTAACAGAGGAAGAAGAAAAATAAGAGAGATGACTAATTGTGGACAGAAAGAAAGTAGAAATGAGGGAGGGCAATAGGAAAAGAAATGACAAGAGATGGTTAAAATTGAATATTAAAAGTTAGGTATTTTGGCTCCTGTATAATCCCTTCAAAAAAAAAAAAAAAGGAAAAGAATAAAAGAGAGAACAAAACAAACAAAAACCCCAAACCACAAAGACAAAAACAAAAAGTCAGTATTTTCTCTATTGTTGGAGCGAGAGTGGCTACCTTTCCTCCCCAGGACAGTTTTTTTTTTTTTAAAGTCTTTTGGTTAGGCCATCAGGGATTGTTTAGATTGGAGATTTAGCTAGCTGGCATAGTGGCTACTCAGGGCCCTGAGTTACAGTTCCAGTACAGAAAATTAGACTTAAATTTTTTTTCCAGAGGTCCTGTGCTAGTTCCCAGGGACTGAGCTCATAACTTCTGATTTCACTCCCCACTTTACTTGTGGCATCCTCCACATCTGCAAACTTTTAGGCTGTTCTCTACACTGGCATGATTCCCAAGTCAGTGACTATAGTTCTGAGCTCTGGGTTTGCTGATCATCTCTGCCAGCATGATGCTTAAGTCCAGGCTGAGGCTTTCAAGATGCACCTGTGGCTAGTGGCAGAGCTGTGCTGGTGGTCGTGACTAACAAGGGGTTTCTGTAATACAATTGGTGCAGTCTTGTGGACTGAAACATCTGCATGACAGAACTGGTCAGTTGAGCAGGGATCCCAGTTGCTGTAGCTCATTCATTACTCTCCTGTCTCCCCCCACCAACCACCTCTAAACTCCTTGTTGATTCTGTGCCCACTGGCTCTGCCCAGTACTGGTTAGCTCCCCTCATTCTCTGCTTGCTGGCACCCACCAGTATGCTCATGACACATTGGTGTAAACAAATCCACTATGTTGCCAGTCCTGATTTTCTTAGCTCCTCTGGCAGAAGTCTGGAGTGAGAATACTTGTACAATTTAGTGTGTCTGTGAGGAATGATGCTGGGGATGTTACTCAGCTGGCAACTTCCTCTACATGTATCTTGAAATGATTGATTGTAGAGCACCTTGAGAGTGATCAAAATTTTCATTCTGATATGGTGATCCTGACAACTTGATCTGGGTATTTGGTCAGTTGAGAATTAATCTTTTACTATGTATTTTAGATCTCTCTTGCTATGTAACAAACCACCTCAAGATTCCCTGGCTTAAAACAATAGCAAAATTTATTTGAGGGCAGGGCTTTGTTGAGATGGCTCATCACTGTTCTACACAGCAATAGCTAGAGTAGCTCAACTGTGGTCTTGTGGATCCATTTTAAGATGGCTTATAGACATTACCCACCATTGGTGCTGCTGTTAGCTGGGAGCTCAGTAAGATCTATAGAATGAAGTTCTAAGTCTCTCATCTCATGGGCTTCTTTACAAGCTGTTTGTATGACATAGAGGCTGAGTTCCAAAAACAATGATCCAAAAGAACTGTGAATAAGTGACTGCCTTTTAGGGCTTAGCTCCAGAAGTCACATTACTGCATTCACAGCCTACCTACATTTAAGAGGTGGAAATATAGTCCCCAACTCCAAAAGGAAGGGTTATTATAGTCACACATTAAGAAGAACATGCTGTGTAGGAAATATTGTGGCATTTTTGGAAAATTTGATCTGTTATACATAACCTATGTATTCATTCATTCATCAAATACTTACTTAGCACTTAATTAAATTTTCAGTGACAAGAAACAATATACACTTACTGGTACATGTGAGGGAAAATAGATATTATTCAAATAGTCACAAAATTGACATACAATTGTTACAGTGATAAATAGTGCAAACAAGAGACCCATGGAACCATGAGGGAGTATGAAGAGGTCTAAGAGGTCAGTAAAGGTTATTTTTCAGAAAAAAAAAAGAATTAAATTCAGATCTGAGTGTATTAGTCAGGATTCTCCAGAAAAACAGAACCAGGAAAAAAATATATATATATCTGAAATCCCACAATGACCATCTGCAGACTGGAGAGTGAAAGCCAAGGAAAGTGATAGTTGCACAGTCCAAGAAGCTAGAAGCCTCAGAACAAGAGAGGGGCCAATGATGCAGCCCTAGTCCAAGGACAAAGGCCTGAGTGTCCCTAGAGGGCTCCTAGTGCAAGACCACATTCAAAGGCTAAAGAACCTGGTGTCTGATGTCACGGGTGGCAGCAGCAAAGAAATTTACCCATAGAGGAGAATCACCTAACACTTTCCCCTGGTTCTTTGGCTTTTGCATTCCATCCTGGTCTATTGGATGATGCCACCCATGTGCAGCATCTTTCCCACCTGGTTCACTGACCAATCTTTTCAAGAAACACCCTCACAAACACAATTTACCAATTGTCTAGGCACCCCTCTAATCAGTCAAGTTGACAACGAAAATTAACCATCACAATGAGTAAAAGTAGATTTCTCAAAGAGCATTCCATGCCTAAGGAGCAGCATGTGAAAATCCTGGGGGAGAAAGGAGGAATGCAGTGAGAACAAAGACACAAAGAAGGCCTGTAAGGGTAGAGAAGGGTTGGGGAAGAGAGTGGAATAAGTTGAGACTGCAGACGCTGGTGGAGGTGGCCATTGCCAGCAGGGCCATGCTAAGGCCTGCATTTTGTTTTTAGTCTCAGAAGACTGAGAGCTTTTAGACTCAGAAGTCTCTTAGATAGCAGACATTGAAACATTTTAAGTAAGTGCAATGTCACAATCAAATTTATATTTTAATAAAACATCTTCAATGTAAAGGAGAAATAAGAGTGTGAAAGCAAGAACAATGATGTGACTACTGTAGTAATTCAGAAAAGAGATGATTAATAACAAGTCTGGTGGTAAAGATGAAGAGAACTGAACAGATTCAAGAAACAGATGGAAATAATCATATGTGAACAAAATGGATAACCTAGAAGTGGATAAATTCATAGAAACTTACAGCCTATCCTATCGAGACTGAATCACAAAGAAGTTAAAAAACAGAAGCAGACTTATAAGGAGTAATAACATTGAAATAGTGATTTAAGAAAAACTTCCCAGATAAAAAACCCTAAATTAGATAGCTTCACTGAACAATCTATCAAACATTTAAAGAAGAATTAATACCAGTCTTCCCACAAACACTTTGAAAGTATTGAAGAGAGGGAACACATGTTCAAACTTGTTCTATAAGATCACAATTATTCTATATTACCTTAATATGTATAAAGCCCTAAAGATTTCATACACATCAATCTTTTAACACTAGATAAAAGATTTTGACAAAGTTATAGGATACAAAATCAATATACAAAAATCAAATACATTTTATATACTAACAACAAAGAATCTGAAAAGGAAACAAGAAAACAATTCTACTTACTAAAGTATCACAAATGATAAAGTATTTAGAAATAAACTTAACCGGGAAGGTGGGAGAAGACTTGTATGTTGAAAACTACAATATATTGATAAAAGAAATAAAGGAAAATACAAATATAGGGAAAATAATCTCATGTTCATTAATTAGAAGACTTGATTTTAGTAAAATTTTTATACTGCTCCATGTAATCTAAAGATTCAATGCGATAACTATCAAAATCCTAATGACATGTTTTGAGTAAATAGAGAAAAACATTCTAAAATTCATATGGGATCTCGAGGGACCTTGAATAACCAAGAAAAGGAATAACAAAGTAGGAGACCTCATGCTTTCTGATTTCAAAGCATACTTACAGTATCAAGATGTATGGTAAAAGTATAAAGAGAGAATCTATATGTATGTTATATATAATATATATATGCCAATGGAACAGAATAGAGACTCCCCAAATCAATCTTGTGTATGATAAAAATGATTTTCAACAATGATGCCAAGACAACACAAAAGGGGAAAGAATAGTCTCTTCAACAAATGGTGCTTGAAGAACTGGATATCCATAAGCAAAAGAATGAAGTTAGACCATTGCTTTATACCATATACAAAATTTAGGTAAAAAGGAATACCATTTCAAAATACTAAGACATAAACTTAAGACCTAAAACTATAACACAGAATTCCTAAAAGGAAGCAGAGAAAAAGCTTTAGGACATCAAGTTTTACAATGAATTTTTTTTGGCTGTTATACCAAAAGCACAGGCAACAAAAGCAAACAGACAAATAGAACTATACCAAGTTTAATAACTTCTGTAAAGAAGACAATCAAAAGAGTAAAAAAATAACTTATGGAATGGGAGAAAATATTTACAAATCACATATGTGATAAGGGATTGATATCCAGAATATCTAAAGGAACTCAACAACAAAAATAGAAATGAACTGAAAGAAGAAATAGGAATTCCTGCTTTGTTTAGGTCCTGGTTGATATACTGGACTCTGGTTTCTCTAGAGCAGAAGGAGGTCAGATCTCAGGCTTTGAATCCATACTACTTAAGCCAACATCTCTAATTTTAGATAATTAATGTGTGTTTGATGGATGGATGGACAGGACAGAGGAACAAGAGCAGACACAATTCCAAGTTCTCTAATTCTTTCTTGCCTTAGTGTCTTTGGTTGTATTGCTTCCTCTTCTTGTGACATCCTCCCTCCTCATTCTCTCCTCTAGTTACACCTCATCACTCTGTTTCATCAAAGGAGCTCTTGTGAGTAGCCAGATAGTTATATGCTTCCCCTCTGTGCCCTCAGACATCATCTCAGTTAGATGTAAGATTGGGTTGCAATACACGACTTACCTGTGTATTTTACCTGATTGTATGAGCTTCTTCAGGTAGATACTGCTCTGCATTCACATCTGTAAGCCCAGCAACTAGCACAGTATACAGCTTATACTAGGCACTAATTAGTACTTATTTATATCAATGAATGAGGGAATGCATTTACTAAACCTTGAAAATGTGGAAAATTAGTCTGTCATTTTGACCTCTCACATACCAGATTTTTAAAATGAGGTTTTGGAAATAAAGCTTTGCAGAATTTTCCCTGAAAAATTTTCAAGTGATAATATAACACAATTTTATATGATTGATTAATCAGAATTCTGTGTGTATTAGACCCTCAAATTCAGAGCTAACATTCTGAATAGGAAATTTAGGAGTGCAGGTAGTCTTCTATCCCAAAGGGTTACCATTGCCTCTGTCTGGACCACAGCTTGCTGGTCCAGCAGGCTTTACTTCCCTCTTTCCCTCTCCAGTGTGCTAAGACTGCATCAGCATTTAAGGAAGTACTTAGCTGAAATTTTCAGTTTTCCACTAAAAATATAGCAGGAATGAATTAGGCCATAAAAATTATTTTTAAAACAGGTGCTTTCAACAATGAATGTAGCAAATAGAATACCTGTCCCAATAGAATAATTACTTGAAGCACTAGCTCATACTTTTAACAAGAATACTTATAAAAAGTAATTACTCATAAAACTTGAGAAACACTACCAGGTTAAATGCATAAGGATTATGCCAGTGCTTCTTAAAACAAGATCCACATGATGTATTATTTAGCATTTGTGAATTCTCCAGGAGGATTTTTAGTTTTAGTTTTTAATGAAATTCTAATTTAAAAATTAATGTAAGATATCTCTAATTATTGAATACATTTACTGTCTGACGGGTAAACAGGCTAGAAAACAGTGTTGACAAATAGATTTAGGGCACAGGATGGGTCCATATTTATGATTGCTTTATTACTGAGTGATCCACCAAAGAGTTTAGCTTTTAATGTGTTCATAAGCATTTATAGCTCCACTACACACCCTAAGGACAAAGTCAAAACACCCCACCACTGCTGTCATACAACTCTTGCTAATTTCAAAGCCAGAAAAACAAAAAATCTTTTATTTTATAACAATAGTTTGGAATTGAAATCATTCTTATGGAATAAGATGTTAATCTCTTACTCAGTGATTATGATTCTATCATTTAAAAATGACACAATGGATCCAAGAAATATTGTGAATTACTAACATATAATAGAGTGGTCTTTACATATAAATTAATTCATTTGTTCTTATGATATTTACAAAATGTCCTGTATTGTTCTATGCTTTGGGGTCACAGACTGAATCAGAAAAAGTTCTATTCCTATGAAACATTTTATGAAAAGCCAAAGTAAAAGTGAAAGCCAAAGCATTTAATGGCCTGACTGTGCAGTTTTTCAGTAGGTTGGAAGGAAGAAAGTGGTGAGTGAATTGAGTCACCAATTGAGCACATTGTAGTCTAGACATTGTAGCCTCAAAAAACCCTGTGCCAGATGACCAGATGATTTGTTGAGTTTTTGTATGTAAACTTGCACCATTAGTATAGGTGAATAAATAATATGCAATAAAAAGGTTTATGTTTGGTGATATCTTAAACATTACTCTGGAAATGTTCAGTTGAAATTTATTAGGTTGTGAGTTTGACTGAATTTAATTTGTAAATTTCTTGTGGGTTGACAATATCACAAATTGGTTTCATAAGAGTTATAAGCATTTGTTTAAATTTAATTTTATAAAGTTTTATTGATGTACAGATTGCCATAAAATTCAACCATTTTAAGTGTGCAATTCAATAATTTCTTAGCAAATGTGCACAATTCTGCAACATTACTATAACCTAATTTTATAATACATCCACTTTCCACAAAAAGCCCTGTTGTATCACTTAAAGTCAATGCCTGCTTTAATCTCCAACTCCAGGCATTCATTGATCCACCATCTCTAGAGATTTTCATATTTTAGAAATTTCATATAATTGGAATCATAAAATTTTATGTCTGGCATCTTTCACTTAGCATAATGTTTTGTATGAGCAGTTTTCATTTTTATGGTTGGGGATATTCCATTGTATGGATTAAACACATTTTGATTATTTATTACTAGCTGATAGGTATTTAGGCTGTTTTTTGCTGTTCTGACACTCTCTGTGTTTTAGTTGACATGGTTAGTCCATTTACTTTTTTGAAGTTTATAATGTATATATGTTTATTGTGACATATAATTTTTAGAACTAACCATTATACCTTGATATAATTATAGATTCACATATAATTATAAGAACTAATACAGAGGGATTCCTATGTAATATTTCCCAATTAATAATACTTTGCAAAACTATTGTATCATAGCATAACTAGGATACTGACATTGACACAGCCAGCATACAGAATATTTCCATCAATACAATCAACACAAGAACATTCTCCATTTTACCTTTTTTTAGACGGTGCCTCAGTATGTACCCCTTGGTGGCATGGAACTTATGATCCTCTTTCCTCCTCCTCCTCATGAGTGGAGGGATTACAGATGTGTGCCACCATGCCTGTCCTATTTTATCCTTTTATAGTCACCATAACTACCCTCCTATTCTTACCTCCTTCTTAGCCCTGGTAACTATTAATCTATTCCCCATTTCTATAATTTTGTCCTTTCAAAAAGTATAAAACTCACTTTTATTACTCAACATAATTGTCTGGAGATGCATCCAGATTCTTCCTTTTTTGAAAAAATATTGATGAGTGATATCCAGTTTTGAACAATAGTTTTCCTGGATATAGAATTTGTGATTTAGTTTTCCTTTCAGCATTTTGAATGTCATTCCATGCATTATGGCTTCTACTGTATCTGATGAGAAGTTAGCCATTGTGTTGGTGTTCCTGTGCTTCTATGAACTATTGTTCTCTTGCTGCTTTCAATAATTTCTCCTTGTTGAGGATTAGAAGTCCGGCCAGCCTGCACTACACAGAAAAACCATGTCTTGAAAAACAAAAACAATAAATAAAAATGACTTCAGGGTGAGAATGTAGTTCAGTGGTGAGTTCAGGGTATTTAAGCCCTTGGTTCCATCAACAGCACATGGATGAGAGAGGAGAGAAGGAGAGAAAGAAAGAGAGAGAGAGAATGAGAATCTAATAGGAAGTAAGTCACACATACCAGTATCTTGTGTACATAAAATTTAAATTATCATTTATAACAGTGTCTAAAAGAAGAAAAATAGTTTGTGAATAATTTAAGATTGTAAAATTGGATAATTTGATTTTTAGTCCTTTTACTTTGCCTTGTAGTGGAACAGCCATGGCAAATAGAATGAAAGAAAAACTGAAAATCCAGATATTTTATTATGAACTTTTGAAGGTTATTCGTCAGAATTTTAAAAATAACTTAGTTTATTAAACCCATCTGGTGAATTTTTCATTTCAGTTATTGTACTTTTTAACTCTAGAGTTTCCATTTAGTTCTTTTTTTTTGTTGTAGTTTTTGTTTCTCTACTGAGATTCCCCATTTGTGAGTAACATAATGTGTTCTTTCAAGTATTTAAGTACAGTTTCATTTCATTAAAAAATATGTTTAAAATGGCTGTTTCAAAGTTTTGTCTCCTAAAACCAACATATGGGCCCACTCAAGTTCAGTTTCTATTAAATCATTTTTTTCCTTAGTATTGGTGACATTTTCCTGTTCTTTTTTGTATGACTCATGATTTTTTTTGAAAACTGGACATTTTAGATCATAACTGATAACAACTCCAGATTCTGATTTTTCTCTCCTGAGGAATTTTTTTCAGCAATTTGCCTGGACTTCATCTGTAGAATTTGTCTCTGCTATGGTATGTGGTTGGTTAATGTCTGTGCTCAAGTTTTTAAAAATTATTATTCTTATATTTTTAGCCTGGCTTCCTAAAGTTTCCACCTGAGTCTGCATAGTTTAGTGGTGAATGAGATTGTCCTTAAATATGTCAAACCTATAAGGCTTCTATGCTGTGATAATGGACCTAGGCATTTCTTAAGTCTTCCCCAGGGTTTACTTTCCACCACCAAATCCTTTTTTGTCTCTCTTGAACATGTACGTCATTCCTCAGTTGGCCAGAAGTATGTGGAGAGTCTGTGTAGCTTTTCTATGGTTTTCTCATTCCCAAGGTATCCCCATTAACTTCTGACTAGTTTGCTACTTGAGTCCTCAAGCCAGCAGAATTGTGACCCCACAGTTGCTACTTTCAGGGATAATGTTTTGGCATGAAATTTTGTCATATACTCCAGGTGAAGTGTTCTCCTTCTGCTGGTTTTCACTACTAGTCCTTCCCCCAATGAAACTAATGTGCTGATTGAGCTGAGAGTTATAATAAGGGAGCCACCCCAGGCAAAGGACCACAGACTCCTACTTTTCTTATCTAAACTCTAGCAGTTCTTCATGAATAAACACTTCTCAATTTATTATTTTGCCTTTGGTCAATCTTCAGATCCCTGAAATGGATATTTTGACCTTTTTATTCAGTTTTATGGGAGAAGACACATGGATTTTTTTAATGCTGCCATGACTGTAAGTCGACTGAATTCTGTTACATGCTTTTTACTATTTAGCCCATACATTTAAGTAGCATCATCATAACTTCTTCAAGTCATTACTGTAAGTCCACTAAGGTCTTGTTTTTCTTGAAAGGATTCATCCTAAAGTTTATAACATACTGTAGGTTAGTTCTAAAATTTTTTCAAGAAAGACATTTTTTTCTCCACTTTATAATGAAGTGGCATTTCTTATAATTCATACTTTTAGAGGTACATATCATGTCTGAGGGTTGTAAAGTGAAGAAGTATGTTATGAAGTTGGCACTTAATGGCCTCTTTTTCACTTTGTGATTTTTTTTCCACTAAAAAAAATCCAAGGAGTACATTCTTCCATAAAAGAATGAATGAGAGATGATGGCTATTTAAAATGAAATTGTCCTTAGCTTTTAAACAAAAATCATATATGCATATAGTCTTTTAGGAAACATTTGGAAAGTAAGTTAGTTGTAAAGTTTTATCAGTGAGGAAAGTAAATATAGTAGATTTTATCAAAATTCTTAATTTTTTACTCAGTTCTTTCCTATAAAAGGATATCCATCCCCATCAAACTGATGTTTGATTTCTTCACATGATATGTTTTGGCCAATGGAATATGATGTACTGCAGTTTTAGCTGAACCTCTTCCACATCCATTCTTTACCATGAAACAACATGACTGAAATAGGAGCTTCTCTTTCTATTTGGATTCCAGACTGAAAAAGACAAGATCTGCAGACAGATCTACTGCTTAGAGAAGGATTATAACCAACCAGCAACCATTGTGTGATGTAGATTAGAAGTGAATGATTATGGTAGTAAGTCACCAAGAGTTTGAGTTGCTTCTACAGCAAAAGCTGACTAAGACAGACATAAAAATGTGCCCCTACAGCAAAAGCACTGAATTATGAAGAGTAACATATTTGTATTGCTTTAGTAAGAAATGAAATCATCTGAATAGTTTTCTTCACATTTAGAAGAATGTTGGGATTATAAGGCCTAAAATGTAGGCTATTTGGCTTGGGGATATTCTTAGACAAGCTGAACTTGAGGTTTGAGGGACCCAAGTGATTGCTAAGTAGGAGAGACAAGCTTGGTGGTGGAAGATGCTCTTAACAGAGAATCCAAGTAGTACTTTTAAATATGAGCAACAAATTGGAGGTAGAAGGGTAGATGTCCCATACTGAAGGTGTATATTTTTAATCACACTGCACATTAAGTGGGGAAACTCCATAAAACATTTTCAGAGTGAGCAAACATATATTTTTAAGACCAGGTAGAACAATTAGTACTTGACTAAAAGCTATTAGAACTTTAAGCTTTAATGTAATATTGTCTCATGTCGGTTTTTTTTAATCCATTTCAAGTGATGATTACCTTTCTGTAGAATTTTATTCAATAGAGTTCACTACCTATCTTCAGATAGATTTATTCCAAAATCACCAAGTCCTTAAAAAGGTTAATAGTGTGACAGTTCTCTTAGCATAGGCAATAAAGGTGCTCAGTTTTTATGAGAAAACAACTTTTTGTCTTTACTGGGTTCTGGAAAAATAGGGGAAAACTTACTAAATAGAATCCCATTTAAAAGAGGAGAAAAGGAAAGGAGAATGACTGATACTCCTATTTCCCGTATCTCTCCTTGTTTGAAGTTCTATGTCTCGTTGCAAAGTGGCAAAAACCAAGGTGCAATGATCTTGATTTGCAGAACGTTGAAATATTTAAGCCATAGGATTGCTTCTACTAACTCAGTGATTGATTAACTAAGAGGTGGCTCCTAATTTCTGAAAACCCCAAAAGAAAACTAAAGGGGAAGTGGAGCAAAAGGACAATACCTCGTGAGTGAAAAGAGCTTCATTATTGGAATCTTTGTATTCTGGAATGAAATGTAATAGTGACCTCAGTAATAGTTTTAAAATCAATTAAGTAACAGATTTTAGAAATCCTGTCTCCATTACCCAAGGTCATAGCAATGACTCATCTTAAAATTCTGAGCATCCATTGCTTGCAAAATTATACCTATGCAATTTTCAAAAGAGTTTTCAATTTTAAATCAAATATCTGTTTTGTAGCATTTATATCTCTGTTTTAGTTTTTGCCTAATTTTTTCTTCAAGTACTAGGTTGGGTCTCTCTTTATAAACTTTTTTCAAAGCCATCCTGGAATAGTCTTTGTAGAATAGAATTCTACTGTAGAAAGGAATCCTAAAATTCATTTGCTGTCCCCTCTCCCTCACCAAATTCTAGAGAAGACAAATGGAGTCCCAAGAGCCTTGGGCTGTCACAGGTAATGATGGTGCCAGTTCTGGACCCCAAGTTTCTTGCCCTCCAAGGCTTTTACACCCCTCCCCCCAAAAAAAACTGTCTCAGATTAGTTTGGCATCAAAACACTTACCTCTTTACCTCACCCAGGACCTTTTTTTTTTTCAAATAAAAGCAGGTTACAGATCCCAACTATTGTTCAGTTGCCTTCTCTTTTAGAGTCCTAAGACCATTGAGACAGTTTGTGAAAAGAGTGGTCTCACTACTGACCCTTTGTGGCAGTAAGAGGAAAATATTTTCAGCAATGAGGCTTGAAATTTGAGAGTACAGCATTTCTAATTTAATGCTGTTGATGATACTGACATCTACTAGTTATTTAGCACATATGAATCATGTTATAGTTTCAAAATACTTTTCTATCAATAGCAACTTCTTTGCATGAATCAGGCTACTTTTATTATTTCTTCCACCCCAAAAGAGCTTTCCTGGTCATATAGATTTGATGGATGTAATGAGTTGCCCAGATGCCTAGCTGTCCAAACTCTTAAATTCTACATAGTGCAAGCCAACAGTTTTAGATTAAGGGTGGAAACAGTCTTACCTCTGGGATTCCTGTTTGGTAAGGACAAGATTAGGGGAGGAGTGACAGGATGATTGGGAAAGGGTAGAAGGACAGTCTGCACTCATTGATGGCAAATCAAGAATCTACAGGTGTTGTAACTTGTCCTAGTTCCTACAGTCTTAGAGGAGCTTGTTTCAGCTGCAAATCTGCTGTAGTGCAAGACAGGGCAGAAATGGAGTGAAGGGCTATTGGTAGGATCCGGTTCATCTTTGACTGATTCCGTCCTCAAGGAGTGAATAAGTCTCAGTGGGATCCATAGCAGCACTTTAAATTAGTAATGTATTGACACTGGACTGTTGCTGTTGACAAGAGTGGACACCTTGAATGTGCTCCTTGGTGTAGTGATTCTTGAGCACGAACTCAGAGGCAATTCCAAACCTGTAATAAGAATAAGGCTCTCCTCAGACATGACTCAAATAGAAAATCTCTTTGAATCACAACCTTTGAATCTGAGTCATTCGCCAGTCTTTTCTTTGTCCTGTGAAGCCAATTTAAGCATTGAGATCTAAACCAGTCTTCTCAGCAATCTCACATCTCAACCACCCCCCTGGGAACAGTAAGTTTTTTTTTTAGGTATTGATTTTTAAAAAAGACCACTTTATACAAGCAGGTCTAGGGGATTTGAGGGCTTGAGAGAGTCACTAGAAATTACTGTCAGTTCTTGCCTTAAAGCTGTCTCTGCTCTGGGACACATGGCCTGTCAAATGGCCCTAGAAATCTGATTACCCTGACCCTTCCTCTTCCTCCTCCCATGTTAAATTTTTCTAATTTGTCAGCAGCTTTAGGGGAATTAAGGCAAATGGAATCTACCAGAAGTTCTGATCCTTCACGGCCACCAATACACTGATGATGCATCATCGTGAATTATATTTTTAGAGACATAAAAGTGTCATATGGGGCTGACCCACATTTAGGTCATCTTCCTCACCTCCCCCAAATCTCTTTGATATTTTAAAGACCTCTGGGAGTCCATAACCACACTTGCTAGAAATTCTGACTCATCTAAACTGACACGTCCCATGTTACCATCTAATTACTGATTTTCAAAACCCTCCTTGATGCACCTTGAACTGTAATACCTGAACTTCATGTCTACATGAAAAGCTAATCAAGATTCTGACACACTTTCAAATCTTTCCAAGTTGCAGAAGCATCCCCTTCATTTTCAATTTCCACTCTCTCCCTCTCCCCCCCAATCTTAAATCTTTGGGTTATCAGATGTACAGCATAATTAATCTCCATCACTTAGAGTATGACCTTTCTTTCAGTGAATACTCACTTATATAGCCAAATAAACGGACTTAGAGATCAAATTTTATCAGAATTCTCTTTTTTTTGCTCAGAGAATTTAGCCAGTCATATGGTTCAAAATGGTTTGTTACCAAAATCTATTCCTGCTATAAAGCATTCTGGTTTCACAGTTTTGAAGGGCGGAGGGGTTACATGTTTCTTTATTTCACAAAGGGAACTAAAACAGTAACTAATGGAAATACAGAAACACAGTTTGAATGTTGAGGACTGTTAAAAAGATCAATAAAATCCCAGGAAAAGGGTGAAAATAAGCTAAGGAAACATCATAAAATATAAATATACAACACCAATGCTACATGAAAATGTAAGGAATCATATATGGATAATTAGAAGGTCATTACCCAGAAAACAACTATCTCCTTAACTGGAGCTTTGGATTGTGGGGGAAGTGAAAATACCTAGACAATTAAAACAATCATCTGTTGCCATCCTCTTTGCATTCTTCTGCACACAGTAGCTGCCAACGAATATTTGTATAACAAATGGAACACTGGCCAAGCTATTCGATGTTTTCAAACAAACTATAAAATTCTGTGACAATCACTTTTCTGCACACACAGGCCACATCTATGAGAGGCTTTATAGCCTGACTTAAAGGAAAGTGTGGGGTATCAACTGGCCATAGTTCATTTGGCTGCATAGAAGAAAACAAGGTCAGTTAAGATATGAACCCATCTTGGAGGTTTGTCTTGTACATTATTGTCTGCCAGGCTCCTGCCTAACTTATTTGTCTCCACCTGTGGACCTGAGGTAACAAGAGTTGGCCCGGGGCAATTCTGTAGTAGTGACAGAGAAGTCTCTTGAGGGCAGTCCCTTTCACTTAGTGTCTCTTGCCTGCACCTGCCCTGCTGTCCCTCTAACCAGAAGCACGTTTGTGTGCGGTCATAATGCTCCCAGAATCAGCCTCTTGAGCCCGGCCCCTAACACCAACCAGGATCTTGGGGGTGCTTATAAGATTCCTGTGGGTGTTCTCAGCCCTCCTCAGATCATCCCCCCAACTCCAGACCCTGCTTCTCTGGTTCGCACCTGCTACTTAAGGGGCGTCCCCGGGTCTCCGCGATCCTCTGCGCCCTGCGCACTGACAGCGCGGGCAATTGCAGGGGGACCAGAGGCGGGAAGCTGGGTGGGGGGGGGGTGTACGCGGGATTTGCAGCCTTCAGCAGCAGCAGCAGCAGCAGCTGCCGTGGCGGCGGCGGGAAGAGGGGTGGAGGGTGGTGAGCAAGGCTGGAGCCCCGGCCAGGAGAGAGGGAAGGAGGGGGGCTAAGCGAGGCGAGCCAGAGGGGTGCTCCGCGCTCCCCCGCCCTCCTTCCGGGAGCGAGGATGCAGACTCTGGAACTGGTGCTGCTGGGCTGAGGCGGAGGCAGGGGAGTTGCAGCGTGCGGCTTGGTGAGTGTGTCTCCTGCGCGCGGAGAGGCGGGGGAGGCGGAGGATCGGGAGGCGGAGGAGGAGGAGGGGGAGAATGCCCGGAGCCGCCGCCGCTGCCGCCGCCGCCGCCGCCGCGATGCTCCCGGCTCAAGAGGCTGCCAAGCTGTACCACACCAACTATGTGCGGAACTCGCGGGCCATCGGCGTGCTGTGGGCCATCTTCACCATCTGCTTTGCCATCGTCAACGTGGTGTGCTTCATCCAGCCCTACTGGATCGGCGACGGCGTGGACACCCCGCAAGCCGGCTATTTCGGGCTCTTCCACTACTGCATCGGCAACGGCTTCTCCCGGGAGCTGACCTGCAGGGGCAGCTTCACGGACTTCTCCACGCTGCCCTCGGGCGCCTTCAAAGCAGCCTCCTTTTTCATCGGCCTCTCCATGATGCTCATCATCGCCTGCATCATTTGCTTTACCCTCTTCTTCTTCTGCAACACGGCCACCGTGTACAAGATCTGTGCCTGGATGCAGCTCACCTCCGGTGAGTGCGCGCTCACCTCCGCGGAGGCGGGGGACCCCTGGACGTCCCAGCCCGGTAGGGGCCGGAGCTGGGCGAGGTGGGGCGGGGGCGGGGGGAATACAGTGCGCTCCGGGGGGTCCTACCAACTTAAACCTCTCTGGCTTCGGGCTGCAGGAATAGAAGCCCTGGAAGGCCAGAACCCCCGGGGTTCCCCAGCCCGGCACTAACGCGGGTCCCGAGGCTTCCGTGAACCTCCCAAGTGTGAGGGACGCCACCCAGAGGGACGCGCTGGAGGCAGAACGGTTGTTGGGCTGAGTCCGCTCTGAACTAAAGATGGGGAGGGGGGGCAGGGAGCGGCCGCTTAGAGAGATGGGAAGGGGGTGCTAAAGGACTAAGGCGGGACTGACACTAGGAGGTGAAAAGCGGCTTTGGAGACGTTATAGAAGAAGGGGCACTGCTCTGCCCCTGGCTGGGACTATTTCTGTCCTTGTTTCATGGGGTGGGTGTGAAATTGTTTTTTTCTGACCTGGGCATTGATAAATATTTTATCAACCATTTGGAGATGAGTAAATCTTAAGCTGTTTGGGGGTTCACTCTTTTAAGTAAAATGTAGTTTAGAGTGTTCCCTACTGATTCCCCAGTGTCAAGCCTTCAGTTTGCCTCCGTGTCAAAGCAAAGGTCCTTCTATTTCATCTTTATTCAGACGGAGATCTTGAGTGAAGCAAGATCTCTCAAGATCCCGTTGTGGGAAAGTGGAGTTAGGGAAGCGGGCAAAGAGAAAAATCTGCTTCATTAGTATCTGTGATCACTCTGCCTGTAGATGATAGATTGTTGCTAGCTGAACAATATGAAAGGACTTTTTTTCTGAGTATCAAAGTTACTTTTAACCCAGAAGGAATGGGGAGTGCATTTTCCTGGTGGCCTTGAAGAAATCCTGAAACAAAACCCACTCCTACAGTACCTCCTTCATGGCATCCTTTCTACCAGCCACCTTGAATGCCTTTCCTTCTGAAATCTAGAGTCCTTGGGTCCTTGGTAGCTTCGTGTTCCAACATTGTTGGGGTCTTTTTGATTTTATGGATGTAGTTTGGTTGTGGAGGAATATTCAGTGTCTAATGCAGACTTTCTCATTTGTGTCTTGTTTTATTATTGTCATTATTTAGGGATTTTGGTTTCAAGGTTTTGTTGTATATCCTTTCCAGGAAATCTTTTCTAGAGAGTAGGGATTTAATCCCTGAGTTTCCCAGCGTATGTAGGATGATTAAAATCCTTACAGGTGCTGGGAAACATCAAGGTTTCCCTTGATCTTATATCATTAATTTGATAGAAGAAAAGAGAAGCATGTCGAGGGAGAGTAAACATGTGTGGAAGTATTTGTTTGGTATAAAGTGCTGATTTTGATTTGTATTTACTATGAAAGTGTGTTTGTGCAAAGCAGTAAATAGAGCACCAGTAGGGATCCACTTCTCCCCCAGCCATTATCCTCCTGAAGTATAGTTCACCTTCTCTTTCCATCCCTCCACCTCCAACTTGAAGAACTTCCTCACTCAACTATATACATTTATTACTGTTTTTATATGTAATGTTAACTTTTATGGACATCACAAGAACAGAAATGAATAAATTCTGTTGTTCTTGATATTTAGCTCTGGTTTGACTTTGAAGAGAATAGGACAAACAGGATGCAGATGTTTTAGAAAAAGAATTGACCCTGTACAGCTAATTTTAATTTCTCTAAGTTAAATGACCTATTTAGACTGGGGAGTCAAATTAGATTGTTTTCCAAAGGTCTGAAAGTAATTTGCAGGTGATTTCTCAACAACACATTATTAGTTTATTTTTATGAGGTTTCACACTAAAACCATGCTTTTAAATAAAAGAAAGAAAATGATTTTTTGTGAAGAATTATCACCTCCAAAGTTAATAAAAACTGCAACTATTGCATTTTTTTTCTTTTCCTGGAATACAGCACACACAAATAATTTATTCTGGGATAATGAAATATGTAATATTTTCAGATAAGTCACATAAATATTCTATTTTGATTCTCATGTCATGTAAAATGTGATGATATTCTTTGTACTATAGATGATATAAGGACATCTACTTCATTTTGGAGAAATGAATTTTTCAATGGCATAGTTTTAAAAACCTTTATTTGCAATTTTTGGTGATTTATTTCTGTTTTTTAAATTTGCTAATCAAGTATATTAATAAGAATGGATTATGATGAGGGATCAAATAAGAATCAAAGTCAGTTATATTGACAGATTTTTAAGAAATGAGACAGAAGATATTTCTGAAGGGTATCACATTTAACATGTTTTTTTAAAGTCTAATGACACAAAGAATTTAACATTATGTACTAAAAGTTCTTTGAAAGTGTAGTTTCCAACCTTTGGACTATTCCTCTCTAATGTTGTTTAATGTCGTATAGGTTTCTTATGCTGGTGGTTTAACCACTCAGGCTAATCTTAGGTGCAGTTTGCTCGGTATGAAAGATGAGACTTGATGTACCATTTTCTTATGAGAGACTGTTTAACCTCCATGAGAAGTCAGGTAATTAACTTGTATATTTAGTTGTGTAAGTATTTTAATATAGTATTATCATATCAGAGCAAGGTAAAATATAAAATCCTATATGAAATGATACATGAAGATGAGGAAGCAGGAGACTGTCTGTGGCAATGCAGCATCAAGAATTATTCTTTGAATGGTTTTGAACAATGAACCAGAAAAATTACTTAATTTACTGGACCTGGAAACTATGTTGATCATCTATCTAGATGTGTGGTGCACATATAAGTATTGACACCATTATGAACACCTTGTTCTCTCCTTCTCCTCTCCTCTCTAAGTCATTATCAACTTCAGGAGAGAGAAACTGGGAAAGAAAGAATTAGGTGCTAATATGTCATATTACCTTCAGATGCAATCCTGTATTTATTGACCATGCTTTATATAAAGATTGAAGACATAAGAATAATGCATAAAATAATGACAATCAGAGATGCAAAACTTTCCCAAATCTGCAGATACTTCTTGAGAAGAAAAGATAAACATTCCTTTTATTTTTTTTTTTCCTGTGTGATTTCTCTAACACTGAAAGGGCAGTAGTAGATCTATAATTGGTCAAGCAGGATAATAAAGTTCAGATTATTATTTTTTTCTCAAGTCAAGATGGAAAAGGAGCCCAGCACTCGTGGCTCATGCCCATAATCCTAGCTAATTGGAAGGCAGAGATCAGGAGGATAGTGGTTCAAGGCCAACCTGGGCTAATAATAGTTCACAAGACCCTGTCTCGAAAATATCCAACACAGAAAAGTGGCTCAAGTGGCAGAGCACCTGACCAGCAAGTGTGAAGTCCTGAGTTCAAACCCTGGTACCACCAAAAAAAAATTGGAAAAGGTATTTTGTCCCTCTGGGAATTTGAATCTCTGTTTTTATGCTCTTATTTTCTTTTAAAACAATATTTCAGTCTGTTTCCAATTGTACTAATAGCCAAATCTCATAAAGATGTTTTGTTTGTTTTATTATCTATGAGCTATATCTTGAATTGTTTCTGGAAGCCTACATGACCAAACAAATATTTTCTTTTCTCTTTTTTTGGGGGGGAGGGCAGTACTGAGATTTGAACTCAGGGCCTTGCACTTGATAGGCAGGCACTCTACCACTCGAGCCACACACTCAACCCTTTTTGCTTTTACCTGTTTTTTGGATAGGGTCTTGTGTTATTCCAGGGCTAGCCTAACTGCAATCTTATTTATGCTTCCAACACAGAGCCGCAGTGTCCAGCTCATTTTCTTTTTTTATAAGCTAAAATATTGAGGTAGAATACAACGTTTTGTATCCATCATGGATTTTTTTGTGAGAAAGCAACCGGCAAAGAAGTACTCACTTTCATTTGTGAGGAAAAGACACCTGACCCAGGTTGGATTTTTCTCATTCAGGAGGGATACAAACAAAATGGGTTGCACTCCTCAAATTACTCATCTTTGTGTCCCTGGGTGTACCAAAAAGAAGGACCACCAGATGGCAAGAGTATGGTGTTAAGTGCTGACTTGCTTAGTTAATTTGCCTTAGCCTTAGTTCCCCAAATTCTTTTTAGCCAGCTTCCTGTCTTATATTTTATATCTTTGTCATTTAGGTGAGATGAGAATCACCCAAAGGTTATCATTGTATTTGTTAGCCTGCAAGAGGAACCTTTGCAGCATTATGCCATGATGGCACCCTGTTATTTTCTGGAGATCTCATCAGCATTTGAAATTCTAGGTTGTTTGTATGTTTATTTAATATCTGTCTTCTTCATTTCATCTCAAGTTCAAGCTCCCTAGGCCTTGTTTGTTTTTCTTTATAAGCATAGAGGCCAATGGTCTTTAAGTTGGAGTTAAAAGATACAGGTTTGAAGCCTGACTCTGACACTAACTATATGATCTAGAGAATTAATCTTTCTACACCTCAGTTACTCATCTGCAAATAGGCATATAATTGTATCTACTTTAGTAGATTGGTGTAAGGATTAAATGAGCTAATGTATATAATTAGTGCCTGGCTCATAGTAAGAAAGCACTGTGTAAGTGTTAGGTACGGCTGATGTTGTTGTCTTTTTATTATTATTACTGTATCCTAGTACATAGTAATATTCAATAATTTTTGGTTGAGCTAACGAATGAGAAAAGAATGACTAATGGAGTGAAGAATGAAGAAGGAGTGATCTTAAATTTCTCCCATGCTATAGTGAGAAGGAAATGCTGTGTACTTTAATAGCCATGATACTGATCTTTCTCAGTTGTATCAGCAGTGACCGCACTGAAGAAACTCTTCTATGTCCTTTGGTGGTAATGGCTGTGACTTGACAGCCTAATTTGTGGTGAGCGTTTTCCCAAATGGAGGTTTCTCTGATATGTAGGTAATGATATTTATTACAACACTGGGAGATAATCAGTCATACTCAGGCTTTAGTAAAATTAAAAAAAAAATTCCCCTACCATTTAGTTTCTCATGAAAATTAAATCACATCATTCAAAATGGTGACTTTATCTAAGAATCAATAGGTGGGGCTTTCTTTCAGGAAGAGGAGGAACCTATTGCAGCCTCATTAGGATTTCCTAATGAACCTCAGAAACAATCAGGACCTGGGTATTCCTACTTCTTCTTACTGGGCATCAGTATAGACATGTTCTTGGATTTTCTTGGTCTCCCAGGGAGCCTACAGTGCTGCTCAGATGGGGTGGTGCTGTGTGTGCAGATCTCTCTGGTGGACGTGCTCTGAAGAGGGGATAAGATTGGTGTTTACTCATGTGCAGACTCAGTGCTCAGGATAATCACAGGCCTTACCATTTGGCTAGTGCTGAGCAGTTTGAGAAAGCAAGTTCTTGCCTCAAAGAGCTGCTAATTCACCCTAAATTCAGTGGTGTGGAGTCTCCCTAAAGAGGGATTTTTCCCCCACCAGAGCATTGTAGGCATTCCCTCAGGAATATAAGAAAATGTGTATTGCTAGTGAGGGAAATTTTCATTTTCTAACAACATAGTCCACTGATGTTATACATAATGAATACATATACTTTTATCTGTCAATTTAAAAAATTATTACATTAAAAAAAAAGAACTTTCTATTTACCAAGCCAAACTTATAAGAGTGGTTTGACATAATTTTAGAAACTGTTTCTTTTTTCTTATACTTAGTGTGACAAGGAATGTAACAATTGAAGAGATGTTGGAAAATATGTTAATGTGAATGTCAAAACAAACAATTTTTATAATAGTAAGATTTTAAGTGAAGATCTGTGAAAAATAACAGGTCCCATATGACCCATGAGCTATACTGTTAGGAGTCTCCACCCACTGGTGAAAAGCTGCATTTTAATAGCCTTTCCACTATAAAAATAAAATGTTAAGGAGCTGCTTATATATATATAAATAGATAATAAATATAATAAAAGCCTAGTCAAGAGTATGAAATATCAGAAGCTTAACTTGAAAACATTTATTTGGTAATTGCTGCTTTTGTTTGAAATGATGCAGTGACCCAGGAAAGAGTTCAGGTGGCCAAGTCAGTATGTCACGTTTTACGTACATACCTTTTTCAAAATGAGCCAAATTTTAAATGAAAAAAGAAACACAGAGCATAGCTAGAGTTGTGGTATGTGGCTCAGTGCCACAGTGTGTGTGGTGTGAGGAGATAAACTATGAAAAGAGAAAACTGGTGTGAACATACTGGTGTGAAGCAAAGAACACTCCAGAAGAATTCTAATTTGGGAACTTAATAGCATGATAACTAGACCAGTTTTAAAGTGTAATTTCCATAATATATTTGAACTTTGGGGGTCAGTACCAGTTTTAATTAATGTAAATTTTCCTTATCAAAATGAGTCAACCAGAATTTTTATTTGATATGAGGAAGACCAAGGAGCTGACCTTTTCTCTTAATAATAACAGGAAGATATTAATACTGACACAAAGTAAGAGGCTGCTTCAAATGGCAAATAGTAGATAAGTTATCCTTGACTTAAGCATAGTGATGTTATGGAAAGTCACTGGAGCATTTCAAAAACTCATGGCTATTATTCTATGATGCTTCCATGGCACAGGTTTCTGGTGCCCTTCAAAATTTAAATTGTCCTAAGTGTAATCTTGAGCATCTTTCTCATCTCTTATGCTATAATGAAATAGAAAAAAATGAATGGATTTCAAGTGGAAGATTTTTTTAACCAAATAGACATGAGCCGTATCTGACTACTCTTGGGAAGAATGAAAGAAGAAACCTTTCTGAAATACATTTGATAGCATGGAATTGCCTTACCTGGGCTCTGTAATCTTTTCCAGACTAATGATAATGAGATTTATCAGAGTAGGGGCTGCCTGTGTGTGCACAATAGACGGAAAGATCCCAAGTGGTAGTCTGAGTGCAGTTAATCTTTTAACTGCAGAAAAAATTGAGATTATAACTTATCAATGAAAGGGTTAGTGGAAGAGTAGAGAAAAATAGTGGAAACTAGTGCTAAATAGTTGTAGATCTGAAATGAGACCTTAAAATTCAGAAACAAATATGCAGAACTTAACTAATCAAGATTGAGTTCTCCACATCCTTTGCTTTATTAGGAAACAATGGCAGAGTCAGCTGGGTATCACTGGTTAACACCTGTAATCCTGGGAGCCTGAGATTGGGAGGACTGCAGTGTGAGGCCAACCTGGCAAATAATTCAGGAGATTTCCTCTCAACCAATATCTGGGTGCAGTGGTGCACACATATCATCCCAAGTTATGTTGTAGACTGAGATCAGGAGGATTGTGGTTCCAGGCCAGCTCAGGCAAAAAAGTTTGCAAGACCCCATCATAATGGGGAAAAAACTGGGTATGGTGGTGTGCAACTGTCATCCAGCCACAGTGGGAAATGTAAATAAGAAGATTATGGTCTAGTCTAGTCTGGGCAAAAAGCAAGATCCTGTCTCCAAAATAACCAGAGCTTGAATCAGCCTGGTTCAAGCAGAAGAACACCTGCCTAGTAAACCCCAGTAGGCAAAAAAAAAAAAAAAAAAAAAGCAGAGAAGAGCTTGAAGAGAATAAAATAGTAGTATAGAATGCGTCATAGGACCACCAATTTTGGAAGTATTCTGAGTGGGGACTGGTGTTCTCCATGGTCAGTATTTGACAAACAGGGAAATGATCCAGCTGTGAAGAATCATGGGAATACAGAAGAGTGATAACAGAAACAGATGAAGTATGAATACAAAAGAGATGATGAAATTCAATGTTGAATAGACCAGAATTTGATATCATCAAAGGCTTGATGAATTTTATATCATCAATGACTTAAAATATATTGGCACAGGACAAGCAGACAGGAGGAATATGTACTAAGGTATAGAGATGTGTGCCAATCCCAGTTGCCAAGAGAGAAAAATTATGACTGTTCCACAGACAAGGAATTATTGTAGACTCTCAGATCAAGTTAGTCAAAGAGATATGATCAAACTTCTTGTATGGTAGATGAAAATATTGAGAATTAAATAAACCAACCTAAGAAATAAAAGGTTATTGTAAAACTTGATAGAAAATATTGTTCTAGTCTCTCTTTGGAAAATCTAGTTACACATTGTGAGGCTGAATTGATGTCTATAATACCTTCAATGGAAAAGGAAACTTACAGTGAATATTTTGGTGAATTTGTTGATAGAGCATTTAAAAAACATGCATAGCTGCACTAGAATAATTTAATTCATCTAAGATTTGAATTATAAATAACCAATTATTTGTAGATCTGTTTAATGCCACATGTTTGTCAACTGAATATCTGCATTTTAACCCGTTGACTGGAGGTGGCAATAGTACTGATTACTTGTACCATCAAGAAAGGAATGTTGTGCCGTAGTGTTTCAAAAACCATGGTCAGTGCCCCTTTAGTGGCTATTATATCAGCTTAATAAATAACGATCAATCTTAGAACTTAGATTAAGATAACATAAAATAAGAATGCAGTACAGGTAAGGGTTTTATGAAACTTTTATCTTCTAAATAGTTACAGATATGTGTGTGGGCTGGGTTGTAATGTGAATATAATGTATTGTTAGCTATAGTTTGGCTAAAGTTTGGAAGACTCTTCCAGAGAAAAGATGATTTACTATGAATTTAGAAAAATAATTATCTCTTCTGTGAAAGATTTATAGCATTCATAAGTAATTTTGTATTAGAAGATAGATAAAATGTACTTGAATTAAGCAATTTGAAACATTTTCCTTTGTTTTTTTCTCACCTCTATTTATGACTTTCATGTACCTCAATTAGATTGTGGGTTTATTAAAAATTAGGATTATTTTTCCAGATGCAATTTGATTAACTCTCTGTGCTATAAAAAATGACATGATCCACCTCTGAGCAACAATGAAAATTAAAAACAGACATTTGAACAAATGTACCCAGCCTAGTGCCAAATGAATACAGATTTATAGACTTGGAAAGTTGGAGGGATATTAAAAATCATTTAGCAGAATTTCCTCTTTTCTTGATAAAGAATTAATAATGGTACATACTAGCTATTGAGTAACCACCAGTTGCGAAACCTTGAGTTTGTTATATTTCATCCTTACAGAAATGCTACAGTGTTAATATTATTATGATCACTTTGTAGATGAAAAAATTCAAGCTTGAAAACTGATCAAGGTCTCAGAGCTAAGTGAATTGAGCCCAAATCAAACTATTCCCCCTGTCCTACAACATATTGCCACTGAGTATGAGAAATTAAGTCATGTCAAAATAACAAAATTAAAACTAATATATGTTTGATTCTTAGTGCAGTGTCACTTCTATCACTTTCTTTTGCCTCCCAACCTAATGTACATTTTTGGTATATAAGTCTTCAATAGTTTTTTTCACTGTCCTGTATCCACATGAAGGAAAGAAGCTACTATTTACCTGGAAATAATTATATGCTTACCACATTTTCATTTTCATACTTACATGTGATGAGGTACCACTCACTTCATCCTTTTCATTTCTCTACTAGAATTTGGGATTGTTCTTTTTCCATAACATCGCCCTAGTTATACCTCTGATAATACTAACATTAATCTTAGACCACGAGTTCCTATAGAACAAAGTAAGCATCTACATTACTGACTCTGTGTTATCCATTTCTGCCCTGCATCAAATGCAGAAATGTTCCTGATAGAGTTACTTATTGTGGATAGTGAAAGTTGTGATAGTGAAAAGGAGTGCTAAGTCACAGATACAGTTGTAAAGGAGTTACACGACTTCTAGTTACATTGGTTAGAAAGGGAGTCTGAGAATGTGGCTACAGTGTTTGCATCTTGACTCGGGAACTTATTGACTGAATGACGTTGGGCAAACCATCTAACTATTTCCAACTTTTCATCTCTTGACTTTTTTTCTAAGGCTTATGTAGTTTTATTCCAAATACGAAAAAGAGACTGCAAGTTACGAGCATTAAAAATATATCAGCTGGGCATGGTGGCACATATCTGTTCATCCCAGCTACACAGGATGTGGGTCTGGGTTAGCCTGGGCAAAAGCTAGTGAGACAATCTGAAAAGCAATATGGTGTGGTGGTACATGCCTATAATACCAGTTGCTTGGAAGGCAGAGGTAGGAGAATCATGGTATGAGGCTGGCCTGGGAAAAATTTGGAGGCCCTATCTGAAAAACAAACTAAAAGCAAAAGGACTGGGCACATGGCTCAAGTGGTAGAGGACTTTCCTAGCAATAATGAGGCCCTAAATTCCATCCCTCGTACTGCCAAAACAAACAAACAAACAAACAAACACATCTACTAAACATTTTGCTGTACATTTACCAAGAAAGTAAATATTAGGAAAGCTGTCAAAAATAGGGTGAAATTAAGGCAGAAAGAAAATAGGGAACAATCCTAGTATCCTTAATCTAATGAGGCTTGGAATAAATCCTAGTATCCTTAATCTAATGAGGCTTGGAATAAAAATATCTATCTTCTATGTTCTTAGAATTATTGAATTAATGCACCTAGAGCACTTAAATTGACCCTTGCATACAGTAAGCACTCAAACAATATTAACTATGTTTACTGTTGTTACTGCTACTACTACTAAAGAGATCAGGGTTGAAAGAGTAATCAGTATTCACAAAATTTAGCAGACAAAAAAAATTGAACTCACAATGTGCAGCTTAACAAAGGACAATTTATGTCACAACTTGTGTATGCCTGATCTACCTTGTTCTTAGGATTAAGAAAGATGATGGTTATGGATGCCTTTTGCAAACTGCACGGTATTATAAAAATGCCATTGCAATTCCTATAATGGATTTTATACATTGCTAACAAAACATCTTATTCATTTAAGAATTTAATGTTACATTAACAGGCCTATCAAAGTAACAGGAGTGTATTTTGGAGATAATAATGAATTTTGATAACTTCAACTGGTGTGTGTCAACTTGAAAAGTAGAGGCCATGTTTTGAAAACTGCATTGATCTGTTTTTTGATTGTGTCAAGACCCAAGCACTTAGACATTCTTTATTAAGTTCCTCCAGATGATAGAGAAATATTACCAGGTATCCAAATAACTTCATCTTCATGGTATCGAAAGCAAAATTGAACATTTTTAATCTCTAATAACGTCATGTAATGGGAACATATTAGAAGTAGCATTTTTCCATGCTATTTTAAATGTAGCTATGATACGTTGAAAATTAGGTCTCTCATTACTGTATCTTTGAATTTTTATTTTTTTTCCTAGGTGAAGAAGGAAATATGCCCAAATAAAGATTATGTTGCTCAGTTGTTCATTAACGTTAACATGCATTTTTTAATCTTTTCTAAAAGTAAGCTAACAACAACAACAACAACATAGTTTCCTATTAATGTTTTCATTTTAGGATATTGTAAAACCAGAATATCAGTTTGCTGTGACTGCATCTCTGACTATGATCCAAACTACTAGATTGAAGAATGAGCAAATGAGCACTCTGCTCTACAGAGTATCAACACCCCATTGTGGTGAATATAGCTGTTGGTGTTGATAAGAGAACTTAGTATGAGCATAATAGATCAGATTCTGCTTCTGGAGATGTGAGTGAGCATTGCTGAGTTGTTCTGTAGATCATAGTGCATAGCTCTGCTCTTCTAGTCCTCTCTGGCTTTTGAAAAAGGCTCTCTAGTGAGATGAGCTAGGGGTGGGGAAATAGCCCAGGATCCAAAGTCTTAGTTCGCATTTCTGAAGACCCCCTCCATTGAGCACAGGATGGGCTCTAGAGGGAGCTCCAGTCCTGTCATCTGTGCTTCTCAGAACTTTGCCTTTTACAGGGTCAGGTGCAGAGTCATTTTCTCATTGATATTATTTGAAGAATAACATTTCAGAGGATGGAGGGTGGAGGATAAAATATGAAGGTTGAGAAAGAATAGAAAAATGATTTGCCAGAATATATGCAGAAGAAGGGACAGTCCCTTCATCTACAAGAAAAAGCCATGCCCTCCTAAATATTTCTTTAGTGCCTTGTCTTGATATTAAGATATTTTGAAATCACTTTCCATAATTTATCTGAACCTTAGAGAAGATATTGTGACTCTCAGTGGCCTACTTTTTGCAGAGGACTCACTGTCATGGGCCTCTTCCATCAGGACATTTTGGATACTGTTTCTTAGCCTGGAGGTAGAAAAGGGAATAGCTTGGACAGGTCACTGGAGAATTGAAAAGAAGTTGAGGAATTCACAACAAGAGATTCTAAACAGACATTTGGTCTTAATGGTCGTAAATGATGCATTATTGTTGGGTCTCTGTAGTAGCCTTGAACATGTTTTGAAAACTAGAAAAAATAGATTCCATTAGGAAACTATAGAGACTTTTCAAAATTTTAAAATATTGTTTAAGATAACTCAGGACATGGATCCCAGCCTTAGGCAAATAATGTTCCATATATTCTGAATGAAAAACTGGGTACCTAATTTAATCACTAGCTTCTACCTACATATTGCAGTCTCTTTCCTTAAACAGAAAAAAAAGAAGTGGACTGAATGCCTACTTTCTCCTCTGGATGCCTCTCAAATGACATACAAATTCCATTCCATTCTTCTTCTTTTTTTTTCCAATGGTACCTGAATACAGTCTGACTCCTATTTTATCTCTTTGGGAAATTGAAGTATAGAAAGTTCTTTAAAGGAAAATCATCAAAAAACACTCTTCCTTGCACACTATCCAGCCTTTTTTCTACCTACTACTCATACAGCATTCTTTTTAATTCTCACCAGAATTCCCCCTTTAGCCTCAATAGCTTACCATGGTCCCAGTACCCACCAAAATGTCTATGCCTGAACAGGCCAAATAGAAAATCTGTACTGATACTACAAGTCAGTACAGCATACTAGCATTGCTGTGGGACCACTTAGAATTTTTTGGCTGAATTTAATGTGTGTAGAACAAAGGAGAAAACTTCTGTAATCAATGTGAGTTCACTTGACAAAGGCTTTCCTTCCTTTTGCATACTATTAAAGAACTGATTTTTTTTTTTTACAAAAGGTTTCAAAAAACCAACCTAATGATTGTGAGGGTGGTCCCTAAACACTAAAATTTTAATTTCATAGATTTATTCAGGAAATAGAATGAATCTCACATATGACTTTTCCTGTCCGAGTCCCATGCTGACACGTGCTTGTCATTTGGAATTTAATTCTCAAACATGTTAAAGTCTTATCCATGTTTAGTGTAGAAATAAAACTTTTAAGAAGTCAAGCTTGAACTTACACAAGAGAGGGTCTTAGAATTTTCTGTTGTACTTACGTTATTTATTCTAAGTCATCATTTTGTTTTATTTAACACTTGCAAAATGAATCAGTTTCAGTTCATCAGCAAACATATTATGAATAATGCATTTTACATATGAATGTGTTTAAGTGTGTATGCTTTAAGGAAGAAAAAAACGACCATTTGTGCACCTGCTACCCACTGTCCTGGTCATATCCTTCTCCTACCCAGAAGTAGCCACTTTCTTGAGTTTTGAGTCATTAGCTTACATTTTTTCTAGTTTTATCACTAATATACATATTCCTTACATATTATTTAATTTTGTCTTTTGGGTTTTAAAGGAAGTGCTTTTAATATTTCACCACTTATTGTGACATATGCTGTAGATTTAATGATTTACAAACACTATTAATTGGGTTAAAAAAACTCCCTTTATCTTTCTCCATTGACTAGAAGTTTTAAAATTGCAAGTGTAATCTTGAATTTTAGTGAATGCATCCTATTGAGATGATCAAATTATATTTCTGAATGGATATATACTGATGAATAATAATATTGTCCCTTCTAATGTTAAAGTGATCACGCATTCAAAAAATAAAACCAACTTTGCCATATACTGTGAAACTCTTTCTGTAATATTTTATTATTTCTTAAAGTATTTTAATGGATAAAGTTGGGTTTCTCCTTATATTTTACTATCTTTATTTAGTTTGAGTATTATAGTTATGTAAAATTCATGAAAGTTGAGATGTGTCTCTTTTCCTGTTCTTTGAAAGAATTTGTGTGTGATTAGAAAGATCTATTCCTTCAGTGTTTTAATAGAGTTATCTTGTAAGACTACCGGAGACTGGTGTTTCTTTTAAATTGCTGCTTGCATTTCTTTCATTGTTATTGAATCACTCAGGTTTTTTAAAATGTCATCTTGTAAAGATTTATTTTCCTAAGAATTTATTCATTTCATCTACATTTTCAAATTTATTGGCACAACAAAGCTGTTTACAATATGCACATAATAATAGTATAGTTGTTTCTGTCTTCTCTGGTTTTTTTAGGCCAACTTTGCCAAAGTTTTGTTAGATTTCTCTTCTTAAATAAACCAATTTTAACTTTGCTGTTCTTCTCCATTACATTCTTCTGTTCTATAGCAAAAATTTTTGCTTTAAAATTTTTCCTTTTTTCTATTTGCTTTGGATTTATTCTCTTGTATCTTTTCTAATTTCTAAATTTGGTTACTAAACTCATTAACTTATTAGCTACTTCAAACTTCTATGGAAAAAACCCAGCTGCTTACCAATGGTAAAATTTTTGAAGAGGACATCATTAAAAGTTTTGATCAGGAATCCCATGCAACCATCTCAAGCATAACAAAGTGAAAAAAGAGTTCATGAAAGGAAGCTCAAGTTATTGTGCAAATCTTTACAAATATTTTAACAGATGATTTATGTAAATTAAATATATTTAATATTGATTTTATGTTCAGTGTATTTATCATTTAATCCTTTATATTCTCTTCTTATGTCATATAAAGTTTAATACATATTTTTACAAAGTTACATATGGATACTCCCAAACATTTTCCCATTTATTCTAGCAATTGCTATTGTAATAATATCAATTTCTATGATAACAAAAAGATGAGAACAAATTCTTTGTTTTTGTCTTTTTGGCAGTACTAGGGTTTGAACTCAGGGCCTCACTTTTACTAGGCAGGTACTCTTACTGATTAAGCCACCCTGCCAGCCGAGAACAAACCCTTGTGCCCCTAAAGTTAATGTCACCTTTAGGGGTTAATTACATCTCTAGACTTTAGCTTTATATTTTCCTCTCTTATCCCTTGGGATTTTTCATACTTTAGCATCAGCTTGGTCATGTAAAATTCTTGGTTTTTTTAAATTATCATATTATTGGTGTATTGGGGGGTAAATTGTGATATTTACAAACGTGCTTACAATATCTTAATTATATTCACCTTCTTCATCATTCTCCTTTATTCGTCCTCCCCCAATTCTTAGAATACTTTCAATAAGTCTCACTTTTCCATTTTCATACATGAGTACATAACATTTCCACCATATTCAACCTCCTACTGCTTTTCTTTATTTCTTCCCCACTCCCACTGGTGCCAACCCCCAGACAGGACCCGTTTTACCTTCCTGTCCTAATTTTTTGGACATTTTTATGCAGCAGTTTTAGATGTTTATTTGGCAGTGTTTTTGAGTCATTTGGCCTGCATTGCCCAAAATGTAAGTCCTATGGATAACACATATTCATTTGACTTTGCTTTGGTGCAGTGGCCACAGGAATTCCAAAGATCAGAGTACCAAACTCACTAATTTGTGCCATTGCTGAAAGGGGGACAGGATTGGAGAAGTGTGCATTAATGCGTGCAAACTAATTATAATTTCTGAAGGAACTATTCAAAACCCATTAATCTCCCAAAGTGAATTAGCATCATCTTTTTCTAAGATAAACCGTATGCTAGGAAAGGAGTGAAGGTCTCTATTTCAAACACAGGCATGGGATATAGTAAATTTCTCTTAGTTTTAATATAAAAATTTCAAATGACATCACAGAAATACTATAATTGGTTCCTCAGTCCTTCTGTTATTCTTTTGCTCATTCATCCTTCCCTATTGCATGCCTCTTATGTATTATTATGGAAGATATGAAGAGCAAAATACTTCCTAATCTTGATGGTCTCTTCATGACTAGTTTTCTTTCTAGTATTGGAAAGAATTTTGAATTACTAAGAGGAAAAACATGTAGACAGCCATACCATACTAGATAAGTGAATAAGCTCTTATGTCAGAACATCTGGGTTTGTGTGTTGGCTACTTCATTTACAAGGTCATTGTGTGACCTTGGACCAGTTCCTTGGTCTGTCTCTGCCTCAGTTTCCTTATCTGCAAAATGAAGATAAAAAATAGTGCCTGTCTGGTGTCTGTTCCACAGAAAGTATTAATAAATGTTAGATGTTAGTAGTATTATCACCATTGCCATCATCGTCATCATCGTCATCGTTCTAGAAAGACATTCCCAGGAAGAACAAGAAACGTAAAGGACTCGATAGGTTGCTGTTCCGTAAAAAGTTCAGGTGAACTTGTTATTTTATTTCTTTTTTAATCTAGAAAAGGAATCGTATACTTTGACTGTCAATTCATGGCTGCTTCATTTTTTATTGAGTGAGGTCATTCTTTCCCCTTCTAGGCTTTTGTGGGATTTGGAGGTAGTGAGGGGGAGAACAGAGGAAGGTGTGGAACTTCCTTGGGGTGTGTGCCCTTTTGACCTTCTTTTGGAGTTTGGGATGGGGGGGGTGTCAGGTAGAAGGTGTAGTAGTTAGCAGCTCCTTGTGACCTTCATACTGGGAGCCTCCAGAGGACAAGTATCATGGCTGTTTTACCTGCCATTGCAACATTTAGTGTCAAGGATGCTTGTGGTTGAAAAATTTGCTACATATTCCTGTGAATGAAACTGACACCACAATCCTAAACTGTATCCTAAACACTGCTACAAAGAAAATTTTTCAGTTCTTTTTAGAGAAAGGGCCAACATAGTGTTTTTTTTTCCCACAGACTCAGTGCAACAGGAGATCTTATCATTTCTGTATGATTTAAGCTTTATTTAAGAAAACAGCTCCTATTTGTATTTCAAGTTTCAAAAATGATGAACTGCAAAGCAAGCTCTATCATGTTTTGTTGTCTTGTATAAATGAAAGTGCAATGATACACATATTAAGTGGCTCACCTTGGCCAAAAAGATTTGGCACTGAAAAAATAGGTATTTTATTAAAATCAGATATATGGGTCCTATGATTTGTAACTTTTGACCTTAACACAAAAAAGAAAAACATTGCATAACCAAGCAAATACTAATGTGAGTATAAACCTTGTTTTCCAAACAGATTATTTTTTAAAAGAGATTCTTTTTGTTCTTAGTCTTCAAGGTAAGAACCATAAAATCTAAATGCTGAGCAAGGTGGGAAGATGTGGAGGACAAAGGAAAAAGACAGAAAGACCCAGAGCAGTACAGTTCAAGGCACTAAACAGATGGGACTGGCATGTGACAGAAGCAGCAGTGCTGTTGTGTAGTTCCCACTGTCCCTGCTCCACTTACAGGCATTTATGTAAGGGTTGCAAGAGGAGGGCTGAGCAGGTACCATGGAATGAGAAGTCAAAGCACTTTCATCTCTTCCTTCTTCACAAATTTGCCTTGAAATTTAAATTCTCTGGAAAGACAAAACAAAACAAAAAACAAAGTTTAAAATAAAAGAAAAACGACATAGGTAAGGAAACATTTTATTTGGAAGCTAACAAAAAGACTCAGTTTAGCAAAAAAAAAAAAATTACTCAAGAGGTAGAAGTAGGAAAACTATGAGTTCAAGGCTTGCCCTATCTCAAGAACAAAATAAATGGTTGGGGGTGTGGTTCAAGTGGTACAGTGCCTACCTAGCAAGCTCCAGGCTCTGAGTTCAATACTCAGTACCACCAAAAATAAACAATAAGCAAACAAACAATAACTAAATAACAGGACATAGCTCAAATGGTAGAGTACTTGCCTAGCATGTACAAGGGCTCTGGGTTTGATCCCCTGCACCAAACAAAAAAAAAATCCATACACCAAGTTCAAAATATACTAACAACACTTTGCTACTTCCCAGAGTAATAATAAATTGGAGCCCATAAGAGGTAATTCATAATCATTTTTTTCTTATGGAATAGTTATTGTGCCTTTTTGATGGTTATGAGGTATTTTTGTTGTTTTTACTTTTTTTTTTTGAGACAGAGTCTCATCTATGTAGCCTAGGCTATCCTTGAACTCACTATGTAGCCCAGACTAGTCTTGAGCTTGTGATCCTATTGCCTCAGCCTCCCAAGTTCTGGGATTCCAGGTGTGCACCACCACACCTGGCTGTTCTGAAGGTTTAAAAAAAAATAAACTCTACAAATTAAGAAAAATATGTAGAATCTTGGGTGTAGTTTTAAGTAGATTGTTGAAAGTTAGAGAAAAGTGTGGGGAAATTGATTATTTTCTCTGATAAACCCTAGACATACAACAGAACCCTTTTTAAGATATTACAAAATAAGTTATTCACAAAGTTTCTTTAAGAATATGTGCATTATATTTGACTTTGAAATGACTTTGTGACATCTGACTGCTATGCTAACTGCTATTTTATGGTAGAGCAACATTTATAATGAACTAAAACAACAACTTATTGGCATACCATTCTAAATTTCCATTACACTTACCCTATTTTCCAACTCATCACATATTTGATATAATCTTATTTTTTAGAAAGGCCTATATTTTCCTATTTCTTTATATGTTAGGTTGATATTGTTGTCATATCTAGGTAAGGATTTAATGTTATTGCAAACTAGTTCCTTTTGCCCACAATAGCACCATTTACTGAGAGCTCACCTTATACCAAGTGTTCTAGAGCTTCTACATATTATCTTATTCAATCATAACAACAATATTATGAGATGCTATTATTATTATTTTCATTTCACTAATGATAAAATGGAGGCACAAAGAGATTAAGAAATGTTTCCCAGGGTCATATAGTTACAACTTTGCTGTCCAGTACAGGAGCCTCTAACCACATGTGGCTACTTATAATGGAGGGGATGAACCAAAGCAGGGTGCATTGTATGCATATATGGAAATGTCACAACAACAACAAAAGCCCTGTATAACTATTATATACTAAAAAAAAAATTAAAAAGAAAGCAAATTGCTCATTTATTTTTAGTATCAAAACACGTGCATTAGAAACGAAGAGAGGAAATCAGTGAGACATAGTCATTTTTTATCTACTTGCCTTACATTATTCTTAAATGTCTCCAATATTCTTATTTTCACTTTAATAAAAAATTCAGTTACTATTATTTAAAAAAAAAAACTCAGCTTCTCAGTTTACACTAGCCACACTTGAAGCCCACATTAGGTCCTTGTGGCTCATATTGGACAGCATAGAGCAGAACATCTCCATCTTTGCAGAAAATTCCATTGGTTAGTGTTGTCAAAGAAGTAATGAAGCCAGGTTTGGACCTAGGTGGTATGGTGTTGCCAGCCCAGACTGGGAACAGCTACAGTGAACTCTTATTTTCTCCCTTCTACTAACAAAAAAGGTTTGGAGAGTCTATGAGATGACACTTACAGGATAAAGGGCAAGATGGTTGGATAGACATATACACTGAATGGGAGATTCATTATTTCATTCCAAGTATTTATTCAGCCCTTGAGGAGTGGTCTAGATGCTGTTGATACAGTAGTGAACCAAACAGATGGATTCCCTGACCTCACAGACCATCCATTCTATCTGAGGCAGACAGACACAGACAAATAATTACTTAATACATCAGGTGATGATAAGTGCTATGGAGAAAGGCAGAGAAGGATGATGATGGGAGAGCTGATGAAGAGTTCTTTTTGATGAGACACTATTTAGAGGCGACCCCAGCGAGAAAAGACACAGGAGGTGAAAGAGGAGCATTCTAGGCAATAGGAACCTGAAGTACAGAGGCTTGAAAGCAGCAGTGACATAAGTGGCAGGCATCCAAAGAAATCCCTTCTCTTCCTGATTGTCATACCTAATCTATTTAGGCTTCCTTACCCTTGGTTTAATGTCACCTTTCTTAGTTTCAATACATCTTACTTTGGGTAAGGAGAGCCTATTTCATTTCTGTTATAAATATTATTGATTTTGTAGTTTGCAAACTTGGGAACACAAGCAAATCTTAGCATGCTTCTATGACTAACCTTGACTTGAAGAGATTGAAGGGCTACATTGGTTTGCAAAGTCTTTTTGCTATTCATGGTCCCTTCCACCTAATAAACAGATCAGAAGTTATTATATCAGAAGTTATTATATATAAAGTCAAACTTATACATTTATTTTTAGAAGGAAAGTAAGATAAAAGTAAGAAACCATAACACTCTAAAATTTTCCTTCTAGACTCAAGAAATAGTCTTATGAATTGAATTTTTGGTTGTTAATGGCTTGGCCAAACATAAAAAAATAATCCCAAGTCTGGACAAATTTGAAATTTTCAAGATGGCGATACACTGACTCTATATAAAGATAAATCTAACCTCTCATCTGCCAAATATTGGGAAAGATTTGATTCTTAGGGCAATACTTGGTAATTTGCATGGCACACTCCCTTCCTAACCATCACACTGTTCTCTTGGTCTCTACATCCTGTCCAGTCTAAGTCCTTGTTTTTCATCTGTGCTAAGATCTAGTACAACTAGACGACTACTCCCTTTTCTTCTTAACTGCAAAGAGAAAATTAGTTAATGCATACAAAATACAACTTTTACATTTATATTCCAAATATTTTACATATGAAAACTTTTCAATATAAGGTTCTTACAATAGAACCAATTACATGATAAGAACTCCTTTAGTATTAACTATTATCATTATTACACTAAATACTGTCTGTTTTACCTAAGCATATTTTCCCTCAATACTTTCCTGCCTTGCTGAAGGCCTTCTGTATTTTCCAGCCCCACTCCTAAATCCAGGGCAGCTCATACACAGTGCATTCATCTTTTGATGAACACTGCTTCTTTTTCTAATCTTTATACTCCACAGAGTTCTCCACTCTAAAAAAAAAAAAAAACCTATAAAATTTACTGTACTAGGACCATTGAAATTTCATCTGTTTATAACAATCATTTTGTAGTCTAAGGGAAAGTTCTCAAGGGAGCAAAGGGCAATAGTCTGTTTCTCCAAGGGTGGAGGTTTCTCCATGGTTTTCGGTCAATGGAGAGCAGATTTTGTGGCCCTCTCTCCAGTCTCTAGTTAAGCATTCTGGGTTCAGTGGGTGTGAGTGGGATCCAGATAGATCTAGCTATGAGCTTTTGGCTACTTTTCCAGTTAACAGTCTAGGCTTCCCAACTCCATTTAAAAATAGTCCAGAAAAACTTAAAAGTTGTCAGCTGAGATTGAGTGAGTCTCCAACTGTACTGGATAAGTGCTTGATTTCAGTTGGGAGCCTGTGAGGGTTACCCAGAAAGGCTGTTTTCCCTCTGCAGGTCAGATGGCTCACAGAGGCTCCAAAGAGGTTGAAATTTGCTGATTTTTGTTACAATGTATTAGCAAGGAAGAATTAAATCCCTGACATGCTCATGAAACCAGGCATTTTGTCCATTTTATATTAAATAGCTAGTACCCTATGGACTAGCTTGTGAGGAAGTATAATATTGGACACTCACATTTCATATCTGTGCTTATAGGCAGCTGCATGAAACAGTAGCAAATTAGGTGCATTGTGCTGCCCAAGTGTGATGTCAGATGGGCCTAAGTAAGTGATGTATGCAAGGGATCACAATTTTCTAAAAACTTCTTAATATTCTGTCCTTGAATCACATTAGTCCTTTCTACTTATGTTTTTTCAGGTCTTGGTTTTGGGTCTGTGATCCTGAAAGATAGACTGATATATTACTCATTCATATGTAAGTAAAGACAGAAGATTCTGAATGGAAGAAATATTTGCAGAGTGAGAGTAACTCCTACGAGATTAAAGGTTATTCTTTGTAGCTAGCCACCTAAAATCTGAATTATGGCACCATCTCTTTTTTTCATTAATGCCCTATTAACCTGGAGTTAAGTGTCATGCACATCAGTGCCTAATAAGATGGGAAGAATATATGTTTCAAAGCAGGAGCAGACCTGCATAAACTTCAAGTAATAGTAGCCATTTCTGTTTGAGGAACCCTGGACTGTCCCAGCATAGTGCTGGTTGCTTAATATACAGCACCACTAGCTCCTTAACACTGAAGTTCAGAGATATTATGTGATTTATTCAGAGCCACCTACCTGGTCAGTGGAAAAGCAAGGCTTGATTCCATGTCTCTTTCTTCTTTTATGTTTTTTTTTTTTCTAGTTAGTCCCTTTGTCCTTATTTTTTCATTTCTTGGTTTCATTGGTCTACCGCCAAGCCATTGTAATTAATCTGTTGCATACCCTTTTGTTTGCATGAATTCTTGTTAAAAAATACAATCTTTTTTGTGTTCCTGTATTTTTTTAAATTTCAGTAAATGGTACTCTGCTGTAGACTTCTCTCTCTTTTTGTTATCCATTTATTTTTAAAAGTCTCCATGTAGCACTGGGTTTTGAAGACCCATCCATGTGGTTGTATGTACCTGTATACTAGGGTTGTATCCCCCATCTTCCTCTGTCCACTGCCGTGGTAACAGATGCCTAGATCTTGCCTCTAGGTCTCTACCACACCTAATAACCTGGCAGGGAACATTGTCTACACATCCCTTGATGAATCTATGTGGCATTGCTTGGGAACTGCTGGCTCATAGGGCACACATATGCTGACTTGAACTGTGTGGGTCCAGTTTGCTGATTCCCAGACTGGCTGGTTCAGTGCATGCACTCATCCACTAGCATTGAGGGACTGTTCTTGTGTCCCCTCATTCCACTTTTCTCATTTTTAAAATTTTGGTCAATTTCACATGCAAATTTGTTTCAATTTGTATTTTTCTACACTATTAATTTTTTTTAAAAAAATCATCTCTTCGTATGCTTGTTAATTAAAGTTTTTCCCTGGCCACCCCGAGCTCCAGTTCAGGCCTGCCCATCTCTCTAGAACATCACTATCCAACTCAAATATAGTACAAGTCACATAAGTAAAGCCAAATTTTCTAAAGGCCACATTTTAAAAGGTTAAAAAATGTAAGTGAATTTCAGTCATCTATCTGATATATGTGAAGTTAAATAATATCTTATTCAACTCAATATATCTAAAATTATAAAAATCTTAATATTTTATATTATTTTCTGTTTTCAAAATCCTGAGTATATTTAACAATGAAGGCTCATCTCAATTTGGATGTTAGGTTGTTTTTAAAAATTGATACAGAAAAGTTGTACACACTCATGCCTTGATGCTCATATATATTGTATAATGTTCATATGAGGATGAATATATCTATCTCCTCAAATATTCTTCATTTCTTTATGGTAAGATCATTCAAATCCTTTTGTCTAGTTTTTTAAAATATATAATACATTATCATTATCTATAGTTATCCTACTGTGCAATGGAACACCAGAACTTATTTCTCCTATCTAACTAACTATAACTTAGTACCTGTTTATCAACCTTTCCTATTGCTCCCTTCCCCTTGTTCCCCTAGCCTCTAGTAAACCATCAGTCTACTCTCAATTTCTATGAGGTCAACTTTTTAAATTTTCTCCACATAAGTGATACTTTGTCATGTTGTACTTGTTTTTCTGTGCCTGGCTATGTCACTTAACATAATGATCTCCAGTTCCATCCATGGTGATGTGAATGATTTTTTCTTTAATGGCTGAAGAGTATTCCATTGTGTATATATACAACATTTTCTTTATTTAATCACTGTTTCTTGGCTACTGTGAATACTGCTTCAGTAAACATGGGAGTGCAGATGTCTCTTTGACATATTGATTTCATTTCCTTTGAATATATACCCAGTAGTGGGATTACTGGACGATATGGAAGTACCGTTTTAAACTTTTTAGGACCTTCCATACTGTTTCCATAATGGCTGTACTAATTTGCATTCCTATCAATAGTGCACAAAGGTTCCCTTTTTTCCACATTCTCCCTAGCATTTGTTCTCTTTAGTCTTTTCGATATGACTGGAGTGAGGTGATTTCCATTTTGGTTTTGATTTGCATTTCCATGATCATTAGTGATGTTGAACACTTTTTTTCATGTAACTGTTAACCATCTGCATATCTTCTTTTGAAAAGTGTCTGCTTGGATGTATTGCTCATTTAAAAGTTTTATAAATATATATGTATATATATATATATATATATATATATACCAAATATATACTGTTATTGAATTTTTTGAATTTACTATACATTCTTGATATTAGCCCTTTGTCACACATCTAGTTTGTAAGTATTTCATCCCATTATGTAGGTTGCTCTTTTGTTTCCTTTGCTGTGCAGAAGCTTTTTAGTTTGATCTAATCCTGTTTGTCTATTTTTGCTTCTGATTCTGTGCCCATTCCAATGTCATGAAGCATTTCCCTTGTTTTCTTCTAGCAATTGATAGTTACTGGTCTTATATTTAAGTGTTTAATTCATTTTGAGTTGATAGGAGTTTAGTTTAATTCTTCTGCATATGAATATCCAGTTTCCACAGCACCACTTATTGAAGATATTTTCCTTTTCTAATGCTTATTCTTAGCACATTTGGCAAACATAAGTTGACTGTGGATTCATTCATTTACTTCTGCGGTCCCCATTGATATATGTGTCTGTTTTTAATGCTAATATGTTTTGATTAAGGTACTAAGTTTTCAACAGAGTGAAATAGATCACTTTATACAAGTGAAGTTTTGTGTGACAGAAAGATATTTTACACTATTTATAAAATTTTGGATGTGTTTGGTTATTAAAGGATCTTTCTTACATTGAGTCAAAATCTCTCTCTCTCATTTCAAATCATTCATCATAGTACTGCTTTCTATGGCCACACAAAAAATGTTTTATCTGTCTTCAGGTAATCATTCAGATGAATCTTGGATTATACTTCTTGAGTTGCTCTTTTCCCACAACATCTTCTCTTCTTTGTCCTCAGTATCACATTTTCCCCAGTTATACCTTATATGACATAATTCTCCCACTTTATTGCACTAGACTCTTGGGTCATATGCATTTCAGATTATCTACATCTTTCTTAAGATGAAATACAAGAACCAGCAGGGTTCTGACTTCTTCTGACCTTAGGCTATAACCAGAATAACTTGAAATTAAGTCAGCTTTTAGCAGTCACGTTTGGACTCAGTTAATAAGCATTTGTTATTCATTTGTTGATGCTTTTCAAGCACCCACTATATGTTTAGTATATCTGTAAAAGTATAGATCAAATAGTCTCCTATTCACAAAAATTTCTAAGCAAGAGGAGTCAAATTCTTAAAAGATAAAATTATTTTTGATAAAAAAGTAAGCTGTCCTCCATCATTACCTTCACCAAAAGCCTTCCATAGATGCATACTCAGAAATGTGTAGGATGTTCTAAGTCATTGGAGATATTTCTTGGACTAGTTGCAAAGCCTCTTACTCTATTAGCAACTCTCTGAGATGAATTAGCAAAACATACTGAATTTGTAGATAATTTGACATAAGAATTAATTAGCATGTTTTACTTGAAAGGCAATGCCTTCATACACTCTCATTTTAATAAGAAACATATTATATGGAAAGATAAATTTTAATCTTGATATTATTGATAATAGTACATTATATAAATGTACCAAATTAAGAGATAATGATATGCAACATGGGTAGGCATCAATAACAAAGATAGTGTAAAAGATTGTAGGACAAATGCGTCATCAGTAAAATGATTGTGTGAGGATACAGCTTACATGAGAATAAAACATGCTATAACAAAGGCATGAAAAAAATGTGTTACTTGCCACTTACAGTCACATATCTAGACTTACTTAGTCCTGGGGAGGTAATAAGAAAGAGACAGAATTTAGGCTTTAGGCAGTTAAGAGACCAGATTGGAACCTTCTTGTTTTTAATTATTTGTTATTACCTACAGCCTATTCCTAACTATATGGCCAGAGAAAGAGGTCACCTTTAAATTAGGTGAGGACCAGTTTGAGAAATACACAATAGAAATGAATAAACAAGAACAAGGAAGATGACACATGTAGGCCTGGAGTGATCTTTTACCTTTCTGATCCTCTGTTTCTATCATTTTCAGGAATTGTTTCATTCTCATCATGCCAGCTTAAAGAGTGCAAGTATTTTCCTTTAGCTTTAATGGATCTGGGAATAGGGAGAGCAGGTGGGGGTAGAGGAGAATACAAAGAATTAAAAAAAAAAAAGAAAAGAAAAACCCAGTTCTGACCTAAAAAGATTAAAGGTGGACTCTGTCTACAATATCTCCCCACATACCTAGGACTTAATTCACTTCAGCAAACAGTCTTCCACAAGACACTGTGCTAATCTTACAAGATCCCAAAGATTAGTGATACATCCCTTTTACAATCTGATGGGGAGGAGATGACACCAGCACACTGATGATGAAAATCAAGGGAAGAGTGAGCAAAGTAGTCTAAAAGAAAAACAGTGTTGTAGAAATTTAGTGGAAAGCTTCCACATTTAATTAGGGGACTAGGGTGAGCTATTGAGTAGATAGTCTGTGAGGTAAATGACTTGGATTTCCATAGACAAAGACAAGCAAGAAAAAAGTCATGCTAGCCTGTTCTTTCAGAGAGAAGTTCCAAGTGGTATTATACAGTCAGGGTTCTTGGTGTGCTGAACTGAGAGTAAAGGGATAAATCATAAAAAGACATCTCCATGTCTGTGCTCAGAGCTGTGAAATGCCCTTGACTTCCTTGACAACTCATGTGCAGTATTGGAAGACAGCTGTCAGGTTAGCAAATATGAGGCTGAACCCAGGATAAAGCCTGGCCTTTTTCTTCCTCTTAAAGGCACTTAATAGTTATTAACTTGGAGCATCTGGGCAAATTTTGATATTTGAAATATCATTTTAAAATGACATCTTTAAAACTGTCTAAGCACTAAATTTTGGGTAGATAACTTTAGTAGGGTAAAATAATTTGAATAGTTTGTGCTTAAGCCTCTGTTTCCCTCTGGATCAGAGTTTAACCAGAGAAATGAAATCATCAGGGGATATGTATAAAGGCGTGTGTTCCAAGTAATAGGCTTATAATATTGTGGAGAACTTGCTAGGCCAGTTTGAAATCCATAGTGCAGACTGTCAGAAAGAGCAGACTGGAACTTTCAGACATGAACTGAAGCTACTGTCCACAGGCAGAATTTCTTTTTTCTTTTTCCTACTCCTTTTCTGAGGAGCTTTGATTCTGTTCTTAAGATTTTGCAACTGATGGCATATGCCTGAAATTCCAGTTACTGGGAAGGTGGAGGTAGGATGATTCTGGTCTGAGGTGGGCCTGAAAAAGCACAAGACTCTCTGGAGCTAAAACTAAAGCAAAAAGGGTGGGCATGTGGCTCAAATGGTAGAGTGCAAGTCCCTGAGTTCAAACCCCAGTATCATAAACCTATATAAACAAAGATTTTACAAGTGATTATAGACTCTAATCACATCTTTAAAATCAACTTATGATCACCTAGATTAGTGTTTAATTGAATAACTGAGGCTATTGCCTAGCCAAGTTTACATACAAATAGACCACTGTATGTTCATATATGGTCCCCAGGTTATAGAGTGAAGGCAGGTCTTAAATGAAATGGATCAGGTAACCTTCAATAATGACAGAGAAGAATTAAACAAACTTGCGAGATGACACATCTATTTTTGTGTAATATCTAAAATAAACAAATCCATAGCAGATTTGTAGTTGTAGGGAGCTGTGGATGAGGAAGAATGGAAAGCGACTGCTTAATGACTATGAGTTTGCCATTTAAGGGTGATGAAAAAACTCTGGAGCTGGATAGTGGTCTGCATGAGTACATTGTGAATATACTTAATGGCATCAAATTGTGTACTTTAAAATGGAGATTTTATGCTACATATATTTAACCACAAAAAAAATCACATTTTAGTTGATTTGACTGCAATGGGCCCCAATGCAGGTTGGTAGGGTACAATTTAAAAGTGGCAAGTTGGTGCATTTACTTTTACTTCAGCAAGGAATTCCACTGCTTCTTGACAAATAGGCTCAATTCTCTTACACAGCTGAGATGGTTGTTATTCAAGCCTGTTATTCTGAATGTCCAGTTTATAATGTGAGGGCACAGGCACAGTGCTAGACAACTTGATAGAGTGTTGAGTAGTAAAGAAAAGGGAGGATTAGGTGGCTTTCACAGAGCTGATGATAGAGATCTTCAGATATAAGAAGCGTTTGTTTAGTGTGTGCCAATTTGGTGGATGTCCATGAATCTCTGGTTTGTCAAAAAAGAAAACTGAGATTTAGCTGGGGTGTTGTATTTGGGATTCTGGAAATATTTTACAGACATGGATCTTTTCTTCTCCATAAATTCTTTTCAGTCTTGCTCTTTATTGAGAGCTGTAATGTGTATATCTTCTCCTCTGTGTATAGTCCAAGCTCTCGTTCTGTGTAGGATGGATGTCAGCATAATGATCCTTTTGCAATGGTGACAGTTTGTAGAAATGTTTTTCAAATTTGTTGCTACTGACAGACATAGATGAATTCCCAAGTAGAGTTATGGATCTCTACCAAGAAAACAAAGTCCGACAGTGCCCTGGAGCAAGGGAGTAAAAAGTGCCCTGGAGCTAGGGAGTAAAATGGACCTTCCTCTGGAAGAGGCTGCATGGGGCAGAGCTGCACAGAGAGGCCAGCCTCTGAATGTCCTTCTGCTGTGTCCACTCTTACTCTTCCTCAACTGGAAACAACATATTTCATAGTTAATCCCCTCAACACCAAGATTTCACCATGGGAATATTTTCAGCTCTTATTTTAGAAGCAATAGTAAATATTTGAAGCCACTAAGCAGGAATTTACTTTCTGGCATATGTGGGACTTCAAATAACTTAATGAACCTTCAGAAAGTCCTAAATTGACCTTAATTTTTAAATGAAATTTAAAATTACAATGAATTGAAATAAAATTTAAAAATTATTACCAATCATATGTCATTGTTACCTGATTTTCAGACATTAAAAAACAAATTTTACTGAAGTTAATTTTCGAGGTATAAATATTTTCATCCCAAGTGACTCAATAAATATATAAAAAGTCCAATACAATTTGATGTGGTCTTTTGCTAGTCATCTATCCTGGGCATCCTTTGATATATGCAGGTCTCTGAATCCTGACATAGGGGTTCATGACAAACTCATCTATATGAGAAAAAGAATTCTGTCCAAATGTGTGTACCAGGCCTAATACAGTGTTCAAATGGCCACTCTTAGAGCCTTTCATTCAAGCTGGCTTATCGCTTGGGGCTATCTCAATTATTTTTGAGTGTCATATAGTATGCTGGATATATAAGATCTGTTAGGCACTCCATATACATTTTTAAAAACAATTCTGTGCTATATATGTTGTATCGTAAAACTGAACTTGGCTAAAAAGAGAGTAATTTGTAAGTGACAGAGTTGGCTTCAAACTCAAGCCTTGTCACTTTTTATTGCTCTTCACTGACAAGGTCTTGCAGAATAGTTAGCTGCAGGGCTCATCTCCAGGAAGCAGGTTACAGGAAATCTAAAGTTTTAAAAGGATTGGGCAGGTGATCTTAGAAAGCTGACAATAGCAAGTAATTCACCTCAGAGCTCCCATTCTCTCTGAAAACACTGCTTAAGCATAACCTCTTCTTTGGAACTTGGCATTCCATTTATTATGTTCCACAGCTAACTATGCCTCTCCTGTGCTGGCTGTGCACCTGCCCATATGTCTGTAGTCACACTTGCCATGCTTTATTGTGCCTGGCACAGAGTCTGTCATAGAGTAAGACCTTAATGAGTCCTTAATGAATTAATCTGGTAAAGGGATTTAGGTATATCTCAGAGAATGGGAGGAGCTGAGAGAGGAGGCTAGACAGGTGAAATAAGAGGCCAGGGAGTAGCTAAACTGGACTCGCAGACAAACTTCCTGTTTCTGTGTTTGCCTTAGGGTGAGCCAGCCAGCACCTGAAATATGCATGAAGAGGCACACGTGTTGATGAAAAAGCCAGGCTTTCTAGCCATTGTATTTTCAGCTTTAGGGAGGTGTTGATTTCCACAGTGGATAGTTGATTTTTTGTTTTGTTTTTCAAAGTAAGTAAATTGTATGTGTGTGTCTGTCTCTCCCTCCCTCTCTTCCTTCCCTCCCTGCTGGCTGTGTTTATCTACATTTACATATGTTCTTGCTCACGATGTAAACAAAGATTTTAGAGAAAGGTGTCAGAGCAGATTGGAAAATAGGGAACTCACTGCCCTGGAGACTCAAAATTCCCTACTGTGGTCTCTAAACCAGGGATCAGCAAACTATAGCCCATACCCAAATCCCACTTGTAGCCTGTTTTTGTGATTCTACAAAAACTGAACTCAGATTGATTTTTTACATTTTTCAATGGTCAAAAAGATCAAAAGAAGACCATTTCATGGCATGTGAAGATAGTATGGAATTCAAATGTCAATATCTATAAATAAAGCTTTATTGAACCTAACCACACCCATTCACTTATTGTGTTATCTATAACTGTTTTGTATTAAAAGGGCAGAGTTGTATGGGTTGCCACAAAATGATATGCCTATAAACCCTAGAATATTTACTATCTGATCTTCGCAAAAAAAGTTTGCCAACCACTGCTCTAAGCCGTAATAATGTCCTCCCCTTTTAAGGCTGGTGGGAAAACAGAATTACATTGTTTGCATTGTTTCAGAGCCTTCAAGCAGAGTATATTGATTATATTTATAGATTACTATTGATTTTTTGCTTTAATCTGTGTTTGTGTGAAGGGCCTGGAATAATTGTACATTGTGAAGGTACATTCTAAATAGCATCTGGAAAATCTCTCATAATTGATTTTGGCAAAGGGGCTTTAATTTTTAAATTGCGTTTGAACTTTTCCATCTCAGAGTGGGAGCTGAAGGAAGGGTGGGAAAGGTAATAGCAGCCCTAGGTGCCATGCTACCTCATGAGCTGCCCCGAGGATTAATGCAATAATGTGTAGGCAGAATTTTGTGTTTCTTGGAGAAAGACACTACACGCATATGTAAGACATCATCATTAATAATACATCTTTGATCTCTGACTCACAAAATAATAGGTTTCTATGAAAATAATTTAGACTTAATGAATAAAGACATGTTTGTAATGGTGCCAAAGTAGTATGAGGGTAGAAACAAGGTAATTGTGGAATAATTAGAAAGATCATTGTGATTCCAAGATATATAAATATTTCTATTTATAAAAAGACAAGGATCTTTTATCTTTTCCTGGTATAATGTAAGGTTTGATGTAAGGTTTGATGCATAAGCGTAACTGTGATGTTGATTAGAAGTCACTTTGGGACCCTCTCTTTTGGCCTTATATCACACAACTGGACCAACATCTAGGCTCTCTAGGAATTAGGGAATGTGAACCTAAGTGTTGCAGAAATGTCTTGGCACTGCCAAGCTTTCTTGTTCCTAGAGATGCTTCCGGGTTCCAGTGTAGGTTCCCTCAGAGAATAGGCTGAGGGCAGTTTCTTTGGGAAGTGCTCCTCAGAGCCAGAAGTGAGCAAGCAGGAAGGGTAAGAGAAAGAAGAGGGAAAAGCAGGGAAGGGTGTGTTCCTGGACTAGGAAACTTGAGGACAACTAGGGCTTTATCTGCTGGGAACAATGTAAGGCACTGTGTGGGGTAAGCCTCAGATTGTCCTTGCTAAGAGGGCTGGAATTAGTGAACTCATATAATAAAAATAGCCATTGCCAGATTTCGAAGTCATACATTGTGCCAGAATTTTACCTAAGTAGTTTTAATTCTGAAAACAATCAAGAAAGGCATCTTTAGTCACATTGTACAGACAGGAAGCTGAGGGTTTTATAGTAAGTTGTATAAAGTTACTTAGCTATAAAATGGTAGGCATAGTATACAAATCCAGGTCTGCCTAACAGAAAATCTCAAGCTGCTTCCTCTATGCTGTGTAGGAATGTAGTTGCTTCATCTTCAGTTTGTTAGTTTTAAAATTTTTAAATTGTTACTAATTCGTAATGTTGGGATGATGTGTGTATGTTAAGAACTTCTGCTGTACTAACAAATAATCCTTATATCTTAGTGGCTTAATCACAAAATATTTCTCTCCCTACATGGGCATACTGGTGTGATCCTCACCTGGAAATCTAAGCTTATAGTGCAGCCATTGTCTGGTGATACTGGCTCCAGTCTGAAGCAAGACACTTCTGGCATTTACTATCAAGATTGTGCAAGGGTAAACCTTGAATTTGCATGATGATGGTAGTGAACACTGAACTTTCCCTAGACCAAGCTCTGATATTATGAGCATTGTCACCCCATGTAGTAAAGGAAAGAGGAGTCAATGAAGCTTTCACCAGGGGTGACTAGTTGCCTCTGTTCACATTTCATTGAAAAAGCAGGAAGGACACTGAATATTGGTGAATGATAATAAAGTCTCAAGTAGGTTTGATTTATTTATTTTAAATTTAGTGACTAAAAGATTTTTATTTATTTATTTTCTTTTTTCTAAATATAGATGATTGTTAAAATTTAACTGGAGAAGTTTTATTTGTATTTTTGAGAAATTATAGTCATGACATATATCGTTGATTGTTGATTACTCAGTGACTAGTAAAATTGTGACTAAAGATACTTTATGTACATCATAACAAATAAAACAGAAAGCAAAGATTTATGATTAGACCTTTTCATGTACTTAGAACAAAACTTTATTGTAAAGGTAGAGAGGCTCCTATCTGGGCACTGTCACTGACGAACAATTAGAACTTTTTTCTACTCATAGTGCATCAGAGTTGGTTATTAGATTAAATGAGATAATACAGGACAGTACATTGTACAGTGTAAACCTAGAATTATGGTATGCTTACTGTAGACAGACACAAAGAAAGAGATTGTGCCTGGTTTTCTGGTTATCCCAATTGTAGTTGTAGAAAACCCCGTTAGTCTAGTAATTAGAGAGTTGTGATTAAATTCTTTTTTTTAATTTTTTCATTTATTCACATGTGCATACATTGTTTGGGTCATTTCTCCATCCTTCCCCCCTCCCCCTTTGCCCCCTCAGTTCCAGGCAGGTCCTATTTTGCCCTTATCACTAATTTTGTTGAAGAAATGACATAAGCATAATAAGGAAGACAAAGCGTTTTTGCTAGTTGAGTTAAGGATAGCTATACAGAGAGATTCCTACTATTGCTTTCATGTATCTATGTGTTACGACCCATATTGACTCACTCTAACTCAATGATCTTTACATTGGTTCCTGATATCCTGCTCCTGATAACCTCTATCATTTTAAGGTTTCTGTATTACTTCCTCTGGAGTGGGGACATCAAAAGCTTTCATGTTTTGGGTTTTCTACCTATTCCTATATCTCCCGTGTGTGCTCTCCCCTTGTCTTGTGATCCAAGTCAACCACATTGCTACATTTGCCCTAGATCTAAAGTCCGCATATGAGGGAGAACGTACGATTTTTGGTCTTCTGAGCCTGGCTGACCTCGCTCAGAATGATGTTCTCCATTTGCATCCATTTACCTGCAAATGATAAGATTTCATTTTTTCTTCATGGCTGAGTAAAATTCCATTGTGTACAAGTACCACATTTTCTTGATCCATTCATCAATAGTGGGGCATCTTGGTTGTTTCCATAACTCGGCTACTGTGAATAGCACTACAATAAACATGGGTGTGCAGGTGCCTCTGGAGTAACCTGTGTTGCATTCCTTTGGGTATATTCCCAGGAGTGGGATTGCTAGATAATATGGCAGGTCTATGTTTAGATCTTTAAGAAGTCTCCAAATTTTTTTCAGAGTGGTTATACCACTTGCATTCCCACCAGCAGTGGATTAGGGTTCCTTTTCCCCCACATCCTTGCCAACACCTGTTGTTAGTGGTGTTTTTGATGATGGCTATTCTAACAGGGGTGAGGTGGAATCTTAGTGTGGTTTTGATTTGCATTTCCTTTATGGTCAGAAATGGTAAGCATTTTTTTCATGTGTCTTTTGGCCATTTGAATTTCTTCTTTTGAGAAATTTCTATTAAGTTCAGTTGCCCATTTCTTAATTGATTCATTGATTTTAGGAGAGTTTAGATTCTTAATTTCCCTGTATATTCTGGTTATCAGTCCCAGGTCTGATATATAGCTGGCAAATATTTTCTCCCACTCTGTGGGTGGTCTCTTCAGTTTAGAGACCATTTCTTTTGTTGTATAGAAGCTTTTTAATTTTATGAAGTCCCATTTATTCATCCTTTCTCTTAGTTGCTGGGCTGCTGGGGTTCTATTAAGGAAGTCTTTGCCTAAACCTATTTGTTCCAGAGTGTTTCCTGCTCCTTCCTGTAGTAACTTCAGAGTTTCAGGTCTGATATTTAGGTCCTTGATCCACTTTGAGTTAATACTAGTACAGGGTGATAGACATGGATCTAGTTTCAGTTTCTTACAGATGGGTAACCACTTTTCCCAGCAACATTTGCTGAAGAGGCTGTCTTTTCTCCATTGTATATTTTTGGCACCGTTGTCAAAAATGAGGTGGGTATAGCTGTATGTATTCATATCCAGGTCCTCTATCTTGTTCCACTGGTCTTCATGTCTGTTTTTGTGCCAGTACCATGCTGTTTTTACTGCTATTGCTTTGTAATATAATTTGAAGTCAGGTATAGTGATACCTCCAGCATTGCTCTTTTAGCTGAGTATTGCCTTGGCTATTCACAGTCTCTTGTGTTTCCAAATGAACTTTAGGGTGGATTTTTCAATCTCTGTGATGAAAGTCATTGGGAATTGCATTAAACATGTAGATTGCTTTCGGTAGCATAGCCATTTTTACTATGTTGATTCTACTGATCCATGAGCATGGGAGGTCTTTCTGTCTTCTGTAGTCTTCCTCCAACTCTTTCTTCAGGTGTTTGTAATTCTCTTTGTAGAGGTCATTCACATCCTTTGTTAAATTAACTCCTAGGTATTTGATTTTTGTTTTGAGCCTATTGTAAATGGAATTGTTTCCATGTATTCCTTCTCTGTTTGTTTATTGTTGATGTGTAGAAAAGCTAATTATTTTTGTATGTTGATTTTGTATCCTGCCACTTACTATAGTTGTTTATGGTGTCTAAGAGTTTTTGGGTAGAGTTTTTTGGGTCTTTAAGGTATAGGATCATATCATCTGTAAATAAGGATATTTTGACAGTTTCTTTACCTATTTGTATTCCTTTTATTTCTTCTTCTTGCCTAATTGCTCTGGCTACAAATTCTAGTACTATGTTGAATAGGAGCGGGGATAGTAGGCACCCTTGTCTTGTTCCTGATTTTAGGGGGAATGGTTTCAGTTTTTCACCATTAAGTATGATGTTGGCTGTAGGTTTGTCATATACAGGCTTTACAATGTTGAGGTACATTCCTTCTATTCCTAGTTTTCTTAGAGCTTTTATTATGAAGTGGTGTTGGATCTTGTCGAAGGCTTTTTCTGCATCTATTGAGATGATCAAGTGGTTTTTGTCTTTGTTTCTATTGATGTGCTGTATTACATTTATAGATTTGTGTATGTTGAACCACCCCTGCATCCCTGGGATGAAACTGACTTGGTTGTGGTGAATGATCTTTCTGATGTGTTGTTGGATTCAGTTTCCCATTGTTTTATTGAGGATTTTTGCGTTGATATTCATTAAGGAAATTGGCCTGTAGTTCTCCTTCTTGGAGGTGTCTTTGTCTGGTTTTGGGATGAGTGTAATACTGGCTTCATAAAATGAGTTAGGCAGTTTTCCTTCCCTTTCTATTTTGTGTAACAGTTTAAGGAGGGTTGGTATTAGTTCTTCTTTAAATGTCTGATAGAATTCAGCAGTGAATCCATCAGGTCCTGGACTTTTCTTTTTTTTCTTGATGGCAGCTTCAATTTCTTTTTGTGTTATAGATCTATTCAGGTGATTAATATCCTCTTGGTACAGTTTTGGATGGTTGTAAGTTTCTAGAAATCTGTCCATCTCTTCGAGATTTTCAAATTTATTAGAGTATAGTCTCTCAATGTAGTCTCTGATGATTTTCTAGATTTCTGTGGTGTGTGTTATCTCTCCTTTTGCATTTCTGATTTTACTGATTTGTGTTTTTTCTCTCCTCATTTTAGTCAGGTTTTCCAGGGGTCTGTGAATCTTATTTATTTTTTCAAAGAACAGCTTTTTGTTTCATTGATTCTTTGTATGCTTTTTTTGTGTCTATTTCATTGATTTCAGCCCTTATTTTAATTCTTTCTTTCCTTCTGCTTTTTTGGGATTTGCTTGTTCTTGTTTTTCTAGGAGTTTGAGCTGTAGTGTTAGGTGATTGATTTGAGATCTTTCTGTCCTTTTACTATATGCACTCATGGGTGTAAACATTCCTCTCAGGACTGCCTTTGCTGTGTCCCATAGGTTCTGGTAGGTCATGTTTTCATTTTCATTAACATCCAGGAACCTTTTAATTTCCTCCTTTATTTCATCGATTAATCATTTGTCATTGAGCAATGTGTTGTTCAGCTTCCAATTGTTTATGTGTTTTTTACTGATGTTTTGTTGATTTCTAGTTTTAATGCACTGTGGTCAGACAGAATGCATGGAATTATTTCTATTTTCTTATATTTGCTGAGGCTTGCTTTGTGCCCTAAGATATGATCAATTTTGAAGAAGGTTCCATGGGATGCTGAGAAGAATGTATGTTGTGCAGAAGTTGGATGAAATATTCTGTAGACATCAGATAGGTCCATTTGATCTGTGGTGTGATTTAGTTCTAGGATTTCTTTATTGATTTTTTTTTTGTATGGATGACCTATCTATTGGTGATGGGGGGTATTAAAGTCTTCCACTACCAGTTTGTTGGAGTTTATATATGTTTTTAGGTCCTTCAGAGTATGATTGATGAAATTGGGTGCATTGATGTTGGGTGCATATAGGTTGATAATTGTTATTTCCTTTTGGTGTATTTCCCCTTTTATTAGTATGGAGTGTCCTTCTTTATCTCGATTGATAAATGTAGGTTTGAAGTCTGCTTTATCCAAGATAAGTATTGCTACCCCTGCCTGTTTTTGGGGACCATTGGCTTGGTAAATGTTCTTCCAGCCTTTCATTCTCAGCCAGTGCTTATTTCTGTTGGTGAGGTAGGTCTCCTGTAGGCAGCAGATTGTTGGCTCTTCCTTTTTAATCCAGTTTGCCAATCGGTGTCTTTTGGTGGGGGAATTTAGTCTATTAACATTCAGTGTTAGTATTGATAGGTACCTGGTGATCCCTGTCATATAGTTGTCTTTGTTGATTAAGGGTTTGAACGTGAGTAGCTAAATCAGTGTTACTCTTTACTTTCTTGCTTTTTCTTCTCCTGTCATTTCGTACTGCCTGCCCTTTCATGGTTTTGTTTGCTTTCATTTTCTGTGTGCAGAATTCCTTGGAGAATCTTTTGTAGTGGTGGCATGGTGGTCATATATTGTTTTAGTTTCTGCTTATCATGGAAAACTTTTATTGTTCCATCTATTTTGAATGATAGTTTTGCTGGGTAAAGTATCCTAGGATTGAAGTTATTTTCATTCAGTGCTTGGAAGACCTCACTCCATGTTCTTCTTGCTTTTAATGTTTCTGTTGAGAAGCCTGCCGTGATTTTGATGGGTTTACCTTTGTATGTTATTTGTTGTTTTTTCTCTTACACTCTTCAATATTCTTTCTCTAGTCTCTGTACTTGTTGTTTTAATGATAAGATGTCATGGGGTAGTTCTATTTTGGTCAGGTCTGTTCAGTGTTCTGGAGGCTTCCTGTACCTGAATGGGCATAGTTTTCTCTAGATTTGGGAAATTTTCTGTTATTATTTTGCTGAATATGTTATGCATTCCTTTTGCTTGCACCTCTTCTCCTTCTTTAATGCCCATAATTCTCAGGTTTGGTCTTTTGATGGAGTCAGTGAGTTCTTGCATTTTCTTTTCACAGGTCCTGAGTTGTTTAACTAATAGTTCTTCAGTTTTTCCTTTAATTGCCATTTCATCTTCAAGTTCTGAGATTCTGTCTTCTGTTTGTTCTGTTCTGCTGGAATGGCCTTCCATTTTGTTTTGTGTTTCTGTTTCATTCTTTTTTCTGAGGTTTTCCATATTGTGGGTTACTTCCTCTTTAATATTGTCAATTTTTGCCCTTAATTCATTTATCTCTCTGTTTATGGTGGTCTCAGTTTCAGTTTGGCATTTATTTAGGGCTTCTATGATTTCATTTATTTGTTTCTGGGTTTTCTCATATTCTTTGTTTTTGTTGTCTTAGAATTTCTTGAGTGCCTCCTGTACATTTTGGTTGACCATGTCTAGTAACATCTCTATGAAATTCTCATTGATTACTTGTATGATTTCTTCTTTCAGGTGTTCTTGTGGGCTTCGTTGGGTTCCTTGGTGTAGTTTATCCTTGTTTTGTTGGAGATCTGGATACCCACTTTCTTCATTTTGCTCTAAATCCTGTACTACTGTATTTCTGGGGGGAGAATGGTTCCCCTCCCTTTTTCTTCTTCCCATATCTCCACTAGATACCATTTCTATCCCTGGACTACGTGTAATTTAGTATTAGCTGGGTAACAATATTAATACTAACAAAACCAAGAGAGAAGGATAAAAAATAGAAAGAGATGGAAAGATATAAGGAAGAGAGAAGAGAGGAAAAGAGAAAAAAAGAAGAAGAAAAAATGGGAGAGATGGTGGGTGATCAAACAGCAAACCAGGCAGCAAATCCCTTAAAGAAGGGAAAAAAAAAATTCACCAGTTCTGGAACAGTAAAATTGCAGTCCTAGTTGTTGTGATGCCATTCCTATACCATCCAGTCCTCTCTGTATGTGTCTTTTAGGAAGTTTGGGAGCACTCCTGTGGTGGGTGGCATGTGTGTGGGGTCCCACGGGCCTACAGGTGGCAGCCTTTTGAGGCAAACTAGTGGGCCTTTGGAGCGCTGGCCTGGCGTGCCAGAAGGGCGCGGGCTGGCAGAGTGGAGAGCCTGTGTGTCTGTGGATTGCCAGCTTGGCAGGCTTTAGGGACACGGTACTGGCGGAGATCATGCAGGCCTATGCAGGCATGAGGGGAACAGCCCAGTGGAGATGGGGGAGGCCTGTGCAAGCCTGAGGGTGTGTCCCAGCAGAGATCATGAATGTCTGTGGCTTGCAGCTTGGCAGGCCCTGGGGACATGGCCAGGCAGAGCAGAGATTGTGCAGGCCTGTGCAGAACTGCGGGGCACGGCCCAGCAGAACGGAGATCGTGCGTGTGTGGATCTCCAGCATGACAGGCCTTGGGGGCATGGCCCAGAACAGTGGAGATGGAGCAGGCCAGTGCAGACCTGGGGGTGGGGCTGGCAGAGCAGAGCTTGAGCATGTGTGGATCCCTGGCTTGTCAGGCCTTAGGGGCACAGGCTTGCGGAGTAGATATTGTGCAGGCCTGTTCAGGCCTGGGGGCCATGGCCCAGTGGAACAGAGATCGTGTGTGTGTGTGTATTGCTGCATGGCAGGTCTTCTGGTTTTTTATTCACTTATTCATATGTGCATACATTGTTTGGGCCATTTCTCCCCCCTGCCCACTGCACCCTTCCTATCTCCCCCAACCCCCTTGCTTCTGGGCAGACCTGTTCTGCCCTCTTCTCCAATTTTGTTGAAGAGAAGACATACGCAATAATATGAAAGACACAGCAGTTTTGCTAGTTTGAGATAAGGATAGCTATACAGAAAGATTCCTAGCATTGCTTCAATGCACATGTGTATTCAACCTGAATTGATTCATCAATAGCAGACCTTTTCATTATTTCCTGGTCACCTTCCCATAGTGACCTCTGTCGTTTTAAGGTGCTCCTCTACAGTGGGCACATCAAACGCTTTCAAGTTTCTGGTTTCCTGCCTTTCCCTGTTCCTCCTGTATGTGTTCTCCCCTTACCGTGTGACCCATGTCCAATAATTTTACTGCATTTGTTTTAGGTCTAAAGCCTGCATATGAGGGAGAACATAACGATTTTTGGCCTTCTGAGCCTGGCTAACTTCGCTTAAGATGATGTTCTCCAGTTCCATCCATTTACAAACAAACGACAAGATTTCATTCTTCTTCATGGCTGAGTAAAATTCCATTGTGTATAAATACCATACTTTCTTAATCCATTCATCAGTAGTAGGGCAACTTGACTGTTTCCATAACTTGGCTATTGTGACTAGTGCTGCAGTAAACATGGGTGTGCAGGTGCCTACAGAGTAAACTGAATTGCATTCCTTTGGGTATATCCCTAGGAGTGGGATTGCTGGATCATATGCAGATCTACGTTTAGTTTTTTAAGAATCCTCCATATTGTCTTCCAGAGTGGTTGTACTAGCTTGCATTCTTACCAGCAGTGTATGAGGGTTCCTTTTTCCCCACATCCTCACCAACTTTTGTTGTCAGTGATGTTTTTGATGATGGCTATTCTAACAGGGTATAATTTAGTAATAACTAATTTACAGGTTTAATACCTGACCAGTAGTTTATATGTTATATAGAAGACCCCCTGGTGGTAATATCTATAAGCAGTGAGAGTTTGTTGGTTAATGTTTGTAGGCTAGCTATAGAAATTTGGGGAGTTGGATATGGTGGCACTAAAGTGGGAGGTGGGAAGTTCGGTGGGTGAGTGGGGGAAGCAGTGCAGGAACTGTTGTTTTTGTGGTCCTTCTGTGTGTTTGGGTGTATTTCTGTTGTTGTAGTAGAGGGTGCTTGTGTTAGGGATTTCAGGGGTTTGGAGCTGTATAAAGTTAGTATAGTAGGTTTGTCGGTGGTTGATGAGTGCGTAGGAGCAAAGGGTAGCCTGGTGACATGTTGGGGGAGAATAGGAGTGGAAGTTGAGGGCTGGGGGAGAAAGTGGGTGAGAAGGAGCAGAGCAAGTTGTTGGGGAGGGGAGCAATGGATTTTAGCACAGAAGGAGGGAGAGTGAAGGGGGTGAGAGTAGGGATGAGAAGATGATGGTAAAGTTGATAGTATAGAAAGAAAAAAGATAATGCGTGTAGAAGTAAAAATAGAAAACCCACAATCACAAAACAAAGAAACAAACAAAAACCCAAAGAAATCAACAGGAAAAAACAAACACGCCAGCAAACACAGAAAAATACAACAAAAAAGAAAAAAATTTAAGAAAGAAAAACACCAGATTCAGGAGCAATAGAATTTCAGTCTTAGTTTAAGTTCTGGAATTACTCCTCCGGCATCCAGTCCTGGTATTGGCATATAAGCAGAAGCTCTGACGTGGTCTCACCAGGTGATTGGCTTGTGAGTAGTGTTTTGTTCTCCTGTCTACCAGTTAAGTTGAAATTGTGAGGTGAGGTATGTTTGCCAGATCATGCAGGGTGGCCAGAGCTATTGATTTCCCCAGCTGATAGCTATGTTACCCTTCATCTGCAGCTGCTTGGTCAACTCCTCCCCCAGTGAGGTGTGGCAGTTTAAGTTTGAATGCTGCCCTCAGGTTCAGAAGATCAGTTCTGTAGTCCACTAGTTGCCCTATTTTGGAGGTGACCTTTCACTGTGCTTGTTTTTTTTTTTTATTTTATTATTCATATGTGCATACAAGGCTTGGGTCATTTCTCCTCCCTGCCCCCACCCCCTCCCTTACCACCCACTCTGCCCCCTCCCTCTCCCCCCCACCCTGCCCCCTCCCTCTCCCCCCCCACCCCCTCAATACCCAGCAGAAACTATTTTGCCCTTATTTCTAATTTTGTTGTAGGGAGAGTATAAGCAATAATAGGAAGGAATTCACTTGCTTGTTTAGTGGGATTTCCACACTGGGGGCTTATTTCTTTGCTCCGCTCCCCCACACTTCTCTGGGGCAGGTTCAGTGTTCCATCAGCCCCCTTTGCTGTCAGTGTGTTATGATGGTTTGCTCTTTGTTTTTCAGTTTTATGGGGCAGTTAGACTTTGGGTGCTGCTCACTAGCTCAGGAGATGAGCTCTGTGATCCGCACCAGCCTGGCTTTGGGGAGTGGCTTATCTCCAGCCCACTCTTGGCCTTCCTGCCTTTGTTTACTGATAGTTTGCACTGAGATTAGCTCCTTGCGACTCCCCCTTTCTCCAGTGCACTTTCAGTGTTCCTGCCCCCTCTGCTGTTGTGCTAGATTACAGTTCGCTGTTTGTTGTTCAGTTGTTTTTGACTAGAGGTTGTGCTGGTGTATCCCAGGGGTGGCTGCGGGAATTCTGTGTGATGCATGGTACTCACCTGTTTGGTCTGTCGAATGTCTCACAGGCAGGTTTGGAACCAGCAGCGGCAGCTGTGGTGGCAGTGGTGACCCTCAAGTTTTCTCAGTGTAGCGTGTTGTGGGGAAGCTTTCCACGTTCTAGGGGTTCAGGTGGTCAAATGTTTGATCTGGTTGGTGCTTTATTTCTGCTTGATGGAGGAGAAGAAGGAAAGAAAAAGAAAATCACTGTGGGGAAAGAGGGTTTCCCCAGGGCTGGACCTGCCTTGCTGGCTGTGCGGGTTGTAGCTGTTAGGTGCAATTAAAGGCTGATTTGTGGGTCAGTCTTTGAATTTTTTCCTGCACCTAGTTTGATGGCAGTTATTATTTTGGCTAGAAGCAGTCAGAATTACCCAAGTGTGGCTCCAACATCACAGAGAGGTTTGGAGTCTTGGAGTTTAGGGTATCTTCTTCCATATCCTACTTCCATCTTGGATCCTCCTCAAGTAGGTTTGATTTAAATCATTTTTTGCAAGCCTCTTCCTTTTCTTGTTAATAGGTTAACAAGTTTAAGCTATTAAGCAGATCATCATGGCTTGGAATATATTTAATTCAAATGTTGACTTTTCAATGTGGCCTCATGAAAATTTAGAGTAGCCAAGTACTGCAACTGCAACATCCTGTATTTTAGTATTAGAAATGTAATAACAAAATGTGATAACAATAACAATTGCCCACTCCATAATCAGCCACCCAAAGCCAATCTTAAAATTTACCCATTTCTTAGATGGCATGAGAGACAGAGGAGCCAAACACACAAACACACACTTACCCAAAGTTTTCATCTTGAACCTGTAATACAAGCCTTTGACTCTAGGCACAGTTTGATAATATTATAGCATGGTGGTTGAGGGGAACTTGTTTATGTCCTTTTCAGCATATGGACCAGGTATTTCTTTTGTTGTGGGTTGCATTTTCTCTGTGAGCTGAAAACACAACCAGAGTAAATGTAAAAGGAACATTAACCATTAGCATACACACATTTCAAAAAGCATTGAGATAAGAAAAATGGCTTTGATCTAATGACTGTGAAACTGGTAGAAGATATTACATTTTCTTGTCTGCTTAACCCTGATTATAAGTCTAAGGACCCTAGATGTACCAAATTTCTGCTGTTGTCTCTGAGGCAAGTTCTAGAGGGAGAAAATGGTGTGGTGTGATTAGGGTTAAATTTAAGTGTTGGAGGAAAGGACAGGTTATTGGGGGGAGGGCACTGAAGTGGGCTGAAAACTAGCATTTTTGTGCTTTTATACATGAACCTTTTGAGTAACAATGGGCAGGTCTTTTAATTCTGCTTTCTTCACCTGTAAGATGTAATTAAAGAAGATTCTAGTTCTGAATGTAGCAATGAAGATTTTGTTTTTTAAAAAAAGATTTTCATCTCAAAGAGATAGCAGAATGGAGTTCTTTTTTAAGCTGTAGGAGACTTTAGAATATTTGGATTTTAAAGAGTCATTTGTGAGAGATACTGTGCAGAAGAAAGGATTTCTGACATAGCAAAACAGTGAAAGTGTGGGATGGAGTGAGATGGGAAGACTGAGTGGAAGAAACTGTCCAAAGAAGTGGGTATGCTTTTCCTTGTGAGACAAACTAGAATGAGGATACCATGGTGGGTAGAGATACAAGGTAGTGAGGAGGAGGATATCGCATCAAGAAGACAAAAGGCCTCTTGTCAGCTTGGTCATCCATCTAGAATGTGCAGGCAGGGAGAAGAGATAGGTGGATTGAGGAATGAAGGAAAGCTTTCACACCAAGGTTTATGGAGCACAATAAAGATAGTTATTTCTGACAATTTGGAGCCAAGGAAGGACTCAGATGAAGCTGAACAGCAGGAATTATAGTGAAATAATCAAGATGACATATTTTTATAATTTAACATGCCAGGATCAGGAATGAAGGAGACTAAATTTAAGACCAGACCATCTTAGAATGATCTTGCCCTCCCTTTCTTATGGCAGCTTGGCTTGGGAGGAAAACAGAAGAGTAGAGATTCCCTGTGATCGCTGTGAGGGAACAGAGAAGACTCTTTCAGTACAAGACTATGAGAAAGATGGTGAAAAAGATTTGGACAATACCATATTCAGTGATGATGAGGTCCAAGGAGTACAGATAACTGTGAGTGACTGAAATGCAGCAGGAATTCCAATCTCTTTTTGAGAATGTTGAGGAAGAGGAAGTAGGGGGGTTAGCCTGTGAGCTCCTTAAGGACAGGGCCAAGGTGTCCTTTATTTTGTCATCCCATCCCTTAGCATGTTGTCAGGCACAGAGTGGATGCTCAGTAATCCCTATAAATTAAGCAGAGTACTATACAGAATGATGGTAAATGATGAAATCAGGAAGCAAACTCTGAAATGATCAGGTGGTAGACAAGTTTGGCATGTGCAGGTCTTGTCTAATTCAGAGGAGGTGACCTAGTTTCTTTTGCCAAGCACACATCAAGGGCTTTACCTTCCTCTCTCTATTACTGACTCCACAAATAATGGGTAATTTCCTGAACAATAGCCAGCTGAGCCTCCGGCTTCTCTAGGAAGGGTTTTTGCCATCATCCCAATACAGAATTATATCCTTCTGCTTGCTCATATATTTTATGGTCATGGCTTTGACTACATTCTTGATAAAGAGCCATTCCTAGAGGTTAAATATAATATTGGGGAAATGAAACAGAAATGAGAACCCAGCTAATTTGTATTAGAGAGATGGGGTAGTCTATTTTCAGATTGCTGAATTTTGAAAAATAGCCAGAAAAGAAAACACCAATAAATAAGCCAGCCAGCACTGCTGAATATAGGATTTTTTTCCATTCATTTTGCCAGTATGGATGGTTGTTAATTACATATTTATGATAATACTTCATAGCTTACTTATGCGTGTCCTAAAGCATGTTTCCTAAACATACTGAAGCCTGGACTGCATGGGGCCATCTTGCTCCATTATTTTGCTATTAAATTTCATCTGAGAAGTGGCAATGTTTGTTATCAAGTTTGTGGATTAATAATATTGGGGCAGATTTAGTGAAGTTCTGATAATAATACTAAAATATTAGAGAGACATTCTTAATTTTTGAGAGATTCTATAAAGTTTCAACCTTTACTGCATGTATACAAATAATGCATTTGATCATCAGAAAGAACCGTTTAGGGGTTGAGTTCTGAAGGCCTTATGGACCATAAATACCAGTGTAGCCCTTATATTTCCAGATTAGGAATCATATGTTCTGTTTAATTTGTAACCTGAGTGAATATTTTTATTCTTCTATTTCCAAATCAGAAAATCAGTACATTGAGTTAGAAAATTGATATGTTCAATTAGAAAATTGGTATGCTGTATACATAAAAAGGCAGGATTCAAACTTTAACCATGCCTGGTATTAGTGTTGGTTTGATAAAATGGGCTGTTTATGTCTTTGGCATATGGGTTGTCACATACTAAGCAGGCAAAATTGAGAGAATGCTATCTTATTGATGACTACAAACTGAAAATAGTGGATTTGGAAATTATCAGCATAGTGGATGTGCTTAACAACTTGGAAATTCTGAAGCTATCACATAATATTGAGGAAAAATGTGTGCTGTTCTGGCTTTGGCTTCACAGGCACACGAAAATTTGAGTTGCCATGACGTGCAGATAAAAGTGGCTGTCACTGAGGAATTACTGAGAATTTAGAAGGGAGGAGTATCTCATAGTAAAATTTTTTCATTATTATTTCATCTGAGGACACAAGGAGAAAATTACATCCCTGTACTGGTTCATTTCCGAGAAGTAGCTATTTCCCCCAGGCTTACTTTCCCCTTGTACTTTTGAACCTTTAGCTCAGAAGCTCTTAGAAATTTGTCATTGTAATTCTTTGGTTAACATTTGTTACCTATGAATCCAGCTGTCCTTTCATTGGGCATTCAGTGCTCTTGCTAGGTCGTTTATCCATAGAGAGTGGTATTGAGTGAAGCTGTCAGCTCATTAGCAGTGGGGTGTGTGATTTAGACTTGATGGGTGTACCTGGAATTCAGGAGAGCTCAATTAGGAGTCCTCACCAGGCAGCCTTTACTGTGAATCCTACACTTTATTTTCTCAGCAGGACAGTTTGTATTGAAACAACACTTTCCTTGTGGTTAAAACCTCCCTCCAGCCTCTTTTTGTTGTCATTATTATAGTGGCAAGAATATTAACATGAGATCTACCATCTTAACAAAATTTTTGAAAGGAAGCGTGAGGGAGAAAGGAAGGAAGGGACACCTGAATGGCTCCATTTGAAACTTATAATATTGATTTTAACTGAGCAAGAAAATTCAGGACTTTGACCAAGGCACGATGCAGATAAATGTCCACTACCTGAATTTGGTGACTGATGTAGGAATCTATTACTCTGGTTTGTGATCTGTTCTTTTATGTTCACCAGTATTTCTTGACTAAAGACTGACTTAGCCACAGTGTATTTACAGGTAAACTATCAAGGCAAAATTCCCACTGAACAGCAAACAGACACCTAAACAATGAAGGACAGGAATATAAAACAGGTCATGTTAAGGGGAAGGCACTACTGGAAGGGGGAGGGCAAATAAATAAAGAAAAGAGGGTGAATATGGTTAATGTAGTTTCTATCCAAGTTTGAATATAGAACGACAATATCAAAGTAGGGAGAAGGATGGAAGGGATGAACCAATTCAGGATATAAAACATGTATATATGGAAATGTCACAATGAAACCCCATGTATAATTGCAACTATTATATGCTAACTAAAAAGCTACCATTATTCTTCTTTCTTTTGAATTCTTAAGAACATAGAGAATTGTAGAGTTCTAGACCCTTCTTAGATCCTAAACAGTGAGCTTTAGCTCCAGTCTTTAAAAGAAGCCAACCCAGCTGGTTTATTTCAGTTTTATCCATAACTGTGTCTCCCATTTTCATTTCTCTTATGCTTACAACATTAAAATGATTAATTGACAAGGGCACATGATTTTTCTCCCCCAGTGTTACCACATGGAAGTAGTTGGCTTTAGAAGGGAAGCATCTGGGTATGATTCTCTCTTAAGGCAAGAGGATAATTGACATTGCAATGTCATGATTCTGTTTTTTTCTAGTTAAGTATGTCTTTCCTACTTTTTTAGTTCATTTCTAGTTCTCTGAGTTTCAGAATATAGTTTACTGTTTTCACTTTGGACTTGAACTTGATGCTTTCATGGCTTACTTGCAAATTCCAGAATAGTGATATTACCATGACTTTCCACAACTGAGGAATTAGGCAAATTTTCTTTTTTCCAGGTGAATCACAATATGAATGCTACACGTGAATAATCAGTTCAGTAGGCTGTGTGATACTCTTGTGCTTAGAATTTAAAAATGACATTTTAGAATACTTGTAACAGTATTGATAGATAATTTTTCATAGACGAATGGTGCTGCAACAAAATAAAGTGAGCTATCTGGGATATATTGCACATAGCTTAGAAGTATTCCCCCAATCCACAATTGAACATTTATGAGACAAAAATAAACATACTTGCATATAAAATATTTGTGTATATACGTATGGATAGATGGATAGATACATAGATAGATAGATATATTCCCCCTGACATTTACTCAGACCAACAGTATGGACCAGAATTTTCTCAGTATAATTTGAGAATGTCAGAGAGGATTAAATTTTTGGTGGGTGGCTTATTAATGGATAGTTAATTAGCATTTCTTTTCAGTGACAGTTATAGTCCATTTAAGAATAACCTGGACCTTTCAGAACCATTGCCTCTTTGGTGATAATTTGTTGATGTTCCAAATAGCCACTAAAAAGAGCACAGGTACTTTATAAATATGTGTGATTTTTATGTGTGAATTTGAAAAATAGTACAAATGTAGCCAGTGACCAGGACCTAAACATGGCTATTATCGCGTAGCTAAAGGTGTTTGCATGTCCACCCACAACGTAGAAAATCTAGCATCTAGCAGCCTGGATAGTGGTGAGGAAGCTACTTTCTCATGTATACTTTGACTTTTAGACTTTTGTCCTTTTCAGGTCAGAGAGCTGTGAAATGGAAATTCAAGGTTGCAGTTCTAAATACATGATGTTGATTTTAGACCATGAGGAAGAGTAAATCTAATTCTTGCTTCTGGGTATTAGCATAGTTCATGATTCATCTGTGTCTTCTGCTTCCAGAATGCTATTCATATCCTATTGTATCTAGGATCAGCTGATTGTATCGGGTAATGAGGCAGTATTTGGTCTATAAACTTGGAATGCTTTTGATACACTGAAGATGCAATGTATAATGGACCCTAAGACAGAAGGTGTAGTGGTTAAGATCAAAGCGCCAGTATTTGGTACCTTTGAGATCTTAGGCAAGTAACTATGTTACAGTGTCTCTGATTTCTCATTTGTAAAACAGCAGAGATAATACTTACAGCATTGTGAGGTCCAAGAGAGATAACATGACAATAGGTAGTAAATTTTGAAGTATTACATAAAATGTAGTTATAAATATCTTTATATGCTAATTTACAAATGTTAGGACAAAGGAAAATACACAAGTTGCCATGTTTTTGTTAGTTTACTTTGGGGATTTTTTTTTTTTTGAGATAAGTTCTTGTTATATACCCCAGATTCTCCTGGAACTCACAATCCTCCAGCCTCAGTCTCCTTAATACTGGGATTACAGGCATGTACTGCCACGTCCACATGGAAATGTTCTTTTGTGATTTTTATTATAAATTATCTACTGAATGGTTGAATCAGGAATTAATCTAAATAACACACTGTACTTGTCTTTGACCATACTTCTAAGTGAAGGAAAATATCTATGGCTTAAACATGCATTTCCCAAAACTGTCCTGAAAGATACTTAACAATAAAAAACAGTACTTTCAGGAAGGTGAAATAGGTTCTTTTGGTGGGGGAGAGTTGGTACCAGTGGGAGAGGGAAGGATATAAGGTAAGGTTGTAGGATGGTGAATATGGTACAAATACCATGTACACATGTATGTAAATGAAAAAATGAGACCTGTTTAAACTATTCCGGAAATGGGTAAGTGGGATAAAAGAGAATGATGCAGGAGGTGAATTCATAAAATTATAATTATAATTATAATTTATAATTATTATAATTATAAATTTATAATTCTTATAATTATAAGAATTTTTGTAAATGTCACAATGTACCCCTACAATAATAATAAAAAATAAATTTAAAAAATAAAATATAAAGAAAAAAGTCTTCTCAGAGATAAATACCTGAATATTTTAAGGTATTTCCTTCAAGTTTTGCTATGTATGAATACATGGGTGTGCTTGTGTATGTGTATGAAAATGGTATGTGTTATGAAATTGAAATGATACTCTCAATTATAATGTCACTAAAAATATTACCTGGGCTTTTACACATCATTAAATGGTCTTTGAAAAGTATTGATAGCTATATAACATTTTACATGATAATTTGCCATGCATTTCCCTGTTGTTAGGGATTATGCTGTTTCCAGTTGTTCATTACCATTAAAAAACTTTAAAATATTCCCATAAAAAAACACACAGTTCTCTGGTAGATATAAGCTTATGAAGTGCTGCATTGCACTATTCCCCTTATAGAGATTCATAAAGCATATTAAAGTTTCCAAGAAATTGCACAATAAATAATTCTGGTACTCTGTTAGCCCAACTTTTCCTACTTATTTTACTGTTAAGATATTTCCCTCTATGTAACAGATAATGTCATCTTGTATCCATTTAGTATAGTCTACGTTAAGCTTATTTTTCAGGACAAGAAGTGTCTGAAGAATTTTATTTGGGGAAAAATTGATGAATATAATCTTTCTTTACTAATTTTCACAGTAGCAGCCATATTTCAGGAAAAATTTATGAAATAAATGAAATTTTGGTTGGATGAACAGGAAAATTTTGTTGAAAATATGAAATATGTTTCAACTATTTTTAAAGTTCATTTTGCTTTCTATTTGTTGATATTCATGTGTTATAACTTGGCACCTATTCAACTCCCAGGCTAAAATAAACATGTCTTGAGAAATTGGTGATTTGGAAGATAATTCTGTTTTTTTATGAAGTATTCTTTCTTTTCAGGCTAGAAATGAAGCATGGCTGGCAGATTCATATAAAAATGGAAATTAAGACAGAATTATAACACTGTATGGGGGTTGCTTGGGTGTTAGAAACACACAGAAGGCTGCCTTGATCTATTGGGATGGTTTTGGCAACAAACTCCCTGTGGATGGCATCAAAACAACCAATGTTATTTTGCAATAATTTTGGAACCCACTAGAAGTGTAGGTTCCTCCATCATGCTACAATTTTCTTAAAGTTGGCTTTATGAGGTTTTGTATCCATAGGCTCTAGCATAGTGCTAGGCATAAGGCATGTATGAAATTATTTTTTGAATGTTTAATGAACTAGTAGAACTGGAGGCAGAATGTTTTGATCTTGTCTGTCATTTAGATCATATTTCTTTGTCCTACTGTTTCAAGTAATAAACATAACAAATTTTATCTATAAAATAATAATTAAAAGAAAAATGAAAATAATAAACACTACCCATCATAAAATTTGACATGTTTGACAAGCTGATTGCAAAACTAAATCTGTTAGGTAAAATTGATATCTGTACAAATTAACCTGAGAAAAAATGAACTGGATGAAAAATAATCAAGATTACACATGGTAAATTTCTTATTGGCTAAAAGTTTACAGAAGAATGAAACCTTGACAACATTTAGATTTGCAAAATTTGATCTGAGAAAAACAAATGAAATTGGTTGGAACACTGCAAATATTATTGCAAATAATGTACTCACAGATATTATTCTTTCACTTAAATAATGGGTTTCTGCCAGGGTAAAATATATGTACGCATGGAAATTTCACAATGAACCCTCCTGAATAACTATTATATACTAATAAAAAATGTTTAGAAAAAAACAATGGGTTTCTGAAGACAAAACTGCATGGGCTACTATTTTTCTCACTTTATTTTCTGGAGATGTCATTATTATATTTCTTTAGCATCATGCAGCATCTTACTTATTAATTGCAGCTGCCTGCCTTCATTTTCTTTGTTAAACTGTTTTGCTTCATATTTTCCCCAGCTCAGTGTTTTCTGAAGTGCTTCAACATTATCTGGAATACTTGCTAAGAATCTAGATTCTTCAGTGCTACCCCTATTCTACCAAATCTAAATCTATAGGATTTGGGCTAGAGATTGCCATCTTTTAGCATATCAGGTGATCCTTATGTAGGTTCAAGTTTGGGAACTGCTAGTTAATATGCAGAAGTCAAGCCTTTTAAAAATATATTCTACTGATATTACGTGTAGGGAAGAGCATGAACTATACCACTGGTGTCAGGTAGTCAGGATTGCAAAAAGTCATTCATTTAACATACTTTGTGGGCACTTCTTCGTCCCAGGTTCTGTCCTAGGTGTACAGAGGAATGGTGTTCAACAAGATTGAAATATTGTTCTCATTTTAGTGTGAGAAATTTACTGAGCACAAGTAAAAAATATATATTTTTAGGTAGTGATAACTTCAGTGATCAAAATGTAAGGAAGTTTTCATGTAGAAAGGAGATGCTAGCTGAGAGCTCTCTCAGGTCATTCATCTCCCCAGGAGGTGCAAGGGTGACATTACAGATTTTCTCCTTTCTATTCTCCTGATAATATCCTTGCCACTTTTCATGGAATGTAGGTTTTCATGGTGATAAGATGGGGGCTGAACTGACAAGAGATTATGAAAAAGTTGACCATGACAAAGAATTTTTGCTTTATGAAAGTTGTCAAAATGTATTCCTTGGGTGGCTATGAAAAAGCAAATAAAGTTAGCAAAGTATCTGCAGTCTCTAGGCTGGGAGGGAAGCATTGGCTGTATTCCTACTCATCTTTGTCAGAATACATCCGTTACTTACATCAATAATACTATGCTTCTGACATTCACAACATATTGCTCTTTCCTTGAAAATTCTCAGAATCTTCCAAAGCAAGTTAGCATTGTTGTTGGTAAATAGAATTCCTGGGTTATGACTTTAAAATTTTAATGCATGATGTACTGAGAAGTTAGTTTTCTTGTTGGAAATTTGGCTTCATAAGGACAAAAAGGTAACATCTCAAATTGGCTACATTTCTCCAAACATCTGAAGTTTCCAGTTCTAAACTAACTCCATTATTACTGCAGGAAGGTTGAAAATATCCCCAGTGTTGTGGGTGGCAGGGGACTGAATGCTTTCTGACATCTTGTAAAGCTAGAAGCTTGTTTAATCACAAGATAGAAGGGAGAATTTGCTGACTCACTTGCCATTCTCACAGGTGCCTGGTTTAAACCACCCCTAGGAAAGGTACAAAGGATCATAGGGGTGCTGTAAAACACTGCATTCTCTGGCAAAACACATATCTGTTAAAACACTGTTTTATTTCCTTGCTCTCTTGTTACCTGGAGGGGGCTTACACTCCTTTAAGGTAAAAGGAAGGAAATCTGGTTTAGGTATAACACAAAAGCCCACATAAGCAGGAGGAAAAGAAAGAGTTTAAGGAAAGGTGCATTTCAAACTGAATGCTGGGGAAAGCATCTCCTCATTATAACATTTTTATTCTTTGAAGTCAATTTTTAAAGAAATGACAGAGTGTCATTGTTCAAAGTACTTAAAACCATCTAGAACAGACAAAAGTACTTGCACCTCTAAAAACTGAGTCAATTAACAAGTTGACTTTCACCATTTTCTGTGACAATTGGTAAAACAGTGACTTTTCACCTCCTATCCCCACCTCAGATCATCACAGTACCTTCTCAGCATTGCATAATTCCTGGGAAGGACAAATCTGCATATTAGAAACATTAAATTCTAATTTATTGCATCCTAAATTTCTCTGTACCTTCTCAAAAATAATAGCTAAGTTTGTATTTGCTTTTAAATTAGCAACCTGGAGTTCACTTGCCTGTAGTTTCTTAAATTTTTGTAATTCTCATATGGTGAAAATAAAATGGATGCAGTACTGTTAATGGCACTGGTGCAGTTTGTGATCAGATTTCCAAATTCTTTGTATCCCGTGGGAAGGAGTCATCCAGAACATGTGAGTATAAATGAAGTTTATTAAGTTAGGAAAGGGAAATATAAAGGGAAGCATGGTGGGGACCAGGTGGAATCTGTAGGCCAAGAAAGAGAGCCTCTCCTCCTCAGGTGCTTTTAAAACATATGCTAACCTATGGGAAGGGAGGAACCAGATGATGTCCATCCAATAATTAATGAGTGGGAAGGGGAATGGGTGGTTTCTGAGCAAGGTGAGGGTGTGTCATTACCTGACTCCCTTGACGTTTGAGCCAGAGGAGGGAGCTGGGGAGACTCCAATATACATCTATGTTAATTCTCACGTGCCCCATCCTTGAGGAAGGAAGTTCCCATTTTTCTAACTTATTGCAACTACAATGGAGTTCTTAAGGCATGTCAAGGAGGGGTCTCAGTCCTAAACTTTCCCTAATTCTAGTCTGCCTTAAATTCTCCCTGAGAGAAAATATTACAAAAAAATTCTTTTTTGGGGGTTACTGGAGGGATGTGGTCCATCTTCAGTTTCCGCTTCTAGCTAACAAGGGGCTATAGACCCTACCTACTGGGAATATTGTCCCCCTCCTATCACTATCCCTGGGGACTTAATCAGATGATGTCCATTGTCCAGCCTGATCAAGATTGTTCATGGGAATCTTGTTTGTGTGTAGAGATTGATATCCCTGTTGCCTAATGATTTGGGTCCTAAAGGCTTTTATCCTGGAAGAGATACACCTGGTTTAGAAAGCATGACCTGAACATGAACATTGATAGGAGCCTCAGAAAGGGCCCTGCCATGTGTAGCAGGAAGGATAGATAATCTAACTTTTTATTTTGAAAACTGACAGTCTTATGGTTACTTTTTCTACAGGTGTTTAAACCTGCACAAGGGGCAGGTGCCAGTACAATTAGAGGGTAAACATCAATGAGTCAGAAAGAAGACTGTAAAGAAGAAGACTCAGTTTCCTTAAGCAGAAGTTAGATACCATTGAAAGGTATATTGCCTTTGTTTAAACAGAATGCCTTGGCCAAAGAAATGAGTTTGCCTTTTGTCAGAAGCTTGGAAGGCTTAAATATTAGAGCACATGCATAAGAGCCCTTTGTTAAAATCTCTCAGCTTTGGTTACTTTTAGAGCTCTGGCGTAATTGACTCCGTTTAGATCTGGAGAAGTTCCCTCATTTGTGTCATCCCTTTGAACTGTCTCAGGTGGCTGAATGCCACTTGTTTCTTTAAGAAGCTGGGAGATGCCAACTGCTTGGGGGTCGCATCCTCTTAAAATGTTCCTGACCATCATCTTTGAAGATTCTGCCAATCTGGCGGTTTTGTTCCCCAGAGCAGGAGTAGCTTCTTTTGGAAAATCATAGTTTCACCCAGAAAGTCAGATTTGTCTCAAGGAGGAGGGGAAGTAACATATCAAACAGATCAGAAGTCAGTGCTTATGTGACCTTTTCTGGCCAAATTAAGCAACAAAGAAATTTATTTAAAAATGGCTCTAGGCAGATCTAATTGTCCCATAAGGGATGTACTGACACCTTTAAATTGCTATAAAGTATCAACAGACAACAGTTACAAAGTTTTCACAAGGAAAATACAAAATGACCTCAATATTTAAGTATTGGTTGACAGATAAGCACTTGTCAGAGTCATTTTCTGTGGGCTTGTTTGTAAATGTCCCAGTAGGATTAGAACTATAATGATGAAACTTAAAGCAACTGTGGTTAATAGTTTAGCAATTAATATAATAGTAGTACTGTGAAACCTCTCTTATTACAATTGGGAACATATGCACAAACTTGTAAGAGAAGTTAAGACACCAACTTGGTACAGTGTCTTTTTATAACTCTATTTTAGAAGGCTTATACACTTGAAGAACACAAAGACATCTAATATGTATAGGAGCCAGTAGCAGCATCACAGTTTAAACCTTGAATTTTGGTTAGGTAAAGTAACAAGTTACTGGTATTAACAGTACTGACAATTAAAAACCTGAAATTTTTCAATGGTAAGGGGAAGGCAGTGTCAGTAATTTCAAATAGCCCCTGTTTTAATGCTCAATTGCATATCATATATATATAAAACAATGTTTATCTAGCCAATATCAGATAACCCAATGTTTATCTGACAAACAGATATCAGGCCAAATGACAGAACTTTTATCATTTGTCATAAAGAGCAGAAATGTCAAAACCTTTATTAGATAAAATATACCTTAGATAAAAGAACTAGAGCTGTTTACATGTATACACTTTTAACTCTGTAAATTTTACAACATTTGATACATGTACAAGGTGCTACAGTATTAGAACTACTTAAAATAATTTTTACTTAAAGTTTAGTTTTCTCAGTGTTACCAGGAAAATACCTTAGGATTTTTGTGTCTGACAAGACACCAATTTAGGCAGGATGCAAAGATTAGTAAATAATTTTAAATGGGCTGTATAGAGAACGTATCTTTTTTTTTTGGTTAGCAGGATCAAAGCACTCCCAGTATTTAAGGATATAGACAAATGAATATGTTGGCTTCCCCTATGTTGGCTGCTGGAAAGAGAGAGAAGGAAAGGGGAAGAGGGAGAATCAGTCTCCACACTCCTGCATGAGGGCTCTTGAGTGGAATTCCCTATGCTGGCTGGTGGAGAGAGAGAGGAAAAGGAAAGGAGGAAGATTGCCCTTTGAGAGGGAGTGACATCAGTTCCAAGATCCTCAAGGTGTCCCTCTTATATCTTGGAAGTCTCAGTTACAGGTCCTCTAGACCTGGCTTGCCTAAATAGTCCTCCAGCAGATATCTCTGTGCAAGCAAGAGTTGGATACCCTGACTCCTACCAGTCTACAAAGGGCCAGTGTCTTACACCCATCCATGAGGGTTCCTAAATGGGGTGCTGATCCTGAATGCCAATCCAACTATTAGAGCATCAGAACTATTATACACTGGGCAAAGAGGCTGATACCAAAACACAACATGTAAAATGAAAAGATAATATAAAGGAGGACAATATGTTGAGTGTTAAAAAGGAAACATCTTAATATGAACTTTTGTAAACAGTACAGAATCCAAATTGCACCAAAAAGTTTGGCTGATAAAACCCCACAGCCCATGGTCAGTTTCCCCTAAGATCTGTGTCCTTTGCTTGCTGCAGTGAGAAGATGTGGGCAGAAAGCTCAGGATTTTGGCTGTGAAGAAAGAAGAGCCAGCAACATGTGTGCACTTCAGACCATGGAGTTGTAGTCAGCTTGTAAACTGAGAAGAATGAGGGAACATGTATATTTTCAAAAAAGATAATAATAAATCAATAAGATTAATATCTCAAATGATTAGATACAGAAACAGAAATAAGGGAGTAAGCATAAAGTTATGACTGAGAGTCATGGCTTGGATATTGATGAGCAATCACTTCCTAGACTATTGATGTTAATAAACAGAATGGCTTGGAACACACAGGAGAGTTGTTGTTGACCTGTATGTAGCCCCTGGCACCCCAAAACAACAGGCTCAGTCATTGAGAGTTAGTGACACAAATAATATAGTATTCCAGGATTAATCACCTTTTAAGTAGACTCCAAAAAGGTTTTACCATCCCATCTGGAGAGTGAACTTTTGTTTGATTTTGGTAAAATTTTGTATCAGCCTATAGCAGGACTACATCAGAATTCAGAAAGTCCTGAGTGACATTTCCTTTCAGCCTATTTTTTTAAAAAAATCAATTCCATTGATATGTAATTATGTACATAAAAATGTACCATGCTTTGAAGTGTATAGTTGATGGAATTTTGCCAAACCTAAACACATGAATAAACACTATCAAAACCAAGGTACAGAATATTTATAGCACCCCTTAAACTTCCCTTCTGTCTCTTTCCCATCATTCCTTCATGACTGACCCCAGTTAATTACTTTCTAGTTCGCCTCTTCTAGAATTTGAAAGAAATGGAATACACAGTATGTAGTCTCAAGCTTCTTTTGTAGAGCATGCTTTTCATATTCATTGCTATTATTTTTAGTCATGTGTTTCTCTTCACTGCTGAATAGTATTCCATTTTATGGCTGTACTGTATTTATTCAATTGTTAATGGGTGTTTATTTCCAAGTTTTAGCTATTATGAATAAAGTTGCTATGAGCATTCATTGTACAAGTCTTTGTGTTGACATATGTCTTCACTTTTCTTGGGTAAATATGTAGAAGTAGAATTTTCCTGGATATAAGGTATGTGCATGTTTAACTTTTAAGAAACTGCCAGACTGTTTTCTAAAGAGGCTGTATCATTTTACATCCCCACAAGCAATGTATGAATGTTCAACTTTCTCTGCATCTCTGAAGCACTTGATATTGTCTATTCTTCTATTGTAGCCATTTACATTGAGTTGGTTATGGTGGTATCTCATTGTTTCAATTAGCATTTCCTGATGACTACTGATAATGTTGAGCGTCTTTCATGTGCCTACTGGCCACTAGCATATCTTCTTCAGTGAAGTGCCTTTTCAAATTTTTTGTAGGAGTATCTTCATATATCTTTAGCAGTCCTTTGATCTGTGTGTAGATTTGGGGTATTTTTCCCAGTCTATGATTTGTCTTTTCATTTTTAAAATGAAAAGAATTAAGTTTATCACTTCTCCCTTTTATGGTTTGGGTTCAATTTATTCTTTTCTCTCAGCATATTATCCAATGTACTGCTTCTAAATTCTGAAATCGGGAAGCGGTCATACAAGGCAAAGTACTTTAATTTTATAAACAATACAGAAGTATTGAAATAAATAGATGACCCAAATATGCAAATCTGACTGTCTTATGCTAACTTAGTCCAAACAGATTCACTTCTAGGGCAGGCTTGGGAATCTAGATTGAGTGGAAGGTCCCTGGACAGAATCAACTCTACAAATTAATCTCCCATTGAATTAAAGATAACTTGGAGGAAGAGTCCCTACTTTCTGGCCCTTGCTCAGTGCAGATCATCTTGAACCAGACTAAATTAATTCCCATAGGGAGAATTGCCCTCATAAATTGGTAAGTTTGCCTCATCATTCCTAATTCTTTCTTGAATATAAAAATTAAGTTCTTCCCTTACTCCAAGAAGCTTGTAAAGAGGTTTCTTAAGATAACGATGTATCTGAGAGAAGCAATGTCTCTGAAACAATAATGTGCTTCTTTTTAAAAATCCTGGACAAGTCATCTTTTTTTTAACTGCTCCATGCTGGCAGTTAGGTGTCAGGACATCTAAGGATCAGGGCAGTGTATTAGCTACATTGGGTGATGGACTTTCTTGTGGTTGCACCAGTTAATGTTTCTAAGGAAAGATGTAATAGAACAGAAAGACTGCAAACTATCTGAGATGAAGTCACAAGGTTTCATAGAAACATATAGATCCTCTGACTTTTTTGTTTGTATTAGAAAGTCATGTCTATTTCAGCATGATCTGTCATAGTCTTATTAATAAGCATAATGGTTAAGAATGTAGGATCAAAAATCACACTGTTTGTCTTTCCATTGGGACTCCATCATGAGTACAACCTTGAACATGTAATTACATCTCTTATTAGCCTCAAGTTTCTCAACTTCAAAATGGAATATAACAGAACCTATCTCATAGTCATCTTGTGATGATTTATTGAGATAATCTATATGCCTAGCATATTGTAAGTCCTTAATAACTATAAACTATTATTTTAATTTAAAATGGTGCACTTTTACACATATCTTTCTCTGGGGGGAGGGGAGAGAGAGAGAGAGAGAGAGAGAGAGAGAGAGAGAGAGAGAGAGAATGAAGAGATGTTAGATGTGGAGAATGGGAAACAATAATCCAGAAACACATGGGTGTTTCTGTAGAATATTCAAGAATAAATGGTAGATAAACAGTATTTGTGTATATACATAGAAAAATACTTTCCAGGGCTCAAGAATATCTGAGCATTCAGATTGAAAGAGTTCAGCATATTTTAGTAAAAATTAATGAGAATAACTATAATCTAAACATATGTTATGTGGTATTTTTGAATTTCAAAAGCAAAGAAAAATTCTGGCAAACATTCCATAAGGGGAAAACATTTCCTACAAAGAAAGAATCAAGTTAGCTTTAGTCAATTCCACAAGAGGAACATTATGAATCAAGAGAATATTACAGTGGTTTCTGACTAAAAAATTTACATCATAAATGCCCAGGTAGGCTAGAAAGACATTCTTAGCTTTGCAAGGACCTAGAAAATATGCATTCATTTAAAAAAAATTTAGAAACAGTTTGTTATTAATGTATTTTTTGCATTTCTTTTTTTTTTTTTACTACTTTCTTAAAAATACAAAATTAGCTCCTCAGTGGAGCTTCTTTTTTTTTTTTTTATTGCTGTGGTGGGTGGGGTACATTGTGGCATTTACAAAAGTTCTTACAATATATCAAATATATCATACTTGAATTCAGCCCCTTCACCATTCTCCTTTATCATCCCCTCCCCCAATTCCTGAAATAGTTTCCACAGGTATCATTTTTCTGTTTACATACATGTGTATGTATTTGCACTATATTCACCCTCCCATGCCCTTTCTCCCACCTCCTCCCTCTTCCCACTGGTACCAATCCCTGTCCTCCCCAGGAAGGACCTGTTCCACCCTCCTGTTCTCTGATTTTGTATAAGAAAAGAAGAAAAGAAATGTCATTTTTGGTTGTTTAAGATAGCTACATAGGAATTTCCTTGCTACATTTCCATGTATATATGTATTATAACCCCAATTATTTCATCTCCTCTGTTTTTCTTTCTACCTTAGTCTTCTTCATATGGTGATTTCAACAGGTTTAAAAATTTTATTTTCAATCTTGTATAGAGAATATGTCAACCTTATTCACCTTCTTAACTTCCTTCTTTTATCCTTGCCCTCTCATATGTGACCTCTTCTTAGTATGACTTATATTTCATAACATTGTTGCATTTGTATTAGGTCTGTATTCCACATATGATAGAAAACATACGGCTTTTGGCTTTCTGAACCTTGCTAACCTCACTTAATGTGATGCTCTCTCCTGTTCCATCCATTTACCTGTGAATGACAAAGTTTCATTCTTCTTTGTGGTTGAATAAAATTCTATTATACATAAATACCAAATTTTCTCAATCCATTCATCAGTAATGGGGCATCTTGGCTATTTCCATAGCTTAGCTATTGTGAATAATGCTGCATTAAACATGATGTGCAGGTGCCTTTATTGTAACCTGACTTACATTCCTTTGGATATATCCTTAGGATTGGAATTGCTGGATCATATATTCAACACTGAAAACTTTATTTACAGACATTCTCTAGCAAATTTAGACGTGACAACAAGAAAGGAAAATTCATGGTATAAAAGGAATTATTGTGAACATTGAAATTGTGAACATTGTATAGATTTAATTCTTAACTTGAAAATTTATTTACCAAGTAGAATAAAACTGTAATAATTCATAAGAGAGAATATAAGTACTAGTTTAGTATTTATTAACTTAGTAAAAAAATTCTGCATTACTTTTTAAAATAGTAGGTGGAGGAGGGGGCAGGGAGTAATATAGTAAATATTTTAATTTTTTTACCCTCAAATGGTGCTAATAAATATTGCTTCATTCTCATGCTGATAATTAGTATCATAGGTTCAATGTGCATTTTAAAACTGAGAGGAACTTATAAGTAGAATTTGAATTACAACTATACCGTCCATATTGCGTAGAGGTGACAAATGAGTGTGTATAATGGGTAATTTTAAGTCATATAAATTATACCTCAATAAGTGTATTTTCAAACAGCCTAGGAAAATAAAATATAATCCATGTTGTAAAAGACTGCAAAGGAAAGATCAAGGTACTATACAAAACAGAAAGCATAAATCCTGATGACGATTAAAATTGAATGCTCACTTGTGGCTTTTCACTTATGACTGTGTTCACTTTGGGTGATAAATTAAAGTGGGTACTATTTCTCTATGTATTAACTAAGATTTAAAAACTGATTTGATTAAGAAGAGTTCAGCAGGAGGCTGTATACACGAGCAGACATTAAATAGGTTAACTCAGACATGTCTACTACTACTGAGCTTCTAGCATTTTCACCTTACATTCATGTATGTTATAGTATTCAATACATACAGTCCCATAACTATTGTCTCTTTATTGTAGACTGTACCCTTTATAATATAAAATAATCTCCTTTAACCTGCTTATTGCTTTTTTACCTTATATCTGTTCTGTCTGTTTTCATCTGTTAGTGCACACAGGCTAGGTCTGCTTGCTGCAGGATGGGAGCCAGTTAGTCTAGAAGCAAGGCCATAGTAGAGAAAGAACTTTATTACAGTGAGCTAGCTGACTGAAAAATGGCAGACTCTTGTCCTAATGGGCCATCTTCCCAAGAGACTGATTCAAGATAGGAGATGGGTGATCACAGATCTGTGGACAACTTCTCAAAAGTAGAGGTTTGTGGCCAAATGATATACATCTGTTCTTAAGTGCCTAATCATGAGATGCATTTCAGTTCTGCGAATCTCAAGGACAAAGATCATTGTTTCCTTTTACTGTTGTCACTGATTAGTTTGCTAGTGTACAGTTCCTGACATGTTACACGATGAACAGGCTTCCTTCCTCCCTACCTTCTTCTATTCCTCTCTTCCTCTTCCCTCCCTCCCTCCTTCTCTCCCTCCATTTCTTCCTTCCTAATGTAGTTATTAAATGTTTAGTATATATCAGGCACTGTACTTGTTCTAGATATGAAGTTGTAAGTAAAATAGATGTGGTCTCTGCTGTCATGGAACTTAAAATCCAGTGGCAAATTAAGATTGTGAGTCCTGTTTTCATTATTTACCTGATGACTCTCTGATCATCTATTTGCATTTTAAATTTGTAAATGAATAATGGTAAGGTGATTTTGATTTTTAAAATATCTACTTCTTTCATTTAGAGTATGGTTTGGGATGAAATGTTGCAGGCCTTCCACTGGAACAGATGCATAGAAATGATGACAGGTGTTAATTTGATTTAAAACTGCCAACTATTAACATGAAAATGCAACTCTTCATCCACTGTAAGTTGAGGAACATCTTTTGTTTTTTATCTGCACTATTGTCCCCTTTCACAAATGAAAACACAGAGGCACAATGAGTTGCTAGCACATGACAAAGACTGGCTTCAGATCTCAGTAGTCTATTCTACAGCTTAGGCATCTCACCACTATGACATACTGCCTTGTCATGATGATACTATAACAGTGAGACTTCATGAGATTTTTGCATCAGATGTATAAATTCCTAGTAGTAGTTTAGTATCTGTGCCTTTCCTCCTCTTTTTCCTTAGTGTCAATTGTGCATATTTTAGTGACAGTTCGTATGGAAAGCTCCCGTGTAACACCTTCACTCTCACGAGATTTCAGGTACTACAGTTATAAAGGTAGGTATTTTCAACTCTCCTTAAACATAGGCTGGCCTTGTTAATTATCATTAAACTTAATTTTTAAAAAGGCACGTGCTAATTGGCCCCTCTAAACATATTTCCTTTAACCAGACATTTGGATGGATCCAAATTTCAGGATTTCAGTTTAACAATTTTTGCCCTGAGATATTAGCATTTCATTAGCATTTACTGATTGAATACACAACACCTGGCTTCTCTTTTAAAGTGTTGCTATAAAGGAGATGGCCTTCTTTCTTAGGGAGCAAGATTTTTAATTCATTTGATTTTTAGACAGAAAAAGTCTGCTGTCAGTAAAGGATCTTGCTGCAGCTCTTTTTAATGATTTTTAAAGTCCAAAGGTAAGATTACAGAAATTGCTAAAAAGGAAAGAAAGCTACAAATAAGTAAGAAACAGTGGTTTTTTTTCCTTTCTTTGCCTTGTTTTCAGGGGGAGTGGAGAAGGTCTAATGAACCCTCGTTAAAGGTCTTGAATGTCAATGGAGCTTGCTTCTTGTATGCGTCATGGAGTTATTGTAAAGCATGTCACCAGCTATCTGACCTCTAGTAATGTCCTTTCAGCTCAAAAGAATATCTTGTGAATCCTGAAAGCTTGGTGTACCTGAGTATTAGTTGCCTGACTTAACCTTTTATACCTGCAACCTGTACAGGTAGAAGAAATGGAAATGAGAGAATTTTTGAATAATTAGAGCCAAGTGGGTAGGGAGAATAGGCTAAATAAAGGACAATAATGTTGACAGAGGAAATTAAATGGCTTCAGCTACTAGGGAGTATTTAGGGTGGGAGAAGTAGAAGAGCTAGTGGATAGACTGTTAGAAAACATTAGTAATTCAAGGAACTGAGGGAAGATTTAAAAATGAAAGGGAGATTGAAGACTATTTAAAAGGGAAAAGAAAAAACATAAGAGTTGTACAAAAAAATGTCATGTAATCTGTTAAACACAGAATAAATACAGAAGTAGGTGGCAGAGGTAAGAGGTGGCAGCAAGACTAGGATGAATCCAAGAACTTGGGTCAAAGCAGCTAGTAAAATTGATTTGAGGGGGTTTAAAGCCAAAAACTAAAGAATGAATCTATCTAAAGGAGGGCTTTTCAGAAATGCCACATATAAATAAGGGTATCCACAAGGAGAACTTTGGCAAGAACCATCCAAATCTTGCTCAGGGAAGGAAAGTCTTTGGTACCAGATGGTAAGGGGCACTTGGGAAATTAAATCTTAGTAATGTTTTTCAGTGAAGAATCCTATGAGTTTCCTAATCCAGAGGAGTTGTACCTGTGGTTTTTAGTCTGCCTTGACCTTCACTTTCATAGCTGGAGTGGTCCATTTGAAAACCTGGCACCCCTGAACTGATCAGTACTAAATGTCTAGCTTTCTGAAGGAGAGACAGAATGCCTGTGCATCTTGTAAAACCACTCTTCAAACACCTGTCCCTTTCCCATTGTTCTCAACTTAGGAAAACTATATCTTCACAGGTCCAGCTGCTTCCTCTCCATGGTATGCATCAGCCTCCTCCTCCTATACAGTTGGAGCCATGAAAACTTAGCCTCTTGTGAAGCTCAACCTTCCAAACAAAGGCAGAAGATAGCACACACACACACACACACACACAAAGAAGGTGCTTCTTTCTTTCTTCTCTATATTCCCCTTTCTCTTCCAAGTAAGAAAAGCCTTAGGTCTTACATGGTAGGATTACCTTTTCATTGTTTCCAGTCTGCTAAATCAATAGGAACAAGGTAGAAATTAATATCTTACTTAATATTAATATCAGAACTTAGTAGCTGAATGCTTCTAAGCATTTGAATTTTATAATAAATTTTACTGTTCTGTGTCTGTGTTTGTCCTGAAAACTTCTCAAAAGGATTTGTCTCAAGAGATTATCTAAAGGGAAACCTGCTGATACAATAATTTTGGTCCTCATGGCATTTATAGTTCTTATTGTAAATTAACAAATTTGCATTTTGATCTGTGTGAGCTGGGTTAGTGAGAAGCTGTTGTGGAGATATGACCCCAAGTAGGTGCTGACAGAAGGGTTTTAAGCTGAGCCTGCAAATCTGAAGGCCAGACTTGGCACCATAATAAAATCACCAAGATCATGATTGCTTCTCTAGAAGGCATCTTGGTAGGCAGTCAACCTGCCTCTTTTGGTGACACCTGAGCTCCCCAAAGAACATGGATATTCATCTTTTATAAATGCATTTTCTCATTCATTCATTTAGTCACTCATGTGACAATTTATTAATTCATTCAAGAAATAGAGTTATGCTTTAATGCTGTGATGCATGAAGATAACTACATTTTCTAATTGTATTACAATTCTGTGTAGACTACAAGTGACTCTAAATAGACAATGAATGAATCAAGTGCCACATTTTGTTCATTTAGTGGAGAAGTAAGTTTTTCCATAGTTAATTTTAAAAATCTGAAAGAAGGAAGTACTTCCATAAGGACTTCCAAAAACTGCTCTTACATGAAAGTAATGAGAACACTGGCAAAAATTGTCAATAAACTTTCTCAGAACTTTAGAAATTAATGAAAAGCTTAGAAAAAGCCGAGAAGCATTTATTCAAGAAAAAGCTGGATATCAGAGAAACAGTGAACTTTGTGACATTTTTGCTTTTCTTATTCCCACCTCTCCTCTAGTTCCATGGTAGCCTTGGATATTAACAAACTCACAGCAATGGTAATTGTGAAAATCAGCAGCATAGCAACTGCTATAGTGAGCATGACATGCTTGGAACTTTTCAAAAAGTCCAGTCTTCAAAGTGTTATCATTCTTGGACTTGTCTTACAGTTTCCTGGAAAAGCTCCACTCACAAGCATTGTCATTTGGCCAGACTTGATGTTCACTAAAGGAAAAAGACTATCTGTCAAGGGAACTTGTGGAAAACAATCACTGGCAATTGTTTAGTTTCATAGTTTCCCAAGACTACAATAACAATTGGGGCAAATATGATCCTGCCTAAAAACTTAATAGGAAGATAGAAGGAGCAAAAAGTGCATAGAAATTTATAAAGAGCTCATATATTCCTAGGGATCTAAAAAGTCATGTACGTGTGCAGGAAAGTCAAAAGTTGTGCAGGAAACACAGAAATGGCCTAGTTTCTCACCTCTGGATGAACTTGAGTCTGCACAAGCAGGAAGCAAAGGCAGTAAGAAAGAGATGAAAATGTTTGGACCACTGCAAATGTGATGTAGTACACATGTTGAGAGCCCCTTGGCAAAGGACAGGAGACTGTTGGTTCAAGGCAATTCAGGTGGTATCTATCCAATCATTGGCTGAACATTATTAAGCTACCTGAACACAGATTTCCATAACTGCACATAACCTAGAATGCAGACTTTTACAAATTTACTCCAGGAAAGTCACTAAACAAATGAATAAGAAGAAAAAAAAAAAAAAAAACTGCCCTGGCTCCCTTCCCTCCAAAGAAGAAAACCCCCTGATGAGTGGGTAGGGCTTTGATTTCCAAAGTTTCCACATTATATTACCAAAAATGTACACTCTTGGATTAAAAAAAGTTACAAGACACAAAAAGAAACTGGTAAGTGTGACCCATGCTAAAGGGGAAAAAGCAATAAATGGAACCCAGCCCCAATGAAGCTAAAATGTTTGACTTATTAGGTACAGTCTTTAAATTAGTTATTACAAATATGTTTAAGGAATTAAAGGAAACCATGCCCCCCAAAAAAACTAAAGAAAAATTTAAAAATGATGTCTTGCCAAATAGAGAATATTGATAAGTGGATAGATTATTTCAAAGAACTGAATAAAAATTCTACAATTGAAAAATACAATAACTCAAATGGAAAATTAACTAGAGATGGTCAAAAATGGATTTGATCTGGCAGAAGATCAACCAACAAAATTAAAGAAAGTTCAAGTGAGATTATCTAGTCTGAACAACAGAAACAAAAAATGAATAAAAATTACCAGAGTCTCAGAGACCTGCAAATATCAAGTATATCAATATATGCATAATGGTAATACCAAATGAGAGGAGAGAGAACAATGGGCAGAAAGAATATTTAAAGAAATATTGGCCAACAGTTTTCCAAATTTGATTTAAAAAATTAATCTAAACATTATATAGGATAAATTTAGAAGCCTGCATCTAGACACATTGTATTCAAACTATTTTTTTGTAGTACTAGGATTTGAACTCAGGGTCTACACCTTGAGTGACTCTACCAACCCTTTTTTTTGATGGGTTTTTCTTTGAGATAGAGTCTCATGAACTATTTGCCTGGGCTGGCTTTGAACCATGATCCTCTTGATCTCTGCCTCCTGAGTAGCTAGGATTATAGGCATGAGGCACTGGTGTAGTCAAACTATTTAAAGACAAAAACAGAGAATCTTAAAAGCAGCAAGGGAAGTTAGCTCATCATACTTAATAGATCCTCAATAAGTCATACAACTGAGTTTCCATCAGAAACTGTTAAGGCCAGAAGGTAGTGGGATGATATACTCAAAGTGCTGTAAGAAAAGAATGTCACACTAACCTTCCACAAACTCTTCTAAAAAATAGAAAAGAAGTGGAACCTTATCAACCTACTTTATGAGACCAGTATTGTTCTGATATAAAATCAGACAAACACATCAAAAGAAAGGAAGACTATAGACCAATACCCTTTATCAATATAGACAAAAAATCCTTAACAAAATGCTAGCAAGCTAAATCAAGTCACATATAAAATAGATCATAAACCATGAACAAGTGAAATTTGTCTCAGGAATATAAAATTTGCTTAACATCCAGAAACCAATGTAATATAACCATATTAATAGAGTAAAATGCAAAACCCTACATGATCATTTCAATACATGCAGGAAAAGCATGTGGCAAAATATAATTCCTTTTCATAACCAAGACATAGTATTAAGATATCAAAGTATATAACAAATTAGAAACAGAAGGGAATTTTCCCAACCTGATAAAATATCTAAAAATATTTGAAAGCTAACATCCTCAATAATGAAAGACTGAATGCTTTACTCTTATGATCAGGAACAAGACAAGAATGTCCACTCTAGTTGCTGCTGTCCAGTGTTGTGCTGGACATTCTAGCTGTGCAGTTAAGCAAGAGACATAACAAAAGCATTAAGGTTGGTGAGGAAAAGTAAAACTGTTTGCAGATGATGTGATTTTGTATGTAGAAAATCATAAGGAATGCACACCAAATGACAATTACACCAAAAAACCCCCTACAAAATAACCATCAAAGCTAGTAAGTTTAGCAATGTTGAAGGATACAAGATCAATATGCAATAATGAATTATATTACATGCACCAATTAAGAATTGTATGAAAATGAAATCAAGAAAACAATTTCATTTAACATTGCATAAAAGAATAAAATAATTAGCAATAAATTTATCAAAAAAAGTCATCTTGTATTCTGAAAACTATAAAACACTATTGAAAGAATCTAAAAGACATAGTGTTAAGATGGCAATGCTCCTCAAATTATTCTATAGACTCAATGCAACACCTGTGAAAATCTTAGTTGATTTCTTTTCAGAAATTGGCAAGTTGATCCCGAAATTTCTATGCAAGAGTAAGAGACCCAAAATAGCCAAAAATCTTGAAAAAGAATAAAGTTGAATAACTCACTCTTCCCACTTCCCAATTTCAAAACTTACTACAAAGATACCTTATTGAAGACAGTGTGGTACAGTATAATTATTGACATATAAACTAGGGAATACAAGTGGGAATCTAGAAGAATATCTATACATCTTTGGGCAATTGGTTTTCAATAAGAATGACAGCAGAAGTCAGTGGGGAAGCAGTAGTCTTGTCATCAAATGGTACTGGAACAATGGGATATTCACATGTAAAGAATGAAGATGCACTACCCACCTAACAGTATATACAAAAATTAACTCATTATCAATCATGAGAATGTGATTCAGAATATATAAAGGTTTCTGAAAAAATCAAGCAAACCAATTTAAAAATAAGTAAAGATATAACTAGACATTTATCCAGATATATAAATGACCAATAAACATATATGAAGATGTTCAGCATCATTAATTGTAAGAGAAATGGAAATGAAAACCATAATAAGTATATGAATTCACATTCATTACATGGCTTTAATAAAAAAGGCAGGTGATAACCAGCAATGTTGATAATGTAGAGAAATCAGAATTCTCTTATGCTATTGATGGTAATGTAAGGTGATGGAACTAGTCTGCAAAATAGTCTGGAGTTCCCCCAAACAATTAAACATGAACTTACAAATTTGTATGTATTTACCAAAGATAAATGAAACATAAATGCACACAAAAATTTGTATGTGGAGGATCATAATAACTGAAAAAGAAAAAGATGATGTTCATCAATGGATGAATGGTTAAACAAAATGCCATCTATCCAGGATTACCCTGATGCCAAAACTTGATAAGAACACAACAAAAAAAGAAAATTATGGAACAATTTCCCAGATGAATGTAGATATAAAAATTTTTAATAAAATATTTGCAAACTGAATTCCACAATACATTAAGTAAATCAAACACAATGATCAAGTTGGTTTCATGCCAACATGCAAGGATGGTTCAATATACACAAATCAATAAGTGTAATATGGCTCATAAGTAGACTGAAACAAAAAATCACATAATTTTCTCAGTAGTTGCAGAAAACCATTCTGCATTTCTCCCTTTTCTATTTTATGGAATAGTTTGGAGAGGGTTGGTGTTCTTTAAAGGTCTAGTAGAATTCAGCTTCATAGAATATGTTTGGAAGTATTCCTTCCCTTTCTATTTTATGGTCCAGGGCTTTTCTTTTGGAGATTATTCCTTTCTGCTTCAATCCTGTTGCTCATCATAAGTATGTTTAAGTTGTTTATATCCTCTTGGCTCAATTTTGTTGGGTTATATGTGTTGGGATACATATAGGGATATATCCATTTCATATGGATTTTCCAATTTATTGGAATGTAAGTTTTCAAAATATTGTCTAATGATCCTCTGGATTTCAGCGTTATCTGTTGTAATATACCCTTTTCATCTTTTTTTTTTGGGCGGGGGAGGAGTGGGTCTTCTCTCTCTTTCAGTTAGTTTGGCTAAAGGTCTTTTGATCTTATCTTTACAAAGAAACAATTCTTTGTTTCATTGACCCTTCATATTGTTCTTTTATTCTCCATTTCATTCGTTTTTGCCCTGATCTTCATTATTTCTTTCTATGTACTAATTTCAGATTTGGCCTGTTCTTATTTTTTCAAGACCTTGAAGTACATCATTAATTATTTATTTTAAATCTCTCTGATTTTTAATGTAAACACTAGTAGGTATAAACTTCCCTCTTAGAACTGCCTTTTCTGTATCCTAAATAATCTGCTAAGTTGTGTTTTCATTTTAATGTATTCTAGGAATTTTTTAATTTCCTCAATTTCTTCAATGTATTGTTCACATTCCATGTGTTTATATAGTTTCTGTAGTTTCTCTTGCTATTGATTTCTAATTTTATTCCATTATGATCTAATAAGATGCAAAAAAATTATTTCATCTTTTTTGTATTTGTTAAGACTTGTTTTATGGTCTAAAATGTGATGATTTTGGAGAAAGTTCATGGGCTGCTGAGAAGTATGTGTGTTCTGAGGATGTTGGTTGGAATATTGTGTAGATGTCTGTTAAGTCCATTCGATCTGTGGTTCAGTTTAACTGAAGTTTCTTTGTTGGTTTTTTTCCCTTTCTTTCTTTTTTTCTTTATTGGCCTGATGTTCTATCTATTGATGAAAATCGGGTATTATCTGAGCCAATCTGTCCCTTTATACCCAGTAGTGTTTACTTCATGAAATCAGGTGTACCAACATTTGGTGCATATTTATTAAAAGTCATTAGGTCTTCTTGATGAATTGTTCCTTTTATTAATATGCAATGATCTTCTTTATCTCTTCTGACTAATTTGCCTTTAAGTCTTCTTTGTCATACATGAGTATAGCTACTCCCGATTGCTTTTGGATTATGTTTGGTTGGAATATTTTTTATGCTTTCACTTCATTCTCTGTCTTTGCTTGTGAGGTGAGTTTCTTGTAGGCAGTATGCTATTGGATCTTGTTTTTTAATCCTTTCAACCAGTCCATTTCTTTTAATTTGAACATTTAAACCCTTTACCTTAAGGGTTATTCTACCTTCTCCATTCTTTATCTTAGAGGTTTGCTGGTTTACTGAGTTAATAATGACTGATTCTTTTTTTAACTTCTCATGTATCTATTCTAGAGAGGTGTATTCTTTCCTGAACTTTTGTGCTTGTATGTGACCTTCTTCTTCTTCTGTATGTAGTATTCCTTTAAGTATCTTCTTCAGTGCCAGCTTAGTGGTCATGGATTGCTTTAGTTTATTATTATCATGGAAGATTTTTATAACTCCTTTAATTTTAAAGAATAACTTTGCTTAATGAAATAGTCTTTGTTGGCATTTATTTTGTTTCAGGGCTCAAAACACACCAGTTCATGGTAACCAGGCCAGTAGGGTTTCTGCTGGGAGGTCTTCTTTTATTCTGCTAGGTTTGCCTTTGTAAGTAACTTATAGTTGTCTCTTGCTGATTTCAGTATTCTTTCACTGTCTTATACTCTTGGCATTTTTAACTATAACTTGACATGGAGGTATCTTTCACCCTGTACAAGTATCAACTCAAAGTGGATTAAGGACCTTAATATAAGACCTGAAACTTTGAAGCTGGTGCAGGAAAAAGCAGAATATACACTTCCTTAGTAGAACTCAAATGGCTCAGCAACTAAGAGAAAGGATTAACAAATGGGACTACATGAAATTAAAAAGCTTCTGCACAACAAATGGTTTCTAAATTGAAGAGGCTACCCACATAATGGGAAAAAAATCTTTGCCAGCTATACATCAGACAAATATTGATAACCAGAATATACAGAGAGCTCAAAAAACTAAAATCTCCCAAAAATCAATGACCCAACGAAGAAATGGGCAAATGAACTGAACAGAACTTTTCAGAGGAAGAAGTCCAAATGGCTAAAAAACATATGAAAAAATTTACACCATCTCTAGCCATAAAGGAACTGCAAATCAAAACATGTTAAGAATCTACCTCACTCCTGTTAGAATAGATACCAACAGGAATACAAACAACAAATGTTGGCAAGGATGTGGGGGAAAAGGAACCCTCATACACTGCTGGTGGGAATATAAGTTAGTACAACCACTATAGAAAGCAGTATGGAAGTTCCTTGAAAGCTAACAATAGAACTGCCATATGATTCAGCAACACCATTCCCAGGGATATACTGAAGGAATGTGTAAGTCAGGTTACAACAAAGGCACTGCACACCCATGCTTATTGCAACATTATTCCCAATAGCTAAGCTATGGAAATAGCTAAGATGCCCCACTACTAATGAATGGATTAAGAAAAATGTAGTATTTATATGTAATTGAATTTTATTCAGCCACAAAGAATAATAAAATTTTGTCATTCACAGGTAAATGGATAGAACTGGAGAACATCATCTTAAAGTGAAGTTAGCCAGGTTCCGAAAGCCAAAAGCTGCATGTTTTCTCTCATCTGTGGAATACCTAATACAAATACAGTAATTTGTGAAAAACAGGTCACACTAAGGGGAACTCACATATGAGAGGGTATGGTAAAAGAAGGAAACTAAGAGTGTGAATATGGCTGATATACTCTCTATACAAGAATGAATATAGAATTTTTAAACAATTTGAAACCACCATAAGAAAGTGAGTAAGGTAGAATGAAGAAAAATAGAGGAAATGATCCAATTGGGGTTATAATACATATATACATGGAACTGTCACGAGGAAACTCCCTGTGTAGCTGCCTTTATCTTAAATGATCAAAATTGTCTTTTTTTTTTTCTTGTATAAAATTGGAGAAGAGGAGGGTGGAAAGGGTCTTGCCCTGGGGGAGGGGGCAATGGGGTGCTAATAGTGGGAGGAGGAAGGTGGTGGGGAAAGGTGTAGGAGGGTGAATATAGGGTAACTATGGTGCAAATACTGTGTACACATGTATGTAAATGCAAAAATGATACCTGTTGAAACTATTCTAGCAATTGGGGGAGAAGAAGATAAAGGGGAGTGATGGAGGGAGTGAATTCAAGTATGATATATTTGATACATTCTAAGAACTTTTGTAAATGACATAATATACCCCTACCCAGTACAACAATAATAAACAGAAAAAAATTTGACATGGAGGGGTTCTCTTCTGGTCATATCTTTTTTGGATTCTAAATGTCTCATATAATTGGATGTTCATTTCTTTCACTAGATTGGGAAATTTTCTGCTATAATTCCATAAAATAGTTTTATATGCAGTTAATCTGTATCTTGGTTCCATATTCTACACCACAGATATGTAAGATTGATTTCTTAATTATGTATGAGTGTTCTTGGCCATTGCTATGAATGTGATAATTCCTCAACCTTGTTTTCAATCCCTGTTATTCTTTTTTCCACCTGGTCTAGTCTATTGTTAATACTTTCTATCAAGTGTTTTATTTGATTTATTGAGTTTTGCAATTCCTAGATTTTAGATTTCCATACTTTCTCGAATCTCCATTTCTTTGCTGAATTTCTCATCCAAGTTGAATTTGTTGTTCAAGTTGAAGAATTTCTTGACCAAGTCTTGAATTGACTTCTCTACCTTATTCATCTGTTTATTTGAACTCTCTTTGATGTCATTGATCATTTTCAAAACTAGAGTTTTGAATTCAGTATTTTTGGATTCAGTTATTGAAGAGTGGTACTGTTTTGGAGGAGTCACGTTCTGTTGCCTTCCCACATTTGAGTTTCTAAGTTGTGACTTATGTATCTGTTGGGATGGATATCTGTTCCAGTTTTATCTGGGGGCCCTATTAGTGAGCAGCCTTCTGTCAAGGGTTCCCCAGCACCAATCAGACAGGAGAAAATAAACCACTGCAATAGCAACAATATCAAAATGAACCAGATATAAAAATTACAATTATAACCAGTCAAAGCCTACTACTACAGTTCCAATAACCAGAGAAAAGAAAATGGCAAAAATAAAATAGAATAAACTGTGAAATTTAAAAATAATATCAAAGTAATAAGACTTCTGAGAACAATGGACTTATTCTGAGACTAGGACTACTAGTCTGTTGTCACCAGGAATGCCGGCTTACCTTGTGCTTGTGGCTTTAGCTTCTCTTTTTCACAGTGAGCTGGAGTTGAAGCTGCAGGCTCTTTCCTACTTTTCTCTGCATAGCCTTTCTGTTTGTCTGGGCTTTTCAGCTATCTTGTCACCTCTTTCATAATTCCTAATGTTATTCTTTTTCTGTCTTTGGAATATATAGTCTGTCCTTTGTAACCCTGACTCTTTTTAACTCACAGGGTCACATGGAGGAAGCTCTAATCTGCCATTTTACCCTGGATGCCTCCAAAATAGAAAAATCTTTAGAGAGAGAAAATAGACTAATGATTGGCAGTCCTTGGAGATGGGAAAAGTAGGAAGTGCTGTTAATGGGTATAGGCTTTTTTGGAAGTTGATGACAATGTTCTAAGAAGAATATTACAAGGTAGAAAATAGTAGCAATGGCCATATAAATAAATGAATATACTAAAACCACTGATTTGTACACTTTAAAAAGATGAATTATATAGTATGTGAATTATATCTCAATAAAACTTTTCTAAAATTTCTGGTTCAACATTTTGGCCAAACACACTAAACGACTACCTAGTGTACTTGTTCTTAAGTTTAATATACAAGAAGTCACTTGAAAAATCTTATTAAAATGTAGATTGTGACTCAGATGTTCAGAGATGAAGTTTGAGAGTTCACATTGCTAATAAAGTCCCAGGTAATAGTATGTATACCTTAGGTCCTTAAGCAAACAAACCAAAAAAAAAAAAAAAGTCTGGAAAGATCATCTGAGAGGTATTATTAACTTATGTTTCTGGTGATATAATTTTAACTTTCTCATTTATATTAAGTTTTCTCATTCTTTGAAATTTTTTAAATAATCAGAAAGAAGTAAATAACTTTTCTTTCTTTTTTTTTTTTTTTTTTGAGGTACTGAGGATTAAAACCAGGGCCTCTTATATGCTAGGCAAGTCCTCTACCACTTGAGTTATACCCCTCAGTATGTAAAATAGCTATTTGTACAAAAGGAAAAAGAAATCCTCCACAAGTATGTTATATTTCTTAAAGCTGGTGTTGGTTTTCTAGCCTACATTTGCATCAGGAGAATTAATTTTTGTAAAGAAATTATGGATGAAAGTCTAAATATATGCTTTAACATTAGTATTGATTTTATGCTTCCTTTTAAAAATTATTCTGGGTAGCATTATGAGGCAATTGAGATTAATTAGCTATAATTACTAGTCATCATTTTCTAAGGATCAACACTGCCATATGTTGTAACTTGCTCTTGCCCAATGAGCTAATTTTAATACCACAATTACTCAAAATCTATATGCTTACTGTCATAAATAACACAGAGGAAATGGGATTTTAAAGATCTGATTTACAAAAAGCTTATAGTTATTTATCAGGTATTGGATAGCTTGCTAAATAACCAGACTCATTTTAACACGATTAACAAACAAGGAAAAATTTTAATTAAATCTAACTTTTTCTTAAATGCTTGTGTCCACAGTCAGTTGAAAAAAGCCAACCTGTGGCTTGTCAGCTCAGCAGTTTGGCTGTTGTTGCACTGGCTGAATCCTCTAGTCTGCTCACATTTCCACATTCTTTTAGTGCATTCAGTGACTTAATTATGCACTCCAGCCAATCTGCCGCTTAGTGTCACTTGTATCATTATAAGTAATAATATTTTTTTCTGAAACTGGCAGGCAGTTTCTTTGCCACCTACTCTCAGATTTCCTCCTCCACTCCTACCCTGAAGACACTCTCTATAGTTTTTATCTACTTGGTTATCAGAAGGACCTGCTGACTGACAGGAGAACCAGTAGTTAGAAAGGGTGGGAGTAATTGTTTAATAGGTAGAAGAAATAAATTGCCTGCCACTGAGATATTTACTTTCTTCTGCATTTTTCTGTTTCAATTTCTGCTCTGTCCCAAATATTCAATACTTTTCTGTGAACAAACTTTCTTAGCTTGAATTTTTCTAGAGTACCAGCTGATTTCATATGATGGATTAAGTCATAATGACATTTATTCTTTATTTCCTAATGCTTATTATGTTCAACTAGTTTTAGATTTTCCAACTCTCTCAAAAATAAAACTTTCCTTTGTTTGAATATGCATTCATTAGTGAAGACTTTTTTAGTTACAAATGATAAAAGTAGGCAAACAAAGCTAAGCCCAAGATAGGATATCTAGGGTTGTCTCACTGGCCTCAATGGCAAGAAGGCAGATGGGACCAAAGGCAGATGGGACCAAAGGCAGAATGTATTGGCAGCCTGCCAAGATGCCCTCTCTCATTCTTTTCTCTCTGCAGAACGTTTTCCCTGTTCTTTGGTTCCCATTGTGGAAAACATGGCTATCCATTGCTTCTGATTTTATATGTTACAGGATTAGCCACATTAAGAGGGGCAAACTCTCTTGAGGATCTATCCTAGATTCCCAGGAATGGGAGTTGGCCCAGATCTGAAGAGTTACTAACCTTTTGTTAAGATCACACTGTATAAAATTGTTACCAAAGATCTACTGCTACATGGGGTCAAGAAGGAGGTCAAATGGAGATCGCACAAAGTAGAATTGACATAAGAGAAATAATAGTCCAGAAATGAAACTCTCCAGAGTGGTGGTTAGTGTATCAGATATCAGAGAAAGTCAGTAAGAGACTGACTGAAAGAAAATTTAAACCATGAGTTCAGAGTTAAAATGGTATATAATTCTGCATTTTTCAAAGGAAGGAATGACAGGACTATTGAAGGTTCATCAAAGCTCAATTTAGGGAAATCAGAGGAGTCCTTTTTTCTTGAACCCATACTTTTCATTAGATCCCCTGCATTTTGCCATGAAATATCAGACAAAAGCTCAACAATTAAGAGAATTTAGAAAAAGACAAAAAAGATGAAATATATGAAAAGAGTTTCTTCCCTAAAAGAGTTGTAGTATTTTGCTTTTGGGGTTAAAAACATCAAATTAGTAGACCTGAGAAGTCCCAATGAAAAGCTGGAAACCAGAAAAGGCTGAAAGTAAAATCAAATGTGCAAATATATATTAGTACATAAAAACATTCTTACAGAACCTGAGACAGACTTAATTTAAATTAATAACAGGTAGATTTTCTAATAAAATTAAATTCTATTAAAATTATAGGGCACAATTTTATGTCAAATATTATTTTTATTTTAAGAAACACTCTATAGCTATAACCCATAAAAAATAGAATATGCTACTAATTGTTGTGTTTGATTACTTCACTATATTCCTCCCAATTTGCACATTTACTTCACTATTTTTTAAAATTTATATGAAGTGCAATTAAGTGGTACTTGATATTTGATCTTTTAACCACACTGCCTATGAGATCTATGAATTCGTACCCATGCTTGCAGAGAGAGCCACCATACGAAGAAAACTATAACTGGTCAAGAAATCCAATTATATTCAGTCACTCCATTCACATTATCCATAGTTTTCCTCAGTGACAGCACTCTCGCTCTCTAGGGGCAATCTCTCCTCGCACTTCTCACACCCCAGAGTGTCAGGAGAAGGCACTCTTTTTACCTTCTCACGTCCTTCTAATGTTTTCTAATGTTTACCTTCTAATGTTTTCAGCCATACTTGCTGAGCATCTGCTAATTAAAGGTGGGAGGGAATGTGACAACCAGAAAAGAAGCAGTGTACAATGGGAGTGTGCCAAGGAGTATTTAGTTTTTAGAAGGAGGTAGATGTAGGCCTGGAAGGAAGAGTGGGAATCTGAGAAAGGACACTCCATGCCATGCAAATGGCACAAGCAAAGGAAAGCAAGGAAGCAAAGGCTCCTTGATGTTCATGAAGATAAAAAAAAAAGAGCAAAGCTGCCTCAACATTTCTCAAGAAAGAGTGAGCCCTTATTTTATTTCTTTTAGAAAGAGAAACCAGCTCGTTAACCATTTTGCTTTTTACTAAGTCTCTCCAGGTTCTCCTCAACTTCTTTTAACACAAAGATCACAAATATACAAAATCTTCCTGGGTTTTACTGGTGCTGGGATGAACTGCTCAAGCAAATGAGTCCTTGTCCTCTTGTAAAAAGTTCCCAGTACTCTTTCCACTTGCTCAGTGTTAGGTCCTTTCTCAGAGGAAGTAGCCCTGTATTATCTTCCATGTGAAGAGTATGTGGAAGGACAAGACTTCAAGGATCAGTCCCTGCTTTCAAATATTTCCTAAGCCAGAAAACACAGGCATTGCATATGCCGAGGTAATCCCAGTCAGAATTAGTAATTATTGCTGCTTGTCTGGATCATTTTCTTCATGTTATTTGTGAAATCTTTTTTTTGTCACTTTCTGGTGAAATTACGACAAAGAAGGAGACAGATGAAAAACTCGCAGTAAAAGCAGAAACTAAAAATTTTTTTTAATGTTTTACAGTTCACAAAGTATTCCTATATGTATTACCCATTTAATTCTCACATCTATTTTGTGTTTATTACTCCATTTTACAGAAAGAACAAGTGAGACACAAAGAGATAAGACACAGTAATTTCCCATTATCTTCCAATCATAAACAAGGAGTTCAGATCCATGTCTTCCTGCATTTTTTCACTACTGTAGTCTAGAAATTCTGAGCTACCTGAGCAACTGCCAAAACCCATTCTTCATTTTCAGTCTTCTGTTCTTCACTATTGATCACTATTGGTGAACTATTGGTCACCTCCTTTAGGAAATGTTCCCTCACACCCACTTGGCACTGGTAATTCCCGTAGAATTTATATGTCCCTATGTCACAACTCCTGTCACAAGTACTGTGATTTATTAGGTTGTTTTTGTCCCTTTCTGGTCGCTGTGTCTTGAGGACAGGAATTAGGTCATTTGTTGCTGCTATTGTTATCCCCGAAGCCTACTATAGAGTCTGATAAATAGTAAGTGCTTAAACATGCTCAATATCCTCTGTAATGACAGGGTATAGATAGCATTGTTGGAGTATAAACATTGGTTTCCACAAGCTTCTGTGTGCTGCTGAAAGGTAGTAGGGTAGTGGAGAAGACATTACTTCCTGTGGGGTTTCTCGTTCCATGAGCAGGCCTAGAAGCTGTTATCTCTGACATCTTCTTACTTCCCTTGACATCCTCAGTTCCCACTTTGGCAAGGCCCTGGTACAACTCTGGGGTGAGAGATTAAACATTTAGCTTCAAATTGTTTCAAATTACAGTGAATATTAGTGTTTGTGCAATTTTAATTTCATTGGGTGATTTAAGATATTGATTTATAATTTATCATTGCTGAGATGATTTTTTTTTCCACATTGATCTGGCAACTGTATGAGACCAGGGTAAAATACCTGGAAATACATTGTGTTCTTTGTTCTTATGTTACTCAGGAGTGGCTCCAAAGGGTAATGCTGAGAGGATTGACTAAAGACTCTATGACAGAATCAGAACTTGACCTGCCATAGATTTTACAAATGTGTGTCTTTTAGCAGTCAGCCAGGGTTGAGTTACTGTAGTTCAAAAATGATGATATGCATTTTCTTCTGTGATAATGGAGGTAAGAAAGGTGTGAACTTGGTAAATAGCTATTGTTAGTTTACCATAAATTACACTGCAGCTAAAGTTACATTTGGTAGACTTTGTCCATTATGTAATGGGAGACTATAATTAACTCTAATAGTTAATTCTTTCAGCTTCCTAGAAGCATATTTGTAAGATAGTGCATGATAATGAGCCATTTGACTGCCGTTTTACTAGGGAAAATAAGAGTCAAATATTCTACATAGACCAGACTGAGGTTCTTTAGTTTATTAGTAATTCTATCTAATATTTCCAGTTTTTTATTTCCTACCATCTAATTTTTACGAAGTTGTATAAGTGATAAATGAAAAATATACACAAATTTGACCCTGGACACAATGACCTGTCAACTCAGTCAAACTAGCAAGCTCATATACCCTTCAACATCATCTCATTTGGTCTACTCTCTATAGATTGTAGGAAGCCTCAAACATTTAAATTTTTTATCACCTTCTAATTTTAAACCTTTCTCTTCTATAAAACTTTCAGAAGAACTGGTTATTATTTACTTCATTATATATCCTTTAGAATTATTTTTTATAAATACTTTCTATTGCTATAGGCAGCCACCATCTGTCCAGGTTTAGTGAACTCTCAGTGTTTGCCTCATTAATTGTTGGAAGTAATTTAAAGCTATGAATTTTATTTAACATCTACACTGGGCTCCTACAGAAGTAACAAAATATATGTAATTTTCTTGTTTGTCAGGTACAGAGAAAGCCCTAAGACAAATACTAGCCTGGGGATGAGCCCTGGTCCTGGGAGTGGCCATTGGGTCACCTCTTTCTCTACCAGTGGCTGTGTTAGTCAGACTTTTCATTTCTGTAACAAATATCTCAGATGTTTGTTCATCAATTTAAAGGAAGACTAATCTATTTTGGCTCACTATTTTAGAGGTCTCATTCCATGGTCAGCTGCCTCCACTGCTTTTAGGCCCATGGTGAGGCAGAAACATCATGGCAGAAGAGCATGGAGAAGAGCTACTTGCCTCATAGTAGGCAGGAAGCAAAGAGGAGTAATCGGAAGGGGCTAGGACCAAGATATACTCTTTAGAACTATGCCCTCATTAACCCACTTCCTCAAACTAGGTCCCTTCCTTCTACAGTTCTACCACCTCCCAATAGTCTATTAAATTTCGAATCCATCAATGATATGATCAGGTCAGAGTTCTTGTGCTTGAATCATCTTTGGAAATACCATCACAGACACACCCAGAAGTGGGCTTTATTAATCTCTTCGGCTTCTCTCATTCTAATCAAGGTAACAACGCTAACTATCACGGTGGCAAGAGTTCTCACTATTCAGTGATGAAAAGTAACACAAATGATGAATATGTGCAGAAAATGTAGATTCTCAGCCACAAACTCTAAGCACAGTAAAGCATGGCTATTCTAGATCCATTCCTAATATTTATCCAAAGTTATTTTATGGAGATCCAAGAGATTCTTTAAGGAAAATAAAGCCTTAGAGAAAGTAATATTTTGTGCATTTTCCAAAAAGCTGTAGCTTGATCATCTAATGTTAGTCCCTTAAAAATGATTGGAAATTTAAAAAATGTATTTAGCATCACATTTAAGCCAATGTTTCCATTAAATAAAAACAACCACATCAATTTCAGCGGTGTTCCTAAGACCAGAAAATAATTTGTATTTACCAAATAGAAAAGGACAGAGGACCAATAGAGGAGAAAAAAATGAGCATAACCTTTTGGATGACTTAGAAATTGAAAAACAAAGCAAATATCCTAAAGTCAAATTTTATTTAAGGGGAAAAAGGATACTGAGTGCCTAGTTTTTCAGAAATTCAATTTGAAAAAGAGAAGACTTAGAAAAATGTAAGCCAAGATGAGCTAGATTAATTCTAAAAACACATCAGAAGTAAATGGATTCATTCTCTGTTTTTCTGTTGCTATATGAGAGCAGCCCAGCTGTGGCTTTATTAAGAGAAAAATTTAGAAAATTAAAGAAAAAATCCAGAAAAGATAAAACAAATATTATGATTTATTAAGAGAAACAACAGAATTAATTTACAAGAAAAGATTGAAGTGGCAAAGAATGCCTAGCTTTCCTTAGAAGTAACTCAGGGGAGTCATAATTACAGTCTACAAACATTTAAAATGTGTAAAACACTGAGAAGAAAAAGGAACTATTTAGCATAATGCAACATGGGTTTAATCAGAAATAACAGAATAAACACAAAATGGTTATCAGAAAAGCTTTCAACCAATGAGTACTTTGAATGACTGCTCTCACTGCAGGTACTGCAGATTTGAAACATTAGGGTGTCCAGACAAATGAAACACAAAAGGTTATCTTTGTTGTTACTTATTAGTCCCTTCATTAATTCATCAACATCCTGAGATCCAAATTCCAGGGAAGTGGGGGAGCTCTCATAACCTATTTAAAGTACATGTATAACAAAATTTAAATTTGGAAATCATATCTGTGTATTAGCTAAGGGTTTTTGCCAATAGATTTTATTTATGCTCTTCTAGTTCTTTATCTGGCAAATTACCGTTCATTGTTTGAGACTCAGTTCACATATCATACTGGAGAAACCTTTACCACACAGGCAAGATTTGAACATTTAACCTGAAGCCTCCTCAGGCAGCCTGAGGATACCTGTACCCCAACCCATAGCACAGTGCAATAGAATCCCAAGTTTACCTGTGTCTCTCCTTCTAGATGGGCTTCTTCAGGGCAAGGATGGAGCCTTCTTCCTCTCTGCATCCCCAGTATATCTAAAGGCCCTGGAACAGAGTAGGCACCACCCTGCAAAACTTTGTTACACTAATGAATAGAGGAATGAATGAATGAGAAAAAGAACAAATAGTGATGCATTTGAATGCATTGAATGCATTGCTTTGGGCTTTGGTAATTCCTAGATCTTTTTATACCATTGTGAAGTGTGATCAAAGATATCTTTGGAAGAAAAGGAAAGAGGAAGATTATAAAGGGAACCTCCAGTTATGGTTTTGGTTGTATGCGGAATCTAATGATGTCATAGTGTCTTTCCGTCTCTCTTTCCCATACCACCTATCATGGAGGGGTCATTCCAGAAAACTGTAGCTACTAAGGCAAATCTGGCCTCCCACCTATTTTCATGTATTTTATTATCTGAGAATGATATGTATTTTAATTTACCTATTTTTGTAGCACTAGAGTTTGAACTCAGGACCAAGCACTACTACTTGAGTCATGCCTCCAGCCCTTTTCACTTTAGGTTATTTTTCAGATATGGTTTCATATTTTTGCCCAGGGCTAGCCTCAGATTGCAGTCTCCCTACCTACATTTTAGGCATATCTGAGATTACAGATGTGTACCACCACACTTGGGCTGTTTGTTGAGATGGGATCTTGCTAACTTTTTTTTTGCCCAGATTGGCCTTGAGTAATAATCTTCCTGATCTCTGCCTTCTAAGTAGCTGGGCTTACAGACATGAGCCACTGTGCCCAACCATGATTTTTATATCTTTAAATGGTTGAAAGAAATCAAAACAAGAATAATAATTTGTACCATGTGAAAATTATGTGAGATTTTAATTTCGGTGTCTATGAGTAAAATTTTATTGGAACACAGCCATTCTTATTTATTTATATGCTGCCAACACTACAACATCATAATTTGAGAGTTGTGGCAAAGGTGGTATAACCTGCAAGCCTAAAATATTTACTGTCTGTCCATGCCTTTACAGAAAAAGGTGGCTGGCCCCTCCTCTAAAGAGGATTAAAGAGTCCTACTCACTGTAGACAAGAATGGCATCTTGCATCTTAATCAATAAGCTAAATATTTAAATAATTATCTTTCTGTGGTCACATGGATGGTTAATTATTTTCCTACATTTTACAGTAAATTTTGGTGACATAGACATTTTTTAAAAATCTGAAACTAAATGTTTTTTCTTTTACAAAATATAATTACATTTAATTAAATGTCTTTGGAATTAAGATTTTTAGACAAAGCAGAGTTTTTTTTCAATGCTTATGTGATGTATTTGAAATCAACAATGATTTGATTATAGATCTGTTTTTACTGAAGTAAAATTGAGAAATGCATGCTATATTTTACAGAGAGAAATTTGGGTGTAAAGTCTGACTTGCGAACCAAGGCAACTGACATTTGACTCCAGTTAGTAGAATTAAATCATAACGGTCACCTGTCCACTCATAAAGGAATCAGGATTAAGTCATTCAATATAAGACAAACTACAGTAGTTCACAGTATTTACTGAATCATTTTAGATTTTTGTCTTGTGTTACCTTGTAGGGATTATGACTGCCTTGATTTTATAGCTTATTATCAATGTAATTCAAACAAAAACAAACAAATTTCTGTAGAATTATTATATACAGGAGGTAAAAAAATTAGACTATCCTGAAATTTATTCTTTCACCCTGCTCTATTGCTGATTCTTAGAAGTTAACTGATCAGGTTCATAAAATCCATTTAACAGGTTGTTACATCCATTTTATTTACTTGGGTTTTTAGGAAAGTGTGTGTGTGTTATTTGGTTCCAATAAATCCGCACAGGTAGTTTTTCAAGATGATTTTATTTCTGAGATATTGTATTCTACTTGAGGTAAAAATCATGATGGGATTTGTCAGTTTATTATTCTAATGATTTGATTTTTGAGCCTAGCAAAGTAATGAAGGTATTCTAGAATTATATAATGAGGTAAAGCCTAGGATTTTCACCACTGCACTCCACTGCCTCTCACTCATTATCTTCCCAACAATCCTTTTTTTTTTTTTGAGACAGGGTCTCACTGTGTAGCCTAAGCTGTCCTCAAATTCATGCTCCTCCTACTTCAGTGTCCCAAGTGCTGTGGTTTCAGGCACATACCACCATACCCTACTCCTGGCAAACTTGGAATTATTAATTTTGGTTTTAGACCTTTAGGGCAAAGTAAAGCATTAAAAGCATGGATATGATGGAGATTTGGATTTAGCACATATTAATTGATTATTTATTGTATGTTAGACTTCAGGCCAAGGATAATTCCCTTTCATCTTCACAATTCTGTTAATGTAGGATTTGTTATTCTTGTTTTATAAAACAAGAAATGGAGGCATAAAGAGATTAGCAAAGTTCCCTTAGTTAAATAGATAATAAATAACAGAGTACAAATTAGGAATAACTCATTTCTGAAGGTATCTGGCTAAGAGTGTTTCCTTGTTCTCTATCATCCTCTAGATAGCGTCGTATAACTTTTCACAAGTGTGCTATAAAGTTGTAGTCACTCATTCTAATTTAAACCTTTCCATTAATAACCTAGAGACTCTCCACCTAATTCCTTGCCCACAGAGGTTAAGGAGGTAAAGGAGCTGTAATTGTGTAGCAGGTTTATTCCTATTTGTGTGGAGAAGACTGTGAGTCTAAAACTCATGGATTTGATTCAGCAAAGCATCTTTCTTTTTTTCTTTCTCGTTTTATTTTATCATTTTTACATTTATTTACATATGTATACCTTGTGCCACCTCCCCACCCCCTCGCTTCTGGGCAGAACCCGTTCCACCCTCTTGTTCTCCGATTTTGTTGAAGAAAAAACATAGGAGGTAATACGAAAACCATAAACACATATCGTTTTTGCTAGTCTGAGATAAAGATAGCTACACAAGAGATTCCTAGCATTGCTTCCATGCACTTGTGAATTGCAACCCACACTGGTTTATCTCTACCAGACCTCTTCACTACTTGTTGGTCCCCTTCCCATAGTGGCTTCTGCCAGTTTAAGATTACTATATTAGCTCCTCTGCAGTGAACACATCAATCACATTCAGTTTTATGTTTCCTTTCCTTTCCCTGTTCCTCTGGTGCGCATCTGTCTAAGTAGAAGACAGAATGAGCATTTTACCTGTGGAATGCAAGCCTAGTTAGAAATGTTTAAGAGCATAATTTGGAGCCCACGCTAGCAGTGGTTATCCAGGAAAGGATCAAGAGAGAACTATCTTCTATGCGTCTAGAAATATTTTCTATCATTTATTCCTCAAAAATCACCTTAAGCCGGGCACTCACAACTGTAATCCTAGCTACTCAGGAGGCAGAGATCAGGAGGATCACAGTTTGAAGCCAACCCGGGCAAATAGTTTCCGAGCTCCTATCTTGAAAAACCCTTCACAAAAAAGGGCTGGTGGAGTAGCTCAAGGTGAGGGACCTGAGTTCAAGCCCCAGTATGGCAAAAAAACAAAACAAACAAACAAATAAAAACCCTCAAAATGATGTTGCTATAGCTAGCTTCAGTTTATTGCTATGTGAATTAATGCCAAAGAAGATAATAATATGCCATTGGTTGTGTACTCAAATTTCAAACTCAGGTCTTTTGGGTCCAGAGCCCATGATCTTTCCATTGAACTAAATTCTCCCGTCTTAGAGAAAGACTTGGGTAAGTGTGTAGGAAGAAAATGTGCATGTCCTTCCTGCTGTACAATGGGCTGTTCATATCAGATTTCCCTGGTGACTGACTGGGAAATGAGATGGAGACTCAGAAGGCATTCATCGATGTCTTCTTGTGGCCTAAAACCAGTGGGATTCAAAAACATAAGAAGCACAGCCTACTTTGAGGGAATTAACAATTTAGGAATTACTCAGGGTACCTGTAACAGTCAATTTTTGTGGGACCTAGGTTGGATAACTTTGGTCATAAGTACAGATACCTTGGACTTTGGAGTCCAATATAGGAGTTGGAATCCTGCCTAGACATTTACCATCTGTTTGACCTTGAATACCCTTGGGACATCTTAGAGCCACAGTTACACTGTCCATAAAGTGGGAATTACATTGTTTACCTCAGAGAACCAGAGAGAGTGAGGGACAGGAAGCTGAATGAGTGGGGAGAACATCTCTCAATGTTGTTGGTGTTATTTTGATGCAAAAGTATATGGCAATTCCAGTTCAGATTATAGTTCAGTTCCACTGGTCCTATAGTTTCTCACAAATTCCATAGTAGTTCCCTAAAGTTGTTTTTTTTTTTTTTTAATGATTCAGGGATGTGTGTGTGTGTGTGTGTGTGTGTGTGTGTGTGTGTGTGTGTGTACGTGCTCGCACAGGTATATCAGGTAAACATTGGAAGAGGTTGACTCAGGCAGGGATTGTTAGCCACATATGATGTCAAACTGAACCATTTTCTGTAGTGAGTTTATTAAATTTGATCTTCTGGAATTAAATCTGGCCTGATGTATAAAAAAAGACCACTTGAATCAAAACTAGGAGATCTTATTCCATATTCCCTAACTAGTTCTGTGTGACTTGAACAAATTATTTAACTTCTCTGTGTGTGTCTATTTTATCCATTGAAGAATCCATCTTACCTCTCCCATAAGACTGCTATAAAGATCAATTGGATAACATAAGATAATGCATATGAAAACAAATTAGAGGTCAACATAAATATAAGCCTGTAAATAATGAAAGGGAATAATAGCCCACAAATCAAAATGTTTCACTATTAAACTACCTCACTAAACAATTTGTGAGTTATTGCCTCTCATTAAAGATTCAAACAAGGTCATGTGAAAGGACATAAATAGTGCATTATTTTACAGCAGTAATGAAAATATGTATAATAGTGTACTTAACATTGTGTTGATTAATATTGATCGTACAAAGATAATCATCAACAAATCTTAATAACTCAGCAAGGAGGTAGCTAAGAAGGATATTAGTAAACATGTAAATTAAAACATTTGAAGAATGGATTAATAAACCAAAATGTCGAATGCTGACATATCATAAGTGACCCAATGTGATTTGGAGTGATTTTCAGAAATGTGATTCATTTCCTAAATTACTAAGGAAAACTGAAGTATCATAGGACCCAATCAGAAATTAAAAATAAAAACAACTTCTCTTGTGATTTAAACACCACAGAATAGTAAAGCATTATTGATGATGCTGTCACGAATGTGCTCTTTTTAACAGGCTCAAAAGGTAATATGGGCTTAGTTGTGTGGAACATGTTATAACTGTTCTCATGCTTGCTATATTCAGTTGATCTTGAATGTGTTGATCTTATATTTATAAGTTCTAGGTTCTAGTAGGTTTTATGGATAATAATCATCTTTATATATGAAAGGATTAAGAAAATGATGGACAGCTATAATATCACTGACTACGGTATCTTGAAGTTCTTTCTCAGAATGGCAAGTTATTTTGGCTGGATATGTTCTTTTCAGTAGAACAACCAGAATAGTTTATTGATATAAGTTTTTAACAAAATATGGTAAGAGGGGAAAGATAATTTATTTAGCCTTTGTCCAATTTTAAAATTCAATATTCTTAACTCTTCGAAACATATGGGAAACAGTTCCTTTAAAGACTTTCCTCTTAACATCAGCCATCACAAATCTAATTGAAGCTGAGAAGTAGCAGTTCTGGAACATTGGAAAAGGCTACCAGAAGTTGTCTAACTTCTTTAATGGTTGTGGGTTTGTTCTAATTCCACTTTGAAGTTTATTAGCATATAAGTAAGACATGTACCACACATAAAAAGAAGCTCATGCAGGGATAGTATTGAAAATAACAAAAGGAACACATTCCTTTTAGAAGTTATACTGTATACCTGTTAAATTTTTTGGGAAAAAAACCCATGTATTTATATTGGCAGAAATCTGTAGAACTGGACTTGTAAACTCCAGAAAACACATACAAAAGAAGGAAAAATAGGTGTTTGTCTAAATCTGTTTTAGAAGGTGTGATTATGGTTCTTTGTGAAATCTCTTTTCTGATTATATGTTGTATATAACCAAGTTTAAAAAGAACAAAACCAGGAGAACATTGGCATAAAACATAGGTGAAAAAATTTCTCTCTCTTCTCTATCATACCAAATCACAGATCTGAGATTCACCAAGAGCTCCCCTTAGTACCAGCAAGAACTATGGTTTAGTAAGGGGTCAGTACAGTTTTAAACATTGTAGAATACCCTTTATTTATGATATACTGCTCATTTAATGTTCACAAAAACCTCTTGAGGAGGTGTGGCCATCTGCATTTGTTGGTGAAGACAGCTAATGAACTTGCCCAGATCCAGAGAATAGTGGAGACACCCAAAGCCTGTGCTTTACCAGTCCCTTCCATCCCTCTGCCTCCCTGTGGAATTTGTGAAAATTGTCACAGAGAGGAACCAAGTGAAAACTAAAACCTTTTACTGCGTATTAAAAATAAGCCCACATAACACAAAGTACCAGTTAGTGAGCTCATACTCACACATTATAGAAATATTATCCAGTATCAGACTTTACCAATAATTTCAATGACACAAGTAGTTACAGGACCCAGGCCAAGCAAGGAGTATTCTAGGACCTACAGTATGGCACACCAGGGCTTTCTTGTTGCATTGGGATTTACTCTGGGCCAAGACTTACACAGCAGGTGTAAAAGTGAAGGGTGCAGCTCACATCACTTACACAGAAGAAGAATCTTCACTTTATACTACACATTTTTATAGGGTGTTTTTAAAACTCCATACAGAAATTAGTCTCATAGGATCCTGAAAAACTCATCAGTTGCAATTTCCTCTTCTTATTCCTGACACTGTACATTTGTTTAAAAAAAGCACCAGAGAATTCTCATTACAAGCGTATTTCTTACATGGATAAAGTATGAAAGTTACTGTGGCTGATGGCTAAGAATTTTCAGCATAACTGATTCTCTGTCTACTGTTCATACCAAATGACAACAAACAGATTGCAAAGGAAAAAAAAACTTTTTGGTTACAATTTCGATAATTTTTGTGGCATTTTTCATTTTTTATCCCTCACAAATTCATAGATTCCAGATTTGTTTTTCACAAATGATCCTAAACAGACCAGATACATCCTACTGAAAACATTTCATATGCAAGAGGTCTTCTGCTAGTAAATGTTATTTTTTGTTTGTCAGAAGTTGATTTAAACTGGTCACCTACCTTCCTTCTTTCTAAAATTCTTCATCCACCTTCCTCCCTACACACAATAAAGGAAAAGAATGGATTGCAACCCTGCTTCTTATCCCTATACTCCTCATAATCTTCAGGGAAGAATAACACTGCTAGTCTTTTTTCAAAATCAAGTATTGACTTAGGAAATATTTCAGGCCACAAGAAGGAAAGAGATAGGCTCTGGCCTTTTGTTACCTATAGGTTCCTTCCTCATAAGAACAAAATAGGCAAAAATTCCTGTCAGATTGGTAGCCAGCATCAACCAACAGAGTAAGACCACAGGTAATCCTGACTTGCTTCTTTCCAAAATTAGGATTTGATGATGTTAAAGTAACATTGAGCCGTGATGGAGATATCACATCTCCACCTTGCTTGTCTTTGCGCAGGATGGTCTTTTTACCTCCCAGTGAACTTACCCTTTGGCTTTGCTTCTCTGAATCGTCATCATTCACAAATAGTTATACTAAGTCTTATAAGGTGTTTCTTTGTCAGATGCTCTTTCAAAGTATTTTATATTAGCTCATTTAACCCTTAGAACAATCCTGCTGTAGTTTAGATCTTAAATGTTCCTCAAAGACATATGTATTGACCACTCTTGGGGATATACCCCAAGACTCCAGAGGCACCTGCACACCTATGTTTATTGCAGCACTATTCACAATAGCCAAGTCATGGAAACAGCCAAGATGCCCCACCACTGACGAATGGATTAAGAAAATGTGGTATCTATACACAATGGAATTTTATGCATCCATGAAGAAGAATGAAATGTTATCATTCGCTGGTAAATGGATGGAATTGGAGAACATCATTCTGAGTGAGGTTAGCCTGGCCCAAAAGACCAAAAATCGTATGTTCTCCCTCATATGTGGACATTAGATCAAGGGCAAACACAACAATGGGATTGGACTTTGATCACATGATAAAAGCGAGAGCACACAAGGGAGGGGTGAGGATAGGTAAGACACCTAAACAATTAGCTAGCATTTGTTGCCCTCAATGCAGAGAAACTAAAGCAGATACCTTAAAAGCAACTGAGGCCAATAGGAAAAGGGGACCAGGATCTAGAGAAAAGGTTAGATCAAAAAGAATTAACCTAGAAGGCAACACACACATACAGGAAATTAATGTGAGTCAACTCCCTGTATAGCTATCCTTATCTCAACCAGGAACACTTGTTCCTTCCTATTATTGCCTATACTCTCTCTTCAACAAAATTAGAGATAAGGGCAAAATAGTTTATGCTGGGTATTGAGGGGGTGGGGGAGAGAGGGAGGGGGTGGAGTGGGTGGTAAGGGAGGAGGTGGGGGCAGGGGGGAGAAATGACCCAAGCCTTGTATGCACATATGAATAATAAAACAATTTAAAAAAAAGACATATGTATTGAAGGCTTGGTCCCCAAGATAGTGCTATGGAATTGAGACCTAGTGGGAGGTCTCCAGGCCCCTGGGAATGTGCCCTTGAAGGGGATATTGGAACCTTGACTGTTTTGACTTTTTTTTAGTTTCTTGGACATGAAGTTTGCAGTCCGTAATCTTCATTATGAATGCTAGTGTTTACTCATAGAAATATCATCTCACTAATAACCTTAGTGTTCTAAGGTTATTATTTATGGTCCCTATCTTTTTTTATAGGAGTCACCTGAAGTTTTTTGTGTTGATCCTTTGCCAGGGACCCCATTTCTACTTTCTGTTTGACCCACTGGCCAGATTATTTTCAGCATAAAGGTAATTTAAAACATAAGACTCTCTCATATATTAGAAAAGACAGGTTTTTTTTTTTTACTTCTTACAGTGGAGACAGAGTATTAATTTTAATCCAATCATCTCTTCAAAATGTGACACTATATTTTCTGTTATTTCAGTGAAAGAGAACTATATCACACAAAGGGTGTTTTCCCCTTAGAAACTTTTTCATTGGTATTTAGTATGAACAGTAGATGGAGAATCAAAGTTATGCTGAAAATTATTAACCATCAGAAATAGTGACTTTATATTTTATCCATATAGGAAACATGCTCATAATTAGAATTTCCCTTTTGCTTTTTTAACAAATATACAATTTCAGGAATAAGAAAAGGAAATTTCAGGATCCCTATAAGAGCAATTTCTGTGTGGATTTTTAAAATCATCCTACAAAAGGAGAACATTGTTAGGCTCTTCCTAGAGTTTCTTAGGAGCCTCTGTGTTCTGAGCAACACATAATTGTGCCCAAATCTGAGGAAAGGGAACTCTAAAATGAAACACAGCTGTCCTGATATTTTTAAGAAAATTGTTAGGGAGACACTATGTGCGATCAATTAGATTGTTCTTTTTTCCCTTCCTATTTCAGAAGACAGTAACAATTTATAAATGCAGAGTTGATGTTGAGAATGTAAATTGGCTAGAGTATCTGTTTATGTTGTTAGATTTATGCATGAACTGTAGATGGCACAAACAAGGTCTTATTGACCTTAGCAGCTAAGCAGTGATCCAAAACAGGCACATTGCTTTCAATTTCATGCTGCAAACCAGCAGTCTTAACATTTCAGTTTTGAGGGTTGAATTCTCTTACTGACTTAAAAAGAACTTTGACAAATGCAGATTATGCTGCAATCTAAGAATTTAGCCACCATTCCAAATTTTATTTGGAATGTGATTCCAATATTTAATAATGGCATTGCTTAGAATGTTTGGATTTAATGATAGTTAGCATTCATTCATGGGTCATTCTGAGAAGAAAACAAATATTAACTCTAATTAGCATAGAATTGAGGTCATGCTGAAAAACAGTGAGTACAGAAATTGTTAAGATGATAATTTCTTTTACCATCAATTAATGTCCATCCAATTAGAACCAAGAAATTGGAAATGAAAGAGAAAGGTGGGAGAATGAATTCCATTTTTTTGATAGCACTGGAGTTTGAACTCAGGGCTTCATGCTTGCTAAGAGGCGCTCTTGAGAATGAATTCTTAAGCCTACATCAAGGACACCTGCTTATTCAAAGGATTGTTAATAATTTAACGGTTTGACAAGTACTGGTTGTATGTGTTCTGTTTGTGATGCTAGTGGTATCTACTAACAAAACAAATGCAATTTTTGCCTTGAGAGCTTTGTTGAGTGGCTGTTATTCTTGACCATGCTATTGAATAATACTTTATCATTTTTTTCATCGTAACATTTATGTATGTGCTTGCATACCCCTTCATCTTTCTTCCTCATCTCCCTTTTCCCCTTCATAGAACAATTTCAGCAGGTTTCATTGCTCTGTTTTTGCATATGAATACAAAATACATTCACCATATTCGCCCTTCTTCATCCTTTCCTTAAGCCCTTCCCCTCCCACTGGACCCCCAGACAGGATCCATTTTACCTTCTTGTCCTTCATTTTTAAAAAAACATTTTTGTGCATATATGATAGTTATACAGGGGGTTTCATTGTGACATTTCCATATATATATGTTTTATATCCTGAATTCCCTCCATTATTCTCTCTCCTTCCCCATACCCTTCTTAAGTAGTCTTCAACAGATTTCAGTGCTCAACCCCCTCCCACAATACCATTTTTGACATTTCTTTTAAGAAAATACTAGCATCATTTCGGAGGCAGATTTTGAGGTTTTGCTTCTTTTTTACCCCTTCTGAAGTTTTTGAAAGTTAAGAGTATTATATAAGAATATGAAAGACAATTTTGAAATATTAATAAACCATAAGCTACTTCCTCATCACAACTATAACACGTTATTTTCTTAAGGTCACTTTTTGGTTCTTGGCTACCTAAGCACACATTTTCACATGCCTGCAATAACACATTCCAGTTTCTAGTCTGCTTTTCATTTAATATTTAATACTCAATATCTTATGCTTCTAAATAGTGGTGTAGCATTATTGGTTGAGAGAAGAGGAGCAATATGCTATGTAATGAGGAAAACTTATTCAAGGACATTAGATTAGAATGGTTTCTAATACTTTGAGGAGGGCTATGGTTGTCTATGAAGCCCAATAAACATCCCATCAGATCACAGAGCATGAAGAGTTCAGGATACCCTACCATTGCCACAAGGTCAAGCAGCAACACTGCAGCATGCACTGGAAACACAGGGTCCCAGGTCAGTACATACCACCTGTTATGGGTTGCACTGAGTCTCCCCAAAACATATATTTTGAAGTCCTAACCCCCAGTATCCCAGGACCCCAGTATCTCAGACTGTGATCCTGTTTGGAAGTAGTTACAGGTGAAACTAGTTAAGTTTATGCTGGAGTAGAATAGGCTCTCAACCCAGTATGATTAGTAAATATTTCTTTTAAGAAATAGAGAGGCACATAAGGAGATGACAATTGACAACTGAGACAGAGTGTGGAGAGATGCAGTTTTAAGTCAAGGAATTCCAAGTATCACTGGTAAACATCAGAAGCTAGAAGATCAAGGAATGATTCATCCCTGTGGGTTTCACAGGGAGTTTGGCCCCTGTCATATCTTGAGTTTGGACTTCTAGGCTCCAGAACTATAAACTAACAAATTTATGTTGTTTTAAGCAAATTTATGTTGTTTTAAGCCACCCATTTTCTGGTACTTTGTTACAGCAGATCTAGGAAAGTAATACACCACCCAGAGCCATACCACCTGCTCAGTGTCACCAGGGAGAAACCTTCCTTATCCCTCCTTTAAAGCATGACGAGAGCACCTAACTGTTGAATCCCAGAGCATATGTCCTTGCCCGTGCTACAGGGAAGGACAAAGAAATGGGGATGTGGCATTTTCGGTTTCTGTACCCTTTCAGAGACACTTACAAGGTATGAAATTCTCACAGAATTAGAAGAGGGTCTAATGCTGAGCAAACAAAAAGGAAAGATACATGTCCAACAAAATACAATTTTTAATTATGAATATTAAGGGAAGAATTATATTCCATTATGTTGATGCCATAACTAAAAAGCTTTTTTTTCTATTTTTATTGGGCATTTAGAGATTTTTATTGGGCATTTCCAGATTGCTGCTATTTTACATGGTGACATATGTGTGTGTCTAAGTTTTTGCTTCATCTAGCCATATTTCATGTCACTAGCAGAATATTACAGCCTTCGTGTTTGCAACTACCTATTCATGGATTTCCTTTCAGAAGTGTTTTCTCAGTTTACAGTTTCACCGAGACTATGCAAGTTGTATGTGCCTTAAAATAATCCCAGTGTGGAGTGATTTTTAAAAAAAAATCCATTTTAAATAGATTTTTTGTAACTTAATTGGTAAAATAGGTATAAAAAATGTTACCTTAGGATTAATTTGATTTGCATGTATTCAATGTTTACAATGATTAAATTTTTACATATAGTTTATACTTTCCATTTCTTTCTGTTTTTTTTTTTTGGGTTTGGGGGTCTTGCTGATCTTTAAAGACTACTATCTAAAATAAAAACCCACTTGTTTAAATACGTTCTTCAAATTAAATGTTATCATTTGCTGGTAAATGGATGGAATTGGAGAACATCATTCTGAGTGAGGTTAGCCTGGCCCAAAAGACCAAAAATCGTATGTTCTCCCTCATCTGCGGACATTAGATCAAGGGCAAACACAACAAGGGGGTTGGACTTTGAGCACATGATAAAAGCGAGAGCACACAAGGGAGGTGTGAGGATAGGTAAGACACCTAAAAAACTAGCTAGCATTTGTTGCCCTCAATGCAGAGAAACTAAAGCAGATACCTTAAAAGCAACTGAGGCCAATAGGAGAAGGGGACCAGGAACTAGAGAAAAGGTTAGATCAAAAAGAATTAACCTAGAAGGTAACACACACGCACAGAAAATTAATGTGAGTCAACTCCCTGTATAGCTATCCTTATCTCAACTAGCAAAAACCCTTGTTCCTTCCTATTATTGCTTATACTCTCTCTTCAACAAAATTAGAGATAAGGGCAAAATAGTTTCTGCTGGGTAGAGAGGGGGAGAGAGGGAGAGGGTGGGGGTGGAGTGGGTGGTAAGGGAGGGAGTGGGGGCAGGGGGAGAAATGACCCAAGCATTGTATGCACATATGAATAATAAAACAATAAAAATTTAAAAAAATAAAAAATAAATAAAATTTAAAAAAGAAAGACTGAAAAAATAAATAAATACATTCTTCATATATCTTGTCAATTAATATAACTTGGAAAAACATTTTTTAAATCCCATAAGGATTTTTTTTCTTAGATGTTCTACATACCATTTGTTGCTCCTTGACCAAAATAATGACTCTATCATTTATAGTGAACCTACTATGCAATAAAATGATTAGCAGTGCCTGACCCATGGTAAATACACTGATATGCTCAAAAAAGTCAATAAATGTTAAACCTCAGTTATTTCTATGTTATTTTGTATTTTCTATTGTTATTTTGAGTTCTATGAAATTAAAAACTTTGTTCATTATTTCAGCAAGTACTCCTGAAGAGAAGAGACTGCATCAGCCATAGCAGATGATTCCACAATAAACATGGGTCAAGTGGCTTTAAATCAAGTGGAAGAAATAAGAAAGCTTACAGAGAACTCTGATACCATGTGATCAACTTCCTAGGAGGACACAAAGGTTTTTTTGAGGATTCAGGATATGGTAGAAGTTACTTCAAAGTTTAATGAATCCAAAAGACTCCATAGAAGATAGGGTTTCCACTTTAACCTTCAAGAATGAGTGTGATTTCAATGAGCAAAGATAGAGTGGAGGTATTCCAGGAAGCATAGATGGTATGAGAAAAATATAGATTGGAGAATGAGAAATTATCATCATTAGTATTCTAGTTAAAAAACAGTGGATTCTTCTGTTGTATCAAGCACTGTCAACCCTGCCTTCATTGGCTAACTAATTACTGAAAACAATCCTATGAGACTAGAAACATTACTGTTTGATATTGATATATAACTTGAAATATGGTTCTTGATGGAACATCAGTTAGTAATGTCCAAAGTGCCTTTTGTGTTCTGAGCAACAATGACAGGTTCAAAGTGTGGCTTAGGAAGGATAATCTGGTGGTGGTGTGTAGGATAATTGAAAAGAGAGATACTCAAATCTTCATAATTATCACTCCTAAGGTGGAAAGAACCTGAAACATAGTCAAGAGATTGAACTATAGCAGCTATGAATTTGAAAGACATTTCTGAGATAAGTGAATAAAATTTACTGACCATAGAATATGAGAAGGAGGAAATAAAAGGGAGAAGTCAAAGATGTTTCCATGTTTTAGATCTAGGTGATGAGAGGATTATGATATTATTAAAACACATATAAATATTGTAAGCATAGATTGAAGGAGGAGGATTATAAATTTGACTTTAGATATGTTGATTTTGAGGTGGAAATAAAATAGCTAAAACATTTAGAATTAGAACTTGGAGAAGCTAAAGTTATAGATTTGAGATTCTGCTAAAGAGAGATAACACTTGAAGTCTTGTCCATGTGCTTTGTCTGAAGGAACAAAGGATGAGATGGAGCCTGAAAGCTCAGGAGAATCACACTGAAAGAGAGGGAGGGAGAAAAGGGGGCAGGGAGACACACAAAGGAGTGACAGTGTTCTCTGTTGTGGGATGCAAATATGATGGACTGGATAGGGGCACTCAGAAATACCAAGTTCTGTTCTCAATAAATTTACTCCTATCCTCAAACTTCAAGTGTAAAATAATATGCTGAAGAGGCAAAGCAAAGCAGAGAAACACCCCACTGTTATCAGCTTAAGCTCTAACCTCATAGAGAATTACAGGGAGCCAGATTCAGCCTTGTGGAATAGTGCAAAAGAGATATAAAATGGAAGGCATTTTCTTCTAGGAATGCCATTCATGCCTTCTTTGTGCTTTTAATGCACAGAAAGGAGTTAACCAGAGGACATGTGTAGTTAAGGCCTCACCCACCAGCATAGTGACTGATTAGGTATCCACTGAAGCCTCCTCTCCCTGGGGAGATGGAGTGGGAAAACTGGGGCATAGAATAGCTATGATTATTCACTGACTTATATTTAACCAAGAGACAGGGTAGGTAGACAGATGAGTAATAACGAGGCTTGTTAAAGAAGAAAAGAGCTTAGAGAAAGAGAGTTGGCTATGTGTTAAATTAAATATGAAGACAGCAAAGTTAGAATGGGAGAAAGATGACTTCAGTTTTAGATGCTTTCTATTGGCACACCTATGGGTGTGTCTAGTAAATTAATAGATTTAAACCAAATTAACAACATTGAAGAAGAAGTGGATGGGAAAATAGGGAAAAGAATTCATGTGGTCTACTCTTTGTGATGATTTGAGTTGAAAGGAATCAAAAAGATGGGCCAGGAAATCAATGGTATAACCAGGCTGAGAAGGTTACTATTTATTAAATGAAAGATAAGGAGACTGGCAGAGCCAAGGTAGGACTATTAACTATGTGAAAGAGGAAAGTACATGCTTAATGAAGAAAGAGCCTAAAGGACATGAGAAAGGGTGGAATTAGAAAAGGATCCATCACTAAAATTTTTCAAAAAAGAAAAACATTCCAAAAACTTCAAATATGACTGTAGTCTATAACAACTGATGAACAAGGATAGGTCTGTTCCTACAGATTTAAGAAAAAAAGACAAGTTATAGCACATGAAAAGACAAGTTATAGCACATAGCAGATGAAAAGAAAAGATGGAAGGGAGTGTGATCACATGAAAGGCTTTATGGCAGAAGAAAACTCAGCCATATGCCTACTTATTAGCAGCTAGTTTTCAGGGAATGATATCTGAGAATTAGGGATCAGAAAGGAAAGACCCAAATGAGCTCATTGGAGTGAAGGAAATAGGTTTACCTGTGAGCTGTAGTTGAGAACATCACAAGTCATGGAAAATATAGGGTGGAAGCCAGGGTAGGAAGAGTGGCAGGGATACAGGTTAAATAGAGTAGTTAAGGTAAGCCCCACTGAGCAGGATGCTTGCAGGTTTCCATGGGCATTTTTGATGAGGTCATCAGATGGGCTGCCATAGAAGCACAGAGGTGGGCCTTCCACATTGACCTGGCCACAGGAGGGACAGGCTTCTTCAGGAAAGGCTGCTCAAACTCAATGGCTTTTGAATTAGAACAGCATTTCTCAGAAAGGCTAGCAGAGAACTGTGGAAAGAATGGCCAGAGTAGGGCTTTAGCATCTTCTTTTTTTTTTAAAGAAGCAGGAAGATGTGCCATCTTAAAATAAAACCTAGTTTTTTTTTAAATAGGCAAAAAAAGAAAAAGAAAAAACTAGTTCCTTAGTGTTTTAGATAAGAAATTATCCTATAAATGCTTCTTTTTTCCCACCTTGGCAGTACTGGGGTTTTGAACTCAGGACCTCTTGCTTGCTAGGCAGGTGCTCTACCACCTGAGCCATACCCCCCAGACCTTTTTGCTTTAGTATTTTTCAGATAGAGACTCACTTTTGTTTTTTTTGTTTTTTTTTTACTTGTTTTTTTTTTATTGTTGTATTATTCATATGTGCATACAAGACTTGGGTCATTTCTCCCCCCTGCCCCCACCCCCTCCCTTACCACCCACTCTGCCCCCTCCCTCTTCCCCCCCACCCCCTCAATACCCAGCATAAACTATTTTGCCCTTATCTCTAATTTTGTTGAAGAGAGAGTATAGGCAATAATAGGAAGGAACAAGTGTTCCTGGTTGAGATAAGGATAGCTATACAGGGAGTTGACTCACATTAATTTTCTGTGCGTGTGTGTTACCTTCTAGGTTAATTCTTTTTGATCTAACCTTTTCTCTAGTACCTGGTCCCCTTTTCCTATTGGCCTCAGTTGCTTTAAGGTATCTGCTTTAGTTTCTCTGCGTTAAGGGCAACAAATGCTAGCTAATTTTTTAGGTCTCTTACCTATCCTCACCCCTCCCTTGTGTGCTCTCGCTTTTATCATGTGCTCAAAGTCCAATCCCCTTGTTGTGTTTGCCCTTGATCTAATTAGAGACTCACTTTTGCCTGGGACCAGCCTCAGGCTGTGATCCTCATACCTCCACCCTCTGTATATCTGCAGTTACAGCTTTTTTTTTTAAACATTTTTATTAGTGTATATTAGTTGTGCAGAGGTGTTTCTTTGTGCTATTTCCATGCATGTATACATTGTACTTTAATCATATTCACCTCCTCTATCACTCTTTTTCATCTTCCTCCCCCCAGCTTACCTTTGATATAGAATCTAACTTTTTGCCTGGGCTGGCCTTAAACTACAGCTCTCCAGATCTCTACCTCCCAGGTAGCTGGAATTATAGATATGAGCAACCATGCCTAACTCTATAAATGCTTCTTTCCATTAAAAATAAAGGACCATGGTTTATAGTGTTTTTCATATTAATGTTCTTAAAACTGTGCTACTTTACCAAGTGTGTGATATATGGTATTAGGATAGTGAAATTGGCTGTCTGATTGAGCTGTCCCTTGATAGGTACTTGATGTGCAAGAGATGGCAGAGCCCAACTTGGCTGGAGGTGATTTGCTGGGGGAATAAGAGGGCTGTTTGTTATAATTCACAGAAGTGCTGCTGTATGGAGGTACAAAAGGAAGAAAGGCTTTCCACTAAGGCACAGAGGAGCTCTTATAGGATCGGCTGCACAACTAGGCATCTTTCAACACATTTCAAAATGCTCACAGCTTTCCATTACAGAGGTTATATAAGATCAGGGAAGGATAGAGGAATGTGGGGTTTGCTGAATAAGTACATTGTAACACCCACACAATAAATCCAAATATTGCTTTATCTAAAAAGGTCAACCAACCAGGTCTGTAGATAGTTTTGGTTGTCCCCACTGGTTGGAACAGGGGCTACTGACATCTGGTGGTAGAGGCTACTCTAGGAGGAAGGTATGCTACTGATCAGGCTGTAATGCACGGGACAGTCCCCACCAGAAAATGTCTATTGTGCTGAGGTTGGGAAACCCTATGGTACTGCATGGAATTAGAGCTGAGGAAAGGCAGACAAGAACATGAGGCAAGTGAGGGTCAGTGAAAAATGATCCAATCACTACATTGTACAGCTCAGTAAGGGAACACAGTTTTAAAATTGGGGTAGCGAAAATGAAGCAGAAACAGATTTGGGGCGAGAGAGTGAGGATGCTTCAAACTGGTATCTTGCAGGGAACTGGGGGGTGTTTCAGTTATTGATATTGACAAAGCATGTTTATATGTCACATGTACACAGATGTGAACTTGAGTGCTTATTCCAACATGTAGCAGCTCTATGGCCTCTGTTGACCTTTTTAAGCTTGTTTTCTTGTCTTAAAAGTTGGGTATTTTCCTCATTTGTCCAATGGAAAGATTGAAAAAGAAAGATCTTAATATAGAGGTGCACATTACCCAACACTTGTTCAACAAATGTTGAGTACTAAAGTTATCACTATTAAAGTGATGATTAGACAGACAACTGTGGTGATTTGTCACCTAAGGGGAAAAGGAAGGATAAGAAATGAAAGGAAAAGGAAAAAAATAGCAGAAATACCTTTCTTGAAGATTCAGCTTTCTTCTTAGCTCTAATATCACATTTGAAAGTGATTAATTATATTGCTAATTTCGATTTTTGGTGATGTAATTATATTGATATTTCCACAGTTGGAAATGTCGAAGGATTCTTTTAGCTCTAGGAGTAAACGATTTAGTGCAATTATTTCCTAGAAGGCTTTTCTGAAGCTTTTTCATATCAAGGACTAAATGAGGTATTTCTTTCATCTTCTCATTTTACTTACAAAATAGTTAGGTTCTTATTCTTTCCTAGCTCTTGCTTATGTTGGCCCGAATGCTCTTAAAAGAAACTATACAGGGAAGATAAATTTCAGGGAATGCCTGTGTCTTTTGAATCACTGTTCCATCAACACTATCTATTACTAATATTCACAATAGCAAAATCGCAGCTTTATACCCCTCATGTAGTGTAAAAACATTACCATTCCCTGAGGATGCAGTGACATTAGGATATCTGCTAGTTTAATGGCATGGCGTCTTCTACACTGTCATTTAAGCATTTTATTTAAGCAATTGAGGGCTGAGGGTGTAATTCAGTGGTAGAGCACCTGCCTAGCACATACAGGCCTCTATATTTGATCCCTAGTACTGGCAAAAAAAAAAAAAACTTATTTAAGCATTTGATTCTAGTGTATGGCAGGGATTGATATTTCTAAGGTTGACTTACAGGTGAAATTTTGACTAGATTTCTATACTATATTCCAAAACATAGTTCCAAAATATAGTGAAGCTTTTAAGGGAAAATAAAGTCAGTGTTATGTCTGAAAGGGCTGAACTTAAAAGCTGATCAGAGGATGTGAAAATAGGTGCGTGCCAGGGTAGCTTTTCCCTGATAGTTCTCTACCTTATATCCATTTTGTAAAGCTTTCTTTTCCCAAAATATACTTAATTCTTTGAACCAACCTTCTACTTTCATTTTCATTGAAGCTCAAAAAATTGGGCTGATGGAGTGGCTCACGTGGTAAGAGTGCCTGCATGGCAAGTGTGAGACCCTGAGTGCAAACCTCAGTGTCACCAAAAAAAAAAAGAAAAACTACTTGTAGATGTATGTCTTAACATTGAATTTCCACATTCCTTCATAATTGTCAATTTTGGTCTTTTACTAGATACAATTCTCTTTTTTTTTAAGAAAATTTTTTTTTGCAGTATGGGGTTTTGAACTCAAGGCCTCACACTTGCTAGGCAGGAACTCTTACCTCTTAAGCCACTCCACCAGTCCTGTTTTGTGTTGGGTATTTTCGAAATAGGGTCTCATGAACTATTTGCCTGGGCTGGCTTTGAACTGGCGCCTGGCCTGATGCAAGTCTCTGAAGGGGAGGAATTGTGCTTTATTGACTTTCACTGCCACACAGCACAATGTGTGGCACAGAATAAACATTTTAAAATGTTTAATGAGTACAATGGAATTAATGAATAACTAACCTATTGTGCTTTAATTATTATAGTAGGTTCTAGAGGTACAAAGACATAGTATCTCAAGATATCTAGACTATCTAGCACAGGAAATAGACAAATCCAGGAGAGATGGGCCATTGTCAATATTCAGTGATGTCTATGGTGGTGTGGAAGGTGATTTGGCAGTTAGAAAGAAGGGAACAAAAAAGCATACAAAATCCTTTAAAAACTTCAAGGAGACCAGTCTAGTTCTCAAGTGAAACCTACATAAACTTGTAAAACTGGCTTTGTGGGTTAGTAAAATATCATCATATCCTATTCCTATCATATAATTTGAACTTTCTGATAATCCAGCCTACACTAAGCTGTGTGAGTAAAACGGTCTCCTAAGAAATTAACAGCAAAAACAATCATAGAGCTTTCCTTTTACTTCCCAGGGGATGCAAATTATTCTGTAAATTATTTATCATTTATATAAAAATGGATGGTTGCTAGTGTCAGATAATTTCTTAAAATAGTCCTGAGAGGGTCTTCACCTAAAAGTATTTTATCAACATGTAGTTTGAATTGCTGTGTGAGTTTGATAGGTACATACCAAATCCCTTAAAAAACATTCTATCATCAAATTTTGTACTACCGCAAATTGACTTCTTCCCCGAATGATTCTGCCCACATTAGGGCTTTTCTTTGCTATGTTTTAAAGCATTTGCTCTCGCCCTGTTTGGGGTTATACACACCCCAGTGGTTAATAGGGAGTCAGAATTTCTGATTTTGCTAGTGATAAGCATCAGAAATGAGAAATACCACTGCTGGTCTTATTTGCTTCCTCAAAATATAAAGTTGAGATCATATAGCACAAGCCAGATAGAACTTGCTTAATTAAAATGGATGCAAAATGCTATCCCAATAAATCAGATAATACCTCCATATATTACAATGCATCAAGTAGGTAATGTAACATTTCACCTTGCTTACTTAGTTTTTAAATGTAATTTAGTCACTAAGAACCCCAGTCACATTATGCAGTCCTTGTTTTGCAGATGTCTGTCCACAATTGTGTGAAAAATTTATATATAAAACCTGGTAGTGTAGTAGTGTGATTCCCCCACTCAAGGAATTTTCCACTCTGGAATATTTTCTCTATGAAGAGACTAGAATAATTCATGAATGGAAACATGATCCTAAAATACTCATTAATTAAATTGTTTCACCATATCCAAGATTGCATGCTTTTGTCCAAGTACATTTTTTGCAGTTATTACCCCTTTTTTTTCAGAGATAAAGACAATGGATCTTCTTGATGATTTAGGAGATTACAAAGTAGGCATTTTCTTTTTAGGTTTGACAGATTAACACATTCTCCCTCAAATATGTAATAGCTGTGTGTAGTTGGCACATTAACTGTTGCTGTCCTGGGTATATGTCTGCTTAATGTTGAATGTAGAATTTTTACTTAGTCAAACATTCACAGAGTTTTCTTATCTTAGTATGCTAAAATGTCTACCGCAAGCCCAAACCATGGCTTCTAGCTAGCCAATTATGTCCTATCTTTGGGAACTATTAAAATTAACTACTTGGGATTTATAAAATAATTTTAAAACTCTAGAAACCATTTTATTTTGGGATTATATCCATACTTCCAGTTTTCCTTGTATAGAAATGAATAATAAAATGTGGTTCCCCATCCAAAAGTCTGAATTTAATATGATTCCCTCATTGTTTTCTTCACCAGGCTAATAGATTATTATTTGAAATAACCCAATTGATAGGAAGTTATCTTTGAAAGTTTTCCTTGCCTGAATATACTAACCTCTGGGAATTAAACTCTGGTACCAGGCTTAGATTCAGATTTTATGAAAACCAAACAAACTATATTGGATTATAGATACTTGCATATGGTGTGCACATACACAAACACATGCACACAAAATCTAAGACTCCACTTAGAAGCTGAAAAATTCACAAAATCAGTAATTACATTGGCATTTTCTAATGTTCTTGGTCATATGTATTTTTCATTTTATTCAGAGATCTATATTTTGTTGATAAAATGGTTGATATTCAAGCAATTTAAAATTAGCCCCCAAAGCATCTTTGGTCAAAGAAACCCTTCTTAAAACATTGACCCTGACTTTTTTTTTTCCTATACAGAAGGCATATGTATTCAAATACTTCATTTTCAATCTTCCACAAAAGTGGAAAAAGGCTTCACCCTTTTCTATAGAAATAGCTGTCAGCACCATTAATGTGCTCCTAGACTGGCTCCTCAGCTTTCTGATGCAAAAAACAGTCCCCCACCAACAGTCATTTATCCTTCATAGTCTCCTCAGACACTGAAATAGGTTTTCTGTCCCAGTTCTGAATCTATATGCTAATCATCCTAGATGTCACTTAAACCACAAATAAGCAAAAAAAAAAAAAAATAACAACAACCATTTAACTCCCTGGTAAAGATCTAGGGGTGCATATTTAGGTGTCTACACATCTCATTCCTTAATATTTCTTGTAAAACATTGGAATCTTAGCACAGGCACTATAGCATTGTCCCTCAGGCAAGTTACTCTGATTTCACTTTTCTTTATATATAGAGGTAGGACAATAATACATAACAGAAATTTGAAGCTTCATTGAAATTATTATGTATGTATATGAATTTGAAATTGGGGCAAATCAACCAAGAATAATGCAAGTACTCTTTGAAGTCCAATCTAAGAAAGGAGAAGGAATGATCGAGGTGAATCTCTGATTTATGAAAAACAACTTGCCTTCCTACTTATGTCTGACTGTTCTTGGAAAATAGGTCTCTTATACTTGAGAGATAGAAAAACAAAATCAAGGAGAAACATCTCAATGTCTCCCCACACTGCTCTGGCCATTACTTCTGGTTTTAGTGACCGTGAGGTTGACAGTCATTTTGAAAACATGAATGAGAAAGAGACAACAGAAACAAAATAGAAACAAATCTGAGTTTTAAACATTCTTTTAAAACTATGGTGTGCAGAAAACATCCTTAGTCTTTGTTCTGTCTATTTTTGTGTTGGAGTAATTGATCCTATATATATGGGCATCTGTTCTCTGTGGAAGATAATGAGGATATTAGGCTGGAAATATAATCAACCAAGGCAAGGACTTCTTGAGCTACCTCTCTTAGCCTATTGCAACATCCTACATGAACTCAGATTCTGTTCTAGTTGAAATTTCCAATTATGTGGGTTAATTTTTGAGCAAAGAGTTCCTTGTCTTTGAATTGACTACTAGGAAGCACAATAACCTTTTTTGCCTCATTCTTGTAATGCATTTGTATAACCAATGTCTTTAATCTTTCTACCTTTATTTTCCCTTTACTCTATTTTGCTCATCTGGTCTGTGTATATATTTCAAACCACCTCAAATCTATCTTGTGATAATAAATAAAACAAATAAAATGCTCAATTCCTTCCTGTCTGGAAAGACCTCCCACAACTTAATACTTCATCTGTCTATTGTTTTCTCTCTCTATTCCTTTAAACACAATTCTTAAGAGTTTTCGGTACTTGCTGTGTGTTTCTTTATCTCCCACTCTCTCCCAAATCTACTGTTTCTGCTTTAGCCACTGCTACCCTTCTTAAATTTATTTTTGCAACAGTCAAGAGCAACATCCTTCAGTAGACATTTCTCAGGCCTTTTCTTGGCCTCTCTGCATATTTGTGTCATTCTTACCTTGTTCATGGTCATGGAAACATTAATATAACATTGTCTGCATGTTTCCCATGAGACTAACTTATCCTTTGGGTCACCGCACACCAGTATCGTGTCTACTGGTATTTGGATCTGGTCTGTTTTGTGCCATACTTTTTGTTTCTTCTTTAGTCTTTCCTTTTTTAGAGGACACTACACTTTTCTCATTTATTTGATTGTTACTAATTCCTGTACCTCACAGGATTCTCCTAAATTTATTTCTCAGCTTTTAAAAGCACTTCCTTTAAAAACATTTCTAAAGTGGGTCTGTGTGACAAATTTTCTACAACCTTATAAGCTTGAGAGTATATTTATTTCACCATCACATGTCTATAATTATCTGTTGGGTATAAGAATATAGGTTCAAGTTTTTCCCTGCTTTGAAAGTCTTGGGAACCTCCCAGGATTCCATGGACACTACTTTAAGAGTAATTTCTCCAATTCACCTATCTGATCCCTTTGCTTCCATTTAAATCATTTCAATGCCTTGCCATGGTCTCTTTGGATGAAATCCCAAAGCAAGGTATACAAGACCCTTAATAATATAGCTCCTACCATCTCTCCAGATTCTTCTTCTGGGATGTCTCCCACTTAGAACTCTGCTTCAGATGTACAGCAAGCCTCACAAGGTCCAGCATTTTTTTTTCCTCTGTCCTCACTAGCCATTGCTCCTGCTTTTCACCTGGCCTGTAATTCCTGTTGCCCCTACTCATCCTTTTGGGCTCAGCTTTGCCTTTTCCATGAAAACCTGTCCCTCCTCTGGTTTCCTTGAACTTAACCTATTCCATCGTTTATCCTCTTTTGTAACTGTTGTTGGTTTCTCTCACTGTGCCTCTCTCACTTAACTGTAAAATCCTTGGTCTTGACCATCATGGACTCCTGATACAATCCTTGCACATAGTGGAAATGTGTATTAATTTATCCCCTTTATTATAAAATTCTAATTAAAAACATTAGTAAGATATTAGCTGTGTATGCTACTGGATGTGTGATAGGAACCAATTTATTCAAAAGTTACAGAGGACTGACTGTTCCCAATTGGATCTACCTTCACCCTACCTACCAACCAGAAAACTGATATTGTAGGGCTAGAACATAAAAAGGGAAGCAATTGCATGTATGTATGACTACATTCTTGACCACTTACAGTTATAGGATATTTGCCTGTGGGTGATCTTTCCATGCCAGTAGTAGATTAATGCATAGTTAGAGGATTAGAAGAGATATTGTATGGAAATTGTATGCAAAGCTTCTGTAAAAATGAACTTCTCTCAGGAAGGGGTGCATACCTTTCACTTTTGAAAGAGAACTATGATTCAGAAAAGTATAAGAAGCACTTAGTGATTACTGAATTGGTTTCAGCGTGTAATAGACTATTTTCCTTCAATGAAAAAAAGTGAACTTAGGTACAAGATCAGTCAGTATCCCAGTTCATCTTATGATGGCATTTTTATGCCCACTATGACTGAGAATTCTTTATTGAACTTGTAGAGTTCTGAACCATGTAATATAAACTTCTGAGGATATGAGTCTTTCTATATCAGTTGCTCTGATAGTAGACTTTTTGGAAAGTGATTAAAGACAAATTCACACCCAAGTTTTCAAGCCAGTTCTATCAAATCACATTTAAGAAAGAATCATGCTTAGAAAGCTATTTCATAAGATCAGATTTCAATTGCTGATCAGTTCTATAGACAAATAATTTTTACAACCTTGTATATATCAAGGGCAACATTTTTCACTTATGCATTATTTAACAATATGATTAATGTATTTGTACATTACAGTTATTTCTTAAGTATATTAAGTGTTTTGTTTCCATCTGGGGCATATTTTTTGTTAAAGTGGTAAACCCTTATTTAGTGGCTCAACAATATTAAAGGGGAAGGTTTTTTTTGTTTTATTTTATTTTTGTGGTACTGGGATTTGAATTCAGGGCCTACACCTTGAGCTATTCCACCAGCCTTTTTTTTGATGAGTTTTTTTGAAATAGGGTCTGGCTTCCAACCATGATCCTCCTGATCTCTGCCTCCTGAGTAGCTAGGATTACAGGTGTGAACCATCGGTGTCTGGCAAAGGGAAAATATTAAAATAAAATGAATGGAACAATGGGGTTAATTCAATCCACATTCATACCCTTAGTTTGTATTCACTAGTGATGGCAATGTGATTGAATGTGCTTCTTTACTTTTTTTTTTAACACCTTTTTTTTTTACTTTGTAATAAAGCAAACTGAAGGTCTCATTCATTTTTTTAAATGCATTCATTTAATGGATTTGATGGCTGAAATGTATAACTTGTAAAATTTTGTATATCCATATGACCAAGGGCACCAATGACTGTACTTACTAAATCATGATGCTCAATTTTTTTTATCCATGCATTAATTATGCAAAACATTTTATTGAAATTCAGCTAATAGATTTCTATCTCTCTTGATGTCATTAACTTGTTCTTGCAAACTAATTGGATGATACTGCATTTTTATATTCTTATCAAGTGGTTCCTACTAAAATTCTTTATTTCAAAAAATTTTAAACAGCTTTTAAAGTGGTATGAGACTTTTTAGAGGTGATACACATAATTTTAATGAAAAACAAATGAAAATTTTTCCATATGTTTATCTATAAAATGCTTTCTGCTTTCATTGCTAAAAATGACACCTTCACCTGTAAGTGTGATTATATATATTTTTTGAAAATATCTGTGTGCATACTGTTATCAACTATGCCATCAGAAAGGAGTTCAGCTAATTTATAATACTTGTCCTTTGCAAAAAGTGTGCAATAGCTTTAACTTTAAAGACTTTCTTAAATTCTATACTTTATCATACTGAAGATAAAATAATTTTTATGGTTGGGGACAATCATTTTAATGGATTGTGGAGATTCTACTAGGTTTTACTTTATAAAAAATTGGCGCAAAATTAACTACATTGACAACCTATGTAGGGAAAACAAATGAACTGTTTTCTCCTGCTACATTCTCAACATATTACAGGACACTTCATACACTAGCTATGTGTGTTTCCCCCACATATCAATTCTCTGCCAGACACCAACAAGGTGTCCCAGAATTAACCTGAATTCTGACAGCAACCAGTGTTAAGGACTCAACCCCCACAAGACTACCCCAACCCTGTTGCCAGTTATAAGTAGAAAGTTACCAGGTAACCCATTTTCCTCCAATTTGCTATAAATTGAAAGGTCCTGTGACTCTTTTCGTGGGTCTCATCATTTGCTCACAGAACTCAGGAAAGTGCTTTACTTAAGATTATCCATCTATTATAAACAGATACAACTTGGGAATAGCCAGGTAGGAAAGATAGATAGAGCAAAGTATGAGGGCCCATGGTTTGCATATCCTCTCTGGGGACCCCACCCTCCAAGTATCTCCATGTATTCAGCAACCCAGAAGCTCCCCAAACATGGACTACAAAATTTTTATGAAGGCTTCATCACAAAGGCATGATTGATTATTAACTATATCCAACACTATCCTCTTTTCAAAGGACTGGAGATAAAGATGAAAGTGCCAAACTTTTAATGTTAGGTTGGTCCTTCTGGTGGCCAGCCCAGCTCCATGAGTCCACCAAGAGTTGCCTCTTTCGAACAAGACACTCCTATCACCCAGGAATTCCCAGGGACTAGGGGCTCTGTGCCAGGAACCAGGGTCAAAGACCAAATTTAGAACAAACGATTTACCTGGCAGTCAGTCCTGTCACTCAGGAAATTACATTTCCTGAGCAGCTCTGTGCGAAGAACTGGGGACAGAGATCAAATATGTATTTCTTATTATATTACAATATCACAATGACATTTTGTTACAACATGCACTTTTGGCTTCTCTTGTTTGCGACATCAGCTTGACTAATGTATTGAATTTCATATGTGGTGCTTTCTCTATACCTTAACAAAGAACTATATATTTTTTAATCCTAATTTAAAAAGTTGTTCTACCATTGGTTATACTGTTACAGATTTTTGATAAAAAATAATTCTTATCAAATAGTTCATATACTGTGAACATATAGAGACTCTGGTTTATCTATATATACCAGAGGCTTACAAAAATGAATTCATTATGAGTTTCATTATTCAGGCATAGTTTTTGCATGAGAAATTAGAAAATATTTTAAACTGAATAAAATGCAGCATGTCAAAATTTGGGGATACAGTTAAAGCAACACTTAAGAGAAATTTATAGCTTCAAATGTGTATACTACAAAGAAAGAAACACTTAAAAACAGTGGTTTAGGGTTTTTTCCTTAGGAAAACACATGGAGGGAAAGGGTATATCAATGCAAGTTCTACAACTTGAAAAAAATAATGAAGGAAAAACATGAATAAATCTCTGCCAATAAATTCGACAGCTTAGATGAAATGAACAATTTCTTTTTTAAAAATGCAACTTTTCAAAACTGATTCAACATGAAATAAAAAATTTAGTAACCTCAACAATATTAAATGTATCAACAAATTTCCTCATAAAGCCAACTTCAGGTATAGGTACTTTTACTGGTGAATTCTATCAAAGAATTAAGGAAGAAATAATAATAATCTTATACAAAGTCTTCTAGAAAGCCAAGAAAAACGAAATACCATGACTAATATAATGAGGCGAGAATAACTCTAACACTAAAACTAGGCAAAGACATTATAGGAAAAACAAACCACAAACATATATCCTTTATACACATACACAAAATAATTAAAACTAGCAAGTCAAGTTCCACAATATATTAAAAATATAATGCATCATGACCAAATGGGATTTATCTTAGGAATGAAAAGTTGATTTAACATTCAAAAGTCAAGCAATATAACATTATATTAATAGAATAAAAATTAAATGCCATATGATTGTCTCAATTGATACAGAAAAAGACATTTGACAAAATTCAATGTCCATTAATTATTTTTTTAAAAATCTGTAAACTAGGATAGAAATTAATGTGCTCAATAAAGATACAGTGTATTTACAAAACACCTGTCACCATAATACTTAATGGTGAAAGATTGAATGATTATTCCCTTCAAATCAAAGACAAAGCAAGGATACATATAGTCACCATTTTTATTTAAGATAGTAAGAAAGCTCCTGGCCAATGAATTAGACATTGAATGAAGAAAAAGCAATAAAACATAAAACTGGTAAGAAAGAAGCAAAAATGTCCCTGTTCATAGGCAATATTCATAGAAATTTCTGACACAGGAACCATAACTACCACCACAACAAAACAAACTAGTACCAATAAGTGAGCTTCAGAATCCAAGGTCAATATACATTAGCCACAAACTTGTCATCCATATAAAATGGTATTAGGTTGGCCACCATTTCAACCTACTTGAACAGTAGTTTGTGTGGGTTGGCCTAATAAAAAAGGAAGGAAAAACTGAGTAATTTAAATTCCCTTACAGTTAATACATACATGTATGATTATATACATTTATATATTAAACAAATGATAATCAAAATAGTTTGTATTTGCTCTCTTGAGATCATTCATCATATTGAAGAGAACAACTCATTTGTTTGTTTTGTCTTTGTCCCAGCTTCTTTTAGAGTAGAAATAATTAGCAGAAAAGTATTTGGAGGAAAAGAGGAGAAAGGGAAGAAGAGCAAGTAAGCACTTTCAGTTATATAGACGGAGATGCATGTTGACCGAGTAAGGAAGCCCGGAGTAGAGCGTTAGCAGGGATTTCCTAGATGGTTTAAGATGCTGGACTGTGGGATCTGTTTCTAAGGTATTCTGAAATTATATAGATAAACTATTATTCCTAAGGAAGACTGGGTGTCTACTTGTAGGATATTTGTATACATTTACATCTAATTTGTGACCTAAGTCAGGTGAGTGACTTGTTTCTTTTCCCATTCTTTTAGTTTTTAAAAACAGCTTTGCTGAGATATCATTAAAAAACAAAAGGATGCAAATATTTTATGTATATAATGTGATGGATTTAGACATGTGTATATAAAATGAAAACATTGCCGTAGTGATGAATAAACACATCTGTCACCACCAACAGTTTCCTTATGCCCCATTCTGTGTGAGTGTGTGTTTGCATGTGTAATTATTTTAACATGAAATCTTAACATCTTAAGTGCACACTATAGTATTGCTAACTCAGGCCCTGTGTTGCACAAGTCTCATCTTCTGTAGCTGAAACTTGATACCCATTGAGCAAAAACTCCCCATTGTATCCCTGCTTCCAATTCTTGGCAACCATAATTCTATTCTCTGCTTCTATGAGCTTGACTACTTTGTAGTAGATATTACTGTGTAAATAGTATCATACTGTATTTGTCCTCCTGTAATGGACTTGTTTTGCTTAGCATAATGCTTATATTCTACCATATTGTTGAATATGGCAGCATTTCCTTCTTCTTTAAAGCTGAATAATATTCTATCATATATATGTGACATTTTCATTATACATAGTTATGTATATTAATTGTCCAAAATAATGGGTTTCATTGTGACTTTTTTCATGATGCTGGGGTTTGAACTCAGGGCCTCGTAGTTGCTGGGCAAGTCCTCTACCACTTGAGCAACACCCCCAACCTTTTTTTGCTTTAGTTATTTTTCCGATGGGGTCTCATGCTTTTTTGCTGTCCTCAGACTGTGATCCTCCAACCTATGCCTCCTGTATAGCTGATGTTATACACATGTACTGCCACACCTGGCTTGTTTGTTGAGATGGAGTCTAGCCTAGAACTGTGATCTTCCCAATCTCCACCCCCAAGTAGCAGGGATTACAGTGTTGTACCACCAAGCCCAACCCTTATATTTTCTTTGTTCATTCATCCACTGATGAACACTAGTGTTATTGTCATATCTTTGCTGCTAAGAATAATGCTGCAATGGACATAGGATTGAAGCTATCTTTTCAAGATTCTGATGTAAATTCATTTGGACATATACTCAGAAGTAGGATTGTTGGATCATATAAAATTTTTCTCTTTAATTAAAAAATATAGTAAGCTGAGTTCTGCTGACTCATGCCTATCTTCCTAGCAACTTGGGAGGCTGAGATTGGGAGGTCATGGTTTGAAGCCAGTCTGGAAAAAAAGTTCACAAGACTTCTCTTAGCTTGGCATGGTGGTGTACTATACAGGAGGTTAAAATTGGGAACATCATGGGCTCCAGGCCAGCTCAAGCAAAAAACTTTGTAAGATCCCATCTCAATGGAAAAAAGCTGGGCACAGTGGCACATACCCGTCATCCCATCTATGGGGGAAAGGTATAAAATAGGAGGATCAGGTCCAGGTTGGCTAAGCAAAAAACAAGACCCTATCCCCAAAATAACCAGAGTAAAAATGGCTTGAGGCATGGCTTATGTGGTAGAGTGTATACCTAGCAAATGTAAAGCCCTGAGTTCAAACCCCAGTATCACTACAAAAGAAAAAAAATCCATGCTGTTTTCATAGCAGGTGCATCATTTTACCTTCTCACCAACAAAGGTTCCAGTTTCTCCACATTCTCACCAATCTTTATCTTTTGTTTGTTTCCTTTTGTTTATTTAATTTATTTTTCACACCTAGCAGGTGTGAAAATCTGTCTCTGAGTGCTTTTGATTTGTGTTTCCCTGGTGATTAATGATGGTACACACCCTTCACAAATTTGTTGGCTATTTGTTGTATGTCTTTCTTTAGAGAAAATATCTGTTCAAATCCCTGGCCCTTTTTTAAATCTGGTGACTTTAATGTTTTGCTGTTGAGTTGTAGGAGTTCTTTATATATTTTGGATATTAGCTTCATATCTATTTCAATTATTTTAAGAAAATTCTAGCTTTGCTGAAATTCTCCATTTCAGCCTGTACATACCTAGATATTTTTTGTTTGGTACTCTTTTTAGGAGACTGACTCTTATAATATTACCCAGGCTGCCATTTAACTCCTGGACTCAAGTGATCCTCTTGCTTCTGCCTCACCATGGACCCAGAAGCAGTAGAGCCAGGGACTATGGACCAAAATATTTGAAACCATGAACCTAAATAAGTCTTTCCTCTTAAGTTTTCTCTCAGATATTTGGTCACACAAAATTGGTACCAGAGAAGTATGGTTGATGCTGTGACTAAGCCTGACCATGTGATTCTTAAGTGTTTGTGGAAGGATTTTGTAAAGTTTTGGAAATATGAGCTAGAGAAGCCCTAGAATGCTGTAATCAGAGCTTCATGGGTGACTCTGGTAGAAACTCTTGTGACCAGAACACCTAGAGGGATGATGAGAAATGTAGACAGTAAAGGCCAGGCTCTTAAGATAGGAACAAGGACTCTCTCAGGAATTGGACTAGAGGCCATTCATTTTATATTCTAATAAAGAATTTGTCTACATTTTGCCCATGCCCTGAATTTGAATGAAGCTGAGGTTAGAAGTGATAGTCTGATGGAGGAAATTTTGAGGCAGTCCGGCATTCAGGCTATGGCATGGATACTGATAGCTGCTTTTAACCAGGTTTACAGTAAGAATCAGGAATAAAAAGCAGAGATGAAAGATTGGAAAGACTTAAGACTTACAGCTTGGTCAGAAAAGCCCATATAGAGTTGGGGCTAAAGAAAGCATGATTTTTGAAGAGATCAGTGTCATTAAAATAAGCCAACTACTTTGCATCAGAACAATGGGAAAGATACATTGAGGGCATCTAAGGAATTGACCAGATACCACCCATTGCAGGCTCAAGGGTAGGAAATCATGAAACTCATTTGAAAGACACTCCCTTGAGAGAGAGCAACTCTGGAGGGTGTCTTGCTCACACAGGGCTGCCTAGGAAGTTATTTATCCATGATTAATTTTGCCATGTTCAGCTGCCCAAGATCCAGAAGCTGCTTCAGCCATGGTCCAGTCAAATCCAGTTACTTCTCATAGTTGTAGACCTTTGCATTATCCATGTGATGCTTATTTTGCTGACATGCAGAATCCAGTTACATGGTCATGTAGTCTTCAATCCAGATTTCAAAGGAATCCCTGAGAGGGTAGGTAATGTGTGACAGGTCAGAGTCCCTGAAGTCAGTCCTAAGAGAGCAATGCATGAAACTGTGAGGGTGAAGACTAAACTTCAGTAGAGATTCTAGGATGTTGGAGATGGTAGGAATGTGGAATGCCTGCTGAGGAGAGCTGAAGGCAACAAGTAGAGCCAGCCCAAGAAAAAGGCCATGTGGGATGCAAATGGTGGGGTTGCCCAAGCTCATTGTCACTCACATCATGACACATCATGCCCTGTATACTTGACATAGAGCTACAAGATTTAATGTTTGCCTTGCTGGGTTGTGGTCTTGCTTTGATCCCATCTCTCCGTTCTTTGTTCCCATTCCTCACTTTTGGAATGGGAATGTTTACTCTGTGCTATTGTATCTTGGAAGTATATAACTTTCATTTTTTATTTTATAGTGGCTCACAGGTACACAATTACCTTGAGTCTTAGTGACTCTGAACATTTGAAAAATATTGGAACTGTTAAGACTTTGGGGACTCTTGGAGATAGTCTAAGTGCATTTTTCATTATGAGATGGCCATGACCTTTTGGTGGGGTAGTATGGTTTGAATATGAAATGGCCTAGCCACAGGCTCATGTGTTGAACACTTGTTCCCAGCTGGTGGTGATATTTGGAGAGGTTTGGCCTAGTTGGAGGAAGTGGGTATTGGGGGCATGCCTTTGAAGACTACACTTAACCATGAACCAATCACTCTGACACCATGAACCAAAATAAATCTTTCCTCTTTTGAAATTGTTCTCTCAAATATTGCAATAGCTGTACAAGAGTAACTCATACAAAAAATAAAAGAAATGGCTTATTATATGCCTGGTTGAATGGAATGGAAAACTTATGGAGGCTGAGGAAATACATATACAATATCTAGAAGAAAATATCTACAAAAGAGTAGAGTTCTAAAGTATTGTCAACCATTATATTTTCATGATGCAATTTATGTCTTAGAACCTAGATTTGTGGCCTACTGGGTAGAATCTGGGTTTTTAGGTTGATGATTTTCTGAATATTTCTTCAGCCAGATGGTTCTTCAGGCTGGATGCCATCTGACCAGGCAATGTTTAGTTAGATATATAATTCTATGTTTATTTCTTGCTCTTTCTGGCAACATATTGTGCCTTTTTAAAGCATCTTCTTGGCAAACTGCTGAATTTGTTACAGTGAGTTTTTTTTTAAAGTATATTACTAAGGCTGCCAGAAATCACTACTGCCTCTTCTGGGCTCTAGAATGCCAAGAACTCTATAGGGATTCCTAGATTTGCCCTTCACTGTACCCCTAGTACAACTGCTTTTGATTTTTAAGCCTGATCATTAATTTTTGCAATATTGAGAGATACTCATTGGAGTGATTATCATTAATGATCTCATAATTAGTGACTTTGTCCTAGATCCCCTCACCAACTTCAGTTATCTTGGATGAGTACCTATAGTTTATACCTGACAGTTAGCAATCATGTCAGGATATCATTTTCAGAAAGCATGGTTGGAGTAACTTCAGTGGACAAAGGTCAGTCTGGATGGTAGAAACTTAGGGGAGTTTTTGGTTCTGTGCAGCTATTGAAGGGGATGAAAGACAGAGAATATGGAGCACTAAGCCTGTCTCCAAAGTGAACAATAGAGCGTTAAACCATTTTTCCATCCCCATACCCTTCTAACATACCAGAAACATGTATACTGGATGGCATAGGTTGGGGTGAATGAAGTGTCAGAAGATATAGGAGGAATCCATGACCATTATTTCCAATGGATATTTGGCCTCTGGGATCCGTGTTCTCCTGTGAGTTCTGATCATTTTTGTTCCTGGCCATTAAGTATTTTAAAATTCTAGGCATGAATACAGCTTCCCACCTTGTTCACCACTCATAGACCAAGCACATGCTTCAGAGATGTCTATAGTTTAAAAGTCATCAGAAGCATTTAAGACAAAAACCTCAAAAGCATTTAAGACCAAAGTAATGGAAGCCAGGTGTTTCTGTGTAACTGAAAAGGACACTAGCTGTAAAAATTCCTTAATCCCAGAGCAGAGCTGACTCTTGATCCCTGTTAAGTAATTGAAGTAAAGAGCCTGGAACCCCCACTTCCATTTCACATTAAGGCTGCCTTCACAATGTTTTTTAAATGCTGGTGGCCTGTATTTCCTATATGTCACTCTGAAAAGTAAGCTCAAAGATGTTCTTCGGTGGTCATAAAAAAGCAAAATGGGTGTATTCTTCTTGAAAGCCAAGAGTAATAGAGGAGCACATAGAGAGCACAACAGAAATTACAGTGATAAAATGATTTCTCAAAATCTAGCATTTTAGTAGACTTGAACTAGAATGTAGACTACTACATCTTAGTGCTACTCATCTTACAAAGTCAACTAATCATCACTATTGTAATATGGGCTGTTTGAAAATTAAAATAACCTTTGAACATTTTATAGAAGGTAGGAAAACTCATTCCACATGCAGGAAAATACTCTAAAACTGGATTCCTTCAGTGAGTTCCTCTTTCAGGCATGCTTTAATGTAAAGGTAGAGAGACAGATACCAACCAGGGGCCATTCATAGCCAGCAGAGTAGCTGTAACATGCCTATAGAGTGCCTTCACCACTCATTAAAGCAATCCAAGCATGATGACTCTTGCTAGGTGCACATTCTTGTAGAAAGCAAACCACAGCATTGGTGGGTGGGTGTGCGTGTGTGTGCGGTGTGTGTGTGTGTATGTGTGTGTGTGTGTTGTCAGAAAAATAATACATGCATCATTTAAGCTAGTACAGTCTGTGGATTGCTTTGAAATCCCCTGAGATGAATGTTGGCTTGTCTGACATCCGCCTCATTCATGTGTTTGAAGTTGCTGCTGCTCCATATTTTTAGAGAATTTTGCATATGGATGATGTTTCAAGGAATTTTAGAATGCTCCATTGCAAGTTTTGTGCGTTTCCACTTTGTTGAGTACAGAACACTGCTGTCAACCTAGCTGTGTTTTCTAGCAACCATTTTTTGTAGGTACTGGGATTTGAACTCAGGGACTCATGCTTGCTAGGTAGGTGATTCTGCCACTTGAATCACACCCCCAGCCCTTCTTCCAATAGTTCTTAATCATGATTTCCGTGTTGCAGCAACTATGTTTATCAAACCATATATATGTGCTGGCAGGATCTAACTGTCTGATACTCTGTTCGGAATTTGATTTGGGGTAGGTTGATAGCTTTTTGAAAGATTATTTGCCTTAGGCACGGTAAACTTTCTGATATTGTTGGTTCATTTGAATATGCTATCATTTACATTAAGTTTTATGTAGTATAGGCAGTTTTTGGTTTGTTTGCCTGTCTTGGTTGTTGTTAATGTTTTTAATGTTGTATGGTCATTTTACCAAGATGTAGATATATGGTCTAATGTATATATTTGTTCTTAGCAATATTTAAGTCCCTGATAGTATTAAAACGCAGGTTGGTACTTTATGGGACTGCAAATCAAGTTCACAAGCTTTGGTATACAGGATATAGAATAAACATACTAGTTTAGGACCTGAGTTCCTGGGAACATTTATAGCTTGCCTCTTCACTAGATGTTTGGGGAATCTATTTAATCTGTGGTTTCTTCATTGTTAAATAAGGATACTAAAAGTGTTATCTACTTTGTAGTTCTGTTGTGAAAATTAAATGAAGAAATCTGCTTAACTCAGGGCCTGGCACACAGTAAATGTTCAATAACCTTTATCATCTTATCCACTTACTTTCTCACAGGCTTGAGAAATGTGCCTGCCTCTGTGGTTATTCTGTCTTGTTTCGTTACTGAATCTGTGTGCAGGAAGTGTAAGGAAGTGAGGCACAAAATGAGTGACTTCTAGGTGGATGCCTCTTTTTTAAAAAGATTTTTTTTTCATTTGTAACAACCAATTTTGTGTGCAGGGAAAGGTAAAGGTACAAAGCTTAGGAAATTAATTTCATTCTTTCATGTCTTTTAGAAAGGAGTTTCACACAGTGTAGAAACTCCACCAACTTTTCAGATCCCACCTCTCTTACTATCTCTTGCATGTTAATAGCAACAAAGCAGGGAGAGAACCAAGACCATTTTCCTGCCCTTTGATTTCATCTAAGCCTCTTGACCCGGATGCACAGAGCAGGATATTCCATCTTTTGCAGGAGCTCCTAATGAAAGTCAAGTGTTATATCGTTCTTATCAGCAGGAAGGCTTATTTGTCAGTGCTTTCTCAGAGGGACACAGGATTACTGTACAGACCAGGATATTTATTTGATAAAATGCCTTGTAGGTCAGTTGGTATGAATTTTTCCTCAAGAGGCCTGGGAAATATCCCAAAAATGAACAAAAAAAATCTTAAGACTTGACAAGTAATTTTCAGTAGAAATAGGCTTATAGGAAGTAAGTTCTGTGTGTGTGTGTGTGTGTGTGTGTGTGTGGTGGGGGTTTCCCTTTGATCATTTGGAATGGTCTTTCACGAAAGGTAATAGTACTTCAGGAGGGAGGGGGCAGGTGGGAAAACAAGATAAAACACAACTGCTGAAGATGTGACCACTGGATCGTGCAGCACGGTGTATAATCTTTCTGTATCTCTGAACCCTTAGGGTACAGAAATTCTTCATCAGAGCTTTTTTGCAGATAGTTTTATTTGGCACTCATATCACATCAATGCCTTAGCACCTTTACAATCTTAAAAGGTTTTTTTTTTTTTCAGAGTTTATCACCAGGTAGTTTTTAAACTATCAGTTATAAAATAACATTCTTGCTCTTATTAACTCATACTAATAGTTAAATAAATTCATTAGGAGAATTTCTAGAAACAGAGATAGAAAACAGTGCCACATTAGAGCAATACTAAAGTTTGTAGCTAATATTTTGCATTTAGGTCTTGACTGCAACTTTCTAATATCCTTTACCCATTTGTATACCTCTGTTATCTAGTTTATTATCTCATTGAATAGCAAATTGTATTCAGTTTGGTCTCAGACTGTAGGTAGTGTGTGTGGGGAGTTGACTATATTCTTGGGGTAGATAGCAAGAAAAATTGGGTTCTTTCTCTGAAAACTCTGATGATAAATTACCTTAATCTGCAGTAAAACAAAAGTTGTAAATCTTTCTCCCCAGTGGTTGTTAGAACTCACTTTCTAAATACTGAACTTTAAAAACCATAGTTTTTCTAATTGGTTAATCTAAACGTTTATGAATACAAACTATTAGATTAGATGAGTGATTCAAAGGTTTATAAGTTTCTAGACCAGCATGGTGATACAAGTCTGTAATCCCAGCTATTTAGAAGGCAGCTATTTAGAAGGGGTAGGAGGGACATGGTCTGAGGCTGTCCCTGCGCAAATGCATGAGACCCTATCTGAAAAACAAACTGAAGCAAAAAGAACTGGAGGCATGGCTCAGGTAATAAAGCCCTTTCCTAGTATGTGTGAGGCCTTGAGATCAAATATCAGTACTGCCAAAAAAAAGTTAAAAGTTTCTTATCTTCAAGAAAATATTCATCTCATTGGTGATACAAATCAAAAAAGCCAATTAGGTTCTTCCTTAACTGATGCCACCAATGGTCTTTAAATATTCAGATGCACTGGTACTTTCCTAGGTTTCATTTTTATTTTTGTCTTTTATACTTTTAATTGTTTTTAGTATCAGAGATTTCTCCTTATTCTGAGAACCATAAGCTAGTATTCCTCCTCTGACCTTTTTTTTTTTAACCTCAGCAAATCCTAGAAAGAAACTTCACCAGGTTCCTAGCTTAGGCATTTAGACATTTCCTATTCTCTTTACAACATCTTGTTTTTTATATCAAAATACTATTAAATGTTACTTTATATATTGTATAGCTTTATGTTATCCATCAATTTAAGTATAGAAATATCCATTATCCATTTATCTGAAAGTAGATGTACAGGATGTATATATATGTACAGATGTACAGGAGATATATATATATATACTCTGTTACAGAGAACTATTGATTGCTATTTCTGTGGGTCAAAAATGACCAAATAGTTGAAGTTTCCTCTTTTTCTCTTTGTTCTTATTAGCTTTCATTATGCAGGAAATCTGTCTTTTGCTATATAAGTTGAAATATAGCTTAACTTTAGACTTTCAAGTACATTTTAATGAAAAAAACTTCATTTTCTACTACACTGATCTATTTCTAGGTTATATTTTTCCACCTCAAGTTCTGTGTGTAACTTCTATTATTAATATCAATAGTTTATTGGAATCACAGATTTAAGTGGTAGACATTTTTGTCTTCAGTTATGAGAATTGACGAGGGAAATCCCCTTCCTTCTTTTGTTCCCTTCAGTGGAAAGAATCATTTCCTCATTCTTGTCTGCAGAGGAAGAGTTAGAAACAACTGTAGCCAAATCTCAACACCTCACCCAGTAACAGCTTCGTCTTGTTCCTTGGCAGGCACGGACAGTGCTTTGTATGATGGCTATAATTACCCAGTTTTGGTAAACATACACTATTTGCCCAGTACAGCAGAATGCTCCTGCAGGGCCATTCCATTGCAGCTCATCAAGTAAATAGTGATTTAGACGTTTTCATGGAAAATGTGTGTTGCTCTGTTGATAGCCTGTCAATCCACAGCATTCAGCTAATTCCCTATCACCCTTTATGAGTATTTTGAAACCTCTTCTTGAAAACCATTACTGTACTATATGAAAGTTGTTCAATTCTCTATTCCAGTGTAAAAACCAGTTAGTGTGGTTGTCTTTATAGATATTTCTGTTACGAACTATCTCTCAAGGTTAGACATAACAGGACACAGCACCTAGACTATTAACTTGAATTGCTTTGCTTTGATAGAAATGAAAATACATGATTGTTTTTAAAGAATAGAAAGATACGATTTTACGTTTAAGCCCTGGCAATGTTTTTTGCTTGATCACTTAAACCTGGAATAATCTAATGTAGAATTGTGAGACCCATTTAAGAAGGTATACTGTGGTGTCTATCGGTGCTCTGAAAACAGATGTTGTACCTGTGAAACTGAGCTTCAGTACTTGTGCAGTCAGTCTCACAAACAAAGGTGTCTTCTGTATTAAAATTAAGATGATGTCTTTACTTATCTTTCAAAGGATTCATTTCCTTCAGGTTAATATTACAGTGTGGGTATTTGATAGGTCCCTCTGAGAGACAAGTGCCAAGACACTGACTTCCTGACTCAAAGATAGAATTCCAAAGAGATGGTGGTGAGGAATCTGTGCTTTTTCGTTTTTGTAGTGATGCATCAAACCAGGATTTCTAACAAAGCGATGAGCTAAGATGTAGATGGAGTCCCTGCCCTCTGTAATGCTTTTTTTTTTTCCCCCTAAAAGACAAAAATAACTGTCTTGCCACGCAGTGCTGCTGGGCCTTGATGGAAAATGTCATGCTGTTTGTTGTTTCTTCCTCTGATGGTATGATATGTATTGAGAACAGGTGTGACAATCTAAGTATATTTAGAAAATATCTCAAGGGCACAGAAAGGGAAAATTAGAATGGAATTACATAAGGACCTCAAAATGGAATCCCACAAGCTATTTCAGACCCTGACTGCATTTAATAATCTTTTACTACAGGACAAAATAAAGTCTCTATTGCTCTTTCCATAAGAATTGTATCTTTTTAGGCCATAGGAAGTTTGCCTTTATCCATTTACACCCCCCATGAAAATTCTGTAGTCCATTTTGCTAATCTACTCATCAGTGGAGAACAAAGGGCATTTCTTCAGGGTGCTTTCCCTTCTCCTTTTGTGGTGATGTTAGCCTCAAACCCTGCCTTCTCTTTTCAACTAGTGCCTTAGGCAGGTTTCCCTAAAAATGCTGAAATGGTAGCCATGGTTCCATCTGGGTTGACCTCTTGTTTGACAGTCAGAGATGTCTGCCTGGATTCCCTTGTTTGGTGACACATGAGGAGTCTAGTTCCTTCACATTTCAGCTGCTTTCCTCAGTTCAGACAACTTCCTAGCTTTGTTTTCACATTTTCATTTCTCATTTGAATTGAAATATTCAAAGAAAAGGTCCAGAAGAAAACCCCCTCATGATAGATAGTATATGGCAGTTCATTTTCTTTGCTGTCCCCAGCCCCCAAAACATATGTGATCTTCTGAGTTTTCCTGAGGACACTTAGAAAACAGAATTTTCTAGTCCATCAGTTAAAAATCTTGGATAGAAGTTGGGGGGAGGGGAGAAAACCTTGTTTTGTTTGTGGAGCTTGACGTTAAAGATGCCACTGTTAACATTAACTTCTAAATTGTAAATAATGCTTTTTTTAAAGTAGTTGCAAAAAATGAGGTTACTCTTCTACATAGAACAAAAAATAAAAAAATGGTGGTCTGTGCTCTGTGTTTGCCTGCATGGCTCCGCTATGATTGCCCTTCCCCCTTTCTGCAGTGAGCTTTTCAGTACTTTCCCTCTTTCTGAAAAGCCTTCACTAAAGAGACAAAGCAGAAATGAACTGTTGTGTCTCCTGTAAATACTGTTCTGCTTCTTCCCCTCACATAGGGGACAGTTATCAAAAGTGGGTAGCTGGTGGGCTGGCCAGAGCCCTGAGCAATGAGCCCATAACCTCTCCCAAAAATCAAGTGGGACCAGGACCAGAGAGAACTGAAAGTAGAAGCAGAACTATGGAGCTAGACTTTTTCCTAGGTGATAGAATATGTGTAAAATAGCTGATTCATTTCCTCATGAAGAGTATGAGAGGGTGCTGACAGAAAGCCTAGAACACCACAAATGCAGATTACTGCTTTTAAAATGTCCTAATGGCAGTAAACTGGCAAGGTTGGAAAGTAAATTTGGCTGCCATGTTCAAGGTTAAGACAACTGAAGGAATTAGAATCAGTAAGGCAAGCCAATCAATTACAAATGACTAAGTATGTCTAATCTGTAAATACAGGGTCGTTGGCAGAGAATGATGCTGGTGATGAAAACTTTCATTTTGTTTCCTGTTTTCTAGTGCAATAGCTTTTTCTGACTCTAAAAGTAATGTGTACCAAAAAATCAAGCAATACAGTATAAAGTTTAAAGATAATAAAAATTGGTAACAATCCTACCACACATAGTTAACAACTGTTAACATTTTGGTAAAAATATTTTTTTTCTATACCTGAAAAAAGTTGTTTTAGAGTAAACATTCTGTTTTTTGTTTGTTTCTTTTGCAGGGTAGGGGTTTAAACTCAGTGCTTTGCACGTCTAGGCAAGCACTCTACCACTCGAGCTATAACCCATTCCTTTTTGATTTAGTTATTTTTCAGATAGGGTCTCATGCTTCTGCCCAGGCTGGCCTGAGACCATGATCCCCCTACTTATGCTTCACACATAGCTGATATTATAGGTTCACACCACCACTCCTGGACCAACTGTTGTATTTTTTTTAATTTATTTTCTTTTAATCATATGTGCATACAATGTTTGGGTCATTTCTCCCCCTTTCCCCCCGCCCCTCCCTATCCCCCCCACCCCCTCACTACCAGGCAGAAACTATTTTGCCCTTATCTATAATATTTTTTAAATAGTTTTGTTATCTTGATAAAAATGGCATGTTCATTGTTTAAAATTTTCAAGTACTATATAATCAAGTACTGGTCACATTTTGGTGTTCTTTCCTTAGAGTTAGCTATATATGTATGCAAAGGTATACACGGAATGTTTGTCTAAAGCCAGGCAGTGTGTGTGTGTGTGTGTGTGTGTGTGTGTGTGTGTGTGTTGTAGGACGGCTCACACAGAGAGACGGGGCACCAACTCTTTCAGGAAGCAAGTTTATTAAGCAGGCTGGCTTCAACTCAGCAGATTCTCATCCCAAGGCTGAGCCCCAAGAACAAAGAGCGTTTTCCATGTATATCATTTAGAGCAGGTTACAGAAATGGGAGGTATAGTTTGTCTCATACATGGTCACATACTATTTCATTGGCCATTTTAACCTCTGGGGTAAGGTGACCCTCTCTGGTCTTACCCCAGGTGCCATGTGACATTCATCAAATCCATTTTTTTTTTTGTTTCACTGTTGCACTCATTATCTCTTTTCCCCCTCCCTGCCTTCCTGCCACATTCCCCACTTTGATGCATGGACCTACTTCTTGGTCAAAGAGCGTCATCCTGATGGGTTTATATTTCCATAGCATCATTACATGGCCAATAGTTGTTTTCCCAGCATATATACTTATCATTTGTCATGTACGTTTTTTTCCCAGGCCAGATCTCCGCAGGTGTTTCCAATACCCTGAGGTCAATAGATGGAGTTTTTAGCAATTATGGTGCACACATCAAAGTATATAGATATTGGCATTTTGAGGTTATAAACCTGTGTCTGGCTAATAAGCTTCCCAGTGCTGGTGAAGCTTCAGACCTCTAGCCATTGCTCCTGAGGGTGATAGATGGGGTTAAAGCAGATATACTGACCATGATGAGAGCACACTGAGTAGGTGGTATGATTGTGGGTGTGTGACCCAACAACTGTTCCTGCACAAGAATAATAAGTATGGAAAACCCGAGTTTTGATAATGACACTTCTCGCTCGGGTAGTGCACATACAGGAGTCACAGTCTAAGGCCTAGGGGTCCCCAGGTAGAGAGCTTACCAAGATTAGCAAGAAGAAAGAATGGAAGGGGCTCATCCTCAAAGGTGAGATGGGCAACTCCTCAAGCTTCCTCTGTGTGTAGACTAGTCAGCTTCCGGAGTGACTACAGCAGGACTGACACTTCCTTGTTCATGGCCTCCTATTGTCTCCTGGGAAGCAAGGTCCTGCTGGTGAAGGGTGGTCTTGCATGGTGAGGCTGGGTCAGGAATGTACTCCCACTCAAGGAAAGCTGGCTTCACTTGGCTGTGGTGGATCCAGGGAACAATCTCTGCTACCTTAACTGCAGTGGTGGACAAAACAACAACAAAAGAGCCCCTCCAGTGGGGTTTTAGCAGTTAAACATTCCATTCCTTTACCCAAACAGCATCTCCTGGTTTATAAGGGTGTGCAGGAGTTGTCAGGCTAACAGGGAGTCTCTTTCTTTTCCCATCATTGATTTTTAAGAGAGTCAACCAAAGGTCCTGCATCTGTTGTCTCAGGGTGAGGTCACCCATTTCCTTAAGGTCCCCTCACAGGCCTTTGACTAAAGGGGATGGGTGCCCAAAAAGAATTTCAAAAGGGGAGAGACCCATCCACTTGATGGGGCTAGACCTAATCCTGAGTAAGACTGTGGGCAGTAACTTATCCCATTGTAGGTGATCTCCTGGCTTAGTTTTCCCAATTAAATTTTAGAGTTCTGAACTCTAAAACTTTTCCTGAACTGTGGCTGTGGTAGGCTGTGTGAAGCTTCCAAATTATTCCTAAACCCTTACCCACCAACTGTACCACCTCAGCCACGAAAGCTGGCCTGTTGTCTGATCCAGTAGACACAGGTATTCCAAACTGAGGGATGATTTCCTTTAATAGGCACCTGGCCACTTCCTGGGCTTTCTCAGTCCAGGTAGGGAAGGCTTCCACCCATCCTGAGAAGGTACAGACAAACACCAGCAAATATTTTCATCTCAGTAAAGTCCACAATCAGGTTTTCAAAAGGAATTTCTCCAACTCTTTGCACCTGGAGTGGTGCTCTTGGCCCCTGTCGGGGACTGATTTTGACACAGAGACAGAACCTCTCTTACTTATGCCATAAAGCTTGGGGGCATAAAAATGCTGGACCAAAGTGGTCTCGAGAGCTGTCCACCCTGAGGTGAATTCCTTCATAGAACTCTTGACAAACATGGGAGCCAGTGACTCTGGACTTGCAATACAGCCAGTGACAAATTTCCACCATCTGCCTGGCAGGAAACTTCCTCCTTCAGTCTCAAACCAAACCTGTTCTTGTGAAGTATACTGTGCGTACCATTCAAATAAGAGGGAAGGGAACAAGGCAGCTATTAGTGAGGCTGAGGTTTGCCCTCCTGTGAAGGCTGCTTGCTTGGCTTCCCTATCAGCTTTTTGGTTTCCCTGAACAGCTGTTGTCTCCCCTTCTGGTGCCCTCAGCAGTGCATGACCCTACTCACTTAGGGCCCATACAGCTTCTAGCAATTCCAGAATTTCCTATCCATACTTAGCACTTTTTCCTCCAGAGTTAATGAGCCCCTTTCTTTATATAAGGCTAGATGGACATAAATGGTAGTAAAGGCATATTTAGAGTCCATGTAGATGTTTATTCGCACTTCTGCAGCTAGCTGGAGTGCATGAGAGCAATAAGCTCAGCTTTTTGCAAAGTGGACCAACAGTGGACATACTTCAGTGACAGCATCCAGAGTCACTACTGCATATCTGGCAAAATGTGTGCCGTCCTGGACAAAGCTGTTGCCATCTGTGAAATACTCAATGTCCAGATAACTGATAGGCTGATCAGTCAAGTCCAGCCAGCTGGAGAACACCTCATCCATAACCTCTAAACAGTCATGCTCTGGGAGGTCTGAATCAACCGGCAATAGGGTAGCCAGGTTTAGAGTCTTAACCTCTAGTCAGATATACGGGTTTTCACATAACATGCTTTGATATCTGACCATTTGGGAGTTTGTCAGCCAATAATATCCTTTATAGTCTATGAGAGTCAAAACAGAGTGGGGAATTTAGACTGTGATTTCTTGTCCCAAAGTAAGTTTGTCTGCTTCAGCCACCAAGATGGCAGTGGTTACCAGGGCATGCAGGCAGGTGGCCAGTCTCAGGAAACTGCATCAAATTGCTTTGATAAATAGGACACTGGGTGGTGCCAGGAACCTAGCTGCTGGGTCAAGACTCCTACAGCTGTTCCCAGTCTCTCATGTACATATAGGAAGAAAGGCTTCATTGCATTGGCAAGCCCAGAGCAGGAGCATTTGTGAGTGCCCTCTTAAACTTCTTTAAAGGCCTTTTCTTACTCCTCTCCCCATACCGTGGTTCCTGTTCTCCCCTCTTTGTGCCTTCATAATGGGGTTTTGCTGAGAGAGTAATTGGGGATCCAGATCTGGCAGAAACCTGCAGCTCCTAGAAATTCTCTAATCTGTCAATGGATCTTGGGGGCTGGCATGGAATAGACAGCCTGTTTCCTCTCAGGGCCCAGTCTATGTTGTCCTTGTGACTGGTGAAACCTGAGGTATTTGACAATATCCTGGCAAATCTGAACTTTCTTTTGGGAAACCTTGTATCCTGCCTTCCACAAAAGGGAGAGAAAGTGGCAAGTTCCTTCCATACAATCCTCCTGAGTTGGTCCAGCCAACAGAAGGTCATCTATATACTGAAGGAGTGTGCAGTCATGATGGTCATCTGAGAAAGCCTTTAGGTTGGATGCCAAGGCAGTCCCAAAGATAGTGGGAGAGTTTTTGAAAACTTGTGGCAACCAAGTCCAAGTTAATTGTCCCTTCTCTCCAGTATTAGAACTTTCCCATTGGAAGACAAAGATGAGTTGGCTCTGTGGGGCCAGGCAGATGCAGAAAAATGCATCCTTAAGATCTAGGCTGGTAAAAAACTTTGCCACAGCTGGGATAAGGCCCAAAATTCTGTATGAGTTTGGGACCACAGGATATAAAATAACAGTTGCTGAGTTGACTGCACAAAGGTCCTGAACTGGCCTAAAGTCTTCAGTCTCTGGTTTTTGGACAGACAGTAAGGGGGTGTTCCAGGGAGACTGACAAGGCCAAAGGACCCCATACTTTAGGAGTCTGTAAAGATGCTTTTGGATCCCAATTTGGGCCTTGCGAGGAATGCAGTATTGCCTCTGGCTAACAGGAATGACTCCCAGCTTTAATTTTACCACCACCAGAGTTATGTTCTGAGCCTCTCTGGGGTGGGGGTGGTGGTCGCCATTCCTCCTCCTACGCAACCATGAGAGTTAGAATCTTGGCTTCAGGCCCTCTCAGCTTTAAGGCTGCAGTGCTATCAGAGTCAAAATTTATCTGTGCTCTTAGTTTGTGCAAGTCTCTGCCCATTAATGACACAGGGCAATCAGGAAGGTGGAAGAACTCATGCCTTACTTTATGCTTTCCAAGACTGCATTTTCTAGATATGAGGAAGGGGCAGTGATTCTGATCTCCCATGGCCCCAACAATGATCACATGTCTCAGTGAGAGAGTGCCCACAGGTTGGGTTACAAATGAATGGGTCACGCCAGTGTCCATCATTAGATCACCAGGATGGCTCCCTATCTTCATTCAACCCATAGGCTCCTGGGGGCACGGTAGAATGGAGCCTGGTCTATCCTACTCCTCTCAAAATCCTCAAAAGCGGCCAGCCCAATGATGTCTTCCTCCCAGAAACTGCTTTTCCCCTGAGCAGGCCGATACTTTCTTTCAACAATTCTGCCTCTGCCTCTGGTCTGGGCTTCTGGGGGGTCCCTGGGCCTTTGGGGACATTTGTTTTTCCAGTGCCCTTCTTGACAACAATAGGCACAGTGGTCCTGCCTTAGTTCCTCTCTAGGGTGAGGCTGTTCCATGGGTGCTGACCACTATCCACAGGGATTGCCTCTTCCTCTGCCATGGCTTGCATGCTGTAGCCTGCCCAACTGTTCAGCTAGAGCCACAGCAAGGAGGCCCACCTTTTTTTTCATCTCTCTATCAATCTCCCATTTGGCCTCCTGATCTCAATTGACAAAGACTTTTGTGGCCACATCCAGAAGCTGGCTGGCATTCATATCAGCAAACCCCTCAAGGTTTTGTAATTTTCACCTTATGTCCCTGGCTGACAAATGCTGCATTAATCATCCCCTGATTTTCGGCCACCTCTGGGTTGAAAGGGGTGTGCAGGCAGAAGGCCTCACATAGCCAGCTGCTCATAAAACTGGCTGGGGCTCTCATCTGGCCGTTGGAGGACTTCTGCTGTCTTGCTCACATTCATGACCTCTTTCCCTCCTTCCTTCCTATCTCCTAATAATGCCTCCTGATACTGTTCAAGCCACTGGTAGTCTTGGTCATCATTAGGGTACCAGTGGGGGTCCTCTTTGGGGAACTGGCCCTGAGCATAGGCTTGGGCATTTAAAGTGCCCCTGCATGATCTTCCAACCACTTTAGAGCCACCAAGGTTATACAGTGTTGCTCCTCAGTATTAATAGAGTCAGAAGAAGCTGTCAGAAGTCTGTCCAGGTGGGCTTATGAGTTTGGATGATGGACTGCATTAAACAAATCCGAACCCGAGGCTTTTCCATGAAGGAGGGTCTGTTCCAATTTAGGTCTGTGGTGATAAAGGGCTGGTAGATGAATATCTGCCTTCCTCCTTGTATCTGACTATGCTGGTCTTAATATATTGGGCCCTGGACCTCTCTCAGGAGCATCTTTAGGGTGGTGGGTCCCAGGTGGGAGGCTAGGCCCATATTGGGACTGTTCAAATGTTCCTGGTTAGACCTAGGGGCCAGTCAGCTGCAGGTGGGCTCAGAGCGAGCATGAGGTTCATGGGGCCTGAGAAAGGTGGAGTTGTTGTAGTTTCAAGGACTCCTGGGCTTCTAGGCTGCTGGGGCTTCCAGGCTGCTGGGGCTTCCAGGCTGCTGGGGCTTCCCCACCTGATGCTGATTCCCCTTCTGAGGGTAGAGGTGAAAGGGCGGAAGGTGGTGGCAGAGGTGGATATGGTGGCACATAATGGAGTGGGGTCTCAGGCTCACACTTACACACACTCTCACTCAGCACAGCACTTCCAACCTACTCCCTGAACCTGAGAGACCCGGTTTCACCCCAAAAGGAGGTTACTCAAGTGTTTCTGAGAGTTGGTCAGACTCCCTCTCTGCCTCCTAAGGCAGGCCTAAATTCAAACCCAGGTTTTTACCAGTCTGATGAGCAGGGCTCCCAAGTTGGTTCTTGAGCCTTACCAGGTTCCTTTGTGTGACCAAAACTCACCTCCTTGATTCACTGGGACAGAGTCTCCCTCCCCTTGGATCAACATGTCTGGTGGCACCTGGCAGGGCAGCCCTCCTGGCAGGCCAGGTATGTTGAGCTGGCAACAAGGAGGTGAAAACACTGCCTCTTAATCCTGGATGGAACTCCCAGAAATGTTGTAGGATGACTCAGACAGAGAGACGGAGCTACCAAAGCTTTCTGGAAGCAAGTTTATTAAGTATGCTGGCTGTGACTCAGCAGATTCACATCCCAAGGCTGAGCCCTGAGAACAAAGGGGGCTTTCCTTATTTACCATTTAGAGCAGGTTAAGAAATGTGGGGTACAGCTTGTCCCATACATGGTCACATACTATTTCATTGGCCATTTTAACCTCCGGGGCTAGGTGACCCTTCTCTCCTTCTCTGGTCTCAGATGCTACAAGACATTCCTCATGTCAGTCTCTTATCCTGAATCTCACAATTCCTTATCTGCAAATGGAGAGCAAAAGGGCTGAGTTGATGTTCCCCCTGTCTTTTCAAGGACCTTTCTTCTCAGGGACCTCCTTGAGACCATCACCCTAGTAACACTAGTATTTATTAGTATCCTATAGTCAAGTAACTTCACTTCCATGAGGTTTGGTGTCCTTGCCTGTAAAATGGACATACCATTATCAATACTATAATTATCAGTACTGTAGCAATCAGTAATATAATACTCAAATTATTGGGATAATTCAGTAAAATTGAAGTATCTTGCCCGAGTCCGTAGAATGAGCTTAATAATTAATGTGTATTTCCTTCCTTACCATCTTCCATAAATACTGTTGCTCCTTTTTGATGAAAAGACATGAGGGGTGCAAATATGCCTAACTTTTCAATTTTTCTTTTTTGGCAGAATTGGGGCTTGAACTCAGGCCTCACACTTGCTAGACAGGTGCTCTACCACTTGAACCACTTCATCAGCTCTCAATTCTTTAATCCCTATATTACAGATTTACTTTGTTAAGTGTGAAGTACTTGGAAATCCCATTCTTTATCTTCCTGGTCTTGTATATAGCATATGAATACCAAATGAAAAAGAAGCAAGGTGGATAGCGTACTTCTTTCATCTTGTCTTATTAGCTGTGATCAATGAGCCAGCCTCATTTTGCTTCTGTCATTCTCAGTGGCTCAGAGCCTTCTCAATGTTTTTCATTTATAGATTCATTCAATCTTGTTGCACAGACTAGTGTGGATTTCACTTCATCACCAATATCAACATTGATTTATAGGCAGCACTGTTCACCACAAATGGATCTTGTGATTTAAAAATACACATTAATTAGCATTTTGCTTTTAATGAGTTATTGGTGATAAGGCAAATTAATTGAATCATGAAATGCTTATCTCAGGTCTATAATGTGCAAATTAGTTGTTTCACAAGTAACTGAAAAGTTTCTGCCCTAAAAGTTGGGCAATGTATTTGAAAAAAAACAGAATCTAAAACAGGGATAATAAAAAAAGAAGGCTGTAGACTCTCAATTCCACATATTTAATAGTTATTCCTCTCAAATTTCTAAGAATTAGCAGTTCAAGACAATGACAAAGTATATTCCTTATAAAACTGTACAAACTTTAAGATTATTTTTAAGAAAAAATATTCAAAATGTCATAGCAATTTCTATCTTCATAAATTACTATATGTAATTATTCAATGGGAATTATTTTATAGTTTAAGTGTCCACAAAGGAAGTTCATTTAACTGTTGGTGAGTTGGGGTTCCTTCTTTTTTTGTGTTGTCTAACACAGCATAGAGCATCTGAGCACCAGGAATGCACTTGTTTTCTGTATTTGTCAATTATATTTCTGCATATGTAAATGAAATGTACATTTTGCAAACAATAAAAGAATAATGCAAATATGCATCTGCATTTGATTTTGAAATTGTGTTTATACAGTGTGACACTATGATTTTGCAAGCTCAAAAATTATAACTAGGTAACTACTTCAAGATACAACTACTAACTGCTCACCTTCAGAGGAACATTAGGTTTACCTGTAAGCTTGAAGGGTAGAAGAGGAAAATGTAGAGATATAGGATTGCTAATATATGAATTTTAAAAAATGATCTGTAAGAAATTGAAACAAGAAAGCAACACATTGCATTAATGAGACTATCCAGTGTTTTCAAAGATGCCCCAATATTAAACACTGATTAAGCAGGAGAGGTTGCTAAAGATGTGGTTTTAAAAAATGTGCACTAGCTTTGTGTTTTAGCTTTAAATATTTTAAGATTGTTTTCACCCTTTTAACCCAACTTATCTTTAAGTTGGATTTTTCTTTCTTTTCCTATTTTTTTAACTTCTGTGTGCTATTTCTGGTTTATCTGCCCTCATTCATTCTGTACTAGGTCCCAACACTCTCAGACTGTGTTTCTCACATCCCATGGTCACCTGGCTTTCCATTAGGTTCTGCTAATGCGAAATACTGTTGAGTGATTGAGATGTAAGGAGATGTGAGGCACCCAGTTTCGGGAGGATTTCCAACAATGCAATAAAACTAACAGCACTGTTAGCCTTGACCATAAAAGTGGGGAATGGTCGGAACAGCAGAGCTTTCAATAGCAGGCTCCTGGGGTACAAGTCACCCACCCGGGTTGTGACATACAACCAGAATCTTGCAGCATTGCAGCATAGCCTCTAGATAGTGCTCTGCTTCTTCAGCTGAAGACTATGGTGATTTCCTATTGTTACTGATTTTCCAGTGACTTTGCCTTATTCCTATGTTCTTAAGCACTCTTAACCATGTAACCATTCTTCTATTAAATTTCTTCTTTTTGAAATATCTAGTGTTTCCTGTTTTCTGATGAGTTTCTAATGCCATGTATTCAACCTCACATTTAAGTACCACCCATTACATGATAACATAAAAGCATCCCAGTATGTTAGTGTAGTTTGTGAATTTTGCATGAAATAACAGACTTAAACCCCAAAATTAAGTTGTAGACTTGGACATTGGACTTCATTTTGAGTCTTCTATAGAGAGGCCAATATAACAAGATGGAGCATGTAGACATATTGATCTGAGGAGATCAATATTCATGGCACAGTTTGCTACCACTGATAATCCAAAGTTTATTTAGTATTCTACTATGGAGATGTGGGGGGAGGGTAGGAATAGAGACCCAAGTGTTTTTATGTCTGGCTCTACTCCATCTTGTTCCTAGCTGCATTGGATAGCCTTCAAGCTATAACATAAAAAACTGGCTAAAGATGAAGGGTCTCTTAGTAACAGGAATCAGAGAGGAAATAAGTAATAAGGGCTTTATACTTTTTTTTTTGTTACTGGATTAATAGTGGGATATAATTTTTGAGCGAGGTGTACTACTTTATGCATATGATTTTCTAAGACACTGTTAACTTTAATTTTTATCAAGAATCCATCTTTATTGCTTGAGCATATTCACAAAAACTTGTATCAGTAACACTTTTACTGATAATTTACATATCTGAAAATTTACATCTCTTTATTGATGTTGAGAATGTGCAAATACAAACCAATGGTCCATATGGGTATGTTTCTGACTTCAGTTTTCTAAAAGTGTGGTTTGGGGAGTCCTCCTAGAGGCTAGGGATGAACTGTGAAAGCTCATCATGTAAGTGTGTTTTTAGGCAATAATTCAATCTTTGTCCTTCTCCCAGAAGAGCATGAAATGTCAACACTGGAAGCAAGAGAAACAAGTAAACTGTGTTACCATGCTTCAGACAACTGCATGGTTATGACGCTGCTAAAAGTATCTAGGCAATTGGGGGAATAATCTTCTCTTCCACTGCTAAAATATTCTATTACATCCAGTTCAATTACCATTTTGTTGTCAGCCTTGTTCATCACATCTGTGCCAATGTTTCTACCAGATCTACCCAATTGAAACAAACTGGATTTTATTTTGTTCTTTGGAACAAGGTTTTACAGATAAGTAGAATTGGGCATTTGACATAGCTATAATCTCTGCCTACTAAAGGGATTTTAGCTAGGGTTGAAATCTTTTGATGAGAATCAAATGAAACCATGTCATAGCACTCCACATATTCCGACAACATAACCTTTGCCCAGAATTGGCACCTATAGTAAGAGTTTTGGTTTTGGTTTTGATTTCTGATTTTTTTCCTTTTTATTTCTCAAGAACTATGTTACTGATTCTTTAATTATTTTCTTTCTGTCATTATTATTTACCTTCTTCCAACATGCTGAGCACTGTAGGAATAAACTCATTCTAATGATTCTCCAATAGTCAGCTCTCTTATATTAATGTCAATTTCTTCTTTAGCTTCTAGCTAATGCCCCTCTTTCCCAACATATTCTCTAAAAATGTTTTTATTGTTTTATTTGCTTCTGTGAAGTTCAACAGTAGTGGCATAAAGTTGGTCCTATGGCAGGACAAAGGCAGTGACTTTGACTTTATTGTTTTCTGATGATGGCAATAGTTTTAATTTTTTAAAATGGGAAGGGAGAACTCAGCGCCTTCCCTGATTCACATAGCTGGTGTCACAGTCAACAAGAAGGATAATGTGTGATATATGGAATAATTAAAAAGCCTAGGGTTGGAGGGAGGACAAAAAAAGTTTAGTTTAACTCATATACCTGCAACTCAATAACATGGGATTTCCTTGAGTTGTTAGCTTCTTCAACTGTAAAGCAGGAGTAATAATAATTCCTACCTATCTATTCCTTAAGAGTGTGTTCAGAAGGAAATTAGATATGGTATGTAAAAATAGTCTGTACACTGTAAAGTTCTGTGAAATGCAGGTTATACAGGCTTATCTATGTTTAGGAAAACAGTGGTAAATTGATTCTGGGGATTAATCCATTTTATTATCCTTGTATTAGATGCAATGCATGACAAATAGGCCATACTCTGTTATTTGGTGAACTGCATATAGATGCATATCCAATTTAATAATCTTTCTTGGGTTGATTTCTCCTCATCCAATCAAGGAATTAGATACAATTGGACAGGACCATGGTTGGGAATAGTCAGATTCAACATGGATTGGCAATAATTGAGGGATGTGAATCAAGCAAATTATCAACTTGGACATTAGTCATTGGATTTCTCTTGTTCTCCTCCTCCTCTTTATCCTGCTTCCTTCCCCTTTCTTATTCCAAATTGTTCTATATCTTTTAACACGTAGCCTAACCCATGAATTTCCTTATTGTCCAGAGTTTTTGCTCTCCCATGATGTTAGCAGTGTGGGTTAGGTCTTTACCCAACTCTAACCCAGAAAAAAAAATCTGTCAGTGTTCATGCACTCTAGATGTTTTAAACAGAAAGTTTTAATTCATAAAATCGGATGCTTAGAAAATCATTGAAAGTGCTAAAGCAGAATCATCTGGGCTATTGACTTCAAGGTCAAACAACCACAGCTGCAGCCTAGAGGTCAAGAAGCTTTTACTTTTCTTCCTTCCCTCTACCTCAGTTGTCTTGCAGCATTGAAGCTGGTCCCCGGACACTGGACTGTGTAATCCAGTTACCAAGATCATGACTACCTATCTTTCCAACCAAAAGTGACATGGTGGTATCTCATTGGTAGAAAATACATCATATCCAGAGTCATAGCTGCTAGGGAGTCTCAAAATACAGCTTCTAATATGTATAAGAATAAGGTAAGAATGGAAACTAGAGGCAATAGCTAGTAGTTTTAGTTAGGGAGGATAGCTGGTTTATATTTACTGCCAGATTACCCCAAAGTTTTCAGGAACAACGGAAAAAAATAGTGCTTTGGTCTATAGAAAACCATGAAAATAAATGCAACATTTACACCCTGGTGCAGGCAAGGACAGGAAGATCTGCTCTCTGACTGAGTTGTAGAGACATGTTTTGGCATGGAGCAGTTTCCGTGGAGAATGACAAATTTCCCAAAGTACGAAGGACTTGTGAAAACATTTCCCACCTTTAAGGTGCTTCCTGGGGAAGAGAGCTTTGATTCACTCAGCTATAGTGTCATTCGTTCCATCTGAGGCTCCAATTTAACAGGTTCACATCAACCCTTTGCCCTGTGGACATATGAATGGTTTGATACAGCCTCTGTCACTGTATTAAATAAAGTGAGCGCCAACAGCTTCAGAGCCTACTGATTCATTTCTGAAATGGCTGCAGCAATTACTGCAAGGACTGTCTAGAAACAAAAAAACATTGTTGCCAGTGGGAGCTAAATGCAGACTTTTGTTCTAGTCCCAGCTCATTTCCAGTGTATTTTGTGTGGATAGGAGCTTTTAAACTCCCTGCCACATTTTGTATAAATGACCCAAAACATCAGCATATCTTAAGGTGTGGTTTTAAAGTACTGCCCAGGGACTCATTTTGTGATTGCATCCTAGTAAGTATTAATTGGGAGTGGTATCAGACTGGATTTTGTTGATTTCTGGTTTTCCTCTTAATAAAAGCTTTCTCCTAAAGGAAATAGCCTAGTAAGTGATTCTTAACAATATTTATCAGGATTAGGTAATTCATAAAGCTTAGTGTAATGCTGACCAATGGGTGACACGTGACTGAGGTAGCTAACTGAAAATTTGCATTTCTTACCAGTTTTCCTGCTTATCCCACTCAAATTTAACTCTTGGGAATGGCCGAGATTATTGATGGTTACCGCTTTTAAATTACCTATACTCATGGTAGAACTCAGTTTCTCAAAACAAATGTTAAATTTTGTTTCTGGTTTTCTAAAAGTCCATGAAAAAAGTTATCAAATAAACTCAAATCAACTTGAATTAATGTAGCACTTTTTGTATTGGTTGGAATAAGGTGACATTTCTTACCTTCCAGAGCATGAATGAAGTAAAATTGCTATCCTAACTGTGAGATGAATTATGTATCAATATCTATACTTAATCTAGCATTCCCTCTGAGCACAGTTACAGCACAATTATAGAAAAATGCAGGGAGGTATGTGATGGCTTTTGAAATGCCACACTCTGAGAATGCCTAAATCCCAGGCAGGGATACTTGGTGAAGTTTGTTTAGAACATGCATTCCTTGGTTCTTCATTCCGAAAGAAAAGAAAAATCAATTAGCCATGAGAGGCTGATAATGGACAAGCCAGGAGATAATGGAAGATAAAGAAAATGTTGGGATTTGTCTCTCTATTTTTTAGTATCTGCTCCCCCTATTTTCAAAAGCAAAAGAAGGCAAAATGATTAATTAAATGGCCTTATTTAGAATTGGCTTTTATTGATAATTCCATTTTACTTCTTTGTTGTGGGATAATTCTGAATTTGAGGAAATGAGCTATTTCAGAATCAGAGGTTAATCCATATTCATCCTCTTATTTTAATAACTGTTCTTTCTTTGTAAGCCTATTTCCCATGTGGATCTAGTCATGTAATGTACTGTGTGTAACAGGATTTTAAAATATTTTTAGTATCTCAACTCAGACTAAATTTGGCTAAGAGGAAGAAGACAGTATCCACTCCCATGTCTGACCCAGAAATAGCAGCAGCATATTGAACCAACCTTTTGAGCACTCATTCTGTAAACACTAACAGCTCTACTCACTGACCCTGAGAGCAATCCCATTGCTCCCTGTGAGAACTGTGAGATAAAGAAGATGGGAAACTCAACCAAGGTCACACAGCTACTGAGCGTCAAGCAAAACCTATGCACGTTGGCCTCAAGTCCACGTTCTTAAACATCTCACAGCTCCATCACAGCACATGCTGGACACTTGTAATAGCCTTTGCACTGACGTTTTGTCTTCATGGCAGTTCCCCCAGCTTTTCCACCTCTCATTTCCATAATCCAGATGAGATCTCTTCTGTGCAGCCCACACATCACATCCAAGATGCTGACTTCCAGCCCAGCTCATTGAGTGGTTATTCCCACTGTTTTCTTGCTGAAGCTTTTGTGGTTTCCAGTGAGTGCAAGAAATCCCAGCTTTCTGCAAAGGCCTCCTTGGCCAATAAAAAGAGAATTGTTCCTTATAAACATGGAATTCCCATAATTTTTTCTCATTCATCATATTCCTAATATAGGAACAAGACAATTGAATATTTCTTTCCATAGGAAGGGCTTGTTTATTGTATTTGTTCTAATGGTTGCTTAGACTTTAGACTAAGTCAGGAACCACACTTAAAATTCCCATCAAAGCAACCCTTGGAATACTCTAATAAATACCTTTGACAATGATAATTGTTATGATGATGACATGTTTCAGTTGTAGGCCAGATGACTTCCTTCTTGTTGTCTTCTCTCTCTCCCCTTCCTCTGTAATGTGAGCAAGTGTGTACAGTGTGCCAGTCACAGTTCTGGTACATATTCTTTCATTTAAGTCTTATCACCAACACAAGGTAGATTTTATTACTTTCTCATGTTACATATGAGGAAACAGATGTTTAGGTAATTTGCCCAAGTTCATATGTAACAATGCTAGGATTCAGAACGAAGACAATGACTTCAAAATCTGTGGTATTGACAATTATTATAAATAATAATTGTATAATTGTATAATAAATAATAATAAATAACATAAAAACCTTGGCAAACAATTCTATACTGTGTGGCCTTGGACAAGTTATGTAACCATTCTGTGCCTCACATTTCCTGGCTACATTTTATTTTAATTAATAGAACCAGAAAGCTACAGGATGCTGTTTCACATTTTAATTTTTTTTTTTTTTTTTTTTGGTGGTACTGAGGTTTTTAACTCTGGTTCTTATACTTGCTAGGCAGGTCCTCTACCACTTGAGCCACAAACACCCCCATCCCTTTTTTCCTTTAGTTGTTTTTTCAGGCAGAGTCTCCCATATTTTCCCTGGGCCAGCTTGAACCACTGTCCTCCCACCTAATGCTTCCCGAATAGCTGGGACTATAGATGTATGCACCATGCCCAGCTAGTTTAGTATGAGCTGGTATCTTGCCACCTGGCCTAAATTTTTTTATTAGCATAAATTAGTTGTACAAAGAGGTTTCATTGTGACATTTCCATACATGCATATAATGTGCTTTAATCAAATTTGCCCCTCCTTTATTCTTCTTAGTTCCCTCTCCTCCCCACCTTTTAAACAGCTTTTAGTGGGTTTCATTACTGAATTATATTAACAAATGTGTATAGATGCTTGATTGAGAAATTTTATACTGAAGTTGGATTATGAATGCTTTGAGCAAATATTTTCACAGTATAAAATTTTACATTAGTAAAAATATATGAGTCACTGAGTAAAACTATGTATTATATATATGTATATATATTAATATGTAACATATATATGTGTGTCACCTTCTTGCCACTAGTGAGTTTTCTACACTTGTGAGAAGCAAAGATGAGAAGTGGAGAGAATCTACATTTTTAGGAATCCAATCTCACTTTCCACCAGATGGGTACTATGAAGTACTGTCCTCAAAGACTACTTTATTCTGTTTTTAATAACTTTAAACAATACATGTGCTTTGTAGAATATTAAAAATACAGGGAGAGAGATAAAAGAGGGTTGTGGGGGAGTATAAAGATGATCAAAGTACATATATGCATAAATGGAAATGTCACAATGAAACCCATTATTTTAAATAATTAGTTAACACTAATATATGTGTGTGTGTGTGTGTGTGTGTGTGTGTGTGTGTGTCTATATATATATATATATATATATACACATATATAATATATAAAATAAAAACATCACAGGACCAGGCATGGTGGCTCAGCTACTTGGAAGATTGATATCAGGAGGATTACAGTTGGAGGCCAGCCTAGGCAAAAAGTTAGTGAGACACCATCTTTACAAATAAGCTGGGCATGGTGGTGTGTGCCTATAACCCAAACTATTAAAGGAGGCATAAGTATAAGGATTATGGTCTGAGGTCAGCCCCAGGCAAAAACTCAAGACTCTATCTGAAAAAAATGACTAAAGAATAAAAGGTCTGGGAGCATAGCTCAAGTGATACAGCACCTGCCTAGCAAGCATGAGGTCCCAAATTTAAACCCCGGTACCACCAAAAAAAGAAAAGAAAAATCACATACCTTCCACCCAGAGATGATGACCATCACACTCTCCTGATTTTAATGAAATTAAGCTGTTATTTCTGTGGAATGGAGGCAATGAAGTAGAGAACTGTTGTTAAACACATTGTTGAGAATCATAGTGACGTGGTCTATGAAACACAAGTCCTGCCAACATCCAGCAAATGGGGAGAAGAGCACCAGAAACCTGCAGGGAAGAAATGCTGCCTTCAAGCCTAAGTTGTATAACTCTTTCAAATGTTTTCCTGTGCAATTTATGGTTGCCTTTCTAAATATTCTCTTAATGATAATAAAGATTTTCTTTACACATATTCTTCCCAGAGTCCTCAGTGCAACATCTAAATACCCTATAATTTTTTGCTTGTATCCACTACAGAACAAGTAAGAAATGGCAGGCGAGTAATGTAGCATCAAAAGGCTTCAACACGATTATGCTGGTTCTTATATCTTCCTTCCTTCTTGTGATTCGCCTTCACTGTTTGCCATAAAAACAGACATATTGGACTGGCAGAGTGACTCAAGTGGTAGAGCACCTGCCTAGCAAGCATGAAGACCTAAGTCCAAACCCCAGTACCATTCAAAAAAAGTTAAAAAAAAAAAAACCCAGACATATATTCAGTACTAACTTTGAGCCTTTCTGTCCATGGGTTCTGACTCTGCAGTCAGAACAGTCTGGCTTTAAGTCCTTTATCTACTGTGTGACCTTAGGCAAGTTCCATTGTTCTTCTGTGCCTCAGTTTTTCTTGGCTATAGACATTAGAATAAAGTTTTTGTCTCATGGGGTTGTTTTGGGAGTTGATGGAGACACCATATAAAGCATTTAGAACAGAGGCTAGCACAAAGCAAGCATTAAATAAATCTTAGAGTAAATTTGTTTTAAATATTCAGTTTGACAAATGGCACCGGGAGGACTGCTGAGCAGAACATTCATTGATGTTCCCTCCTCACTACAAGAAACAATAAAGGTAAAGCACCTGCGTGGGGATGCATGAATGAAACTGTGGGTCACGCTCATTCTCCTTCCGATCATGTGCACGCATGCACGCTGTTGTTCAGATGGCACCAGATTTTCAGGTACACGGCATATGCCAATTACCACACACTCACCACTCTGTTGTCAAACCTGCCACTGTCACGGAGCAGAAAAATGTCCCAAGGCAGGGACAAGGGGCCTTGTTCAGAGAGTCCTGTGAATGAATTCAGAGGCCTCCTGCTTCTACCCAAGTTTGCCACAGCACAAGAAAATCACTCCAGCTGTTTCTTCCATCCTCGGCCTGCTGGAGGCCCAGATCTAAGTCATCCCCGAGAAATTAGAATTTGATCAGCTTCTGAAGCACTTCAGAGGTCTATTTTGGGATCCAGTTCTATTCAGCTAGACAAATATTTGTGTGTTTATTACGAGAAGACACTATTCCAGGTCTAAGGTAAATGAAAAGAGTAAGAAATCCTGACCTCAAAGACCTGGTGGCTCCAGGGCGCGAGTGTAGACAGCAGAGTGAAGCATGCCTGCAGGGAGGCTCAGGCGCAGAGGCGAGGCTCCTGCTGCAGGTGGAGGTGGGCGGGGGAGCGCGGCGCAGCACGTTCCAAGGTGGCTGCGTGGAAGGAGGAAAGCTGGGGGTGTTAAAAGCCTCGGGGTGCTGGGACCTCGCGGCATGGCAGAAGCACTGGATATCAAGTCGGGGGTCATGAAGGACACAGGATCCTGCAAAAGAGACTCATTCTTCCTGCAGCAGGCCATGGGAGCCATTGCTAGTTGTTGAGACAAGGAGAGAGAGCAAGCGCAGCAGAATGACATTTTTGTTATATAAAAGGCACCCCTCTGTCAGCTGTGAGTTTATTCTCATTAAGCTCTTAGTACAGTGGTATAGCCATTGTTTCTAATAATATCTAAACATTATTTCCCCCATTTTTATTCTCTGAGTAATAGGCGCTCACGGGAGTGAGTAGTAGTGCAGATGGAAGATCCCAAACGACGTGACCTCGTGGAAACCGTTAGACAGCACGGTATGGGGAAGGAAGGGGAAGTGCAATGGAGGGGGCTACATTGACTTTAGCACAACGCATGTACAGATATAAAACCAAGGCAAAAATCCCACTGACCAACAAATAGACACCTAAACAATGAATGACGAGAATGAAAAACAGTTAACCCTAAGGGGAGGGCACATGAGAAAGGGAGGGTAAAAGAAGGAAATAAAGAGGTGAATATGGTTGATGTACTCTGTATACAAGAATGAATGTAGAATTTTTAAACCTGTTGAAATTATCATAAAAGAGAGTACGAAAGTAGAAAGTAGAAAAATAGAGGGGATGAATCAATTTGGGTCACAATACATCTATACATGAAATTGTCACAATGAAACACCCTGTAGAGCCATCTTAAACAAATAAAAATGTCTTTTTCAAAAACAGAGGACAGGAAGATAAATCAGGTCTTGTCTGGGAATTGGTACCAGTGGGAGGGGGAAGAATATAAGGAAAGGTGAAGGAGGGTGAATGTGGTGGAAATATTGTGTACTCATGTATGAAAATGGAAAAATGAGACCTGTTGAAACTATTCCAGGAATGGGGGAGATGGGGATGAATGATGGAGGGGCTGAATTCAACTATGATATATTGTAAGCACTTTTGTAAATGTCACAGTGTACCCCCAATACAACAATAATGTGATAAAAAAGAAAAAACAAAAATGATACGGCCTAGTGTTATCATCAGAGAGAACCAGGCATCTTTTTTGTTAACTATGTCTTACAAACCTCTGTCCTGGAGAGTTTAATTTTTTAGCTAAACCAACATATTACCTGAGCACTCTGGTCTTTGGAATATTACAAACTGTGCTTTACAAAAGCAGCGTGGTGCCAGGAGCTGGCAGAGGGAGAAATGGGAAGTTGTCATTCAATCACTGGAGAGTGTCTGACTTGCAGGATAAAAAAGTCCAGAGATCTGTCACACAAGGCAAATACACTTAACACTACAAACTGCACTCTTAAAATGGTTGAGATGGTAAATTTTATATTATGCCACAATTAAAAAAAACTTTTAAAAAATTGTGTCTTATGAGAAGGGCTCTCTGGTCAAGGATGTTTAAAGATGGGGTCTTGTGAACTATTTGGCCAGGCTGGCCTCAAACCATGATCCTCTTTGTCTCAGACTCCTAAGTAGCTTGGATTACAGGAGTAAGCCTGCATGAAACATGCATGCTTATACTTTGGTGACTTATAGAGTTTACAAAATCTCTGAAAAGTCCTGCAATAAAGGAAACCACTTAACTTTGCTTAGAATTTCCAAAGGCAACAGTAACAAATTAAGACATATTACTTTTTCTCAAAACTGTTTAAGAAAATGCTTGTTCTAGACCTTGTGAGTAGAAAATAGTGGGGATCTGTTTTCTGTTCTTTCATGAATGGAATAACATGAAATTCATCAAGCAGTGATTTATTTTTGGCTAGCAATTCCTTTGCCTCTTAAGTTTGAGAAAAGCTCTTAACAAATATTTTACTGTTCTATTCTGTCTTAGAAGTATTTTTTTCTGCTTGCCTGGGGATAGCCTGCCTTGAATTTATGCTTATTGAGCTTAGAGAATCTAGAGTGTTAACACTTTCTTGTCTCTGAAAACACATCTCAGATGTTGTTCCAAGCATTTATCATTGGTATATGTCTAGTTACTTCTATCAAAAATGGGCATACTGGTCGGGTGCAGGTGGCTCATGCCTGTAATCCTAGCTACTTGGGAGGCTGAAATCAGGAGGATTGTGGTTCGAGGCCATCCTGAGCAAATAGTTTGCAAGACCACATCTCCAAATAACCAGAAGAAAATGGATGTGGCTCAAGCAGAAGAGCACCTGCTTTGCAAGCACAAAGCCTAGTGTTCAGACCCCAGTCCCACCAAAAATAAATAAATAAGTAGGGATACTCAAAGGATCCTCTTTGTCAAACATTGTAGAAAAATAAAACACAAGATCCCATCAAAGGTTTTCAGCCTTGGAGATACCACTCAAGAGATGTAAAAAACGAAAATGATGTGACAGAGCTGTCCTTGTAGAAGGATTTGTAAACTAGATTCCAGATGATGTTTTGTCACTCTTTTAGTATATAAGACCAAAATAGTGGAGGAATAGAGAGTCTACGAAATGTTGCGGGAAACGGCAAGGGAAACAAAGTCACCGAGATCACTTTGCAGGAAGCAGGAATTTTACTGTCCTAGCAGACTCAGAGGAGATAAATTCTCAAAGCCCCTAGTCCCCATCAGTGTCAGGAGATGAGTTATATACCCCCCAGGTGGTTTATGTAACCAGGGGGTTTTGCAGTATATGGTTCACAGGTGATCAGAAAGACAAGTCAGTTACAGAGAAACAAGTTGGTTACAGAGTTTCTCCCCTACAGAATGTGATCACAGTCACAGGAAACCTTGCAGAGCCTAGCTGGAGGTCTGTGACACTTCTGAGCTTGCAGAAAGCTGCTTGTAGCCCCCAGAGTAGGGAATTCAAGGTAAATTCTAGACACACAGTAAATCCCAGAAAAATAGCCAAGTTGGCCCCAACATAACGACTTCTACTACAACGACAGAGTTCTGGAATCAGTGTTCCTGAGCCCTCCTCTTTGTTGCTAAATGGAAAAAAAGGAAATCTTTCGAGTAGATTAGAAGCTTGGACTCGTAGGAGTATACCTCATAGGCACACAGATGAAGCAGTTTTCAGCAGTGAATGGAATTGTGTGATGATTTATTGGTGATCTGCAGTGGACATGTCATTGTGATGGCAGTCTCTATGAACATAGCTCCATGTAGGCCATTTCAGTATCATTCATTCCTTCAATAAATGGTTGTCAAGGGTTTGCCACACGCCAGGCACCGTGCTAGCTAGTGGGCATCCCGTGGTGAGCAAATCCACTGTCCTCTGCTTGCATGCAGCCTGCTGTTAAGAAGGGAAGTATCATTGATCAGATAATCACTGGAATGAGTGACGATGATGAGAGTGATGACGATGACAATGATGGCGACAATGGTGATGATGAGTAAAGTATTCAAAACACACTGTTCTGCAAGTGTTAACAAAGTAACTTAACACATCAAGTGGGGGTTCACTGAGGAAGTCGAACTTCACTAGAGGAAGGATGAACAGGTGTGGGGAGGGGAGGGAAAACCTACAGAGGGCAGAGGGCATCCATGAGAGATCTGAGCTCAGGCAGAATGTTTTTGTCGTCTCTGAAGCACTGCCTGTATTTTGCATGGAGAAAAGATTGGACTGATAAACATAACAGTGTTACATGTGAATGCTTGGGGTAGGATTGTTTGTTTTGTATATTTCTGGGTTTTTGTTTGTTTTTTGAAGTACTGGCACACCCCAGACTACCATGAGATCTTGAGAGGACATACAGGGTACATGTTCCTCTTCTGCTGACAGGAACTAGCCCCAAGGAAGAAATGTGTTCAGTCCCTTGACTTCCACAGACTGGGTGATGGTGATACCTTTAAGAGCAGGTCTCACAGGAGATCCTCAGGCTAATTGGAGGAGAGCCACCCTCAGAGGGCTTCCTGTCATGCTATGTGATCTCTTCCTCTGGCATGCACTTCTACTACCACAATGAGGCTCTTTCTGGGGCTGAACGAATGCCAGCACCTTACCTTTGAACTTCTAGAACTGTGACTTAAATGACACTCTTTTCTTTATAAAGTTACCCAGCCTCCAGGATTTCATTACAACAATGAAGTTTACACTAATACATGGTGCTTCCTGAGTATCACACATGTACTGATACTTCTCATTTGTGGAACAGTTTATTCTTTTCTAGAATTTTCTCATTAATCATCTCATTGTTCTCACAATTTGGATGTGAGGTAAAAATAGGTTTCATTATTTTTAACAAAACAGAAATGAAAGCTTAGGATGAAGGTCATCAGGTTTAAATGGTATGTATTTGTCACAGTTTTGCATGATAGAAGCACTCCATCGTGGAATCCATCAAGCCTCTCTACAGGTACATAGAGAAGAAAGAGTTGCATGGTAGGCATATCAGAGCCTTAGAGGAAGACAGGTCCCACTTGGAATCCTGGTGCTGTGCAACCTTTAGCTGATCACTTAACCTCTCTGAGCCTCTCTCCTTAACTATGAAAGGAGTAATTATTTTACCTCACAGAATTACAAAGACTAAATGAGGTGGCATATACAAATCATCTCAGTACTTCATCCATAGCAGATGCCTAATGACTGACACCCCTGATTGGAGTGATGTCACTCAAATGCGAACATCATGAGTGGTCAGTAGCAGACAGCCCTGTCCAACTGCAGAGGAAGAATCGTAGCGAATGCTCTTCCATGAAAAGAAAACGGACCTGGAATGGAAAAGAGAATAAATGTCCTTGCTTGTGTAATTATCTGAGTATTCTCAGAACATTTCAAGACTGCATTGTTGTGCAGGTTAAACAATAGTTATGTATGTCGGATTGCAAAGCCCAGGGTTGCCTCTTTGTATAGCTCTCCACTGCAAGCTATTTTGAATCACTTCATTAGAAAGTTAAGGGTCTAGCATGGCATTTTACATCTACAATTCCCACTATTGGGAGGTGGAGATCAGGATGATTGCAGTTCAAGGTCAGCCCCGACAAAAAGTTAGTGTACCCTCATTTCAACAAATAAGCCAAGCATGCTGGCACATGTCAGTAATCTCAGCTACACAGGTATGGGTAGGAGAATTGCACAGGCATGAGGCAAAAACACAAGACCCTATCTGAAAATTAACTAAAGCAAAGCAAAGGGGCTGGAGGCATGGCTTCAGTGGTAGAGCACTTGCCTAGCAAGCACAAAGCCCTGAGTTCACATCCCAGTACCACAAAAAATAAGTGTCTGAAAGAAAATTAAAGGAACATATTCTACTATTGTTGCATGCATGGTATCCCCGAATGGAAACTATGTCCAGAACAGAACCATGCATAACGCCAGCATTCCCTGGCAAGGGAGCTGACAGTGATAGACTCTGATCAACCCTGCAGGTAAAATCAGGAAATGCATCAGTAGATGTTTGCAGCTGACATTTAAACTGGAGTGGTTGAAGTGAGTGGTGGTGGGATGTCTGACTTACTCAGCAAAGTGTGACACTCCATTATTCATAAAACAGGACCCTAGGACTGGTCTTTTAATGCGCCACCTACAGGGGACACTGGGATGAAGCAAGGAGTCAATCATGCCAGTCTTGTTTTCTCTGCCACTGGTCAGCCATGTCACTTAGCTTTGTGGGTGACCTGTCCTTATCTGTTAAATGCTGCTCATCACACACTGTCTACACTTATGGGAAGAAGGATGCCCCTTAGCTGGAAGCCATCTGTACTTCACTGCCTGTGCCCCTCTTCTTCCTCCTCAATTCATGGACCTGTCACTTGTCACCTGGCTATAGCCATAGCCCTGCTTGAGTTCCCGCCTCCAGTCTTACTCCTTCACATCCACCCATCATTTCTAAAACACCAAGCTCATCGAGTCATGTCACATCACTTCCTACATTCAAGCCTTCAGTGTCCTCCTGTTGGTCTCAGGATACAGCATTGATGTGACCTTAAAGGTCCTTCACTGTCTTTTCTGCCCCAGCTCTCACTTTCCCACACTCTGGATTCTGACTGTACAAAATTACTGCACAAAACACACCTGGACACTGCGGGCCTCTGTGCCTTTGCTTATGCGGCTCTCTCTGCCTGGAATGCTCTTCCTGTTGTGTATGTCTCCACAGAATAAACCATAGATCTCTGCAGAATAGGGACACCATTTCATGCCCTAGTGTTCAATGTGTGCCTAACAGATAGCAGGACCTAATAAGCAGTGAAAGAAAGAATGCAGGAATGACCGTGCTCAGATTGCAACTGGACAGTCACAGGGGTATTTTATTTCCAATGCTCTTTAAATGATAGCCATAGACTACTCACACAAAAAGTTAATCCAGAGGCCAAATACGGTTAATTTTGTAGAGGTTACTTTTACAGAAAGGAGGCTTCCACTGAGCAGGAAAAACACTTGTACTTCTTTCTATAGAGCAATAGATGCTGCCATTGAGGAGGAGCAGGGACACAGGTGCAGCAAGAGCAGGAAAAGGAAATATATCTAGAGATTGGGAATCAGAAAAGAGGATGAGTCTTTGAAGTTGGTGAGGAAGCCAGTGTGCTCATGAAAATGTTTTGAAGAATATTGCTGTGCCTAATTAATGGGAAGTTGAAAATTTAAAACTTCTTCTATGAGCTGGCAGAGTAGCTCAAGTGATAAAGCACCTACCTAGCAAGTGTGAGGCCTTAAGTACCACCAAAAAAAAAAAAAAAAAAAACCCCTCTGGCTATGGCACCCCATTCCATGCTTCTCTGGTTGTTAACAAAAGCCATTGTTTATGAAGATAGGTCTTTCAGAAAGGATTTGGGCATAGCAACTAAAAGTGCAGTGTAGACCTTATGCCACTGTGGGTTAGTGGCTGTTGATGCCTTGCCCTCATCTGTAATGGGGCACCCCCTCATCCCTCCCACTCCATGAGCATTGCCTGCTAATGGCTCGTGTTACTTTTCACTGGAGAATAACCCTTGTTAAAGGCCAATTACCTTGCCTGAGTGATTACACCCTTTCCTCCCCTTTAGGGTCTCCTGTGACTGACAACTGACTAATTCAGGGGCACAGAAGTACGACTCCTTTTCCTCAAGGGGAAATAACTGTGGTGCTTGCTACTCACATCTAGAGCACCTGGGCAATCGTGCCAAGGCCAGCTTTCAGTAAACCACATCCTGGCTTAGCTCTCTCCCCTGCCATCTCCCCTTCCACCAATTCCTTACAAGTTTATCTCTTCCTCAGTAAATCACTTGGAAAATCACTTGGCCTGAACTCTCCATCTAGGGAGACACAGTAGTGGTCTGGAAACCCTCTGTGGGCCAGACCTTCCTGAGGGAAGGATTTGAAAGGGTCATTGCCCATCGGCTATTTTCCCAGATGGAACCTCTGTCAGTCCACCACCTCCACCCTAAGTAGATGTCTCCTCCGTGGTTAGATAGAAAGGCTTTTCTTTAAGTTGAGTCATCTTTTAGGACTCTTTCTGTGTTTATTCTCCTCATGAGCTCTCCCTACTTCAATGTCTGTAGTAGACAGAGTGAATCAGTTGTTTGTCACAGACAGGGCTAAAAGAACACACTGCTTTTCTGAGGTTTATTTTTCTTGTTCCTTCTCCCTGCCTTCTCCTCCAACTCCAAAACAGCAATTGCTTGCATCTCATGAGCATGGAACAGATTTAGCACCCAAAAGACAGCTGGCAACCTGCCCAGTGTGCCATATGTCCCATTTACCCACTTCAGGTGTTCTGCCTCTTGACTGGCAGCTCACAGGCTGGCTGTGGTCCAGTCTGAGAAAGAGAAGATCTGGGAAGATTTGCTCAGCATTATTCATGAGGCCAAATCTTCATCTGGGTTTTAGTTTGCAGGACAGTGTTTATCATCTTCCCATATGGAAATGTACATGGAATCATGGGAAGAGGGCTGGATGAACACTGTGTCCTCATGAGGTGGACATGTGGGGCCACATGGTACTCATATCTTGTGGAGTTTAAAGTGATTGAAAAATTAAGGTGTTGACTCCAAAATAAATGGAAGACATCAAATTCTGTGTAGATGAATTCTATGTGATGTAAACACACACACACACAGACACACACACACACAAAATTCAGGGACCACTCCACCAACTGATCAAAAAACAGCAACCCATCATCTTCTCACTCTTACTCCTGTTTTATTTTGCACTTTTGGTTCTGCTCCCTTAGATGTACTTCTCACCCTAAGTGAATGGCAGAAAATCTCCAGCAAGTAATGATAATTAATTGCTGATAAACTATTGTTTGGGGGGTGCTGAGATGAAGCAGGAAAGGTACAAATCACTAAAACTATTACTCTAATTCACTATTTCATAAATTTTATGTTCAGTTGTAATTTTCTTTCTTAGCCAAAGAGCAAGGTTTTAAAATTGATCATTTACAGATTTTAAAACTACATAGTTATTTTTATTTATTTTCTTAAGGAAAAAAGGTATATTATGTAAAGGAAATATAAAAGGAAATATCTGGGTAAGATACTCCTGACACATTTTGAAATAGTTGTATTTCTTCCAAATAACTTAGAAAAAATTCTTAAACACATTTTAGGCATGTAGTCATTTTATAGAAGATACTGATTCAAGTAAAGGAGCAGAGTTTGCCTGTGTACCAATTTTCAACATGTCCTTGTAAGGTAACCTTGATATTTTCAAGCTAATCATAATAGGCTTAGTATTTTAAATTTCTTTCCCATTTGTTGATTTGAGGCTCTTTAAATTCTTACATTCTTTCTTCATTAAGAAAACCCTTCTGTCTGTGCTGTACCTAGTCCTACTTCTTAAAGCATTAGATTTTTAAAAAAATGAACCCTACTCTGTCACCCCTCCAACTCTGAACACTCAAAGGAAGCAGGACTGAGCACAACTGTATTGAGCACCACCAACCCATAAAGATCTCCAAGCACATTCCCTGCCTTACTTACTTCATCTTCACATAGAAATACTTTCCACCTCCTCCCTCTGCACCTCTCAGCGTATGGACATTCCTGTGTCCATTCTGAGGATGGAGAGTGGTTGGGAGGGGAAGGAAGAAAGTGAAATGCTAAGGTGGATGGATGTGTGCTCCTATTGACCTCTTCACCTCCTTGGAATCTCTTCTCTCTCTTGGCAGATGAGGTAAAGGACCTAGGCTTTCTCACAGAGTAGTGAGGGCTTCTCTACAGGAAATGGGGTTAAAAGGAAAGGAATGAGGAGCTGATCAGATAGTATTTTCTTTTTAAAAATATTATCTATTTTGGAGAAGTACTTCATTCATGTTACTTACACATCATTATTTCAAAACATACAGTGAAAACTCTGTTTCCCACAGCATATTCTTATCCTCTCAGTTCCTGGGCACGTTGTTGACTTCTGCACTAAAAGAGATAATTTCTCACTAGTTTGTGTATAATTCCTATTTTTGAGTATTCTTCAAAAATCAGATAGAGATGCTCATATATTTAATTTTCTTGGAACTGCTGGTATGGTGGTTTATATTGACATAATCCTAAATATTTGACACCCCCTTGGTCGTTATTTCATAATGTGTTGACACATTCTGTTTACTAATATTTCTAGTTACGCTTTGTACATTGGCATCCACAAGTCATATTGCTCTGTAAGTTTGGGATTTACTTGTGTATGCTTTATCAGCTTTACATCTTTTGCTATTAGATTTGTGTGTACTACATGAAAATAATTTGGAACTGTTTCTTTTATATTTTCCTCCCAGATGTTCTGGAACTGTGTAGATTACACTATAATTATGTTACCCTTAAAGGTTGGATAGAATCTTCCTATGGAAACATCCCTTGGGGTGGTGAGGGGGATCCCTTTAATAACTTGCTATATTTCATCTATAGAAGTGGACACTTTAAGGATTTTGTCTGTTTGTTTTAATGAACAAGTGTATTGTTTTTTAGGCAGGTAGATGGCTTCAATAATCCATTCAAGGCAGATCCCTTAGTCCTACTTGATGAAGCTCATGTCTTTTAAGTACAGGCAGAATCATTACAACACATGCTGGGCCATATTTCTGGATCAGACGATGTAGTCTGAGCAGATTTGTGGCTAAAGGGGCCCAGATTTTTCTGTCCCTTTTAAAGCTAACTTTGATAATTTACATATTCCTAAAATATTTATTTAATCATAGTTTTTAATTTTATGTACATAGAATTGAACAAAATGTTCTCTTATGAATGTTTATATGCCTGCGATTCTTGGTTACTTCCCTCTTTAAAAAGGCTTTTTGCTGGTGGTGGTTTGTTTGTATTTTATCCCTTCCTTTTTTTTTATCTGTTTTATTTATTTTTTTCTTTATTCATTTATTTACATGTGTGTACATTGTTTGGGTCATTTCTCCCCCCTGCCCCCATTCCCTTCTTCTTAATTAAGTTGGTATTTTAGTTCATGTGGGCTACTGTGACAGAAATACCATAAACTACATGACTTATAAATAACAGAACCATATTTCTCCCAGTTATGGAGTCTAAGACATTCAAAATCAAGGTGCCAGCAGATTCAGTGCCTGGGGATTCATATGCCTTCCTACTGTGTCCTCACATGATAAAATGGGTGAGGGGGTCTCCTCTAGGCTTCTTTCATACTATCTTCTCTCCACACACACAGACCCTTCACCCAAATACCATCACCTTGGATTTAAGATTCCAACATATACATTTAGATATATAGGGAGGAGTATGGATATAAATATTCAATCCATTGCAGTAAGTAAGCAATTTGTTGTTTTTTGAAGAACAAACTATTGGTTTAGTTCTACCATTTTAGTGTTTACTAAGCTATTGATATCTCCTTTTATTTTCTTCCTATACATGTATTTCCTTAAGTTTATTTTATTGTTTTTTCTAACTTTATCAGTGGGATGCTTTATTTTATCAATTTCTTATTTATTTTAGATATCAATGAATTTTCCTTTTAGCATTACTTTAACATTTTAAAATCTTCTTGTATGTTTCATTTTTCTCTTTTATTTTTCATCCTTTATGTCCCTTATTGGTTTTTTTGTTGGTAGTGTTATTTCTGTTTTTGTTTTTGTTCTTTCTGCAGTATCTATTTGGCCTTGTGTTTCTTAGAGTTTCATTTTCATGTCTATAATGGTTTTGTGTTTCTTAGAGTTTCATTTTCATGTCTATAATGGTTTTCTTCTCTTCTATTTACTTTCTGAGTTTTATCCTGTAACAATTACCTCTTGTTATCTCTCCATCATGTCCTGACTTCTTGCATTTCTGTTTTATGGCCTACTCTCATTTCTTATGTTTGTTCACAGTTTTTATTTGCTTCCTGGCAACATTCTTCTAGACCTTCTGATTCCTGAGTGCAGGGCAAGACATGTGGAATAGTGCATGTTAGCAGGGATCGACAAACAAGGATTGCTTTTCCTTGGCTGACACCAAGAGAAACTGCTTCCTGCAAGTATGACTTGTCTCTATGATTTTTCATGTAGTGCATACCTAGTTCCTCTCTGCTTCTCTGAATTAAACTGGTTAGCCCATTTCCACCACCACTGTTTCAGGTAATGTGTATTTGGAACAAGCTGATGACTTCAGAAAGTGTGTCTTTGTCAATGCTTTCTGAAACCTTCTACAGCTGAGTTCTTGTCATAGAGTTCTCTGCTTGGCTCCTCTACAGTTTCCTCTATGCATCTCCCACGTGAACCTGATTGCTTTTGGAAATGCTTACAAATATTTTGGAGTTTTTCCTCCTAGTATTGCCAAAAATTGAGTGCACTTTTGGGTGGTTTCCAAGAGAAGAAGAGAAAATACTGAGTTATAAAACTATGTGCATGTCAGAATTCCCTGTTGGTCTTTAGGGGGCAATTCTCTTTTCATTAGTTCACTTTTCCTTGGAGAGTGGTAAGATCTTTGAGATAAAAGGGCCAAAAAGGCAGTCACACTGCTCTTCAGCTGGTCTTCTTACATTTATGAGCCCTATTTCTTTTCTAGGGGTATGATTTTGCAATCTCTGTCCCCCCTCCTTTCATCCCTCCCCGTTTCTTTCTTTTTCACCCTCATCTTCAAATACTAAGAATGTAAAGGTTCAGGACCTGAATTATATGTAGCTTTTCACCCCCTCCTTGAGGTGTTTAGTAGTCAAGAAATAGAAGAAAGTTCAGCTGATCATGAGAAAAGATCCAGATGATCAAGCAACACAGAGCATCTAGACAGACAGCAGGTGCAGTCAAGCATTAGTGTGGTGTCAGGGAGTCACGGTTGCAATGACAGCATATTGAGAGTCCAGAGAATGCAACAAAGTTCTAGGCAGGCAGCAAATTCCTTCAAAATTTGGTAGGATCCAGACTCTATCACTGAGAATGAGAAACAAGTGGTAAAAGAAAACAGGCTCTTAGTTCTTGGAAGACTGGAACTTCAGGCAAGAGATCAAGATTGATAGTCAGGACTAGATTCATGGACACATGACCTATACAGTTACCTAGTGTCCCCTGATCAGAAGGGACCTATGCTTGGCTTACTGCTCTACTGTCAGTATCTTGAAATCTTAATAATTTTCAAAACAGGGGCCCTCATTTCCATTCTGCACTAGGTCCTGCAAATTCTGTTACAGATGCTGTATCACTCAGCCCAGAGCCTCAGGAAGTCCTATTCCTTCTGTCCATTTCAGCTCAAATACTCAAATACCCTCTCTTTCCCTTTTATTCTTATCATCTAGGACATCTCAGTAGATACTTATTTAATATATTAATATAATGGTTACCAGAGGAAAGCACAAGTTTCAAATGATTGACCTTGGGCTTTTTCAGTTCCCCCTTGTCAGGAGTGAGATCAAACTATAGTCTGAGGTGGGATGAACCACAGGTTAATCAAGTCTATGTATTGAAACACATAGAAGTGACCCATCAGAGAGCACACATGAGTGATACCAGGAGTCTTACCGTAACACCCAACCACCCAAATCTAGTGGGATATTACCTTCTGTTTCACTGAAATAATTTGGAGACAAGGAAACTGTAGAGCATTGGTTCATTTGACATGTCTGGGTACAAACAGCTACACAGGTTTTATAGCCTCCTCACTATTGACACCCTAAGCCTTTTCATTTTCTAACCCTCTTAATGGTGGCCCACTGTAGATCTAACTGTCAGGGCTTACCAAGATCATCTGCCTCTGCGTGCCGGTCCTCCACCAGGGCCGTGTGAGGACTGGAGGAGGAATGGCCCCAGGGCCATGTGAGGACTGGAGGATGAATGGCCCCAGGAGCTTGTGCTTGCCCCATCACCATGCCCTTATTAGACAGTTTTGTAGTTAACTTTTAAATAGCTTCTGAGACTTATTTTTAGATCCAATTTTAACCTTCATAATAGTTCAGTTTTTTGTTTTCCTTAGAAACTGGACATTCTTGTCTAATCAAAGGCCAGTGTTACCCTGCTACTAAAACCAGACAAGGACACAACAACAAAAGAAACTATAGACCAATATCTCCAAGGAATATCGATGCAAAAATTCTCTAACAGCACATCAAGAAGATAGCTCTTATAATCGAGTAGAATTTATCCCAGAGATACAAGAATGGTTCAACATGTGCAAATCAGTAAATATAACCCATCTTATCCACAAAATGAAGGAAATAAATCATGATCTTTTCAATAGATCCAGAAAAAGCATTTGATAAAATTCAACCTCACTTCATAATTAGAATTCTGAACAAATAAGGTATCAAAGGAACATATCTCAGTGTAACAAAGGCTATGTATAAGACTGAACATGCTGGCTCATGCCAGTAATTCCAGCTACTTGGGAGGGGAAGATCAGGAAGATCACAGTTTGAAGCCAGTCCAGGCAAAAAAAGTTAGCAAGGTCCTATCTCAGCAAATAAGCCAGGTGTGGTGGTACACACTGTAATCACATCTATGCAGGATGTGCAAGTTAGAGGATCATGTTATAAGGCTAGCCCTGCGTAAAAACACAAGACTCTATCTGAAAAATAACCAAAACAAAAAGGGCTGGAGGTATTCCTCAAGTGGTAGAATGCTTGTCTAGCAAGTGCAAGGCTCTGAGTTCAAACTCTAGTACCCCCAAAATAAATAAATGAAGGCTGTAGATAACAAACCCACAGCCAACATCACACTGACTGGAAAAAAGATGAAAACTTTTCCTCTAGGTTCTGGACCAAGACAAGGTTGTCCACTCTTGTCACTCTTATTCAACATAGTACTGCAAGTCTTAGCCAGAGCAGTTAGGCAAGAAAAGAAATAAGGCATACAAATAGACTCCAAAGACTATTAGAACAGATAAATGAATTCAGTAAATGTGCAGAATACAAACCAACATCCAAAAATCAGTAGCATTCATATACACCAATAATGATACTGCTGAGAAAGAAATCATGACAATCCCATTCACAATAGTTTTAAAAAAAAATACCTAGGAATAAACTTAACCAAAGAGGTGAAAGTCTTCTTTTCCTAATAATTTTACTACATAAGATAAAAATGATCTTATGACCTCCAAATGATCAGCATTCCTTCATCTTTTTGAGTACTTCCCCTTTACCCCTGTTTTACCAAGTGTCTTTTACATGGCAGCAGCCCAAATAATCCTCAGTAAAGCAAAATCTCTTCCTAACTCATGAGATCTACCAGTAAATAATAATCCCTCTCCAGAGAAACTAGAGGGTGTGGCAAATGCATAGGAACATTAATTCTTCTTCATCTGTAGTAAAATATCTGACAATCAACCACTTAGTACCAGGATCCAGGAGAAATTCTGGGTAGCACTAGGCAGCCAAAACCAAAAACAAAACAACTCTAGTTCTCCATTTTCCATTGGGTACTACAAAGAACCAAAATGGCCTAATGACCTACTAAAATCAAAATTAAATCCTCATGTGTTTAAGAAGAAGACTAACAATCAGAAAAATAAATGATGAAAACTGATTTAACAGTTTGGCCAAATTCTTTCTATGATTCTTTTTCCATTGAAAAGAATTTATTATTCAGGAAAAGCGCCTCCTCTATCTAGCTACTACTCAGTGGAGTTCACTTTTTCCTCTTCTTCCATGTTTCCATTTAGGTGCCATTTCTGTTTTAAAGGAGCTTCAGTTCAAAGAGCCACAGCCATCTATGCTTGGCCTTCTTCCTGCTTTTTCTCTAGACTAGGTGCTGGTGAGCCCTACTGGGCTTGGGCCCTGAGGGAACATTTCTGTAAAAATTGTAGTCTTGCTCTCAGGAGCACTAGGTTTCTCCAGGGATTGCTCAGTTCCAGAAGAGCAGGCCAGAGAGCAGGAACCATGGATCTCATCCAGCCATGGCTCCGGGAGATAACAGGTTTTGCATTGGACCACACACGCTTTTTCATTTCTAGCATGACCCATAGATCTACAGTTTACATCAGCAATCATATACACAGGAATTCTGGCAGTTCCTCCCCCCATAGAATATATAGTTGGGGGAGACAGACTGGAAAGTGGTCACTTGCAGTCAAACTGTAGGGAATTTTAGTGTGTACCTAGGTGTTTGTCCCTCCCTTACAGACCCGGACAGATTCCAACTAGTTCTACATTCACATTCCTCTCTAGGATCTTTGTTTAATATTACAACTGTCATCCTTGGTGAAAAAGCAAGAATTTTTTCCCATGTAAAAAAAGAACCAAATTATATATGGGGGTGGGGTCTGAACTTAAAAACAACAGCCTACACATTGCCTCAGGGTGGGCAGGGAAATATCAAGGCAGCAGGATTACCTACTGGGGAGTAAATCAGATCACAGTAGGTGAGGGCTGATTGGCCAGCCACGTGGGGTTCTCCTTCATCCTCCTTCACACTGTAAATGCCAAGCAATAGGGTAGGAGGAGCGCAGCATAAAACAAACATACAAAGGATAGAATTATAGTCCTTTTATATTTAAAAGTGATTTCTAGTATAGTCTGTGTTTATATGATTCAAATTAAGCATTCTATATATTTTAAAAGTCAACAAAAAATTCCCTTCTAATTTAAAATGACTAACAGAGAACACAAAATACAAAATTTCCAATTATAACACCATCTGTGGGTTCAAAACTGAACCCACAACATCATTCCCCACCCAAGTCAGCCTCCCCTGTTTTCCCATGGTCCTGTAGATGGTCTCCACATTCCCAGTCATGAAATTAGTAGGATAAGCATTAAGTCTTCCTTCTCCCTTCATCCCAATGTCAATTAATTTTCAGATGCCGCTGGTTTTACTTCTGCAAAAATTCTGAGAACTCTTTTTTTCTTTGCTCTCATCACCACTATTTGAATTTAGGCTCTCACCCCTTTCTCCTGAGCTATTAAAATCACTTCTGGTCTTTTACTTCACTACATCATTGTATCTACATGTGCTGTTAATAAAAAGCTACTGGCCACAGGTGGTTATGGAACATTTGAAATATGCCAGTGCCAATTGAGATATATAGTAAATGTAAATGCATACCAGATGTGGTATAATTAATACTAATAGAATAATTTAAAATATCTTCCTGATAATTTTTACATTGATTACATGTTGAAATGATAATATATGTACGAAAATTAACTTTACCCTTTTGTGGTGACTAGAACATTTAAAATTATATATGTTGCTTTAAATATAATTCTATTAGCATTGATACAGAACACAGTGAGGCTTATGTTACTTTTCATCTCAATAAATTTTTTTGGCAGTACTGGGGTTTGAATTCAGGGCGTCATATTTGCTAGGCAGGCACTCTATCACTTGAACCACTCCTCAACAGTTTTAGCAGCTTCTCATTACAATAGAAGCAACAATTAACATGTATTATTTTACAAAATGCTTTCAATATATGTCTCCTTCAGTCTTAAATCCAAATCTATTAGTTCAATCTACCATGCCCCCAATCATCTGGTGCCAACCTATTTTCCATTCATTCATCTACTCATTCCACAGACAACGCATTATCATCCTCTTTACCCTTGTTTATACCCTCCCTACCTGCCTCTAAACATGTCTGCTACACAGTTCCCATTTGAATTCTTGCATTTATTCCATCCTTCCCTCCACTTCATTTTCACATGCTTATATCCTTCCTTCCTTCACTATATCTAATAAAACCTTCCCTGCCAGAAAAACACTCTTCATCCCCTTCCAAACTCCTTTAATACTAGTCTGTACAAGTTAGTCCATGATATTCAGAAGAGCGTGTCTGGCTTGCTTATTTATTCAGCCTTTCAAGCCAAAGCAAGCTTGGCTGAATTCTTTCCCACCAGGTTAGGCAGAACATTCCATCTCTCTGTCCTACTCTCATTCCCTCATTGGGCACTTGCAAGAACCATGGGGCTCATGTGGCCTAGGAGGGGACCTGGTTTCACAAAGACAAAGATACTCCTCACCCAGGCCAGAGGGGTGCTGCAGGCTTGATGCTTCCTCTGATCCCAGCAGGTTTCAGACCCCTGAGGACTCCAACAAGACACTCAAGATCCTGCTTATGTGGAACTCATTCTGTTACATGCCGGTATGAAATGTTGTGGGCCGGTGTCAAGGGGTCTTGCCTTCACAGGCCAGAGACCTGGCTCATGAGGCAGCTGATAGACTTGTGAGACAAGTCTGGTACACAAAGTAGGATTTATTAGAGAGAAAGGAAAGGCTACAGCTAGAGCAGTGCAGCAGAGCCTATAAACTGGTGGCTCCCTGCTCAGGTGAAGGCTTGGGCTTTATATGGATGCTTTAACTCTGGGTTAGAGTAAGGGTTAGGTGGGCTTTTTTCCATTGGCCCTGAATTTGTATGTGTGGGCTCTCTTCAATGAGCTGGTCTGTTTGCCCCTTCTTGGGGGAAACAACCTTGAGAGCATTCTGTTTATCAGCCCTGTGGCAGATTTATGAGACCATGTATCTCATAAATGCAGATTTATAAGTCCTTCTCAGGGTGCAGGGCTCATAGTGCTCTCCATGGGGTATGGGATACTCACTTATCTGTCCTTTAGGTTCCCAGACCCAACAATTCCTTTGGGTCTGCTCATCTCTCCCTTGAACAAACATGCCAGTCTTCATTTCCACACCCTTCTCCAGACTAATCCCCTTCCTCTTAAACTCCATAGCAAGAAGTAAAAACAAGATTACAATGGCTTCCCAATATAATGCCCTCTTTCCCTTGCGCCTCCACCTCTTCTCAGGAAGTTTTCTGGTTCAAACATCTCCTCAGAGATGGCTCAATCCCTTCGCATTTCACTCCCACCAGCACCTTTACTAGAGCAGTGTTTCACTTTGTTTTGTTCTCAACGCAAGCTGGACACTCTGTGCATATTATCTCACTTAATTCTCCTTTATTACTTTACTTGGAAAAGACAAAGTAATTGTCTGAGACCACACAGCTAGTAAATAGAGGAAGTGAGATTTTAAACAAAGTCTTACTGGTTCCTAACTCCATGTTCAGTCATTAGTCTGGATCGCTTTAATTTAAATGTAGTGGATAAATATGTAACTTATCACTACTAGGTCCTAAGAGCACTGCTCATTCTACGGCCTACAGGGTGAACCTATAGAGCAATACCTATAGGATATGAATGAAAAGTATTTGTGAAAAGGGAGAGAGGGAAAACAGGAAATTTTCATCTAAACTCTTAAAAGAGCCCCAGGGTCCCAAATTATTTTTCAGATGTCATTTCTACCTTATTATTATTATTATTATTATTATTATTTTGTTTGATTATTTTTGAGACAGGGTCTCACTACATAGCACAAGCTGGCCATGATCCTCCTGCTCCAGCCTTTGGAATGCTAGATTATTGGCATACTCCACCACACCTCACTATTTCTACATCCTTATGATATAAAATTAGAAACCCAAGTGAAAAACAAAGTCTCTTTTGCTCACTTCATCATTCCTGGCCTAAACAGCTCCAATCTCCCTAATACTTGGACAAATCATCCCTATTTCTGTTCAGCAGTTAGAGACCCTGATTGCTATAGGTGATTTGCAGAGTAGCTGGGATGCTGGGGATGTTACAATGGAGGAGTAGATTGTCTAATTACCATTATTATCATGAAGTGTGATTGACAAAGCAAAAAACAAAAGCATTCTTCCCAAGGCATGTTTTATTCATTTGCAGGGTTTACTTATGTGTCAGAACAAAGCATTGCTAATTTACCTGATGAAGATTCTTAGGTTTCAACCTCAAAAATAAAATTTCCATTTGAACATTATTATTATAAACAAAAATACACATATACACACAAATAATGAGAGGAGCTATGTTTTTTAAAAAGCATCCCTAATTTACCTGATAAAGAAGTTTCTTAGATCTCAACCATAAAAGTAAAATTTCCTTTTGAACACTGTTAAAGAACTACATGTGTGTGTACAGAATGTGAAGATATATATATTATTATATATAATTATATATATTATATGTATATATATTTAAGTGAGAACAACAATAAAGCCATATCAGATGCCTTTGTCTTCATGTTTGAGACCTGGCAGATTTGCCACTTTTAGTAAATAGCCTATGATATGCATTTTTGGGGTGAAATCTCATTTCTCTTGTTCTGCTGTTACTATGGTTACCATCCTACAGAATCCCTGCACACACCAATAAAAAAAAAAGGAGGAAAAGAGAGCACAAACATAAATCTGATTATTAATATACCCCTCCAAGCTCGGGGAGTCACTGCTGTGAGCGTGCCTAGGGCCTGGCACTGATACCCCAGTGTTGCCTTCTAACCCAATTTCCAGTGCCACTGAGGAAGGCAGCAAATACTTGGGAGAGAGACTAGGCCGGATACAGCTCGTTGTGATCACAGAGCCCAAACACCTGAGCCACAGAGTCCTAACCTGTCATAGACAGGAACGTGTGACATGTGAGAAGCCATGGTCCAAAGGCCTGGTTTTTAGGGAGGTGAGAAAAACAAGGCATGGAGGTAGGGTGGGCATAAGTCCCCAGGGCCAAATGATTTTTGCCAAATTTCTTTCTCAAGGCAGATCTATCATTGAACCTCAGTTTTCTAATCTCTTATATGAGGATAAAATAATAATGCCCACCTCACAGTGCTATCATGAGGATTAAGTATGATAGTCGCTGTGATTCTATTCTGGGAAGTCACAGTATTAAAAAATGCAGTTTCTAGTCATTGTAGTTATGACATTACTCTGACTGACTGGGAAAAACTTCTCAATGAGTCCTCTCAGATCACCAGGCAGGAGGCCTCCTTGCCACTCATCCCTGCCCCTCATTCTCAACATCTTATATGCACTTAGAAGAAGCACACTGGTCCAGGAATTTTTAATTTCAAATGAATTTCAGTCCTCATTTGTTGTGTTCACATACTGTTCACTTTCTGCACATGCAAACAATTTTTAATCAAACTTTCTTTTCCCTTGGCAGTAGGGATGATTAGAAATGCCAGCTCTTAGGACGCAAATGGGTCCACAATCAATTCTAAGCTAAAAGTGGAATATTTAAGTAAATTTAAAACTGTAAAGCTGTATTCATCTGTTCTTTCTTTGATAAAGAATATTCTTCCATGAGAACAGTGAATCTAAGTTTTGGGCATGAACATTTCCAAATGTTCAAATTAATAAAAGTGAGGCATGATCTAAAGTAATTTTTTGTTTCAAAAGTGATGGCACAAAAAACAAAAAAAAAAAGTGATGGCACAGTAAATTGCCTTAATCTTATTATTGAAGGAATAGAAGAAATAGGGATAAGATAATGGAGACTCAGGATCTAGTTTTCCCTTTGCCATCAACTTGGCGAATAAAAATTTAGAAAAACAACCTAACCTTTGTTTACCTGTTTTCTTATTTGCAAAATAAATTGCACATTCCTTATTCATCTTACTAGAGTTCTTGCTATAAAACTAAATGTTTGATGTCAATGTGCTTTAAAAATGAAAAGAATTCCAATGCTATCTAAAATCTTCATTGCTTACATTTTATTAATATCTGTTCTCAAGGGAAGCAATGTTTAAGTTTGCAATGAAGTGTGACTCAGTTCTTATCTCTTGAGGTCACTACATAAACATCACCCTTGCATAGGCCGTCATGGAAAGTTCTACCACCAGGCTGGTTCAGTGATCCCCCAGTCTCTTGGAGAAAGGACTTCAAGAGAATGAGGGACTTTTTGTGTTAGCTTTTGAGGCACCAATATTGTATCATTAATTACAGAGTGTTTTTCCCCTCCTCCAATGAGGCCTGGAAACTAGTAACATGATGAATTAGATCAATCTATTATGTCAATTTATTTTTATTAGGATGTTTAAATCATCAAACTAATGATCTAATCCATATTTCCAAGCAAGTTAATGAAATGCATGCAGTTATAATCACATTTAACCCAAAACTATACAGAAGTTGATAAATTGCTCTACAAGACTGCATGACTGCCATGTAGTGATTCATGCCTCTGATCCTAGTACTGGGGAGGCTGAAGCAGGAAGATCTTGAGTTCAAGGCCAGTGTGGGCTACATAGCAAGACCCTGTCTCAAACATATAAACAAACAAAACCACATTCCATTATATTTTAGTAATGCTTCTTACTTACTAGTAGAAAAAACCAAAGAGAAATACTGCTGGAAATTTTTTAAATAACTTCTTGTGGGAATCTATTTCAACAACTTGCTGATTTCATCAATATTCTTGTGATTCCTTCTAATCAACTGGAAATCAATACTTGATATTTTGAAAAACAAAATCGAAAGAATTTGTTATACCTCTTTGTAATTTTACCAAATATTACTTACTAAATTTTGCTTTATAAAGCTGAAAATGTTAACAATTCACCTTTATGAAGATAATAGGATGGTTAGTGAAGTAAGAGAGACAGAGACAGAGACAGAGACACAGTGGAAGAGACAACCACACTTTCAGTTCTGAAGCTTTTTTGTGCTTAGGAAGGATGAGGTCCCTTTGGTTTGTGTGCTGTGTCTTAAATCCACTCACCTCCTCTTTCTCCCAGTTGCTCTGGGCTACGTCAGGCTTTCATCTCTTTCACCTGGACCATTGTAATTAACGTCTCCTTTGGTCTCCTGCCTCAAATCTTTCCTACTTCCATTACTTTTCCTTCCCACCAAAGGGTGAGTGAATTTTCTAAACACAAATCAGATCATTCACCAGTCTAAAATTCTTGAGCAAATCCCTGGCTGTAGAGCAACCCCCCCTCACACACCCCCTCTCTGGGAAAATCTGCCAGCATCCTCTTCCAGGAATACCCTATTGACCTTTCTAACGCTTTGTCATCCTTCAAGTGTCAAGTGTCCCTGAGATGCTCTCTCAAAGCTGCCCTCTCTCCCTTAAATTCCCTAGTAGCTTTACCCTCTAAGTTAACCTCTAGGTAGTTATTTCAGTGTGTATACTCATCATTTTATTTTGCAGTGTTGAAGTTACCTCTTGCTTTTGCATATTTATCACAGTGCCTGACAAAAACACTCAAAAAACATTGATTGAAAAAAAAAGAAAACACAAGGTATATGGTTTGGTGTATGTTTGAATTTCAAATATTGTTCCTTGGTTATAATCATAGTTCTATTTTTACAGACTATTTAACAATGAAACAAGCCAATACCATATACCACTTTAATGCTGCTTTCCTTTCGACATTTACTCTACTAATTTAAAAGCTGTTAAGTAAGACGAAGTCTTCCAAATCAGCCAAGTGAACTGCTGTATCAGTTGGGAGCAGTTATTGCTCCACACAATTCCTAATATGATTTAAACTGGAGGCAAGCATTTTTAGCTTGAAGCTAATTGCAAATAAGATGTTAATAAAATTTAGAGCTCCCTCTAACTGCATTCTGTGCATGTGTTTTTTTACAGTTGTGAACTGTAAACTGAGGATACACCTGTGTACCCCAAGTGTACAAAAACGTCATCCTGGCAGGCACTCATAGAGATTGGGGGCTTTATTTGCCTGGCTCTGCTCTTTTCTCACATCCACCGTAAGCCCTAGTTTCAGAAGTTCTGGGTCACTTGACCTGATACAGCCTGTGGCTCAGCTATATTGTGAGAAATGGGAGTTGTAGAAATGTTAGGTTCCAATTTGAAATAGAGATAAAGGAAAAACCTCAAAGAAAACCAAATATATTCTGCAGCTATGTTTAGACTCTATTATTGAATTAGCTCTATCATAGTTATACGACGGTTGTTCTCTGTTAACTTTTTTTGGCTTTGATAACTGGATTTCTGAGCAATAAATTAGATCAATTGTACTGTGCTGAGAATCAAATTAACTGCAAGAAACTTCAAAATAATCAGATTTTCTCTATTTATTGTAAGTACATTTGGACAAAGGAATGGAAATCGGTTTCCTAAAGATACCTATAAGAAAAATGATTTAGTGAAAATAGACATGAACCATCAAACATTCAAATACCATTATTGAGATTTTATAAATATTGAAAATTAATTCAGAATTGTTCATGTCTAATAACTATAGATCTAGACTCCTAACTGTATTGCTTTCTGTGTGATATAATGGTATAAAACGCAGCTTACTTAGTAACACCTGGAGTAGTTAGCATGGCTTGAGTCTTGGAAATAAATTCCACTTTTACCTAAAAGGGTAAGGAAATCACTGTTTAGTGCTTCAGTTCTTAAGGAATTAGGCTTACCACCAAATTGGCGACCGGCAGGAGGAGTGTTAACTCTTCTTAACTGAGGTAAAAATGACACGCAGGAAAACAGTGAGCACAGAAATCATGTCTTCATGTTGGCTGAGCCATCTGGGCTCTGACCACATGAATTATTATTGCTCCACATTCCAATTTTTTTTTACATAAAGAAGATTTTAATATTATATGGATAATGAAAATAATAGCTTACAACTGGTTATATATTGTTATATTTGACATATATTGCTGTATATTGAATGTACATTTATATATTTGCGGGGGAGAAGTGCTTATAAACAGTGCAGTGTACTCGTTAGGAATATGGGCTTTACTGTGATGGACTTGGGTTTGAAACCCAGCCACAGTACCTGAGTAACTCTGTCACCTTGATGCTGAACTTAACTCTACTGAGATTTAGTCTCCTCACCTGTAAAATGTGGAAATCATAGTATGTACTTCAGAGGGATGTTGGGGTGGGGAAAATGAAGAAATGTCAGTAAAATGCTTGGCTTAGTATGTCCAGGTTCCAATTCTGAAAATGTGTTAAGATTATAGAAACCCATACTTAGTGTCCAGGGTAGATCTAAGATGCCGTGTTCACCTTTCCCCATCACACACACCATCTCCCGCGGGTGTGTGCACAATGTCTCTTGCAAGGAAGGTGAACTGCACCTTCCTGCAACTGCCCTCCTGTGCTTTTCCAACCCCTACAAGTTAGAGGCTTTCTAATAATATTTATTTTTTCCAATAACTATTTCCTATTAATAGGACGGCTCTGGAAGGTCTAGTTTTCAGGGCATTGTCTTTTAAAATAACACTCAATAATATCTGAGTCCTTAGAAAAGGGCATTCTTTTATACTGTCAGATCATAAATCATTTCAAATTTAGTAAGTATTGAGAAGTTAGAAAGAAGTAAATATTTGGGATAGTTACTAGCCTTAAGTTTTTTATAAACCCTTGAAACTTATTTGCTTGTAGAAACTTATACTAAAGATTGAATTACATACATTTGCAAATATTGAATCATACAACTACTCATCACATGTTTATAAAAAGAAAACCTAGAAACAAATTATTTCATTATAGGAGATTAGTTAAGTAAATTAAGCTTTTAAGACAGTAGGATACTACCAAGCTATGAAAAGATCTTCACATATAATTTTAAATAAAAAGATCAAGTTAAAATGTAATCAACCTTTTTGGTAAAAAGCAAGAAAGCATACATGCTGACACATACACACATACATGAGTTTGTATGTGTGTATTTGTATGTATGTAGAAAAGAAGAAAAATTAGCCTCCCTGGTTTGTGGAATTAGTTATAGATATTTTTTGTATTTTTTCTTTGCTTACTTATTTTCTTCTAGATTTTCTATAATGATGTTTGTTTGTTTATAAAAAACAAAGGGAACATTTGCTCAAGGAGAAAATTTGCTCAAAGCAATGTACTGAAGTGATCTATTTCAGAGGTGAGATGTAGCTCAGTGGTAGAGCACTTGCCCAGTATGCATAAAGCCCTGAGTGTGTGATCCTCAGCACAACAAAAAATTACTTTTGAGTATTCGTCATACTTTGATCACTGATCACTTCCATATTTAAGTTATGGAAGTCCACACAACATTTCCTTGATATTCATCTATGCCCATTTCTTTTCCCTGGGCTCTTGTTTTGTATTTCTTGCTTCGTTTCTATTTGGTTAATAATGAAAAATTGGTACTCAGCACACTTACACAATCCATCCTGTATTTGAAGATAGGAATCAAGTCATCTGTTTCTCATTTTTCTCTTCAGGCCAAATAAACCCCATTCCTTTCCTCTTCTTCATGAACCTCTTTCCTATTTCTTTCATCTTTATTTGTTGTTCATCTCTAAACACTCTGTGCTTTCTTTATGTAGAATTGAAAATGTAGTGATCAAACTGAAGACAATCACAGAAAAATTTGACTAAGACAGACTACAATGGGAAGAGCATGATATGACTTTCTTATCACTCCCAATTGTGTATTCACCTTATGTTTATAAACATTTACTATTTCTCAGGGTTTTCTGTTTCTTGGCTACCTTTTCTTCTTATATTTTACTTCAAATTTTAATGTCTGCAGTTAAATTTTTGTCCTAATTGTTTTCTCTCCCCTTAGAGCTTTTTTTAAATTGCTTTTTTCTTGGATAGGAAATTTTCTCAAAAATATCAAGGTCATTTTAAATTCATTCAGCAGTGTTAAAAGCAATAGTAATCCCTCCCGATTGAAAATTTTCTGGAGATCTGATAAGTGTATTCCTGATTCTGGGTCACGAATGTTGAATACAAATGCAATAGCCTTAGGGCTTATTCCAATATACACTACATTGGCCTCTTCCTCTAGATCATATACTTGATTTAACTTTCTGCTGTCATCACAATAGGGCAATAAGCACCTTATTGATGACACGTGATGTGTATGGCATTAAAAGAAATGTCGGAAATCAAAATAAATTATGTAGGTCACTCTACCTTTATTTTTATTGTGTGTCAGTAGCATCCAAAGAAACACAGGAGGTGCAGTGTGCTTTAATTCTACATGCATTTACTGTGGTGGCTTTTTCTTAGTTAATCGTCAGCAGTGGAAGAATTACATTGATGAAATTTTTCTAGCCTTCAAGGATGGTAAAGTCACAGCTGTGTGTCCAACTATATACCACTATTGTGTATCCATTTATGTATCTACACACTATATATATGTAGGAGGTAATGCATCAAAGCTGACCTCCTCAACATTTATAGTTCTGTCAGAGTGGTGCTGGTCCCCCAAATCATTATTCAGTATTAAAGGAAATGTACATTACTTTTATGTCCTTTGGGACATAAATCACAAAACTAGTAGAATTTTTATCTTCTGACTCCATGATTACATTCAGTCATGAATGCAGGAAAACACTTTACCTGAGCTGCATTTATTTTTAAAGCTATCTCATTCAAATGAGATATAGAAATGCAAAACTTTCCATTGCTGACGCTGAAGAGCAAATTAGAAGCAAATGATGATAATTACAAAATTCACCCTGTGTTCTCCTGTAGGTGCCTAAAAGGTTATGAGAAAGCACCAGGTAAAAGTTGGGGCTGGTAACAATGGAGAATGGTGAGCTGTCGGTGAGTTCCCAATGAACAAGGTGTGAAAACAGCTCTGATCATACTGGGTTTCATGGGGAAAATTATCTGAGCATGGATGACTCAGGTGTTTTGTTTGAGAGGGGAAAATTAAAACTCTTTGGGAATATTGCAATAGGTTAATTACATATATAATTATATATATATATATATATCCAAACAAGATAAGCATAAAGTGATGAATGAATGATTATAGTAGAAGAACCCAATCAAGTATTCAAATATGAATAAATGCAATTAATGGAACTGGTCACTGTTAAAATTACCAAAGCATGTCATTGTAATATAAAAACTAATCTTTCTCAAGTAGATTAATGAAAAAGTCCTTCAAAAAGTTACTCTTCTCTATTTTCAAATGTTATAGTTATAGGCAGAATTTATGTATCAGTAGGACATCTTGTACTATCTCTTCCTCCGCACAGACTAAGCCTAAAATGGACTTGAGTGCACATTGTATACATCTCTTTGAAAATGATTTAAATCATCTTACTGTAATGGAAAGAAAACTGACTTTAGAGGAATTCTTTCCTTCCTGTAATTCAGTGTACAGAGCACATCCCATACATTGTTCCTTCTTACTCTTCAGGATGCAGCTTAGATTAGATGGACCTCTTCTGGGAAGGCTTGCCTGATTCTTCAAGGCATCTTATCTCAAAGCCTATTCACTTATTTGTCACTGCCCTTAGCCAGACCTCAGGGACTGCAGCCAATTCCCTGAGGTATGATATCCTCACTGTTGTATACCCAGGGCCTTGTACCCTGCCTGACTCTAATTGGTGCTCATTAGATACATATAATCTCATTTGCACATCAATTCAACCTTGAAATGTACAGGTCAGTATCACAATCTCAATTTTATACTGAAGAAAATGAAGCTTTCAGAGCTTCTGTGATTTGCAATGAACATGAGAACATCAAAGTTAAAGATACTAACTATATTTCCTAAGAAATATGAAAATAATATGAGCTACTTTGATGTAAATCTAACATATGTTCAGGGCTTCTATGTTGAAAACTACATAATGCTGATGACAAAAAGTCTCAGGACTAAATAAACAGACATACTATCTTCATGAGGTGGAAGAGTCATCATAGCAAAGACAACATCTATTAGATGTAGAAAAATATTCTAAAATTTATAATGAAAGACAAGGATATTAGCATAGCTGCAACAATTTTAAGAAGAATAAAATGGGTGGAATTCATCTATCCAAATTCAAATCTTATGCATGTTTTCTTTTATATGTGGAACATAGACCCAATACAAATGCAAGCAATATTGTGAAAAACAGGTCACTAACAGGAGAGGAAGGGTAAAAGAAGGAAGTTAAGAATGTGAATATGGTTGATGTACTTTCTATATGAGAATTAATATAGAAGTTTTAAGCCTGTTGAAATCACCATGAGAAGGGGGCTAAGGTAGAAAGGAGAAAATAGAGGGGATGGACCAATTCAGGTTATAATACATATGTACATGGAAGTGTCATGATGAAACTCCCTGTATAGCTATCTTATACAAATAAAAATGTCTTTTTTCAAAAATGGAAAACAGGAAAGTAAAACAGGTCCTGTCTGGGAGTTGGCTCCAGGGGGAGGGGAGAGGATGTAAGGAAAGGGTATAGGATGGTGAATATGGTGGAAATATTATGTATTCATGGATAAAAATGGAAAAATAAGAATTGTTGAAACTGTTTCAGGAATGGTGGAAGGGAGAATAAAGGAAAATGACAGAGAGGGTGAATTCAACTATGATATATTAAAAGAACTTTGGCAAATGTCATAATGTACCCCCAGTACAACAATAATAAAAATTATAATAAATAAATAAATTTATTCTTATATGTTTTAAAAAAACAAATTCAAGGCTTATTTTGTAGGTATGGCTCTTAATTAAGATTGTGTAATATTGGCAGAAGGATTAAAAACATGAATCAGTGGAACAAAATAACCCCAAAATCAACAAAATTGCAAAAGCATTTTAATCGTTGGCTTTTTAGACAATAAATGGTACTTGAACAATTGTGCATTCCTAGACATAGAGATGAATCTTGATGTGAGATTCATCTAAAATTCTAAGATTCTTTTGTTAAGTCAGTTAATGAAATTACAAAAATCAACTCAAAAAAGATTATGGTCTTAAGAATGCTACTGTAAAAGCCCTCAGAAAAGAACTTAATGAAAAATCCTTATAATCTGGGGTTAGGCAGAGTTCTTAGACATGACATAAAGAACACAATTCATAAAGGGAAAATTGACAAATTTGATTTCATCAAGTTGTAAAACTTCGCTCTGTGAAAGCCTGTTGAGAGAATGAAAATTCAAACTACAGAGCAGGAAAACAGCTTTACAAAACACATGTTTGACAAAGGACTAGTGTATGGAATATATAAAAAAACTCTTCAGATTCAACAGGAAAAAAACACAAAACAACCCAATTAGAAAATGGCTTGTAACTCTAGCTACTCGGAAAGCTAAAATCGGAAGGATCATGGCTCAAGGCCAGCTTGAGCAAATAGTTTGCCAGACTCCATCTCTAAATAAACAGAACAAAATGGACTGGAGGTGTGGCTCAAGCGGTAGAGCACCTGCTTTGCAAGTATGAAGCCCTGAGTTCAAATTCCAGTCCCACCAAAAATTACTGTGAGCTAAAAGGACATTTCATTGAAGAGGATATCCAAATAGCAAATGGGCACAGGAGAACATGTTCAGCATCCTATGTCATTAGTGATATGCAAATTAAGACTACAATGAAATGTTACTAGACAACTATCAGAATGGCTAAAAGAAAAAAATAGTGACATCACCAAATTCTTGCCAGGATGTGGGAAAACTGATTATACATGCATTGCTGAGAAAAAGTAAAATGATACAGGCACACTGGAAAACAGTTTGGCAATTCCTAAAAAACACTAAACATTCAACTACCATAAAATCCAGCACTTGCACTCCTGGAGAAATAAAGATTTTGTTCGATCAAAATCTCTGTACCAGTATTGATGGTGGCTTCATTCATAATAACAAATAACTAGAAACAATCCATGTGTCTTTTGATGGGTGAGCGGTTAAAGCAAATCCTGACACATTCATATCATGGAATGCTGCTCAGCAATTAAAAGGAGCACCTTAGATGATTCTCCAGAGATTAAAGTAAGTGAAAAATGCCATTTCTGGAAGGTTGTACTCTATATGATTCCATTTATATAGCATCATTTAAATGACAGTTATAGAACTAAAGAACAGGGGTAAAAGAGTCAGGAGAGATAGTGAAGAGGGGCTGCAGCTATTGAAGAACCACATGAGGTATCCTTGCAGTGATGGAAATGTCCTGTATCTTGCATGGATAAGTACCAATGTCCTGGATATGTAATATTGTACTGTGGTTCTACAAAATTTTACCATTGGAGAAAACAGGGTCTAAGGATCTCTGAGTTATTTCTTACAACTGCATGTGAATCTATAATGAACACACACACAGAGAACCAATAGAAAGGGAAGGATTGAAAATGAGACTAGACAATGTGTGGGAAAAACACAAACAGGGAGTTTTGTTTTTTGTTTAGGAGCTTACCCTAGTGTCCCTGAAGTTTTAATCCCAGTCCAGTTGTTGATGAAGAAGCAATAATGTAGAGGAGGTCCTATTACATAGTGAGCACTAATGCATCAAGGAGAGGAAATAATTAAAGATGGAGAACGGCAACAACTTCAAACACAATTTATCTCTTCCCTTCTAATAGTCTTCTGATCAAATCTTCAACCTTAAACAGCAGTTCTCAATCTTACCTGTACAAGTAGGGAGCTTCAAAATTACCAGCCTGAATCCCACCCCCAAAGATTCTCATTAAATTGGTCTGAGGTATCTCTGGGGCATCAAGATTTTTCAAGGCCTCCAAGTAATTACAAAGTTCATTCACGGTTGAGAACCACTGGCCAAGCGGAGTTCCACAGCCACTTTGAGTCTTATCTGGAGATGCATATTGTGTGTTTGTTTGAGATAGAAAATGAGGGGGCAAGGTAGAGATATGTATAAATCACTTCATTGTGCCTACAGCAATGAGGTTATTAAGTACATATAGTTTGAAAGTAGAAGGTAAACCAATAAATGGAATTGATTAACATTTTTGGGTGTTAGCACTACTAAAACTTCCCAAACTTACAGGCTCTTCAGCTTTTCAACATCCCATATTTTCTCTGCCACAGGGCTTTTGCCATATACCATTCTCCTAAATAGATCAAGAGGGAAAAAAAGATGTCTCTCCCTCACTCTTTCTCTCCTTCTCCCTCCCCCTTACTCTGTCCCATCCCTCATTTCTTCTTTTGCCTAATTAATCTACTTATCCTTCAGATCTCATTGGACTAAACTTCCTCAGAGAAGTCAGCTTCTTATGCTGTCTGCCATGACCTTTCCTTCCCTGTACTTATAATGGTTATAATTTTACAATTGTCCTATTGTTAATCTATTGGTGTCTGCTTCTCCAACTAGACTATGAACTCTACCAGGGAGAATTCTTATCTCTTTTGTGCACTGGGCACAAGCCCAATGCCTGACAAATTGTAATTGCTCAATAAATAACCCATTGCTTGAATGAATTAACAAGTCTCTACTTGGAAACAGGGGGAGTATTTAGAGACATAACCAGAGATAGAGGATCATAAAAGCAGTTGCCAGGGTGTGGTTCTGTTGAAAACTAATTAATGTGATCTTCTGCAAGATGTATATGTATTTTTTTTTCTGTAAAATAGGGATTCTCAAATTTGGCTGCAAATTAGAACCATTTGAAATACTTTCAAATACCAACATCTGGTATGTGTAAACCAACAGCTGGTTTGAGGTGGGATGCACATATCAAGCATTTAAAAAATTCTCCAGAGTAACTAAATATGCAGTCAAAGTTGAGAACCACTGGACTGGACTTACTGATGTCTAAAATCTGAATAGCTATTTAATTTAAAGATCTATGAAGCAACCTTCCTTTGGACTACCCTCCTCTGTGGGTAAATCGTCTGCACTCAAAGAAAACCAAGCCTGTGATAACTTAAGAACACACACAGAGAAAGGTGTTTATAGCCCATCACATCCATGTTTTTCTGCTGCTTCTACTTTCAACAGAAGCAGCACTGCCACCTCTTCCCAGACTTGACCTGCTGGAGCCTTATAAAGTGAGATTGTGAGATGGTGCTATGTGAGGTTCAGGTAAATTGGGACCTAATTACTGACATAAAAACAGAACAAATAAAACTTGGCTTTTTAAATAATTAACTTTCTCATTTTCAAAATAGCAAATTAAAAACACATCTTTCCATCTAAATGCCCAAAGGAGTTAATCTGCATTAAAGATTAATTCCCTGAGATGTTTTACTCTGTAAGAGTCTCCTGGTTGTGCTTTTTAATATTCACTACTAAAAATAACATCTGGTGCCAAATTTCATTTGTTGTTGCTTTTTAACTGTAATTGACTTTAAGATCTAAAAGAACCCATCAGATTCCATGACTTTTAAACATAACAGTGCAACGAACTAAGATCACAAAATGCCAGTAAGAAGAACTTGCTAATTGGACCTAAAGGATATTGCTCCAGAAGAAAAAGCCAGGGCTGCTTCCTCCAGCTCCTCGAAGTTGTTTTAGATTTCTGCATTTCCTGAGGTTGTGACATAAACCTCAGTTTATTAATAGAATGACTGGAGTTACAAAGGAATTGTGCTTTCAGATAACTTAGTTCCTCTTAATTAGAAAAGTACACTGGCATAAGAAATGAAAACAATGTGAAAAGGAAGACTTTCCCCCACTCCTTTGTAGTCCTTGAGATTAAATGCACTTCCATAGTGGCCCATTTGTAGGGTGTGTGTGTGAAAAAATACGTAAACTTAAATTGCTACGTCGCAAAAACATTGCTCAAGGGTGAAGAATCACTTCTCCTTCTTGGGCAATGTAGACAGACATAATGGGGTCTCTTCAGATGAGTGCCTAGAAATCCTTTCCTCTTCCTGAAGCCAGCAGGGTACCATGTGAGCCATGGTATAGTGGTTCAGTGCTCACGTGGTGCCACCCCAGTACCTAACTTACTACTGCCAGATAGTGGCTTCAGCATACTTGTAGGACACAAAGAAACCTTTTGACGGGACATGGAGGGCAGGCAGATGTATGGCTGAACTTCTTTGGGAGAAAGATAATGAAAGGGGAATGTGGCGAGGATTCCAAGATGGTGGCTAGAGGGAGGAAGCAGAAAGCGACCCTCCTGTAGTGAAATCTTGGAGAGACGCTGGAGACACACTTTGCAGGCATAATCACTGAGAAAAGGCATAACTTTGACCCCTCCACATCTCCAGCCAGTGCAGAGAATCTCCACTTCACGTTAAACGGAGAAACGAGGAGGGCCCCCGGGGCCGCCAGTGGCCGGCGCTCATACGGCTTGGGAAGACGTGGACCAGGTGAGCTTCGCAGTACCACGGTAGCCCCACAGACAAGCCTGGGCCAGAGCAGCATAGCCCCCTGAACAGACTGACCTCCACCTGGGAAAAAAAGAGAAACTGAGTAATAAGCAATAAGAACAGTTAAGACACGCTGGAAAGAGGGTGGGGCACCCTGAGCGCTGAAGATTGGGGGAAGGAAACCCTTCCCAGGACTGTAAATAAACAAGCCGGGCGGCCAGAGAGGCTCTGGCAGGAGCGGGGCGCGCACCCAGCAACCAGGAGCGGGAAAGCTTGTGAGAGTGGAGGAGGGAGGAAAACTCCACAGGAGAGGAGGGAAGACCCACTTCCCACACGAACTGTAAGTAAACATGGCGGCCGGCAGGAGCAGCAGCACTGCCCAGTAAGCAGGAGCAGGAAAGCTTCTGAAAGTGGCAGTGGGAGGAAAACTTCAGAGGAGAGGGGGGAAGACCCACCTCCCACATGAACTGTAAATAAACACGCAGGCCTGACAACGTGGGGGCAGTGTCACCTTTCCCAGTGCTTGGAAAGGGGAAAGCCTGTAGCAGAGGCTCCCGCACAGGAGAACCTGAGAAAACAAAGCCTGTGGGACCAGGTGAGCGCTAGCTCACCCCAGAGATCTGCATAAATAACGTCGCCAGCTACAGGCTGAGAGCAGCAGGCAGGCAAGCCACAGTTGCAGATACCACTCTCAGAACTGTCTCCAGACGCTTTTTTTTCTTTTTCTCCCTACCTTTGATGAGAGAACAACCAAATTACACCTGCAAGCCGAAAAACTTACTGAAACTATATTACATTTGAACTTGGGACACTTGGTGGGGCTTTTTGTGTGTGTGTGTGTGTGTGTGTGTGTAGTTTTGTTCAACTTTATGCATCCCCTTTGATGAGACAACTACAGAACAACATCTGAGGCACCATCTCCAGGACTGGAGATTGAGACGGACACCCAAATTATTAAGACTGAAACTGCATTGCATATAAACTTGGAAGTTTTTTGGTTTTTTTTTTTTCGTTTTTTTTTTTTTAGTTTTCTATTTTCCATTTTATTTTAATTCATTTTTATATATAGATATTTCTTCCATTTACTTTTTTTTTAATCTTTGATTTTCAATCCTCTCTCTGTCTCTCTAATGTCTGTTCAGCTTACTGTCGATTAGTACACTAACACTCCCTGTTTATACCTTTCAAACTCTCTTGTCTGATACCTTGTTCTGCTTTCTCCCTCTTGTCTGTATATTTGTTTTCCCCTTTTCTTTAACTTCTTGCTTTCCATCTCAGCTCACCCTTCCATTCTAAATAGTACCATTGTTATTATTACAAGCTAGAAAATACTTAATTGCACACAGTACAGGGACAGTAACAACACCAACGACAATGACAGGAAGACAGAAAAAACAGGGAAACCAGTTTCCCCACAGCAAAAAATTAGTACAGGAAACAGAGGGGAATGAAGAGAACAGAAACTCAGATCCAGACTCCAACAAAATGAAGATAAACTATGCCAAAGGAACCAATGAAGCCCACAAGAATAATTTAAAAGAAGACATACTACAAGTACTCAATGAGAATTTTATAGAGATGATACTGGATAGGGTCAACCAAAATGTACAGGAGACACTCAAGAAATTCCAAGACAATAAAAATAGAGAATTTGAAAAAGCAAAAGAAGAAATAAAGGAAACCATAGAAGCACTGTATAAACACCAAAGTGAAAGAGAGAACACAATGAATAAATGGATAAATGAACTCAGGACAAAAATAGACAACATTAAAGAAGAAAACTGCCAGGATATGGAAAACCTCAGAAAAGAGAACAAAACAGAACTGCAAAACAAAACGGAAGGCCAATCCAGCAGAATAGAACAAACAGAAGACAGAATCTCAGAACTTGAAGATGAAATGGTAATTAAAGGAAAAACCGAAGAACTATTAATTAAACAACTCAAGACCTGTGAAAAGAAAATGCAAGAACTCACTGACTCCATCAAAAGACCAAACTTGAGAATCATGGGCATCAAAGAAGGAGAAGAGGTGCAAGCGAAGGGAATGCGTAATATATTCAACAAAATAATAACGGAAAATTTCCCAAATCTAGAGAAAGATATTCCCATACAAATGCAAGAGGCCTCCAGGACACCAAACAGACCAGATCAAAATAGAACTACTCCATGACATATCATCATTAAAACAAAAAGTTCAGAAACTAAGGAAAGAATATTGAAGGCTGTAAGAGAGAAAAAACAAGTAACATACAAAGGTAAACCCATCAAAATCACAGCAGACTTCTCAACAGAAACATTAAAAGCAAGAAGAGCGTGGGGTGAGATCTTCCAGGCACTGAATGAAAATAACTTCAACCCCAGGATACTCTACCCAGCAAAGCTATCATTCAAAATAGATGGAGCAATAAAAGTCTTCCATGATAAGCAGAAACTAAAACAATATGTGACCACAAAGCCACCATTACAAAAGATTCTGCAAGGGATCCTGCACACAGAAAGTGACACCCAACTTAACCATGAAAAGGCAAGCAGCACCAAACCACAGGATAAGAAAAAGCAAGACAGTAGAGAGTAACATCAGTTAGGTACACACAATCAAACCTTCAAACAACTAAGACAACTAAATGGCAGGAATCACCACATACCTATCAGTACTGACACTTAATGTTAATGGACTTAATTCACCCATCAAAAGACATCGTTTGACAAAATGGATTAAAAAAGAAGATCCAACAATTTGTTGCTTACAGGAGACTCATCTCACCAACAGAAATAAGCATATGCTTAGGATGAAAGGCTGGAAGAAGATTTACCAAGCCAATGGCCCCCCAAAACAGGCAGGAGTAGCAATACTTATCTCTGACAAAGTAGACTTCAAACCTACATTGATCAAACGAGATAAAGAAGGACATTCCATACTAATAAAAGGGGAAATAGACCAAAAGGAAATAATAATCATCAATCTGTACGCACCCAATGTCAACGCACCCAATTTCATCAAACATACCCTGAAAGACCTAAAAGCATATATAAACGCCAACACAGTGGTTGTGGGAGATTTTAATACCCCATTATCATCAATAGATAGGTCATCCAAACAAAAACTCAATAAAGAAATCCAAGATCTAAAATATGCAAAAGATCAAATGGACCTAGTAGATGTCTACAGAACATTTCATCCAACCTCTACACAATATACATTCTTCTCAGCAGCCCATGGAACCTTCTCCAAAATAGATCATATCCTAGGGCACAAAGCAAGCCTCAGCAAATATAAGAAAATAGAAATAATACCATGCATACTATCTGACCACAATGCAGTAAAAGTAGAACTCAACAACAAAAGTAAAGACAAAAAACATGCAAACAGCTGGAAACTAAATAACTCATTACTTAATGAAGAATGGATCATCGATGCAATAAAAGAGGAAATTAAAAAGTTCCTGGAAGTCAATGAAAATGAAAACACAACCTACCAGAACCTATGGGACACAGCTAAGGCAGTCTTGAGAGGAAAGTTTATAGCCATGAGTGCATATATTGAAAAGATTGAAAGATCCCAAATCAATGACCTAATGATACATCTCAAACTCCTAGAAAAACAAGAACAAGCAAATCCCAAAACAAATAGAAGGAGAGAAATAATAAAAATAAGAGCTGAAATCAACGAAATAGAAACCAAAAAAACCATACAAAGAATTAATGAAACCAAAAGTTGGTTCTTTGAAAAAATAAACAAGATCGATAGACCCCTGGCAAACCTGACTAAAATGAGGAGAGAAAAAACCCAAATTAGTAGAATTAGGAATGCAAAAGGGGAGATAACAACAAACACCATGGAAGTCCAGGAAATCATCAGAGACTACTTTGAGAACCTATATTCAAATAAATTTGAAAATCTAAAAGAAATGGACAGATTTCTAGATACATATGATCATCCAAAACTGAACCAAGAGGAAATTAATCACCTGAATAGACCTATAACACAAAATGAAATTGAAGCAGCAATCAAGAGTCTCCCCAAAAAGAAAAGTCCAGGACCTGATGGATTCTCTGCTGAATTCTATCAGACCTTTAAAGAAGAACTGATACCAACCCCCCTTAAACTGTTCCATGAAATAGAAAGGGAAGGAAAACTGCCAAACACATTTTATGAAGCCAGTATTACACTTATCCCAAAACCAGGCAAAGACACCTCCAAAAAGGAGAACTATAGGCCAATCTCCTTCATGAACATTGATGCAAAAATCCTCAACAAAATAATGGCAAACCGAATTCAGCAACACATCAAAAAGATTATTCACCACGACCAAGTAGGCTTCATCCCAGGGATGCAGGGGTGGTTCAACATACGAAAATCAATAAACGTAATAAACCACATTAACAGAAGCAAAGACAAAAACCACTTGATCATCTCAATAGATGCAGAAAAAGCCTTTGATAAGATCCAACATCATTTCATGATAAAAGCTCTAAGAAAACTAGGAATAGAAGGAAAGTGCCTCAACATTATAAAAGCTATATATGACAAACCTACAGCCAGCATTATACTTAACGGAGAAAAACTGAAACCATTCCCTCTAAAATCAGGAACCAGACAAGGATGCCCACTATCTCCACTCCTATTCAACATAGTACTGGAGTTCCTAGCCAGAGCAATTAGGCAAGAAGAAGGAATAAAAGGAATACAAATAGGTAAAGAAACTGTCAAAATATCCCTATTTGCAGATGACATGATCCTATACCTTAAAGACCCAAAAAACTCTACTCAGAAGCTTCTAGACATCATCAATAGCTATAGGAAGGTAGCAGGATATAAAATCAACATAGAAAAATCATTAGCATTTCTATACACTAACAATGAGCAAACTGAAAAAGAATGTATGGAAACAATTCCATTCACAGTAGCCTCAAAAAAAATCAAATACCTAGGTGTAAACCTAACAAAAGATGTGAAAGACCTCTACAAGGAAAACTATACACTTCTGAAGAAAGAGATTGAGGAGGACTATAGAAAGTGGAGAGATCTCCCATGCTCATGGATTGGTAAAATCAACATAGTAAAAATGTCCATACTCCCAAAAGTAATCTACATGTTTAGTGCAATTCCCATCAAAATTCCAATGACATTCACTAAAGAGATTGAAAAATCAACTGTTAAATTTATATGGAAACACAAGAGGCCACAAATAGCCAAGGCAATACTCAGTCAAAAGAACAATGCAGGAGGTATCACAATACCTGACTTCAAACTATATTACAAGGCAATAACAATAAAAACAGCATGGTACTGGCACAATAACAGACATGAAGACCAGTGGAACAGAATAGAGGACCCAGATATGAAGCCACACAACTATAAGCAACTTATCTTTGACAAAGGAGCTAAAAATATACGATGGAGAAATAGCAGCCTCTTCAACAAAAACTGCTGGGAAAACTGGTTAGCAGTCTGCAAAAAACTGAAACTAGATCCATGTATATCACCCTATACCAAGATTAACTCAAAATGGATCAAGGATCTTAATATCAGACCCCAAACTCTTAAGTTGATACAAGAAAGAGTAGGAAATGCTCTGGAGTTAGTAGATATAGGTAAAAACTTTCTCAATGAAACCCCAGCAGCACAGCAACTAAGAGATAGCATAGATAAATGGGACCTCATAAAACTAAAATGCTTCTGTTCATCAAAAGAAATGGTCTCTAAACTGAAGAGAACACCCACAGAGTGGGAGAAAATATTTGCCAACTATACATCAGACAAAGGACTGATAACCAGAATATACAGGGAACTTAAAAAACTAAATTCTCCCAAAACTAATGAACCAATAAAGAAATGGGCAAGTGAACTAAACAGAACTTTCTCAAAAGAAGAAATTCAAATGGCCAGAAAACACATGAAAAAATGTTCACCATCTCTAGCAATAAAGGAAATGCAAATTAAAACCACGCTAAGATTCCACCTCACCCCTGTTAGAATAGCCATCATCAGCAACACCACCAACAACAGGTGTTGGTGAGGATGCGGGGAAAAAGGAACCCTCTTACACTGTTGGTGGGAATGTAGACTAGTACAACCACTCTGGAAAAAAATTGGAAGCTACTTAAAAAGCTGGACATCGATCTACCATTTGATCCAGCAATACCACTCTTGGGGATATACCCAAAAGACTGTTACTCCAGAGGCACCTGCACATCCATGTTTATTGCGGCACTATTCACAATAGCCAAGTTATGGAAATAGCCAAGATGCCCCAGCACTGACGAATGGATTAAGAAAATGTGGTATCTATACACAATGGAATTCTATGCAGCCATGAAGAAGAACGAAATGTTATCATTTGCTGGTAAATGGATGGAATTGGAGAACATCATTCTGAGTGAGGTTAGCCTGGCCCAAAAGACCAAAAATCGTATGTTCTCCCTCATATGTGGACATTAGATCAAGGGCAAACACAACAAGGGGATTGGACTTTGAGCACATGATAAAAGCGAGAGCACACAAGGAAGGGGTGAGGATAGGTAAGACACCTAAAAAACTAGCTAGCATTTGTTGCCCTTAACGCAGAGAAACTAAAGCAGATACCTTAAAGCAACTGAGGCCAATAGGAAAAGGGGAACAGGTACTAGAGAAAAGGTTAGATCAAAAAGAATTAACCTAGAAGGTAACACCCACGCACAGGAAATCAATGTGAGTCAATGCCCTGTATAGCTATCCTTATCTCAACCAGCAAAAACCCTTGTTCGTTCCTATTATGGCTTATACTCTCTCTACGACAAAATTAGAAATAAGGGCAAAATAGTTTCTGCTGGGTATTGAGGGGGTGGGGGGAGAGGGAGGGGGCGGAGTGGGTGGTAAGGGAGGGGGTGGGGGCAGGGGGGAGAAATGACCCAAGCCTTGTATGCACATATGAGTAATAAAAGAAAAAAAATTTGTATAATGCAAGAGATCAAAAAAAAAAAAAAAAAAAGAAAGGGAAAAGTTCTCCATTTTTTGCTTTCACCCCTCTTAAAAAAAAAAACAACTCTGGACATTTTCTTTTCTTTTTTTTTTTTTTTAGGTAAACTTGGAAAGAACTGTATTTTGCATAAGTTGATTTAAAAATAAATTAAAATTAACATATTAAGCTTACAGACTTTGAAACAAAATCTAATAAAATAAAGTCATTAATATCAATAATAATCATTTCTATTATCTGAAAACACTCAACTTATCATAAATAAATATTTTTATCTTAGTCCAGTAAACTGAACTGCATTTTAAAATATATTGTTAGCATGTGCAAGCCCCTGAATTCAATTCTGAGCACTGTGTTTGAAATGCATATGTATGTATACAAACATTCATTGAAATATATATATACACACACATATATATATAAATGAGAGAAAGTTGTGTAGCGTTTTATGTTATATGTCATATTTTGTTATGTCTGTAATTTGTTTTTTTAATTCTTATTTTTAAATTTTTATCATCATATAGGTAAAAATCCAGTTTTGTACATTTTCTACCAGTAGCTCCTCTTTTGGGCATGCGTGTGTGTGTGTGTGTGTGTGTGTGTGTGTGTGTGTGCTTATTTTATTTTATTTTTTACAGTTTTTATTACTATATAATAATTATACTGGGGGGTTCATTGTAACATGTCCATATATACATATAATGTACACTGGTTTGGTTCATCCCTCTCTGTTGTTCTCCCTATTCCCACTTTTCTTAAAATGACTCCAACAGGTTTAAATGTTCCATATTCATACATGTGTAGAAAAACACATCAATCATATTCACCATCTTTTACCCTCTTCATTTATCCTCCCCCTCCCTCTTGTGCCCTCCCCTTAAGATGATCTGTTCTACCTTGCTGTCCTTCATTGAGTGTCTGTTCGTTGTTCAGTGGATTTTTGCCTTGGTATTTTGCCTATAAAACATATTGTACTTTACTCAGTCTAACTCCGTCTATTATTCTTTCTTACTCTTTTCCTCCTTCCCTGTGTTGTGCAACTTAGAATTAGAATTCTAAGAATTAGAATTCTTTTTTTTTTTTTTTTTTTTTTTGGCTGTACTGGGGAATGAACCCAGCTCTGCCATCTCAGTTCTTTTTAAAAATTTTTTATTTTGTTTTGGAGATAGGGTCTCACTAACTTTGCCAAGGCTGGCCTCAAATTTATAATCCTCCTGCCTCTGCCTCCTTAATACCTAGGATACAGGAGTGAGACAGCACCCCTTACCAAGAATTAAACCTTTTGATCATTCACACCTTAGTATGAATTAGGTAACTTAGAAAATCAGATCTTTTTCCTTCTAAGGGAAGTCAAGTATATAGAAACTGAAATTTTGTATCAGGAAATGAGGAGTGAGTGGGTCTACTTTCAGAACATAAAGAAAAAGTTGAGTGAGGGCCTGTGGTGGTAGATCACATAGGGGCAGAAGCAATCTGAGCGGTCCTAATGCCTGGATATAAGAGTGAGGTCCAGGACTGAGAGTATCATAGACATGGCAGACTATAGACCACTTAGAGCAAGGTTTGAGTAGCTATTTAACTATGTGACAATAAAAATGTATACTTTCTGTTACATGAATGTGTAAACTGCTATAGGCAAATACACAATTTTGTTTTCCTAACCTAATATATTGGGAGGCATATCTGGCCTTGGAAAAACCTGTATAGTTGGCTAAACTGTAGCAATCACTCCATATGGAAACAAAGTGATTTTGATACTTTTTTCCTCCCCCTCCCTCAGGGTTCCTTAAAACCAGAGGATTTAACACTGGGGCTCATGGGTTCTAGGATTCAGAGAAAGCCTGTGTGGTGGGCAAAGAGAGAAGAGGAGAGTGAAAGAGAGGGAGGGAGGGAGAGAGAGAAAGAGAGAGACAGAGAGACAGAGAGACATAGAGAGAGGAAGGGGGAGAGGATCAACTTCATGCCCTCAGCGTTCACATGCACTCTTTCTTAAAGCTCTCTATGGGAGAGTGACGTTGCAGTGAACATGTTCAGGTGTTCAGCAATATCTTTTGCATTTCACCTTTGATGGTCACCTTTCTCCTCTTTTCACCATACAATCCTTGCTCACCTTTCCTAGGTCTCACCACTGTAACCTCCAGAGCACAGATCAATGGGAAATAGTGAAGATGGGAAAGTCTCCCTTTAGGTAGGGCAAGTATCTTCTCACCTCAGATTCTGCTTTTGTTACAGGCCATCCATAGTGCCAGAAGCAATTATTCAGGGCCTTGTGGGGATGTTCTGAATTCCAGAGTGATGGCAATTTTTATTTTATGACTTCATTTTTCATAGTCCCCCTCAATTATCATCAAAGAATGTGTTGTTTCTGAGGGAGAGCTCCTTGTAAACAAAGCAAAACAGGTGGCAATGCTTTATTTCATCCTTGCAGTAGACTCTTGACAGAACTCTGTGCCCTGTCCCAGTCTCTGAAAATTGAAAGTCCAAGAGAGGTAGCTGTCACAAAAATGTGTATTAACACATTTATTAGAACTGAAACATGAGGCCAAACTCTTTCTAACAAAAAGTAAGCCTGTCCAAACCAAGTGCTTTGTTAACTATGTTATATCAAGGACATTGTCCCTCAACTGAAACATGTAGATCTACAACTCCAAAATTTTGACAAAAATTTAAGTCAATTTTTTTATTGGTAAATGAGTATTAAAATTAACATTTTTTAAAGTTCCAAACAATTTTTGAGTTCACAAATAAATGCCTTTAAGTGAAAGAAAAACAGGTATAATGAGCAGTCTTTGAAAATCTTGGTAAAATCTTTTTGATATGACTACCAGAACCTGATAAAGTAAATGACACTAATGAGTAATAGTACCAATACTTTTGAAAGACAAACTTCTATCTTCTGAAATGAATTAAAAGATTGAATCATTAAAATTTCTCTAAATCATTAATACTAAATTTAATTAATTAAATGTATTAACAAAAAGATTAAAATTGATTTTATTATTTAGCCAATTTATATATCAAGTAGTCAATATATTGTTTATTAATTTATTATGTTATAATATTGCATTTATAATTGTTAATATATTTAATATCTAATATTACATACATTTGATACATAAATAAATATATTTTTATGATTTCCTTTGTTCTGTAATAAAAAACAAAGCAGTTACATTTCCCCCCTCTACTATAACATTGAAAATGTTGACTTCATCCCCTATCCCAATAAATTATAATCTCTGTCTCTTTTTACCTCAGTTAGTGCTTAGATAAGAATCCTTAAGACATCCATACTTCCTGCAACATTTCAAGGGGGAAACTATGCTGGATTTGCTTAGATGTCCCTCCAATCATAGGAAAAACCTACAATGGGCTACCACTATGCATATGATCATAACACATTCACAATTTATTGTGGGGGCAGATTATGAGAAGCCTATGAGAACGTGACATAAGCACAGCTGTGCTCAATGATCTACAGGCTGAGTTTGGCATGGCCCCAGCCGCAGAAGAGAGGGAGAGGCAAAATGCAGCACAGCTGCTTTCCTTAAGTCATTTAAGTTCAGAGAAGTAGGAACACAGGTTTCTCTTGTCACAATGTCACACCCCTCCCCAAGAACTGTTGTTCCACCTCCTGTTTACCACTGTATGTGAAAGACTCACTGAAGAAGGACAGGGGATTTTGATTGAAGGAGGATTGATGGGGAATTTGGTATGGAATTGATTGGAGGATTGATGGAGGATTGTTGATTGATTGGTGGGCTGCTTGTGAGAATGACACTGCTGCTGGCTGTTGTGTGTCTCCACCAGAGCAGCTTTCTGCACTGAGAACTTTATCTGTAGGCATTAAAAAAACTAAGCTAAAGAAAAGCTAAAGAGAACATGGGACAGTGCAAGTCTAAGGACTGAGACTTTAAGAGTTATGCTAACGCAGGTTTTAGATGTGGCTGCTGTTGTTTGTCTGAAAATCTGAGCACTGAGACTTTAAGAGAGAAGATAGGACAGTGCAAGTCTGAGGGCCAAGACTTTAAGAGAGATTAAGGAAAACATGGGACAGTGCAAGTCTAAGGCAAGAGACTTTAAAGAACAGAAAAGAAGAAAGACTTTAGATATAAAGTTTTAAAGAAAGACAAAAGAAGCAAAGTAAAAGAAGAGTTAATAGAGAAAAGAAGTAACAAGGCTGTTGTGCATCTCCATCCAAGCATCCAGCACACCTGACCCCATGTTTATGCATGTAAAGCATAAAGTCTTGTCTTCTATCCTTTGTCCTTTCTGCATCTCCAGTCACCTCCCTGTTAGGTTCAGTAGTAACAAGAGCTTGTGAGAGAACTCTAAAGAACTTATGAGGAATTCCACAGCTTAAGGGGATATGCTTTGCATTACTCACTCTATGCAGGAGCAAAGTGAGATGGCCATATGTAAAAGCTAGCTTAAGATCCTAAAATGATCTTAAAGAGTTACACCACAGGCACCTGTCGTCAAAAGGAACTCAGTGTCTCAGGCTGTAGAGTCTCATACTGAAGTTGAGATCATATGTTATAGGCAATAATGCGTTCAACCACTGAAGAAATGTTGTACTGTATCTGGGCTTTATCCTTAGAGTCAGGATGGTTAGTGATGGTAGAATGCTCTGTAGTGGCCATCACTGTCCACTGCCACAGCCACCACTGTTCACTGCCACACACGAGCAGCTGCTGATAAGGGTTGAGAAAGTACTGGGTGTAGAAACAGAAATGATCAATAATCCAGCTTATATACCATGTCACATGCCACCATTTACTTACCTTTATACATCTCATTTATATCTTAAGTGGAAATTTCACTGTTTGTTCACCCCTTCACTTTTCTCACAAAAATAGAAACCCAGTGTTGTAAGAATCAGTTTTCTCATGCTTCTATGGTCAGAGAAAAGGGTGACTGGATTTGTGTTTAATTATGAATGTTTTTAGTCTACAAAATATGCATGTGAGGAAATTTTTTAATTACAAAGAATCCAGGTCGTTGCACACATCTGTAACCCCAGCATTTGAAAGGCTGGGTTATTGTGAGTTCACTGCCATTCTGGACTACATAGCAAGTTCTATGTCAGCCTGAGTTTTATAGTGAGACCTTGTATAAAAAACTATGAGAAATAAATTTTACTAGGAATAAAAGGGAGTAAAAGAGTCATACTGTCTCTCTACCTTCATAGGCTTGTACTCCAACAACTTACCTAAACATATCACTCTTCTCAGATTCACAGAGATTTAAAGAAAAATATTACATAGCCTTCTAAGGAGTAAGTGAATTTATATATTGAGATAAGAAGGAATGCTGCCTTATAATGAATGGTCTGACATACTATTTTTGGATATTATGATAGTGGTTAAGCATATGGCCTCAGGAGAAAATGTCTTTGATTGTCAAAGTTTGATCTCATGCTGGTCGTGATGTGCAGTGTGATACTGTCTGATGATGCTGGACACTATCAGTAAGCTGCTATGATATTACTTAATAATCATGTTTGTTTATTTGATGTGTAATATTACATATATCTGATGTCTAATTAAATATGTTTAATATGTATTAAATAATAGATCACACTGTGATTTTTGGCATATCATTAATAATATCCAAATAACTGATTGACATTATTTTAAAATACTCCCATCTACTTATTTGTGTGAGCAACATTTTTAACATGCCTCTAAAGTAAAAGATAGGAATCAAATTGGTGCTGAACCCAAGTAATAAGTTAATATTAGTCAAGGCTTCTATGAACTAGATTAGCAATAAGAATGACAAAAAACATTAAGAGCTGCATTTTCAATAACATTTTACTTTGAGAATTTATCACAATTTGTAGTCTGTACATGCTTTTTGGTTATTTGTATACTTATATTTTTAATTATTTATTATTATAATTTCTCTATTCAGAAGAAAAAAATTAAATTTATGGTAACAGGATATTTTAAAAATTCCCATTGATATACCTTTTTTTGTTTCTGATTATCCCTATGGTAAAGGTAATCAATAAAATGTTTTCCAGGGACTGGTGGAGTGACTCAAGTGGTAGAGCACATGCCTAGCAAGTGTAAGACCCTGAATTCAAACTTCAGTGCTGCCAAAATAAATAAATAAATAAAATGTTTTCCAGGATGAAAAATATATCACATTTGAGTTATAGTAGGGGAATGCAAGGCAAATACAAGACAAAGGAGAAAAGGAATGGTGTAAAAGTTCTGACTAAGAAGTGCTTGGGTCTGTTTTTTTCAGTGAATGATATAGTGGATATCCAATCTATGGAATTTAAAATCCACTGGACACATTTTAAAAGAGTGATATACAAGTTTGATTTTAGAATACTGATCTGCTTCTTTTGTAATTGCTTAAATTTATGATAAGAAAACTTAAATGTTAGCTTGAAAATGTGAAAGAGGTACATTGGTTTTCAAAATTTGGAGGAGGGATGTTTGAGCAAAACAGATCTTTTTCTTTCTCTTCCCTTCCAACAGAATGCCCCTCGGGATGTCCATGGCTCCCACCAGCTTGACATGCCAGCACTCACTTTGGTGTGGGTGACGGTTAATGACTTGTTCTTCCCAAAAAAGCATTTGTGCTGTGCGAGGGCTTCCTGGAAATAATAATGTAACCTAAGAATGATATTACAGTGAGAATCGTCAGCCAGGAACAGAGGCATTTGAGGGAAGAGAGAAGTTCCCAGAACTTACACTGAGCTGTGGAGATTCGCTGGTTGGGCCCTGACTGTGGGAATAAGACTGTATGTGAGAAGAGCCTGGCCAGAGGGAGGGAGGCTGTAGTAACTTTGTGGAACAAATAGAATCTAGTTAAATTCATGATTGAGGGAATTACAATCACAAGATACCTGTTGCTTTTTTATTTTAATGATATTTCTGACACTGCCAGCTCCAGTACTTTGATAGGTGTGCATACACACCCAAAATATGATTGAAACTGATTTAGGAGTGGAGAAGGGGAAAACCAACACCTTTTTAAAGAAACTGATCATTTGCATTTAGGGTTTGTTTGTTTTCCCAGATGATGTCTGTATAAAGAAAACACCTTGGATTTTTTTTTCCCCTATTACAAAAAAATCTGTTAAACAGGTAAAGGTCATGGCTTATGGACTGTGTTGGTTCTAAACTCGTCCTGGACACCATAAGTGGTAGTTGATGCAGGAAGATAAGCCTGCTGGGCACGTATCAGGGAACAGTCAGGAGAAGCTTGGTGGGTGTGTGTTTTAAGACAGAGTTGCTATATAGTTCAGTAGTCCAGACTGGCCTGGAACTCACTATGTAGCCCAAGCTGGCCTCAAATTCACAATCCTCCTTCCTCTATCTCCCAAGAGCTGGGATTCAGGCATGAAACACCACCCCCAGAAGAAGCATCATTTTTACAAACAGAAAAATGTAAATTATAAATGTGATTGTCCTCGGTCCAAGTGGAATTTATTCTATTTCTCTGGACTTCTACTATTGTCAGTGCTTGCTAAATGTGAAGATATCACCTCCCTGAGGAAAAAATGCTGAGTGCCTGGTATATGCCAAATGTAAGGAATTTTATATTGCATAGGACGTGGTTACTGGCCTCAAGAATCTCCAAAGCCAGCTGGGTAGACAGGATTTATTCTTTAAAAAATGAAAGGCAATATGGGCCAATCCCCATTGCCATTTGTCCTATGCTGCAGATCATATGAAGAGGTTTTATTTGAAGCTAGGCCCACTGAGAAAGGTTTATAGCTTGTGTAGGACTTGATTGGGACCTTGAAGTTAGAGTAAGACTTTGAAAAGAGAAATCAAGACAAACTTCCAACCAATAGGAACATGCGTGAAGTGTTACACATACATACACACACACACACACACACACACACATTTCTAATTGTTCATTTACAACTCCATATAAAGTAGTCTTTTCTTTTAAAATTGATCCTGGTCAATAATGCACATCATTCCTAACTCTCTCAGGATCTCATGTAACAAATTTATCTCTGGACCATCTAAAACACACATATACTAGATAATCTAAAATAAGTTACTTCTAATTCTTTTGAAAATGAAATAAGACATTTTCAAGGACCATGATAAAAGGTTATAATAAAAGTTGATTTTCCCTTTATATCTATATCATATGTGTTAACATTGTCAAATGTATGAAGTACAATGCAATTTGCCTCATACTCATTAACCAAAGGTGGTCAGGAGGCAGGTAGGTATCACCTCTCTTTCCTTCTACCTTCCTGTCTTTCTAGGCTACAGCCCAGGCATCTTCTCTGTCTTCCCCATAAAAATCCTTGAGAACTTAATGTACACATTGTCACTGAGATATGCATATATAATGATGCATACATGGAAATAGATGGCCACTTTTTAGTAAGTAACTGCAACAACAATAAAGTTCAAGGGAATCCAGGATCTTGTTTGCTTTATTTTGGTTTAGTAATAGAGTAACAGAGCCTCTAAAATAGTAATCCTCCAAAGTAGATACACTCCTGGGTAGAACTTAAATCATTCAGTCTCACCCTGTTCATCCCAGGCTTACTAAACAAGAGTCTCTTTGACTCATCCCAAGAATAAGGTATTTAAATTTTTTCTTCAGATGATTCTAATACAGTTAGTTGATCTACAAATGAGTGTTTTGGAACCATTTACAACAATGAATATAACAGAGTCTTGACAAATTTAATAGGATTGCTCTTCTTTGTTCTGAACTTCAGCAATTTCATATTTCTGTTGAGTTAAGATTTATGTACATCTCTTTATTGAATCTGGTCATGGAATATAGCACAGAAGTAGATGATAGGCTGAGAGCAGGAGTTGGGCAAGGCAAGTAACATGGTAGGCCAAGAAACAGGATTAATGGCAAGTGAGAAGACAGGAAGACATACCAAGCACAAAATTTTGGAGCTGAGGCGTGACCCACATTGTTACAATTACATTACATTACTCACAAGAAGACAGTCAAAGAAAGCCAGGCAAATGACGTCAGAGTTAAGGAGAGTGTGATTTCAAGAAATTGAGGTTTGCCAAGCACCACTGGCTCATGCCTGTACTCCTATCTACTCAGGAGGCAGAAATCAGGAGAATCATAGTTGGAAACCAGCCCAGGCAAATAGTTCACAAGACCCTATCTTGAAAACATCCAACATGAAAAAGGGCTGGCAGAGTGGCTCAAGTGGTATAGTGCCTGCCTAGCAAGCATGCAGCCCTGAGTTCAAACTCCAGTGTCACCAAAAAACAAAAAAAAGAAAAAGAAAAAAGAAATTGAAGGTTATAGCCTGCCCTTCAGAGGAAACCACTTTGCTTCCTAGTCCAGAAATGGCCTTTCTGATACTAACATCAATAAAATAATCTGCTCAGGGATCTATGTCTTCTACCCTTGTTCTATAGTTTTCTGTGTTCTACTGGGAATATCTGGAAGGCAAATTCTGTGTCCATCTGCCTATACCTTCAGATTTAACCCAGTGCTTGTCAGTGTGTGTTGAATTGAATATTTCAGCCTCAGTCCCTCAGATTTCTCCCAAAATGCTAGGTCTGTGCCTCTTTTAAAGTGTTCATTCAACCCCAAACAATCTCAATCTATTTGTTCTTTTCTGTGCCCAGCATTCTACTAAGAAAAAATGAGGATTTCTATTCATTTTTCCCAGTTTGGCTTCTGCACTGCCTCAAATGACTGACAAATTATATATACACCTAGCATTTCTGTTGTAATGTTAGCTCCTAGAGAAGCAGAATGTGCTGTGGCCATATGCATCATTGTGGGAATATGAGAAGGTGGTGCTGATTTAACAGCTCCTCCAGCTTGTGCTGGAGTAACAGTTCCCTTAAAGCAGTAGTGGGTGTGTTTGTTTCCCACTCGAGAGTTGTGCTGCTCAATGTGTATCACACATCTTAAATCCCAATATGCTGCCACTGTTTTAGTTCCAAAATCTACCAAATTCAAATTATCCCAAGAAAAACAATTCCTATCCTTCTTAAACAGCTCATCTCACCATTTCTATATGTAATTTTTCTGCTTAATAAATATAATGGCATTAGAAGTGTGCAGACCTAGAGCATCAACATAAACACATATGACAAAGTATTCAAAGAGCCTCCTGTATTTATTATAATCATAGGCATTATTTTACTCTAGGAGAGTGAAGCTACTTTTAGTCAGAAGCCCAAGTCAATTCATTTAAGAAAAACAAAATGTTGTTTCATTATAGCGGAGAAGGCTTCTAAAGTAACACAATACTGAAAGACAATCTTGGGGAATCAAGCCTCAGGGACTAGTCCATAGGACTTGCCTTGTGGTCTTTATCTGCTCTTGACACTTGTGCCTCTCCCTGGCTTTATCCTTCAGACAAGCGGGCTGTCTCCCACTTGGTGGAGAGCATTGCTGGAAGACCCAGATTTATACTTTCTCTGCTTGGCAACCACATTAAAAAGAAAGCATATTTCCACAGCACTCCAAGAAAAGATTTGGATGGGTCCCATAGGAGTCATATGCCAAGCATTTGATCATTCCTCAGCCCTTAGTATCTTTAAGACATACCTCAGGTGCTTTTGAAAATTCAAACTCCCAATCTGGTGAATTGGAACATCAGAAGTTCTAATTCAATAGTTAAGAAAAGCCACATGAAATGGGGAGAAGATGGTTTCTCCAAAACAAAATGACAAACAAACAAGAAAATAAATCTATACTACAGCCTCATTTAAGATTTGTGATTCCATGTAAATGCCCACAAGCATCTTTATGGTAAGCAGTGATATTGTAAAAATATAGAGATGGACAGAAAAGATGCAGTATTCTGTATGAAATATCACAGCTCTCTGTTATATACCTAGCTCTCTGGTTATAAGTGACAAATTCATAAGCTAGTTAAGTTCCTTACACCTTACCTGTATGAGTAAAGAATGGCCAGTGTCAACTTGAAAATGAAATTTTAGAAAGCCACAGCAATCTCAACTGGTGAGATACAATTCTCTGTGGCATTACTTAGGTATTTCTTCAAAACAGTGGTGAACAATCACACTGACATTCTTGAGAAATGTTATTTAGACTTTTGTTGACATTGCAATTAAGACTTTTTGGTATACTAACAGCAGAGGCAAGGAAGCAATTTTAAGAACCTCAAGTAAATTTGAATCTATGGACCCAGTATTAGTAACATGAAATTCTTGTCAACAAAAACAGAACCACTCATTCAATAATTGTATTAGGTATATGATGTGAAACAAGCTATTCCAGTGATGAGATAAACTCTCAAATCCCTGCCCTAGTGGAGCTTACACTCTTATGGGGAGACAAGTGATAAATAAATATATATCTATATAATGAAATGTCAAATGGGGAAAATAAAGTGCAATGAGGAATAAAATGGAGCTGGGTAATATGCTAAAATGCTAATAGGAGGTGCTATGTAGATGAAGGGTAAGGGAAAGTCTAAATAGATGATCTGGAAAAAGTGAGAACCATGACCACATGAAGATCTTAGAGACAAGCACAAAAGCAGAATCATTAAAGAACAAATAAGTATGTCATATTCACACCATGATGACTACAAAAGTAGGTAGCAGTAATGATCTTGGGGAGATAGGCAGGGGTCAGATACACTGTGGCCGTGTAGCTCATGGTTGTATTCTAAATGTGGTGGAAGCCACTGGAGGATTTGGCAGATGGCTGTGATGACAACCAATTTTACAGGATCTCCCTGGTTTCTGTGTAATGCACAGACTGTATGAATAAGGAAGAAGCTGAATGGTTGGGTAGAAATTTATAAAGGCTCACTCTCAGGTGGAGGCAGTGAAGGTGGTGAAGTATAAACAGAATATAGATAAAAATTTTAAGGATAATGCATTGGATTGGAGACCAAGGGGAAGAGAATTTCAATAAGAAGATGGTGGGAACTGATGCTAAATAGGGAAAGTCCAGACTGAAAAAAATCCCTCAAATTGGACTGTTATTATTTTTTAATAGAAGGAATATCAGAGTGAGCTTTAGAAAGCCATAGGTAGTGTATTAGAGAGGAAGCTAGACAAGAGAGTATGAGGGACTGAGTGGGTAGTGAAAAGGTCATGGAAGAGACCCCAGTCCACTCCATTGAAAGTCCTGGCTCCACTATGGCCATGCAGTCCATTTACCTTCAATGATAGGTCTGAATATGTGAGAAATTCACCACTCCACAGCTCTTTCAGGAATACCTATGTACTATTGCCCTCATCACCACCTCATGGGAGATAGAATTTTAAAAATTATAAGAAGGGCAGAAACTGTACTTTTAATATTCAAATAGTGTGACATTATTTATTTAAATATAAATCACAAATAAAATTTTATGCACAGTTACCTCTAGGAACTTTGATCTCTATTCTTTTCTACCTCTTAAAAATGATGGTCCCAAGGTAATTAAACTTCCAAGACAGCACAGGATTCATGTAGAAGGAGGATAATTAAATTAATAGCTTCTTAGACTCAGTGATACATTTTACAAAAGAAACAGAAATGAGTTTCTTTTGCAGCAGAAATTCTGTTGGTTTGATTACTTCAAAGACATTACTGCTTTTCTTTTGAGTACAGCAACCCCCATGGGCTTTATCAACGTATCTCAAAGCAATTGGGTGAGCTGTTATAATGAGATAAAACATACATGAGCAAGATGACTTTGGAGTTAAGTAAACAGAGTCATTTAGCTTTCTCTTCAAATACAAGTAGTATTGTAATAAGAGGATTGAAGACAAACTTGGTAAGAAATATTTGTAGACATCAATAGAAGGAATTTTCCTTCCTTTTCTCATCTTCTTCATTGACTCAGACAGATAAACAATTAAAACATATGTTCTGCTAGGTGCCAGTGGCTCACATCTGTAATTCTAGTTACTCAGGAGGCAGAGATCAGGAGGATCGTGGTTCAAAGCCAGCCTGGGCAAATAGTTCACAAGACCCTATCTCGAAAAACTCTTCACACACACACACAAAACAGGAATGGTGGAGTGGCTCAAGGTGAAGGCCCTGAGTTCAAGCTCCAGTACCACACACACACAAAAAAAACCACACACACACAAAACATATGTTCTCTGTGCTCAGGATTATATGGTACATACAGAATGGTGGAACCTAGCACCAGCAAGGAAGGAGCTATTTGAGTTAATAAGAGTCAGACTACCAAGATGACCACTAAGCCAGTATTGCATAAGAATCTTAAAATAATACTACAGAGTAAAGAAGAAAAAAATATACACAAGCCTGAGAATTTGTGAAAGAATAATTCTCACTAGAAGAATAGATAAACAAATAAGAAGTAGCAAAGAATCAAACATTATTAACTCAGTAAGCTAGCAAACCACTAAGATGAATAAGGGAGAAATTATTTTGTATCTGTCAATAACAATCCTAAATGTAAATTATCTTAATTTTCCAATTAAAATAATGCAAACTGTCAGTATGGACTAAAAAACAAAATCCAACTATTTGTTGTCTGCAAGAAACTTACCTTACTGGCAAAGACACACACACTGAAACTGAAAGGAGGGAAAATTGTATTCTAAGCAATAGCATCCAGAATCAATCAGGAGTAGGTATACTCATATCTGACAAAGCAGTCTTCAAAGTCAAAATTAGTCAGAAGGGATAAAGAAAGTCACTACATATTTATGAAGGGAACAATCTATCCAGAAGTTATAAAAATTGTCAGTATACATTCACTGAACATTGGTGCACCCAATTTTATAAAAACAAACAACTGGACACAAAAGGACAGATAGATCTAGATACAGTTATAGTGGGTGATTTCTAATACCCGATTCTCATCAAATAGGTAGATTGTACAGACAAAAAAATCAACAAAAAAACTTCAGAGTTAAACTGCACCATAGGTCACATGTACTTAACAAATATTTATATCCAACAGGTTCAGAATACACATTATTCTCAGCAGCCCATGGAACTTTCTCCAAAGTAAATCACATTTTAGGCAATAAAGCAAGTATTAACAAAATAAAAAATTAATTTCTTATAGGATCATATTGTTGAAAAATTAGAAATCACTAGCAAGAGAAACTATAGAAACTATACAGACACATGAAGATTGAACAATACATTTTTGAATAATCAGTGTCTTACTGAAGAAATCAGAGATGAAAATTTAAAATTCTAAAGTCAAATGAAACAGAAAACAGAACATATCAGAACCTTTGGAATGCAATCAAAGTTGTTGTATGAGAGAAATTTGTGTCTAGTAGTGCCTACGTTAAAAAACTAGAGAGATCATTAATAACCTAATGATGCACTTCAGGGTCTTAGACATACAAAAATAAGCCAACTCCAAAATTAGTAGATGTAAAGAAATATAAAAGAAGAGCATAAGTTAATGAAATGAAGACTAACAGAATAATACAAAGGATCAATGGAGCAAAGAGTTGGTTCTTAAAAAAGAAACAAGATCGACACATCTTTAGCCAAATCAACCAAAAGAAAGAGAAGACCCAAATAAATAAAACTAGTGATGAAAGATGGATATTACAACAGATACCAGTGAAATCCAGAGGATCATTGGTGAATATTTTGAAAACTTATATTTCAATTCATTGGAAAATTTAGAAGTGGATGTTTCTAGATGTATATGACCTTACAAAATTGAACCATGGGGATAAAAGCAACCTAAACAGATCTATAGTGAACAATGAAATTAAAGCAATAATACTTTCCCAACATGAAAAGCCCAGCACTGAACAGATTCCCTGCTAACTTCTAGCAGACCCTTAAAGAACAAATGCTCTTTAGACTATTCCATAAAATAGAAAGGGAAGAAATGCCCCCAACCTCATTCTAAGAAGCCAGAAATACTCTTATAGCAAAACTGGATAAGGATGCAACAAAGAAGAAGGAGAAGGAGAAGAGAAGCAGGAAAAAGAAAATTAGCACAGAAGTTCCTCAAAAGGCTAAAAATAGAAATATCAGATGATCATGTTATACCACTCCTGGGCATATGCCCAAAGGAATGAAAATCAGTGTATATTAGAGATACCTACACACATGTTTATTTTGGCACTATTCATGATAGCCATGTTAGGGAAATAGTCAAGGTGCCCATACACAGATAAATGGATAAAGAAAATATGGCATACACATACACACTATAGAGTATTTTTTATGATTTACTCTTTATTTTCATATTATTGTACTGAGGGTACACTGTGACGTTTACAAAAGTGTTTACAATATATCTTAGTTAAATTCACCTCCTCTATCATTCTCCTTTATCCCTCATCCTCCCATTCTTAGAATAGTTTCAAAACACCATAGAGTATTATTCAGCCATAAAGAAGAATGAAATTATGTCATTTGCAGGAAAACGGGTGGAACTGGAAATCATCATGTTAAGTGAAACAAACCAGGCCCAACTTTCTGAGCTGAGATACCACCTGTTTTCTCTGATATGTGAACTCTAGATTTAAAAACAAAAAGATGAAAAGGACCAGTGAGGGAAAGAACAAGAGAGAGTAATGTGGGAGGTGCAGGGGTGAATGTGATCAACATATATTATGTACGTGTTTGAAAATATCATAATGAAACCCATTATTTTGTATAATTGACATATGCTAATAAAAAAGAAAATAATTAATTCCAAGAAATAGAATTAATGATAAACTAAATAATATATAATTAAGGGTTAAACCATGTTGAACAAAATATGCTAAAGCGTATTCTAATCATGTGGAATTGTTTACTGTTCCCTTAAAACAGAAAGGATTATGAAAGGTTAATAAAGACTTTAGTAATAATTAAAAAGTCATATTCATGTAGATTTCATGACCTGTAAGCCACATCTTTTATTTTCTAGAGGATTAATTCTGAACACCTTAGGTTGACATCCAAGATATATGGCTTAAAGACTTTTTTTAAAGATACAAAGCATAGGAACCCAACTCAAACTGGCCTGGACAGAAAAGGAAGCTTTTTAGCTCATAGAACCAGTCTAGGAGTGGGTCCACTTTCATGCATGGCTTGACATAGGATCTCATTTTATTCACAGATCTTAGTGAAGCCTTCTCCTATATTTTCTTTAGTCTCTGTCTCTGTACCTGCAAGGATGTGCAGGTACAGAGGTCCAGACAAAACTGAACAATTAAAGAGGACCCCTTTACCGCTTTCCTTCCAAGAATGTGCCTATGCTGTATTTTTGTCCTCCTAACCTACATAGTTCTTGGTACAGCTTCTGTTGGAAGCTAATAGTAGTGTAGTATCTGAATGGGACTCAGATATTTTGGAAATAAAAGATGACAGGATTGAATAATCATCAGTATGATTGCAACTTGGAGATGTAAACGTGAAGCTTTAATTCTAGATCTAAGTCTAGATTCCATAGAAAGGAAGTCAAGATAATTTCTATAGACTTCCAGAAGATGAGATGTGGTTCTACTTTCCAGTGACTCAAATATAGCGCACAGCACTTTGCATGAGAGACTGTGGCTGTTTATGTTCACAAACAGCAAACATATGGGCTAAGAGTGCTTTCCCCCCAGCAGTCATATTTCCAGTATATCCAGGGCCCAGCCCAGCCACAGCTGTAATTGGCAGACAGCGAGTACCGCTGGTTGTTCGCTTGTCCTTGTAAAATTGAGCATGACAAGCCAATGAGGAGTGGAGCTGTGCCTGTTGTCAACACATTTAGAATTCAAGAAAAGCAAAGTGTAGATTTGAGAATTTGATTTGTGATGCTCATAACTATTCATTCATTTCTTAACCATAGTTCATTAAATTTAACAGTTGTGTGACTCTGAATTCACAGATGACAACCACAACATATTTTGGGCAATAAATTACTAGCTGCTTTAAGAAACGGAACTGATTTAACAGCGTATTGTGGAGTAGTAATAGAAGCACTAAAATCTGTCTTTCTACCTCCAAGGGGTTTATTTTAAGGGTTTAGATTGCAATGATAATCCTTCACCATGCAAGCAAGTCCACATTCTGAGGCACTCATTTACTTGTCTGGTAATAAACAGTAATTTATGATATGTGATATCGATTTACATTTCCACTTTCTGTCCATGGCAGGGGCATAATGCTCTTTGGTTGTTCTAGTGGAAAGTGCTTTACAATTATCTCATGTCTGCAACAAAAATTATTGCTTGTGTTTAAAAAAATAAAGTTCTGAAAGTTGGACAGGGCCTGAAGTAAGTCTGAGAAAGTTAGCACTAAAGGATACCCTCTTAAAATTTGCTTCTTGTCCTAATGCCATTAATGTATCTTTTTATGGTAATTATTGCATCTCTTTCCATTTGGTTTTATTTCTATCAGTAATGAGTATTCTTTTCTTTCCCTCTATTACCCCTTCCTCTCCCCAGAGGTGTCCAGACACATTGGCTTTCTTAGCTAAGAACTTCAGGGAACAGCAGGACTCTGGTGAAGATGTCAGCAGCTATTGCAAGCTAACAACCACAACATCTGCTAACCACTAGATAAAATATGAGTTGGAAAGGGTCATTGGGTCTGAACTGATTATTTTCTTAGTGGGAGGGTTAAACTTCTACTGATCAACACACTCAGGATTCTGATTAACTTTCTGGCTTTGTGTCCACATAATTATATCATTGGCTTTGAAATGAGAATTTTACTATTAGAGATACTTTAAAAGGCTATTGTTTTATTTATTCCTGGAACCTGAGACGCCCACAAAGACAGCCTATCCTACCTGTTGTCTGTCACCAGGAGTACAGGAAATATCAAATTTCTTTATTTTTTTTTTATTTACAATTTAATTCTGACTCTGCAGGGCTCTGGGAGTCAGGATGTTCAACCTCCCCCCCCCACACACACACACCATATCAGTCCTCTATCCCTACATTATCCCAATGTGTATCATCAGTAAACAATTGGTAGTTTTGGTTTAACACTGGACAAACATGAAACTATGCCAAGACTTGGAATTCTGGGCCTTGATTCCTTGGAGGTTTTACTACTTCTTGGTGCTGCCAGGCACTGACTCAGAGATCCTGATACACAGGTACCCACACACCTCTCTCCTCACCCAGCTTAGCCAATCTGTTTTTAACCTTCAATAATATTTACCTTTCTCCTTACTTACATCAAAAGCAGGTGCATAGACTTCTCTTTCTTCTTCTGACCCTGGGAAATTTACTTTTATCTTGAGGAAACACTTCTCTCCGTCTCTCTCTCTGTCTCTGTCTCTCTCTCTCTTCCTCATAAGTACCCCCATATCCTTATATGCCATTACTTTCTATAAGATTTTGCTTCTGGAAGTAAAAACCAAGAAAGGAAGTTTCTTTCTGCAATCTTTTTCTTCCTCTGAAGAGGAAGAGAAAATAGACAATATAGGATGAAAATCATAAATTACAAATTTTCCTAGCCTGGACATTTACATACATTCTTAAAGCCAGATGGCTAGTTGATTCATTTTTGCACTGGAGAAAAAATAAAACACTAGACCAAAGGACCTGTGAATCTTATACATTGACTAATTTATGAATTTGTCATAATGTTCAAAGTAAAATTGTATTAAGTTTAGCTTAATGTCAGGGAAGAGAGTGAACTGATCAGCTTCCTAGAAATATTCCAAGGAATCTGTAGCTGTCTACCATTCCCAAATCATCTGATATTTATACATATGATTATAAGATTTTTGTAGTCATCTTTTATCCATTAAAAGTAGCCAAAGCCTCTGCATTACAATTTTTATAGAGACCCAGTATGGACTGACAAACAGAAACAAAGAACTAACATTTATTATCTTGACCTCTATCTGCACTGACATGAGTAGCACTTTTTTGAAACTCTCTATTCTCCTGCGTCCCATGGAAGCCCTCTCTTCCATGAGGTTCTCCTCTTGCCTTTCTGATCTTTCCTCCTTGAAATATTTCATGAAGTTTTTTCCCTTTACCCACATCTGAATGCTCGCCCATGTGCAATTCAAGACTTTCATTCTTAGTCTTCAGTTCCTCTTGCAGGATGCTCTCACCACTCTAGGAGTTTTAAGCACCAAAAATCTATTAATGTCTCATTCCTGTCCCATCTCCCAAAATTTAAACCCTTATACCCAAATGCATGCTGAATACCTCCATTTCAAAGTCTCATAATACCTCAAACTCAACATGTCTGAAGCAGAATGATGCTTCTATTAATTTCTATTCCACTAACCCACTAATCCTCATACCTCTTTTTAGTTGTTTTTATCATCTACACAGATGTAATTCCCATCCCTGTTCCTTAATCCAGATGCACTCCTAGTCTCCTGGTTATTGCTTTTATTCAATTGTCTCTGAGACTCTAATGACTGCACTGTTTGCTTCTGGCTCTGCCACTTTAGTGCCCTTTGATCTCCCTTTATGTCTCCCTTTATGCTTCATGGACTTCATCTTCACTTCACCCTAGCTCTATGACTGTATTATCCCATGGATTCCTGAACGAAAACTCCCTTGACCATCAAGTCTTTCTAGGATACTACTACTCCCCCTCCCCACTTCTTACTGATGAAGGATGAGGTATACCCTAAACTTGCAGACTGCTTGGCCCCTCTCTTTCTTTCACCTTCTCACATTAAGTCAACAATAACTGTCATTAAACCCATTCTGCACTCTCCTTTATATCCCTGATGATATCATGACCTTAATTTAAGCCCTCATTTTCTCTTCCCTAAATTATTTAAACAGCTAGTCTCCAGTTTCATATTGTGTTCCCCACCCAGCAACCAAAATGACTGGGTTTTTTTATGTGCATACATTGTTTGGGTCATTTCTCCCCTCTGCCCCCTACCCCCTCCCACTTCCCCCCACACCCCCTCGCTTCCAGGCAGAACCTGTTCTGCCCTTATCTCTAATTTTGTTGAAGAGAAGACATAAGCAATAATAAGAAAGACAAAGTGTTTTTGCTAGTTGAGATAAGGATAGCTGTGCAGAGAAATTCCTAGCATTGCTTCCATGCACAAATGTGTTACAACCCAAGTTGATTCATCCCTAACTGACCTTTTCACTAGTTCCTGATCCCCTTCTCATATTGACCTCTGTCGCTTTAAGGTTTCTGTATTAGTTCCTCTGCAATGGGAACATCAAATGCTTTCATGTTTTGGGTTTCTTATCTATTCCCATACCTCCCATATGTGCTCTCCCCTTATTATGTTACCCAAGTCCAACCACACTGCTGTATTTGCCCTAGATCTAAAGTCCGCATATGAGGGAACCATACAATTTTTGGTCTTCTGAGCCTGGCTAACCTCACTCAGAATGATGTTCTCCAGTTCCATCCATTTACTTGCAAATGATAAGATTTCAATTCTTCTTCACGGCTGAGTAAAATTCCATTGTGAATAAATATCACATTTTCTTGATCCATTCATCAGTAGTGGGGCATCTTGGCTGTTTCCATAACTTGGCTATTGTGAATAGGGCTCTAGTAAACATGAGTGCACAGGTGCTTCTGGAGTAACCTGTATTACACTCCTGAGGGTACATCCCCAGGAGTGGAATTGCTGGATCATATGGCAGATCTATGTTTAGATTTTTTAAAACCCTCCAAATTTTTTTCCAGAGTGGTTGCACTAGCTTGCATTCCCACATGCAGTGTATGAGGTTTCCTTTTTCCTCACATCCTCACCAATACCTGTTGTTAGTGGTGTTTTTAATAATGGCTATTATAATAGGGGTGAAGTGGAATCTTAGTGTGGGTTTGATTTGCATTTCCTTTATGACTAGAGATGGTGAGCATTTTTTCGTGTTTTTTGGCCATTTGAATTTCTTCTTTTGAGAAAGTTCTGTTTAGTTCAGTTGCCCATTTCTTTATTGGTTCATTGATTTTGGGAGAGTTTAGTTTCTTAAGTTCCCTGTATATTCTGGTTATCAGTCCCTTGTCTGATGTGTAGCTTGCAAATATTTTCTCCCACTCTGAGTGGTCTCTTAAGTTTAGAGACCATTTCTTTTGTTGTGCAGAGGCTTTTTAAATTTATGAAGTCCCATTTGTCCTTCCTTTCTCTTAGTTGCTGGGCTGGCTGCTGGGGTTCTATTGAGGAAGTCCTTGCCTATAACTATTAGTTCCGGAGTGTTTCCTGCTCTTTCCTGTACTAATTTCAGAGTTTCAGGTCTGATATTAAGGTCCTTGATCCATTCTGAGTTGATACTAGTACAGAGTGATAAACATGGATCTAGTTTCAGTTTTTTGAAGATGGATAACCACTTTTCCCAACAACATTTGTTGAAGAGGCTGTCTTTTCTCCATCATATGTTTTTGGCACCTTTGTCAAAAATAAGGTGGGCACAGTTGTGTGAATTCATATCCGGGTCCTCTATTCTGTTCCACTGGTCTTCATGTCTGTTTTGGTGCCAGTACCATGCTGTTTTCATTGCTATTGCTTTGTAATATATTTTAAAGTCAGGTATTGTGATACCTCCAGCATTGCTCTTTTTGCTGAGTATTGTCTTGGCTATTGGTGGTCTCTTGTGTTTCCAAATGAACTTTAGGATAGATTTTTCAATCTATGTGATGAAAGTCATTGGGATTTTGATGGGAATTGCATTAAACATGTAGATTGCTTTTGGTAGTATAGCCATTTTTACTATGTTAATTCTACCAATCCATGAGCACAGGAGATCTCTCCACCTTCTGTAGTATTCCTTGATCTCTTTCTTCAGGGGTTTGTAGTTCTCGTAGAGGTCGTTCACATCTTTTGTTAAGTTTACTCCCAGGTATTTGATTTTTTTTGAGGCTTTTGTAAATGGAATTGTTTCCACATATTCTTTCTCAATTTGTTTGTTATTGGTGTATAGAAAAGCTAATGATTTTTGTAAGTTGATTTTGTATCCTGCCACCTTGCTGTAGCTGTTTATGGTGTCTAGGAGTTTTTGGATAGAGTTTTTGGGTCTTTAAGGTATAGGATCACATTGTCTGCAGATAGGGATATTTTGACAGTTTCTTTACCTATTTGTATTCATTTTATTTCTTCTTCTTGCCTAATTGCTCTGGCTAAGAACACCAGTACTATGTTGAATAGGAGTGGGGATAGTTGTCTCATTCCTGATTTTAGGGGAAATGGTTACAGTTTTTCCCATTAAGGATGATGTTGGCTATAGAGTTGTAATATATAGCCTTTACAATGTTGAGGTACTTTCCTCCTATTCCTAATTTTCTTAGAGCTTTTATCATGAAGTGGTGTTGGATCTTGTTGAAGGCTCTTTCTGCATCTATTGAGATGGTCAAGTGGCTTTTGTCTTTGTTTCAATTGATGTGCTGTATTACATTTATAGATTTACGTATGTTGAACCACCCCTGCATCCCTGGGATGAAGTCAACTTCGTCATGGTGAATGATCTTTCTGATGTGTTGTTGGATTCGGCTTGCCATTATTTTATTGAGGATTTTTGCATCGATGTTCATTAAGGAGATTGGCCTATACTTCTCCTTTTTGGAGGTGTCTTTGTCTGGTTTTGGGATAAATATAATACTGGCTTCATAAAATGAGTTAGGCAGTTTTCCTTCCCTTTCTATTTCATGTAACAGTTTAAGGAAGGTTGGTATTAGTCCTTCTTTAAACGTCTGATAGAATTCAGCAGAGAATCCATCAGGTCCTGGACTTTTCTCTTTTGGGAGACTATTGTTGCTTCAATTTCATTTTGTGTTATAGATCTATTCAGGTGATTAATGCCCTCTTGGTTCAATTTTGAATGGTCATAAGTATCTAGAAATCTGTCCACTTCTTCAAGATTTTCAAATTTTATTAGAATATACGTTCTCAAAGTAGTCTCATGATTTCCTGGATTTCCGTGGTGTTTGTTGTTATCTCCCCTTTTGCATTTCTCATTTTACTGATTTGGGTTTTTTCTCCCCTCACGTTAGTCAGGTTTGCCAGGGGTCTGTCAATCTTATTTATTTTTTCAAAGAACCAACTTTTTGTTTCATTGATTCTTTGTATGATTGGTTTTTTTTTGTTGTTGTTCTATTTCATTGATTTTGGCCCCTATTTTTATTATTTCTCTTCTTCTGCTTGTTTTGGGATTTGCTTGTTCTTGTTTTTCTAGGAGTTTGATATGAAGCATTAGGTCATTGATTTGAGATCACTCTGTCTTTTTTAATATATGCCCTCATGGGTATAAACTTTCCTCTTAGGACTACCTTTGCTGTGTCCCATAGGTTCCAGTAGGTCATGTTTTCATTTTCATTAACTTCCAGGAACCTTTTATTTTCCTCTTTTATTTCATCAATGACCCACTGATCATTGAGCAATGTGTTGTTCAGCTTCCAACTTTTTGCATGTTTCCTTATTGTTGTTTTTGTTGTTGAGTTCTAGTTTTAATGCATCATGATCAGATAGAATGCATGGTATTATTTCTATTTTCTTATATTAGCTGAGGCTTGCTTTGTGCCCTAGAATATGATCTGTTTTGGAGAAGGTTCCTTGGGCTGCTGAGAAGAATATATATTATGCAGAAGTTGAATGAAATATTCTGTAGACATCAGCTAGGTCCATTTGATTTATGGTGTGATTTAGATCTAGGATTTCTTTATTGATTTTTGTTTGGATGACCTGTCTATTGATGATGGGGGGTATTAAAGTCTCCCACTACCACTGTGTTGGAGTTTATAAATGTTTTTAGGTCCTTCAGTGTATGATTGATGAAATTGGGTACATTGATGTTGGGTGCAGATAGGTTGATAATTGTTATTTCCTTTTGGTGTATTTCCCTTTTTATTAGTATGGAATGTCCTAATTTACTTTGTTTGATCAATATAGGTTTGAAGTCTACTTTGTCCAAGATAAGTATTGCTACTCCTGCCTGTTTTCGGGGGGCCATTGGCTTGGTAAATCTTCTTCCAGCCTTTCACCCTAAGCCAGTGCTTGTTTCTGTCTATGAGCTGGGTCTCCTGTAAGTAACAGATTGTTGGCTCTTCCTTTTTAATCCAGTTTTCCAAACCATGTCTTTTGATGTGCGAATTAAGTCCGTTAACATTCAGTGTTAGTATTGATAGGTATGTGGTGATTCCTGTCATTTATTTGTTTTTGTTGTTTAAGGGTTTGATTATGTGCAGCTGAATCAATGTTATTCTCTACTTTCTTGTCTTTTATTCTCCTGTGGTTTGGTACTGCCTGCCATTTCATGGTTTTGTTTGCTCTCACTTTCTGTGTGCAGAATTCCTTGAAGAATCTTTTGTAGTGGTGGCTTGGTGGTCATATATTGTTTTAGTTTCTGCTTATTATTGAAGACTTTTATTGCTCCATCTATTTTAAATTGTAGTTTTGCTGGGTAGAGTATCCTAGGGTTGAAGTTATTTTCATTCAATGTGCAGAATACCTCACTCCGTGCTCTTATTGCTTTTAAGGTTTCCATTGGAAAATCTGCTGTGATTTTGATGGGTTTACCTTTGTATGTTATTTGTTTTTTCTCTCTTACACCCTTCAATATTCTTTCTTTATTCTCTGAGCTTGTTGTTTTAATGATAATATGTTTGGTCAAGTCTGTTTGGTGTCCTGGAGGCTTCCTGTACCTGAATGGGCATAGTTTTCTCTATATTTGGGAAATTTTCTGTTATTATTTTGTTGAATATATTACGAATTCATTTTGCTTGCACCTCTTCTCCTTCTTCAATGCCCATGATTCTCAGGTTTGGTCTTTTGATGAAGTCAGTGAGTTCTTGCATATTCCTTTCACAGGTCTTGAGTTATTTGAGTAACAGCTCTTCAGTTTTTCCTTTAATTTCCATTTCATATTCAAGTTCTGAGATTCTTTCTTCTGCTTGTTCTAGTCTGCTGGAGTGGCCTTCCATTGTGTTTTGTATTTCTGTTTTGTTCTTATTTCTGAGGTTTTTCCATATCATGGGTCACTTCCTCTTTCATATTGTCAATTTTTGTCCTTAATTCATTTATCTCTGTATTTATAGTGTTCTCTGTTTCACTTTGGTATTTATTTAGGCCTCCTATGAGTTCATTTATTTGTTTTTGTGTCTTCTCATATTCTTTATTTTTGTTGTCTTGGAATTTCTTTTGTGCCTCCTGTGCATTTTGGTTCACCTTGTCTTGTAACACCTCCATGAAATTCTCAGTGACTTCTTGCAGGATTTCTTCTTTCAGGGTGTTCTTGTGGGCTTCATTGAGTTCCTTGGGATAGTTTATCTTTGTTTTGTTGGAGTCTGGAACTGGGTATCCGTTTTCTTCATTTCCCTCTGAAGCCTGTACTAATTTACTTTTGGGGGGAGAGTGGTTTCCATCCCTTTTTCATCTTCCCATCATTCCACTTGGTGTTATTTCTGTCCCTGGTCTATGTGTAATTTAGTATTAGCTAACTTATAATAGTAAAATTAACAAAACCAAGAAAGAGAAAAAAGAGAACCAAAGAAATCAATAGGGAAAGATAGTGGACAAACAAACAGTGAACAGGACAAACAAACAAACAGAGAGAGAGAAAAAAACTTCAGGTTCAGGAACAATAGAATTTCAGTCTTGGTAGTTCTGGTGTTGCTCCTTCAGCATCCAGTCCCGGTGTTGGTATTTAAGCAGAAGCTCTGTCTTAGTCTTGCCAGGTGGTTGGGGGGACTGGCCAGTTTTTTTTCCTGTCTTTCAGTGGCAGCTGCTTAGTCAGCTCCTCCCTCAGTGAGGTGTGGCTTGTCCTCAGGTTCTGGAGATCAGCTCTGTGGCCCACTAGCCATCCTGCTTTGGAGTTGGGTTCTTGCTGTGTTGGTTTATTGGGGGCTTGTTACTTTGCCTTGCACCCTTTCTCTGGGTCAAGGTCAGAGATCCATCAGCCAGCTCTCTGCTGTCAGCATATTATGCTGGTTTGTTGACTGTTTTTCAATTTTGCAACATTGTTTGGCTTTGGATGTAGCTCACTGGTTCAGGAGATGAGTTTTGTGGACTGCTATCTGCCATATTTCAGGAAGCAGCTCATCATCTGCCTGCTGTCAGCCTGTCTGCCTTTTCACTCTTTGTTTACTGAAAGTTTGCACAGAGAACAGCTCCTTGACTCTCCCCACTTCTCTGGTGCAGCAGCTTATTGGCTGTCTAACTTTCCAGGCTTTGTTCACTGTAAGTTTGTGTGAAGATCAGCTCCTTGCTTCTCTCCCCTTCTCTGGTGCACTCAGTGCACCCTGCCCCCTCTGCTGCATGTTCCTTTTCAGTTCCCTGTTTATTATTCAGTTTTGTTTTTTTGCAGGGTGGGGGTCAGTCTGTCCAGAGGGTTATGCTGGTTTACTCAGGGGTGGCTGTGGGAATACTGCATGATGCTTATTTGCTCACCTGTTGGTCTGCATCTCCCAAGCAGGTTTGGAGTTGGTGTCTGGCAGCATGGGAGCTCTCCTGTTTTCTCAGTGTAATGTGGCATGGAGAAGCTTTGTACAGGCTGGGGTTTCGGGTGTCAGAGTTTTGCTTCTTCTTGGTGGTATTTTTTCTGCCAAGTGTGGCTCCAGCATCTCAACAAAATTTTTGATTTATGGAGCTCATGCTGTCTGCTTCCTCCCTCTAGTCACCATCTTGGATTCCCCAGAAATGTTATTTTTAAGGAAATAAGCCTGTCAACATTTTCAAGTGGGAGAATAATTCACTTTACGGAAAATAGGCCTATACTGCTGAATGGAAGAGACACTTGTATCCCCTGGAAGAATATGATCGAAGTTCCAAAATGACTGTTTTAGCATGCATTGCTGATCATTACTTTGCTTAAAACCCATCAGCAAATATTTACAACACTGATACCTTGTCTGAATTTTTTTTTTAAAAAGCCATGAGAGCTAGAGGCATGGCTCAAGTGGTAGAGTGCCTGCCTCACATGCATGAATCCCTGAGTTCAAATCCCAGTACTGAAAAAAATCCAGGAAATGTTTTAAAGATACAGATTTTAGTTTCAACCCCAGAGATAGTAATTTGGTGGCTCTGAGATAGAGCAATGTCATCAGTGTGCAGAAAAAGCTCCTTGGGTTTCTATAATGTACAGCCTGCCTCAACCCACATCTCCATGTCATCTCCTGCTCTAGCAGAGCTGGATGGTATCACTTACATTTCTGTATTCTAGAGCCTATTACAGTGCTTGATATTCATTGACATTAGCTGGACAGCTGCAAGATGACATCAAGTATTATCAAAGAGCCAGAGATGTTTTTGAGGTTGTTAAAGACCCTGGAGTTATAGTTCAAAGAATCCCTTTGTATTTGTTCACACTTTAATTCAGTGTATTTCTTCTCTTAATTCCCTGTTCAGTGCTATTTCTATAAAGTACTAGACAAAATAATTCCTCACTCTCCTTGATATTTACACCTCTAAAGTATTTATAAATCACTTTTATATTCTCACTTAGTCATCACTTTACTAAGCAGTATGCAGTTTCCTTCTGCACTACTACTTTAGAAATCCATCCCTCCCCCTACCAAGCATGAAGCCCTGAGTTCTAACCCCAGTACTGTTAGGTTGACGCAGATGGGAAGGCCAAATCAGAGTCAAATGACAAAGCAAGCAAGCTTTATTGAGAGCGCACTCTCAGGCCAGGTTCACCATCACCAAAGAACTGGGCCGGAGAAGTCGTGCCCAAGAAATGGCAGCCCAGTTTTTATAATCTGGGTGAAGTCAAGAGCTTAGGGTATTGCGGAACACTGGGATAGGTTGAGGCCTAGTGAAGGAGGGGCTTAGGGTAATATGGACCTATAGGATAGGTTGAAACCTATTGCCCGCTGGAGGGGGTTGCCGTGGCAACCATAAGGGGAGGAGGAAAGGGGAGGGTGATTGCCCACCAGCAGGAGTTGCCGGCTGCGGCAGAGTTACTGTGGTAACCAGAGGGGGAAGAAGAAGAGGGAGGGTGGAGTGGAAAGTCCCTGATCACCATGTGGTGGCTGCCCACTGGCCAAACATCCCAGACTCTTTGGTATAAGGGGTGCAGAATCAGTTCCGGCTACTTCCTGCTGAAAGGGAGCAGAGTGAGGGGCTAGGGATGTTTTGGGTCATTTGACCGGTGCAGCCGGACCCCATGGAGAAGGGCTGGCAGTCATGAGCCTGGAGCATCATTTGGTTGAAGGTTCCCCAAGTTAACTGGTGTAGGCGGTCCTGGAAAAATCGAAAGGGAAAGGGTGCCAGAAGCAGAAAGAGACAAATAATTACTAGGGGACCAATCAGTGGAGTGAGAATGTTAAACAGGGGTGAATTCCATCAGCCAGGGGTGTCAGAAGAGACTGGACACGAGTTTCCACCAGGCCTGACTCGTTAATATAGTAGCAGCATTCTTCCTGAAGAAAGAAGCAACTTCCCCCTTTATCTGCCATGAGAAGGTCCAAGGCGCGGCAGTTCTGTAGGGTTATCTGAGCTAGGGAAGTTAACTGTCTTTGAAGAGAGGCAAGGGATGTTGCTGAGTCCTCAAAGCCTGCCAGGACCTGTTGAGAGAGCTTTTGGGTCTGGATTACTGAGTGAGCCAGGGCACTGGAGCTGAAACCGGTGGCCACCACTGAGGCTGCCAAAGATATGCCCACAAGAACAGGCAGGAAGACAGCCCTCCTAGTTCTATGTTGAGGTGAAGGCTGGATTTTTGAGGTAAGGTCTATGAGTTGGAAGAATTTTCCTCTTCCATACATGGTAAGCTGGGGAACCATAGAGACAGATAAGCAGAGCTGGGAGGTCAGGACCTGTTGGGTAAGATTTTTTGAAAGTGTGTCATTACACCAAAAGAAGCCTCCTGGAGGGGCCCAGAGGAGTCCGATATGGTAGAGTTAGTGGTGTTACACATTTGGCCAGGATCAGAGTAGTAGAAGGGCAATTGTGGGGATAGAGGATCTGTATATAGGAGGCTCGCTCCCATGATGGGGGCGAGCAGAAGTGTGGAGGCTGACCCATTTGATGGGAATGGCCCAGGTAAGGGAACAGCTATGAGTAGGGGCCTGGGCAATGTGGCACAAAGGAAACATTTAATTACATTGGCCAGACCTGACCTATTTAGCAAGTTGGCACCTTCCTATGCCAGGGACAGCTAGGAAATAGGGTCCCTCCGGATTTTGTTTTGAAGACTGTTTTCTGCTTCCCTAATGGCTTTTTCCTGGTCCTTTAGTACATCAAGGATCTCGGGGACCATTTGCACATACTCCCTCCAAATCTTGAAGGTTGTTGAGGGGTATGAGGAGGCCCCATGTGCATATCCCTTGGCTATTACCCCGTTTGTCCATTTAGAATCCCAGGGATCAGAAATGTGGAGGCAGAAATCGGAGCCATCATAGTAAGCATTTAGGTTATCTTGGGGGGATAGTAAAAAAGGTGTCCTTGAGATCAAGGACAGAAAATGAGTAGTATCAGGAGGGATGTTGGAGAGGATTGTATAAGGGTTTGGGACCAATGGGTGGATGGGGATAATAGCCTCATTTATAATGTGTAGATCTTGGACTAATCTATGGGACCTGGAAGGCTTTTTTATTGGAAGGATAGGTGTGTTACATGGGGAATTTATAGGTATAAGGAGACCTTGATTTAAGAGTTTGGTAATTATTGATTTTATGCCTCTGCAATGAGTTTCTGAAATAGGGAATTGGGGTCCCTATTTCGGGTATTGGGGTCCCTATTTCGGGTATTGGTTAGGGTCCTTAAGAGAAATGTGGATGGTCAGGTGGTGTGTAGCCACAATCAGGATTGAGGTGTCCCAGACAATGGGGTTGACCAGAAGGGGAAGGGTGGGCAGAGCAGATCCAGGAGGAGGAGGAGCTAGATGGCTAGCAGAGGCCAGAAGGAGTGAGTGGGAGGCTACAGATTCTAGCAGGTGGGGAGGGATGGTTATGGAGGCACCAAGTTTTGTTAGAATATCTCGACCTAGAAGTGGGGCAGGGCAGGATGGGATGATAAGGAAAGAGTGTGGAGTGTGCCTCCAGCAGAGCAAGGAAGGGGCAGAGTTTTATATGGGCAGAAGGGAGAGACGTCAATTCCCATAACAGAGACTGATGAAGGAACTGTTAAACCTGAGTGGGCAGGCAGCACAAAATAGGTAGCCCACATGTCCAAGAGGAAGGAGATGGACTTACCCGCTACCTGGAGCGTGACCCTGGTCTTGGTGAGGGTGATTGGGGTCCCCAAGTCAAGGCATTGTCAATCTTCTACCAGTCCGAGAAGGGGATCTAGCTAGCTGGTGGGGCTGACCCTCCACGAGGAGCCATAGGGAGTAAGCCCTGTCCAGGGCAATCTGATCCCCAGTGACCCACCTGTTTGCATTTTGGGCAGGGCTTAGTTGGAGGTCTCGGGTTGGGGTACTGGTGAGCCCAGTGGCCTTCCTTGCCACATTTGAAGCAGGCTCCTGGAGGAGCTGATGGGAGGTTTTGGGTTCCTCCTTTGACTTGGGGCTGTAATCCACCCAGCCTCAAGGCTTGGGTTTGGAGGGCCACCTTCTGTTGGAGGTGTTTTTGGTGGGTTGACTCTGCTGCCTCTTATCGGGCATTAAAACTTTAAATGCCATTTTTATCAAGTCCTGTATAGGGGTTTGAGGGCCATCTTTGGCCTTTTCTAGTTTAGCTCTAGTATCTAGTGTGGACTGAGATATAAAATGTCCAGCCAGGATTGGTACCCCAGCGGGGGAGGTGGAGTCTAATTGGGTATATTGAGTGAGGGCCTCCTGGAGGTTAAGAAAAAGGGCTGGATTTTCGTCAGCCCCTTGGGTTATCTCGCAGAGTTTGTCAAAATTTACAATTTTGTTGGACACCATGTCCATGCCCTGTAGGAGGCATCGAATCATTATGTCTCTCTGGCAGTGTCCTGGAGCTTTGGGTTGGTAGTCCCAGTTAGGGTCACAGTCAGGAATTGCGTCTTACTCAACAGGGACTGTGGGGTCAGCCAAGTGGGTTTGATCAGCATAGTGTCAGGCTGCCGCTTTGATGCGTTCTCATTTATCAGGGGTAAGAGTGGAGGCCATAATGACGAATATGTCATGCTAAGTTAAGTCATAGGCCTAAGATAGATAGTGGAACTCTTTGGCATAAGCAGAGGGGTTGGCGGAGAAGGACACCAGGTGCTTTTCTATCTGTGATAGGTCCGGGAGGGAGAAAGGAACATGGACTCAGACCGGTCCTTCCACTCCAGCCACCTCTCGGAAAGGACAAAGGAGAAGGGGTGGGGAAGGGCGGTGTGAGCGAGTGTGGAAGGCTATTGGGAACGTTGGAGGGTAGGGAGTGGGTGGAGCAGAGGGAGTGGGAGGCAAGGCCGAAAGAGGCAGCTGCTTGAGTGGAAAGGGTTCTGCAGGTGGGGGAGGGGGAGGGGAAGCTGGGGAGGGTGATAAGGGTGATTGTGGTTGTTGGGGAGGAGGGGCAAGGAATTCGGTGGACTCAGACAGAGGAGAAGGGTTGGAGTACGGGGGAAGGGATCCAGAGGAATTGGGTGTTCAAGCTAGAAGGATCTGGGAAGGGGAACATTGGAGGCACAGAGAGGGGTGAAAGTGCAGTTCCCAGAATGCCTGCACATATGGGACCTCAGACCATTTATGGGTTTGATGGCAAAAATTGTCAAGATCAGTGAGGATATTAAAATCAAAAGTGCCCTGTGGAAGCCATTTTGAGTTGATGTCTAAGGTGTATTGTGGCCATGCCGTGGTGCAGTAGAAAATGAGCCACTTGTGGCAGAGGTCTGGAGAGAGTCCTAAATTTTAGAAATTTGAGTGGAGACAGGACAAAGGAGTTCCTGAGTCTGGCTTGGATTGGGAGGACCCCATCCCCAAATTGTTGGAGAGTCTCAACCTTTAGGGAGGCATCCCTCACTAAAAGAGGAGACCCGGTTCAGAGGAGGCAGCCTGGGTAGGGGAGACGTCTCTCTGAATGCCCAGGTGCAAGGAAAAATGGAGGGGCTGATCCTGGCGAGGTCGTGACTAGGACAGGAGCCTGAGGAGGAACAAAACAGGGGGAGGAGACTCACCCAAGCTGGAGCCGGAGTGTCGATCTGGAGAGGAGGAAGGGTCTCAAGCCAGGGCCTGGCCCAGGGCCCCGACTGCCTGAAGTTGGGTAAGGCGCACTTCCTCTCAGATTTCAGCACCAAATATTAGGTCAACGCGGATGGGAAGGCCAAATGAGAGTCAAATAACAAAGCAAGCAGGCTTCATTGAGAGTGCACTCTCGGGCCAGGTTCACCATCCCCAAAGAACAGGGCCAGAGAAGTCGTGCCGGAGAAATGGCAGCCCAGTTTTTATAATCTGGGTGAAATCAAGAGCTTAGGGTATTGCGGAATGCTGGGATAGGTTGAGGCCTAGTGAAGGAGGGGCTTAGGGTAATATGGACCTATAGGATAGGTCGGGACCTATTGCCCCCCCCCAGGGTTGCCGTGGCAACCATAGGGGGAGGAGGAAAGGGGAGGGTGATTGCCCACCAGCGGGAGCTGCTGGCCAGCAGAGTTGCCATGGCAACCAGAGGGGGAAGAAGAAGAGGGAGGGTGGAGTGGAAAGTCCCTGATCACCATGTGGTGGCTGCCCACCAGCCAATCAAGTACCACCAAAAAAAAAAAAAGAAAGAAATCCATCCCTCCATAAGGTGAAAAGTTTTTCTGAATTATTTCATTCCTTTGTATGGTTTTTTTCTGCTTTGAACAATATGTTGTATGCTCTTTGAGAACAGTGATTCTGACTGAAAAGTATGATTTGGGCTTTTCTCTTACCTCTGCCATGCTTGACATAGACCTGGGCATAAACTATAGGGAGAGGAGGAAAGAGTAGGTTTACCAAGAAGATGTAGGGATAGTAAGTTCTTATTCCTATCTTTTTTTTTTAACCTTCACCCTATTAACTCCTGTTTAAGATAGTCCTTGCTACTTCCTCAATAGAACTCCAGCAGCTCAGCAACTAAGAGAAAGTATAGACAAATGAGACATCATAAAACTAAAAGGCTTCTGCACAACAAAAGAAATGGTCTCTAAACTGAAGAGACCACCCGCAGAGTGGGAGAAAATATTTGCCAGCTACACATCAGACAAGGGACTGATAACCAGAATATACAGGGAACTTAAGAAACTAAACTCTCCTAAAATCAATGAACCAATTAAGAAATGGGCAACTGAACTAAACAGAACTTTCTCAAAAAAAGAAGTTCAAACAGTCAAAAAAACATGAAAAAGTGCTCACCATTTCTAGCAAATGCAAATCAAAACCACACTAAGATTTCACCTCACTGCTGTTAGAATAGCCATCATTAGAAACACCAACAACAACAGGTGTTGGCAAGGATGTGGGGAAAAAGGAAACCTTGTACACTGCTGGTGGGAATGCAAACTAGTACAACCACTCTGGAAAAATATTTGGAGGCTTCTTAAAAATCTAAACATAGATCTGCCATATGATCCAGCAATCCCACTCCTGGGGATATACCTAAGGAATGTGACACAGGTTACTCCAGAGGCACTTGCACACCCATGTTTATTGCAGTGCTATTCACAATAGCCAAGTTATGGAAACAGCCAAGATGCCCCACTACTGACAAATGGATTAAGAAAATGTGGTATGATACACAATGGAATTCTACTCAGCCATGAAGAAGAATGAAATCTTATCATTTGCAAGTAAATGGATGGAACTGGAAAACATCATTCTGAACGAGTTTAGCCAGGCTCAGAAGACCAAAAGTTGTATGTTCTCCCTCATATGTGGACTTTAGATCAAGATCAAATACAATGTGATTGGACTTTGGTCACATGATAAGGCAAGAGTACACAAGGGAGGTATAAGGATAGGTAAGAAACCCAAAAAACATGATAGTATTTGATGTCCTCAATGCAAAGGAACTAATGCAGAAACTTTAAAGAGACAAAGGCCAATAAGAGAAGGGGATCAGGAACTATAGAAAAGGTCAGTTCAAGAAAAATCAACTTAGAATGTAACACATTTGTACATGGAAGCAATGCTAGGAATCTCCCTGTATAGCTGTCATTATCTCAACTAGCAAAAATGCTTTGTCCTTCTTATTATTGTTTATACTCTCTCTTCAACAAAATTAGAGATAAGGGCTTCTGCCTGGAATTGAGGGATTTGGGGGGAGAAGGCAGTGGGGGAGAGAGAGAGGGCAGGTGGGTAAGGGGGAGAAATGACCCAAATGTTGTATGCACATATGAATAAATGGAAAAAAAAAGATAGTCCTTGCTACTTCCCCAGTTTTTTTAGGTTTTGCATTTCTTTGATTGAACTGCAAGTAAGTTTATTTGAGATTCATTAAGGAAAAAAAACCTAAAAGAAAATGGAAAACTTGGTATTATTTTACATCTCTGGAAAAGAGATTTTTCACATCATATAACTTGATGAGAATTTGCCAAAAATCCAATGATACTTCTATAAAGCAGTGAAAATTATCATTCTGAATCTCTATTACAAGAAGTTGTATTTGGCTACAATCCAATGAAATTTGTCAAAACGCAATTTCTGATGCACTGAAAACTATATCCTTCGTTTGATTTTGTGCATACCAGTGTACACACTGGAAATACATATTAAGTTTCTACAATGAATAAAAAACTCAGAACTCATTTCAATAAATCCTTGATAATTCATATACACTCCCCCTCCTCCACCAATAAACAACTCTATCAAGTGCCCATATATGTTACATATACCCCAGAATATGTAAAAAAAAAAAGGGGGGGAGGTTGCCAGCAAGGGAATAATCATTGACCCCCCAACAACATTAAAAGCCACAGAACTCCTAAACTTCAGACACAGAAAACTGTGATTGTTTGGCATATTTGAAAATAAAAAGCCCTGTGCAAGGGGAGGATCTGAAGAAAGACCAAGCTACCCTTTGAGAGCTAAAAAACGTGGGACAAATGCGGACATCCAAAGAGACAAGAAATGAGGAATGTGGACAGAGGAGAATGGTGAATCAGCAGGGATAACCGGACATAGAATCAGTTTGTCATAGATGGGAGAGAAGCTGTGGAGAGACAGAAGAGAGAATAGTTATATCCTGGGAAAATGGGAAGCATGAGGCATCAGCACACACCTCACCCACTCTTGGAGCCAGCTGAGTTCTTGTTTACACATTTAGTTCAGCTCTGACAGGGCCGGCAGTAAGAAGCTACATTGTCTTCCTGTGGCCCAAGCCATCTGTGCCTGTGTCTGTAGCCACAGTTGTGTGGAAAGCATAGTAATCATGGCAGTGGGGGGGGAGGCAAACTCATATCATGATAAAATGGCGTGACGTTTTCTCTGTCAAAGAAGGCATGGAAGTATACAGCACACTTTGAAAATTTATAACTTTAAGAACATTTACTAGAGACCCTCAAAAAAGGAAAACAAAACAAAAATACAGAAAGTTCCTGATATGTCTGGGAGATACTTTTAAAGCCAAGTTGCAAAAACTGAAGATGGAAGGGCAGATGCTTATGAAAGGGCAGTAATATCAACTTTGAACTCACTCGTGTGTTTTAATGTTTAACTCAGCCCACATGCCTGGAGTGTTTTTCCTCTCCCTCCCTCCCTCCCTTCCTTCCTTCCTTCCTTCTTCCTTTCTCTCTCTCATATTCTTTCTTTCTTTTCATCTCCAAGACAATTGAAAAAAATTTTCCTAAGTTCAGTTTTCCAGGACTATTACATCAAATCTTTTCCCCTAAATAAGAATAAATGATTGACTCTTTTCATTTATGTTATTTTTTTATTCAAAGATGACCATTCATTTGGGTTTATACAAGTTGAAATTATTATTATATTTTGACCTTTATTTTTGAAATTAGGCTTTTTCAGCTCTACAACTGCAATACAAGTTACAAATTTGTAAAATCCTACTAAAATTAGAATGGGTATGGGGCAGACTTTAATTCAAATAGGTATCAAGGTTAAATGCTTAGACTTCTAATTTCATCTTATTTATTTGTACATTTATCAGTATACACACACAACACATTCTTTTTTAACAATTATTATTTGTTGTTATTGTTGTGCTGGGGGTACATTGTGGCATTTACAAAAGTTTTTACAATATATCAAATACATCATATTTGAATTCACCCCCTCCATCGTTATCCTTTATTCTACTCCCCCATTCCTGCAATAGATTCAACAGGTCTCATTTTTCCATTTACATACATGTGTACACAGTATTTGCACTATATGATTGACTCATATCAATTGATGTTGTAGTTCTGTCAGAAAGCTATTGATTCAATCTTCTGTGATTTGACCTTGCTCAGCCAAGAACCAATAGGCATTGGTTCTTTTGACCTCTGGCTCCCTACATTTCTCCTTGAGTGCCAGCCTTGAATTTTTTTATTTTAATTTAATCTGTTTACACTGATGATAAAATGCTTCTGTTACTTACTTCATCTCTATGCCCCTTATGTCAAAATGGTAACAAAGTAAGTTTTCATTTCCTATATGCATGAAAATTCTTCCACTAATTCCTTTCAAGTCAATACATTTGAATAGAACTCGACAAAAAGTGTCAAATGGGTCAATAATGGGCAACACTACTAAGCTTAATTGACCACTGCATTCATTCTCCTTCTTCCATATTCTTTCTTATAGTCCTTGTATATAAATATTGGGGACTATTTAATCTCCCCACTCTAAGTTAACATTTTATAAGGTAGCAGAAGATGATCCATCACTCAGGATGTGAAAACAAAAAGGAATTTTAACTGTTGAACCCTTGCAGCTTCTTTAATGAGCCTGGCTGATCTTTAACCCAAGAAATTGGCAGTCCATCTGTTCTAGAGGAGCTCAACTCTTGCAAATGGTTGGCTCTCATCATAGAAGGCATTTCAACATACAGCCTCCATCTGGTCACTGCTGCTCGTTAATCTAAAAAGAGACTTGGGGATGTGGGGGAGAGTGACATTTCCAGTTAACAGTAATTATTTCTAAAAGCTCTCAGCTTCTTTTCACATTTCCTCCTCCTTCTGACACTTCTATTTCCCACAAAGGACTTTTAGAAAATGAGGTTATCAGTAGAATCTTTGGACTATTTATAAATCAGATATTCTTCTCAAAACTTCCTCAGCTTAGAGAAGCTTGGTTTGGGTCTGTCTGCTTACTGGTTTGTTTTATCCCACCTACTCACTTGTGTGGGTTTCTGCCTCAATTATTTTATGTTCTTAGTACATTGCCCACATTTGGAGCATATGTGCTAAAGCAGAGTGAGCTCCCTAAGCCTGAGTCTGACCCATCACCCAGCTCCCTCCCTGGTTTATTTGCTCTGGTGATTGATAAAGGGCAGTGTATGAAAACCCATGATACATGAGTCAGCTTGGCCCAATATGGATAAAATTATTCAATTTTCTGCTTTGTGGTTGTGAACACTTGGTAGCTCAGATGGTTATGTGTAGATGAAGGCTTTTTACCAGTGACACTACTTTGCTAACCTAAATCGGGGAAAGCACATTTCCCTGATGATCTCTAGTGCAAATGGGTGAGGAATGTGAGTACACAGCCCTGCCTATGAACAGATGGTTCTTGTAGACTCCTTTCCTTCAAGGTCTTCCTCGGGTAAGTAAAAGGGCAGCTTCAGGCATTGTCTAAACACCTCAACAGACTATAGATCATAGCAAATAAAAGCCAAGGCAAGATTTCCTGTATAAGAAAGTTTCTCCTGACCCTGCTAGAAAAAATAAAACTCTGAACTTCAGGTTTCAGTTCAGTAGCAACTAGTGATGAACTCTGCCACAAAAACCTTCCTTATCACACACTATCATATTAATTAAGTCTTGAAGTACCCAAGCCATGAGTCACCACTATATAATCAATGATAAAATTTTAAACAAAACTACTTCTTTCTATTCTACATCGGCTTTGCAGATCTGAACAGTGTGACAGCTAAAGGGGAACTTGAGAGAAATGTGTACTTAGATCATCGCACAGGAAGCTAACTGTGAAGTTCCCAAGGTGCTAAAAATATACTGACACTTAGGGATGAGTATTGCCTAAATTCACAGAGCCAACTTATAAAAGCCGGAGCCCAATTTAGATAATTACGCCTTTTAGATGTCCAATGTGATCATGAATGCTTGTCTTTGAATACATAAGTATACATACACTGTGTGTTGAAAAAAACATCAGTGCACTTTCAAATACCATTGAGAAAGCATCTTAGAGTAGTTTTTCACTGCTTCATTATCCAGTTCCACATGGTGGCCATCCATTACACAGAACAGATGCTTTGGCATTGTTTTCTTTAGCACAAAAGTGCTGGAAGTAGCTTTGTGTTTACATATATATGGCTTCAAATCCTGATTCTTTCCTTTATTATTTTTATGGTCTTATGCAAGATTCAGATGATGAAGAGAGAATATAATGAAAGTGAAAATTGTATATTAATAAAGAATAATGCCAGGTGTTGGTGGCTGACACCTGTAATCCTAGCTACTAGGGAAGCTGAGATCACAAGGTTTGCAGTTTGAGGCCAGCCTGAGCAAATAGATCATGAGACCCCCCCCATCTCCAAAAGTAATCAGAGTAAAAATGAACTGGAGGTGTGACTCAAGTGGTTGAGCACCTGCTTTGCAAGTGTGAAACCATGAGTCTTTTGAGTTTCTCAAAAAAATAAAATAAAAACACAACAGTGAATGTGGTACGCAGAGTAATGATCCTCAAAGATGTCCACAGCCTAATCCTCAGAACTGTGAATATGTTACCTTATGTGGCAAAAGTAGTTTTGCAGGTGTGATTAAATTAAGGACCTTAAGATGGAGAGATGATCGTTATAGATTATCTAGTGGATTCAATATACCCATGTGTGGTCCTTAAAATCAGAGGACTCTTCCTATCTAAGATATGACTATGGAAAAATGGTCAGAGAAGTGCAACATCACGTGCTTCTAAGGTGAAAAGAATGAGCCAGAAGCCAAGGAATTCAGGGGACCTCTGTGAGCTAGGAAAGCAAAGAAACAAATTTTCCCCCACAGTAAAAAAAATAAAATAAAAGGCAACACAGCCTTGCCAACACTTTGATTTTAGCCTAGTGAGGCCTATGTCAGACATCTTACCTATAGAACTATAAGATAATGAGTTTGCATTATGTTAAGCAGCTAAGTTTGTGGTGATTTGTTATGACAGCAATAGAAAACCAAGCATGTAGGTATTCCAGGTGGAGGAACTAGATAACCTGAAGTCAGAATTAGCATACATTTATTTGGTGCCAACTGTTTACTGGCAAGGCCACTTTCCACAAAGGTGAGGCAATGCTGATGGTTGTAGCTTTTTATTAAAATAACTCCAATAAGTAGAACAGAAAGTAAACTTAGTTGGAGGGGGATTGCCTAATTTGGGACAGAGAACTTAATTTTTTAAATGCTGATTTTGAAGTAGTAGTAGGTAGTTTCTAGGCAGACGTGGGTGGGAAGAAGGTATACAAGGTAGGGATAGATACCTGAACCTTGGACAGGAGGTTCAAGTCAAGAAAGAAAATAACCTTGTCAGGTCTAGTTGAGCAGTAAATATAATCCGTGGTTCCCAAATGCTGTCTGTAATGAAGTCTTCATGCAGAAATAAAGAAAATAAGGACAATGTAGTGAGTCTTTAAATAAAACTAATTCATTCCATTTGAATTGCTTCTTTTATTCTGAGATTGTGTTCTTTTCTACTTTTTGATATTAAAATTACCTTTACTTAACAAAATGATGATGTGCTATTTGCTGTTGTTGAAATACTCTTAACTAGAAAAATAAAAATTTGATGACTCTATGTTAGATTCTTTTTCCCATGATTGTAGTGGGTTAGGGGTAGGAAATTCCTGATTCACAAAGTGTGGAAGTCTGGGAAGGCAGAGAATTATAGCAAAGGTTGAATTAGCAGGGCATAATAGGAGATATTGAGGTCCACCCAGCTACCAGGGGGGATAAAATTATGCAATGTTGACTACCATAGTAGGAATTTGAGTTTTAATCTCTTTATGCTAGAGAGTCAAGGAATGCTTTTAAAAATTCATCCAGTGACTTTTACTGCTGTGTTCTAGGCATTGTGCAAGATATAGGAAATTATATGGTATGAAAGGAAATGAAATATACCCCTTCTTACTTGGCTAGAGCCAATGGATGAAATTAATAAAACCTATATTTTTGAGGATGAGAAGTGGTATTGAAAGTGTGGTTGGCAGAAGACAGAAAAGTCTAGAAAACTGGTTCTCAAGCCAGGATGTTTTTGTCCCTAGGTTATAGGGACATTGTCAATGGCTGGAGACCTGTCCGATTATGATTACTGTGGTGAAGATGGTAATGGCACTTAGTAGGTAGAAGATATCCTATGGTTCACAGAACACTCTCCATAACAAAGAATTATCTAGCCCCAAATGTCAGTACAGCCAGAGTTGAGAAACACTGGTCAACAGGAAGTTTTAATATAATAAAATAAAACTACTATGCATTCTGAGGTAAAAATATATAAGATCAACAGTGTTTAAAGGGGAAAGAAAGAACTTTTATTAACAACTTGCTCTATGTCAGGCATGCTCATGTACAAAATTCCTATTTCACTGTAACAGTGATTTTAAATGTGAGTTATGGTTATCTCTGTCTCATAGGAAACTCACAGGAAACTGAGGCTAGGGAGAGTTGGTGACTGGCCCGCTATCAGTCAGCAGCCAAGATTTCAGCCTAATCCTGTTCCATTTACTCATTCACCAAGGCCATTCAGTTATTACTTCTTATCCCCCTTGCCACTGAGGTTGAAGCCATCATTATCTGTTGCCTAGGTTACTTAATGCAACAACTGTTTACAAGCCTTTCTCTCACACCTTCTCCCAACTTAGAGGGAACATTCTAAGAATGCTTCTAACCTTTTCACTTTCCTGCTTAAAATCCTGGTAGTTTTTTTCATTATATTTGTTTTCCACATATGTAGATCCTCCCCACAAAACACAAACCACACACACACACACACACACTTCCTGCAGGCCCATCAGACTCACTTCCAGAGGGAGAGCTTCTCTGACCCCCAGACTAAATTTAGTCTCCCTCCCATGTACACCCATGGCACATGGGCATCATTGCTTTTACTAGTCTGCATTAGTGGTTCACTTACTTGTTTATATCTCCCACTAAACCTTAAACACCTTGAGAGCCGTGGCAATGTGATTCTGATCTATATTCTGAGTGCTAGGCACATGTCACCAAATGATATGTGTTGAGTGACTCCTACCGTCCTCTGTCTAAACAATGAGTTGGAGTCAGTATTCTGCAGATATGGAAGGGCCAAATATAATGTTATTTCCCTCCCTTATGCACAAGGTGATAAGTATCATGAGTAAGGTTTTGACTGGTGGGAAGTAAAGAGAGATATGAATATACTTCAGAAACACATCTATATAACTTGTTGACAGATAAAGAATGTGGAAGAATTGAGCAGGATTACTGAAAAGGATTCTTAAATGAGTAAGAGCATGAGATTAGGGTGCTAAATTTGTGTTATTCTCTACTGCAAATTCTCAGTAAATGTTGAATGCATAAACTTGAATGCTTTTTTCTGTAAATTTGAGTCATCCAAATAAAACATGAGTGCTATTTAAAACCTTAGGAATTAATAGGATCCCTAGGAAAAAAGCTTAGCAAGGAGAAAAGATCCTAGGACCAAGCCCAGGGGAACATTGTAAGTCATTAAAGGAGGAGGGAGGAGCCTGGAAAGGGGGCAAAATAAACAACAACATCAGATACTGAAAGGTAAGGGTGATGTAAGAACCAGGAGAGGAAACAAGTTGAAGCAAGAAGTGAATATCTTGGTTCAGTGCTGCTGAGAGACTGAGCAAGCTCTGTATCATGGAGTTTTCCTTCCTTCCTAATAAGCAGAAGTACAGGGAGAGAGGCAGGGATGACTGCTAGAGCAGTAGGCTAGGTTTTTTGAGGCTCCAGTTCCATGACCCAGTGATGATTTCCATTCTCTGTATTATGTTGACTTTGTTTCCCTAAGCAAGATAAGACAATACAACTAGTGAGGATTCAAGCCCTCCACTTATCTGAGTGATCTTAAGGAGCCAGAGAGAGGCTTATCTAACAATCTTAATGGATAGGCCAGCAAGGAGTAGCCCTATCCTCTGAGGACCACAGGCAAATGTGAGGACAGCTCTAAATAGCCCAACAGCTCACCATAGGCTGGGGCTGCTCTTTGAGACTTCTGAAAATAGTCCTCTACAAAATATAATCTCCTACCTGAGTCTGTTCCTCCACCTTCCCCAATGTGGACTCTTCTAAGAAACATGGTTCTCAATAAGGAATGACCCTTGCTCCTCTCAGAGACAGCTCCCCCAGGTGGAAGACTGATGGGTCCACCTGGGGGATGGGGGTGGGGTGAGAAAAAAAATTTATGTGGATTCCCTTCTTACCTACTTTGCTCAGTGCAAGGACCCTTTGAAATCACCTAGTACGGGGAATTTGAAATTAATTTAGCCCATAAAAATAAGCTCCTGATTTTAATTGTTTTAGCTAAGCTAGGTACCAAATGGAAAATCAATGTAATATAATTCAAATATTTATGGCCATAAAATATCACTAATAACTGGAATTTCAATTCCTTTCCATATTTACTCCAATGAACTTTAAGGTCCTATTTTTAAAGAATGAAAGTAACCCAAACAGTAAACTTACATTTATAGGTTTTAAAGAAAATGTGTATGGCCCCAGAGCCATCTTAAGTTAACCATATAGCATGAGACACTTTGTGTAGCAAGTGGTGATTAGGCAAACAAGCAAAAGCTTATAATTTGCCTTCACGGAGACAGAAATTCAGAGCATTATAGGGTCAGATGTGTTTTGATGGGACATCTGTTGTCCTCTCCCTTAGAAATGTAACATTTTCTTTTCCCATTAACCCCACACCCTGAAGTCATTTCTCTCAGTTCTTTCTAGGACAACCAGGACTTTTAGCTAAGAGATGATGGGGGAGCACCACTCAGCATTAGTGATGAAGTCTCTTGACAAAGACAGAAATAGACCACCACAGGTCACTTGACCTCCACCCAGTCCTTCACCAGCATCTTTATGCATCTGCAAAGATGATTTCTGGAGAAAAGCAATGCATTTTTACATGGAAAATAGGAAAAGGAGAGTGTGCAGTTGTGGAACTCTTTTAAATTACAAGTTTAAAACAGAAATGTTAAAAAGCAGACTCTAGGGAAACAAATGAGTATCTCTCAGCCTTTTGGAAAGACATCTGGCTTGATAGAGGACAATGTTATTTAAGTCTCACATTTACAATTTCTGAATTAGATGTAGTAGATAAAACCTGATTGTTTGTCAATTGGGATTAAGACCAAAGTGCTTCATCTCATCTTGAATTCAAGCCTTTGTGTCTTTTTTTGCCCCTTAATAAGCTCTCAAGTCATTTTTACATTTGAAAGTTGTCCAGTTCTTTCTTTAGTTTGATTAGGGCCAACCAAATAATATGAAAAACCATTCTCACTTACATTATTCCTATAAAAAGACATCCTTATCTATTATCACCACATTTTTATCCTCACCTTTTGCTAGCTTTATTTATCACAGAAAAAAGAGGAATGGGTACAAATGAATATCCCAAAATGGCATCATCCTGGTGTGGCTTCCTAGGTTTTGCCTTTGTATGACCTATACTGGACTTGCTCTCTTGTACTCATTTTGTCAATCCCATTCCCCTGGATCAACCCCAATTCTTGCACTCATCTACTGGTCTCCAGGGATTATCCACATCTTTGTCTCCCCATTCCCAGAAAATAGAAAAGAAGGTCCTAATCTGCCATGGGCCCTCCTCAAGATGAGTTTGTTCCAGCTGGCTCCAGTAGAGCACAGTGCAACCACCACCTCTCTGCCAATTGCTATGGCAGCTCCTTGAGATGCTTCCGAGCTGAAGGCAGAGACTTAATTTAGCCCTTTGCATCCTTTCAAACCGCAGCTCCTAACCACCATCCTTCAGAAGCTCCTGTAATTGGAGCTTGCAGCCTCAGCAAACCTATTTGGAAAGCTGAAAAGCAAGAAAATGCTTCCATCAGTTTTCATGGATCAGCCTCCTGCCTCCTCCAGGCCTGCTTCCCAGGCAGGGTGGGGAGAAACTGAAAGGCTCACAATAGCCAACCATCTCTCTTCTGCAGGGCACGGAGGCATCTTCTAAGCTTGTGTGAAAATCTTCAGACATTAACATTTAAAGGATTATAGGCTGCCTCTGAGCCCATGGTGAGCTAAAAACCTTAGGATAGTTGGAAAACAAAAGAAAAATTTGACCTGCATGAGCAAAAACTAAATTTTGGTTTCAGAGGCTGGTTCTGAGTTATTGAACCTTGTGATGTAATGATATAAGTCTTTTAACTATCTTTCTGACAAGAATATATTCAATGGGTCTTTAGTGGATACACACTATTTACAACCTGACTTTGAAAGAAATCTCACAGGGAAAGAATCATGGAATTTGATTTAACACCTCATTTATAGTTTATGTTTAATTGTATATTCTAGTGGAAATACATGGATCTGTAACAAAATATTTAATCTAGCACCTTTAGATCAGTAAGCTAATTTATCTTGGAAATTCTCTTGATATGTAGCCAAGACTGATTGTCAGCTACTTACTAACTACACTTTGTATAATGAAGGCCCATAATGCACTAGATAACAAATGTAACTTTGTGAGTGACGGGGGGCAAAAAGGCACTCAAAAGAAAGTCAAATAATGAAACTAATAATTGATATGAGGATTGCATTCTTAACAAATGGGTCCCTCACTATAATGTGACTGTGTAGATTACTTTCATTATAGCACAGTTGCTATGCTAATATTCTTAGTGACACATTGAATTAAAGATTCACTGTAGCTATAGAAAATCATATAGAGAGCTCATCACTTACACTAAATTTGGGGGTTCTTCTGTGGCCACATAACTGGGTTATGAGAGTTCTTGCTTTTGATTGGAAACCTGGGTCCACGTGTCCACATCACAGCCTGCTCTCAAATAGCTGTGTGGCCTTGCTCATTACACTGAGCTTCTGTTTTCTCTCCTCTAGATTTAGAATAATGATCTGTGCCTATCACTCAAATTTGTTTATTCAAAATACTCAATGGATATAATGCAGGTTCCTTTCCAGTAGTATGTCCCAGAGAGTTGGAATCTGGGTTTGGAAACATGAGATTTATAAAGAGTAGGAATAATAAATAGTCCCTTAAATCTAAAAGCAACTTTTACACGTGTATCCTGCAGAAGTAAGTCATGATTTTTGATGATGGCAAAGGTGGAAAGTGTTTTTCTGCTGTTTAGAGGGCCATATTTCTGCTTACCACTCCCAGGTTTAAAAGATTTCTAGACTGCAAACACTTCAACCTGCCACCTCCTGACCCTTTCTCCTAATGTAGTACATGAGGAAAAGTAGAAAAACGAAATAAAGATTTAAAGCCCTCCAAGTTCCAGGGACCAGAGGGGTCAGTCCCTTCAGCCTTTCATATACCAAATGAAAAATAATGTAACAACCAGCTGCAGTTTCAAATTTTAGAAAATTTTTCCTTTGCTCTCACAGTAAATACCAGCAAGTACGAGTTAAATACCAACTATTCCAAGTCTAAAAAAATTATTTTTTAAGTAAATAAAATATGTCTAGGCAAATATAACAATATACATGATTAATTAATATTTAATGATTCAGAGGTCAATATATTTAACTGTTATTGTATCCTAATCGGTATTTTCATTCTGCATTTATATTAAATACAAAGCAAAATGTCTGAAAACAATGTTCTTTAGCCATAAAAGGTTTTCTTTCAGAAAATTAATGCAGGTTTCCTCTCAATCTTGACTTCTTGTTTTATTTCAAACAAGAAATCAAGATGTGTGGATGTGAGTATGTAAGTAATGCTGTGTTCAGTAGAATGAATGAGGGGGAAAGAACAGCAAATGGAGAGCCCAAGTAAAAATCAATGTGTTAATGTACATATATCCCAACTGCCTTTTCTTTTTAAATAAAACAAACAAACTGGGGTGATTTTTTGAATTAAGTGGAATACAGTTGCAGCATTCCATCTATAACTAGATGGTACAGAAATTGAAGTGTCCCAATAGGAGTGCCTGCATAGATGAAATATAGGTGGACCAAGCCTGCACTGCTGTTCACTAGCCCAGGTGAACAACAGGAAGAATTGTCTTTCTCAAGACAATGATTCTTGGTCAATCATTGCACAAGTAGTGACAGCCAGCTACAACCAGCCCAAGGAAGAGCGGAGGCAGCTGCCATTGCTCCTGCCTTCAAGGACTCTTCAATGTGGCTCCCTAAACTAAATAACTTGACCATAGCTCAGTATATTTGTTTTACATGTTTGGTATAATTGGGTTGCCCTTAAGGACTTCTTAGAGCAGAGTTTCAAAGTCAAAAAATATTGGGGGGAATGTGACTTAGGCTTTGAAAAATGCAATCATTGGACTTGTGAAGAAGAGCTACTATAAGTTGAGATGGGAATTAATTAATAAGTTCTGTAAATGAAGTGAGGGAATCTGGTACACTGGTAGGGAAAGGAAAAATAGAAAATAAGACTTTAATGTGAGAGTCAATAGTTGGACTCTGCAGGTGGACTGCTGAAGATTCTGGATCAGAAAAGAGACTACTAGCACATACTTTGTAGTCCTTATCCTTCTACTAGATAGACAGGGAGAGGAGATAGAAATAGAGATATATCTCACTTAGTCTTTACTACAAGCCTATAAAATGGGTACTAAGATGATCCCCTTTTCACAGATGAAGACACTCAGGCACAGAGAAGTTAGGTAAACTGTCCAGAGCTGCACAGCTAACATGTGATGGAGTTAGGATTTAAACCTAGACAGTCAGCTCTAGGAAGTACTTTGAGCCACTACATTATAGAGCTCCTAAAAGGAAGTGCTGGGAGAAACATTAAATGTGCTTCTGTGTCACTGAGCTCAGCTGAATGTAAAGGGATGAATAGAAAATTGGTCTAGAATTGCTGGGAAGTCTTCTTGGTAACAGTGATCTTGTACAACCAAGTCTCTCACCACATAATATAGGACAACATGTAGCTGGGAATGTTTTTAGCATTTTTCTGGGGCAGGCACAAATAATATTTGACACAAATAACCATAACTGATGAAAACAAGGCTAGAGGAGTCACTAGCCTCATAATTTTTTTCAAGACACATCCTTCATGGCATATGTCCCTCCCCACTTACATATACACTACAATACACTTTAGAGTACACTTTCCCTTCCCCAAATATGTTGGGGCAGCGAAATCCCACAAGGAACACATTATTGTCAGGATGTTGCATTTAGAGTTGGCAGAAAGTGGAAGGAAGAGATGAAAGAATAAAAAATATAACTTCTTTGAGTAATCTTCTGAAGATGTTTATTATAAAACAAGAAGGCTTTTGCTTAACTTCTGTGTTCCTATCTGTATCTTTCTGGCAGCCCCAACTATAATTTAGTATCTTATGTTTGGTGAGCACTGGAGATATATTGATAAGTGACAGAAGTCCTATCCTCCTGGAGTTTTACCAAAGAAGGACAGAGATGTTAACCAATAGATATGGTAAATATTATAGATCTAAAAAAGGTATAGCAGAGACCAAAGGGAAGAGGAAATTATAATCTCTAGCAAAGCAAAACCAATAGGATATGTATATAAAGAGGTTGACTTATTTTAAGGAATTGGCTCACATGGAGACTGGCAAGTCCAAACTCTGCAGGATGTGCTGGCAGGCTGGAACCCCAGGGAAGAGCTGTATTGCAGTTAGAGTCCAAAGGCAGCCTGCTGGCAGAGTTTTTTTTTTTTTTTTTTTGTATCAGGAAAGCCAGTCTTTGTTCTAAGGAAGCTTTCAAATGATTAATAAGGCCCACCTACATTATGGAGAGCAATCAGCTTTGCTCAAAATCCACCAATTTAAATCTTATTCTTATCCAAAACATGCCCTCACAGAAAGATCCAGAATGATGTTTGACTAAATACCTGGGCAGCATGGCCCAGCTAAGTTGACATATAAAATTAACCATCACAGAAATTACATTTGCCTTGGCAAGAGGAACAGAAGGTAGGACAGGGCTGTCAGGTGGCAGTGTGATTAGAGATAAGAGTTCAAGGGTGAGGAGGAGTCTGCAGGTAATGTGAGAGAGGACACTCTGTCCAAAGGCACACAGTTACATCATAGATCACTTGAAGGACCACAGAGTAAGTGGGAGGAAAATGGTGGAAGAGGAGCTGAAGTAATCATCAGAAAGAAAACAAAGGCAAAGGGGTTTTGGACTTTGTCCCAAAGACCACAATGAGTCATTGGGGTTTTCAGCAGCAAAGTACCCTGGTCAGCTATGTGTTAGGAAGGTCATGCTGACCTCTGTTCTCACAAAATAGTGTAAAATTGCCAGCTCTATTGAAACCTGTGATAATGATTTAAGTTTCTTAGAGAAAAGGCAGAATGGATGAACACAACATCATCTTTATGACTTTTTTAAACAGTGAGAAATCATTCTAGATTTCCCTTTAAACCTGTATAACTTCTTGTTTGTGTAAGAAGTTATAGTTGTCCTTGATTCCTCTTTTTGTCTATCACACAATTCATAAAGAATGAAATCCCTTCAAAAAATGTTCTTATCTTCTAAACAGCATAAAAGCCTCTCAGAATTTTCCAGAGCTCTCCTAGCTCTCTCTCTCACCAGGTTATATTTAGCTCAGCATAGACCTTGACCTTTACAATAGACTGCACGATGTGATACACTAATCAGAACATTTCTTAATAGACTTGAATGAGGTTAGTGGCCCCATCCCTGCACACACCACCCTCCCACACATATACAGACAGACACACACACCACACACACGTGCACATACTCATTCCCTGTTTGGGAGCACTTTGGAAAACAACTATTAAGTTAGTCCAGAGGAAGACAAATCTTATGTAATTTTGAAAACAAAATGAGTTTTGTTTTTTTTAATTTTTTTATTATTTTTTATTATTTTATTATTCATATGTGCATACAAGGCTTAGGTCATTTCTCCCCCCTGCCCCCACCCCCTTCCTTACCACCCACTCTGCCCCCTCCCTCTCCCCCCCACCCCCTCAATACTATTAAGTTAGTCCAGAGGAAGACAAATCTTATGTAATTTTGAAAACAAAATGAGTTTAAAAGAGGCTTTATTTCTTTGAATCTAGGGGAAGCATAGATTTGCATTTCTTCCTTTCTTAAGAAAAATTCTTTCTGTTTGAAAAATATTGGCATGTTTCCAAGTGCTGTAACTCTTACCTTGAATAGCCCTCCCTTGGGCTCTTTTTCTCAGGTTTGGTTTGGTTTGCCAGCAGAATCTGTGGGTGAATATTGGCCTGCAGGGGTATAGTGCTCTTCTTAGGAACGTAAACACTCCTCTTTTATGCTCCCCCACAACCTTGGCTGTGGAGGATCCTGAGGATTTATTTTGCTCAAAGAGGCTTCAGTCATGCTATGAAGGTGTGTTTAATGCAGAATTCACTATATCATTTATTGCAGTGTTAATAGTAATGCTAGTTACAGTATTGATGGCAGAGCAGAAAAACAGTCATGCTTTCCTAGCTCTTGGCAACACAATCACTCAAAAAGATTAACCTAAGCTTGGCAATCCTACTTAAATGTACTGGTTAGTCTCAAAAAGTAAAGATAAAGGATATTTATATAATCAGTTTTGCTAGTAAACAGCAATTCATTTTTATTAATGATCAGAAATTCTAAGTGGTTCTCCCTGGGAAGAGTGAGAACTGGAAAGTGAATTCCTTGAAGTACATCAATCTCCAAGAAAAGATTCTTTTCAGTGATTTGGGCAGCTGGCCATTTGCTTGTTTGGTGATGTGTTCTGCTTATCAGTCACATTTACCTCCCCAGAACACTTCAATTCTCCCTGATTTTACCTTAAACTTCATTGGCACTTGTTCAGTGAGTGAACTATCTGGGTTTAAATCTCCCCTAATTACTAGCTCTGTGCCTGTGCCACAGTTTCCTAATCTGTCAAACCATGCCTAGACATAGGCTAGAAAGACCCAGGATTTAAAGTAGTCCACAGTAGCATCAAGGAAGCATCAAGTAGCAACCAAGTGAACAAGGTGTGAACCCAGTAATTCGAGATGTGTGGGAATAAAAAGCCAAGTGGCTGAGTTCAGACAGATGTCAGAACCACAGACAGCTCCAATAATCCAATTTCAGACAGCAGTCAGAACCATGGACAACTCCATGCAAGCCCAGAACCCTATGGAACGGTTTACTTTTTCACTTACTATTTTAGAAATTTCCTACTAATTGATTTGAGCTCACTAGATTTTCAAGGAAAACAAAGTGTCACCCTATGGGTGGTTGGGCAGTCTGAGATATTCTAACCCAAATGAGATATCACTGAGGGTCCTGTGAAGAAGGTTTAGGTTTTGCAGGAGTGAGTAAAAGTGGAAAGGCATCTCTTTCTCCTTTGAGAATAATCATCTTTGGGATTTACACCACTTTTGAATTTTAGAAAAGGGTCCGAATCAGGATTGGAATCTTAAAAGGAACAAATTTAGCTCTTGGTCATTTCTAAGAAAGCACACATACTACCTGCAATGAATCCCTGGTAAGAAATTTTTATATAAGTAGATTTATGATGGAAATATGTTAGGTGTGGCAGGTTTTTAAGCTTAGTGATTGGAATATAATGAATCCAATGAAGAAAGTGATTATTTCCCAATTAAAGAGACTGGGAGTTTTATGATCTGGAAACATAAAGTGGGAGTTAAAATCATGGGTTTGGAGCCTTCTGCTTTTTATTACCTGTGTGACTTTGCATGGTACTTCTCCATGTTTCCACCTTCCCTCTGTAAATGGAGATAATAATGGTATATATTTTATAACATTACTTTTAATATTAAGTGTGTTAGTATTCATAAAGTACATAGACTGCTGCCTCATTAACTGTTCAGCCGTATTATGATTTTGGTAATGTATAGTAAATTTCTTTGTTCTAAGATTCCTCTCAACTCCTCCAACTTAGTATACCACAGCTTTCTGCCATGTTGACACTAAATATAAAAGAAGAACCCAGATCTTGTTTTATAGACGTTTTGCCCAAGAGAAACAACATTTCACATTCTTAGAGTTCACACCCTTTGAATTAAAGCCAGAGTTTGACCTGCAGATTAATAACTCAGGATGGAAGGCACCCTACAGAAACTCTGATGTAAAACACAAAAATGCACTCTTCTCTGCTGCTTTGACACCTTTCTGTCCAGTTTGATGGACAGATATAAAATATCCAATATCTACAAACTAATTAGAGTTAAGTCCTTCTTTTGTCACCTATCATGGGAGGAGGGAATGACCAGGGACCGTTTAACACCTCCCTAATCTCTGAGCACCTTCCAAAAAGTTTTGTAACCTAGCTCTCCTGGTTGGATATAAAACAGCCTCTAGGCAAGCTGTTAAACTCACTTTGTTCTCATTTCTTTTTATAGTTGAACTTTTCTTTTGCTTTGCCTTACTGATTTACATTATACTCCTCAGGAGCCTTGAAGCAATTTACAAATTAAAATCACAGATTTTTTTTTTTTTTTTGGCTATACTGGAGATTGAAGGGTGGGCGCTCTACCACTCTAGTCACACCTCCAACCATTTTTGCTCTGGTTATTTTGGAGATGGTATCTCACATTTTTGCCCAGGCCAGCCTTGACTGCATTGTGATCCTTCTATTTTAGGCTTCCTACAATAGCTGGGATGACAGGTATACACCCCCATACCCAGACCTTGGTTGAGACAGACAAAATTTTTGTCTGGGCTGGCCTCAAACTGTGATCCCAATCTCAATTTCCATGTAGCTGGGATTACAGGTGTGAGCCACTGGCACCCGGCTAAAAGTACAGAAAACTGAGATCACTTCACACCTTATAAGTAAGCAAGTCCCCTCTATTACCATACTGAATATCCAGCTATTATTGACATTTCATGCTGAGAAGTAAACACTGGAATTTAATTAATCCAGGCCTGAAGGAATCCTTCTTTCCTAATAACTTGTGTCTGGCTAGACCAGGGGCTTGGGAGTGGACCATGTAAGTGTGAAGTATTGTGGATTAAATCTGATTTATTCCCTCTCCCTGTGTTCAATTGTGATGCTTCTGACACAAAGCTCTTTTTAGATGATACTCAGGATTCCTTTGGTTGTGATTTGGTCTGGCTGATGACAATCTATCACTAACAAATTTCTGAGCTTTTACATGCCTGTTTTATCCATCTTACAATGAGTCATCCTTGTCTCTTTCATTTTAACAAATAGCTCAATACTTTTGGAGGCAGGATTGTTTTTGTTTGCTTTGCTGTTTTTGTCTTTTGGCATGCTCTTCCTAATTTCAGTTAATTTGGCATTCTTGCCTTCATCTAGGAAAGAGGTCATAATAATATTATAATTACTTTCATTAATATTTATTTTTCTTATCATGCATTTTAGATCACTTACAAAGTTTATTTGCCACCAAATTCCATATCTTTCAAGGACATGAACTGGATTTCTAGCCAGAAATCCAATTGGAAGATCCTTAGACTGTTTTATTCCGTTCAAATAGATGATTCATGATACAAAATGGAATAATTATAAATGAAGCCAGTTTGTGCTGGAAAATGAATGTGAGTCCTTAAAATTCAGATGTTGAAATCTTAGCCCCCTCAATATGTGGTTGTCATGGTTTTCCAGAGGAACAGAACCAATAGGATAGAAAAGTAGATAAGAGGGGATTTATTAGGGGAACTGATTCACATGATTATAAAGATAGGATAACTCGGTGCAATATCAAAAGCCTGAGAACTGAGGGAGTTGCTGGTGCAAATTGCAGATACCAAAGAACAGAGAACCTATAGTTCTGATGTCCAAGGGCAGGAGAATAAGGGAGTCTCAGCTCTAGGAGAGAGGGGTGGGGAGGGAAAGAGAGAGAGAGAGAGAGAAGAGAGAGAATTCATTTTTCATTTGTCTTTTTGTTGTACTTTGGCCTTCAACTGATATGATAATGAGTGGCCACACAGAAGGTAGATCTTCTTCTGAGTCTGCCATCTTGCCGGCTCACATGTCAATCTCCTCTGAAAACACTCTCACAGGCATACCAAGAAATAATGCTTTACCAGCAACCTAGGTCCCTTATTTGGTCAAGTTGACACCTAAAATTAATCATTCCACAGGTAATTAGGCCATAAGAGTAGAGCCCTCATGAATAGGATTAGTGCCCTTGTAAAAGAAACCCCAGTGAGTCCCCTTTCCCTTTCTATCATAGGATAAAACAACAAGAAGTCTATTTTCTATGAACCAGGAGCAGGCCTTCACCAGACATGAAATCAGCTATCACTTGATCTTTCATGTCCCAGATTCCAGATGGAATAAATTTCTGTTTTTTTATGTCACCCAGTTCGTAGCATTCTGTTATAGCAGACTGAACAGAAAAGGACAGCTGAATAAGCAAAACTGCTAAATTGGCATTCAGTCAACAATTTAATAATAACTGTTAGGTAAATGGAGTTGCATTAACTGGTCTTCCTGCCATAGAAAACACCCAATAGGAATAGCAATAGCTACAATTTACTGTGTGCTTATTATGTGACAAGTATTATGCTACACCCTTTATATATAATATCTTATTTCATCCCCTAATCAATCCTAGGATGTGGCTGCTATTCCTTTACAAAAGAGAATAGAGAAGAATATAGAGATGAAATAGGCCATGCAAGTCACACACCTGATAGAATCAGGTTTTACACCTTACGTGTGTTTGACTTAAAATCTGTGCTCATAGCACCATGTTGTGGGTTTCACTGTCTCTTTTTCTGCCAGTTGATGTTCAGAGGTCTGAGTTAAGGGCTACAGCTCTGATTGCCATATCCCAGAGAGTAATTCTTGATGTAGTGTTATCACTTTTAGAAAATCCTTTCCTGAATTCTAAAATATGTCACTATGATAAGTAAAACAGCCAGCAATCAGAGCTGATGACATTCAACTCTGTGTCATTCAACTCAACAAATATATATTGAGGGCCTATAGGGAGTAAGACCTAAAGCTGGTTATTACAAATGATACAAAGACATTTGAATAATATCATGAATTCATGTAGATACTTCATGGAATCTGATTAAACAAAAATAGAGTTTTAATATAAGAAAGAAATGAAACAGGTGAATTTGAACAGTTGTGTGTTTGCTGGCTTTCTTGGCTGTGATGCCTTGTGACTGAAGCAAACAGATGTGAGTGTGTACTAGGTTAGCTTCAGAAGGCAACAAGAGGAGCTGAGAGTGGGAATGTTTATTTTGAGATAACAGACCTCTGCTGGGGTCTTTGGTTCTGAAGCCAAAAATGATACTTCAGGATGCTTACTTTGGCTCTGGATGGGAAATCCTGTGCCAGAATTCCCATAGGATGGAGAAGAGTAGGGAGGAGAGCGCCATCATATTTCAGAGCTGAAATAGAAGCTCAGGTGTTGGCTACGTGAATGTGAATTGTCCATGCCACTGTGTCTATTAGCAATGACTCTCCACTAGAGATAATGAAATGTAAGCTGAAGGAAGTCAGTGAAGAAATGTTTTGAACCTAGAAAATTAAATAAGCATGCGTGATCTGCATTAATCTGCAGTCATTATGCAAATGGCTTAATTTATCATCAGTAGAAAATACCACTAATGTGTTAAAACTATAGTTGACCAGTAGATTTTAGAAAAGTACAAATAAGTCTTTGAAGCTATTTATGTATTCAAACACATGAGATGGCAGATATATTGAAAAATGTTAAGTCCTGTGGAGATAATTTTATTCAGTGCTGTGGGTCATAGATACTTTGAAAGACACTGAAGCCCTCCAGAAAATCTTAATTTGAATCTACATCCTATTAAGAAGGTCTGTGCTTTAAATAATACATTTAAGAGACTAATACATCAGATAAAATACTGCTGTCCAAAAAGCTGTGTTTAAAATTCTGAACCAAACGGGACTACTAGTTAAATCAGTCTAACTGTCCAAAACAGGTTTGTTCAGTAGATGTGAGGGAAAGTTGTATTAATAGAAAAAGGAATTTACAGAAATGGAAGGAGAAAAATGAAAGCTATATAAAAGTTTATATCTTAGGAAAACACTAATTTGAAATTCAGGTTACTTATATACTTGGTACTTTAATGAAAACTGTTCATCAATGCATGTGCTTCATCTGGTTATATGCTCTTCTTTTATTTCTCAAGTTCTCCTGCAAGTGCATCACTGACCCCACACTTTATCTTTCTATGTATCATTTCCAAACAATCTTGGCATGTAACCTATCACTCAAAAGGGTTAATTCTAGAACAAGTATAATCACCATTATGACTCATGTTGTACTCAATTGAAAATGTATTCAAAAAATATGATAATCAGTGACTTTCATACAAAAAAAATTGTCTGTATAGGTATGGGAGACTTTTCAAAAAATCTTCCCTTTCAGTGGCCTTTATCATTTCAGTTCACAGGCACTCTGGGCTACTACTCTTGAATGATGGCTATTTGTGACTACATGTGACAGATTCAATGATCATGGTGTATTATTAAGGCACACAGACATTCACCAGAGGGAAAAGGTATTTTCAACTAACAGATCCAAACAGAGGTAGAAATTGTGAGGGAAGCTTTAAATAGTTTTGTGACTCAGAACATACCTTCTTCCTACATTTCTCACTTACTCCCAGTTTCCACATCTGGAAATAAAAATACTTTTCACAATAAGTCACTTCATTTACTTTTTAGAAATTGAGTTGTGAGTAATAAATATTAATAAAGGGTATTTTAGTATTTATTTTTAATAGTGAGCAGGAAAAATTATGGGTTTTCAGGTCAAAACCAAAGACTGCTCATGTTACTAAAACCAGTAGATAGAGAAGACAATGACACAGGCCTGAAAACTCAGTCTGATCTCTTCCCTGAGTCAGTTGATGGCTTTGAAAGTCATATCGTTCTTTCCCAGTGATGGAACTGGGATAATTGTATAGCCTATTTAAAGATGAATTATATTCTTAAAATGAAAAATCTGAATAAATACTACATAAAATTGAGCCAGTTCCATCTGTGATGTTTACCTGTTTATAAGTAAAAAGGAAAAACACTATTTATCTCAAAAATGCAATTCTCCAATTCATATTTGTTTTGATCAAAGTTCTTTGTTAAAAAAATTTTTTCTAACCCTTTTTTTGTGGTACTTGGAGTTAAACTCAAGGTCTCCCACTTGAGCCACTCTGCCAGCCCTTTTTATGTTGGTTATTTTTGAGATAGGGTCATGCTTTATGTGTGGGCCAGCCCCAACCATAGTCCTCCGATTTGTGCTTCCCCTATAACTGAGAGGACAGACATGCACCACTGGTTGCGATGGGATGTCACCAACTTTTTGCCCAAGTTGGCCTCAAACTGTGATCCTCCTGATCTTTACTTCCCATGTATCTAGAATTACAGGCTTGAGCAACCACACCTGGGCTTCAATTATTTCTTTTCAAAAGAACACCCATTCCATAGCGTAGTGTTTAATCATAGCAAAATTTTGGTCCCCTAAATAAATCAGCCATCCTGAAGAGATGCTGCTGACCTGATGGAACCTTCTTCAGGAAGTGCCAAGACAGCTTTTGTTACCTAGTTATACCCACATCTTTTTGAGGAGATGGGGACATTTTTATATTCTTCTTTTTAAATGTGCAGATATCCTCAAAGCAAGTGTGTTGACCTACCTGTGACATCAGATGAACAACTGGACAAGCTTAGGGTCAAAACAAACAGATGTCAAGGACAAAGGTATTCACCTGGTCATAGAGCTATGTCAGTCCAAGTCTCTTTTGGCAGATTCTAGAGTCATTTTGTTAACAGTACATGAAAGCTGTTTTCATTGAATCAAACACTTTAAATGGGTGAATTTACAGAATGTTGACTATCAATAAAGTTGTTTAAATAAAAAGAAAGCTGCTTTATCAAAGACACCATCCACAATGACAAAGTGGCTAGAAATAGTGGTGAAAACATGGGACTTCTTTCCTTTTGGTTTGTTCAGGATGTCCCCAAGGGCCAGATTCAGCCTTGCACCTCCTGCTGAGCTCTGCCTCATTCAGTAAAGGACGTACATTCTGTCCAGACAAACAAGCGCGGCTATTGAACTAAAGTCATCAGCTGGATTATCCTGTGGACCTCCCCCCACACCTGACTTCTTTTATAACTGAGATTCTTTTCCTCTCATCTCTCTGAGACCTGGACCCCAGTGCATGTTTACTGCTCCTTTAGTCAAATTGTTGGGCACCAACTAGAGTTCCCCAGGAGCTGTTTGTCACTGTTCTGTAGGTAAAGAAGTCAGTGCTGAGCTTGAGAAAATTACTCTCCTCTTCAGGTCCACACTTCCCTGTGGATCCTCAAGGAAGCCTGGAGACCAAAAATTTCTAATAGGGTATTTTTTTTGTATGTGGTATTAGGGTTTGAACTCAGGTCCTCAGCTTACTGAGCAGATGCTCTACCATCCCTTTTTCATTTTAGTTATTTTTAAATAGGGTCTCACTCTTTTTTCCCAGGCTGGCCTAGATAGTGATCCTGCTATTTATGTCTCCCACATAACTGGTATTACAGAAGCATATCACCATGCTTGGCTTGTTTGTTGAGATGAGGTCTTGCTAACCTTTTGCTTGGGCTGGATTTGAACTGTAATCTTCCAGATACTCACCTCTCAAGTAGTTAGGATTAGACATGAGCCACTGCATCTGTCCCTGTAATAAGATTATAAGCAGGTATGTACCTGTGAATCACCTGGAAGAATTTTCAAACTTTTCAAATTTAGGCTACATGGGGAGAAAATGACTTGGTAGTTATGGGGTACAACTCCCAAGGTGATTCTAATGTGCAGTTCTGGTTTAGGATCTAATACCATGTGGCACTTTTCCTCTTGTGATAAAGGGATTTATGTTTTGTTCATCTTCTTCAACAAATGGTAAGCTCGTTGAAGGCGGAGACCATGTTCTATTCTTCTCTGGATCCTAGTATGTACTTCATGGTGGGCTCTCAGTTTTTAGTAGAAGAGATTGAAAATTTGTCCACTGAAAAACAAAGCTGGTATGATGACTATTCCACAGTGAACACTAGGTTCACATCACCTCACTCCAGTCCTCTATTCTTTCCATCATTCCAAGACAACCAGTCTAGCCTTACCCCACAACCTTTCAGTAGCTGTATAACCTCCCGGTGGTGGAGCTTAAAATCCCTGGTTTCAGCCTGTATGCCAGGCTGAAAATCATACTCCCCATCTGTCAGTTGTTCTCCTGTTTTCTATTTGTCATTGTTCACCTACTACCCTTGATGTGGTACAGATGTTTATTTTCCCCAAAGCACACTAGTGATGCCCTCCCAGAGGTCAGAGGAACCACAATTTGTCTCCTAAAGCTTTGTAAAGCAATACCTAAACTTTTGAATAAGCTCCTCAGATCATAGTTAAATTTCCCATGACGGTGTTCCTTAATATATAAAAGAAAAATGTCATGTTAATTTATAATCTAGGAAGAGCTCTATTTTGATTATATGAATTAATGGGGAAAGAAAACTTTGTGTTGGCTAAGTCTTGAATCATATATTGGATATTTATGAAAGTGGCAGGATAACATAAATATGTTCAAACAAAAACAAAATGAGCTCTTTCCAAGAATTAACAGATGTGGTGATTAGTCTTCATTGGGGGATTCAGAGCCCCTAATGCCATATTTTTATTGTTTCTTCAACTTATCTTTCATGTTGTGGCCCTGGCTATATGGACAACCCTAGGCAATATGGTGACTGAAATACTGAGAATCAGGAAGTGAAGACTTGTGTTTTAATCTTCTGTCCTCGGGCCACAGTATCTCTTGTGTTTCCCTCTGGTGTGGCTCCCATGACACTGTACTTAAAATTTCTGTTTTTATGACTATGTACTACTAGACTCTGGGCAACATGAGGGCAGGGAAATGTTTTAGCATTTTGCTGTCTATCTGACACCCATTAAATACACTGACTATAGATGACATTTGACCTGCAAACCAAAGATAACTATGGTCACTTTCATAGCAAAGGTAAAATGAATTGCATGAGGTTATACTTGCTGTGTCATTCAATGACCTCCTATAGCAACAATTTTAAATAATGTATTCATAGTGATGGCTAACCCTTATTGAGGATTTATTCTGTGCAAAGTAGGTATTATTTAATTCTTACAGCAAGCCCTACAAAGCAGTTGCTATACTTTCCCCAAAGTTTACAATACAAAACTAGAGCTTAGTAAAAGCTGAATGACTTGTCCCCAGTCATATAGCCAGAGATTCAACAGATTCTTAATCACCATGCCATACTGTCTCCTCTCCTCCACCACCCAATTTTCCTGATTATGTTTAAAGATAAACTTAAGACAAGCTCATGGGAAGCATAAATATTTGCTATAATAGAGGTATGATTCACTGCGTTTTGGAACACTGGTCTTATATGAAAATGCTAATTTCTCTCAAATATGCTCTTGCATATTTTAAAATGCTGGCTTAAATTAAATTAGACTATTTCTTTTTAAGAAAGTTTTCCTTTTCTGTTTTGGTGCTTTCCACCAGGCATTGGAAAATTGTGGGTGGATAACATTTGTCACTACAGACCGTACAATCAATATTGATTGATTGATACTGGTTGATTGATTGAAGCCTTCTCTTTCAACCTTTTGCCTGATCTTGTCAGACCTGCCCATGCTCAGTAATCATGGTATTGCCTCTGCCTTTCATGACGTCACCATACTTTGACTAAATGTGACTTTTATGTCAGTCTATTTTTTACTCAAAAATTTAATTTTATATCAGTCTTTGTTTGGGTGACTTGCTCAGGTAAGAGTGCTTACCTCAAAGAACGATTTTCTGTAGTGGAATATAAGGAGCTTAGTTGGATGTCCTCAGTGACACCACTGTCTACTCAATCAGACCTGTTTTCAATAAGAACTTGAACTTGATGGTATAAATTACATTTTTATTATGTCACAAATCCCCCCAAAGTGGAGCAGTTTTCTTAAATTTCAGTCTCCCTAAGAAATGGACAGGTGCTCTATCCAAAGCAAATTCACTGTAGAACAAATGCCTAGTAGCTGTTTCTACCATCATCAGTTTCAATCAATGTATTCCTCATAAGCTCTCTGCAACTTTCTTATGCACTTCCATATGTAACTACATACCATACCTAATAATACTGCTTTTCCATCTAATAATCACTCTGGAATACTAACTGTTCTTATCTTGCAAAGACTCAGACATTTCACATTATGCAGTCATCCTGCCATTAGTGTTCACTTGGTAAAAAGAACTCTTTTGGAGAGCCCAACAAATGTGAGTCAGTGTAGCATCTAAATTAAAATGTTAACTTGATTATATTTCGCAGTCTTCTTAAACTCCTCTTGTTTCAATGTTAAAAAAGCTCTTATGAACCTTTTCAGCAACTTCACCCTAAGTGGTTTATTATGTCAGTAATTCATATTTCACATTTTTACACAATGCCTTCAAGTGTCTAATTTGCATTCTATAATGAAAAGGCTGTAAAGGCTTTTTAAATTTATTTTATCCAGTCAAGAGACTATAAATGGTTTCTCTGTTAAGCCAAACTCTGTCCTCTGTCTTTTCCATCTTCATCCAATAGCAAAGGATGTGGTAAGAAGTGAAGTTCTGTTTTGGCCCATTTCAGAGACTCTTCCATTTGGAAGGAATCCTACAGTTCCTCCTTTCTCCCTCCTTCTCGGCCTCACTGTGCAACCATCTGATTCCTGAAGTCCCTGGCTAGGGGTTTCTAAGCCTTTTCATGAGCACATTAGTGAAAAGGAGTTGTTTTTTTTTTCAAGAAAGCCAGATCCACTGATGGGTGGCTGTGGATGTACAAAGATAAAATTCTCCTTCCTTGATATATCCACCAGTTAACCTGAATTGTGTCACCAGAAGAAACACAATACATATTCATTCCCCTTATCTCCTGGCAGCCCTGTGGATATTTGCAGACAATCAAGTCTCTCAAGGCTGTACATTCTCAAACTCTCTCCCACTTGCCAGAGGACAGAAGAATGGTGTTCAGAATATTTGCCATCCTGACGAGTCTCTGGATACACTAAATTTTGCCAAAAATATTTTTTAAATTTATGTATGCATATACCCATACCTTCTCTTAATTTTAAATATGTAAACTAGAAAATAAGAACCTCCTAAAATTTTATTCCCCCCACACACACACCCTGAAGTAATAACCACTCTACTCTGACCTGCTTGGTGGACATTATTCTGACTAATAGTCTGTTAACATGCAGACTTTAAGTGAACAATTCTGTTCCCTTCAAAAGATGTGCCACTTGAATTTTGATCAAAACAAATTTTCTAGCTCAGAAAATGTGATAGTGTTTTCAAATGTTTCCCACATATAATTGAATCTATATGCAGTATTATTAAAAAATTTAAAATTACATGCAACTGTAATTTGAGCTCATCTGTGGTCAGACTTTTAGAAATACGATGCTGAAACAAAAAAGAAATATAAGTTTAAGTTAGGCAAATGAACAAGTCTATTTTACTTCAAAATAATTAATATTCTATTTGAGAAGAGGAAGGATTTTATAGCTTCATGTACTTAATTGAGTATATTAGTCAACTTTCTGTTACTGTGACAAAATATCTGAAGTGCTCAACAAAAAAGGAAGGAAGACTTACTGGCTCATAGTTTCATAAGCTTCAGTCTGTCACTTGACTGTGTTGCTTTGGCCTGTGGCTGTATATGGTGGGAGCACATGGCAGACGAGGTTTGCTGAACTTGCAGTGGTCATGAAGCCAAGAAAAAGAAAGGGCTAGGTCCCAATATCCCCTTCAAGGGCACACCCCAATGACTTAACTTCCTTCCACTAGGCCCCATATCTTAAAGAATCTACCACCTCCAATAGTGCCACAGGCTGGCAACTAAGCTTTAACCCATAGGCATGGGGTGCTAAAATCAAGCCTTTTGGGGGAGATTTCCTTTTCTTTAAACACTAAGAACATTCATAATGATGTCCAACAATTTTTGTATAATCCAATTTCATAGAATTATATTTCTATTTCTCTGAAAAATATGATCTACTGTGATGTATATGAGCTCAATGGTTTTGCAAAGGAGAAAAAAGGGTTCTGTCTAGTCTATTAATAAACAACCTCCTAATAGGATATGTTTTTAGTGCTCTGATTTTAAAGATCAATTTTTTGCCAGGTGCCGGTGGCTCACACCTGTAATCCTAGCTACTCAGGAGGCAGATATCAGGAGGATTGCAGTTTGAAGTAAGCTCAGACAAATAGTTTGCAAAACCCTATCTCAAAAAAAACCCATCACAAAAATAAGGTTGGTGGAGTGGCTCAAAGTAAAGGCCCTGAGTTCAAATCCCAGTACCTTGAAAAAAGAGGTAAATCTTCTGTATGGTTTACAATAGATCATCTAGATTTAGGGAACTAAATCTAGAACTTCACCACTGAATAGGCGGTTTAAAGACCACATTCAATAACATTGCATACTAAGTGAGAAAGTTATTTCTTCTTCAATTTTCTTTCAATTCTGTTAATTAAGAGAAAAAGAGTCCCATGTTGGTCCTACTATATCTTAAACACATAGCATTAACCAGTTCCCTTTTGAACAAAAAGACCAGATCTATCTAGGCATAGCTTTTAGCCAATCACAAGATTTAGCTAGAATTAAATAGCATTATTTTATACTCAATGCATTTACATTAACATTCTTCTTATATTATAGCAATTGATATTCATTTTCTATTAAAGGTGGCCAAGGAAACTTCCTTTAAACCAATCCACATGAAGAAGAAAAATTAAGTAGTTTAAAGAAAAAATAAATAAGTGTGCAGGTGGTAACTGACTTTTAAATGGTACATGAATGAATTTAGGAAACTGAGCTATAAATGAAATACCCAATAAGATGAGATGATTTTCCCACTTAAGTTTCATTTCCTTTGGAAATTTTTTTTGGTCCCTTTTGTTCACAGCTAAATTCATACCTGTATCAGTCACTGAAATAATCCTTTCCTCCCAACAGGAAGGGCCTGAGTAGGGCTGTGAGAAGCGCATTCCCATGCTGCTCTTTCATTACCTCTCTTGTCTCTAATGGTCCTTTGGATAAAAGGGGACACATTCCCTTCCTTTCTCAGCACCGTCATTTATGCTGGTCACATCCTTTGCTTTACACAGCTACACATTCCATGTTCCTCTTCTCTTCATGAGTTTCCATCTAGGTTTTCTCCTTTATCTTTGTTAAAAAGAATTTAATTTTGGTGTCAGTAAGGATGATATCTGTCCACAAAAGAGCATGATTTGGAAGAGGCAGAGAGTGGAAATGATTGACATTTGGAATAAAAGATTATTGTGCAGCAACCTGAAAATATTTACTGCTAAATGAGTTCTCTTGATTGTGTCCAAGAATACAAGTGGACTTGAGAAATAGGTAGCTATGAAAAAAAAATCTCTGCAAAATAAAGAAATCACGGAAGTTCCCAATAATCTAAGCATCCTGTCAAATTAGTTCTGTAATTATATTCACCACTTATGATTGTCAACTAAAGAAAATCCCACTAAGAGAAATGGTTTAATTTTCTACTCAGAATGCCACTGCTTCCACTGAAAAGAAACATGCAATATCTGTCCATCACCACGTGCCCATTAAGAAGGAGGAGCAGGCATGAGAACAAGCTGTGCCAGATAAGGAGCATGAAAGGCCTCCAGTATCATTAATGGAATATTAATCGTAGAGAGTTAGAATAAAGTAAAATACATATGACATAAAATTATGCTGAAAATATAACTATCATCTTTTTATTTATTTTTATTAGCATATAATACTTGTGCAGGTGTATATGTTGTGACATTTAAATATGTGCTTATAATATATTTTTAATTAGATTCACCTCTGCATCATTCTCTCTCATCCCTTCTCCCCTCTTCTTTCAACAAGTTTCATTGTTCTGTTTTCATACACGAATACAAAATACATCCACCATATTCATCCTCCTTCATTCTCTCCTTTTACCCTCCGCCTGCTCCCACTGTACCCACCCCTGGACAGGATGTGTTTTGTCTTCCTGTCCTTCATTTTTTCGTATGCATATTGATTATTCAAAGGGGTTTCGCCTTGGTATTTCAGACATGTATATATCATACTTTAATCAGATTAACCCCAACTATTATTTATTCTTTCTCTATATTGCCCTGCTTCCCTATTCTTCAACAGCTTATAGTACATTGTATAATAGTATGTAGATAGTATGTTGTACTGTCTTCATACACAGATGCATTGTATTTCAATACTCTTCATATTCTGTCATTCTCTTTTTCTCTCCCGCCTCCCTGTTGTACACTCAGACAGACTACTAATAAAATCATGCTCTCTCCCTCCCTGTGTGACTTTATAATGTTGAGTAATGTTCCTTCTAATCCTAGTTTCTTCCAAGCATTTATCATGAAAGGATATTGAGTTTTATCAAAGGCCTTTTCTGCCTCTATGGAGATGACGATGTGGTTTTTGTCCTTGACTCTGTTTATGTGTTGTATTATATTTATTGATTTGAATATGTTGTACCATCTTTGCATCCCTGGGATGGAACCTACTTGATTACAGTGTATGATCTTTTTAATATGTCGTTGGATTCTGTAAGCAAGTATTTTATTGAGGATTTTTGCATCTGTATTCATTAGGGATATTGGCTATAACTTTCTTGGGCTCTTTGGAAGCACCTTTATCTTGTTTTGGTATTAGGGTAATACTGGATTTGTAGAATGAGTTTGGCAGTATTCCTTCTTTTGTATTTTACAGAATAGTCTGAGGAGCTTTTGTGTTAGTATTTGAATAAGAAAGGAGCAATTAGAACACTTATCTGTCTCCCCAGTAAGGTTGTATAGTTGCAAAATTCTGGCTTCTAGGGGAATGATCTGGGAATTTAACACTGGTTGGAAGGCATAATGATTGGAAATTGAATAATATAGGGGATGAAGAAGGCAGACAGTGGGAGGATATTAAGAAGGGGAGGTGGGTGTAGGAGAAAATAGTATGAGAGAGCTCTCTATATTTATGACAGAGAAATAGAGAATGGTTTTAGAGATAAGGAGAAAAAGAGAAAAAAATGAAATAAAGGGGAAAAAGATTCCAACAATTAAAAACCAAAAACAGGAGAATGGTGGCATTTTGGTACAGTTTGTAGGAACAGGAATAATATAAGCTGATAGCAAATGAAGATTTTCATCTACTTAAATGGAGGATTTAAAAAATAGAAGAGATGGGGGGTATGCAGAAAGCAGGGAAGGGAACATGTTTAAACTATAAGAAATAATAGGAAGAAAGAAGAAGGCTTGAACATTTCATATTATTTCAGTTGACATTAAGGAAATGAACCTGGAATATTCAATTTAGCTTATTTTATCTTTAATCACCATTTATATAATTCAGGTTCTCAATTATATTTTTGCCCTAGTAAATTGGTGTTTACTATTAATGATGAAGGAACTAGAAAAATTATTTAATTTTATTTCTTTTCCTGTATTTAACCTTTTTCCTGTATAAATGACATGTATTTACAATTAATATGGATAAAATCAGCTTTTTTTTTTCCTTTATTGTTGGGCTGGGTAGGGTTACATTGTGGCATTTATGAAGGTTCTTATAGTGTATTAACTATTTCATACTTGAATTTGCCCCTTCCATAGCTCCCCTTTATCCCTTCCCCTCCCCCAATTCATGGAACAGTTTCAACAGGTATTATTTTTGCATTAACATACCTGGATACACATTTTTTTAGCACCATATTCACTCTCCTACCCTCTTTCCCTGCCACCTCCACCCTCCCATTGGTACCAACTCTCTCCATGGGCAGGACCTGTTCTGCCCTCCTGGTCTCCAATTTTGCAGAAGAGAAAAGATAGAAAGAAAAATACTACATTTTTGCTAGTTTGAGATAAAGATAGCTTCACAGGGAGTTTCCTTATAATAGTTCTATGCATATATGTGTTAGACTCCCAGCTTGAAAATAACTGAAAACTTAACTTCTAATAATTCCACAGAAACTTCTGTGCTTACAAATATCTGATTTTACGAAAATATGTAATTTTGTCAATTTTGTGCTAGTTTGAAGTTCTTATATAACCTCATCTTCTCTCTCTATAAAAATACATTCCTAAAGTGTAGTGTAAACTCAAAAAACATTGTGGATCTATTACTATTATTATACATTGTTATGTATAAAGGCAATGTTTTAGCAAAGTGGATGATTTTCCCAAAGAGCTGCATCTAAGAAGTTCTTACAAAAGAAATTGGAGATACTTGAATTGTGTTTGAGTACTTTTTATCTTACCTTGTGCTGAGCAGGTTATTAGTGATTCTTTTGCATTTTCTAATAGCTGTATATACCTTGAAAATGACAACACTACAAGACACCAAATTTTATTTGTGAATATTGGAGTGGGACATGTCTTTTTCAAAATTGTGAAAAAGAGAGATCTTATAGCTGTTTTAAAGGAGAAAAATATTACTAAATATGTGTACCAAATTATATATGATATTATTGAAATAGTTGAAATTCTGTAAGAAATACCAAATGGCTAGATAATATAATATTTGCTAGGAGAAATATACTCTTAATATATGTAATATATTTTTGTCTACATACAACACTTTTTGAGAGTTAAATCATCAGAAGCTAATTTCCTAATTATGGAACCCATATGGGTTTGTTAATTTCCTAATTATGGAACCCATATGGGTTTGTTAATAGAATAGGGTTTTAGTTTTGTGAAAGAAAGGAAGAAGGAAAAGAGAAACAAAGAGAAAGAAAAAGAAAGCCAAAACAAAAACAAATTAGATGAAGAGGAAAAGAACTTACATTTCCCACTGGAGAGAAGTGTTGGTATTCCCTGTATTTGGTCCCTGTATTTGGTCCCAGGTTATTATGGGAACAACTTGGGGTGAAGGGGACAGAGTTGCACCTCTAGCTTATGGGAGGGTAGCTCAGATAGCATGATTTGCACATTCCAGGGCAATTCTATTAAAGGGCTTTGCCCTTGGGGTTGCTTTGGGACTCTGTGGCCTCCATAGATGGGGTTTGAGACTTTCTGTTGAAATGTGGAGAGATCTGAGTGAGTGGGGCCACTTGTTCTGTTAGTAGGGCATAGGTAACTGGAAAAGTGGCAGTCTCCCTCACAGACCCTGTGGTTCTGAGATCTGGAACTCCGCAAGTTACAACTCTAAATTCCCAGGGTTGCTTAGTTTCAACCTATCAGCAGTTTACAGGCATGCAGCTGCTCTAACTTGAGCTCACAGTCACTGGGGCTGTGTGCTTTTTTCTTTTCCTGCTGTTGTTTTGGTTTGAGGTTTTTTTTGTTGTTGTTCTTGTTTTTGTTTTGTTTTATTTTGTTTGGTAGTACTGAGGTTTGAACTCAGGGTTTCATGCTTGCTAGACAGACGTTCTACCAATTGAGCCACTCTGTCAGCCCTGTTTTGTCTTGGGTATTTTCTTTTTGTTCCAATTTCTTTATTAGGATATATTTATTGTACAGGGTGGATCCATTGTGACAATTCTGAATAGGCTTATGTTGTACATTGGTTACATCACTCCTACCATCTCTCACCCTCCACCCCACCCCACCACAATTAAAGCAATTGCAAAAGGTTTCATTGTTCTATTTCTTATAAGTATATGAAGTCCATCAACCATATTCCCTCACGTTCATCTCCTTCATTCACCCCCTCTCCTTTCCCAAAATATCCCTCCCCCCCATACACAATGTACTTATTTTACAGTCCTGTCTTTTGTTATTAATTCCTAAGTCAATGTTCAAAGGAGTTTCTCAATGTGTCCCTGCTGTGATAATACTTTACTATTACTTTCCCTTACTCCTTCTTTCCATTACTTTACTTTCCTTTACTATTACTTTCCCTTACTCCTTCTTTCCATTACTTTCCCTTACTCCTTCCCTCCCACCCACACCCCATTATTCCATGGCTTTCAATACATATCTTATATCCTCTACCTTCACAGATGTTATATACTTCAATATTGTTGATATTCTATCATTCTCTTTTCCTTTCCCTCCTCCCCTGAGCTCCACAGAGCAGTTCCACTATTACAAGCATGTTCTACATATAAGTTTGTATATGATCATTTTTTTTTTTTGATCTGTCTTCCACATATGTGAGAAAACATGTGACCTTTGTCTTTCTGAACCTGGCTTACTTCATTTAACAAGATGTCCTCCAGTTGTATCTATTTACCTTTAAACCAGTGTCATTCTTCCTTATGGCTGAATAAAACTCCTTTGTATATATGTACTGCATTTCTTGCTCCATTCGTCAGTTGTAGGGCATCTGTATTGTTTCCACAGCTTGGCTATTATGAATAGTTCTGCAATAAACATCAGTGTGCAAGTGTCTCAGTTGTATCCTGACTTATATTCCTTTGAATAGATGTCCAGGAGTGGTATCACTGGATCATATGGCAGTTTTATTTTTTGCTTTTTAAGGAATCTCCATACTGCTTTCCAGAATGGTTGTACTAATTCACAGTCCTACCAACAGTATATAAGGGCTCCTGTTTTCCCCACATCCTCACCAGCATTTGTTGCTGTTTTTGCTCTTGAACGTGGCCATTCTAACTGGAGTGAGATGAAATCTTAGCATAGTTTTGATTTGCATTTCTTTTATAGCCAGGGAAGTTGAAAACACTTCTTCATGTATTTATTGGCTTTTTGTACCTCTTCCTTTACAAATTGTATATTTAATTCATGTGCCCATTTCTTCATCGGGTTGTTAATTCTTTGAGGGTTGAGTTTTTTTAGTTCCCTATAGATTCTGGGATGAATCTTGGATTCTTGGATGAATAGCTGGCAAAGGTTTTCCCCACTCTGTTGGCATGTCTTAAGTCTAGTGACTATTTCTTTTACTGTACAGAAACTTTTTAGTTTGATGCAGTCTCATTTGTTCATTCTTCCTCTTAGTTGCTGAGTCATTGGAGTTCTAATTATGAAACCATTTTTCTATGCTTATATGCTCCAGTGTATTTCCTACTACTTTCTGAAGTTGTTTCAAAGTTTCAGGCCTTATATTATGGTATTTTGCAAACTATTTGCCTGGGCTGGTTCAAACCACAATCCTCCCGAGTAGCTAGGATTGCAAGCATGAGCCACCACCACAGGGCTGTGCTCTGTTTTTTAGATTGACCTTATTCAGTGGAGCTGCCATGGTGGGATTTGGGGGGATTTCTAACCACTTAACCTTTTTCTTCTTCCTAGGCTCCTACCAAGAACCCTCAGATTGCCCTTGTTCAACCCTCTCCTTCCCTACATCCACCTCTGGTGGCAGACTCCCATAAGGACACTGTGACTGGGAGTCAAAGAACTGTCTGGCCTATGATTTTTTCAAATCCCCTACATTGTTAAGTCTCAAAGCTTGCATGCCTGCAAAGAGTTTCAGAAATCTGATCTCTCTGCCTGCAAAGGCTAGGTGCTTTGTTCTGGAATTTTTCCACAGGCAGGTAGTCAGGGCCACCAATATTATGTCTTTCACTTCTCCAACTCCCTTTAACTTCTCAGCTCACCCCAAGTCAAAGCCTCTCCTTCAGGATCCTCTTATGGCTGTCCCCTCTTATATACTGCAGCCAAGTGTCTCAAGACACCCTGTGCAGTGATTGCTCAAGTCCTTGTTATCAAGGACCCCCTTCCCCCTCAGTCTCAGTCAGAAAGCCCTCTCTCAAAATGGTGCCTTCCTACAGCTCTCTTAGATATGGGGAGGAGTGAAGGGTTGTCTTGTCTGCTGCTGGCATTTTGTGCTGGGAAGTTAGTAACTACTATCTTTTTATTCAAAAAGCCCTTTAAAGGACTTTACATTTTTTGAAGTAAGATTTTGACAAATGCTATATCTGTGAAAGACTGTTCTAATCAAATAGCTTTCAGAGTTCCTAATCCTATTGGGGTCTTCAGGGAGATGGAAGAGGAACTAGTGAGATGCCCTCCAGAAGATAAAAATGAAACAAAAATGTTATCAGACTCTAAAGAGTTCAATCATAAGTACTGTCAAAATCTATCTGTATTGTAAGTTTTCTTGACAAATAGAAACCTACCTAACTACTCTGAAATGATGTATGATGAGGGATCTTTTTTACATTAAAATCATTTTGCTTAAGAATTTATTTGTTTAATATTTTCCCCCTAGGGAGGAGAGGAGAGGTTGGGGGATGGGGAGAGAGGGGAGAAATGACCCAAACAATGTACACACATGTGAATAAATGAATAGGACCCATAATCTTGCACAATCTTAGGGTTTTGTTACTGGCAACATTTTGCATATGTCATTGCTTTAGAGAAAGAAAAGGCAGAATTGACAGTAGAATTCCAAATAGAAAATATGACACTCCACACATGTAGGCTCTGGGGATGAGTGAGAAAGGGCACCCTTGCGTTGTAACCACAATCTTTGACAGCTTTACTAGAAAATAGTCACTGTTTTTGATGAATAAATAACTATCACTAAAAATATATAATAGATTAATAAATTAATCATGAATTTGTCCCTAATAAAATGAAAATAGATCAGAAGGCTTCTTTTGAAAAGTTGAGATTACTTTGGAAATTAATAATGCTTTAAATTTAAAGTTGGAAAGAACCTGAGAGGGGTAATCTCCTCAGATTAGCAAATCATAAAATTGAACCCAGAGAGATTGTGCCTGATCCAATTAACCAGTAAAACAGAAATAGATATCAAGACCCTTGCTCTTTCAAAGTATTGCTCTTTCCACTCTACCATTTTCCCCCCCTTTAAGCATTCTCTTTAAGGGTTTGCATGCAGTCTATGATATGTCACTGGTCACTTTTAAAAGAATCAACTTCAAAAAAAGAAATGTGAAGGTTATTTAAAAAATATAGTAACAGAAATTGAGTATGACTGGCTAGATGATTCTGACCATAGAGTTTACTGCAAGTGTTAGGTGTAATTTTTATATATTATATATATTATAGACAAATAGGCCTATTTTTAATGTGTGGAAATAAGTGAAAAAACAAAAGTGTCCTAAGAACTCTAAAAAAATAGAAGCAGGCATCCTGCCCAGATAATCCTCATACTGGGATTCTTTCTTCACTTTACCGCAACTAGTATTCTTGAAAAAAGTGTCTCCAGACTTCCGTGTAGGAAGGACTAGAAGGAGGCAATATTTTTGAAAAGGGTAGTTAAGGAATGTATCTTATAGCTAAGATTGCAACTATGGTGTTTATATTTAAACTGTATCTTCATTTTGAATGGTTTAGGGGAGGGAATTGATGGTGATATAGGTGAACTTGAGTGTCCTTATTAATCCCTCCCAGCCATTGCATGGCATTATAATTAGTTCTTAACCTTCCAGACAGCCTTCCTGTCTAAAAAAAGGATAGATTTGCCCACCCCAGCACTATAGTGACAATAGGTCTTCCTCCCAAGATAGAACTACTTATCATCTGCCCTTTTGGAGAAGGAGATCCTTCTGCTATGACTTACTCTATTTCATGGACCATGCCACCCCCAATGTCCTTCCACTAGCAACCCTATGCCTTGACTTCCTGGTCTCCAGAGGGACAAGCAAATCACAGCTATAACTATATCTTGACTATGGTTTCAAAAGGAGAGGGTTTAGTGCCTAAATCCCAAAGGCTGTCAGCCTTGTCTGCCTTCACTTCCTTAGAATCTCTATAAATTATTAATCTCCCTGATCTTTCATGGGGTCCTTGTTCACAAAGTAGCTGTCTCCAAAGATTTTCTTACTTCTTACCACCCGGAGACATGAGCTATTCCTCTGTTTTAATCAGTTACCTTCTGATGACTATCACTGTTATGAAATACTTTAAAAAACAGAATCCATATAGCCTCAGCTTTCCTGTATTCCATGAAAAACATTCAACATTTCTTTGATTTATTTATTTGATTCTCTTTTATCGAACATCAAATATGAATCAGGCCCTGTAATTCTAAGGATATAAAAACTTAGTTATTGTCCTCAAAAAAAGGCAATATTAAACAGGTGAGAGAGCCATGTATATTAAATAAATAAAGACACTGCTCAAGAAGAGGCACAATACTTGACTATGGGGGTGTGTAGAGAAGCAAGGAGGAGCATTAGAGAATGTTAGGGGAAACATCTTAAAGGAAGTCACTCCTAATCTTAAAGAATAAGAATTAGGCATCAAACAAAAAATATAGAGAAAAATATACAGCCAGAAGGAAAGCATTAACAAAGGTGTGGATGTAAGAATCAGGTTCAGGCATATGGAGAATTTTAAGTGGTTCCATGTTTGGGGCATACAATGTTAGGAGGAGATAAATGGATAAGCACGGGTTGAAGAGGTTTAAGCATGGAAATAACATCACACTTATGGTTTAGAAAAAACTCTGACTAAAGAATGAAGAATGAATGGATTGAGATATACAAAGCTGGAAGTAAGGAAATAAGTGAGGAGACTGTGGCTATAATCTACAAATAAATTTAAAAGGTTACACAGGTATGAACTAGACCAAGTAGAAAAAGAAACTTGAGAACTACGTAAGAATCAAAATAAGCAAGACTTTGTGGTTAACTGGCCTTGAGGAATTTAAGAAAAAGGCAGGGGTCAAATTTGGACTAGCTTTCAAGTATGAGGATTGAATGGATGGTGACACCACTGACTGGAGCAGACATTAAAGGAGGGAAAGCTGGTTGAGGGGAAGAATAATGAGTTTGGTTTTGACTGTGTAGGTCTGAGGAAACCATGGAAAGTCTAAATATGGAAGTGCATCACCCAGTGAGAAGCACAGGAAAATTAAGTACTAGTTGAAAATATTTGAGTGATAAGATCACTCAGGAAGATTTTACAGAATGATAAGAAGAATAAGGTGAGAATGAAACCATTCGGAAAACTCATATTTAAAGAATAATCAGAGGAAGGAGATACAGAAAAACTAGAAAAAGAATGTTGAGAGATTAGTGAAGAGAACCAATGAAAGTCAAGGAATTAAAGAGTTTGAGGAAGGAAAATATCGTTACCAGTTTTAAGTTCAACAGCGAGGTTTAGAATTTTAAAGACAGAAAGGTATCCATTAGACTTTGCAAACCAATGCAGAAATATTTTTGGTTAAAATGGGGCTGGAGGCAGGCAAAACCCAGATTCTAATGGACAGAATCTGTGTGGCTAGATGGAAGGAAGAGGTAAGAGTGTGTCTGAAAGTTTGGATGAAGACAGAAAAGAAAGAAGAATTGTAACTAGAGGGAAACAGAGCCAATGGAAGGGAAAGGGTCAAAGTAGAGTAATGACTTAATATAGAGAGAAGAAGTTGAGAATGGCAGATAAAATATAATTCTAGAGTTTAGTAGAGAAGACGTGGCACAGATGGAGCATTGGACTTGACCCATTTAATCCTCTGAATTTTTTATATACACATGAAATTGTGTTGGATGTTGGCAGATTTGAGAGGGGGTGTGAAAGGGAGAGCCAGAAACAATAAATTGCATGAGATTGTGCTCAGGGGGCCTTTGTAAAATGAGTCTGAAATTCCAAGTAAAGAGAAAGGGGGAGGATCTTACTGAAGACAGGAAAAGGGATTGGTGGGAAGTACTACTTCTAGGAATTTCTGGGCATTTGGGAGGAAGGGGCTATCAATTCTAGGCTCAGATTAGCAGCTAAAGCACCAGAATGATTTTCCTAGTTTAAAGCCCATCCTAGTAGGTGGGAGTAGCAGAGTGGCTGTGATAGGGTGGGGTGCTGGAGTGAAGGAGACACTCTACCCTCTTTTCTGAAAGGGCTGTTGTCCCAAGAGAGCATAATTTGGAATTTTGTTTAAGCTGGCATTAAGTAAGTTAGACCTATCTTTATGGTGATGCTTTCAAAGGCCTACTCTCAGTGGTCAGTGATGTGTGTGTATGGCCAACAGTTGAGTTTGCTATTCTAGTTTCTTGTTCTCTTTATTCTGACACCTTCTCCTTCTTCCCCCAGTTTCTCCTGAGTCACTCACTTCTAGATCCAAATTTATTCTTAGATTCTTAATTCCCAGTGATCTGCAAACAAAGCTTAAGCCTTTTCTTTGTTCTAAAGCCAACCTTATTTTAACTGATGTCAAAGAAAAGTGTTAGATGCCAGAGAAAGTATTTGAGCTCTAACAATGATGACTCATGCATTTGTCTCCAGGTGGCTGCTAACTTGGACAGCAACACAGGATTTTCCTCTTGTATGACCTGCCTCTCCTTCACTGGAGGAATATAATAGTATGGCAGAAACAGAGGGAAGACACTTTGAGCTTAGTGGATCAGACGCCATCATGGAAGGAATGAATGAGACTGTTTGACTTGACCATTTCTCTCTTCTGAGAATATTTGACAAATCTAGGCCCACCAGTCCTGTTGATTGTGTAGTTATACCTCAGTCACAATTAAGAACATGCATCTCCATATAACAGGTTTCTTTAAGTCAAGAGTTAAAAATGTTTTCTCTGCCATCTTTGTTCAGTCCAGGACTTCTCACTATTGAAAACCTCTATAAATAAGAGAAAAGAATGGAAGATTCTATCAAAGTCTTGGAAGGACTTTTTGGAGCACATGGTCTGTAAACTCCATATGTTTAAACATTTCCTTTAGCTAGTTAGGTCAATTCCTCTTTGAAAAGGCTGTGTGTTCTATCATTCAACAAACATTTATGAGCACCTAGCATATACCCAGCTGTGTGCAAGTAGCAGCCACAGTATGCCTCTAAGGACACAGAACTGTTCCCTCATCATTGCAGCAATGTGTGGTGAGAGCTGTGATAGCAGGATTCTTTTACCTAAATCGGACTAAGACAGCAAAAGAAAGAAGGGATAGTTCCACTATCAAATTTCTGTTTAAGAAAGCTTGTTGATGTGTGAGGATTTAAACATTTCAGAACCAAGATTCTTAAGCACTTGGCTTATGAATCCAGGAACAACTTATATCGCCTCCAATCCATAAGCAGCAATGAAAACAAAGATCCTCTTGCAGTTTAATGAGAGAACTGCTTATACAAACTAGATTTTCTCAGATTGCTTCAACTGATAGGATACCTGTACAACCTGGAAATCATTTTATCTTCACCACATTATTGATGGAAGCTCTCAAGTCACTCCTGTAATCTCCATGTGCCTCAGTTTCTCTAGTGTGTAAATATGCAGCTGCAGTGGAACTGCTACTTTTTGTGCGTGTGTGGTTTTTTAAAATTTTATTAGCTTATAATAGTTGTACAGGGGAGTACATTGTAATATTTACATACGTGCTTATAATATATCTTAGTTAGATTTACCCCCTCTATCATCCTCCCTTCTCCTCCCTCCCCCCTTTCTTAGAACAATTTCAACAGGTTTCATTCTTCTATTTTCATATATGATTACAAAATTCATCCACCATATTCACCCTCATTCACCCTTTCCCTGTGCTCTCCTTCCTCGCACTGGTACCCACACTTGGAAAAGAACTGTTTTTCTTTCCTGCACTTCATTTTTTAAGTGTATATTGATAGTCCAAGGGGTTTTCACTTTGGTACTTCAGGCCCCTATGTATCATGCTTTAATCAAATTAACCACATTCCCTACCCTCCCACCCTCCCACCCCCATTATCTACTTTCTCTTTCACTGTGCTCCTCTGACACTCAACATTTTGCAGTACAGTACATTGTATTATATTCATATATAGATGGGTTATTTAAATAATTTTCATTCTCTAACATTTTCTTTCCCTCTCCTGCCTCCCATAGTCCCCTCAGACAGATTCACTAATATAATTTTGCTCTTTCTCACTATATAAATGTATGTGTGTATATATAGATACATATATAATCACATATGTATATGTATCTATATATACATTTAACCTATAAGTCTAGCTTCCACATATGAGGGAAACATGAGACTTTTGACTTTTTGAACCTGGCCTACTTCACTTAACATTATGTTCTCAAGTTCCATCCATTTATCTGCAAACAACATAATTTCATTATTCTTTATGGCTGAATAAAACTCCATTGTGTATATATACCACATTTTCTTAATCCAGTCATCAGTGGGATGGGGCATTTGGGCTGCTTCCAAAGTTTGGATATTGTAAATATGCTGCAGTAAACATGGGTGCACAAATAGCTCTATCATATCCTGGAGCACATTCCTTCAGATATATGCCCCAGAGTTGTATCTCTGGATCCTATGGTGGAACTGCAACTCTTGTATCCCAGATTGCATCTCCCCCACCCCCAACTGTCTCCTCTGTGACATTGTGTGCCACAAAGCTGCCTACACACCCTAAACTCCCTGAACCCTTCTTGTCTCATAATTTAGTCACCTGGCATTAATCACTTGCTGCTAGCTTTGTTTGCATTCATACCAAGTTAGTGTTTTTAAATCTCGTTTTGACATTGAAAGCTGTCTTCTACTTAGAGTTATCTTGATGCATGTGAGGAAAATAATTATTCCTTATGCTATTTACTTTAACCTCTGTGTTTATAAAGTCTTAAACTTTTAGCCACTGCATTTCATTATAAGACCACATGTAATTTAGTTTCTGCCAATGCTCTCAAATATTTAACCTTTCTAAGGATCTTCTCTCTGTTCCATGGCTGAAAACTGAATTACTTAGTTCCTCCTGCCTTGTAAGCTATGGTTCCCAGTGTGTCATTAATGTCCTGTTGCATGGAAAACTATCAAAAATTTAAACTAAAGTTCTTCTTTCCTTTTGACTATGTCAGAGAAATTTATTTTCTCATTTATAAAGCATATTGTCTTATTAGTGAAAATCTATTCTCCACTCTCAATAGATTGTGACTAATAATAGGTAATTCAGGTATTTTCCATGTGAGTGTATCCTTATGAGGTCTATAAAAGAATGGAAAACAGGCAAAACAGCAGATTACCTTATCTTCAAACTACTGGAGAGTCCCATCCGGGAGATCCAGTGGTCAGATGCATAGTTATGTAACACTACCAATAAAATTATTTTGTTCTGCTTTAAACCCAGTTCTTGCCATTACTTAAATAGCATTTGATGAGGTTCAGGACACACTGTACCAAAATGTGGCACCTTGACACATTGAATATTTTAAGCTGAAAGAGTGTGAGAAACGGCAAGTACAGGAAAGACTCTCTGACCTTCACTTGAAGCAGATCAAAAGAGGCTCATGTGAGAGGTGCCCTCCTTCATCTCAGAGGAAAGGAGCACCTTATGTCCATAGCGGGAGGCATGCTGAGAAGAATCTGAACAAACAGGCTTTGCTAAACCTCTCCCAGGTACTACCCTTAGCTCATGCCCTTTTGTCCTTTCATATTTTTTCACAATTTCTGCTCTTTATCAAATGCAGCATTATAATGCTTAAGTTTAGACATTTCTTAAGGTCTTCATTTTGTTAGTCAGCTTTCTATTACTTAAAAGAGGAAAAGGTTTATTTTAGCTCATAACTTCAAAGCTTTCAGTCCATGGTTGCTTGGGCATGGTTCTTTGGGCTTGTGGGTATACATATACCCAGGAAACCAAAAAGAGACAGGTAGAGGCCAGGGTTCCAATATCCCTTTCAAGAGCACACACCTAATGACCCAACTTCCTTCCAGTAGGATCTCCTAATGGTTCCACCACCCCTAATAGCACAGTGGACCAGGAAACAAGTCTGTTGAAGGATCATGTGTCTTATAAAAGTTACGTTAATGGTATTTATGAACTCTTCTCTTACTAACCTCTCTTTTGTTATAGGGGCCCCAGCAAAAAAGCTAGAAGGGTAGATACAAAAGGTTTAGCTTCCTTTTCCACACAATCAATAACCTAAATGCTTTACTTTTATTTTTTTCACTGTTATAAAAAATATTATTTATTTATTTATTTTTATTCATATGTGCATACAAAGCTTGGGTCATTTCTCCCCCCTCCCACCACCCCCTCCCATACTCCCCACCCCCTCACTATCCGGCAGAAACTATTTTACCCTTAGCTCTAATTTTGTTGTAGAGAGAGTATAAGCAATAATAGGAAGGAACAAGGGTTTTTGCTAGTTGAGATAAGGATAGCTATACAGGGAGTTGACTCACATTGATTTCCTGTGCATGTGTGTTACTTTCTAGGTTAATTCTTCTTGATCTAACATTTTCTCTAGCTCCTGGTCCCCTTCTCCTATTGGCCTCAGTTGCTTTTAAGGTATCTGCTTTAGTTTCTCTGCATTGAGGGCAACAAATGCTAGCTAATTTTTTAGGTGTCTTACCTATCCTCACATCTCCCTTGTGTGCTCTCGCTTTTATCATGTGATCAAAGTCCAATCCCATTGTTGTGTTTGCCTTTGATCTAATGTCCACATATGAGGGAGAACATACGATTTTTGGTCTTTTGGGCCAGGCTAACCTCACTCAGAATGATGTTCTCCAATTCCATCCATTTACCAGCAAATGATAACATTTCATTCTTCTTCATGGCTGCATAAAATTCCATTGTGTATAGATAACACCTTTGCTTAATCCATTCATCAGTAGTGGGGCATCTTGGCTGTTTCCATAACTTGGCTATTGTGAATAGTGCTGCAATAAACACAGGTGTGCAGGTGCCTCTGGAGTAACCTGTGCAACACTCTTTTGGGTATATCCCCAAGAGTGGTATTGCTGGATCATATGGTAGATCAATGTTTAGATTTTTAAGTAGCCTCCAAATTTTTTTCCAGAGTGATTGTACTAGTTTACATTCCCACCAACAGTGTAAGAGGGTTCCTTTTTCCCTGCATCCTCACCAATACCTGTTGTTAGTGGTGTTGCTAATGATGGCTATTCTGATAGGGGTAAGGTGGAATATTAGTGTGGTTTTAATTTGCATTTCCTTTATTGCTAGAGATGGTGAGCATTTTTTCATGTGTTTTTTGGCCATTTGAATTTCTTCTTTTGAGAAAGTTCTGTTTAGTTCACTTGCCCATTTCTTTATTGGTTCATTAATTTTGGGATAATTTAGTTTTTTAAGTTCCCTATATATTCTGTTTATCAGTCCTTTGTCTGATGTATAGTTGGCGAATATTTTCTCCCACTCTGTGGGTGGTCTCTTCAGTTTAGAGACCATTTCTTTTGTTGAGCGAAGCTTTTTTGTTTTATGAAGTCTCATTTATCTATGCTATCTCTTAGTTGCTGTGCTGCTGGGGTTCCATTGAGAAAGTTCTTACCTATACATACTAACTCCAGAGTATTTCCTACTCTTTCCTGTATCAACTTTAGAGTTTGGGGTCTGATACTAAGATCTTTGATCCAATTTGAGTTAATATGGGCATAGGATGATACACATGGATCTAGTTTTAGTTTTTTGCAGACTGCTAACCAGTTTTCCCAGCAGTTTTTGTTGAAGAGGCTGCTATTTCTCCATTGTATATTTTTAGCACCTTTGTCAAAGACAAGTTGGTTATAGTTGTGTGGCTTCATATCCGGGTCCTCTGTTCTGTTCCACAGGTCTTCGTGTCTGTTTTTGTGCCAGTACCATGCTGTTTTTATTGTTATTGCTTTGTAATATAGTTTGAAGTCAGGTATTGTGATACCTCCAGCATTGTTCTTTTGACTGAGTATTGCCTTGGCTATTCATGGCCTCTTGTGTTTCCATATAAATTTCATGGTAGATTTTTCAAGCTCTAATGAATGTCATTGGAATTTTTATGGGAATTGCATTAAACACATACATTACTTTTGAGAGTATAGACATTTTTACTATGTTGATTCTACCAATCCATGAGCATGGGAGATCTCTCCACTTTCTATAGTCTTTCTCAATCTCTTTCTTCAGAAGTTTATAGTTTTCCTTGTAGAGGTCGTTCACATCCTTTGTTAGGTTTACACCTAGGTATTTGATTTTTTTTTGAGGCTATTGTAAATGGAATTGTTTTCATATATTCTTTCTCAGTTTGTTCATTATTAGTGTATAGAAATGCTAATGATTTTTCTATGTTGATTTTATATCCTGCTACCTTGCTATGGCTATTGATGTTGTCTAGGAGCTTTTGAGTAGTGTTTTTTGGGTCTTTAAGGTATAGGATCATGTCATCTGCAAATAGGGATATTTTGACAGTTTCTTTACCTATTTGTATTCCTTTTATTCCTTCTTCTTGCCTAATTGCTCTGGCTAGGAATTCCAGTACTATGTTGAATAGGAGTGGAGATAGTGGGCATCCTTGTCTGGTTCCTGATTTTAGAGGGAATGGTTTTAATTTTTCTCTGTTAAGTATAATGCTGGCTGTAGGTTTGTCATATATAGCTTTTATAATGTTGAGGTACTTTCCTTCTATTCCTAGATTTCTTAGAGCTTTTATCATGAAATTGTGTTGGATCTTATCAAAGGCTTTTTCTGCATTTATTGAGATGATCATGTGGTTTTTATCTTTGCTTCTGTTAATGTGTAAACTCATTACTTTTGGAGTTTTATTTGATAGACTCATTTTCAGCATAAGTGTGATTATTATCAAAGGCAGAGTATTCAATAAGAGACTTTTCCATGAATGTTGAGAAAAGATATCGTTGGAGGATATAAAGTGCTGTCCTTGGAGCTGCATTTGAGGGTAGAGGGGTTAAGATTGTATGGCAGCTCAGTAATGGATGTCCTCATAGCTCCATGTATGTAGAATCAGGTAAATGATCAAGGTACATTTCACATACATATGAAAATAACATGAAACCCACTAAAAACTTAAAATTTTTTAAAGGCGGGGAGGAGGGAAGAGGGTTAAGGAAGAATAATAGAGGGATAAGTTTGATCAAAGTACATTATATGCATAAATGTATAAATGATACCCCTTTGTACAATTAACTTATGCTAATAAAAAAATTTTTAAAGAATCCACATTTTTGTAAATGGAAAAATGATACCTGTTGAAACTAATCCAGGAATAGGGGAAGGATGAAATAAAGGAAGAGGTGAATTCAAGTATGATATATTTGATTATTATAAGAACTTGTAAATGCCACAATTTGCCCCACCCACCACAACAATAAAACTAAAAAAAAAAAAAATCTACATTTAGAGCTGGAAGGTGTCTTAAAGCTGACTTAGTTCAATTCCTTCCTTTTAGAGATGAGGAGCCTGGACTGCAGCTGTCATCCCATGTCACAAGGCTGGCTAGCTTTGGGCCTGAACCAGAGCATAGTCCAGAATTCCACACTGTGTTGATTTCTTACATGCATAAGTTCATGCATGTATCACTGTAGTCTTATGAGAGAGCATCAAGACAAGATGACGGAACTAAGTGAGATATTTTATCTATTTCTGTATTTGAAATAGAAAAAACCACTTGACATTTAAAATTTCTATTTCATAACTTTAGAAAGCTCAAGTTCATTTTCTTTATTCAGCAAATGTTTACTAAAGACCTATTCTGAGTCAGGCATTGTATTTGAGTTTGGTACCTTGTTTACTCTTATTAAATAATACCAAAATATGCTTAAGTGTAACTGATGATTACACATGTTGAACACATGATTTCCAGCTGGTGGTAATTTTCAGAGGTGTTGGAAACTCTAGGAGGTAGGGCCTAGCTGGTGGAAGTATATTATAAGGATCATTCTTTGAAGGGCATATCTTCCCCTGGCCCCTTCCTGCCTCTTTCTGCTTTCGCCTCCACATGCTCCCACAGCCATGATGTTCTGCTGAAGCTCATGGAACCAACCAACCGTGGACTGAATCCTCTGAAACTTTGAGCCAAAACAAATCTTTCCTCCCTTAGGTTATTTTTGTCGGTATTTGGTCATAGCAGTAAAAGCTAGCTAACACACTTGACATCATATATATATATAACAACCAATTAAAGTGTATAAGAAGTCTTTCATCTGTAAGTTTATTATTTAAATTACTTGGAGACAATTGTTTTCAAGATTTACAATTGCCGTGGGATTTAAAGATACAGAGGTTAGAGAAAACTTTTTACTATGAACCTCTCAGATAATCACTAGTGTATGAGTGTGTACCCCTGTATGCTCAAGACACCAGCACCTGTGCCAGAGATGTAGTCACCTGAACTTTTTGTCAATATTCACCAAACCAAGGTAGGAACACAGGATAGTGTGAAGGCTCAGTCATTCATTTACTATAAACATTCCCTTTATATCCAAATAAGGTTTCAGGAGCAAAAAAATATAAGACAAATATTATATTTTACCAATTTCATGACTATACATTTTTCTAATTTTTACCTCTCTAAAATCAATATTCATCTTATGACCAAATCTTTGTATGGTTAATTAGTAGTGGGCTTTTTCCTAAGTGGTTCATAGAATAATGTTGTTTTATAATCTTATCTTGTTTGTTTGTTTGTTTGTTTTGGCAGTTCTGGGGTTTAAACTCAGGGCCTTGCTCTTGCTAGGCAAATGCTCTACCACTTGAACTATATCCTCAGCCCTTTTGTTTTTAGGTTATTTTTCAGATGGGATCTTGCTTTCTTTTTATTTGAAGGGAGAGAGTGCCTGCAGCCAGCCTTGAGCCATAATCCTACCTATAAACTCCAGTACAGAAGGAATCACAGACACACCCCATGCCCAACTTGTTTGTTGAAATGGGGTCTAACTACTTTGTACCCAGTTTGGCCATGAACCATGATCCTCTTGATCACTGCCTCCTGGGTAAGCTGGAATTACAGACATGAGCTGCTACACCTAGCTTTGTAATCTTATAATCTTGAACTTCATGAAATAAAGTAAATTTGTCTGATAATAAGGATCTTTAAAAAACAGGTGCAAAATTAAAGTTAAAAAGAAACAAATCTAGCTTCTGCTACAATGGAAGTCAAAATTAACTGTTTTACAAAAACCTGGGTAGAATATCAGTTAAACATGGAAGTCTCTCTAGAAACCTCAATAAAATGACAATGGAGGAGCGAAATAGAACAACTCCCCTGACTACTCCCCACAAAGAAAACTAAGAGACTACTTCCATTGGTGAATGACTTCATCGTATTCTCAGAAGATAGAAAATAGGAATGGCAACTGACATGACTAAGTAAGAGTGTCAACAAAAGGGGTGCTAATGTAAATTAAAAACTGCAATTCTGCAGAGATGTTGTTGGGTGGTTGGTAGATATAGACAAAGTTCTTTTGGGGACATCAGCCAAATAGATTTCAATACAATGTAAATATAATTTTTCTATCTCATCTTTAAATATTAGTATTAAAACTTATTCAATATTTTATTTAAGTTAGGATATTTTTAAAAACCTATTCAGTTATACTTTCTGTTTCAAGGCATAATATCTCACACTTGGGAGGGAGGGCTGAGTAGATTTGTCCAAGTAGTATATAAATATAAATATTATTACAAATATTCATTATATATAAATGCATATATATGGTAATTGGTTTAAACCCTCTAAATGGTTTATACTAGTTTCACTCTGATATCTACTGTTTTGCAGAAATTCTATGATTTCATAAATTATGCTTTTATAAATGCTAATGGTCAAGAAGAAGATAGAGTTTATTCTCCATAATGTAAAGCCTACTGAACTGTGCTTTCTGTAAGTGATCACTCTCATTACCACCTTGTATTTTGTAGAACACTATCTCCATACCCATTCTGGCCAAGGATCCTAATGCATTATAACATCTTTAATGAATGTTTAAAGCCTCCCCACAGTAATAGTTTCCCCCAACTATAGGGAAGTAAGAAAAAAATACTTCTGAATCTGTTTTTCTATGGAAGAACAAAAAGAAACTCTAAAAGGAAATTCTGTCAATTTGTCATTTTTTATTGTGGCATATAATAGAATCTCAGGGAGAATGTTATTACAGTTAAAGAAATGCAAGAGAGGACAATTATTTAAGGTGTTTTCCTAAGTCACTTATATTGGCTATTTTGTCCCATCTGTCAAGAAAAAGTTATAGGCAGTTAGCTTTTCCAGGAGAGAGGTTTCAGAAGGAGTCACTGTGATTTATGTTTTAGAATTCAGTGTTACAGACTTGTTCTGAAAAGACCTCCTACAGGAATGAGTAATTCCTAGGGAGTCCCCTGCCAAGCTGCCCTGTGATAGGCCTTATTCAGTTATAATCTTGTCACTTCCCATCCCTCTTATTGAGGCTTTGAGCTTTGAATGCAGGGCTTTCCTATTCAGGACAGACATATTTTGCCCTTGGCTGCCACACCTATACCAGTGTATAGGTATGGGTAACTTTAGCTATGGGTAACTCCTGCCTTTACCTGTAGGCTCCAGGCCATGGGATAGCCTGGCAAGAGTGTTATGAGATCAAAAAGTGTTCTGAGCATCTGAAAGTATTTTAAAACCTTAAAATGTTTGATATTTTATTGTATTATATTATATCATATCATATCATATCATATCCACTTATATTATAGTCTGATCTTCTATCTGGTGCTACTAATCTTGCTTCAGCTTTTTGGGTACCCAGCGTTCAGCATTGGTGGACCTTGACTACCTGTTTACCCACCCTAGGTATGATAGATACTGCTTGACAGTAACCATGCACCATGACCAACAGGGACCACTATATGTCTTACCTTTCTCATTCTATAATCTAAGTGTGGCCCTGAAAAGAATTAGAATTGAGCCGGGTGCTGGTGGCTCATGCCTGTAATCCTAGCTACTCAGGAAGCAGAGATCAGGAGGATCGAGGTTCGAAGCCAACCCAGACAAATAGTTTGTAAGATCCTATCTCAGAAAAACCCTTCACAAAAAAGGCAGAGTGGCTCAAGGTGTAGGCCCTGAGTTCAAGCTCTAGTACCACACCAAAAAGAATTAGAATTGATAGCTGGACACATCAGCAGATAAAACCAGAGTCAATTGAGTCACAATTCAGTTGTATCTAAGGCCATACTTAGATACTTCTGAGATTAAAGTAGAAATGTATTTAAGTCTTCTAATTTGATTTTAGGGCCTTACCTAACAATTTTCTGGGGCATCCTCATTATCTGACCAAATATTTGAGGATGCTAAATAATGGATTTTTAGAAGCATTTGAGAGGTTTAGTGAATGGAATTATATCGCCTGATCCTAACTTATGTTGAAGAGCATACTGCTTATTCCTTCTCCATTTTCTAAAGACCCAGATAAATTGGCTTGTTAACATTAACCACTGTTATTGTCATTATCATTGAGCACTTATTTTGTATTTTATAGATATCTGAATTACTCCATTTGGAGGTAAGCTACACAAGCAGTATTAGAACTCTAGTGAAAAAACTCAGTCCAACCCATAATATTACCCTGTCATTCAATAAAATGAGTAGTTACAGAGCACCTACCATACACAGGAGAAGCATGCTAACACTTAACACAATAGTGAGCCATCACAGAGTATCTGGGTCTTGTTCCCATGTCTCTTGGAGGTTAAGAGTTAAATCACCTCACTAGTTGATTGTAAGACTTACAAACTCAAAGGTGAACTCTGTAATAAGGTATCAAATGTTAACTTCTAATGATAGAGTCCGTGCTATAAATATAAGACCTTTTGATTTTCAGTCCTCAATTGAAAAAATGAGATATCCAGCAATGTGCTGGCAAAGACCCCCAAGGAGATTACATAAGTTGAAATACTCATCTTTAGTCAAAATAAGTTCTGAGCATGTTTTCATGCTTAATAAACTCCTTTTAGCTGACTAGTCACTTCCCTCTAGAGTGCTGATGTATGTAAATTATTGGTGACTATTTATGAAGGCCTAGGAATATAGTCTGTCACAGATGTCAACTGAAGTATATGTGATTTTTTTCTCAAATATTTTATTATAAAAAATTTTAAATACAAGAAAAGTTGAGAGAATTATACAGTGACCATCTATGTACCTGCCACCTAAATTCTAGAGTTGACAAATTTATGGCTTATCACATAGCTTTCCATCTGTCCATCCATCAGCACATCTTATTTTTTTATATATTTCAAAGTGAGTTGCAGATGTCAGTGACCTTCATGCCTTAGCACTTCAGGGTTCAATATTTCTTCATGGTGTAAGGTACAAGTCTTAAGCATACCAGTCAATGAATTTTGATAGATACATACAACTCTGTAATCCTATAAAGATGGAGAAGATTTCCATTAGCCCAGAAAGTTCCCCATACTCTTCCCCACTCAGTCCCCACCCCAACACTAAGAGGCAACCATTTTCCTAATTTTTTTCTACAGATTAGTTTTGCCTGCACTAAAAGTTTATGTAAATTGATTATTACTCTTTTGTGTAAGACGTCTTTCTTTCATTCACCATGTTTTTGAGATCCGTTCATGCCATCATCTCCCCGCCTTTGGCCATATTGGGGTTTTAACTCAGGGCCTTGTGCTAGGCACACACTCTGCACTTGACCTAGCCCTTTTTGCTTTGGGTTATTTTTTTTTTAAGATAGGATCTCTCTTTTTGCCCAGGTCAACCTCAGACCACAGCTTATTGGTTGAGATGGGGATCTCACTAACTTTTCTCTCTGGCTGGCCTTGACTTCAATCCTCCTTATCTCCACCTCCCAAGTAGATGGAAATACAGCATGAGCCATGGCACTTGGCTTGTGCCACAGTTATTCTTATCATTGGATAATACTCCAATATATGAATGTACACAGTTCATTTGTCTCTTCTGTTGCTAATGGACAATTGGGTTATTTCTAGTTTGTGAATATTCTGACTAAAGCTGCTATGAACATTCTTGTGCACATCTTTTTGTGAATATATTTTATTTCCATAAAGTAAGAAGCAAAAAATAGAATTATAGAGCCACAAGGTAATTGTATGTTTAATTTTAGAGGAAACTGCCAGAACATTTTCCAAAGTGGTTGAACCATTTTACAGTCCCATTAGCAACAGATCGGATTTTAAATTGCAGCACATCTTTTCCAAAATTTGAGGTTGCCCAGTCTTTTAAATTTGAGCTATTCCAAGGATGTATAACAATATCCCACTGTGGAGGTTCCCATGTCTTCAGAGACCAATGATGCTGAGTGCTTCCTCATGTATTTAATGTCCATTTACGTATCTTCTTTTGTGAAGCATTTGTTAAAAGATTTTGCCCATTTTTATTGATTTGTTTGCCAAAAAGACTTTTTATATATTCTGAATATAAGTTCTTTGTCAGATAAATGTGTTTTTACAAATATTTTCTTCCATTGTTTGACTCGACTCTTCATTTTCTTAACAGTGTAATTTTATGAGCATAAGTTTTCAATTCTGATAAAAATTAACTTGCCAATTTTAAATTTGTGCCTTATGATTGTCTATATCCTAAGAAACCTTCTTATCCTCAGATTATGAAGATATTCTCCTTTGTCTTCCTCTAGAAGGTTTATAGTTTTGTCTTTTACATTTTGGTCTGTGATTCATCTCAACTCAATTTTTGTGTATGGTGAGTCTTTTTCCATATAGATATCCAGTTCTTCTAGTACCATTTTTTGAAAAGACTTTCTTTTCTTGTTGAATTATTTTTTCATGTATGTCAGATGTTCTTTACTGTGTTGAGGAAATTCCATACCATTCCTATTTTACTAGTGGGGGTCAAATTTATCAAATATTTTTTCTGCATCTGTCAAAATGAAAAATCACATTGATTCTCTAAATTAGAATGTTACCAATCTAATATTCCTGGTATAAGCCCAATGTGGTTATAATGTAATATATATTAAGTCACATATGTGCTTAATATTTTACAAAGGATTTTATATTTGTTATATATATATTTTTAAAAGCAATAAAAAACTTAAACTTGAGTTGTTAGTCAGGCACTTCTGGAGCCATTTCAGAAAGACTCTAAGTAGGCTTGCCCAACTAAAAACATTGCAAACATCCATATGCCCCCTTTATTCAAGCAGCAAATAGAAAATAGAGATCACTTGTTTTGCCTTTATTAGCAAATTTTTGGCATAATTTTGTTCCTTGACCTAGAAATTGACTAAAGTATCACCTAAAGGTAAACCAACTGGTAAGCCATTCTCTAGAGGGAATGTTTAATTTTTATCTTGAAAATTGGAAGACTAACCAAATGAAGAAAACATAAAATGTTGAGTAGGTAGAAAGAATTCATTTCCTTAAAAATGCCTATATTACTACTTGAAAGAAATAGTGAAGCCTAGAATTCATCAAGATAAAAGAATCACCAGTTAGTAAATCCCTAAGAGAAAAACCTAACAAGTGATAGTGGTCTACAGAATAAATAATAAATAAACTATTAGTTTAATATAGTAGTTCAATATAGTAGTTCAGCGAACTCAAATTCCTAAGTGACCTACAAGTATTGAGTAGACTTACCAATATAGGTGGCATCCATTGAAGTTTTTTGCTTTGTGTATACATATATGTGCATGTGTGTCTCGTGCACATACATGTAGGGAGCCATTCTATTACACTTCAGTCCCTCTGTGGCACCTGTGCCTCGTGACTCTGCCATGATTGGTACTTTTTCCTCTCTCTTGTCCTTTATCTTTCTTCCTCCATTTGACACCTGGCCTTCCTTTCCTAGTTCTACTATCTTCCCTCTGTCCCCTGAACCATGGAGATCTCACAGCTTTTGGTAGTACCTGATGACTCCCAGAGGAGCCACATGTCTGGACAGATGCCTAATGCTAAAAGAAATCTTTCAACCAATTCTTTGATTCTTCAGAGGAAAAGGTTGATGTTTACCAAAAGAGTACTAATTTTGTCAAAATCTGCACAGAAATTTTTCAGCCTTGGCCACCATCCCCATCATTATATTTACCTATAGCTACTTTACACACACACACACACACCTCTGTCTCTGATGTGATAGGAACCGAGCCTTTGCATTGTGCAGGTTGGGCAGGTCATATTGTCCTACAATGAATCAGTTGATAACTTTTCCAACTTCTAGACATTGTGTTTTCCCAAGTGAAGAACCTTTGGCTGAGCCCTGGAAATACACACATGCCACGGAAATGAAAAGTTATGAAACCAAGACCACAGGGGAATGCTCTGTTTGTGATTCTGGGGCAAAACAATTTAGAGCACACTTTTGAAAACTTAACAAAATTACTTAAAATCCTGGAGGGAAACAACCAGCTTTTTTTTTTCAGTCTGTCTCCCCAAGAATTTCATTTATCTTTTATATCTAATTGCTTTAAAAATTCTGATAATGCACAAATTCCTCAAGGTTTTAAGTCTGTATCTACCAGTTGCTTGCTGAGTTAATCAAATCACCTTAAAGTTAGTGCAGTTGGTGATAACAGTTTAATAATATTCGAAACTTTCATGGTAATAATTACAGATGAAGAGGGTCAGTCAGCTGAGAATTAATGTGAAAAGTGAATAGAATAAAAATCTGAATTAGGATATCAGAACATGCATAAAGTGCAGAGAAAGTCAACCATGAAAATAAAATTAATTTATGTTTATTCAGAAGAAGGAAGTAATAGAAAGTACATTGGAATTTGAGTCTAGGGATAACTTATGGATTGGGCAATTCTAGTGAAAAAAAAAGAGAAGAGATAAGGATGCTTGAGAAAGCATTTTAGGGTGCTGAAGTCAGCCATTATAATTCATCTACTACTTCCACCCACAAGTTTCTTCTCCCTGTTGTCATCTCTATGCACACCATTTTCCTATGTATTATTAAAAGAAGGGATAATGCAGTCCATAAATTATCTTTCTTGCTCAAAATATAATCAAGCATTATAAAATAGAAAATTGAGATGACTTAAAGTAAAATGCTTTCTATTATTTCCCACCTTACCTAGTTTCCCTTTCTTAGAGGTAGAAAGAAATTGATGCTTTAATAAAAGAAGGAAATAAAAGAGGGGGTGGAGTGGGTGGTAAGGGAGGGGGTGGGGGCAGGGGGGAGAAATGACCCAAGCCTTGTATGCACATATGAATAATAAATAAATAAATAAATAAATAAAAGAAGGAATTTAATTTATTTTTGAAGGAACTTAATTTATTTTTAAGGAACTTATGTTTTACTGTTTCATTTAATTTTTCATTAGCATAAATTAATTGTATGAAGGTTTTTATTGTGATATTTACAACATTCATATAATGTGCTTTGATCAAATTTACCCTATCTCTATTACTGTTTCTTAACCCCCTTTTTTCCTCCCCCTCCTTTTTTATCAGGTTTTTATTCATCATGCTATTTTCATACATGTATATGTATGAAACTTCTATAATGTTCACCTCCATCACCCTTTCCTTCTCCCTCCCCTACTCACTAGTTTCCCTCATCTCACCAAACAATACCCTTTTACAATTATATGTTTTTTTATATCTAGATTCTGCATATCAGTGAAAATACAAAATATTTGCCTTTCTGAGCTTGGCTTATCTCACTTAATATGAGCTACATTCTATCCATTTTCCTGTAAACAATGTAATTTCATTCTTTATGGCTGAGTAATACTTCCTTGTATGTGTGTTCCACATTGTCTTTATCAAATCATCAGTGTTACTCACTTAGACTGATTCCATAGCTTGGCTATTGTGAACAATGTTGCTACAAACATGGATGTGCATGTATCTCTCATATGTTGATATGCATTCCTTCAGCTATATGCCCAGGGGTGGGATAGCAGGGTCACATAGTAGTTCTGTTCTTAGTTTCTTGAGAATTTGCTATTAATATTCTTTTAAGATTTCCAGTAGTTGAAAATATCTTTCACATTGCAAAGTTAGCATTATCTACCCACTACATTTTTATAGAAAGCAGCCACACAGATGGTGTATCAATTTTTTTTAATTTATTGGATCAATAAACAAATGTGTGTCTCCTATGTGATATGCCAGACAAGGGCTTTATAAAACCTCTTCTAGCAAAGCACACTAACACAATCTGTAGGCCTCCAGCAAGTTAACTACTGGACTACAGTCAACATTTCTGAGAATATGTGAGATGCTGAAAAGATCCTTCTTCCAAATGTATGTATTGATAAATTATGTGTCATTCTTCTTCACTTCAGAGACATAAAATTAGAAGCTAGCATGTGTGAGTGTGAAACAAAGAGACAGAGAAATTGTCCCTGTTGTGATGCCAAAAACAGTAAAGAGGTGAATGTTCACTGAGTTATTTGTTCATTCATATAGCCTATTTTTATTGCAAATTTATCAAGTTACAGTCACTATGAGATATGCTTGAGATGCATATATGAGTGTAAAGGGATGGTCCCAACAATCAAGAAAGCCCCAGCCTTGAAAGCAAAGATATTTATTTTAAAAAATCATCAAATTACAATTGTGTGGTAAGGATGCTGTGATAGAAAATTGTACAAGAGCATAAGGCAAGATGAGGCTGAAGACATTTTAGTCTTACAAGGTGAGTAGATGCTCAACTGCTTGTCAAAGGGAAAGGAGACAGATACAAAGGCTTCCTAGGTCAACATAAAATAGCCCAATGGTGGACACCACAAGGGGCTATGTTTGGCTGAAGATTATAGTGGCAAGGGGAATAACAAGTTGGAGAAACAGGTTTCTGGGTCAAGGGAGCTCTCTTCAACTCTCAAGGGGTGTAGACTTTACCTTGTAGGCATTTGGGAATCCTAAAGGTTTTGAACAGAGGAGTAATAAAAACAGATTTAATAGCAGTAGGATTTGCAGTATTAAATGAAATGTTTTAGTTCTTAATTTTACCAGAAATTAAGCATTTAGTGTTTATTATCCAGAAAGTCATCTTGGTGTCATGGAAGCAGGAGCTTCCTGCTGTTTGGGCCACCTTCCTGCTCAACAAATGTATTTCTTTATTCAGAGAGTACTCATATACCACATGCTATCATTGGCTCTAGAGATAGTGAAGTAAAATAACTCGTGGTCCTTGCTCTCAAGGTATTCACTGGAACCATCCCCAAGTATTGCTCTGGAGCCAGACATGATCCTGGAAGAGTCATAATCTCGTTCTTCATCATGCAATCACATCCTACCCTTCCCAAAGCCACACTCGTTTGCTGTGCTCCTCATTTCATGAGCCAGTTACAGAGTGAGCACTAGGTCTGGCAACAGTAACCAGTCCCATTTGGAGAGGTGCCAGAAAAGGAAGGTAGGGAGGTTGAGAAAGAGGACCTAGTGGTCTACCAGTGAGTTGATGCTTCATACATCAATTTAAAAAGTCAAAAAGGTGACTGCTTTTCAAAAGGTGCTAGTGCCGGCCTAGGTAACATATGAGACCCTGAAAAAAAAAATGGTGCTAGAATAACCACCCCCTTAAGCCTATCTCAGATTACAGACTTCATTATACAAGTCACTATTTATATATGAGAAAAATAAAGCTCATAAAATGTAGTGTGAGGGTAAGAGAGTCATTTAACCCAAAGAAATGTCATTTTATTGCATTTTTTTTCTATTTCAAGCCTTCCTTCTATATAGTATAGCAAATTAGTACAAAAAACCCTTGATTTCCTGACAAACATTTTATAATTATTTTTGATAAATTGAATTAATAAGGAAGATGGATTATCTGTGGGGCTACTATGAATACGGGAAATTTAGCACAGCTTTCAATTGCTGCTGGACCTGTTTATCTGTATTACATGTGACTAAATTCATCCCCTATGGTATGACTTCTTGGTAGGCTCTCAGTTTCTGGAGAACTCCTTTAGAAATCTCTTGCCAACTTCCTGACGTTGAGTTGTTCCAGTGGCATGATCCTTTAAAATAGATTCTTAGCAGTGTGAAGCAATTCTCAAAAGGCTTCCTGCTGTCCTTCAAAATAACTGGAAACTTCTCTTTGAAGACACTATAGAGCTCACAGCAGAGATTCCAGCAACAAAAGCAGTGTAATCATAACCTTGGCAGCTGCACAGCAACCTTGTCAACTTTGGCAAAGGGCCAAGCACCACATGCTGTTACGTCATTAATCAAGCAAGTGTTCAATTTGCCTTCTGTGTGGCAGGTACTGTCCCATGTGCTGCCTTTTGTGCTTAGACATTCCTGTACCCCTACCCCACCTAGTCATTCTACAGTCTCTGCTAAACATCAAGGAATATTTTTTAAATTTCCTAATTATTTCTTTAATTTGAAAGAATAAAGTTTATCTTCCCTACCAAGCTATATGCTTTGTATTAAATAGAATCAGTTACAGTTACTAGTACAAGAACTGGTTAGGATATCAGCAGTAACAATGAAATGTAAAAAATGAAAACAACATTTATTGCATAAGTATTATATTGTATTATAATATTGTAATAAGTGACAAAGTATACTAAGGTGTATCATACAACTCTCAATTGTTGAATTCCAGGTAATATAAACTTCTTAGAGAAAAAGGTAACATATTCTAATCCCTTTTTTATTCCTAGTACTAAGGATCAAAGTGAAGGTCTTGAACATGCAAGGCAAGTACTCTACCACTGAACTACATCCCAACCCTCCAATAACTTTTGAATAGAATATGCCCTTCTTGCAGAATCTGCTTCAAAGATCCTTTGCAAGCACATATGCAGAGAACATCAAGCCACAAAAAGGGTTGCTTATCCAGTGTTTCTACAGATGGTCTGGAGCAAGTCTTTCCTAGGCTTCCCTGTTGCTGCAGGCAAGAATTCTCTATCCAGCTGCTGTTAGCAGTGTCTATATTCTGCGTCACTTCCCTAATTTTTGTCAGATGGATGCAGTCTCCCTGCCTCAGACCTTTTCATGGCTCATAAAGATAGGTGAAGTAGTCAAGAGTTGCCATGAAGAGCCTCATCACAAACTCCAAATCCAAGGTGAACCCAAGACTCATCTAAACAAGTAGAAGTCATTTGTTGAGACAAATCACAACAGCAACACCTTCATGAAGTAGTGTCCTCCATTTTTCATATAAATACTGAACGCTGATTGCACCACTGAAGCTCCTAGTGTCCTCCATTTGTGATTTCAGTGCCTTACTATGGTTGATAGATGGTTGCAATACTAAATGAGCCCTTTTTCAGCTTGCTTCATCCAATGTGAAATAGAGTAACAATAATATTCCTGCATCTGTTTGAATCTTATCAATGATTAGGAAATTAAAATCCGTCTATTCAGGTCTGTTTATTTGCTTCAAAACAGATTAAAAGTGCATGAATAACAAAATGTACCTAGTGACAAGAAGACACTTGATACCTGTCTTGGTAGTCACAAGATCAGTATTGAAGGGTGGAGGTTACATTGAGTTACTAAAAATACAACTTAAGAGTTACACTCCTGGCCTGGCCAGTTTTTCTTAGTAGTGTCTCATGTTCATGTTCATGTGTGGCTAGCCCTCTTAGTTCTTTATTGCAATGACTGAAAAGTCCTAATCACTGTCTGTGTACTTGACCATTCTCCCCAAGTGACTGTGAGATCACTGAGCAAGTTAGTGGCTCTGCCTTGCTCTTCTGTTTTGTCCCCAACATCAGTTCCAGTGTCTGACATGAAGCTGAGTGATGATTAATGCTCATTAAGCTACAAGAACTCACAAGTACTATCTCTTTTGTTCTTTCTCACTAAATGCACCTATAATCATCTGCCTTCCTGATAAATGTTATGTTGTATCTGTTTCTAAGTCACATAGCTATAGCATGATAAATGGATATATAATATAACAGTAATAATACTTTGCCTGATAGGAGTAGCATTATTTTATTAGTTTGTACATGTAGAATGTTAAGGCATTTCTTTCCATTTAAAGTTCTTTTTAGAGTAATTGTACTTTCTGCCTTTCACACTCTACTTAACTCATGTCAGAATTCTTTTTTAATGAATATTCATTTTTAAGCAGCCTTCAGAGTTAGCTACAAATAGTTTTTGTTTTTATTCTTTACATTTCAAGTTTTGATACAACTAAATCATTAAATGCATTAGTTAAGACTAGCAGATGCAACTTTAAATTAATTCCTCTTGATTAAAGCTAGTTGATAGGCTGCTGAAAATATAGTCATAGCAAGAAGAATTGAATGCTTATTGTTCTTATTAGATTATTCAACTGTAATACATTGTGTAGGCAAGTAGAACCTGTCTATATTGAGACTGGGGGTGGGGCATTCATTCCACTTGCATTCAGTGGAAGTATTTTATTAATTGAACTCTGAAATGGAGTGTATTTTTGAGGAACTAGAATTTGCCAAAATTCTGACTAGAATTATCCTGTTTCAGCCAACATATAAAATTTCTTTGTATAGTGACAGTGCTGGCTTCCACAAACATTGGAATTAATGCCTTTTGCATACATATGAATGCTTATAAAGAAACAAAAACTGGGCTTTTCCTAAATACATAAAATTCTACCAACTGTGTCCATTTATTATTTTTACATATAATAGAAAAGAAAACTTTATTCTAGCTCTCATGTGGATGATAACAGTTGAGAATTAGTGATAATAAATGAGTTATTCTTATAGATTGTCTAAAATAGTTTTTATTAGCATATATTAGTTGTACTGGGGGGTTCACTGTGACATTTACATATGTGTTTACAATGCATCTTAGTTAGATTTACCCCCTCCATTATTCTTCCTTATCCTTCCTCCCCTCTTCTAAGTGATTTCTACTAGTTTATGTGATTTACAAACATATACATGTAGAACATCAGCATTGGTAGTCTTTGTATATTTACTTTTGTCATTGGTGCTGGAATTTAATTTGGCTTTCAAGTTCCATTTTGGAAATAAATTTTTTCTTGAAAGTGGAATTGAGGTTTTTTTAACTGGCTGTGATTGAGGTAGCAGTAAAAGGACAGAATAATGTTGCTAAACAGTCTTCCATTTTTCAATAAGTCCTATGTCTTCTCTATAAATAGACCAGCAATAGACTTTGAGAGTAGAAAATGGAAAATGCCACACGTTAATCAATTTCTTCCCACTTCATTCAACCAGCATTTGATGAGCACCTTTGACATGCCAGGGACCATGCACAGCACTGGGATAAGAGGATGAACCAGGCGCATGTCATAGATAAAGAGGAGCCATCAGAAATTTCACACTTCAGTGCAATGGGGAAGATCTGATACACATATACACTAGTTGTTAAGGAAACCTCACAGAGAGACCTAAACCAGGCTTCTCTTCATGACAGCAAGGTGCAGAGTAGACCAGGGCCTGATCTCTCTTGTTTTTCCATCCAACCAGCCAAAGGGCCTCTACCAGTCAAACATCAGCAGTGGCTGATGTGAGGCCCTGTGACAACCCCACGTCCTGCCAGGCAGGCAGTAGCGAACTGCACTAGTTTAAAACTTTGTAAAGTTTCTATCTCCAAACACCATGAAGGGATTCCTTAACATGTCAACCCCTGCCAATGACCAACTTTGTAGGCTTTCCATAGTACACCAGAAGCCTTGGATAAGGATTTCTGCTACATTGCCTTTGACCTGATGTCTCTGTATGGTCACTACCCAACCATCCTTTCCACACTTTTATTTCATACTCAATTCTTGGAACTGTAACCTGGGGTAACCCAAAGGCATACTGGAGAATGAGGGACAGAGAAAGTATCTGAACTCACAGTAGTAGAATTTCTAAATTGAGTTTATCATTATAACACTGCTTCGCTCTTGAATACTTTCTGAGCTGACAACTTTTGGAAAATTAATCTCTTTCCTTTCCATTCTGCAAACATTTATTGAAATACTTCGCTGTGCTTTATGGAGACTCAAACCCTTAGGAGCAAGAGAAACTGGCATTAATTCTAGACTTTCCATATCACTAAACTAATATCTACTCTGTGACTGAAAGATTATTGTCATGCATCTTCACTGCTCAGCAGAGCTGTCACCAGAGCCATTGGGGCCATCAATTTGAAGTGGTGATGGTGTTGACAAAAAACTTCAAGCTGTATAATATATTTTATTTTTACAAACTACTATCTAATTTTATATTTATATTGAAGAGATAGCTAATGCAAATAAATTCTACTTTGTTACCAAAATGTAGAAGCACCACAGAGTAACTTAGCCACTTAGCTCATGGTAAAGCTAGGAATAGATACTCAGTATTGAACAGCACCCTAGAGCCCATAAGAGGATGTACTATATTTTTTTCATTCATTCCTCACAGTGTCCCAATCTTGGTGTTGAAGTTGAAATGAGCACTCCTTTTACAGATAAAGAACTCAAAATACATAAAGGTGATGGAACTACCCAGAATCTTGAATATTCACATCCATGTAAGAGGTATTAAGCAGCTACTTTGGATCGGGTAGTGTGCCGAGTGCATTCATATGTAATGTCTCATCTAATCTTACAACGGTCCATGAAGTAGGTACCATCATCCGTACTGATGGACGAGCTAACCAGTTAATTGCCCAAGGTCTCCAATTACCAACAATGAAGTCAGTTCTTAGACTCCTAATGTTATTTCCATTAAGCCAGAGATTCCTAACCTTGTTCCTGTCTCCATTCCATTTATAAGCACAGCACACAGTTACTGGTAATATCTCTCCTTATACCACATAATGTTTTATGAAGGTTTTGTTCCCTTAGGTGATATTTCAGAATCTTCTGAGAGAGGAAGGAGGCAGAGATGGGAAGAGGGTTGGTGAAGAGAAAGAGGAATTTAAGTTATTACTCTTCCCCTCCCTCATTAGTAACTGAACTGTATCACTTAATAACAGTCTTTTTTAAGATCCGGCTTTATCTCTGTCTTATTAGATAAAACAGATTTATCACAAAATTTGTTATGTATTTGCATGAGTCAAATATGTTCCAGTAAACTAAATCTGTGAGGTCCCGACATTCATGAAGCATATATTCGTGACATCTGTTAGTGACCAGGGCTCATTTATTATGAGATAGACAGGGTGGCTTCCAGACACGGTGGTCAGGGAAGACTTCTCTTAGGATTACCATTTGGACCAAGGCCTAGATGGCAAGACAGTCAGCTATGCAAAGAGCTGAAGTTGAAGTTTGGACATCTGCTTGCCCACAGTTGGCTCTGGCACTGCTCTTTGTAATCCAACAAGGTATCCACCATGAGCTCAGCCTGCTCACTCCTACTCCAGTGCTTTGGTTGATGCTCAAAGCACCATCCAAGTCTGGTTAGCACCAGCATTTCTTATACCAAAGCCTAAAGCTGGCTCCAGTCCCTGTGATCTGGAATCACAGCCATCCCCGTGCTTTGCTTCAAAGCTCCCCCAAATCCTTAGGTGCACTCACTCCACTTTAGCAAGGCTGGGGCCTACCCCAAAAGAGCCTCTGACTAACATGGTTAGCTTTCAAAATGTCTAGCTTTTTCCAAATAGATAAACACTTCCATTAGCAATTACTTTTACAAACAGTTTGTATTTGTTAAGGACCCAGGCCCTTTCATTTCCCATTCCTCTGAAGGTAGAACTTAACGTATAAACAGGAGATGAGACAACTAGTGGAAGGGATGGGAACTAGAACATTCCAGAAAGAAACTCAGCTCAGGATTCCTTGATTTGAGTGTATATGACTCATGTCTTATAACTTTCGCATACAGTATCACTGGCAGCTAGGCTTCTATTCAGAATTGATTACAGAAAGAAGCTAGGTGGTAAAGTTCCCCATAATTAAACCTCAAGGACACAGAATCAATAGTGTTCTCAGTATTGTGTCAGTAGAAGTATTTCATACAAATGAATCCCTAAAACAGCTCAGTCCCTAAAATTCATCTATAGTGAATGGGAAACAATCTATAAAAGTGAAAAATAAACTTCAAACTCTACCCCAAAACATCAGTGATGGGAGTAAAAGAGACATATGACTCCTGGGGAGACTTTTCAAATTAGCATTCCTTTCTCTACCTGTAAAAACTATGATAACTACCCTAGAGATAAGACCCTTTTGACAGTAGTCACTGTGCTCAGCTCTGCTACTCATAATCTATGTTAGAGCAGAAAGATAATTCTTGAACTTAGGAAAAGAGAGTTTCTGATCCTGTAAACTGTTTTTCACAAATCCACACTTTTCAACTGTAACTTACAGAAGCTATCTGGCTGGGGTCAAGATTCATACAATTTTACTGATGACCCCAAACTTAAGTCAACCCACTTCTACCCTTCCAAAATACTCTGTGTTGACCACAACTATAGTGCATTGTACTTACCTGAACCTCATCTCATCATGAAAGCAGACAATTGTCTTTTGCCTTTGGAGACCCCACAGTGTCTTGTACCTAGACACCAAAGATCTGTTATTGTGTAAAATTTATTGTATTCAGACCCACAAATATTTCCTGTGTTCTGGCATTGGTGCATTCTGACAAAACTGAATTTCTAAGATAAGCTTCTCTTGGTAGGACTTGGACTAAGTCAGCTTACTCATTGCTTCAATAAGTATTCATTAGCATGTAAGTATGTTGGTCAGATTACCTCTTATTGATTTTTAAGTATATATTTACCCACAAAAATTGTGATTATTTAATTTTGAGGTTTCTGTGACTTAAAAGACATGGAAATCTCATTTGAATCTATACAATTAGCAGAAGGTCTGGAATAAGCTCCTCCAGAAAGACACAAAAAACTGTCACTATGATAGGATTTTTTTTAACTTTTGGGGAAAGCAAATAGAAGGAAGATCAAATTCTGCCAATAATGGATTTTTCCACTCAATTATTCAGCTGCTGAAGCTGCTAAGCCATGCAGAACTGGCTTCAGAACAGCTCCACTGCAGGTGATGCTATCAGAATTGCCAGTCCCCAGAGAGCCAGGGAATTGTTTCATAGTGGTCACCAAAGACTATCAGAATTAAATGTAATTTAATAGAGGGAAATGTCCTTTTCTTACTGGGATTTACGAGCCATATCCTTCATCCTTCATGGCTCCAAAATGACTCTTAATAAACACAATCCTGTTATTTTCAGCTGCTTATACCAGGTACCTGTAACTAAACACTTTAGTAACCTAAGTTTGGGCAGTATAAACAAAACAAATATCTTTTTTAATCCACAGGAAAATTTCTACACTATCAAACAAGGTTCTTAAAACTTTGACTTACAATTCTCAATCAAAATAACGGATTTCACTTTATTTCAAATAGACAATCCTTTAACCTCCCTCTTCTATTCAATAATCTAATTTTGGAAACAATTATAATCTTACTAATGGAATATAAAGAAATGAAAAAGTTTTCTCCTATTAAAGCAAGCAAGGAGTCAGGTGTGGTGATGCATGCCTATAATCCCAGCACTCAGGACAATTATAACACTAGCCTGGGCTATGTCATGAGGCCTTGTCTCAAAATAAAGAAAGAAAGAAAAAGCAGGTGAAGAAAATGATCAATTCCTCTGATCTCCAACAATGATAGGCATTAATTTTCTTATTGGTTTTTTTTAGCTGTCTTTGGTTGAATCTTTCAAAATAATACTCATTTATTGTTACTGCTACAGTAATACAAATTTTACTGCTGGCCACAGAGTAAAGAGTAAAAACTACCTAATTAGTATGTACTTACAAATCACTGCACACACACACACACACACACACACTCTCTCTCTCTCTCTCTCTCTCACATACTCGCATACACAAAAAAATTGCAGGAATACTCTGATTTGATAAATGGTAAAATTATAAGCTCACAAATATCACTAATGTTTCTTATAAAAGCATGGTTTGCTTTATGAGCCCAGAACCATATTTTTGGTAATTCGGTTTCCAGATAACTTTTAAACACCTGCATGTTGCATAAAACAAAGTTTACTATTGCAGGAAAAAAAACAACAACAACAACAACAGACTTACTCTCATATTAAGGAGTGCAGACAATTTAAGTCCTTTCTGAAGCAGGTCAAAATGAAAATGGCAGTTTTCAGGGAAAAAAATAACGTAAGAAATATTGAAAAGCTACCACAGATTCTAAAAGGCACTTGTCATTAAGTATAAAGGCGCTGGCTAACCCTCACCATGAAGACACACTTCGGTGGCAGAATTTGAGAGCTGATAAAAACTTGCACTATCAACCACTCCCCTATCAATGCAATACTGTCTTGCATTTGTCAGACAGTAGTGGGAGGTATTTGGGAGTTTAAAAATGAAAAGAAATATCAGAAGCTATTATTGCTTTTGTCATTTTCCTATAAGTTTATCATTTGGCCATGTCTACAAAAAAATAACTGGCTTTGTTGTTTTGAACAACCTGCCAGGAGTCCCAGGGTTAACTCTATTTGAAATACTCCATCTTTTGTAAGCTTGGAAATCACTTATCTCTTTGAACCTTAGGTTCCTGTAAAAAGTGGAAATAATGATAATACCACCCCTGCCTGCCTCAAAGGATATTGAGGAAGGTCAAGTGAGATCCTATATGATATGGGACTTTGAAAACCACAAAGCACTGGCACAAACGTGCAGTTTCATCCCCAGGGACTCAGAAGAGTTTTCTTCCTGGATACACATCAAGCAAGTTAAGGTTAAGCAAACTTTAACTACATGCAGAACTGTGTGTTCAGATCAGAATCACTTACATATATGCCAAAGGCTTTGTAAAGTTCTCGCTATGATATTCCCACTGTAAACCATCACCATGGCTAAGTCCAGCAAGAGTGAAGATTCAGGGCTCATTGACAAAGACTGGCTGAAGACTGGCCAATCCCGCAATGAATAAATGCAAGTATTCATTGGCATTTATCAGCACACCCTCATTTCCTTGAAGTGAGACCAAAGAGTAAATGACATAAGCTATTAAATTAACCTAGTACAGTTTATAAACTAGATTCCACTTGACCCACCTGTGTGGACAAGTTAGATAACCTCTCTATGTCTTGATCTTAGCCTCTGTAGAAGAGTGATAGCACTAATGCACATCTAATGAGGTTGTTAAAAGGACTAAATGGCACAATAAAACACTGAACAATATCTGCCATAGAATAAGCACTCCATAAATGTTGGCTCCAAATAGTTTTGTTTTTACTATCTTAGCTATCTTTTATTATCTTAAACTCCCATACTTATGTTTGCCAGTCTATAATAGAAATGTAAGCAACTATCCATTTCCAGGAAGGAGAAAATATTTTCTGTACCTAAGGTGTGTCTTGAGATACATACACAAATATTTTTTATTTTGAGGCAAATAATGTTCAAGAGGAGCACTTTCTTTGGTATAGGAGATTGGACACTATGAGAGGTCTCCACTTAAATAAGCAGGAAAAGGCAAGCTTCACTAAGAAGGAAAATGATGCAGAGAATATAAAAACCCAGGAGAATAGTAAAGCACATTTAAAATGACAACATGGGTATCACACAGTGCCCATAAAACAGCCAAAAAATGCAGTTCCTGCCAGGCTTATTTTGCTATCACTCCCTAAATTTGGCTGGTAAGCAAGGAAGACATCTGGAAAAAATAGTTAAAACAAAACAGTGTCTAATTAGCTTAAAAATATTTTTGTTAAAAGTACAGTAATTAAACAATGCAATTCTGAGGGGATAAAAGGAAGCAAATTTTCTGGGAAGATATATACTGCATTCTCTGACATTTCCAATGGTGACATTAGGGCTTATAAAGGGAAGTATAATTATTTCTCCCTTAATTTTTAATTATGAAATATTCAAACTAGCAAAAGTACCAAAAATAACATAAGATACCTTTTTCCCACCACTAAGATTAAATAGACATCAACATTGTGACTTATTCACAGTTATTGTTAAAACCAAATTATTGTGTTAACTGAGCTTCTTTGTAGTTTAACTGTTTATCTGTGACTAAAGACCCAATGCAATAAAGATTTGGGAGAAAATGTCGGATTCTCAGCTGTAAATAAAAAATCTTTCCTCCATCCTGATTCTTCTAAGAAACTCACTATATATTTGGGCATCTTTGAATTACTCAGGTTTTTTAAATTGATCCAAACAAAGACAATCCTCTATGTTAGCTAGTGTGATTTCAAGCATCTCAGAAGCCCTCCATGATGTTTGGTGCCTGTAATCCTGGCTACTTGGAGGCAGAAGCAAGGGAATACTGAGTTTGAGGCCAGTCTGAGAAAAGGTAGCAGCAAAATCCTATCTCAAAAACAAAATAAAAATAAAAGGGCTAGAAGAATAGTTCAGTAGTGGAGTGGTTGCCTAGCACGTACAAGGCCCTGGGTTCAATCACCCACACCACAAAAAAAAAAGATGAATGAATAAATAAAAAAGTAAACCCCCTTAGAGATACTATTTATTCAATAATATCTTCTTCATCAACTAGAAATCTAATCACAACTCACTCGTATGGGGTTTACATTAAATTAGTATGAGGAGAGAAAGAGAGAATTTAGTTTAAGAAATTGGCTTTTCAAAATCACAGAGTCAGAAATCCAAGCTCTGCAGATGTCAAGCTACAGACCCCTAGAGAACCAATGGTGAAATTCTAATCTGAGTCCAAAATCCAGAGAATCAGCAGAGCCAATGGTATAAATTCTGAAGGCAGAACTCAAGTCTGAAAGCAAGAGAAGGCTGATGTTTTAGCTCAAAGGCAAGCAGAAGACAATAATTTTTTCTTAATCTTTTATTTTATTCAGACATTCATTGTAATCAATGAACTCTCCATACATCAGGGAAAATAATTCACTTTATTCAATTCATTGATTCAAATGCTAATCTCATTGAGAAACACTTCACAGACATACCCAAAAATAATGTCTACCCAACTATCTGGGCATCCTGTGGCCCAACAAAGAGGATACATAAAACTAACCATCATAGGGTAGATAACAAAAAATAGAGCCTCTCAAGTACACATGCAGTCTACAGACCCAGCTTCTGGTCTGGAGCAACCTTCTAGCCAACTTTTCATTTGCACAGTAGTATGTATCAGTAGAATCCATGAAACAACCAGATGCTGGTTACTGTAAAGCCTGATGAGACAGGGAGGATGAGAAGATTAAGCAACTCTGAGCTGTCTGGACCAGGAAAGACAGGTGCACAGTGACAAGAGAGTTAGAGTAAACTGATAGGATGAGGATGAGAAATGCTGGGAGGTGGTAGTAACGATTCTAATGAGTTAGGCAGGCATGGTGAGAACACTAACTTTATTTAGCCATCAGAGCAGTCATAGGCATATATTGTTATTATCCCCAGTTTACAGATAATAAATAAGGCTTAGGTTTTTTTTTTTTTTTTAGGTTTTTATAAATTATCTCCAAAGTCACATAGCATGGTCAGTTACAGAGCTGGAATTCCAACCTACTGTGTGATGTTTTGGAAAGGAAAGAGAAATACCAAGCAATACAGGCTGAATGGGGAGGGATCCAGGCAGGAAATACTCCATGGCACACTTCATGTGCTGTGCAGTTTGCCTTGGCTAATCAGAGGAAAAATTTGTTTGTTAGAACACTTGAAAGTGTCAGAATTACAGTGCAAACTAAGGAGACTAGTCCTGATGTTCAGCTCAATTCAGAAAAATTGGCAGTAAGCGTAGGTTATGCAGCAAATGAAGAAAAGAGAAATAAATCATTCTTCCTCAATCTTTTCATCCACACACAGTTGGAATGAATTATAGACAAGAAAAAAAGAAACATATCATCAGAAATGAGTAGGTTGGTTAAAAGGCAGAAAATACTAACAAAAAATTTAGATGGGTTTCTGTGTAGGGATAGTAATAGACTAAGAGTAGTTACAGTTATGTGAATTAAAACCCAGTTTAGTTCACTTGAAAAAAAGAAGATAACAGAGACGCTATGCTTTGTACAGTGGGTGATGCCATCCTGAGCTTCCTGTATGCTTCAAGCTGACATGTGGCTATTTGAGCACATGTGTCTACCTCACCCATTCAGATTCTCACACAGAATTTACTTACAGTAAGTGCTAGACAAAATGTTGTCATTCTTCACCATTGAATTGGATGATTTTCCATTATACAGCCAGAGTCTACCTTCTTCTTTCAGGGTTATGTGGTATGTGAAATCTTAAGGAGCTTAATCACTTAAATGTATTTGTAAATTCAACACCAGAGATAAAGAATATGGACTTTGTAGTCAACCCTGATTTTTATTCCCAACTCCTTCACCTATTAGCTCTAGAACTTTAAGGATGTTATTCAAACTCTCTAATCTCCAGTGTCCATATTGTAAACTAATGATGTTTTCAGCCACCTCCCAGGTTGTAGTGAGGGTGGAAGGCAACAAAATGAGTCAGTTATTATCCTGATTCCTCGGGATGAATGGGTGGGTGGATGAATGGAAACTAAAATATCCGACACCTGAAAAAGAAATGAAGGGACTTAGGATCACTCAAAGTAAGGAAGAAAGAGAAGTCATGTGACTATTTCGAGCATACCACCACCTGTCTAATAGCTGCTTGTCATATTAGAAGTATTTGAATGGCCACATGGCCTGCTTGGCTTCTACAATGTGACTATAAATTTAAAAGCTTCCAAAGAGCTCTCCAAGAAGGTTCTGCAGGCTGCTGTGCTATGATCTGGCAGTGGTAATGGTGACATAAAATGACCATAATGAGTTAGGCAGGCCTGGTAATAACACTAACCTTACTTAGCAGCCATCGGCATCTGCTGTTATTAATCCCAGCTTAATAAATAAGAGAATCCCAGTCTGAGGCCAGCCCTGTGCAAAAAGCAAGACCCTATCCACAAAAAAACAGAAAAAAAAAAAAAGGACTAGGGGCATGGCTCAACAGTAGAACACTTGCCTAGCAAGCACAAATCCCTGAGTTCAAACACCAATACCAACAAAAAAAGTAATATTTCCAATAGAATAAAACATCAAAAAAAAATCCCAGCTTAGCCTAGAGGGATTGCCATTTCATTTTCACCTGCCTTGCCCCATGATTCTCCTCCTACATAGACTATCTTCGAGAATCCAAATGTTGTGAATTAGTTGTGACATTAATCATAACTTGCTCATTCCGGAATTTTTCATATCAGCATTTTTGCATGCTATACTCGAGCACTCATGTTTGTAACTGAGAGATGGAAATGGAGTCATTCATTTGAAAACAAATATCCACATGATTGCACTTAACAATCACAGCACTTAGGATAAAAGTCCCTCCTGAATGCAAGTAGAGGCTAAGTTAGCAGTTAACTTTTATGTACTGGATATGTTTTTTAGTATCTTTGAAAGTATGTTCATACTTTTTCTCCAGAAGTAAAAATGATCAGCCGAAGGCATCCACTGCAGAAGCATTTCCTTGCTCTTTGGTGGCACTTTCAAAGATAGCATCCCGGCCACTTAAAAGGAATCAGTTCTAACCGACGCCAGAGCCTCAGACTTTTAAAGTTCAGTTCCCAGATGGAAACTATAGATCTGGTTTAAAAGCAACTTGAGCTATTTGAGAATTTTAAGAAGGACTAGAATTTTAAGAAAGACTCATTGCCTTGAGTCCTAGGATTTCTTTTCTATGCAAATGGCTCTCAACTGAGCCTTTTCATCAGTGCTAACAAGAAAAAAGGCACAACAATTAGAAATTATATAGTTAACCTGCCTTATTCACAGATTTATTTCATGTTGTTCTGACAAAGCATGGTCAAAAGTAAAAATATAAGTAAATAAATAAAATCAAAAGAAATTTCAAAAACAAAATTTTAAATTCCCAGACATGCACTATGCACCTCAGTTGATGTGGAGATGTTTTCAGTCATTACCAATTTATCATCAGTTGTGTTTAAATTGCCATTTGATCTGCTGAGTGTCTCCCTGCCCTTTAGGATCTACTGTAATTCTTTTGTAACTACCTTCGTCAGAACCACTAGCAAGGCTAAAATGAACAGTGCAAAGAATAATGTAGTTTATTCCTTTCTGTTCTGCAAATTCTTTCCATCCCTAACACCAACACATCCACCGTGGACTCGGCAAACCAGCATTTGCCTGAAGAGCTCCAACTTTCCAACCTTGCTTAGTCCTCTCTTCCTCTGTGAAATATCTCCAACCACCCTGCCCTGCCATTGTCTTGCTCAAAATAGATTAAGAGTGTCAAAGAAAAATTGCACCAGGCAAATTAAACCAACAAGGAAGACTTTATTTCAGCCTATTGTGACATAGGAAGGAGATTGAATTCAACTCTACTCTATCAAGGGCAGGAGAATTTTTAAGCAAGGAATGACGTCACAGAAAAAATACTGGAGGACATTAGTGGGGATGTTGGTCAATATGAGGCCATCTATGGTTGCTACCAGCACAGGGGCACTAAGTTTCCTAGTGATTGCATTTCAAAGAATTGACCTGCCCAGGTTCTTGAGAAAGACATTCCAGTGTTGTAAAACTGGCAAGATACTGAGAGGTTTAGATCTCAAAGGAACAGAGAAGGAATTTATAATTATAGGTTTTCTAATGTTCTTGATCTAAGAAAAAGGGAATTTGGGGACTGTACTCAGAAAGAAACCTGTCTGAAGTTTAATCAAACTGAGTGGAGCATCAAGGCTGTTTTGGTCAGGGCCCTTCTGCCATATGACTCCTGCACTTTTATAGTGGTTGCTCCTACTGTAATTATGTTTGGGTTTTGACAAGCTTAAGAAGACATGTTCTTGCCAAGCATGTCAGAGTATTTATTTTGGCATCATAACTGACTTATTGAACATCTATTCATTTTGGCAGGGATAATGTCTCTATTTTGTTTGCTACTGTGTCCTTAGTACAGAGTATCTTGTGCATATTATACACTAATTAAATATTTGTGGAAAGAAGAGAAAGTTCTGAAGAAACTCAGTTCATTCATAATTCCTCTCCTCGCTTTCTTTGATATCACAGAGTTAAAAATTCTTCTGGCAATTGCGTGAATGGAGAAGGACTTTATTCATTAATTAATAAATATTTGTTACTGTGAAGACAGAACTGTCCTACCAATTTGCATGTCTTTCACCTGTCTTTCCTTTCATAAATCAAACACAATGTACCAAAACTCTACACACCAGATGTAAAAAACATTTTTTCACACATGTGAGCCAGCTCAAAGTAATATATTAGCTCTAACAAATGTGAAAAACATTCACATATCCTGTTCAAATTTACAAAAATGACTTAGGGAAAATGAGTGACATATGTCCCTAAAGTTATTTGGAAACATTTATACTAATGTCATTTTTCTCCTCAAAATATTTCCCTACATAAGTAAAAGTGTTAACAGTCACTTCACTGATGAGTGTTTTTCAGAAATAGTCCCTGTATTTCTACAACATTTTAAGTCATCACTCAAGTGTAGTCTTATTCAAGATTAAATTTTATTTATTCTTGAATTAGCATACAATATTAATATAAGATAAACTCTTTCATATCTTCCAGGACCAGCCTGGGGTTATACTGTAAAGATAACACTGTCCTTTCTACATTCATTCTGTGCCTTCCAAAGTTTCTGGGTTGAAGAGCCTGATAATCGCATCTTATGTTTCTTTTTTGTTTTTCCTAAATACAATTCATAACTACCTAATGCTAAAACATCTGGGTATAAAAGTAAGGATCTAAGCAATAGCTTTCTGTATTTTTTTTCTAGATGCTTTCTAATGTCTAAATTCCCAAACACGAAAACACATTATGGTCAACAAAAAATTAGATGAATGGTTTCCCTTTCATCCAAATGCCCTAACTTCATGTACCCCAAAGCTCACTACTCTGTGGTTTCAGTAATGGCTTTGCTCTGAGCCTTTAGTTTTTAAAGGTTTTCTTTAACATATTCATGACAACAGTAATTCTTTAGTTTGTCAAGGACAAAATATGAGCCATTGTCTGTGTTTCTAGAAGAAATTTGCAATCTCTACATACTGTATCTATTCCAGTGCTTGTGGCTCCCAGGTAATAGAAAACAAACTCAAAATACTCAAGACCTTACACAGTATCAACTCTCATTATCCCACTGAGCAAGACCCTATTGGGGATGCCATTCAAGACACATTATCACATCCATTGTTTCTGTTCTGCAATCTTTCAGGTCTCTGCTTGTCCTTAGGACCAAGAAGTAACCACCCAGATGTGGATGTTAAGTGTTGATAAAGCATATAAACAAGGAGATTTCTCACCTGGCTCCTTACTGCAATACACAGCAGAATATTCCCTATTCTTTGGGGAGGAGTGTGTTTTATAACCATGAGGGGAAATGAAGAATAAAGAAATTTCAAACTATCCCTATTCACAGATGGCATGATCTTATACATTAAATACCTGAAAAACTCTACCCAAAAACTCCTAGACATCATAAACAGCTTCAGCAAAGTAGCAGGATACAAAATCAGCTTACAAAAATCAGTAGCCTTTTATACACCAACAATGAGCAGATTGAGAAAGAATATAGGAAAACAATTCCATTTACAACAGCCTCAAAAAAATCAAAGTCCTAGGAATAAACTTAACAAAGAATGTAAGTGACCTCTACAAGGAGAAATACAAACCATTGAAGAAAGACATTGAAGAAGACTACAGAAGGTAGAAAAATCTCCCATGCTCATGGACTGGCAGAATCAATATTGTGAAAATGGACATACTACCAAAAGCGAACTACATGTTCAATGCAATTCCCATCAAAATCCCAGTGACATTCATCACAGAGATTGAAAAATCTACCTAAAAGTTTATTTGGAAACATAAAAGTCTGCAAATAGTCAAGGCAATACTGAGCAAAAAGAGCAACACTGGAGATATCACAATACCTGACTTCAAACTATACTACAGAGCCATAGCAATAAAAACACTATGGTACTGGCAAAAAACAGACATGAAGACCAGTGGTATAGAATAGAGGACCCAGATATGAGTCCATGTAGTTACATTCACCTAATTTTTGACAAATGTGCCAGAAACACATTATGGAGAAAGGACAGCCTCCTGAACAAATGTTTCTGGGAAAAGTGGTTATCTGCCTGCAGAAAACTGAAACTAGATTCATGCTTATCACCCTGTATAAGTATCAACTCAAAATGGATTAAGGACCTTAATATAAGACCTGAAACCTTGAAGCTAGTACAGGAAAGAGCAGGGAATACACTGTAAGCAATAGGTATAAGCAAGGACTTCCTTAGTAGAACTCAAGTGGCCCAACAACTAAGAGAAAGGATGGATAAATGGGACTACATGAAATTAAAAAGCTTCTGTACAGCAAAAGAAATAATCTCTAAATTGAAGAGGCCACCCACAGAGTGTAAGAAAATCTTTGCTAGCTATATATCAGATAAGAGACTAATAACCAGAATATACAGGGAGCTCAAAAAACTAAAGTCCCCAAAAATCAATGACCCAATAAAGAAATGGGCAATGGAACTACAAAGAACCTTTCAAAGAAAGAAGTCCAAATGGCCAAAAAATACATGAAAAAATGCTCACCATTAGGACATAAGGGAAATACAAATCAAAACCACACTAAGATTCTACTTCACTCATGTTAGAATAGCTATCATCAAGAATACCACCAACAATAAGTGTTGGTGAGGATGTGGGGAAAAAGGAACCCTCATACACTGCTGATGGGAATGTAAGCTAGTACAACCACTTCAGAAAATAACATGGAGGCTTCTTAAAAACTTAAAAAAGATCTGCCATATGATCCAGCAATACCACTCCTAGGGATATACCAGACAGAATGTGAGTCATGTTACAACAAAGGCACCTGCACACTCATGTTTATTGCAGCACTATTCATAATAGCCAAGCTATGGAAACAGCCAAGATGTTCCACTACCGATGAATAGATTAAGAAAATGTGGTATTTATACACAAAGGAAGTTTACTCAGCCACAAAGAATGAAATTTCGTCATTCACAGGTAAATGGATGGAGCTGGAGAACATCATCTTAAACAAAGTTAGTCAGGCTCAGAAGGCCAAAAATCGCATGTTCTTCCCTCATATGCAGATTATAGACCTAAAACAAATGCAGTAATATTGTTGGACATGGGTCACACTCTAAGGGGAGAACACACATGAAAGGAATAGGGAAACAGAAGGAAACCTAAAACTTGAATATGGTTAATGTACTCACTGTAGAGGAGCAAAGATAGTAGTCTTAAACTGGCAGAGGCCACTATGGGAAGGGGACCAGGAAGTAGTGAAGAGGTCTGGTAGAGATGAACCAATGTGGGTTGTAATACACGTGTGCATGGAAGCAATGCTAGGAATATCTCTGTATAGCTAGCTTCATCTCAAACTAGCAAAAACGCCATGTTTTTCCTATTATCTTTTGTTTTTTCTTTAACAAAATCAGAAACCAGGAGGGCAGAACAGGTTCTGGCCAGAGGCAGGGGAAGGGGTGGCACAAGAGGCGGGAAAGAGGTGTATACATATATACACATGTATATAAATGCAAAAATGATACCTGTTGAAACTGTTCCAGGAATCCAGAGAGGGGAAATGAAGGAGAGTGGCCAGGGAGTGAATTAAAGTATATATTCAATCCATTATAAGAACCTTTGTAAATACTCCAATGTTCTCCCACCCAGCACAGCAATAATAAAAACATAAATAAATAAAGTTACATCAAGACACTTCATCTCTAAATACTTTAGTGTGTATCCTCTAAAAATCAAGACACTCTCCTATACAGTATAACTAAAATACCTATACAAATTAATAATTAGATCATATAAACTAATGTCTATCTTATTTTCCCTAGTTGTCCCTAAAATGTGTTAAAAAAAGAAAAAGAAATTTCAGCAGGGCATGGTGGTATACATCTGTACTAGAGAGACTGAGGCAGACAGACTATGAGTTTCAAGGCCAGCCTAGGCTCCATAGAAACAACCTGTCACAAAAAAAAAAAAAAAAAAAGGAAAAAGGAAGAAGAAAAACAAATTCTATAATAAAGAAGTGCTTGTAATTTCAGCTACTTGAGAGGAGGAAATAGAAGGATTACCCAAGGCCAGCCCAGACAAAAGGTTGGTGAGACCCTATCTCAAATAACAAGCCAGTTGTGGTGGTATATCTGTAATCCCAGTTACATGGGAGGCAGAGGTAGAAAGATCACAGTTTGAATCCAACCCCCAGCATATGCAAGAAGCAAAAAGAAGGGCTGGTAGAAGCATTCGCCTAGCAAGCACAAGACCCTGGATTCAAACCCCAGTACCATTGAAAAAAATATGGAGAAAGTACTATTTTCGTTGCCCTATTTTACAGATGAGGAGATGAGGCATGCAGAGGCCTTATCCATGGCTGGTAAGTGTCAGAACCAGATTCTAATTAAGGTGGTCTGGTTTTATAGCCCTCATTCTTAAACACCATATTTTTTTGCACCGCTTCCAATTATTCAATCATGTTAGGTTTACATTTCTTCCCATTTCTTCATGAAAAACTTACTTGTACTATGTATGGATTACAAATGATCCAAAGAAACATATTGGTTGTTTAAAAAGCCATTTTCTTTTTCAGAGAAAGAAGCCCTACACTAGGATTCTGAAAAGAAAGGATGGTGTAAAATTCACTAGATTCAGATAATCTAGTCCAAATGAGAAAGTTCTAAGATCCAAAAATGCCATGTGATTTAACCAAGGTCCCATAGTGCTTTAAGTCTTAGCTGTGATTAGGAAGGAACAAGCTTCCTGGTGGCTTCTCAGCTTGTCCCCTACTGAATAATTTTTTACTCATGATCAAACAAAACCATTAGTTGTAATTTCATGAGAAGCATCGCTCAGGCCTAGGCATGCACCTTCCATTCAGCTCCACGAGAAACGAGACAGCCTGGCTCCTGTTCTGTGGAGAGTAGGAAGCTGGAAAGGCTTTTTAAGATGGTATAAATAGATTTTTTTAGGTATAAATGACTTTAGTAAAAATAATATGCAGCTTCTCAGATTCACATATAGTTCTGTAGTCACAATGTATAGTGTCCTTTGTCACTAAGAATGCTTACTTCTGACACTATTTTTAGGCCACGGTGAAAAAGATATCCTGTTATTAATTCCATTTATTTTCTTTATCCCCTCTGTTATTTTTCACACTTTCTTCTTACTATGACTTATAAAACTTCTGTCTGTAATACTTTGATATCAGATCCAGCTTACATTGATAATCTCTTTTTCTTGTTTCAGAATTTTTTCTGCCAGTTTTATCGTGAATAATCAGAATAAGAGACTTATTAACGCAACATACTTATTGAATCAAAACACAAAGATACCAATTTTCAAATAAGTTAAATAAATTCATCAGTTAATATTCACTGGTTTATTCCCCTAATCAGAAAGTATTTATCTGCTGGCTCAGGCAGTGTTCTTGATGTGGAGAATGTCCTACTTTGCTCCTACTCTGGTGGACTTGAGGAGCCAGAACACAGCTATCTGAGATGGCAAGGGTCATGTGCACAGTAAGAGGAGGACACAGCATTTACAGGCTTCAGACCAGCCTGCGAGCAGCCTTGGCGTATCAGAAACAGAAGCAAACCCACTTTCATGTGATCTTGGACAATTCAGAGAGCTCTTGAAGGTCTAACTGGGCTTTAAACTTGTCACTAGAAATAGTTTACTATAACTTTTTAGAGGCTTTTGTTAAGAGTTTTAGATGGAACAATGATGAATAAACTTTTTTGTCTGATTAAATTATGTCACATATTTTTGCTTCTACCTTACCTCTTGCTTCGTTGTCCTGTCACTGTGTGGCAGGCTGGCGTGGACTTCTAATCTGTGACTCTTTGAATACATTTATAAATCAACATCCATTTCATTTTAACAGGTACTTATCAGTTTTAACCTGTTTGATGGCCTTGTCTAGCCTTCAGCTTGCTCCTTTATTACATATCTCTAGTCAAATAAAAATCTTTGTCTTTAGTGTCATACTTTTTCCTCCAGTGATTTTCCACTTTTAGGTGCATAATGGTATGTGCTCTAAATCATCATTCAGGATCTTGAGATAGCAATAATTCCTGTGTGTAGGAGCCAAGTTTGGGAGTTTTATGATTAAAGAGAAGGCTAAATGAAATATGCAGTGATAACCAGAGTGCTAATGCAAATATGTCATGAGACCATGACTGAGGCTGGAGACAGAAGAACCTCTCTATCTCCATCCTCACTGAGACAGAGCTTTTTGTAACCCTGTTGTAAACCTCTAGCCCCTTTAGGAAAACCACCATCCTCTGCTCATAGGAGTTGACTTTGTTGAGGCTTTTGTTCCACACATGTCATACTCAGGCAATCCATGTGGCAAAATGAGGATCAGTTCTCAAGATGTCCTAGTTTTCTCTCTCTCTAACCACACCCACAATCCTTTGAGGCCTCTGCTGCAATCCAAAAGTTTAAGGAGATCTGGTCTGAAAATTAATTTGTTGCTCTTATGGTTTCCTTGCATTGGGGTTTTGCTAATGGATTAATAGAAAACCCTAACATTCTATGAAAGAAGTTTTACCAGATGAGTTTGTCATTCCAGAAACTAGCATGCCCATGCTGTTTTCAGTACACACTTTCCAAAAAGGGAAATGCTAATATGTGATCTCCCAGAGTTAACATGTTTTCAAGCTGAGTTACTGCCCGCTTGACCAGACATCCAATGAAAGAAGCAGTTGGTACAGGAATGAATGGCAAAAACCACTGTTGAGTGTGCTGGGCAGAAATGGAGACCAGGACTTCCACCAGAACTTCCAAATGGAGCTGCTGACATTGACACCTTCCCCTCCAAGGAGCTGGCAGATCACTGACCCTTTTGCCATCTGGGGACTAATGAGATGCTAGGGAATTATTATTGTCCCATAAGGAGGTTATGGCTAGCTTTTTAGGTGTAATTGAAACCAGGAAAGGACTGGACACTAAGCACACTCCAATGTCAGCTCTTTTATTTTATTATATAAATATTAAAAGGAAGAAGGGAAGGAAGAAATGACTTCTCCAATGATAAGCACAGTAAGTAGAGGTTTCAAAATCCTAACTTTGATCTCAAGATCCCCACAGACATTAAAACCAGACCTATTTTCTGGCCTTTTAATAACTCATAGTGACACAGAAAACATCATCTTCCACCCACCAAAAAATTACTCTTCCCACCTCCCAGAAGATAAAGCATATGTGTTTGTAATTAATTATATTCCCTTAATTTCTACTTAGTATAGTACAAACCATGAATGTCTTTGAGTATATATACTATAATGTGTTTTCAGAGATGACTATAACAATATCACCTTCTCACTTTTTTTTTTAATTTCAGCCTTATCATACAGCCATCAGTGATCTTTAATATAGTCATAGATTGTTCAATCACTGCCACATTTGATTTTCATTTGGAATATTTTCATCACATCACTTCCCTCAGAAAAAAATCCTTGTATAAATTAGCAGTCACTTTCCCTTTCCCTTCCACCTTCTCCATCCCCCAGCCCTAGGCAATCACTAACCTATTTCTGTGTCTATAGATTTGACTTCTGAACATCTCATATAAATTGAATCATAAAATATGTGGTCTTTTGTGACTGGCTTCTTTCACTTAGATATTTTCAGAGTCATCCAAGTTACAATGTGCACCGGTATTTCATTTGCTTTTACTGCCAAATAAAAAAGACCACATTTTACTTATCCATTTACTTACCCATTCGTTGGTTGTTTCTTCCTTGGGGTTGCTATGAATAATGGTGCCATGAACATTTTATTTACAAGTTTCTATGTGGACATTTGTTTTCATTTACCTAGAAGCATAGTTGCAGAGTAATTGCATTTATGGAAACTCTTAGGTTTAAAATTTTGAGGAGCTACCAGACTGCTTTCCACAGCATCCACACTATTTCACATTTCCACAAACAGAGAATGGGGGTTCCCATTCTCCACATTACCACCAATAATCATTAGTATTTATCTTTGTTATTATAACCTTCCTGGAGAACAGGAAGGATTCTGCATTGCAGTTTTCATTTGCATTTCTCTGATGGCTAATGATGGTGAGCATCTTTCCATGCATTTATTGGCCATTTATATATCTTCTTTGGATAAACGCCTATTCTGGTCCTTTGTCCACATTTAAATATGTCATGTAGTTTTAATAATTGAGTTGCAAGAATTCTTTGTATATTCTAGATATTGCAAGTACTGAGAATCAAAAACCTTTTCTTAATTACTGCCTGTGCTTTATAAATAAAGAAAGATTTGTTGAAAATTAGGAAACTATGGATGGAATTGGAGAACATCATTCTGAGTGAAGTTAGCCTGGCTCAAAAAACCAAAAATCATATGTTCTGCCTCATATGTGGACATTAGATCAAGGGCAAACACAACAAGGGGATTGTACTATGAGCACATGATAAAAGCGAGAGCACACAAGGAAGGGGTGAGGATAGGTAAGACACCTAAAAAACTAGCTAGCATTTGTTGTCCTTAACACAGAGAAACTAAAGCAGATACCTTAAAGCAACTGAGGCCAATAGGAAAAGGGGAACAGGTACTAGAGAAAAGGTTAGATCAAAAAGAATTAACCTAGAAGGTAACACCCACGCACAAGAAATCAATGTGAGTCAATGCCCTGTATAGCTATCCTTATCTCAACCAGCAAAAACCCTTGTTCCTTCCTATTATTGCTTATACTCTCTCTACAACAAAATTAGAAATAAGGGCAGAATAGTTTCTGCTGGGTATTGAGGGGGTGGGGGGAGAGGGAGGGGGCGGAGTGGGTGGTAAGGGAGGGGGTAGGGGCAGGGGGGAGAAATGACCCAAGCCTTGTATGCACATATGAATAATAAAAGAAAAATGAAAAAAAAAATTAGGAAACTTATAGAAGTTCAGTTGTCCTAACAGTTTGTCAGTTCGGGACAAGTCACTTCATCTCCTCGCAACTCATTTTCTTCCTGAGCTCTACAGAGTCTGATAGGGTGTGTGGAGGTGCTTCTGCTGTGTCCCAGTGGAGAGGAAGAGATGGGAATGAAGAACAAAGGCCTCCTTATCCCCATCCTTTCGGTTAAAGCAGCTCTGCTTTCTTCTGATTTATATATTTGGAGCAAAGGAGCCATATTTTGAATTATTATTGTGAAGAAAGAAAAAGATGAACGGATGGATGGATAGATGGATGAGGAGAGAGAGGAAGAATGCTTTTCTATGAGGAACACTTTTTTTTTATTCATATGTGCATACAATGTTTGGGTCATTTCTCCCCCTTTCCCCCCACCCCCTCCCTTACTCCCTCACCCTCTCCCTTACCCCCCTAACCCCTCGCTACAAGGCAGAAGCTATTTTGCCCTTATCTCTAATTTTGTTGAAGAGAGAGTATAAGCAATAATAGGAAGCACCAAGGGTTTTTGCTAGTTGAGATAAGGATAGCTATACAGGGAGTTGACTCATATTGATTTCCTGTGCATGTGTGTTACCTTCTAGGTTAATTCTTCTCGAACTAACCTTTTCTCTAGTTCCTGGTCCCCTTCTCCTATTGGCCTCAGTCACTTTAAAGTATCTGCTTTAGTTTCTCTGCATTGAGGGCAACAAATGCTATCTAGTTTTTTGGGTGTCTTATCTATCCTCATACCTCCCTTGTGTGCTCTCGCTTTATCATGTGATCAAGGTCCAATCTATGAGGGACCACTTAATGGCATGTTTTCAACTTTAAAAAATTGAGGTAATATAGAAAGTAGCAGGATGAGATTTATGAAGGATGCTCTTCTTTCTTTCTCTAGTGGAAAACCTGGAATGTGTCTTTGGTTTATTATATATAAGAGGTATTTATCGCCAGAGAATTAATTTATCATTAAAGAGCAGATTTCAGGTTTTAAAGAGAACTTTCTAGTCATGTAGATAGTAACCACTGGGATGGCTTATAGATAATAATAAACATGTGTTTTCTCCTCCTTAAAGACTGTGATTTCTATAGGCTCTCTGTAGAGGGCCCTCCCCACATCTAACGTAAACCATATATAATCTGATGAACACTTCATAAAGATTGTCCTTATATTAAGTCTCTGCCTGAGTAGTTTTAAGTGTCAAACATTTATTGAAAAGACATTAATTACATTGAATACCTTGTCTTCTTTCATGGAGCAAAACGTGTAAAAAGGTGTCCCTTCATTCTAAATTAATTATGACATTCATTCGAAAGCAATGACAATAATTACATTTGGCATTTCAGGGCCTATCACAGAAAACAGCCAACTTAAACAACAAACAGTTTTGTTTTTTCTTTCTATGAGTAAATTGCTGCACCTCTCAGTTTCACAGTCCTAAAGACAAAAGTCCTCCCATTCACAGGCACAAGCCCAGGAGCAATAAGAAGAAAACAACCCAGCATCAGAGACAGGAGTTAGTGCTTGGCATTTTCTATCTTCAAAGTGTCTCTCATACTTCCCTTCATTTTTTGCTTCTATATTTTAGCCACAAAGTATAAGATCATATTATTCTTTTTATCTTTAGACTTTGATGGGAAATTAATGCCACTGTCATTTGTGATGTCCTCTTTTTCTCATTGCTTGTCCTCTACCTCCAAATGAGGATGTTGCAGTCACTCTCCGCTCAACTTGGAACTTAAAGAATGAATTTTCACTGTTTTTAACTCTTCTCTTGGGCCTTTTATTCTCTGATTATGACCTTACCAACCAAATACAATCAGCATTACCTAAAGACAACAGTGTTGAAGTTGTTTCCACAGCACTCACAACATGAGACTTCTTCGAAGTTTCCAAAGAGCACTTCACTCAGCCAGCTGTCATCATCTTCCTGCTGTAGCCCTGTCACAGCCAACTTGTCTGATAGGCCACTTGGCATAAATTCAGAAAAAATAGACAGCACAATGTTCATATGAATAAGACAGTAAGATGTGAGAATATCATCTCTGAGCCCACGTAATTTTTTTCATTTTAATCTAAGTATGTACTAGCTGCAGGGCCTAATATTTTAGACATGGGAGCCTGCTTTCTTATAAGATTGCTTACCAGAGAGAGCAGTGTGTGTGGCTCATTATCAACCCCAAAGACACTTAGTGGCAGGGCTATGAGCATCAGACTTCTTACCTCCAGAGTCCAGCTGTTCACAGTTACAAGTGTAAATATCAGAGTGTTTCAAACTTGCTTTCTGTAGTTTCCCCAGTTGTGATCAACAAGAAAGCTGAATCGCTGTAGTTGGCATACCTTTCTTATTGTTGTTCTCTCATGTAAGCCTGTAGGATACTTACCTTCTCTCCTTTCTTCACTTCTATGGCCCTCTTCATAGCAACCTGGGATCCCCAATCCAGTACACAAAGCTATGTAGTTTAGGATTTTTGATAGCTGGACATTATGAGAACCCAGAAGTATTTTAGATATTATGAAGTACTAGGATGCCTTGGTTAAAGTTATTTAGTTGATGATAGACAACCTCCCCTGCTGCTCTTGTAATCAAATTATGGGGTGTGGATTGTTATGGTGATTAAACATCTGTAGGAGGAAGTAGAAGCTACTGTAATGTTGGACAGAGTTTTATCCTCAAGATTATCCTCAGAAGTGGAAGTTTCCTTCTTTGAACCAGTTTATGCCAGGCCCTAATATATTCCCATGTCCTGTTGCTATGCATCTTTTTTTTTATCATTTTTATACTGGGGGTACAATGTGACATTTGCAAAAGTTCTTACAATATATCATAGTTGAATTCACCCCTCCATCATTCTCCTTTATCTCTTCTCCCCACATCCCAGAATAGTTTCAACAAGTCTCGTTTTTCCATTTACATACATGACTACATAATATTTCTACCATATGCTATTCTTTTTTTATTCACAAATAAAAATTGTATATATTGATGTGTACAGTATAGTGTTTTAATATATTGTGATGTATTGTAGGATAGCTAAAATGAAGCTAATTAACATCTATTACCTCAACTTAATTATTTTCTTATGATGAGATCACTTAAAATCTACTGTCATAGAAATTTTCAAGTATACAATACATTGCTATTATCTATAGTTACCATGCTGTGAAACAACTATGTTGAATTTATTGCTTCTATCTGAAATTTTGTACCTTTCGAGCAAATCTCAAAACTCCTCAGCTACTAATAACCACCATTCTACTCTTTGTTCCTATGAATTTGCCTTTTATAGATAACACATAAATAAGATCATAGAGTATTTGTCTTTTGTGCCTGGCTTATTTCACTTAGCATCATATCCTCCAAATTCATCCATATTGTCACAAATGACAGACTTCCCTTCTTTCTTATAAAGGCTGTTGTCCATTTTGTATATGTTACCACATTTTCTTTATCCATTCATCCACTTAGGTTAATTTCTTATCTTAACCGTTGAGATCACCTGTTGTTCTTGTAAACATGACAGTGATGGGTAGAGTCTTGCTCCAGGAAAGGTATGCAATTTCTAATTGCATAGTAGTAAGTGTGTCTGTTGTTCAATAACTGCCCCAAATAACTTTCAGCCAGACATTAAAATTAGGTCTTCTGAGATGGTCTTCTCCCACATTAGCAACATTCTTAATTTTGTCAAGCTCTCATGAAGATATCATCCCTTTCATTATATGTACTCAAGTATCCTATTAATAGCGACTAACAATTCAGTACCTGGAACAATTCCTTACACTCTGTTGCTACTCTGTGCTTAGCATTTGACATTAGAACTCTTACCATCTGAAATTTTACCTGTGATCACACTGCCAGACTGTACTTCCTCCAAGGCAGAATTCAAAGAAGACACTTAGAATATATTTTATGGTATCGTAGATGGAGAGCTATTGAAAAGTCTAACATTCTCACTCTGTGGTTTACTGCTGCTCTGGCAATAAAGAAAATAATGAAAGGACTGTGAATTACTCAAACCAGTTGATTGTACTCCATTAAAGGTGGTCTTATGGCCCTTTTCATCTGAAAGCATCAAGGAAGTGGGGCATCCAAAATTCCTCTGAGGTCAGGGAAGCTATGCAAGTATCTGAATGGAAGGGCTTGGAAAGCAGGCAGAGGGGAACACAAGTCTGAAGTGTATGACAGTGACATCTGTTCTCATGTTCACTAAAATCAGATAGACATGGCCCATTCCTCTGTACATCAGTGCTGATAATTGCATATGAATACAGAATCTCATTGGAGGAAATGGTATATTGGGTACATTACCAAGCAAGTTTTAAATAGAGCACTATTTATTGCTGCAGCTATTTCCCTAGACTGAGCCTTCCCTAAATCACTGCCATATCCAGCTAAGATAGAGCACCAAAAATCAAAATACAGCACTGCCCAGGCATACATAATCCTCAGACACTGGCAAATCAAGTTGTAGAATTTGACAAGAGGCAAAAATAAAGTACTCAATGATTTATTATCTGATGATATAACAAGGATTCTTCTATATTTATTAACTATCTTGGGAACATACCAGTGGTGACATCAATAATATTTATTTTCACCCTGTGTTGCTAGAATGCTAAATTTGTTTAATAAATCTTCCCTTTTAGTCCCATCAGGTAAAATTGTCAAGGAGCCTATTGTGTGTGTGGAATTGGTAAATTATCTGCAACCAGAAGCAGTGTTTTTAGAGCATCACAAATAAGAAACAAGGTCATGCACATGTGCATGAGAAAGAGAGAGGAGAGAAAGAGCACTGAACTTGAGCTTTTCTGATTCAAATTAAATGTACCATCTTCACAGTATTTTTCTTTGTAATTTTAACTAAAGATTAGCTCTCTTTTTAAAGAAATTAAGCACTGATTCCAATTGTACTTTCATTGATTAACAGTGGTATCTTTGGACATTTGGGCCATAATTTTTGGAAGCTATACCTTTATGTGGTAATGTTTCCTTATATCAGATATGAAGCAGGCTTCTCAAATCCAAGAGATCAATGAATGTGCTTAGCACTGGTCATACTAAACATTAACCTTAAGACACTCTGGAAACATTGTTTACCTACATATCTCAAAACACTATTTAAAAAATACCATCTTGCTTTCTGTCAAATAAATTTCATTTTCATTTTATTCCTTTTGGATAAGTGTAATACAGCCATACAAGTAACCAAAAATATCTTACACATGTAAGCAGCTGATGACTGGTATCTTTTTAAAAGTGTCAATGTTTTCCTTTATTTCTTCTGAATTATTGGCCTCTCACTCACTGCCCTTTGTATATAGGGAGGGGTACTGCTGATGTTACTAGTGTTCATGTGTTTGAGCACTGTGGTAAAACTGATGAGGAAGCAGCAGCTCTCTGTTCATTTGGATCTATGGAAAGTCAACTGTTGTCTCAATTTCTGTTCCTTTACACTGCAGAATCTGTGGTCCCATGGTTAAAAATCAATGTCTCTGTTTCTGCAAGAGCCACTGTTGACTGGCTTGTAGAATTTATGGATTCAGGTGTAGTAGCTTCAGTCTTCTTTGAGAAATCTTTACCACATTTCTCTTGTCTGTCCTTCTCATCCTGCATGGAAGCTGGTTAGCAAACCTTCTGCTCTCTGCCATTTGAGCATGTTCAACCCTGCAGAGCTAATGCTACACTGGTCCTGGCTTCATTCCTGATGTAGTGGCTATGTTCCAGCTCATTGCCCATGACTCAGGCTTGCTGATTGATGCATAAAAGATGTTGAGAAAACTATTTAAAAATTTGCTTACAGTAACTCCCATGGCAAGTGTGTACTCCATCTCTTAAGGGGTTCTTAAAAATGGCCCCTGCACTGTAATCTTTAGTTGGCTTCTAGTTTGATGCATTATTGATTCCATATTGGATAAGATTCACTTTCCTATCTATAAGTATATAAATATATATAAATATCTATAAGTATATAAATATATATATATATATATACACCTATGTGTATATTTGCACATAAGTAGGAAATTTATCAAGTGGATCATGTATTTTTTAATGTTACATATGCCTCAGAGGTATGCATGCTTCTTTGTGCATCATTCTGCAGCACTTGTCAGCATAACATTTGTCAAAGAACTGACAAAGAGTTAAAGATTTCACTTGTTCCTAGTCTATCACTTGGCTCCAACTCAGAAAGAAGCTACCAGTGGGCATAGCCTAGGTCCCTCAAGGAAGAAATACAGGAGGAATAAGTAACAAAGTCTCTGTTTTATGGAGTTTGTGACTCACTGTCAGAGTCTCAACAGATGCATAAAAGAGATTTCAAACATTTAAATGTGTGTTTTATGTTACGTATTGTATTTGTCAAGGTTCTTCGGAGAATTGGAACCAATAGAACACACACACACGTGCACGCAGAGATTTGTTAGCTTGGTCACCTAACTAAAGGCTGTAAAGTTGCACAATGGCCATCTGCAAGGTGGAGAGCCTGCATAGCTGGTAGCTGCTCAGTCTGAGAAGCTAAAAGTCTCAGAAAGAAAGAGAGGCCAATGATGCAGTTCTAGTCCAAGGCTAAAAGCTTGAAACATCCCTTCATGGCCACTGGTCTGCTTTCAAAAGCTGAAAAATCTGGAGTCTGATGTTCAGGGGCAACAGCAACAGAAAAAAATGGACCCACTTAGTCAGAGAGAGCAAGAGTAATAACTAGCTTCCCCTCTGCCTTTTTGTTCCACCCAAACCCATAGTCCATTGGATGATGCCATGCACATTCAGGGAGGGTCTTCTTTAATCAGTGAACCACATACCAGTCTTCTCTGAGAATACCCAAAACCATGCTTTACCAATTCTCTAGGCACCCCTCAATCCAGCCAAGGTGACAACTGTAATTAATCATCATACATATGTACATTAAGGACACAGAAGTACTGGGGACACATACAAAAGAAGCTAGAAAATAGTGTGTGATAAGGTTCATCTAGAAAAGTATGTTAGAGAAACTGAATGATAAACCAGAGTTATAGGCAGTTAGGGCTGTTCTGAAAAGGAAGCAAGCATTTGATTAAGAGATAATCAGATACAAAACAAGTAATGGATGGGTGTGAGGATATAGGTCACCATGTGAAGGGTAGCATGCAGATTTGGTTAGAGTAAAGACGCTAGCAAGAAAAATAGTAAAAGTGAGATGTGTGACATGGTAGAGCAACACAGGGACCGTTGATGGGAGCACTGGACACTAGGCACAAGAGCTGACACAGGTAACAGCAGCATATGATTCAAGGAAGGAAACAGCTACATATTCTTTTTCTAGGTGTTGGTGGAGATATTTACTAGCCTCATCTTTATAAACTGAATCAGTGTTTTCTCATGGCCCTTATATATAATTCAAGGTCCAATTAGAGGAGAAAAACCATAGTAACTTCAACAGGAAAAGTATGATATAAAGAACTATTATTGAGCCAAGTATGGTGATACATTCCTATAATCCCACTCAGAGAGCTGAGGCAGGAGGATCATGAGTCCAAAGCCAGTCTGGGCTATCTAGTAAGACCCTATCTCAAAATACACACACACACACACACACACACAACACACACACACACACACACACACACACACATTCCCAGGGGAAGAATATTTTCCTTGGGTTTGATCCTAAGCACTGCAAAAAACATTTATAAAAGGGGATTAGAACAACTAGAGATTAGCTAGCAAAAAACCTTCAAAACTCTAATTATGATCCCAGGTTGGCCCAGGTAAAAAGCGAGACCCCATCTGAAAAATACTGTAAAGCAAAAAGAGGTGAGGCATGACTCAGGTGGTAGAGTGCCTGCCTAGCAAGTACAGGCCCTGAGTTCCAACCTCAGTACTGCCAATAAATCAATAAATAGGTAGATAAACAAATATATAAATGTAAAATTCACTCCAGGTGTGGTGACATTCATCTGTAATCTCAGAACTTGAGAGGCAGAGACAGGAGGATTTTTAGTTCAAGGCTAAAATGGGCTACAGAGTGAGACCCTGTCCCAAAAGAAAATAAATGGGTCTGAAGAATATAAGAATATCAAACAAGAAGCAGTCACTATCCTTAGATCTTTGGGTATCCAAGGAAGAGCGCCCTCTTCTTTCCCAAGACTCAGATGCAGACTGAGCTTCAGGGGGAGGAGCTTTGACTCATGGAATGCACCATGCTGGTGGAACTGCTGGAAATTTGTCCCAAATGCCAAGGAAAGCTGTTGACAACAAAGTGTCACATCTCCTGCAATGTTTCTGCATTAGTGTTTACTGCCAAAGCTTATGCCACACTAGCTGAAAGGGAAAGTTCTTTAAAGACCCAGCTAAACTTTGGCAGAACAGACAATGAAGTATGAATTTGTAGCTGAGGTGGAAAGTTGATAAGTGGAACTTCTTGCCTTCTCATTTCCTAAGACTTTACCAATGTCCTTTATCAATTTTAAGTATAAAACCATATTGAATATGCTTTCAAACTACTCAGCTGTGTTCCACTCATCCAACTCTTACCCCATCCAGAAATCCAGATTAGCTTTTGGAAGGAGCATGACCCATGATTGAGAATCAGTGATCTAAACTAAGTTGACTACATTCAATAAGACTATTGATCATCTCTACATGGAAATGACGTAGGAAGAATGGGTTTATCAGTGTGCATGAAAAAGATGGAGTTAAACGGTGTAGTAATGAATGAGCTCACAATTTGGTGTGACTCCTAAAAAAGCAAATAAGATCCATTGGCAGGACTCATAGCAAGAGATATGTTGGCCTAGTTTTGAGTTACTTTTGCTATGTCCTAAATATTGCATTCAATTTTAGGCACTTCCTTTAGCAAAAGACAATGAAGAGCTACAGACTTCCAAAACAGCACGATGAAGAGGCTGAAAATATGGAAAGGATCCAAGAGAAAGAAGGCAGAAACAAGACAAAGTTTTGACCTTTGTCAATGTTTCGGGTTGGAAGATAATTTTAACATATTCTTTACCATCCCAGAGAACAGAAGAGGAATCAATAGGAAAAAGTTACAGGAAAGAAAAATGATACTCAAACTAAGAAGATTTTCCTCCTCAGCAGTAGTGGGAAAAACATCAAGGACTACTTTAGGAGGCATGGGTCACCTCTCTTGGATAGGGGTGGGACAAATTTTGTTTGAGTTTCTTCTTTCTCTGGTCCTCTATGAGCTTCTCTGAGCAGGCCAATGCAGCCCTGCTTATCCCAACACTACCACAGAGCCAAGACTCAAACCTTATATTTAATCCTCCTCTAAATTATTTATGCTTAGTGAAGCCATATATGTCTTTTAGGAAGAAAATAATGATGAGACCTTGAAATCAGTTTCTTATATTTAGGCAGCAACAAGACTTGCAATTATCCCTGTTCCGGAAACCCAAATAATTAAATTGCGGCACATAATTAAATTGCATAGGACCATTACTAATACCACTATTTGAATATGCCCTTCTGGGTATAGACATTATTATTATAATAAAAGGAAAGGATTTGATGGTTCATTTTAAACTATTATGTGAATTTTTAGCCTAAAGACTATTGCACTCCTATAACGTGAAACAATTTCTAATATATAACTATTATGAAATAACCTGATTACATTTTAAAAGGTGAACAATGACTATTTTATAAATGTTTTCTAAAAATGTGATTCATTTCTTCTACTTTTCCATACAGATAACCCTTTTAAATTGAGTCAGGGTTACACATGGTTCAGGGCACCAGGTTATAGAAGCTAAATGAGAGAGGTATAGACATGAAAATATGACTACTATGCAGGTGGTTGGTTAGCCTCACTAATGCTTTGAGCACCTCGGAATAAGTAGGATTTTTCCAGTAAGTACAAAGGAAGATGATAGTGGTGATGACAATGACAATAATGATAAGGGAGTCTAGAGATCATTTCTAGTGCCATGAGGGGCTTTTGAATCCTTTCCAATGCTGGATAAAGCTTTGGTTTTGGTTGGTTGTATTATTACTCAATTTCTCAATGTTAGATACCCTCTGGAAAACATTAGTCAATCTGATTAAACATTTGAAAGCATAATGTAGTGATTTATCTTCTATTCTGAGTTCCTAGATTATATTCAACAAGTATAGCTTTCTAGGGAAAGAATGTTCATTCTTGTCCACAACCTACCTGATGACAGACATTTTGTTTACCTGTCACTACACAATGGCTGGAAAAATTGCTGGAAAACTACATGAAACCACACCTTAAGACAAAGCAAGTCTACCTGGGGCCTTCCCATGGAGCTATGACTAAGTAAATGCAGTACTTTCATCTTCACCTGTTTGGCTGAATGTTACAGACATAAGGAACCAGGAATGATTTTCTTTATAAGAAGTTTCTATGAGGTAGAACCTAAGGTTACCATCTTTTATAGTCTTCACTATTATCCTAAACTTTTATAAGAACATCTGAATTTCTCACTAATGTCTTCTTCATTTTCTGCAGAATATATGTAAAATTCAACAGCTAACACACATTTATTCATAAAATATAAGATCACTACATGTATTAGCTATCTCAGCCTGCCCAAGCAAATACCACAGACTGAATGGCTTAAACAGCATGTTTGTTTTCTCACAGTTCTGGAGGCTAGAAGTCTAAAAATCAGGTGCCAGCATGGTAGGCTTGGTAAGGATTCTGTTCCTGGCCCTTCTCACTATGTTCCCTCCTGGCATAGATAGAGTTCTGGTGACATTTCCCCTTCTTATAGAGGCTCTAGTCCCATTGGATTAGAGCCTGACCCTTATGAATTCATCTAAACTTAATTACTATCTTGAAGGCCCCATCTCCAAATATAGTCAGATTGAGTGTTTGTTAGGGCTACAACATATGAATTTGGAGTTCAAGGGCACCAGGTACCAAAGAGGAAAGAGAGTTAGACTTAAAATTGGGTGGGGGGGAGATGAAGTTAAAATCTGCAGAATGAATAGTGAGACTCTCCTGGTCTTCCTTCCTCCCCCATCTAATCTGCTGGCATCCAGAATCATATCTCCTAAGGAAAAGACTGGAGGCTCCTTCTCTGAAGAAACTGAACCACCCTAAACAACTATAGAAACTGAAATTTGGGGTTTTACCCCATTCCAGGGTGCTAGCTTGCCACCCAGTTAATTACACTACAATGACGCCTTTAGTACATCAGCCTGACCTAGACCCATAAAACTGTCGGTCATCTTTAAGGTGCCTCATTCTTAAATATAAATGAATAAAAAAAATCATATGGCATTTGAAGAAGGTCTCCAACATGAAATATAGAAACAAAAACAAATGAACAATGAAAAACGGCAAGGGGAAACAAGTAGTACCCAGAATAGAAGTAAACGTCAGAGGTTAGAATTTAAATGTTCAGAATGCTAAGAGAAAAACTGTGAAATAAGATTATATGCATATATATACACACATATGTACATATATTTTAAGATAACAATTAAAGAATAAGTAAGAGCACATTACATTTAATGGTATAGTCAAATGTTTTTTCAATATAAGGATCTCTAGGAGTGTAGAACTAAAAGGAGATAGAAAATGTAGTGGAGGAAAACAGAAAGAAAGGGGGGTGGACTACCCCCTTTCAAGAATGCCTAACATCTGATTAATAGGAGGTACAGAAAATGAGAACTGAAATGACTGTGAGGAAGAAATTTTTAAAGAAATGAAAGAGAAGAATTGGTAGTATTGGATGACATTAATTTCCAGTTTGAAAAGATTTCCTGATACTCAGCACAATGAATGAAGAAAGGCCAAATCTGCAGGTCATTGTGAAATTTCAGAACACCAGGGGGAAGAGAGGATTCTAAAGCTCCTGGAGACAACAAATTACAAACCATAAAGGAAATGGAGCAAAAAGAATTTGATACTCAGCAGAAAGACTGGAACTGGAAGACATAAAGGGCAGTGCCTTCAAGATCCTGAGAGAAAATGACCTTTAACCTTGAATTCTACACCTCGTTAGACTATCCTGAAAAGATGAAGGTAGAAAAAGACATTTGTCTCTGTGTGCCATTTCTCAAGAAGTTATTAAAGAATGTGTTCTACAAAAACAAAGGTAGCAAACCAAAAGAGGAAGACAAGTGGGGAGAGAACATAGAAGGAAGGTGAGGCAAACTTCCAGGAAGAGAGTTGGGGAAGATCCAGCAGGATGGCATTGCCCTTGGCCAGAGCACAGCCACCAAAGTTATAACAGAAAAGCTAGAAGACTCTAGGAGGGCTGTCTCCAGAGGGAAACAGGACAACAAATTATTTTTTTTATTTCATTAATAAATTTATTATTACTATTATTATATATTGTTTTTACAACATATCATACTTGAATTCACCCCCCTCCATTCCTGGAATAGTGTCAACAGGTCTCATTTTTTCCATTTACATACATGTGCACACAGTATTTGCACCATATTCACTGTCCCATACCATCTTTTCACATCCTTCTCCCCTCCCACTGATACCAGTCCCCCAGACCCCTGCTCTGCCCTTCTGTTCTCCATTTTTGTAAAAAAAAAAAAAAAAAAAAGTCATTTTTATTTATTTAAGATAGCTATACATTGGTTTTCCTTAGGACATTTCCACGTATATGTGTATTATAACCCAAATTAGTTCATCTCCTCTATTTTTCTCCTTTCTACCTTAGTCCCCTTGTTATGGTGATTTCAACAGGTTTAAAAATTCTATATTCACTTTTGTGTAGGAGGTATATCACCCATATTCACCTTCTTAACTTTCTTTTTGTACCTTCTCTCTCCCACTAATGACTTCCCCTTAGTGACTTATTTTTCTTATAGATGTATTTGTATTGGGTCTATATTCCACATATGAGAGAAGACACATGTAGGCCAACAAATTAAATGATGGATTTGACCATGTAGCAGTCATACTGAGAAGCATTCTGTAGAGCTCTTGGAGGCTGTTGGAAAGACTAAATCAAATACCCTCTTACCAAACTGAGTAAATAAAAAGGCAGTTAACTTTAGGAACAAGAAAATGCAATTCAAGACAGGAAAAGGGATCATATTAACTTTCTAGTTCAGCAGTAAATAATCTTTACATAGTCATTAAAATGAAAACACTGAATATGTATAAACTTAACCAAAAGTTGAAGTTTAATTATATTGGGAGGAAGGGAAGCATATTCACCTTCTGTAAAGGAAGTGAAGAGCCCTTTTTAAAAATCAGTGTCTAAAGCAGATGCATTCAGAGGTAGCAGCATGTTATATTCTATACAAATACGGACACTAATGTCAAAGGAACAGCTCCAAGAATGAAAGGGGCCACTACTCACTGAAGGATAGAGAAAGATGAAGCAGAATACAAGAGATTGCTTTTTTTATTGTAAGACTTTCAGAACTATTTGACCTCTTAACTATTTATATGTGTCAGATATCTTAATAACAATTTGCTAAATAGAAGAAATGGATAAGGTCCTTATTTCATTTTCAGGAAAGTATTTTAAAGCAATGCAATGCAGACTATAGTTTGGTTTTTGGAAGGAAACCAAGTCTCATGCATCATTAATTAATATATCCTTATGTGCATGCCAGATTTATGTGGGTTGATCACTTGAATTAAGTTCTATAAAACCATTGACATTAAATAATTACTTTAAACTGTACATTTGTAAATGTTCTTGAATGTTCCATATGTCATAGCTCCTTATTTATTCCATGATCTTTTTTGCAGTGTTACCATGTTGGGGAAGTATTTTACACTATAATCAGACTGATGACAAAATGAGGCTCTGTTGTAATACCCAGCACCAGCATCTTTCCTGTTTCTTTCCTCTCTAGCTCAGCTAAGAACCTGTCATTCATAAATAACACAACAGGACTTTCTAAAGAACCAGAGCTCTTGAGAACTGGGCATTTTTAGGAATTTACATGAGTTTGAGAGAAATGGCCTTGTCCCTTAATTAAAGACACTTTGAGCAATCATCTTTGGCACTTGACAGTTAACTCTTGATTAGCTCTACTAATGAATGGAATTGCATAGATCATCTAAAACAATGAATTAAAAATACTTATGTTTGATGTTGGACTACATGACATCATTATAGAAGTGGGTTAGCCCCTTATATGAAGACCTCCCAAGGGAACATATCCTGTGGGTAGGGGGCATGAATAAGGCAATCAAAGCTGAAAGTGTGACACTGAATAGGTATTTGTTGAGTGTGTCTGGGTTCCATATTACTTCCTGGACCTCCTAGCTTCTCTCCAAGTGGGATACCAGGTAATTTGTGAACAATAAAAGTAACAAAATTTGAATGTCCAAATACATCAGCCATTATTTTTTTGTCACCAGCAATGCACTTGATAGAGAAAGCTGGCAAGATCAGACTTTTTTGTTGGGTTTTGGTTTTGTTTTTGGTATTACTGGGGTTTGAACTCAGGACCCTAAATTTGATAGGCAGGTGTTCTACCACTTGAGCCACTCCCCAAGCCATTTTTGTTTTAGTTATTTTTTGAAGAGTGTCTCACATCTTTGCCCAGGCTGGCCTGGACTGCAATCCACCTACTTATGCCTCCTGCACAACTGGGATCATATGCATGTGTCACCATACTGGGCTTGTTGGTTGAAATAGGGGGTCTCACTAACTTTGCCCATTGTGGCCTCAAACCACAATCTTCCCGATCTCTGCCTTCCAAGTAGTTGGCATTTCAGGCTTGAGCTAAGATCAGACTTTAGATCATTCATCAGTGAGTCAAATTAGCATTGTGAGTAGCTTCTCACTTCAAGAGAACTAAGTTTTTCCCTCCCTGAGCTTAACACAATGTGGAGAACATACCAGGCTCAGAACATTCCATAGACAGGGCTCATGAATGAGCTGGGTTTGTTATTAAAGAGAACCTGGTCAATTGCTGATGGAATAATAATAAATAATAATTATGTAATAATCTCTCACTAAATATCCTTTATTTTTCCCATTTTCATTGGAAGCAAGCCTGAGAATCAGAATTGATTTCTTCTGGACAAGAAGTACTATCTGAGTAGGTACTTTCTTTCTTGGAAATTTCCTTCAAGTGAGAAATGAGAAGCCTTCTTTGGTGGCTGATTACTCCATGGTGGTATACCTTGGCCTCTGGTTTTAGTAACATAGCCCTTCCTTTGTTGGCAGTACAAGGGTTTGAATACAGGGCTTTGCAGTGGCTAATCAGGCACTCTACCACTTGAGCCATGCCCTCAGCCCTTTTTGTTTTATTTAGTTTCTGAGTAGGGTCTCTCTTTTATGCCTGGGCTAGCCTGGATCTTTTTTTTTTTTCATTTTTTTTTCTTTTATTATTCATATGTGCATACAAAGCTTGGGTCATTTCACTCCCCTGCCCCCACCCCCTCCCTTACCACCCACTCCGCCCCCTCCCTCTCCCCCCCACCCCCTCAATACCCAGCAGAAACTATTTTGCCCTTATTTCTAATTTTGTCATAGAGAGAATATAAGCCATAATAGGAAGGAACAAGGGTTTTTGCTGGTTGAGATAAGGATAGCTATACAGGGAGTTGACTCATATTAATTTCCTGTGCGTGGGTGTTACCTTCTAGGTTAATTCTTTTTGATCTAACCTTTTCTCTAGCTCCTGGTCCCCTTTTTCTATTGGCCTCAGTTGCTTTTAAGGTATCTGCTTTAGTTTCTCTGCGTTAATGGCAACAAATGCTAGCTAGTTTTTTAGGTGTCTTACCTATCCTCACCCCTCCCTTGTGTGCTCTCGCTTTTATCATGTGATCAAAGTCCAGTCCCATTGTTGTGTTTGCCCTTGATCTAATGTCCACATATGAGGGAGAACATACGATTTTTGGTCTTTTGGGCCAGGCTAACCTCACTCAGAATGATGTTCTCCAATTCCATCCATTTACCAGCGAATGATAACATTTCGTTCTTCTTCATGGCTGCATAAAATTCCATTGTGTATAGATACCACATTTTCTTAATCCATTTGTCGGTGGTGGGGCATCTTGGCTGTTTCCATAACTTGGCTATTGTGAATAGTGCCGCAATAAACATGGGTGTGCAAGTGCCTCTGGAGTAACCTGTGTCACAGTCTTTTGGGTATATCCCCAAGAGTTAGCCTGGATCTTGATCCTCTTATTTATACTTCCCACTGGGATTATAGACATGAGCCACCATGCTCCGCAACATATTCCCTCTTAAACTGAGTGAGAAGAGCTTGGCATGAAAAGAGAAACAAATGGTCAAGATTGTAAAGTTCCATTTACATGAAATAAGACTACCCATTCGCATCCTTAGAAGATTTAGAATTTTCTTTTTTTGCAGACATAGAAAATAAGACTTCTCTGTGAATTTGATAGGTATCTGTTCTCCATTTCTTCATTATGCTACCCAGTGTTTTTGAAGAATACATAAATAATGAAAAGCAACCAAAGTTTTGCACCAAAATCAGTGCTAAAGATGCATTTTTGGCTGTTGTTCTTAAAGCTTTCTTGAGAACAGTATTCAAATTGCTTTGCACTGGGATTTTCTACTGGCCCATAACTTACAAGTTTCACAAATTGGCTTATTTTCTATTCCTTCCCTAGAGTAATCTGATTTTACTGAAATAAAAACAGCTGAGAACAAATATAAATAAAAATGTCTCCAATCAAAACTTTTTTGTTTTAGCCCCACTTTAATTTCCACATCCCATTGCATCTCATATTACAAAATAATGCCTCTCATGAATTTTCTCTTTTCTTTCCCTTCCTTGTTAGTGATGGATAGAGGACTTTTGTCCTTCCATCCCATTCCTTCCAATTACCTGCCCCCCCCACCACACACACACACAATGTGATGAAGTGATTGGAGAGCATGGGGCTTCCATCTGCTGAGATCTGATTATAAGACATCTGCTGGAAGTCTCAGCTCCTGAAGGGCTCCCCTGTACCAGCTGCCATTCTGAATGCCAAAAGATTATCAAACTATAACCCAACACCTGCTTCTTGAGCTATTATTGTTTTGTTGTTGTGGCTTTTAATCTTATAATACACCATGATTTTTTCTCACCTTTCTCCATCTTTATAAAATTAAAAGTTTACTCCATTAATCTAACTTCAGCAATATTTAGCCAAAAGTTTTAATTACTTAGCTAATTAGTCTGTTAGTTAGTTAGTTATGTTTGAGATGTTTTTTTTTAAATAGATTCAGTTTCATGTCTATTCTGCAGAGGAGGCATGAATGTTTGCAAGAATCTGAAGTCTAAACTTTGGATAAAATTGGCTTCTTGGAAAGGCATTGACCTACCATATCTCTATACATCTCTCCTGTTGCTAAATTGTTGACTTGTTTATCTGGTTCTCTCTGAAAAAGTGTAGCACTTTTGGCTTTACTTCCTTTTGAGCTTTTCTCTGATTCAGGAATTTTAAACGGGACATCATAAATAGATGCTTCTCTGCACCTTCCCATAGATTCCTGTAGCCTCCATAATGCTCAGTTTTCTCAATTTTTCAATTTATTTTTGTTTTTGAAACAAGGTCTCACTACTGTAGGCCAGGCTGGCCTGAAATTTGCGATCCTTTTTTGCCTTAGCTTCCCAAGTGCTAGGAGTACGGGTATGTATTACCACACCCATCCTCCCATTTTTAAAGTAGAGGTAATAGTGCGTGCCTTCAATGTTTTCTTGTGATGAACGACACAATCCGTAATGTTAGTATTGTTGTTTTAGCTACTTTTAACTACCACTTCTACTGCTACTACAGAGTCTGTTATGCATAGATACCTACGTGATCATTTTTTTCATATAGATTTTCTTTAAAAAGTCCTTGAAATTTCTATTTTGATTTTGCAACCTCCAGAATAAAACTTGAGCAGAAAAGAAATTCAATGCCCCACAGAAGTTCCAGGTATACAGCTCAACCCTGGCTACACTTTGGAACCTGGGGAGTTTTATAAATTATTGGTGCCTGGGCTCAACTCACAGAGGTATTAAATTACTTGGTCTATGATGCAGCCTGGGCCTTCTAAAAGCTCCTTAGATGATTCTAGTAGGCCAGCATGGCTGAAAACTGTTGTTTCTATTTAAATTTAGATTTGGGCCAAAAGAACAAAATCTAACAAGGGGATCCATCTTTAGTGGGTAGGTTTTGAAAATACCAGTGCATAGCCAATTCACAAAGAAATTCCCCTTTTGTTGTGGACAACATTGCAGTATTTTCTTGGGAAACTTGAACATGATCTTATCCGGAAGAAACCTATTAGTGATCTGATAAGCTAATGTAATTAAAAGCCAAGTATCATTACTGGATGTCATCAACTAGTTCTATGCTGCGTTACCTGTACTCAGAGACTGTAGCCACTGATAAAACATTTCCCATTTCTGAGTTGACAGTAGTCAAAATAGCTTGTCATTGACTTCACACATTAGTCAAAATACTAATTACCAAGTTTCTCCTTCACCACCAGACAAATATTTCATTGATGCAGTCATAAATTACAATTGCAATCATTGAGTCTTTCTAACAGACTCAGAGACCTGTGTCTGTCAAATGATTAATCTTATTCTTATAGGTGCAAAACTTCACCTACAAGTGTGGAGGGAATCCTCCACATCCCCTCACCCAAACCTCTTATTCAAACACTAGCCCAAGTGCACCCTACTAAGGCTGTGAAAGTTCCCAATTAGCTCTATTCAACTCAACAGTTCCAAGAAACCCTTTTCCAATAACACAGCCATGTAAATAGTTTGGAGAGATTGTAAGAAAGCTGACACAAAAAAGCGAGGATGAATTGACAGCATCCAGGCCCACTCTTGGGAAAGCAACAGCTAGAATCTGTTCTAAGACACTAGGTTAGTAACATTTTCTTCATGTGCCAAGCTGAGCATTTTATGATGACCAAGATTGATTTTTTTTTTTTTTTTGTAGAAAACTTCTTGATATATGGCAGTGCATGACATCCAGCAGGAGTGATGACTTTATCCTCAGCTGCCAGAGCCCAGCTAAGAGCTGTGAAGGAGACCTTGGGGGCAGACTCCCCGCTGCCAGGGCCTGTTGCTTCCACTTGGGACCCTCTCCCCTTCCCTGCTGCCCGGGTGTCTGTCGCCTAGTCCAGTGGTTTCCCACCCCCAGCTGAACATAAGCGTCACCTGGAAATGCTTTTAAATTATTAGAGGCCCTATCTCCATGCCAGGTCAATTGAATAAAAAGCTCTAGCTATTGGCATTCTTTTTTAAACTTTCATATGGTTTTGAAAACTATTGAGTGTCGAGGATCATGGATCTGGGTTTCTTCTCCACCATCCCACCCCACATGTCCTCTGAATTTCCCAAACCTTAACTCTATTCTGACAACTCTATAAAAATGCTCCATCCAAAGAGGCAGTCATCCGGGGTTCTTAGTTGCATTTTACTCAGTATTATTAGATTCTCCGTGTTGCTTTGCCTTGGAGACACAGCCCATGCTCTGTTTATTCCACATCTGCAGAGCAGCTCCAGGCACTCACTACCAGCTGGGCAGGGGTCCTTCCTATGGGGATGACAATAGAAACAGCTCTTCATTGTGATATATTAACCCAACTCTTGTTTTTTCTACACTGCTTTATTATGATTTGCAAAGATTAATTTTGTCCGACAGTCAATCTTTTGATTAGCATACTGTTCTCCCTACTTACTGTTGTTTTCAAAAGGGGAAGTAGGAGATAAATGAATTACAAACAAAACTGGGGCAAGAGAGATGGTGCATGTATGAGCTAGACCTTAGTGATACAAGAGGGTAATGAGAGGAATATGATCAAAGTACATTATATGCATGTATGACAATATCATAGTGAAATACTTTATTTTGTACAACTAATATATGCTTAAAATAAATAAATAAGAACACAGAAGCATCCTTCAACCTAAGGTACTTAGTATAGGCAATGCCTCAGGGTGCTCCATAACTGACATTTCCCAAAGATATGGTAAAGGCTCCTTTACCAAACTGTTTTTCAAAAAAAATTACATGTTTTATGTATTAACTCTATTTTATTCCATGCTAAATATTGTGAACACATCTGAAAAATATAATCAGATGCTTATTTGAATGGCAAATAAACCCCATTTCCTCTTTCATGTGGCTCCATTTCTCAAGACTTACACCAACTCCTAAAAGCAGTGCAACCAATGCAAAGTGGTGCCCGGTGTTCAGGTTCAGAGCACATTTCTAATCTGGACTACTTCTCTAAACAAAAGAAAGAAGCAGACGCTTTCAGCCTGCTGCATCTTTTGGAACTATGTGCCAGTTCTCGTCAGGTCAACTCCCCTGTCCTGAGTCCTTTCACCAGAGAGCAGAGATAACACAGAGGCCTGCCTGGGAAGCCCAGCAGCTCCAGTGGAGAAAGGCAGTGGTCAGCCTCCATAGAAAGCTGGCTTACCTTCCCCCACTGCTTCTCAGAGGCAAAGACAGTGTTGGAGGCAGTGTGGCTGCCAGGCAATCCCTCAGGCTCTGGGTCTAAATCTTGACTTTCTCAAAATAATGAGCAAGCAAATGATTTAAGCGATCTACACCTCAATGTCTACATCCATAAATGTAGACATTTCATTCATTGTGGGGATTGAATGAGAGAGCACATAAAATGGCTTAAACTCATTACTCGTAAGCATCCAATAAATGTTCATTGGTATTGTTAAATATTTTTTTAAATGTTTGCATATGGACATTTTTCAGTTTTTGTCTTATATTATAGAATGAATATAAATTATTTCACATGGAAGCATTAATTGGATGTACTAATTCACTTTTGTTTGTAGAATCAAAACTCAACTGCAACTCAATGAAGTTGACTGAATTATCACAAGGACAAAAGGATGTTTACTAGAATTCAAGGGGAGGAGTGCACTTTGGAAAAACTAAAACCAGGAACCACTCTGTGCTTCTCACCTCTGCTCTCATCTAATCCTCTTTCATCTGTTCCCTTTGTTTTATGCTATGCCAGCTTCATCTTCCCTCAATCACAGAGCAAAATTTAGGCTGCAATGGGTAACAGGCCCAGCCACCAAAGAAAGAAAAAAAGGAAGGGAAGGGAAAGGGAAAGGGGAAGGGGAAGGGAAAGGGGAAAGGAAAAGGAAAAACAAAAAATAAGGAAGGAAGAAAGAAAAATGTTCTTTCTCAATTCTCAACTCCAAATTTTTGACACAGTTCTCAGATTTTCTCAACTTGAATCAGGTGTCCACTGCCTATCTATTATCCAACCCCTTGAGACCAGGTGATATTTTACAAAATAGCCACTGGGAGCCTGCCATTGTGCATGATGCTAGGAGAAATGAAGGGCCACAAAGAAAGAATTGAAGCAGGCTGCTAATCAACTTGGGAGACACAATTAACCTGCTGTTCAAATGATAATGGTTCATGTCATGAACCAACTACATTGTAAGGAAGAAATATTTTCTACTGTAAATAAATATAACCCCTTAGAATTTGAAGTTCTCTCAGATGGCAATCCTAAATCAATTTGCAAATTTAGCCCAATTATAATAAATAAATATAGCAGGAGCCCTCTCATATGTTCTCTCTCTCTCTCTTTTCCCTTCTTCCCTCCTTCCCCCTCTGTTCTCACCCTCTCTCACCCAAACAAGCATCTGAGTATGGTGGTACATGCCTATAATCCCAGCACCCAGGAGGCTGAGGCAGAAGGATCATAAGTTCAAGGCCAGCTTGGGATACATAGTAGTGAGTTCCAGGCTTCATGAGCTACATAGCCAGACTCTATCTCAGAAAAATCAAGAACAAAAACATGCAAAAAAATTAAAGTAAACATGCAAGAATAGTCAGGGAAACCCTGAAAATTACCAATGATGAGGAATTAGCCCCTACTAGATTTTATAACATTATAAAGCCTTAGTAAACACAATGGTGAGACACTAGTACATAAATAAATAATCAGGCCAGAGTAAATAAACAGAACACTCAACAATAGACTCAGAGTAGATGGTATTAGTTGTTTTTTGAAGTTTAGCAAGGATTTATTTTAGTATAACAAGATAAAGTATAGACACAGGGCAGGGAAAGAAAAAGAGAGGAACATTTCCTGTTCCCCACATAGAAAATGGGAGCAAAGGCTCCTAGATGGCATGTTTTATGTGCTCAGGATGTACTGTAAGTCACTGGCATGAGCTAGCCAGGAAAGATGTTAGGAGATACCATACTGCATGCCACAAGTATGTGAAATGACTATACGTTAATCAAGAAGTTTCTAATGTTCAAGGAGATGGAAATATTAAATATCCTAATTTGATCATTCCACACTGTATACATGCATTAAATTATCACATTCTGTCCCATAAATTTGTATAATTAAAATAATAATTAACTTATAATGGTATTAGAACTGAGTGAAATTGAGAAACAAAAATAAAATTTGACCCATTGCTGCACCATGTATGACAATAAGTTAAAAATTAATCAAATAGAGCCATGAAAGTTTAAAAAGAAACACCAAAAACTTGTGCTATAATGTCAGAATTTAAAAGGCCTTTTCTGTTGTGAATTAAAATCAAGGAATAATCAAATAAAAGACTGATGTCTTCAAATATATGAAACTCAAAAAAGTTCTTACTGAAAAAAAAAACCACTCTAAGCAAAATCAAAACACGAACAACAAACTGGGGCAAGTATTTACAACTTTTATCCCAAAGAACTAAACTTATCAATTATATAGAGAGCTTCTGGAAATAGTAAGTAAAAATGAAGCAGAAGAAAAACAGGACAATTACTTCACATGAAAAAATAGTTCACAAAAAAGGGATTTCAAATGTGAAAAAATACTCAACTTAACTCATAAGAGACATGTGAATTTACCTTGCACGGAGATAACATTTTTCTCAGATCATATCAGCAAAACTTCAAAAAACTTGAAACTTCATTGTGGTGGTAAGATCATGAAGCAATAAATTTCCTTATGTAGTTTATGCTGCGTAATCTGGCCCAATTTCAATGAGTGAGACGTGGCAATATCTATCACTTTGCAAAGATAACTATCAGATTGCAAATACATACTTCCCTTGACATAGCAACTGAAGTTCTCATGTTGTCCTTCAGATATACTTGAAGCTATACAAAATGTACGTACAAGGTTAGTATTGCAGTAGAACATTAGAAACTGTGTTCATCAAGTGAGGGACAGTTAAATTATGATACACTTATACAATAGAATACAGAGTAACTATGAAAAAGCAAGGTGCAGAATAAAGTGTACTGTATGGTAACATTTATTTTTCATTTAGGATTCATTTATAGCACAAGGGAGTTTCATGTGAAAATTCCATATATACATACAATGTGTTTTGAGTAAGTTCACCCCCTCTATTATATTCCCTTAACCTCACTCCCCCTCCCTTAAAAAACAATATTTGGTGGGTTTCTTTATGCTAACTCCATATAATATATAAGTAACATACTTTGATCCTCTTCAACCTCGTACCCTCTCCATTTCCCTCGTACCCTCTCCATTTCCCTTGTACCCTCTTCATTTCCCCTCTCCGTCCATTGAACTCACCCTCCAACAGTGTATCTTTTGCATACAAGTCCCATTATGGTTGTCATTTTTATCATTTCAGACCTATATTATGAACAAAAATGTGATATTTGGCTTTTTGAGCTTCACTTACTTCACTCAATATCATGATCTCCAGTGCCATCCATTTTCCTGCAAACAGCATAATTTCATTCTTCTTTATGACTGAGTAATACTTAATTGTGTATAGATACCACATTTTCTTTGTCCATTCATCAATTGTTGGGGAACTATGCTGATTCCACTGCTTGGCTATTGTGAATAATGCTGTGATAAATGGATGTGTAGGTATCATGTGTTGATTTACACTCCTTTGGATATATGCCCAAGAGTGGTATCAAAGTGTAATAAGATAAATCTATATGTATCTTTTTTGCCTCCATACTAATTTCCATAATGGCTGCACTAATTTACATTCCCACCAACAGTGTATGAGGGTTCCATTTTCCCTGCATCCTCACCAGCATTTCTTGTTTGTTTTCTTTTTTTTAATAATTTCTTATTAGGATATATTCATTATACTGATTTGTAGTGACAATTCCGATTAGATTTGTATTATACATTATTTACATTGCTCCCATCATCTCTCACTCTCAACCCACTCCCTACCCCATGTTGTTTGTTTTCTTATTGATAGCTATTCTGACTGGGACAAGATAGCACTTCAATGTCATTTTAATTTGCATTTCCTTTATGACTAAAAATGTTGAACACTTCTTTGTGTATTTATTAGGTATTGGTACTTCTAAGAACTGTCGGTTTAATTCATTTGCCCATTTATTAATTGGATTATTTATTCTTTTGATGTTTAATTTTTTGAGCTTTTTGTATATCCTGGATATCAATCCTTTATCCACTGAAGAGCTGGCAATGATTTTCTTTCGTTCTGTGGGTTGTCCCTTCCTTCTGGTAATGTACAGAAGCTTTTTAATTTGATGCAATGTCTTTTATCAATTTTTCTTATTATTTCCTGAGTGATTAGAATCCTATTCAAAAAATACTTGCTCACGCCTAGATCTTCACGAGTTTTCCTTAGTTTTTCCTGTAGCACTTTCAAGGTTTCAGTTCCTACATTAAGATCTTCGATCCCTTTTGAAGTTATTTTTGTACAAGGTGAGAGATAGGGGTCTAGTTTTAGTCTTCTGCATGTAGATACCCACTTTTCCCAGCACCATTTGTTAAAGAGGCTGCTTTTTCCCCAATGTATTTTTTGGGCTCCTTTTCATAGATCAGATGTTTGTAGTAGTATGCTTTTATTTCTGGGTTTTCTATTCTGTTCCATTGGTCTTTGTGTCAATATTTGCCAATATCAAACGGTTTTGTTACTGTGGCTGTGTAGTATAGTTTGAAGTCTGGTATTGAGATACCTCCAGCATTGCTCTTTTTACTCAAGATTGCTTTGGCTATTTGGGGTCATTTTATGAGTTTTAGGGTTTATTTTCCTATATCTGTGCAAAAGGGGACACTGGAATTTTGATGGGATCACATTGAATCTTTAGGTTGCTTTTAGTAGTACAGCCATTTTCACAATATTAAATCTGCCAATCCATAAGCATGGGAAGTCTTTCCATCCTCTGATGACTTCTTTTTTATTATTATTCATTTATTCACATGTGCATACATTGTTTGGGTCATTTCTCCCCCATGCCCCCCACCCCCACCTTCTTCCCCCCTCCCCCCTCGCTTCCAGGCAGAACCTGTTCAGCCCTTATCTCTACTTTTGTTGAAGAGAAGACATAAGCATAATAAGAAAGACACAGTGTTTTTGCTAGTTGAATTAAAGATAGCTATACAGAGAGATTCCTAGCATTGCTTCTATGTACACTGTGTTACAACCCAAGTTGATTCATCTCTAACTGATCTTTACACTGGTTCCTGATCCCCTTCTCATGTTGACCTCTGTCGCTTTAAGGTTTCTATATTAGTTCCTCTGGAGTGGGGACATCAAACACTTTCATGTTTTGGGTTTTCTACCTATCCCCATACCTCCCATATGTGCTCTCCCCTTGTCATGTGACCCAAGTCCAACAACATTGATGCATTTGCCCTAGATCTAAAGTCCGCATATGAGGGAGAATATAAGATTTTTGGTCTTCTGAGCCTGGCTGACCTGGCTCAGAATGATGTTCTCCAGTTCCATCCATTTTCCTGCAAGTGATAGGATTTCATTCTTCTTCATGGCTGCATAAAATTCCATTGTGTATAGATACCACATTTTCTTGATCCATTCATCAGTAGTGGGGCATCTTGGTTGTTTCCATAACTTGGCTATAGTGAATAGTGCTGCAATAAACATGAGTGTGCAGGTGCCTTTGGAGTAACCTGTGTTGCATTCCTTTGGGTATATCCCCAGGAGTGGGATTGCTGGATCATATGGCAGAATTATGTTTAGATTTTTAAGAAGCCTCCAAATTATTTTCCAGAGTGGTTGTACCAGCTTGCATTCCCACCAGCAGTGTACAAAAGTTCCTTTCTCCCCACATCCTTGCCAGCACATGTTGTTGGTGGTGTTTTTGATGATGGCTATTCTAAAAGGGGTGAGGTGGAATCTTAGCGTGGTTTTAATTTGCATTTCCTTTATTGCTAGAGATGGTGAGCATTTTTTCATGTGTTTTCTGGCCATTTGAATTTCTTCTTTTGAGGAAGTTCTGTTTAGTTCACTTGCCCATTTCTTTATTGGTTCATTAGTTTTGGGAGAATTTAGTTTTTTAAGTTCCCTATATATTCTGGTTATCAGTCCTTTGTCTGATGTATAGTTGGCAAATATTTTCTCCCACTCTGTGGGTGTTCTCTTCAGTTTAGAGACCATTTCTTTTGATGAACAGAAGCATTTTAGTTTTAAGAGGTCCCATTTATCTATGCTATCTCTTAGTTGCTGTGCTGCTGGGGTTTCATTGAGAAAGTTCTTACCTATAGCTACTAACTCCAGAGTATTTCCTACTCTTTCTTGTATCAACTTAAGAGTTTGGGGTCTGATATTAAGATCCTTGATCCATTTTGAGTTAATCTTGGTATAGGGTGATATACATGGATCTAGTTTCAGTTTTTTGCAGACTGCTAACCAGTTTTCCCAGCAGTTTTTGTTGAAGAGGCTGCTATTTCTCCATGGTATATTTTTAGCTCCTTTGTCAAAGATAAGTTGCTTATAGTTGTGTGGCTTCATATCTGGGTCCTCTATTCTGTTCCACTGGTCTTCATGTCTGTTTTTGTGCCAGTACCATGCTGTTTTTATTGTTATTGCTTTGTAATGTAGTTTGAAGTCAGGTATTGTGATACCTCCTGCATTGTTCTTTTGATTGAGTATTGCCTTGGCTATTCGTGGCCTCTTGTGTTTCCATATAAATTTAACAGTAGATTTTTCAATCTCTTTAATGGATGTCATTGGAATTTTGATGGGAATTGCATTGAACATGTAGATTACTTTTGGGAGTATAGACATTTTTACTATGTTGATTCTACCAATCCATGAGCATGGGAGATCTCTCCACTTTCTATAGTCTTCCTCAATCTCTTTCTTCAGAAGTGTATAGTTTTCCTTGTAGAGGTCTTTCACATCTTTTGTTAGGTTTACACCTAGGTATTTGATTTTGTTTGAGGCTATTGTAAATGGAATTGTTTTCATACATTCTTTTTCAGTTTGCTCATTGTTAGTGTATAGAAATGCTAATGATTTTTCTATGTTGATTTTATATCCTGCTACCTTGCTATAGCTATTGATGTTGTCTAGGAGCTTTTGAGTAGTGTTTTTTTGGGTCTTTAAGGTATAGGATCATGTCATCTGCAAATAGGGATATTTTGACAGTTTCTTTACCTATTTGTATTCCTTTTATTCCTTCTTCTTGCCTAATTGCTCTGGCTAGGAACTCCAGTACTATGTTGAATAGGAGTGGAGATAGTGGGCATCCTTGTCTGGTTCCTGATTTTAGAGGGAATGGTTTCAGTTTTTCTCCGTTAAGTATAATGCTGGCTGTAGGTTTGTCATATATAGCTTTTATAATGTTGAGGCACTTTCCTTCTATTCCTAGTTTTCTTAGAGCTTTTATCATGAAATGATGTTGGATCTTATCAAAGGCTTTTTCTACATCTATTGAGATGATCAAGTGGTTTTTGTCTTTGCTTCTGTTAATGTGGTTTATTACGTTTATTGATTTTCGTATGTTGAACCACCCCTGCATCCCTGGGATGAAGCCTACTTGGTCGTGGTGAATAATCTTTTTGATGTGTTGCTGAATTCGGTTTGCCATTATTTTGTTGAGGATTTTTGCATCAATGTTCATGAAGGAGATTGGCCTATAGTTCTCCTTTTTGGAGGTGTCTTTGCCTGGTTTTGGGGTAAGTGTAATACTGGCTTCATAAAATGTGTTTGGCAGTTTTCCTTCCCTTTCTATTTCGTGGAACAGTTTAAGGAGGGTTGGTATCAGTTCTTCTTTAAAGGTCTGATAGAATTCAGCAGAGAATCCATCAGGTCCTGGACTTTTCTTTTTGGGGAGACTCTTGATTGTTGCTTCAATTTCATTTTGTGTTATAGGTCTATTCAGGTGATTAATTTCCTCTTGGTTCAGTTTTAGATGATCATATGTATCTAGAAATCTGTCCATTTCTTTTAGATTTTCAAATTTATTTGAATATTGGTTCTCAAAGTAGTCTCTGATGATTTCCTGGACTTCCATGGTGTTTGTTGTTATCTCCCCTTTTGCATTCCTAATTCTACTAATTTGGGTTTTTTCTCTCCTCATTTTAGTCAGGTTTGCCAGGGGTCTATTGATCTTGTTTATTTTTTCAAAGAACCAACTTTTTGTTTCATTAATTCTTTGTATGGTTTTCTTGGTTTCTATTTCGTTGATTTGAGCTCTTATTTTTATTATTTCTCTCCTTCTGTTTGTTTTGGGATTTGCTTGTTCTTGTTTTTCTAGGAGTTTGAGATGTATCATTAGGTCATTGATTTGGGATCTTTCAATCTTTTCAATATATGCACTCATGGCTATAAACTTTCCTCTCAAGACTGCCTTAGCTGTGTCCCATAGGTTCCGGTAGGTTGTGTTTTCATTTTCATTGACTTCCAGGAACTTTTTAATTTCCTCTTTTATTGCATCGATGATCCATTCTTCATTAAGTAATGAGTTGTTTAGTTTCCAGCTGTTTGCATGTTTTTTGTCTTTACTTTTGTTGTTGAGTTCTACTTTTACTGCATTGTGGTCAGATAGTATGCACAGTATTATTTCTATTTTCTTATATTTGCTGAGGCTTGCTTTGTGCCCTAGGATATGATCTATTTTGGGGAAGGTTCCATGGGCTGCTGAGAAGAATGTATATTGTGTAGAGGTTGGATGAAATGTTCTGTAAACATCTACTAGGTCCATTTGATTATTGCATATTTTAGATCTTGGATTTCTTTATTGAGTTTTTGTTTGGATGACCTATCTATTGATGATAATGGGGTGTTAAAGTCTCCCACAACCTTGATTTGCATTTCCTTTATGACTAGAGATGGTGAGCATTTTTTCATGTGTTTTTTGGCCATTTGAATTTCTTCTTTTGAGAAAGTTCTGTTTAGTTCAGTTGCCCATTTCTTAATTGGTTCATTGATTTTAGGAGAGTTTAGCTTCTTAAGTTTCCTGTATATTCTGGTTATCAGTCCTTTGTCTGATGTATAGCTGGCAAATATTTTCTCCCACTCTGTGGGTGGTCAGTTCAGTTTAAAGACCATTTCTTTTGTTATGCAGAAACTTTTTAGTTTTATGAAGTCTCATTTTCCATTCTTTCTCTTAGTTGCTGCACTACTGGGGTTCTATTGAGGAAGTCCTTGCCTATACCTATTAGTTCCAGAGTGTTTCCTGTTCCTTCCTGTACTAACTTCAGAGTTTTGGGTCTGATATTAAGGTCCCTTGATCCATTTTGAGTTGTACTAGTACAGGGTGATAAACATGGATCTAGTTTGTTTCTTGCAGATGGATAACCACTTTTCCCAGTAACATTTGTTGAAGAGGCAGTCTCTTCTCCATCATATATTTTTGGCACCTTTGTCAAAAATGAGGTGGTTATAGCTGTGTGGATTCATATCCGGGTCCTCTATTCTGTTCCACTGGTCTTCATGTCTGTTTTTGTTCTACTATCTTGCTGTTTTTATTGCTGTTGCTTTGTAATATAGTTTGAAGTCAGGTATTGTGGTACCTCCAGCATTGCTGTTTTTGCTGAGTATTGCCTTCACTATTCACTGTCTCTTGTGTTTCCAAATGAACTTCAGGGTGGATTTTTCAATCTCTGTGATGAAAGTCATTGGGATTCTGATGGGAATTGCATTAAACATGTAGATTGCTTTTGGTAGTATAGCCCCTTTACTATGTTGATTCTACCGATCCATGAGCACAGGAGATATTTCTATCTTCTGTAGTCTTCCTCAACCTCTTTCTTCAGGGGTTTGTAATTCTCCTTGTAGAGGTCATTCACATCCTTTGTTAAGTTTACTCCTAGGTATTTGATTTTTTTTGAGGATAGGTAAATGGAATTGTTTCCATATATTCCTTCTCAGTTTGTTCATTGTTGGTGTATAGAAAAGCTAATGGTTTTCGTAAGTTGAACTTGTATTCTGCCACCTTGCTATAGTTGCTTATGGTGTCTAAGAGTTTTGGGTAGAGGTTTTTGGGTCTGTAAGATATAAGATCATATCATCTGCAAATAGGGATATTTTGACAGTTTCTTTACCTGTTTGTATTCCTTTTATTTCTTCTTCTTGCCTAATTGCTCTGGCTAGAAATTCCAGTACAATGTTGAATAGGAGTGGAGATAGTGGGCACCCTTGTCTCATTCCTGATTTTAGGGGAAATGGTTTCAGTTTTTCATCATTAAGTATGATGTTGGCTGTAGGTTTGTCATACATAGCCTTTACAATGTTGAGGTACATTCCTTCTATTCCTAGTTTTCTTAGGGCTTTTATCATGAAGTGGTGTTGGTTCTTGTTGAAGGCTTTTTCTGCATCTATTGAGATGATCAAGTGGTTTTTGTCTTTGCTTCTATTAATGTGCTGTATTACATTTATAGATTTGCGTATGTTGAACCACCCCTGCATCCCCGGGATGAAGCCTACTTGGTCATGGTGGATGAGCTTTCTGATGTGTTGTTGGACTCAGTTTGCCATTATTTTATTGAGGATTTTTGCATCGATATCCATTAAGAAAATTGGCCTATAGTTCTCCTTTTTGGAGGTGTCTTTGTCTGGTTTTGGCTTCATAAAATGAGTTAGGCAGTGTTCCTTCCCTTTCTATTTTGTGTAACAGTTTAAGGAGGGTTGGTATTAGTTCTTCTTTAAATGTCTGATAGAATTCAGCAGTGAATCCATCAGGTCCTGGACTTTCTTTTTTGGGAGACTCTTGATTGCTGCTTCAATTTCATTTTGTGTTATAGATCTGTTCTCTGGTGACTTCTTCAATTATTTCTTCAAGGTGTTATAGTTTTCATTATAAAGATCTTTCACCTAATTAGTTAGGTTTATGCTTAGGTGATTCTTTTTTTTTTTTTTTTTTTACTCTACTGTGAATGGGATTATTTTCCTAATTTCTTTCTCAAGTTGTACATTGTTGATATTTAGAAAAGCCACGGATTTTTATGTTAATTTTACATCTTGCTACTTTGCCAAAGATGGTAATTAGATCTAGGAGTTTTAGTGGAATCTTTTGTATCTTTTAAGTATAGAATCATATCATCATACTTCTTTCTTCCTATTAAATCCCTTTTATTTCTTTCTCTTGCCTTATTGCTCTGGCTAGGAATTCCAGTAGTATACTGATAAGAGAGAAGAGAGTGAGCAGCTTTGTCTCATTCTGACTTTAAAGGAAATAATTTCACTTTTTTCCCATTTAGTATAATTCTGTGTATAGGTTTGTCATATATAGCCTCTATTGTGCTAATGTATGATTTAAAGTGAGTTAAAGAATGTATGCTTATTCATTCATTTATACTTATGTAGTTTTGCTGACAACATCTCTGAAAGGCTATAAAAGTGACCCCAACACTGTTACATAGTTAATTGGAGGACAGCAAATGGAGAGATGATAAGAGTGATAGAAGCTAGATATTTGATGCTAACTTTCTCAAACATTTTTATTTCTAAGTCACACAAATTTAATCTAGTCACAGCTTTCAATAGACACATCTTTTTCAAAAATAAAATAAACATAGTTTGGCCTAAAACACAAAGTTTGCCTGAGTTTTAAAAAACAAAGCAAACAAGAGTCCTCTTAATTTTTTTTTTAATTTAGGAGTCATCGTGACCCCTTTGGACAGTCTAAACATCCCTATCTCCAGTCTTCACTGGAAACTTCCCAAATAAGTTCATTCTTCACTTGATTATATTTAGAAATAAGAAATTAGACTGAGTGACATCTGGTCTTATCATTGAAATATAATCACCTAGTGAAAAAGTTTTTTCAAAATTCCTTCATGAATACTATGTCCTCTAAGAATATTTCACAATAATTGTGTCTCTGACAAATAGAGAATGTAAAATAATTCTATGAAAGAAATCACTTATAAATACAGTAAAATGTCCCTAGGGGCACACAGCTAAATCCTGGTGGGAAGTGAGGGAACTCTCCTGGCAGCTCTGCTATATGGGATGGGTTTTCTTAAAGCAGAATACACTCATGGTGATGTCTTTGGAATCAAGATTTTAATCCTTATGAGGAGGTTTCTCCACAACTCCCCAGGTGGTGTCGCCTAGTGGAAGGGGCATGAGGCCTAGGTTTAATTCTAACTGAGTAACCAGGAATGAGTTACCCTCTCAGATTCTTACTTCTCTGGTTACATAAAAGAAGGTAATAATGTTGATGTAAAGTCTAAGTAAATTATGTATAGTAGCATCCCAAAGCCAGGTGTATTGTTAGTGGGTCAATAAATCAGCTGCTCAGTTTACAGATACATATTTAAAAGAAATCCTTCACTTCCACTTGAATTGCTAGTTGCTCACCAAGGACTCCAAGTTTTCTTTCCTGTAGCACCCCCTGAGTACTGTTAACATTCTTTAAATTATCATTAACAACATTGAAAGTGAAGAAAAATAGCACCATAAGTATATACACTGAGGAATTATGATTCAGAGTTTTATTTCTGTGAAATAGAATATAAGAATTGGTGAACAGAAGAAAAAGAGATGTAAAATCTTTTTGTCTACATTATCTGGTTTCCATCGGGAAAATAGATTCTAAACGCAGTAAGAAAATTGTTTTAACTGGAGAGACTCTCCAAGTTTACATGTAATATGCACTGTACTAAAACAAATTAAATGGGCAGGCATGAATTATAGTTGTCCTAGTCAAACATAAATATAATTATATGGCACTGTGCTATTGAATGTTTATATAGCTTAAATCATTAGTCACTAAGTTGATTTTCCACCAATGTAATATACTTAGAGCACAGCAATGAAACTCGAACTACCAACTCACAGTTAATAGAAACAGCTTCTCTTATTCAGAACTTAGCAAACTTCTGTTGAATACCAGATTCGGTGTGTAAGTGCTGAATGCAACTAGCACAGTACCTATCCTTCTCCTCCCTCTCCCCACCCCTCCCCACCCAGGCACTTGTACAGCCTAGAATGTGAGTATCTCAATTTAACCTATGGAGTACTGTGACCATTACAAACAGGCATTGTTTATCCCAGAGTCACTTGTCCCACCCTATGCCCAGTGAAAGGTGTGAGAAGTACCTTGGGTACCTCAGGAGAGCCTGCAAGTCTGAGGGGCAATCAGTTACTTCTTTTCATTCAGACTAACGAAGTGCCAGTCTTCCTGTTCTTACTGTTGGTAATATAACAGGTGAAGCATATGAGTGGTTGGCCTGAGTTTTTCAAAAAGAGGAAATTCTTCTGTAAGGACCATCTCTAGAAAACCCCTCACGTTGTTCAGGAAGGCTTGTGGCCTCCCGTAAGTGAAATAATCTGAAATAATGCAGGCCCATATCCATTCAATTCAGGGTAGATCTAGACCTTTGATAGCTGAATTTGATTTGAGCCAATGATTCCTACCTGAGGAAAATATTCATCCAGCTCCAAAGAAATGCAATGAATGGGACTGGGATATGGAGTTTGAGTTCTATAGACATGTAGGAGGAATGTTAAATAACTTGTCTGTCTTCCTATTGTTGCACTGGTTCTTAGAAAACCTCTACAATGTTTTACCACAACAAATGCTCATTTTTGTGCAATACTGTATTAATTAGGAATGTGTTCAGCTACAAGTAGAAGCACACTCAAGCAAAGTGGCTTAAATAATGGGAATTTTATTTTCTCACATAACATTCTTGAAATTTGTTTCAACAACTCCACAAAGCCAATGGAGAAATCTCCTTGATTCTCCTTTTTTATCTTCACAGTCATTTAATGACTACTGAAGTTCTTCATTCATAGAGTCAAAATGGTGGACATTTGGAACCCACCATCATGTCCCCTCAATGATACTGAAGTTTCTGCCATCTTTTTAATGTTTTTTTTAGGAAAAAGGAAGAGAAATAGGCAATATTTGAAACAAGAAAGCAAAGTGTCCTAGAAAACTTACAGCAGATCCCTGCTGACAACCCATTGGCCAGAAGGGGAAAGTAGCAAAAGGAAGGGAGTTGGGAAGGGCATCAGCCAACCAACCATCAGTGTCTTCTCTAAGCTCCTCTCATAATGCAGTGGATAGCACTGAAATAAGTAGGTAGTGGTCCCAGATACCTACTGATTAAAATAGTTTGACTCAGGCAGTGATATCTGACTCCTGAGAAAGGATTCTAGTGAGCATACTAGAGAGTAATTTCTATCAGATTTTTTTTTTTTTTGGCAGCACTGGGGTTTGAACTCAGGTTCTCATGCTTACTAGACAGGTGCTCTTACCTTTTGAGCTACTCTGGCAGCCTTTTTTTGTGTGTGTGTGATGGATTTCTTAGAGGTAGGATCTCATGAGCTATTTGCCTGGGGCTGGCTTCAAACCATGATCTTCCTGATGTCTGCCTCCTAAGTAAGTAGGATTACATGCATGAGCCACCAGCACCAGGCACTACCAGATATATAGATATATGTTCTCAGCTTCTTTACTAACTAGACTGGGCCGTTTCCATCATGGATTAAAGCATGGAGATAATTTCCTCTCTTGTGTAGGAAGCCACTGGCAGGCTCAAGTTCTAAAGCGTGTGCTATTCTAATTCATGAGCCACATCTGTTCATGATTATGACAGTAACAGCTGTGTGTGCTGAGTGCTTACTCTGCTACAATCTCACTGTGTTCAAGAGCCCCCCAGAGGTCTGTCTCTCTGAGCCCTCCAAGTGTCCATACTTTCTCAGTTCTAACACAACACTCTCAGATGATGTATACTCTTAATATCTTCTTTCTCCAGATCCCTACAAAAAGAAAATCTGTTGTTAAACCAATGAAGTGTCTTGCCACTGGTGGCATTAAAGAATTAAGACATTATGGTATTATTCTCATTTAAGGTCTCAAAAGTGTGTAAAGTTAAGGTAAGATTTGGTAACTTGCCCATTGTCATCCGGCTGGAGATCACTTTTTTAATGTAGTCTCTTTCAGAAAAACTTAGTAACATGTGACGTGGTAACTACCATGTGGAGAGTCCTTCCCTTATGCCAGTGCTGGGATAAGTACTAGTCACAGATAAGCCCATTTAAATCCTCATTACCGCTGCCTGTGTGGTGAGTACTAGTCCTGGCAGGAAAACAAGGCTCTAAAAGTAATGTTGCTTGCTCAGATAAAAGCCAACCCATCTGATCCATGGCACCATGTTCTTCACAGCATCACATAGGAGTATGTAATTCTACTCCAAGTGTCCAGCCCAAACATAGGAATTCTGTAGACACATCCTGTTTGGCCTTCAGTCCTCTCAAGTTCCTTGCCCTTCCCTAGTATAGTGGGTTTAAGGGCAGCATCATTTAGAAGTTACTTTCCTAGCCTTATGATCTAAGGATTGAGAGAGGATTTGACTGCTCTGGAGAGCAAATACATCCCCAAGGCAGAATTCATTTTATTGCATTAATTTGAAGAGCAGAGAAAAGCACTGAGATGGATGCTAGGAAAGGTAAAACACCGTCAAGGCCCTAAAGAATTCATAGTCTGCAGGGTGCATCTGGAGGAGAGAAATAGTCAAAATAACAAAATAAAACAGATCTTTCCAGGAAGCTGTGAGAGGACAGAGAAAAGGTTACCCATCCTACCAGGGGTGGGGGATTGTCCAAGAGTGCTTCCCAGAAGTGGTGGCATGGCCTCTTACCTCTCAACAGCAGAGAAGGTAAGGGGGGACTTCTGTTAAAGGGGCAGTGTGTTCAGGAGTCTTGAGGAATCAAGGAGCATGGGGAAATCTTAGGGAACAAGGAATGGAACCTGGCTCATAGCAACCTCTCCGCTACTGTTAGTTTCCAAGAAGGTGAATGGGACGAGGGAAGAGGGCAAGAGACCCCAGAAAGGTTTGATGGAGGGCAAACCATAAAGCTGGAAGATTAAAGGTTTTAACAAACTGGGCACAGCCTCCTGTTGGGAGGCCATAAGACTGTCATTTAAATTGGGGAGAGGGTGTGGGAGAGGGATGGCAGGAGCAGGACAAGGGCCTCTATGTCTCAAACTGGAGCCTGGGCTTTCTGGGAGGGCTCTGCTTAAGATGCTGTCATAGTATCATTGAATCCAGGACCTTGTACTCAAAATACGTGTGGCTGTTGGCCACATGAACAAGCACCTTGTCCTTGTTATATATGCAGAACCTCAAGCCTCATCTAAGATCTGCTGAGTGAAGGTTAGTAAGGGCCTCACGGGACTTCAATAAGTCCACTGAAGTTTGGGAAGCACTGCTATAAGACTCAGGGGAGAAAATCTTGTTAGTGGGCCTTGTTTAAATCCCACCAAACAGTGAGTGCCAATAGAAGACTTCCACAAAGAAAGATAGCAACTGAGAGTATACATCTTCAGTTGTCCAACTAATAGGGAAAAGGGAGCCCTCAGAGGCCATGATTGGATGCTCCTGCTCTGCAGCAATGAACTGTAGAAGTGGTATGTAGTGTGTGTGTGGTGGCGGGGGGCGGGGGGTGGGGAGGTGCCGTTAAGCCACCATGATGGAGGGTGTAGCTTCCCCAGGGACAGATAGAGCAGTACTCTGGGGTGGATGCACACATCCCCACCAGCCTCAGAAGATGCTGGAAAACTCAGGACATGGAGCAAGGAGAAAGGTGATGGTAGAAGTCATTATTCTTCATTGCCACTCCAGTCCCTTCTAGCAAGAGTCAACTTGTTAAGTGGCTTCAAAACTTAATGGATCTGGAATATTAGGGAAAGATTTCAACAAAGGTCAACAATGACCTTATGTAAGCAAAATTAGAGTAGTATTGTATTATTATTATATTGTATTATTAGTAGTATTATTATAGTAAGATTGGTAAATTCTTCGCTGAAAGGACTGTTTCCATTACATCTAAGTACTAGAGTCTGCAACATTCAGAAAGGTTTTTCAGCCTAAAGACATGAGCATGTTAAATGCTACAAGCTGTTTGCTTTGCTTTTATAGACAATCCACAGTGCGGAAAGAAGGAATGTTGTCCTCAGCACTGTGAGAATGCAAAAGAAGTCAATGCAGAGAAGGGGACAAGGTTGTAAAAAGCAAAGTGGATAATCACTAAAGGTGACTCAAAGTTTCTGCGTGGTATCACAATGGAACTTGTAAAATGAATGATTCATGTGGTCATTTGTTGGTTTTTAAAAAAATTCAGACTCAGCAGTGACTTGCTGCAGTATGAGTCTGTCTTCATCTCAAAGGGCTTTTAAGAGTCTAACTAGCCATCTTCATGTGACAGCAGGGTCACCTCTGAGTGTGGCAGAGGGGTGAGGGAGCAGCCACTGCAAGAATAAGTCAGACTGCATTACACTGCAGGGGGTGTGGAATGAGTGAACTTGAGCCAAGCCACCTAGGGAAGTTTATCAGATCTTTGAATAAGTAGGAACCAGTCTGCAGTTGAATGGCACACACTGAGAAGTGTGTTCTCTGGCAATGCAGTTTCTCTCCCATGACCTAAAAAATCCAAACCTCCTCAAGCTCTGAAACTGGAGAAATTTGAACAATGGCTTCACTGTCTGGACTGCTTATTGCCACTATTCTGAGATGAAGATTTTAAAGCAGGGAAGAGTTGTCTGCAATGCACATAAGCTGTGTAAACCCAACATGCTGAAAGGATTAGAAATCCCCAGGGAAATAGTTTGTGCAGCCCTGTGCCCTGGGGCCTTGGCACCTGCTCTGTGGTGCCTCTGCACCTGGCAGTGAATCAAATGCTTGCCCTGGCACCTGCCCTCAGCCTTGCAGTGTATGAAGAGAAGGGAGGCGGGGAGTCTCCTTTGTTTCCATGCAGGCAGGACTGAGTAAGAGATCAGCATCATGATTATTTCACAGAAGTGTACAAAAGAGGAAAAGTAACTTGAGGCAGGTATTCTCACGTCTGTTTTCAAGCCAGTGTTACAGAGAGGCATTTCTGCTTTCACCTTCTGTGTCTCCAGTGTATACGGCTGCTTTGATCTTACCAAGCAAGCACATCTAGCGAGTGCTTTGGAATCAGCCTTTGCCCCTCATTACCAACAAGACACTAGGAAAGTTACAGCTTTTCAATTTACTGATTTATTAAATGGTCACAATTTCAGACTCACCCATTGCTATAAGGATGAATCACATATGGGGGGCAGTGACTAGCATGGTTTTCTGATGCATAGTAGAACCTCAATAAATACCAGAGCCTGTACAGACATACTGCATAGTAACGACTAGGAGGTCAGAGGGATTTTCTAGAGATCTCTGGAGATTGGACAGTGGGTGTGAGGTAAGAGTGTGGAGGTGCTGAATGAAGGTCACTTTAAGAAGGGAGCAAAGCTATGAGAGTTGCATTAAAGGGAAACAAAACCAGACATTAGTTAAGTGCAGTAAAGATGAATTTTATTCAATAACAACTACATAGGGAAGAGTGTCCATTCTGAGACTTTATCCAGAATGTTAAAAGGAAACAGGTACCAGAAAGGAGCAGAGGCTTGAATAGAACAAAGCAAGTGGAAAATCTCAAAAATCAGAGAAAGGAGTTGACCACCTGATTTTGTTAACTGCTAGAGCTCAGAGTTAGGCTCTCACCCTTCCACAAAGTGGGGAGACAGGGCCCCTATCTTCAGGTGTTGACTGAACCAAATGGTCAATTCTTTTAGCAGTATCAAACTTTCCCAGACATGAACTTAAGGGGGCTAGGTTGTCCTAGGAACACAGCCTTGAGCTATTAGAAATGGTGCTAGAGTTCAAGAGTTAAAGCCTAGGGGAGTGGGTGGAGTCATTTGTGCTGCAGATCTGTGCAGCCAAGGTTGAGGCCTAGTGGAAAAGAGGGCCAGGGAAGCCTGAATTTGGTCAAGTAGAGAGTATACGCCAGAGGGGGCAAGGTCCAGGAAATGTAAAGATATCTTTAATCTGGATGCAGGATCCAGGAGAACAGAAAGATTAAATCAGAAATCGAGGTCAGGACGAAAACCACACGTGATCAGATACCCAGAGTGGCACAGTGAAGTAGAGTGGGATTCCCACAGAGGCATTGTCCAAAAACCAGGGGTCAGCAACATTTGTCTGTAAAAAAAACAGACAGAAAACATTCTAGCCTTTGTAAACCATATATCAGCTCTGTTATATATGTTTTCTTCTTTCCTTAACCCTTTAAAAATGTAAAAGTCATTCTTAGCTTATAGGGCATTTCAAAGCAGGCTGTAGGCTGAATTTAACATCTACCATTTGCCAGTGCCTACTCTAAACTGGACTGATCCATGTGCCTGTGGGGTTCACACTTCTGATCCCTCAAGTTGACACAGAACACTTTGACATTCCCACTACTTATTGGGATTTCTCAGAATGTTCACCTGAAAAAGTTCACCCCCTCCTCCCCACCAAGAGAAAAAAATTACAGCCTCATCTACTGGATGCAGAACTAATTTGTTGCTTGGCATCCCCCCAAATCCGCAGGCCCTACTCATTCCGTCAAGCTGCATGCCAGCAGCCTCCATTCAGAGCCAGGTGATGTTGCTTCCCTAGCGACAGCCCTTTTTGCCACTACTTAAGCTTAATTGGGAGCAACTTCCTGCATGACAACGCTCACATTAAAAATATCTTAGGATGGCACCTAAGGTCTGCCCATTCAGTCCGTGCCAAGAAATTCCTGACTTGCTTCCAGACAGAAGAAGGCAGCTCCAGGTCCCCTCTGATTGCAGCTCCAGCATTGTAATTAATGGGTTTCTGAGTCAGCTGCATTATCTAAGAACAGAAGGAGGAAAGCAGGTGTGATGTCTGTCCATAGCATCACGCTAGGTCTTCTTCCCCACATCACTGGGGAAATTCCAAGAACTGGCCAAAGGAATTTTCTCCTTTCAGTTGATGATGTCTGAAATTTTGTTTGTTTTAAATATTCAGACATGTTTCCAGGACCACAGGGATTGTGGGCAGGCTGCCATAAGTAAACGACTTCTTAAATCCAGTGCCCTCTGAAGAGTGCCTCCAAGGACAGCAGTATCTTACAGCAGGAATGTTCCAAATTGGGAATCTGACTTGGATCTGCATCCCAGGTTCATATCTGTGTGACCTTGGATAAGTTACCTAACTTTTCCTAACTACTGACTACTCATCTGTTACATGAGGATAATGAAGATTAGACATATTGTTCATAAACTTTGTACAAGTCGTCTTTCATCCATAAAGCATTCAGTTAAATGGCTGTAATAATAATGTTTGTAAGGTCATAGAGTCTCATTTCAGAAAATATTAAAAAGACATGAGATACCATATATTTCCAGTGGTTTAGGTATCCTCCTGCGTGGAAATGAAGGACTATGGCTCCTTCAGTTCCTGCCTTCTTCCCTTTCTCCTTCAGCTTGTTCAGAAGGCTTCTCTAGGTGATGACAACCCTTGTTCTATTCATTCCATCTATCTACACTGTATATAGTTCCATATAGCTAGCTGTGGCAAGACACAGTGCCTGAGTTTCCTCTTCTGTTTTTTCCAGTTAAATGTCTTTTATTTTTTCATTCCATGTGTTTGCTTGTTTCAGGGGTTCTCTGTTCCTTGGCCCAGGGTTCTACATATCATTTCTTCTATCTTTTCATTCATCATACATCTGGCATTCTATGATGCTTTTGACTGATGATGAAAAATGGAGAAAGACTATTGTGTCGGCAGGTATCTTGGTGTGCATCATGAATAAGTACAATTGACAACATTCTATTCCAGGAATGAGAACTTGGCCATTCCAAAATCAAATAAATATTTTGGCAGGAAATAGCATTTGGTATGCATGTTGGAATGACAGTCCTTGAGGGCAAAATTGGAGACATCTAAAGAGTCACAACCAAAATGAAATATCAAATTGACTTTATTACAAAACATAACTCTTCTGTGGACTAAAGTTAAAGATATATATTGATGGTTTTTAATTGTTCGCAGCAGGAAATTTTGTTACAAGAAACTAGGAAAACACAGATAGCAATGGTACTTACAGAATACTTCCTCACAGTGCAGCGTTTCTTGCAGTGGGATTTTAACCTGTGCTGCATTATCTTTCTCCTGCATCTTCTTATCTTGCTTTGAGCAAGTTCCAACGACACTCAACTATTCACCATTAGTTTCCTTGGTTACCAATGACTTTCAGTTTTTCATTTGTAGGATTCTGGGTATTAAACAAAATATCTTTCTGCTTTTGTGTGGCATTGATAAAGGTTAGAAATAGTGATTGTGCTTTTGTCTCCAGAAAAGCATTGCATTTTGTTTTTTCAATAAAATTACTATGATAACAAAAGAATAGAAAAAGACTCATGGGGTTTTCTTTACTGAAGAAGCTTTATTTCTCTTGTCACAGATTTCGGGATTTTGACATTTGATTTAAAACTCTATATAATCAATCTGGTTTACAAAAAGTAATTTGAGCTTCTCTGCCTAAATAAAATAAACAAGATTACTGTTGCTATTTTTTCTTATTTTACCCAACATCCTTGAATAGGCTAAATGTGCTTTATATGATTCCAGGGAAAATAGGTGAGATGGGAGTCAGGCAGTGCAAATGAAAAGCCTGTTCCATATGGGCACTTATTTTTACATGATTGCTAAGTGCTATTCTGTGCAACAGCAAGTTTAAATGAGCTCAACCCAAGTAGATCCATTAGCCTGGTGAAGCCTGTTGTGGGCCAGAGAGTAGGGACACAGGAATTGGAATGACTCTTACTCGGAAATAAGCATCTTTAAGGCTGGGGGCTGCTCTTATGTGGGGGACACTGCTGATCCCCTGCTTCTCAGTTTCCTCCCACTGCCTAGGACTTGCTAAGCAGATCTCCCAGCAGAAACTGATCCTAAAGGAGTGGGGGATGAGTGACACCCATGGGCATCCTTCCCTTTCAAGCTTCCTAAAGAGGATCTCAAAAGGTACCTTTTTGAGATTAGCCTGAGGATGGCCTGCCCAGAAGAAATCCATAGCCTTTTGCTACAAGATTCCTCAGATCACTTCTTTATAACTTCAGACATCCTCAGACTTCTCTAGGACTTCATAACCTGAGGGTCTGTGGACCTGTCTGGCTGAACATCTACTGATTATAAGACCATTTGCAATCGTGTTTTATTGTCCTGTTAGGACACTATGTAGTTAGAATGACTATTATCCCAAACCAACAACATAACAAATGCTGGTGAAAATATGGAGAAAAAGGAACTCTTAGACACTGTTGGTGGGAATGTAAATTAGTACAGCAACTATTAAAAACAGGAGAGTCCTCAAAAAACTAAAAATCCCATATGCGCCAGCTATCCCATTCTTGGGGGTATATGCAAAGGAAATTAAATCAGCAAATCAAAGAGATAACTGCATGCCCATGTTTATTGTGGTACTATTGACAATAGCTAAGATATAAAATCAGCTTAGGTCCCCATTAACAGATAAATGAATACTGAAAAATGTTATATATACACAATGGAGTATTATTCAATCATAAAGAAGAATGAAATCCTGTCATCTGCATCCAAATGGATGAACTGGAGAACATCATGTTAGGCGAAATGAGCCAGACACAGAGAGATAATATCACATGTTCTATCTGATGTGTGGAAACTAACAAAGAAGGAGGAGAATAAGAAAGAGGAGGGAGTAGAAAAAGAAAAAAAGTTTAACTGCAAGTAGAAGAGGGATTGCTAGGAAATGGTAACAGTGCTGGGATGGGTGGGAAGTGAGGGTAGCAAAAGGGTGGATGCACATGACCAATGCCCAGTGTGTGCATGTATGTAAATATCACAGAGAATCCCATTAATTTGTACACTTACTGTGTTGATGACAGTGATAACAAAAGACATTCTAATTCCCCATGTGATCATCTTCACACTCCATTGCTCTTTTAAAGAAAGGTGTCAGCCAGGTTTGGTGGTACATTCCTGTAGTCCCAGCACCCAGGGGGCTAAGGCAGCAGGATCTGAGTTTGAGTGTACCCTATCTTAGGGGAAGGAAAAGGAAAGAAGGCAGGGAAGGAGGGAGGGAGGGAAGAAGGAAGAGGGAAAATATAGAGGGGGCAAGAGAAAGGAAAGAAAAGGGACTTACAATGTGTATCACTTGTCCCTTTGGAATCTAAGTTTCTTTCATTTTCTGAACTTCTAATTGTCCATAAGTCTACTCCTGAGAAAAAAAAAAGCCTGGTTATAAAGGAATACTGGCATCTTGTTTGCCTCCCCACCACACACACTGTCTTGCCTAATTTACTTGGAAAATCCCAGGCATCTGTCCAGCTCATGATCTTTGTTTCTATTCCTTCTGAAAAACTCTTCCTCAAAACAACTGCACTGCCCATTCCTCTTCTTTAAGTCTCCATTTGAAAGTTTCCTTCCTATTGAGCATCACTAAGCTCCCCTGCCCAGAGTTAGCAAAATTTGAATTTGGAGCACAGTCTTCCAGACTGACACGTCAGCCCAAGGTTTCAATGCCAGTCACAAATTCAGGTATCCTATGGCTACCCTTACTTCAGACTACCCTACTACAAATTTGGAGTCACATGGACTCCTCCAGATTTGATAATTCATTATAATCATTCGCAGAACTCAATAAAGCTCTAAGAATAATTATAAATGTAGTCGAATTGCAGCAAAAGTATACAAATCATCACCAGCCAAGGAAAAAGACAAAGTAGGATCTTGTTTAGATGATAACAAGTGAAAAGTTTCTCTGACCTCAGAGATGTGTTACCCTCATGGCATCAGTTGTGGCTCCTTTGCCTTCTTAAAGGGCATTACTAGGAGTCTGGCTGATTTTTTTCTGGCTGATTTTTTTTTTTTTTTTGAGACAGAGTCTCACTATGTAGCCCAGGCTGGTCTCAAACTCACAGTCCTCCTACCTCAGCCTCCCAAGTGTTAGGGTTGCAGGCATGTGTCAGCATGGCCAGCCTGGCTGATTTCAATGGCTCACTTTCACCACATATCCCTTTTTATTTATTTTTAACCACGCATAATCTAACAGAACATAATACATGCTGAGAAGTCTAATGTGCACACTAATTGATATTATGAACATCTCCAAGTGGTTCTTAAGCATCAAATATTCTGTCTACAACATGTGTTCCAACTCTGTATACTTTTAAAGGAGTAGCAGTGTGTATAACCTGTCTTTGAAGAATTCAGAATAAATTAAATGCTTCCCAAAGGAACTGTGCTTCCAAAGACTTGATCTGGTATACCTACCAATCAATGTCAACTGTTGTAGGCATGTGTAGCTAATGGCATTGGGGAGGTTAAATTCAAGTTTCATTCCTCAGACAGCAAGTCATTGGGTCAAAATTCATTTTGAGGATTAAAAATAAAATCTAGGTTTTTAAAAGGGTTTTCTTGAATACATAGTCTAGTTTTTAATGGTTACCATTCCTTTAATGTCTATATGTGTAGAGATTTACAAATTGAATCCTCGTAGCAGCCCTGTGAGGCAGACAATAATCCCTTTTCACTGAAGAAATTGAAGATTATGTAGCTAATTACATTGCCATATATGTGAAGGTGCCTAGATGTGAATACTGCTCTGGTTCCAAATCTCACAGCCTTTTCAGTGCAGTTGGTTTGTGTCCTGTCTTATCTACCTATCTATCTGTCTGCCTATCTATCTGTCTGTCTGTCTGTGTCTTCACCCCACTCTCTCCTCTCTTTGCTTGTATTCTGATCACCTTCTGTCTCTGCATCTTCTTCTCTGAAGCTTCCTTCCCAACCTACTATGAATTTCCCCTTCCCCAGATGAAGCTACAGTTTTAAACTCTCTCTTTCCACTGCATCAAAAACTTCCTATCACTTTCAACTTGAACGTCCTAACAATAGTAAATCCTCAGTTCTGACAATTGAATAATATCCCATTTTATTTGGCTACTAACTTGCCAGTAAAAAGCAATTATGGTGATATGTAGGCCCACTTAATCAAGGATTTTTCCAGAGATACTAGTACAATTATTTTCAATGATAAGACTTTGGCAGAAAAAAAATGAGGCCATAATATTAAATCATAAAGTGCTCACTGGAAGAAAATAATACATAATTTCGAGTAAAATTATGGAGAGCTTTCAAATTTCTTGCTGTCTTGCAGTTAGAATTGCTCAGTATTTAATGCTGACTTGGTCAAATAATATTCATATAACACTTTATGCACCATTAAAAATATATACATATATATTTTTGCAAGGTCTCGGGTCTGTCTTCTTTTAAATATAAAGTGCATTTTTAGATAAACCAAGAAAGAAAGACTCTGGGGAAATACCTTTTCCCAATATTGTACACATACATCTTTCTGTATTTTTTTTTTACTCCAGTCCAACTTTGAAAACACGCTGACATAGTCCTTTAGCTACATGGTGAGTTTGTGCAATCAGTTTAGCTTACCTCTGAATTGCTCAGAATCCCTGTGGATGGTATCAGTGGTTCTCCATCTTCAGTACCTGGAGAATTTATTTTAAAATGTCATCTTCTTAGGTTGTACCCCCAGATTCAAATTTAAAGTACTTAAGTTGGAGCCCAGAAATCTGGAGTTTTGATAAGTACTGCAGATAATTGTAACACAGTGATCCCCAGACCCAACTTCAAAAATTCTGAATAAGATGAAATAGTAAACACAACAAAAATTGCCTAAAGACAGGTGTGTGAGGTAGAAAGTTTCTGAGGTTCAGTGAGATCCCACCTCCTGCATCCCCAGTTTTCCTAAGCACACCATGCAGTTACACAGTTCTATGCCTTTGAGTCCGAACCTCCCATGTCTAGAAGCCCCTTTTCTCTTTGTGATGAAACCCCTTGTCTTGTTCTGAGCCACCTTGGGGTAAGGCAGAGTGCACCATCCTCCCCTCACCCAAAGCACCCTTGGCTTGTTCTGATATTTGGCATGTACCATATTAAAATAGCTGGCTCTACACCTATCCATGCCCCCACAGATCATTGGCCTCTCTGTGGCAAGCTTTATCTCATATACTCAGTATCTCCTCCAATACCTGGAACATAAGAAGTACCCCTGAATTGACACCCAGGCTGCAGAGGAAGGATCTGGGCCACCATCATCCTTCAGGCATTTATGCCCTTTCCCTCACACCAGAAAGTCCCAGGCTACCTTAGCAGATCATGGACATTACATGCCTTCTAGGAACACTCCATAAAACACAATATGCTTTTGCTTCTGGGGGCTTATGATGACCTAAGTACACAGTGGTAAGGCAATTTTTAGCAGAATTCGAGGAATGATTTAGGGCCCCCAACACACTGAAAAGACTAGTTTTCTATACAAAAAAGTAAAACCACTAGTCTGGGTACCTTAGTGTAATACTTCAAAATGAGAAGGTCCAAGACCTTCTCATTTTCTGCTTCTCAAACATGACAGTGAAATCAGGGAGAAACCTACATTGCTTTGGTCTGGCTTAGACACAGACCGTACTTCTGAGCCGGGTAGCATCAGCATTAGAGGACAAACTTTAAAAGCAGCCACTAAGTACCTACCAGTCCCTACCCCTAGAAAAGGGCCTCGTTGTCACTTCCTTTCTGGTTGTTATATTTCCTTTCTAGCCCTCTAGTTTCCCACCCTTTTTGTTTAATTGACACTGATGTACAGCAAGTGATCACTTCACCATCTGCTTTGTCAGCACAACCAGCCTACTTTTGCCCGTCTCCAATTCCATGCTGAGCTCTCTTCCCAATCAATCTTGGCCTGGACAAATACTGGATTTTTTCCCTCTGTCACTGTGGGAGAGAATATTAGTCATGCCATGCTGCCTGTTTGTACTGTGCCAAGCTGTTTATTTCTATCAAATGGATGCAAATCTAGCAGAAGGTAAATGACTTGTGTGTCAGGGTGGGTTAGAAAGTTGCTATATAAACAAACCAGTGTGAACTTCCTATTCACCTTCTGTGGTATCCTAAGGTGTAAGGAAATAGGTTACTCTTTAGTCAATGTCAATTAAGTCATCCTTAAAGACTTTCATCTTAGCCTTGAAGGCTGTATTTATATCCACATTTGCATAGTTGTTTTGTTTTTTGGTTTTTTTTTGCAAAACCTTCCACATTTGGCTTCACAACATAATCCTTCAGGCATCCACAATCATCTCATTTTGCATGATGCACAGAAGTTAAATAGTTTTCCCAAGGTCACATACATCATCATGCACCATTTTGTCTGGTCCTCTTTTCATTACACTAGACCGCTTTCCCTAAAAGTATACTACAGATCTTCATAGTATCCCTAAGAATTTTAGCTCAACTGGACTGAATCTTAAAACTGGCACTATTGCTTGCTGGCAATGTGATTATGAATACATCACATGTCTGTTAGTAGCAAAGCTAACTTTCTTACAGGCATGAACTGTATGGTCAGTATTGGACTATATTATCACTGATATTAGGGAGGCTTAGGGATACACTGAAGTGGCAATCCATGAGGTCTCTGGATCCATGGTACAGTGAGCATTAAGATGATATCAGAGGAAATTCACATTCTTAGGAGGTAGTGACTGCAGCTGGAGCTTTGGATATAAACTACACAGAGAAACCTCATTGATCTTCAGAAGTATCACTACTGGCTGAGGAGTGGGAGGGTGGCTGCCCTACCCATTCCACCCAAGCATCCTCTTTCTTGGCGTCATTTCCCCAAATAGTTACAATGCCCACAGCAATATTGCCAATGAACTGACCACCATTTGAGAGAGGATATTAAAGAACAACCCTCACCTGTGCTGCTTCTCCAAACTACAGGCAATTAAATCAGAGATGAAACTACCTGACTCTGATGTCCTAGTTTCCTAGGTTGAGGGGACAGAAAAAGATATGTTTATGTTATTTTGAGATGAGGACAAGGAAAAGTAATTGGTAAATACAAAATGTGTTTCCTTTATGAGCATAAAGAGTTAAAATTTTAGGAGCAGGACACAGCCTGTGGTTTCATTTTATGGTTCAGTTCTTATATGTTCAAGTTGAATCATCATCTTGCAAATAATAATTGTAGCTGAAGTGTATTGCTACTCACAGTATGCCTTTCACTGATCTATGCATTTTTCAAAGACTATCAGGACCCAATGATGTAAGTACTACAATGACTTTTCATTTTTTCACACAAAGACACCAACCAGAAGGCCCCTTTATAAACCCTCCAAGGTTACACTATTAATAGAAGGAGGTGCCTAAAGTCAAGTTCAGAAAGCTTGGCTTCAGGGACAACTCTGTTTAACTATGTGCATCTTCATAAGGTAGGTAGGCAATACTGAGTTCCCAGAGCAATGTTTGAACTTTACAGGACTTTAGAGAATGTTTGTTGGATGGATGGTACAAATAGTACACAAACAAATGAATGACCTTCACCAGCTCGTGAAGAAGAAAATGAGTGTTTGGGGTAGATATTGATGATGCATCCATCTTTGCTAAACATAAATTTTCTACCATTTTCTTTTTTATTAGCATATGTTAATTGTACAAGTGGGTTTCATTGTGATATTTCCATAATACATACAATGTGCTTTGATCAAATTCACCCCTCTGTTATTCTTTCTTATATCCTCCACACTTTTTTGAACAATTTTAACAGATTTCATGATTCTACCTTTGTACATGTGTATGAATACTTTGGTTAAATTCATCCCCCACCTTTACCCTCTCTTTTCACCCCCACTCTGGCTCTCATGGCTAAATAATCTCCCTATTTTACTCACCTGTCATTCTTTTTTTTTTTAAGTCTAGATTCCACATATGAAAGACAACATGCAATATTTGTTTTTCTCATTCTGGTTTACTTCACTTAACATAGTGATTTCCAGTTCTATCCAATTTCCTGTAAACATCACAATTTCATTCTTCTTTATGGTTAAATTATATTCCATTGTGTATATATACCTCATTTTCTTTGTCCATTTTTCAGTTGGTGGACACCTAGGCTGATTCCCATAGTTATCTTGAAGTGTTTCCCTCTGCTTTCTGTAGTAATTTCAAAGTTTCAAGTCTTATATTTAGATGTTTGATTCATTTTGAATTAATTTTTGTATAGGGTGAAAGATAGGGGTCTACCTTCAGTGTTTCATATGTAGATATCCAGTTTTACTAACACCATTCCTTGAAGATGCTGGCTTCTCTCCAGTGTATATTTTTGGCACCTTTGTCAAAAATCAGATGGTTATAACTGTGTGGGCTTATTTCTAGATCTTCTGTTCTCTACATTGGTCTTCAGGTCTGTTTTTGTGCCAGTACCATACTGTTTTGTTACTATAGCTCTATAGTATTCTTTGAAGTTGAGTATTGTGATACCTCCAGCATTGCTCTTTTCTTAAGATTTCTTTGGCTATTTGGAATGTTTTACATTTCCTTATGAATTTCAGGATTGATTTTCCTATTTCTGTGAAAACTACATTGGCATTTTTATGGGTTTCATTGAACCTGTTGATTGCTTTCACAAGTATAGCCATTTTCAAAATTTTAATTCTGATCCATGAACATGGGAGGTCTTTCCATCTTCCAGTGCCTTCTTCAATTTGTTTCTTCATGGTTTCATAGTTTTCATTGTAGAGCTCTGTCACCTTCTTTGTTAGGTTTGTTCTAGCTATTTAAATTTTTTGAGACTTTTGTGAATGGGATTGTTTTCCTGATTTCTTTCATTCTTTGTATTGTCCTTTTAGCTCCTGGAGGTCTTTTAATTTGCATCTCCTCATTTTGGAAAAAGTATCTTCCCAAATTTTGACCCAAAATAATTTAAAAATCTATGTATTGTCTCTATTAGATCACTAAATTTTTTTCTTAATAGTTTTAAATTGTGTAGTTTTTTTTTCCATTTGTATTAGGATATATTTGTTGCACAGAGGAAATTCATTGTGACAATTCCAAATAAGCCTACATCTACATTGTTTAGATTGCCCACTATCTCCTCCCACCCCCGCAATCCCCTTCCCACACCACTCAAAGCAATTAATTGCAAGAGGTTTCATCATTCTATTTCATGAATGTATATGAATTCCATGAAACTTATTCCCTCATCGGCATCTCCTCCTTTCACCCTCTTCCCTCCCAAAGTACATACACATACACACACACACACACACACACATACACACACTGTACCTATTTTACACTCCTATCTTTCATTATTAATTCCAAAGTCAATGTTCAAGAGTGGTTTTTCATGTGTCCCCACTGTGACTACACTTTACTTTGATCAGCTCAACCCCTTTCATTGCCCTCCCTTACCCCTTCCCTCCCACCCCCAATTATTCAATGGCTTTCAGTACATATCATTATGTCCTCTACCTGTACAGATATTATGTATTTCAATATTGTTGACTCTATACCATTCTCTTTTCCTTTCCTTCCTCTCCCAAGTTCCACAGAGTAGTTCCACTATTACAAACATATAAGTTTATATATGATAATGTTTGTTTTTGTGTATATGTTTACTTTTTTGATCTATCTTCCACATATGAGAGAAAACATGTACCTTTGTCTTTCTGAACCTGGATTACTTCACTTAACATGATGTCACTAATTTTTTAATTACTATAGGCCTTACAGGCCTATAGTACATAAACAGATACACAATCTTTTTTGGTATTTAAAATGGAATTTTATGCAGCCATGAAGAAGAACGAAATGTTATCATTTGCTGGTAAATGGATGGAATTGGAGAACATCATTCTGAGTGAGGTTAGCCTGGCCCAAAAGACCAAAAATCATATGTTCTCCCTCATATGTGGACTTTAGATCAAGGGCAAACACAACAAGGGGATTGGACTTTGAGCACGTGATAAAAGCGAGAGCACACAAAGGAGGGGTGAGGATAGGTAAGACACCTAAAAAATTAGCTAGCATTTGTTGCCCTTAACGCAGAGAAACTAAAGCAGATACCTTAAAAGCACCTGAGGCCAATAGGAAAAGGGGACCAGGAACTAGAGAAAAGGTTAGATCAAAAAGAATTAACCTAGAAGGTAACACCCACGCACAGGAAATCAATGTGAGTCAATGCTCTGTATAGCTATCCTTATCTCAACCAGCAAAAACCCTTGTTCCTTCCTATTATTGCTTATACTCTCTCTACAACAAAATTAGAAATAAGGGCAAAATAGTTTCTGCTGGGTATTGAGGGGGTGGGGGGAGAGGGAGGGGGCGGAGTGGGTGGTAAGGGAGGGGTTGGGGGCAGGGGGGTGAAATGACCCAAGCTTTGTATGCACATATGAATAATAAAAGAAAAAAAAAAAAAGAAAAGAGAGGAAAGGAAAAAAAAAAACTATCATTTTCCAGAAACACTCCAGACATTCAGAACTGATATACTTAACAATTATCTCAAATGCCATGACCATCTGTGTTTGAAAATACTTTCCTTGAGACACAATTCCTCATACATTCTCTCCTTTCAAATTCAACCACAGTTGTCACTTTCTAAAAATAGTATTTGTTTGAATGTTAATTCTGTCAATTTTAGCTTTGGTATATGAAATAAAATAATGACCTTCACCATAGACTCAAGAACTTGAACATTTTCTAGTTATCTTCTTACTTTTCTAGTTGAACACATTAAGGGTATGTATGAATTGGAATCTGAAAAGCTTTATGGATTTTTTAAGCAACCATTTTAACTACTACTATATACAGTACCCACTCATACATTATAAGAAAAAAATGCAAACACCAGAAGTAAATAATCAATATAAGAGAATCTAGGTGGATTTCTCTTTTTCCTCAACATCTTTGGACAGCCAGACGAAGTGAACTTCAATCTGGAGGCATTCCGCTAAAGACCAGGCCCCAGTTCTGGCTGGAATGGCCCACCTTCAGGAGGAGCTATGTTCACTCATTCTTCATTGAACATTGATCCAGGCTGCTGATTACAAATGAAACATGGCCACACCATTTTGTTGAAGACTTCATATACAAAATGCAATTTTGGAGTGATATGTCCTGCTACCAGCCTTACTGTCATTGGAGAATCAAAGAGGATTTAGAGTATATGCCAGAATCTCCCAGATTACCATGTGTAGAGAAAGTTTAGGAAATACCATATCTTTATGTGTGTATGTGTGCATGTGTATGATTTTATTTTTAAGTTAAATTAAATTTATTTTTAGTTACTACATAAAATACAAAAATGTTTATGTATTAATGGGATGCTATATGATGTTTCACATGTATACATTGCATAATGTTTAACTCATATCAAACATTTACCCTTTATGGTGAAGACGTTTACAATTCTTTCTTCTAGTAACATTTCTCATACAGAAAAAAAAAAAAAACCTGAAAACTTAAAGATCAGAACAGGTTCTGCCTGGAAGCGAGGGGTGGGGGGAGAGGGTGGGGATAGGGAGCAGGGGGGAGAAATGACCCAAACAATGTATACACATGTGAATAAATGAATACATTTTTTAAAAGATCTGGGACATTGTAGTATATTTCAAATTACATTTACTTTACAGAATCCCATGATTCTAGAATCAAATCTTGGAGAAGTGTTTGGCGTGGAGTACTCAATGTTCAGTCAAGTTTGCTATTTTTGTTCACCTTACCCATAAGAACTCCCAAACTAAATTATACAAAAAATTTATTTCATGAGTTTTCTGTGTTCAGTGACATACTGGATGGCAGATCTCTCTGGAAACTGTCTCACTCTCTTAGTGGAATGCTCCTTTTGTTTGACTTACTATTTACCGTTGATTAGCAAACAGATACTGGCACCTAGAAAACTGATGGTGACAAAAATGTCTTGTCTGGTAACACTGAAGTGAAGTTTATCCTGAAAAAATAGAAATAATTTCTGTGCCATAGTCTGTCTTTGGATTATACAAAAGTTAAACCAAAAAGACACATTTTTATTGCCCTGGGACTTTAGCCAGTTTTTACTGACTAAGTTTACTCAAACATTCCTTCTTTCAACTACTATAAAAACTTTGACCCTCTAATTTCTATCAACACATGCCAACACAATGCAAAAAATTTTTAAAAAAGAAACTTTTTAAGATTCCTCAATACAGTTTTTTTTCTTGCTCTTTATGGTCCAAAATGTGTGTCCTTGGTTGGGCACCTTTTTTCATCATGAGGATTCAAGAACACGAACTTCTATACTCTGCCTTCATATCCCCTATGGCAAGAGTTGGCAAACTTTTTCTTTAAAGGTCCAGGTAAGAAAGATTTTAGGTTTTGCAAGCTATACGGTCCCTTGTAACTTCTCAACTATGTAGTTGTCTCCCAGAAAGACAATGATGGAGCATATCTGTGTTCCAATAAAACTTTATTGACAAAAACCAGATAGCAGGTTAGATTGAGCCCACATGCTGTCATTTGCTGACCTCTGCCTTTGAGTCTTTGAATCCTCTGTCTGACAACAGAAGAGAGGATAGAGAACACACACTCTACTAAATCACCTTGCCCTAAAAGTGTAACATATCACTTCCAATTGTGAGAATTAACCTGTGGTTTCACCTGGATGCACTGCTGCCTGAGAAATGTAGTCGCTGAGAAATGAGCAAATGGGACTGCATCATACTAAAAAGCTTCTGCACAGCAGAAGAAACAGTCACTACACTTAAGAGACTGCCAACAGTCTCTTAAGAATCTACAAGGAACTCAAAAAACTCAACCCTCAAACAATCAACCTCCCAATGAAGAAATAGGCGCATGAATTAAATAGGGAATTCTCAAAGGTAGAGGTACCGATGGCCAATAAATACATGAGGAGTTCAACTTTCCTGGCTATACAAGATATGCGAATCAAAACTACACTAAGATTTCATCTCACTCCAGTTAGAATGGCCATATTCAAAGGCAAAAACAACAAATGCTGGCAAGGATGTGGCAAAATAGGAACCCTTATACACTGTAGGTGGGAATGCAAATTAGTACAACCATTATGGAAAGCATTATGGAGATTCCTCAAAAATCTAAAATTAGAACTGCTATATGATCCAGTGATATAGCTCCTGGGCATCTACCCAAAGAAATGTAAGTCAGGATGCAATAGAGACACCTATACACTAATGTTCATCACTGCACAATTCACAACAGCCACGCTGTGGAAACAGCCCAGATGCCCTACAAGTGATAACTGGATCAAGAAAATTTGATAGATAGATGATAGATAGATAGATAGATAGATAGATAGATAGATAGATAGATGATAGATAGCTAGATGTAGATGTAGATATAGATATATAATGGAGTTTTATTCAGCCATAAGGAAGAATGACACATTGTGGTTGGAAAGTAAATGGATACAATTGGAGGACCTCATGTTAAATGAAGTAAGCCAAGTTCAAAAAGACAAAAGCTGCATGTTTTCTTTTATATATGGAAGACAGATTCAAATATAAACATATATACAAAAAAACCATGATCATTTACAAACTCATATGTAGAACATATTTATAATAGTGGAACTACTCTATGAAACTCAGAAAGGAGGGAAAGGAAAAGAGAATGATGAACCATCAACAATATCATAAAACATAACATCTGTGAAGGTAGAGGATATAAGGATATCCTTATTGAAAGTTGTTGAAAATGTGGGATGGGAGGTAAGGAGGTAAGGGAAAATAATGGAAGGGGTTGAAAAGACAAAAGTAAAGTATACTCACAATGGGGACACATTGAGAAACCCCTTTGAACATCAACTTAGATATTAATGACGAAAAACAAGACTGTAAAATAAGTACAGTTTATGGGGTGGGTACTTATGGGTGGGAAGGGTGAACAAAGGAGATTAAGGTGAAGGAATATGACTGATGGACTTCATATACGTACACAAAATAGAACAAAGAAAGCTGTTACAATTGCTCTAAGTGGGGCAGAGAGGGGGTCTAGCGGGGAGGTGGGGTGAGCTAACTAATGTACAATATAAGCCTATTTGAAATTGTCACAATGGAGCCTCCCTGTACAACAAATATATTCTAATAAAAAACTAATGAATTTTTAGAAAAGATTTTAAAATGTAGTCTCTGGCTGGAAAGTCTCTTCCCAGCAACAACTGTACATCATGGAGGAGAAACCCAAATAGATATTTAGCCATCTCTGTCATAGTCATATGACATACATGACAACAACCCTTCTGGTCCTATAAAAGGAATTCACATCAGATTTCAGATTTCTTAACAGGAATATAATATTAATGGGGATGAATATTAGCACTTAATTGCCACTCTTCTGGTTATGAATTTCTTGGCCCAGATATATAAAACTACATTAGAAGACTAGTTTTCAAAAGAGGTAATTCATTTCATGTTAGAAATAATAGGTCAAGTTTTTATGGAAAATTATTATTTCCTACAAATGTAGCAACTAATGGAAAGTAGTGGCTTGTGTTTCTACAATTATTTGTTAGCTTGTCTGTATAGTTTTCACCAGAAGGCTCAGCAGGTGGGCCCCAGGAAGATCACACATTGAATGGTTTCTGTGGTTAAAATTCTTTCTTCAGAAGTGGAAAATATGACTAAGAAAACAGATTCTAATAGTAAAAATCCATTTAATTAAAGAATACCACTACATTTGGTTTTTTTAATTGAAAAGAATTTGTAAGCTGTAGTCTCCACAATAACTTTGACTCTTCTGTGTGCATAAACCCTGCTTTGCGTGGCTACAAAGCAAGTACAAGAAGACCCAAATTGTGTCCAAAGCTGCAAGTGCTATGGTTACCGATGCTGTAATTCACATGCATTCCTTGTTCATAGCTTGTCTGAGAGAAAATGTGACCTTTCAATGAAGATTTACTCAAAGGTGAGTTATTTCAGATGCATGAGAAAAGAATGACCTATCTCTAATGGACTTGTGGGTGAGGAAAAAAAATTGATCTGCTTTGTTTCTGACTTTTTCTTGTGCTGAGATTGACAGTTGTCTTCATAACTTCTTAACTAGCAGAGAAGTCTGCCTAACCCAGATAGTGTGAGGTGGTGTTTTCTCCTTCTGATCATTTCTTCTGTCTCCTGCTCAGAGTTCTCCCTCTGCATAAAACTGCCAATTCCAAACACATTGCAGGAGTCCCTTGCTTTACCTTGACAAATCTGATTAAAAGCTTTGAAATGATTTTTGATAAAAATCTTTTTAAAGGTGCAAATTCCCAATCATGCATCCCCTTCTATAATTATCCATTTCCATGGAGAAGGGATGGAATTCTTAATTGACTTGCATGGCACCTGTTACATATGAGCCCATAAAGGTGTTTTATGGAAGCTGTACTCACGTTCTTGTCATCACAAATCACTTTCATGCTCCCTGCCCATATTAAACATCACATGCTATGGGCCATTGCTGTCACTTTATAGATTTGACTTTTCAAGGTTCACATCCCAGTGGCTGCTGCCATCCTCCTGGGTGTTTATGCCTGTAATTTATAGTAGCCCCAGCAGGAATAATGTCGTCTGGGTGATGAACTTGTTGGCCAGATTAGCCAGTCTTCCTATAAAGCCTCCATAATTGGATCAACTGTTGGCATAACTAATATTTGTTATCTATTTAGTGCACAACATTGAACTTGTCCAAACAGCCATGGGTAAATAATAACTAAGGTTAACATTCCATCATATTTGCAGTTTACAACTTAAAGAAGTACTTAAAGAAATACAAGAGAAAACTGGGGACCTTTCTACTACATGGTCATATAGTGATATCAAGCTCTGGTTCCAACACTAACTAGTTGTTCAAACTTGGGCAAACTATGTACCTCCTTCAGCTTTAGTTTCTTGTGAAAAAGAAAAGCATTCATAGTCCCTATTTATTCAGGACCTTCTAGGAACTGAAATGGCTTCTTGTTGGATTGTTTAACTTATTCCAAACAATCCAACAAGAAATTATTATACTTATTTTATAATTTAGTTGGAAAATTGGTCTTTCTTCTGCTAGTATCAATGCCCTATTTCATTTGAAATAATGGTTCTTCCTTCCATTACCTTTCTAGATTATGATAAGAGTATAAAGAGCTGTTAATGAAAGCAAGTGGAAGAAATCCAAAAATGAGACAGGTAGAGGAGTCCAACCAAGGAGCAAAAGAAAGAAAGAAAGATGTCAAATAATAATGAAGTCTATCATATGTGTGTAGGAACAAGACACAACGAAACACACTGAAACTGTTAAATAACACAGGATAGGGGAAAGGGGCGAGGAAGTGTAGTGGAGAGAGGATACATTGACTTAAGCATAATGCATGTACAGGCAAAAATCTCACTGACCAAAGAACAGACACCTAAATAATGAAGGGCAAGAATGAAAAACAGGTCAAGCTAAAGGGAGGGAACTAATGGGAGGAGGGAGAATAAAAGAAGAAAGCAAAGAAAGTGAATATGGTTGTTGTGCTTTCTACATAAGAATGAATATAGAATTTTTAAAACTGTTGAACTCACCATAAGAAGAGGACTAAAGTAGAAAGAAGAAAAATGAAGATGACTCAATTCAGATACAATGCATATATACATGGAAATGTCATAATGAAACTCTCTGTATAGATATCTTAAACAAACAAAAATGTCTCTTTTTTTCTCAAAATTGGAGAACAGTAGCATAAATCAAGTCCCATATGGAGGACTGGTACCAGTGAGAGGATGGAGGATATAAGGAAAGGGTGTAGGAGGGAATATGGTAGAAATATCATGTACTCAGGTATGAAAATGAAAAATGAGACCTGTTGAAACAATTCATTTTATCTTTTTTTACTAGTATTGTTGTGCTGGGGATACATTGTGACATTTACCAAAGTTCTTACAATATATCATGGTTTTTGAATTCACCCCCTCTATCTGAAACTATTCTAAGAATAGGAGAAGAGGAATAAAGGAAAATGACGGAGGAGGTGAATTTAACTAAGATACATTATAAACACTTTTGTAAATGTCACAATGTATCCCCAACAATAATATGATAAAAAAAATTTTTAAAGAAAGCAAGTGGAAGAACATTTATTCTTTCTAATTTTTTTTTCACCTTCTTTAAAATCCAAGTGTTTTTATGGAGGGTTCAGTAGTTGCTTTTGCAAATCTCCTGTGTAATGGGACATGTGCAGGGGTGACATTCAGCCAGGTAGTAAGCACAGGGAGAGACAAACTAGTGAGTGAATGGTTTAGTTTTTTACATCTGCATCCCTTCTGACTCACCATTACCATGCTGACTGAGATGTCAGATATTTTTAATATCATCCCAGGATAAATGATCTCAGCTCACACAGCTCCTCTCTTTTAGTTCCAGCGTGTTTTATAATCCAGCTGCTAAATAACCTATAGATAGGCTGAGACCAGAGTTCATATCCTAGTTCATCTTTGGATTCTCAGTTCCCAGCACAGTGAATATTTTATTTTATAAATGCTTGGATGAATGAATAAGTGACTAAAGAGTGAGTGGCATGAAACCAAGGCTCAAAGAAATGAATAATCTCTTCCCAGTTACCGTCTAGAAAATAGCAAAGCCAACTCAGACTTCTCTCCTATGTCTTACTCAGTTTGTGAGGGAGGGAATTAACATCATGAGATCATGAGGTAGGGGCTGGGGATGTAGTTCAGTGGTAGAGCTCTTGCCTAGCATGCATAAAGTCCTCAGTTTCATCCCCAGCACTGCAAAAACACAAAAAAGATCATGGGTATGCTTAACGTGTAGTGACTGAAAGTTTGTTTATTCTCCTCCTCTACTCAAGTATTGTTAGGCATCTCAGTACTGACCCTTCGTTTTTGAATCACAACTTAATCTAGCCTTGGTATTTTTAGACACCTTGCCAGTTCATTCTGAACCCTTGTGGAGTTCCTACAGTTTCCTTCAGCCACTTCTTTCCTCCTCCACCACCATTTCATTGACGGCTTTTTATGTATATAAAAAGGGATAGCTTCATATTGCCACCCTGCTCTTAAGAGCAAACAAGCACTCAGAACTACTGAATCTTCTTCTCTACCCAATCAGTAAGGGAAAACACATGCTCATTTCTCAGCATGACTCTCCCAAGACTGCTCTTTATTTCTAATCTGCATGAAATAATGTCCCTCATTTCCCTTCACCTTTGATGCTTAACCTTTGCCGCTATAGCTTACTTACAGACTATTTTTTTATGAATCTCATTATGACAGCCTAGAGACCCCCTGCAAGTTCACAGCCTACCCTCTACATAGGCTTTATATTTTAAAGGCCTGGGAATGCCTTAAAATCCAAAGTAAATCATAATTTTTTAAACACTAGAAAAAATGTGAAAAGGGTTTATACACAGGTCCAGGGTAAATTAGCCACACATAGTATAAAGCTCTTGGGAAACATTAAATTAGCATCATTTTGTTGGTTTGACTTAAGAAGTTCCAAAAGTAGACTATTAAATATAAAATAATTTGCATTTATCTATGCTCTGTGTTCTCACCTAACACTTTTTTTGGGGGGAGTCACCAATTTTATGTAACCTTATGATTAAATGGCCGGTACATGATCAGAGATTGTAATCAAAGGCAACATTCAGGGAACCTTCTAGCTGGTACTTATTACCCTCTTTGCACCTTTGCCACATGACTGCATGAAATCTGCACACAAATGGAGCCAAATCTGGTGCTTTCTGATGTTTTCCAAAAGCAGTGTGCATTAGATTGTGGGGGAGCTATTGTTTTTCTTTACAGAAACAGGTATGCACATGTAGAACAGTGAGACAGTGGTCCAGAAGAGGCTCTACTAATTGCCTGATCGAGATGGTGAATGCCACATAAGTCTAGAAGACATTGCCTATAAAACACTGTGGGTCTTATGAGTTGAAGCCAGAGCAATTCTTACTAAGTGGCAAGAGCTCTGAACTGAATGAGAACAATAAAGACAAATATTTTTGTTTTTAAATTAGAGTTTCAACTGGACCTGGAAGTGAAATGAAAGCATAGTACCTTTAGCCTCTCTTGTTTGGAACTGTGTCTGTGTGGTTCTTTTGCTCATCTGAGTAGTCCAAAAGATAATATAGCTTGACCCATCTAAGAAAGGAAGAAACTGGGTTGCTGAAGACAACTTCTGTGGGTCTATTCAGATCCTGAGTGAGAAGAGACCAACTGGGCATGCTCAGTTTTTAGCAAGAACTCAGTTCTCATCACACCAAAGTTTAGAGGCAGAAGAACCCAGCAGCAGAGACAGGTCATCTTTTGCCTTACGCATGATTAAGAAAATCTCAGGATACATGCTCTTTGTAATTTTGGAATCAGCCATGTGTTCTAGAAGCTCTAGCTTCTCCATCCTGCTCTGAACAGTTATCACACACCACAGTCTTACTACCAATCACAGCATGCAGCAAAAGAGACCCCAAACAGATTAGAAAGTACAAAATTTTAAACAACTCCTCCAAGAAAATATATGTGATTGAGTAAGTTTGAAATGGGAAAAATAAAACTGTAAAGCATAAAAATCACAGAAGGGAAGAAAAGATTGACCCACTTGACCACATAAAATTTTACTATTTGTATACTTCAGAGAACATCAAAAATAAAATTTGAATGTAAATCACAGTTAGAAGAAAATGTTTCTATGCAAACCTCTTTTCTGTCACTGTAACATCTACCTGAAATAACCAACTTATAAATAGAAAAGGTGTATTTTGGCTCATGGTTTTGAGGTTCTACTTCATAAGCAGTTAGCTCCTGTCGCTTTGGGCCTGTAGAGAGGCAGTATATGATGGCAGGAGTGTGTGGTGCATCAAACCTGCTTCTATCACAAGCCAGAGAGAAAGAGGGGAAGGCAGGGTCCAACAGTCTCCTTCAAGACACATCCTTAATGACCTAAGGCTAGTCCCCACTACCTTCCAATAGTACTACTCTGAGAACCAAACCTTTAACACCTGATGTTTGGGGGCATTTAAGACCCAAACTATAGCAGTTTCCAACAAAGAGTGAATACATTCAAAGTATAAATTACTCATAAGTCATTCAGAGAAACAATACAGACTGCAAAGAGAAAGATATGGAAGATCTAAACAATCCATAGGAGAAGATATACACTATTCATAAGCAAACATCACCTTGTTGCAGGGTGCTATTCTAGGTCATGGGCTGTGGCAGTAAAGAGAAGACTGACTTTATGGGAAAGATATTTTGATGTGAAAGCACAGGCAATGAGCAGATTCTAAATGTAAATAAATAAGTAGTATGTCAGATTAATAAATACTTTGGAAAAAAATTATACAGAGTAAGAAAGAGAACCAAAGGTAGAAGGGTGTGTCCTTTTCTGAGAAAATGGTATTTGAGTAGAGCAAAGAGCTGGTACTTGCCAGGTAGATATCAAAAGGAAGTGTTTTCTAGAAGAAGGAATAGCAGGTGCAAATGCTCTGAGGCAGAGCACACTTGATATCTTCAAAATAGGAGCCACCATGGTAGCTACAGCAGAGTGAACAGAAGGGAGAACAGTGGGCAGTGAGGTCAGAAAGACAACAGGTAGGAACAGATCATGCCAGACCTTCTCTGCCACTATGAGGACTTTGGTGTTAACGCTGAAAGAATTTTTGAACAGAAGAATGACTTCATGTATCTTAAAATTTAAAAGTATCACCATTCTGGTTGCCATGTGAAAAATGAGTGGAGGGGCAAGGGCTGAAGCAGAGAAAGCAATTAGGAGGCAACTGCAACAATCCAGGTAGGATAGCTGAGTATCTTAGGCTGGGCTGGTAGGGAGATGGGGAGAAATAACCACATTTCGGATATATTTTATAGGCAGGTATTGCTGAAGGATCAAAGGTGGGGTGTGTGAGAGAGGAGTCTCAAATGACATCTGAGTTTTTGGTTTTGTTTTTGGTTTTATCCCGAGCTGCTAGAAAGGCTAATCAAGGGCTGATGAGGTTGGGGAGACTATGAAGGCAGTTAGCAGGTTTGAGAGGAAAACTCAAAAGTTCAGTTGTAGCCATGTAATGTTTGAGGTGTTCCTCCAAAGCATGGGCCAATCTCTTCTGGAGACCAGGACAAAGGACAGGGCTAGAGACAGACATCAGTCCTCAGCACATGTATGTTTTCAAGCCTGGGACTAGATGACATGATCTTTGGCTGAATTCTGAATAGTCAGAAGAAAAGTCCAGAGCTGAGCCGGGGGCACTCCAATATTGAGAACCTACTTGATAAGGAGGGGCCAGCAAAGAAAACTGAGAAGCATGGGAGAATAAAAATTTATGTAGTCAGATGTGTCAAATGTTTTGCTTCCTGACTTGCTTTATTGCTTTTATGCACCCCTGGTCATTTATGCCTATAAAATGTTCTCTACTTCTAAGAACAGTGCACATTAAATACAAAAGCAAAAAAAAAAAAAAAAAAAAAAGCAAGACCAGGAAGAAAATTTTGAACAAAGGATTACCATTCCAGATATAAAAAGAACTCAACAGTCTCTAAGAGTAACACTTCAGTAGAAGTCTACACATACAAACAAATGTGGAGTCAGGAAATTGTACCCATATTTTTAATATCTGTTTGATTCTTTAAAATTACCTTTGGCACCTGCCGAGCAAGCATAGCTCCTGAGTTCAAGCCCCAGCACCACCAAAAAAAAAAAAAAAAAAAAAAAAAACCCAAAAGACAAAGCAGACCTAAAATTGCCTTTGGTTTCCAAATGAGTAAAACATAATTTGTAACCATTCAATAAAATATAAAAGCAAAGATGCAGTGAAAAGTCTCACCAGTAGCATTCCTATATGATGTATTTATGATAAACATATTCTTTTCTCTCTTTTTTTGCAGTACTAGGATTTGAACTCAGGGCCTTCACCTTGAGTCATTCCTCCAGCCCTATTTTTGTGAAAGATTTTTCAAGCTGGCGTCTCATAAACTTTGAACCATGACTCCCCCGATCTCTGCCTCCTGAGCAGCTAGTAGCTAGCATGAGCCACCAGCGCCCAGCCTAACATATTCTTTCCTGATAGACAATATTTTATGAAGTGTATCTGGTCTTTTTTCAAATCATCTGGCAATTCATATTGAATGAAGCAATGCATCCTAGCTATACAACTGGTGAAGACTTGAACTGTTTAGCCTCACTAGTAAATACATATGAATATGGCAAGAATACAAAATAGAAAAAAATTACAGGGTTGACAAGGAGATGTAGAAATGGTTTTTCTGAAACAATGGTGATGATTTTGTAAATTGGTATTAGTTTCTGGGCAAATATGTAAATTTATATCCAAAGACTGAAAACCGTCATGTTCTTTGAGTCAGCAGTCAAATTCTGAGTTGATTAGAAATTCTGACACTAGCAGCATATGCAAGGGAAACAATCATGGATGCAGATAAAACTTACCTGTAAGGTTGTGCACAATATATTGGAGGTGGTGAGATGTTTAGAACAACCCAAACAACACATAATTAGCTAAATAACTGTAGCATGCCCATAAGACAAAATAATTCACAATTAAAAACAATACCATCGAGCTAATGAAATTTAGAAGTGCCCAACACTGTGAAACTGTATGACCTATTTCTAGGTCTACGTATGTCTAGAATATAGACTGAAGGAAAATAAACCAAAAATGTATGGTCATGTCTGGGTAGTAAGAGATGAATGATTTTAATGTCATTAGATTTGCCGGTTCCAAATTGTCTGCCATACATTTACTTATTATATTGGCATACAAGCAATTATAGAAAAAGAAGCCAAGAGTTTTTCAGAGACAATGTAGAAGCCATCTTCTAGGCAAGCACCACCCATTGGAACTTTCTGCAGTACTGGAAATGTTGTGTGTCTGGGGTGTCCACACCATCACCCCTGCCCATGTGTGACTACTGAACACTTACAATGTAGCTAAGTCAGCTGAGAAACCAATCCTTTTTATGAGCAATCACATAAACTCCCTTTATTTTGAAGATTGGCAGGGACTTGCATGCCTGTTACATAAATGAAACTTAATGAACACTGCTCTTGCTTTATGGAGAAAGTGATTTTTAATTTTTGTTGAGTTAAATTTATAGAACCACATGAAGCAAACTGTATGTACTAGACATTGCCATTCTGTGGTGGATTGGCCTAGGGCAAAGGGGAAAGAATCAGCAGCTTCCATTTCATGCCAGAGCTCTGGGTTAGGAGTTCTAAGACCGTCAGCCCTGCTGGGCTTAGGAACCTTATCAGATACCTATCAGAAACTACAAATTTATTTCCAAACACCAGTGTGTGGAACTCATAGATACCTGTAATTTAGGTGTACATTAGCAATAAGATACACTACATAGAGTTCTCATTCCAAAAAGTGCAGATATATATATGCACATATACATATATTTGATTATTGTCATAAAGTTCATAATTTTAAAGCTCTTCCAAGTCCTGGCAAGGAAAGAATTCTGGATAGGATAAATGTTGCATAAATATATAGGCAAGATTCCAATGTGCCAATAAGTGACCAGCACCCTTGTCAAATGTTACTTTTTAAATAGGCTCATTTCTGTTTGTGTGGGCTGAGTATTAGAGTTACATATGAAGAACAACCCTGTAGTGACCACTTAAATGGAACAGAAAAATACCTTCTCATTCCTGCCACCTTGTTTTGTGACTGATGCTTTAAGAGCTATACTTTTCCAGGTCAAACTTAACGGGTTTAAAAGCTTCAAAAAAAACCCTACTATCCTTTCTTCAGTAGAAGAAAAGTGCACAATTCTTAATTCTTCTTAACCAGGATTATTAAATTTTATAGCATTTAAGGTAATGTAACTATTATACTCTAATGGGAGAATAATGTTTTAAAAATAATGAAATTATGACAGAAGCATTTAGGTATAATTATATAGCCATAATAAAAATTTCAATTAGGCTTTCATTACATTGCAATTAACTCTGCATTTGAACACCAACATTAGTGTGACCATAGGTTTTACTTGTTTCTTTCTTTTTAAAAGTAACATGAAAATTTTTTCTTTGTGTTCACAATAGTCTGAGAAGGCACCTAGGAAATTTAAATCTCAATGATTTCTAAAAACTGAGCAAAATATAAAAGAAAATATACTTCAAATTAGTATAACTCTTAATTGTGCATTGTATTAGTTATCTATTGCTGTGTGACAAATTAATGCTTAAAACATTACTGCTTAAAACATTTGGTAGTCACATAGTTTCTGAAGATGAGGAGTCCTGGAGCAGTTTATTTGGGTGGTCTGGCTCAAGGTCATTCGTGAGATCACAGTCAAGCTGTCAGCTGCAGCTGCAGTCTTCCGAAGGCTGACCCTGAGCCTTTAAGTGGAAGAGCCACTTCCAGTTTGGCTGTTGGCAACAAGACTCAATTCCTCACTGGCTGTTGACAGAAAGATCTCAATACATGGGTCTCTCCATGGGACTGCTTGGCTCACTCCATGGCAGTTGGCGTTCCTCAGAGTTTGTAATCCAAGCAAGAGAATCTGGAACCTCTGGCTTTCTGTGGCCCGGCTTTATTATAAAACACCCATACTTGTGCCTTGGTGTTATTAATAGGGAAGCAGTACTCCAGCCCACATTGTAGTGGTAAGGAATTAGATTCCAACTCACCATGGCTATATCAAGGAATATGTACGCATACTTTAAATCAAAGAGACATGAAATGTTTTAGGTTGTTTGCTAGCTTGATGGGTCAGTGTTTATTTTATTATACTGCAGTCAAATGGACAAGGGCAAAGCTATACTTAGAACTACATAGAACTTACATTCTGAGATTCAAAACCAAATGTCATATTTGAGATATACTTTTTTCCATGTTTCCTGAAGTTTTTTTAGATCATAATTATAATGTCATATGACTCTTTTTTCCACTAAGAAGAATGTACCTTTGTAAGATCAAAACCCCAAAAATGTGTGCTACTCTATATTCCAAGATTTCTACAAGAGTCTTTACAAAAGAAGAGCTCAAGAAAACTCAACTATGAAGGAAAGGGACAGAAAAGTGTTAAAAGTAGGTGACTGCATCTTTGCACTAACAAATAGCTGCAACTATATGGAAGAATTCCTTGCCCTCTGCTTTTCCTCTCTGCAGCCTTTCACCAAATGATCTCATGAAATTCTACAAAGTTCAAGTTTTCTTTGATAACTGGGGGCTTTTCCTGGTCTTCAGCTGACTCTGGTTGCCTGCTCAACATGTGCAGCAGGAAGTTTAATTGGCTTCTCAAACCCAACATAAATCCAAAGTAGAACATTGTCTTCAAAGTCCTGGAAAACAAGAAAACCAGTGAGATGAGCACAAAGACCTGATACCAAAACCAAGGACAGTACACAGGAAAGAAAAAAAAAAGGAAGGAGGGTGGAAAAAAGGGAGAGAGAAGGGCATGTTATCAAATTAAATCCCCATAAGACCTTGTTATCCTTATTTTACAAATAAAGATATTGAGATTTAGAGAGGTTAGGTAACTTTTCGGTAATTGCCTAAATTACATAACACGTGTATTTATTCCATAAACATTCTCCTAACCTTAAAGAAGCAACCCTGGTACATGGACCGATCCCAGACTCAGGGTCCTGGGTCAGATTCCCGTTAGCTTGCTGTCCATGTCTGTGTGACTTGTATGTAATGCTCGTACCTTGAGTTAAATCCAGATTATGCCATCAGCCTACTGTAAGTGATCTGGAGACATTGTGTACAGTTAAATGGACCATAACGCACAGATGGTAATAGTTACCTCTCTTTAAGAGAAATTTGTGGATTAGAAAATTAATAGTTACAAAAAAGCCTGGAAAATATAGTAAACTACATGATTGCCAAGCATTGTTATTAGCAGCCTAACTAGTTATGGAAAATACTCTTGTATTATTTGTGAGGGAAATACTAAAAAGTGCTCTATCCTTACAAAAATAAAATGAGATCTTAAAATATAGAAGACCAAGCTGGGCACTGGTGGCCCACACCTGTAATCCTAGTTATTTGGGAAGCTGAGATTTGGAGGATAGTGGTTCAAGGTCAACCTGAGCAAACAGTTTACAAGACTCCAGCTCCAAAATAACCAGAGCAAAATGGACTGGAGGTGTATCTCAAGTGGTAGAGCGCCTGCTTTACAAGCACGAAATCCTGAGCATCCCAATCCCAACACATATATATGTATATGTGTATACATATGTGTGTATATAAAGATATGACCAAAAGTATAATTAATCAGTCATGAAGCATCAATCTTTTATGATTTATAGTTAAATCTGAATGGATACTCAAATGACTAGGAATGGTTTATATGCATAAGAGTTTTTAAACAAAGCATATGTTAGAAGTGAACATAGTATCACTGAATTAAAGATGTTAATCCATCTAGAAAACTTTACAAATTTTAGTGGAAGTAGAAAGTGGGTGGTGTGCTGGTAAATGATGAACAACAGCAGTCAGTTTCAAGTTATCAAGGTGTCCTCACTGAACACAAAGTTTGGAAGGGATAAAAGTTAGCATAAACTGGCTCACTGTAGAGAAGGTTAACGTGGGTAGAAGTTATAACAGCCTAAAAATTTCATGTAGGTGGACTGGTAGATGAGGAGCTAATTAAAATATCTTGGTGGGAGCAATGTTAATCTTTATATATTAGTAGAGAAACACAGATGTGATTACAATTGTGGGGGGCAAAAAGATAAGATCTGGAAGAATTAAAGACAATTAATTAGAACTTCCAAATTAAGAAGCCAAAATGCATGAAGAGGAAATTGACCAGGCCACTAAAGAAAAAATAAAGTATGCTAAGCAGTAAACCAAAAGAAAACTACACAAAAAATTAGTTATCACAATAAATATGAAAAGCCTCAATTTCCCCATCAAAATGCTTGTCATATTCAGCTAAACAAAATCTACCTGTAGGTTAAATAAAAATCAGAGTTAAAATAGTGACAAAGTAAGATTGAAAATATGGGTGCAGATAAAGCTAAACGTAGTTAATGCAAACATATAAAGCAAGAGTGGCAGAAGTCAAAATTGAAAGCAAAGCTGGGTGCCAGTGGCTCTTGCCTGTAATCCTAGCTACTTGGGAGGCTGGGATTGGGAGGATTGTGTTTTGAGGCCAGCCTAGGCAAATAGTTCACAAGATCCCATCTTCAAAACAACCAAAACAAAATGAACTGGAGATGTGGCTCAAGTGGTAGAGCACCTGCTTTTTTGGGATGAAGAAGTTCCAATACTGACTAAAGATGACATCATGAGAAAAGTAAATCACAAAATTTTGTGCACCAGGCTATGCACAAATATAGAAGACAAACATAAAATAAAACTCGCTAGGAAATTTGAGGTGAAAATGATAAAATCAGTGGGAAATTTTAATAAACTTCTTTCAGCATGTCAGATAAATAGTCTAAAAATAAACATGCTAATGGATTTGAATAACATAACCCACAAGGTGAAATCAACTGGCATTTATAGAATTTGGATCCTACAAACAGAAAAGATGATCTGAGTTCATAGAACACTTACAAATATGGATTTGGTGATAAAGAGCCTCAATAAATTCATCACAGTTAGGATTTTAAAAGCTACATCTTGATTTGAAAAGACCAGAAATAAGCAATAAAAAGATGGCTAAAAACAACTTGGAAATTAAATAGATACTTGAAACTAAAATGAAATAGAAGGAATGGAAATATTCATTTCATTGTTCTCCTGAGACACTAACTACTTTGACAGTAATACCACAGAAAAGACATATTCTTACCACAAACAAGACAGTAGATGGGAAGGGAGGGTTGTTATAGGGAGCTGAGACCTTTCAGAATTTTCTTGAAGCATGGAAGCAGAAGGTGTCAGCAGTGGCAAATGTTGAAACAATATAGAAGAGACCACAGCTTAGAATATGAGATGGGGTCCAGACAGAGGAGAGACCCTGTCTAACGGCACCAGCAAAGCCTGGTAGAATTGAAATGAGATTTGAAGTAGAAAACACAGCTTAATTAAAGGATTCTATATGGAAAAATTGGCCCCATTCCCTTCTCAGGTACCCAATTCCAATTGGTCAGGAGTTTATATCCCAGGAAAAATAACTAGAGTTTTCTCTTAAAAAAATTGAACAAATTGTTTGGGAAGAGCTAAGACAACCAGTAAGAGAACTGGTCTTTAAGAGGAAAGGTCTCCTTGTTTTGGCATTTTTGTATTTTAGTCTGAAGGTCAACATATTGCTTGCTTGTCCTACAGTGAAACCCACCAGTTAATAAACCCTGTTCAGACAGGCAGGTTCACTAGGAGCTTATTTTTGCTTCATTCTGAGTTGCAATGGGAAAATGAAAGATTCGTAGATATTTGAGGAAAGCTTGTAACATGAACAAGAACAAGAAAAAGAAACAGAAAAAAATGACACTGAAAAAATCAGAAATAATGCAAGAATGGAAGAGAATCAGGAAACAAAACAAAACACAATCTTACCTATCTTGTCTGACACACAGAGAAATTTCTGACTAATAGCCTACAAAGAGTCAAAAATGCCATAAAAAGAGCCAGAGCAAAAAACAGTTTCCAGAAATACAATTTCTCAAAACAGAAAGATACGAATTTTGGGATTGAAAAAATTTACTAGACGCTGAACAAGATCAGTGAAAATAGACAATGATTATATGTGTCATTATAAAATTATGGAACCACAAAGGTAAGAAGGTAACATTAATAGACTATATCAAGCTTATCAGCAACACTGAATGTTTGAAAACAATGCAGTAATTCCTTAAAAACTCTATGGCAAAATTATTTTCATCCCAGAATTTTACATCCAAATTATTCATCAAGTGATAGTCAGAGTAAGCACACAGGCATATGAAAACTCAAAGTTTACATCCCATTGTCTCTTCTTAGGACATACTCCAGAAAAATGAGAATGTACATAAATAAAAAGGAAGGAATGAGATCCTGAAGCAATAGATCCTTGTCTGGAGAGCAATAAATGGAGGCCCCACAGCGGGCCTGCAGACAAACAGTTACAGAATGGATAGAAGGAACAGATACTGTGTTAGAGGCTTGGGAAAAAAGTGGAGGACATAATAAAATCAAGTAATACAGGACAAAAAGGCAATTCAAACAAGAAAAAATCCAAAGTGCAAACTAAAATATAGCATGAAGTTAAGCCACTGCTGGAATATGGGAAAAGTATTCTCTAAATCACCCATAGAGAAGGAAATAAAATCAAATATACCATGTGGCCCAACACAAAATCACATTTGCAAGACATGTTAATGTAAAGGCAGTTGAAATAGTTTCAACTTTTACTTCTTCTTTTTTTTTTTTTTTTTTTTGGTGGGACTGGAGTTTGAACTCTGGGCTTCACACTTGCAAAGCAGGCACTCTACCACTTGAGCCACACCCCCAGTCCCATTTTCAACTTTTAGACTCATTTAATAAACAGAGTACAGATGACTTGTCTCACAACACAACACACGTCATACAAGAAATTGCACAATCCCTACCTTCTAGGATGAAGAACCTTTCATGCTGGTGGGCTCAGGAGAGGGGGAAATCCATGGGCAATGAGTGAAGAGGAGTGAAGACCCTGCCTTGGTCCCTCATGAACCCAGTGGCTTCGCCAGTCTCGCTTTTGGCCTTGGTGGTTGGATGGTGGAGATTATGGAAAGTCAGGTAGACTTAAGATGGAAATCAAAATGGAAAGGACCAGACCGCAGGAAGGAACGGGAGAAAATGAAATGGAGGTATGGCATGTTGATTCAAGAGAGGGCTCCAAGAAGCTCTTCCTGTTTCCCTATATTCTGTAGATCCTGCGTGGTTTCCATGAGGGATGTGTAAGATGGCTACAGATGCCGATGGTGGCTTCCCAAAGGAGTCACTGCAGCAAGAGGGGAAGCAATCTTATAATGGAGTCTGAAGGGAAGACTCCTGAATCAGTGAATCAACAGAAAGTGCAGCTGACCCCGGGGAACGTATCAGGCCTGATGGTTGAAGTAGAGGGTCAACTCACCCAGGGAAGACGGTAAGCTCCCTGTCCACAGTGGCTGAACCATTTTACAACCCTACCAGCAATGTGCAAGAGGTTCAGCTTCTATGCATTCCTATGTAAGCTGGTTAGTTTTCTATTCTTGATAGTAGCCATCGCACTGAGTGTGAAGTGGTATTTTATTATAGTTCTGAGCTGCGTTTTCCCAGTGACTAGTGATATCACTTTTCTTTCACGTGCTTATTGGCAGTTGTATGGTTTTGGAGAAATACCTATTCAAATCCTTTCCCATTTTAAAAGTCAGGTTTATTTTTTGGTGAATTATTGGAGTTATTACACATTCTAGATACCAATCCCTTATCAGATATTGTAATAAACATTTACATTTCCTCTGTGTCTTGCCATGGCTCCATAGCTCCTTTCTCTTAGTGTTGAATAATATTCCATTGTCTGGATGTACCACAGTGTAGTCATGAATTCACCTACTAAAGACATCTTGGTTGCTTCTAAGTTTTGGCAGTTATGAAAAAAACTGCTATAAAATCCATGTGCAGGTTTTTTTGTGTGGACATAAGTTTTCAGCTCCCTCATTGGGTAAATGATTTTCAGATGTTGTCTCTGTTCCCTGGGTTGCCTTTTCAGTCTGTTCGTAGTGTGCTTTGATCCCCTGAAGTTTTTTAATTTTGATGAAGTCCAACTTACACATTTGATCTTTTGTTGCCTGTAGTCCTTAGGTTTTAAATTTTGAATCGAGAGTCTAAGACAACTTCTCCAAAACTTAATAAACAGAAAGAGACACAGTGAAGTTTAATTGGTAAATTGATGATTTGTTTTTGCTTTTTGCTAAGCAAGAATGGGAGGTCTAATGCAAGACAGTATCAATTATAGAAAACAAAAGCTATCACTTTGTAACTCCTGCATGTGTGAATTTTAGTGTATACATTTTTTGTCCCTTACTCAAAGGTATGGTGGGAAATTCAAAGGCAAAATGTAACAAAAACCCAGGAAAATATTCATGAGACTGTGTTCCACACAAGAACCTGGAATGAGCATGTGCTCTGGCATTCTGGAGAGAGTTATATGCAACATCTGTGTGATACCGGGTGAGGATTTGGGACTTAATTAGGTTAGTTTGTTTTTCTTTCTTGAGAGCATGAAGACCATCAGACTGGGAATAGGAAACTCAAAATACAACTTTGGTAAAGATGGGAATTTAAGTTGAAAGTCATTGGCGAGTGCCGGTGGCTCACGCCTTTAATCCTAGCTACTCAAGAGGCAGAGATCAGGAGGATCATGGTTCAAAGCCAGCCTGAGCAAATAGTTCACAAGACCCTATCTCAAAAATACCTAACATGAAAAGGGCTGGTGTAGTGGCTGAAGGTGTAGGCCCTGAGTTCAAGCCCTGGTACCACACACACACACACAAACACACACACACAAAGTCATAAAAGACAAAACAGAGTTTCAGAAGGAATCTAGTCGCTTTCCCACTAGATCCCTTGGACGCTGGTTCATTGACTGAGTATTCTCTTTGTAGCTCGTGTTCCATGAGAACAAGCTGCAGCATTGACAAACTGGCTTTTCCTTCTTTTATTTAAAAACATAAATATTGCATCAGTATTAGGGTAAAACTCAATTATAAAGACAAGCTAGATGAAAAGCTTAAAATAAAAATTCTTGTTATAGTTCTGAAATCAAATGTGGAACAACTGTTTTAATCTCCAAAGCATAGTTGTTCTTGTTTGTTTTTTATTTTTTGACCTAATATATAGCAAATCTCATTTCTGCTCTCTTAGTGCATCTAAGAAGGCTATAAAAATTCCTTTTGGCAGGAAACATCACTCTGTATTTTACTTATTTTTAAATTATGTGCTAGTAATACACTCAGCTATTAATCAATCAATCAATATTTACGAATGCTTGTGACACATAAATTATGCGACACTCCTTATATATCTGCCAATTTAAAATAGATCACAGGCTCTCACATAAATTCTTACAGCACTCACATTGTTTAATGAGTCTTTTCTTAGAAACTACCTTTTATTAGTTGCTATTGCTTGTTTCTAGTTTTGAAAACAGGCTAATTGCTATAGGCTGGATATTTGGATTCCCCAAAATTCATATGTTAAAATCCCTTCCCCCAATGTGATGGTATCAGGAAGTTGGGGCCTTTGGTAGGTGATTAGCTCATGAGGCCAGGCCTCATGAAAAAGACTCCAGAGAACTCTGTCACCCCTTCCACCACATAAGGATACTAGTAGAAGGTAAAAAGGGGACCCTCAGCAGACATGAAATCTGCTGGCAATTTGATCTTGGGCTTCTCAGCCTTTAAAAGTGTGAAAAATAAATTAATGTGTTTATAAGTCACCTCTGCTATGGTACTTTGTTATAGCAGTCCAAACAGACTTTCAGGTTTTTTTGGATAAAGCACCTCAAATGTCAACTTTCAGGACAAATTCCAGTTTAGAACCGTATGCTAAAAATATCCTCAGAGCTATCAGTTCCTTTTATTTATTTTTTTTTTCTGGCATGGCCTTGAATTTTTTTTTTAGTTATTGCTGGGATTGATCCTCTTCTTATATCTGATACTGCTTCCACAGTCCCCATCCCCTTAGCTAAGTTCACCCATATGTCACCTTTTATAAGGTGAATTGTAATAGATACGCACAAACAGAGGTACACATGACTCGTGTACATTCTATCTCATTCTGTTTCATCCTTTTACACTTTTACCCACATGTTTATTTAAGCCTACATCTGCCAAACACATATATTAGACACTGGTTCTTTATAGATTATATACCCTATTTAATTCTCAAAACAAAGTTGCAAGTAGTGACTTGCAAGACACATTCTATTCTTAGTAATTTATTGCTATTGTTTGTAGGTCCCTTGGGTAGGTGGTAATTTTCCTCTGGGCACTTTCCATTCCTCCTGTCACCTTACTGCATCAGCATGGACCTCACTTAGCAGAAAGAATGTATGAATCTCTCCATCTGAAACACTCAGATGGAAAGCCCTTGTTGCTTAGTCTCAGCAGCTGCACTGCCTTGCTTGCAAATTAGGATGTTTGCTTCTGTTCACTGACATTTTGTTCTAACCAGAACATCAGGGATCCAAAGAACTAGGAGACCCAACATGTAAAGTTATAGCCTCTTGATTAGGGTATCATCTTTATCAAAGCATTTCTTATTGTACCACTCTTAACTCTCATTAAATAGGGATCTGTGGCTGTTTATATTGAGTTAATACAGTCAATTCATTTCCTTGTTCAATTAAAAATCTCATGAACTATTTTCTTTTTCTTTTTGGGGAGTTGTGTGGTGGCAGCTATCATATAGCTTTGAATTTTCACTGTATTTTGACATCACGTCCATAACCTTTTGTATAGATTTCTGTCACCACCACTTTCATTTATAGAAAAAAGAAAGCAAAAGAGTTTTCATGTTTTAGGTAAATTAACTGCTAATTCAATGAAATAGCCATACTGTTGTTAAATAATTGGCCTTTTTTAGGAGGGGTACACTCAGGTTAAGACTCTTAAACCTGGTTCTCAAGTCTTCTTTACTGCAGTAACATGCTTTCCAACCTTTGTCTTTTTAAATTCCTCTCTAAGAGCCTTTGTAGACATTTTTCCTTCCCCCACCCCCAGGACATTTATTTATTTATTTATTTATTTTTATTATTCATATGTGCATACAAGGCTTGGGTCATTTCTCCCCCTGCCCCCACCCCCTCCCTTACCACCCACTCCGCCCCTTCCCTCTCCCCCCTACCCCCTCAATACCCAGCAGAAACTATTTTGCCCTTATTTCTAATTTTGTTGTAGAGAGAGTATAAGCAATAATAGGAAGGAACAAGGGTTTTTTCTGGTTGAGATAAGCATAGCTATACAGGGCATTGACTCACATTAATTTCCTGTGCGTGGGTGTTACCTTCCAGGTTAATTCTTTTTGATCTCACCTTTTCTCTAGTTCCTGGTCCCCTTTTCCTATTGGCCTCAGTTGCTTTTAAGGTATCTGCTTTAGTTTCTCTGCGTTAAGGGCAACAAATGCTAGCTAGTTTTTTAGGTGTCTTACCTATCCTCACCCCTTCCTTGTGTGCTCTCGCTTTTATCATGTGCTCAAAGTCCAATCCCCTTGTTGTGTTTGCCCTTGATCTAAAGTCCACATATGAGGGAGAACATACGATTTTTGGTCTTTTGGGCCAGGCTAACCTCACTCAGAATGATGTTCTCCAATTCCATCCATTTACCAGCGAATGATAACATTTCATTCTTCTTCATGGCTGCATAAAATTCCATTTTAAATACCAAAAAAGATTGTGTATCTGTTTATGTACTGTAGGCCTTTGGTAAGGGGCTGCAAAGTACTGTGAACCTATGTTGTTCTCATCCAGCATCTGTGCATAGGCCACCAAGTTAATTCTTTAACATTGTGGTTAGATGTTGGAAAATTCTCAAACATTTTTTCTGGTCGTTGCTCTTTCTGAATAGGAAAGGAGAGGCAAACACTCATTGTTTCTCCTTCCATTTCAAGACTGTATCAGTCACATCCTAGTTTACACAAAACATAAACTCATTCTTAAAGACATGTGGGTTATCAGGAATCTCAGATCACAGTCCAGATGTGGAAGAGGACTAATTTTCTTCATTTTTCTTTAATGGAACTTTATTTCTACCTCTAATACTGCTGGATGGTAGAAATTTACTATCAGACAATTAAGGATTCTCTTTTCCCCTTTCTCTGGAGTTTTGTTTCAACTCCAAATAAGCTAACACAGCTTGTGGTCCTCCCAAAAGGACAGGGTTCCGAGAGCTTCTGACGGCCACACATGGAGCACGTGGAGGTATCTGGAGGGTAGTGAGCCTGGACAGGGCATAATGCTCCACCCCATTTCCTAAACCTTGCCCGGTGCATCCCCTCCATCTGGCTGTTACTTGTATCTGTTGTCATATCCTTTATAATAAATGGGTCCATATTAATCTTTCTGGAAGCTGACATCATGTATGTGAGAAACAGTTCAAATACACTTTGACTTGATGATCCTTTCTTTTTTTTTGAGGGGAGAACCAAAAAGAAACCATCAACCATGGACAAAGACTAACAAAGAATATCAACATAGGATTTAAATAGTGAACAAAATCAGAGACTGCATATTCTTTCAATTAAGGGTGGTTAAATTTTGACAGAGTCACAGAACAGAATCATAGAGATCCACCTAATTATCTTCAAATTACATAATGTGGGAAAGTGTTGTGACAAGTGAAAAAGTCAGATTACAAGATTCACCAGTATAATTTCACTTTGCTTTAACTAAGACTAGTAAGAAATATACCAGTGCTAGCAGCTATGGTTCCTGTTTCCTAACTTTTCTATAATAAGCATGTACTACCTTTATAGTCAGATATAAATAAGCACCATAAAAGGAAAGTAATTCCATCTGAACCAAATATAGACTTGAATTTAAACTGTTGCTTATGAAAATTAATGTCAAAACACTTGGCACAGTTGCATCCTAACAAAGGCTCGGCAGTTGAGAGGATAAAAATAAACTTACAAATACATAGTAGAGAAGAAAAAGGGCCACATTTATTCTCAAAGTTGTTTTTCCAGTTGGTGTAATCCTACTCTAGAGCCCTTTATGGTCAGCCCCTGGCTTTGACCTTGTAGCACCCAAACACTGTTCTTTCCCAGAGGTTTTCAGGTTACTGTGATTGTAGGAGTGGGAGAAGGTGTAAGGATCAATGCTTCACTGAGCACTGTCAGGTACCATATCTGGCACTTTAATTCTCACATTTTACCAGATGAGGTAATTGAGGCTTAGAGCTGTGCTTCTCAAAATTCTGTGAGTCACCTGGGGATCTTAAACTGCAGATTCTGAATCAGCAGTGTGGGGAGAGCCTGGAGGTTCTTTATTTCTTTTCTTCTTTTTCTGTCTCCTTCCTTCCTCCCTCCCTCCCTCCCTCCCTCCATCCCTTCCTCCCTTCCTTCCTTTCTTCCCTTCCACCCTTCTTGACTCCCTTCCCTTCTACCCTTCCTTCCTTTCTTTTCTTTCTTTCAGGAAGATTTATTTTAGCTGTTTTAGCTCAAGACTTCAGAGCCATGTGGCTTGGCCCCATGGCTTACATACAATATCATGGTGATGGGGGAGCATGTAGCACGGGAGAGCTGTTCACCTCATGGTAGACAAGAGCAGTAAGAGTGGAGAGTTTGGGGAACTTGGTATAACCTTCAAAGGCATGGCCTCAGAGACCTACTTCCTCCAGCTATGCCTCACCTCCTAAAGTTTCCACACCTTCCAAAGTAGAACTGCCAGCTAGGGTCCAACCATTCAAGCATGCTCCTGTGAGGGACATTTCATTTCCAAGCCATAACATTCTGCTCCCGGCCCCTATAGGCTCACAGTCATCTTACAATGCAGAATGCACTTAGTCCATCTCCAAGAGTCCCCAAAGTTATAACACTTCCACTATTGTTCAAAAGTCCAAGTTCAAAGTCTCCTCCGAGACTCAAGGTAAACTCTTAACTGGGAGCCCCTGTAGAAAAACAAAATAAAGCAAAACAAAAACAACAGTTACATACTCCTGACATATGGTGCCACTGAGAAAATACTCCCATTAGAAAGGGAAGAGTAAGAGGATAGCAAGGAAGGATCAGGCCAAAGCAAAACAGAAACCCAGCAGGTCAAACATTAAATTCTGTAGCTCCATGTCTGGCATCCGGGACACATGGTGTTGTGATGTGAGCTCCAGGGGCTTGAAGAGCTCTGGCCTGTGGCCTTGCTGTTTGTAGCCTCCATGTCCTCTCTCGAGGCTGCTCTGCAGTTTTCCTAGGCAGATGTTGCTCGTCCCTGGCATCTCCAACATTCCGGGTCTCTGTAGCAGCTTGCAGGTTCTGCAGTTCTAACAGGCTCCCAGGTGATCCCTGTGCTGCTGCTCCATAGACAACACTTCTCAGAAGCAAAGACTTCCAGAGGGAAGGGCTGTTGTCCAAAGGCACACAGCTTGTGAAAAATGGGCATGGGAGTCACCTTCTACTTTTTCAACTGTTGTTAAATAAAGTGTAATGACTTTGAAAGAGGGAAATGTAAAACAGGAATTCCCTAAGGGAATTCCCACTCATCTCCCACAAACATCTTCACATTTTATTTTGTTTTGTTTGACTGAAGATAATGCTTAGACCTAGAAAGTCTTTGTATTCTAACTGTATCTTTTTGAGGTACCTCAATGCTTTGTTAGAGTTTTCTCTCCCTCTTTTCTCAGCTGTACAGCAGCAGGAGCCCCCCCAAGTCCAGTTTAGCTTTGCTTTCTTCCCTTAGATCTCTGATTCCTACAGTTCTCATAAGGAATTGTAATTTATTTGCCTCCTCATGGTTTAGTTACCTTCAGCACTCATTCAGTCAGGACTTTTGTTCTCCAACCAAGACATTGAGTTTAAAAATTTTTGCTTATATCAATTTATAATCAATTTAGTTGGCAGTACCTACACTGAGACAGAAAGGGGACCTCTCTGGGAACAAGTGGTAATCTTCTCCTTCTACAGGAACCAGAAGTAACTCAGCCTACCACAATTTCTCTCCTCTAGTCTGCTGAGGTCTGAGCCTTCCCACCCCCCCACCACCACCAGTTGTAGCATATACTTTACACACAAACAGACCTCTGCTTGCCTGGCCCCCTCCAGGAATAGGAAATTTGGAGTCTTTATCCCAGTCCTTTCTGTTCTTCCTCAAATCCACAAGGAGCAAAGACCTTGACTCTCAGGTTGGAACATGCTCTTCGGGTTCTACCAGCAGCATCACTTTGTTTATTGTGCTTCCAAAGGAGAAAATTAGAGGAATGGCTCAGGGACATGTACTCAGAGCTCCATCTTCAGATGTAATTTTTGGTAGCAAAATGATTGAATATGTTAGGGACCACAGTCTGGTGCTATTTTATGAGTATCATCAGACCAAAGCAACAATAGGCACAGTATTTATCATGACCTCAAGAATTACAAGGTATTACCTCCTGCTAATCAGCAATATCACTGGCAGGTAAACCAGGGAGGAACACCACTCACAAACAGGCCTCTAACAATGACACTGACTGTACAGTGTTGGTGATTTGCTTACACTGTGATCTCTAGCACATTGGTCAGGGATGGACAAGTCTGACCAAATGAGCAGTTTATCAGTTTCACAGCCATCAGGGTCTCACATATAAGACAGCTGTTACCCATGATGTAGACTTTACCCCAGGGCTAAAACTTAAGTGCAGTAAAAATTGCCTCCCAGAATCACATTTTTTGAAGATGTATGTCCAGTTTCCCTTCCCTCAATATCCAAACTTCCTATATTAGGTTGATAAAAATTGTAGTTATTAACTATTCACTGGAAATCAGTTTTCAGATGGGAGAGGCATAGTTCACAAAATACCCAATGAAAGCTTCCTTTTTTATCAGCCTTTAAATAAGAAAAATTATTCACTGGTCAACTGTATTGGTGATTTATTTTTTCTATTAATGATCAGTGTTGACATTAATATCATTCCAGACTAAATAACCAAGCTACATGTCTTTTTTCAAAAACACTAGTAAACATGAATAGCTACAGTTGTAACACTGCAGAGTAGAGAGACATGATGTCAGTAAAACCCAATGTCTAGCTAAACTAGTGTATGATTCTAACCAGTATCTAGAGGAACAGTTGCATCATCACTCAGTCTAAAGCCACTTCACGTCAAACCCAATATATGAATGTGCCTGGCAGCAGATAAATGGAAACCTAGGTTCATGCTCCATTAAGCTTAATTCACTCCAGAGCTCACCACTTCCCAGGGTACCTAGTGTTCAGTCAGGTAATAACCAGAAGTTTAAGTTTCTGCCAGTTCACTGAAAAATAGATTTTTGTGAAATTTAGGGCTGCCAGCTACCAATGAATAAAATGAGCACCCCCACCTCAACCAGGTTTGGAAATTCCCTGGTCAACTCTGGACTGCAAAGTTGGGGCCTTTAAGGAACCACCAGGGTACACTGGCTACCAATCAGGTGAGAGTAATCTATAATATTGCAGCAATTTACATCCTAACAAGACCAGTCTACATTTCAACTGAAACCTCAAGGAGAGTCTATTATCTCAAGGAGTGTGACCAACCCTGATAGAGATCCTGATGAGTCTCCAAAGAGGATGTTACCCTTTGTCTCTGATGCATGAGGAGTTCTAAGTAAGGCTGTGGTTTTTCCATTTTCTCTGATAGTTTCTAGATGTTAGCTCAATTCTGAATTATAAAAGCCATGTTGAGTGTACCACTGATGGTATCTGAATGATTGGAAACACTTCCTGCAGGATGTAAGAAACCAGAATGATTCAGGAAGAGGGTTGCAGAAGAGAAGAAGGGATAAGGTTTAGGGAACTGGAGGGTTGGTTGCCACACCAACCCTCGTCAAGGCAGAAAAGCAGAAATAGCCTGAAACCACATAATGGTTCTTAATTACAAAAATACTGAGTGAAATCCAGAGGTACAACAGGGAGGCCTAGAAGTCTTTTCCCTTGGCCTCAAGGACAAGCTTTCAGGGCTGATAAAACAACCAAATACCCAAGAGCATCAGCTGATAAAACAACCAAAGGCCCAAGAGCAAGATCCTCACCAGCTTTTGCAATCCATAGATAGCTTTAGTTTCTTAGCAGCATCCTAGATCTGGCACTGGAAAAATACATGAAGTATTCTCATCCAAAATACAGGAATGCTAACTCATTTTTCCTCACTTGGAGGACTATATATAGGAAACATACCTTTCACTCTCACTCAAAGCATCCAATCCTTGTATTTGCTTCACTTTCATCCAGTAGAAGAGGTAAATTAAACATTATTAGTGACATAGGGAGCTTGAATTTGAATCTTGTTGTAATATGAGACATCTCCAAACCTGGATGGAGGTTTTCAGCCTGAAACTGTAAACCAACTTCAGGCTTCTGTTCTAGAATGATTAGCTTTAAAAAAAACCATTTTTGTAAGTTCTACTACATATTCATGTTGATAATGGTAATCTTCCTATCCTTAATAGTATAGTCACACTTATATTTTAGTATTTATATACTTTTAGAAAATAACCCTGTCCACACACACATACTGTTTTACTTCCCTTCTCCAACTGTCAGTTGCTGTGCTCCAATCTTCTAACTCTTGGATCTGGTTGAAAGAATAATGGTCTAGGACAGAAATGGTTCAATTTTTCCCTTTAAGTAAATTTTGGGTTGAAGGTTTAAGTTTATACTGAGTAGGCTTTATTGCCCTTTTTTTCCTCACATTGATACTCATTACAGCAGTTAAACTGGTTACCTTTTTTAGACTGTAAGTCCCTTAAGAGAAGAAATTAGAGTTATCTTAATCACCAGTGTCCCCAGATCTAGAATATAAATAACAGTTGCCTGACTGAAGAGGCTATTTGCCAAGGATATGTAAAATCATTTTATGTCAGGCCATTCAAAAAATGGCACTTCTTCAGACTCTCATCAGCCACTGACAAGAATTCCCTTGACTGGGAATATATTACTTTAAAATTCAAGAACAACAACAACGAAAATCAATGAAGTTTCTGCATTTTAGTTTACTGGGATTTTGCTGCCAGTTGTTTCTAGAGATATCATTTTGACAACTCAGAATGCCAATACTTGGAGATAAGTTGCTCTGTTTTTTAGCGTTCATGGGCACTCTAGCATTGTTCACCCAAAGAACCCACTTCTCAGAAATGGACCTTTAACCATGTACTACAAAACAAATATTTGTTGGTGAGTTGAGTTTTTTCCATTTTTTCCAACCTGTTTTGATCTTAATTGCCAAATGTAATTAATAAAGTAACGGGGTTGTCCTTTATCTCAGTCACTCATGTCAGTCTCACCAGCCCTTAGGTAAATCGACTCCTTGCTTGGTGGTCTTAATTTTACTGTCACAGAAAAGCCCTGTATCTTCCTGAAACATTAAAAATTAAATTCTGTAGTTGTGTAGTGGTCAAGAGATTAAATAATAGCTAGACTACCATGTTCTCAGCCCTGACCCTGACTGCACTAATGCTGAGATTCTGTAAATTACTCAAGCTCTCTATTCTTAGTTCATCATCTATAAAGTAGCGGGAATAAGAGTACCCACCTCACAAGGTCATAACGAGGTTTAAATGAGTTGATTCCTACATGACATTTAGAAGAGTGTCAACAAATGTTGGTTATTATTTTTGCATTGTCAAAATATTTTAGAAAACCTATGGGCGTAGCTCAGTGGTGGAGCACTTGCCTACCATATATGAGGCCCTTGGTTCAATCCCCAGCATCCCCCCTCAAAAAATTAGGAAAATGAAGACACTGCTAGTTTTACCAATTTCTTTGAAAATATTTGTTCAAACTACTAATCTCACTGGGAATTCTGCATTCTAGGACCCCAAAATGACAAGTCTAACTTTACATAAAAACGAGCTCTAATAACATGAGATAATGGGCAAGAATTGAAGTATTGAGCTCCTCCTGTTACTAAACCTACAACTTACACAATGCCTCCACAACTGGACCTCTCACTGTGTTGCCTGTCTTCATCAAGACATCCTTACACATTAGAAGGTTGAGACCACAGATTGAGTGCATAAGTAGCTAGCTGTAAAGAGACAGGACCCACACACTCTTGTTCAAGCTTCCAAATTTATCAAATAGCAAATGTTTCAGGAAATATTTATTTAGCACTGTCACTCTGCAGACATCAGAGGTGTCTATGCTGATCACCCATATTTTAAGAGACTGAAAACAGATCGTCTTTGGTGACATTCTCTATAGAACTGGAGCTATTGAGCTAGCATTACTTTCTACCACTTAGATGGGCTCAGCCAAAGACATGTTGTAACCCCAGCAGGGAGCCAAGGCTGAAAAGGAGAAATCTGGGACTGACAAGACTGGGTGATTCAAGGTGGAGGTAATACCAATGCAGAATGATGGCCAAATACTGTTTTAAATACTGCAGCAAGAAGACTCCCAACTCATGGCCTTGCTTTTGTATATAAAAGTCATTTTCTCCTTGAAGAATACAAGCAATACATAGGAAAAGAGGAGTAGCAGTGTTAGATGGAGAATGCATATTTATCTTGTTTTTTGTTTGTTTGCTTTTTCTTAACTCAAGGCCTACACCTTGAACCACTCCACCAGTCCTTTTTTTGTGAAGGATTTTTTCAAGATAGGGTCTCACGAACTATAGTTTTGAGCCACCATCCTCCTGATCTCTGCTGCCCACGTAGCTAGGATTACAGGCATGAGCCTCCAGCACCCAGCTTCTTGTTTTTATTTGCTGTACTGCAACCAAGTGAAGTGAGGGATCTGGGCCGATCATGGCTCTCTAGATACCCTCAATTTTCATTGGAAAATTCTAAGCTCTGCATATGATCATGTGTTGATCTCTAACAAGAAATATATCCCCTGAGTTTATCATTAGTTCACATAAGCAGCATCTCAGAATTTAAAATGCTTTATATCATTACAGCCTATAATTCTATTAGCAGACCCCAGTCTTAGAGGAGTGGTGAGTGAGTGAATCACAATAGATTTTCAAATGCCAAGAAAGATCCTGGAGCCCATGATTAAAGGATGAAAGTAGAGCCCGAAGTGAAGAAAAGATCACCGAAGGCAGAAAGTGAATCTCAAGCTCCCTGTTCAGTTTTCAAAACCTCCCGTCAGCCCTGCTTGTGGCCACTCTGGTACCCATGCTCAAAGCAAAATCACCTCTGGACTTCTCACTGGCAGGTTAAGACAGGGTTAAATTCCAGTTTAGTCAAAGGAAGGTATTGTTCTGACTCAGGCATTGTTCTCCACCTGTCATACTAGTGAAGGTTTTATCTATAAACTTTTAGCTACTGCTGTTAAAATTTGAAGTTGAAAGATGTGTGAAAATCTTTGACAGAACATTTAACATGCTGACTTCTTTCACCCTCTCCTTCCGTGTTTTTTGACCCAGTCTGTTTTATTTTATTTTATTTTATTTTTTGATACCCATTGCCTTTTCCAATTCAGTTTCTCCAGGGACACTTTCTTGTTCTAATACAGCAGCATTCTCAAGAAATATATAAGGGATGAATTCAAGTATGATATATTTGATATGTTGTAAGAACTTTGGTAAATGCCACAATGTACCCCCAGCATAACATTAAAAAAGAATATGTAAGTTATCAGAAGATCTTACTATTTATTGGTCATAGCCTAAACTATCTTATTTATTTTTAATGTCTCAATAGATTATTTCAAAGGAGCAGCAAAAAGCATGGAAGCCAAAAAAAATGTTAAGTCAAGTCTGGTGAAGGAAGGACAGAAGGAAGGAAGAAAGAAAGGAAGGAAGGAAGGGAGAATTTAAACAATTTGCCACAACTGGCTTTTTTAACAGTTCTTTGTTTTAAATGTAATAAATCAGTCCCTCAGAGTCCTTACAACTTTGATCCTAAATGTCTAAGCAATGTGGGAATTAGAGAGAGGAAATGACACTGAAGAGAAAGCTAGTCATAAGAAACAGTCACTTTCTAGATTTTGTTATCCAGAACCCATGGCGCTGTCCTGTCCTTTCAGTGTAGTGAAAAAATAACTCAATGTCTAGGCTGGGTCGTGTCTGTCCTAAACACCATCAGTCCTCTCTGCAAGGGGACTGATGACTGTTCTATAGCTTATGCAGCTGTTCTTTTTTTATTTTATTTTATTCATATGTGCATACAATGCTTGGGTCATTTCTCTCCCTGCCCCCACCCCCTCCCTTACCACCCATCCCCCTTTCTCTCTCCCCCCACCCCCTTGATACCCAGCAGAAACTATTTTGCCCTTATCTCTAATTTTGTTGACGAGAGAGTATAAGCAATAATAGGAAGGAACAAGGGTTTTGCTAGTTGAGATAAGGATAGCTATACAGAGAGTTGACTCACATTAATTTCCTGTGCGTGTGTGTTACCTTCTAGGTTAATTCTTTTTGATCTAACCTTTTCTCCAGTTCCTGATCCCCTTCTCCTATTGGCCTCAGTTGCCTTTAAGGTATCTTATGCAGCTGTTCTTAAACTGCCTAAAGACCAGGATTTGGGGCAGACCGATTTACATACAGAAATATACACCTATATCCATGAGTATATTTACACATATGTGGAAAGAAAGAGATGACATTATGTAAAAAGATGCAACTTGGGTACCTGTTAAGATGTGCAATATGAGAGTACAGTGTCCCCTTGATGAGGTCTTTCCTCATGAAGAGAAGCACTCGTGTTGGTGTGCACTTGTCATCCCAGCTATGGTGGGAAGCACAAAACAGGAGGATCATGGTCTAGGCAGCCTGGGCAAAAAAATGAGACCCTGTCTCCCAATAACCAGAGCAAAAAGGGCTGGAGGCTTAGTGCAAGCAGTAGAGCACCTGCCTGGCAAGTGTGAAGCGCTGAGTTCAGTACCACAAAAAAAGCTAATAAGTTCAGTAAAGTTTCAGGATACAAAAATTAATATACAAAAATCAGTTGTGTGTTTCTATACACTAACAATGAACTATCCGAAAAGAAAATTTGGAAAATTTAGTGCTATTTGTAATAGCACCAAAAAAGATTATTCTTAGGCCTAACTAATAAGGTGAACCATATGTACTAAACACCACAAAATACTGATGAAAGAAATTTAAAAAGAAAAAAAAGGAATGGAAAGACATTTTATGTTAATGAATTAGAAGACTTAATATTGCAAAAATGTTCACACTACCCAAGGCAATCTACAGATTCAGTAAAATTCCTATCAAAATCACAATAGCATCTTTTATATAAATAGAAAGAAAACAATTCTACAATTCATATGGAACCACAAAGGACCCTGAATAATCAAATCAATCCTAAGAGAGAAGAACAAAGCTGGATGCATCATACTTTTTCAAAATCTATTATAAAGTTACAATGATTAAAACCCAATAGCACTGGCAGAAAGACAGACATATAGATCAATAGAACAGAACAGAAAGCCAAGAAAAAAATCTATACATGTATGCTCAACTCAATTTCCATAAGGGTGACAAGAATACACATTGAGAAAGGGTTGGTGTCTTCAAAAAATGGTGCTGGAAACTGTATATGCACAGGTACAGCAGGAAATTGGACCCATATTCTATAGCATACCCCAAAATCAAGTCAAATGGATTAAAAACATAAACAATAAGATCTAAAACCATTAAACTCCTAGAAGTGTCAAAAACAAAAATAAATAAATAAATAAACTCCTAGAAAAAAAAATAGGGGAAAGATTTATGACATTTGTATTGGTAATGATTTCTTTGATATGACACAAAAACCACAGACAGCAAAAGCAAAAATTGATAAATGGAACTACATCAAACTAAACAGCTTCTGCCCAGCAAAAAAAAAAAAATGAACAGAATAAAAGGCAACTTACAGAATAAAAGACAATATTTTTGACCCATGTATCTGTGATACTAGGTTAAATTTCAAAATATATAATGTTCTCTTTGTACTACTAAATAGCAAAAAAGAAAAAAACTAATAACCTGATTTTAAAATGGACTAAAGAGTTGAATAGACAATTATCAAAAGAAGACACACAAATGACCAACAGGTCTATGAGATATTCTCAGTGTCATTAATCACCATGGAAATGCAGGCACCACAATGAGGTACCTCCTCACACCCGCTAGGATTACTACTATTAAAACGAAAGGAAAAAAAAACAAAGTGTTGGTGATAAGGTGCAGAAACTGGAATTCTCCTATACTATTGGTGGTATTGAAAAATAGTATAACCACTATGGAAAACAGTATGGCAGTTCCTCAAAAAATGAAAAAACTAGAACTACCATAGGATTCAGAAATCCCACTTCTGGCTATTTATTCCAAAGAATGGAAATCAAGATCCCAAAGATTCCTGAGCCCCGCTGTGTTCAGCACTATTTGCAGTAACTTAATGTAAGAAGAACACAAAGTACATTATAATATCCATTATGGTGCATGGAAACATCACAATAAATCCCGTTGTATATTTTTTTAAATAACTTAAAAATCTTTTTTTAAAGCTGTCTATGTACAAACGCATGATTAAAGAAAACATGTATCTCCATACAATGGAACATTATTCATCCTTTAAATGGAAGGAGATTCTGCAACATATGGCAATACAGATGAGCAGTAGGACATTATACTAAATGAAGTAAGTCAGTCACAGGAAGACAAATACTGATCTCTAAAATAACTTAAGAGTGAGTCACAGGATGGAGCAGTGACTGCCAGGGGTTAGGGTGAGGGAGAGTTGGGGAGTTGCTGGCCAACTGGTATGAAGTTCAGTTACACAGATGAAGGCACTCTTAGGACCTGAAGAATGACATTGTGCTTATAGTTAGCAATATCGTATTGAACCCTTAAAATTTTATGTAGAAGGTAGATCTAGTGTTAAGTGTTCTGACCACAAAAAAAATTAAAATTAAGGGGAAAGACACTATATTGGTGCCACATTCCATTTTAAGAAAGTGGCTAGAATACCCATTTATGCTTCCAGAGGGTCTTTGGGGCTTAGAAGAGTTTTTCCTCACTGAAAAGGAATTAAAAATTAAATTAAATTGGTCCTAAGGTCAGCCTTTGCATTGACAAATTGACGTTCTGGTAGCCAGATTTGCACGGTGACTTTCCCTGCTTCTCATGGTTAGGTCAGGGTGGAGAGTGAGGGTGCCACCCTCTTTCCACCTGCTGTGCATGAAGACGTTTAGTCAGTCAGCTCCTGAATTACTTTTACAAGCACAATTATTCCCCTTAATATGTGTATGGAACATAAAGTGAATACAAATTCAGCACTAAATATTAATGAAGTAAGGTAAATAGATAATCCTGTTAAAGCTGATTTGCTGGAATGCTGGTATTAGATGCACAACACAGGGTCCTGTCCATATGCCCATAGAGAGGAATGATCTTTTCTCCTCTTCGGATTCATGTCCTTATGGACCAAGGCAATAGACTAGAGAGCCCAGAAATAAATCTAAATGTACGTGGTCAGTGAATTTTCACCAAGAGTGCCAAAAACACAATTGGGAAAAATTGGTCTCTCTAATAAATGGGCTGGGAAAATTGAATTTCTATGTGCAAAAGTGTGAAATTGGGCTCTTATCTTACCCTACACACAAAGACCAGCTCAAAACAGGTCCTGTCTGGGGGGCTGGTACCAGTGGCGGAGGGGGAGGACATAAGGAGAGAGTTAAGAGAGTGAATATGGCATCGGCCTTGACCATGAATCTTGACTCCCACACCAAAACTGAGGTTATGAAAACAAAATTTCAAAGACAGAAATATATCAAACTAAAAAGCCTCTGTACAGCAAAGGGAAAAATGAACAAAATGAAAAGGCACTCTACACACTGAGGGAAAACTTTGCAAACAATATATGCAATCAGATATGGAGCTAATAGCCAAAGAACTTCTACAACTCAACAGCAAAAACATACCCATATAGTCCAATTTAAAATTGGCAGAGAGCTTAAATAGGCATTTTTCCAAAATGACATGAAAATGACCAAGAAGTTCGTGAAAAGGTACTCAACATAACTGATCATCAGGGAGATGCAAACCAAACCCGCTATAAGCCAACACCTCACACGTGGTAGGGTAGCTGCTGTCTAAACACAGGAGACAGTGGGGTGTGGCTCAGTGGTAGAGTGGTAGAGTGATAGAGGAACTTGTCTAGCATGTACAAGACTCGGGGTTCAATCCCCAGCACCACACACATGCACGCACATAGACACACACACATACCTACATGCACACATATACACACACACAAGACAAGAAATAGCAAGTGCTGGTGAAAGCGTGGCAGAAAATGAACCCTTGTGCACTGTTGGGGGGATGTAGATTGGTGCAGCAATTGGGGAAAACAGTTTGGAGCTGCCTAAGGAAATTAAAACTAGAACTATATATGACCCAGCCATCCCTCCTCTGGACACATACTCAAAAGAGATGAAATAGCCACCTGGTAAAGATATGTGCACTCCCTTGTAAAGATAGTGACAGCACCACTCATAGTAGCCAAGATATGGAAACAGCAGTGGGTGTCCATCAATGGATGAATGGAAAAAGAAACTGTGGTGTATTACACAATGGAATATTACTTGGCCTTAAAAAGGGGAGAAAGATCCTGCCATTTGTCACAACATGAATGGACCTGAAGGACATTATTATAAGTGAAAAATCCAGACACAGAAAGAAAACTATTGTGCGATCACATTGCCGTGTTTTGTTTTGTCTTTTGAGACAGAGACTCACTGTGTAGCCCAGGCTGGCCTCAGACTCACAGTCCTCCTGCCTCACCTCCCAAGTGCTGTGCTTTACAGGCATGTGCCACCACCTCTGGCTCCACAACCTCACTTTCATGCAGAATCTCTAAATAGCCAAACATGCAGAGGTAGAGATTAAAACAGTAGTAATCTGAGTGGGGGCTGGGGAGAAAGTGGGGCGATTAGGTCAAAGGATACAAAATAGCAAATGCGTAAGATGAAAAGTGAAAAGGTCTAAAGTAGGGCCCAGGACCACTGTTGATTGCACTGTGCTGTGTTCAGGACTTTTGCTAAATGAGTGCTTGCAGCTGCTCTGGCCTCAGTGGGCAGATGGGTGAGCACGTGACCTCTGCACTTGTTCCACTATGGAAACCATTTTACACTATGTGCGGGATATTCTGGCATCATTTGTTTACCTTCAATAGACACAATGAAGTTTTTTTTTTTAATCTTCACTCTGGAATGCAATACATTAGTTCAGGAAAGTATGCCTAAGTCAAAGTCTCTCCTGCAAATATCAGATATGCTTGTGACCTGCCAGTATGTATAGTTTTTTGTTTATTAAAATATTCATTAAAACAGTGTTTATTGAAACCCAAAATTATTTAAAAGGAATAGCTTCATAAAACTTAACTAAAATGTAACTGATTCATGTCTTTATTTTGATCCAAAGCAAAAATTAATCTACATACAAGTATCCAGAAATATGAATTAATAAAGTACACACATATAATCATAAAAGGAATATAAGTCTTTTGAGAACATATTAAATATGGGCCAGATGCAGTGGTTCACTTCTGCAATCCCAGCTACTGAAGAGGTGGAAATCTGGAGGATCATGGTTTGAGATCAGCCCAGAGAAAAGTTAGAGACCCAATCTTAACCAATATACTTGATGTGGTGGTTCATGTCTGTAATCCCAGCTATGAGGGAGACTTTAAGTAGGAGGATCGCAGTTTGAGGTCAGCTGGGATTAAACTGTGAGGTCCAACCTGAATAATATCAAAGTGACAAAGAGCTGGGGCACAGCTCAAGTGATAAGAGTGCCTGCCCTGCAAGCACAGTGCCCCAATTTCAAATCTCAGTACTGTAAAAAAAAAAAAAAAAAAGAAAAAAAAATATATATAATGTAATGTTTGGATAATACATAGCCAACTTAAAATATCATGTTAAAAAATCAAGCCAAAAACAGATGGGTTTCTCTCAAAATGTGTATAAAACCAAATACATATGTTTATACATATATTTATACAATAAAACCTCTTTGACTCCCGTTCCACACACTTAGAATTTATCATTAACCTAATTTCTTGGCTCTATATAGAAGATGAAATTCCGATTGGGTAGAACACTAGTGTACACAAAGCAATAACTTTACATGTACAGCTAAGAGCTTTTAGGTGTCACTTTAGTAGTTCTGTACTCCAAGACTAAACGGCTAGTTACCAGTGACGCACGCACCCCTCAAGGCTCTCTACGGGTTCTCAGTGCTGAAATCTCCACCATGACTCACGCACCTCCTCTTGTGCATACTGTATAGAAGATTACAGCTCAGAAGGGTTCAGATCCTGGTTCTGCTGCTAGTGGGCATTGCATGACCTGAGTAAGCTGTTTGAAGTTTCTGTGCCTTAGTTTATTCATCTATAAAAATAATAATGTCAAAGTCAGCAGAGAAACAGGGAATGGCAACCTTCCACTCCTCTCCAGAGCTCTGAGCCAACTGAGAGATGGTGGAGGGCTGGCAGATAGACACCAAAGTAGCGCTTAGTATAAGAAAGGATTGTAGGAAAGTCTAGGCAGGTGTGTTAGCCAAAAGGACCTCTTTATCTGCTCTCCCAGAATTAGACAGACTTCGCTTCCTAGCCTTGGGATGTGCTAAGGTTTGGATATGGTGAGCCCCAGGGGTCCATGGATTGGAGGTTTGGTCCCCAGTGCAGCAACGTAGGAAGTGGTGGCACCTCTAAGACATGGGACCTACTGGAGGATCCTTAGGTCATAAGGGTGCTGCCCCCAGAAGGGAATGCTGGTCTCCTGGAGTAAGTGCTCCCAAAACCAAATTGTCAAAGCCTGAGCCTCTCTCCAGCCTCCTGTCCTTGTGACTGTCACCATGCCATCCGTTCTCAGGCCCTCAACAGAGGCTGAACCAACAGAGCCATCCAAGACTGTGAAAGTTTCCGGAACTTGATGTAAATAACCTCTTTCCTCCAAAAGTAGCCTGCCTCGGGTGCTTCATGATAGTAATGCCAAACCGATTCATGTAGAATGCATCTGAAAAGCAGGGCTGTCTGTATAAAAACACACGACCCAGCGATTATAGGGCGTGCTTTGGGTGGACAAACAACTCTAAGGTGAGGCAGGAAGGGGCTGGGCAGGTATGCCCAGTACCTGTCCCCAGGTGTCCACAGGTGGGTAAATGACCACGCCTCTATGGAGAGGGATAGGAAGGGGGAATCGGAGCCGAGGGTACTTATGGAAAAACCCCTGTCCGTGGAAACTGACAGTCAGGAAGACGCGTTCTGTGTTTCCGTTAGCTTCATTTCAGAGCTAAGGGCAAGGTGCAGGTAAAGTGTGCCCCGCTCGGGGGAAGCATTCAACAAATATTAACTATTTCTGTGATGGGACTGTGTTTAGTAATGATGCCATGTTCCACTTTCAAGGATTTGGACCGGTGAGGTATATCCAATATCAGCTACTGGTGCACTGGTGACAAAACTACAGTTTTTACAGTCTAAATTCTGAACTGTAGCAAATTAACAAGTGATATTGCACAAATAAGTATTTTTCCTCTTCTTCATATCACATTCTATAAAAAGATTTCTCCACTAACTAGATAGCTCCAACCTGAGTATCTGCGTACAGCCACTCAGCACCATACCCAGATGCACGTGAGTCTCTTTATTCCGGCAAATTGGGGTTAAGTAGCTTGGACAAGTAGGAAGCTTTCCTATCATCAGACATGACTTTCTAACTCCTCTTTTGAGGGCCCAGCATTCGTTTATATTTTCTTTTAACCCTCACCATTCTAAGGGACGTTATATGATTCATGTTAGGACCCCAAGTTAAGCGCCCATAAAATTACATTTCGTTTAAAACCAAAATTTTCTAGAACACCACAAGTTATTTTCTCTACCACTCTCAAAACCACAGTATTTCATGCCCTGGGTTACCTAGTGACCATTTTTCAGCAGTAAGCACAGGTGTAAATGTTAGACCTTTCAGAGAGGCACAAATATTAGAGCTCAAGTTTGCCCACCATGAGCTAACGAAGGAGCTGCAGGCATGAGTCCTCTATCTCTCTTACCGGGTGTTTAGGGTGACAAGCCTCATGTGCAAGGTCCACAGCCTGGCAGCCTCTGTGGGCATCAATTTCCTCAACTTCTGTATGCTTGAGTAATTGATAGAGTTAAATGAATGCAGGTTCCCTTTTCCACTGAGTTCCTTTGACCGCTTCGCCACACAAGGCAATTTATCATGCTTTTTGTGCAACAGTGCATAGATGTTCTAAAGGGTAAATTGGGGCTTTCTCTTCCTGTTCAAAAATAAGCAGTTCTCAGGTTCACAACATTACAGCCCTGACTGGGACAGTTGGGCCAGCAAAATTAGCAGGCCCAGGCAACTCAAGTCCTAAGGCCCCCTGTTGCTGTTTTCATCTTGCTTCATTTTCTTTTGGAGAAAGACCCAAATTACAAAGGCTTGTGGATTTCTCTATGGGTGCTTCCTCCACAGAGATTACATTCAGCTGTTTAGCAAGAAAAATGCCAATGCAATTAGTAGCTCTGGGGAACCATTAGCCATTTGTGTACTATTTTAGAAGAACCCATTGTGGGATCAGTAGCCTGTACACAGAACTTCCTTTTAGAATGTGAACACTTCTCAACCATTTGGAACATGCTTAAAATGGAAATCAGCAGTGATACTCTCACAAGGACACCGTTGTTATATATTCTAGATTTGAAGATACCATGGCGGCACACAACAGGCCATGGGTTTCTTTTCACCATTCTTCTCTGCTCACCTCCCTCTTGTGAGCTCTCATTTCTCCTTAGCATTCAGGAATGCTCTCTGATATACTTCCAAAAACTCTGCTGCCAAAATGAAGGGCTACATAGCTGCAAGGAAGTTAGTCATTTCCTAGGTGACTTTCTAATAAGAACCCCATTTTTGGGTAATAGCCCAGTTGGAACTAATTGTCCAATATCCCCAGTAGACTGGAGACAGCATATGTGGCTTAATCAAATGTTCTGCTGTCTTGTGTGCGCTAATGTTTACTGTAGAGATGGTGGTAAATCTTAGGGTCGATCAATTTGTAAATAACTGGCAATAATTAATTATAAAGCCAATTATTTCATCTTTCATTGACTGCAACAGCCTGGGATCTTGCAGATTCTTCTTAGGATTGGAACAGCTGTTAGTTTCCAGTGACTGTACAAATTGTGCAGATTAAGAAGGTTCTGGTTAATAGAATGCCAGAAAACAGAATTTATTATAGCACTCAAGCATTAATGCAGAACATAATAGTTATGCCATTCCAAAGAAACCAACAGAGCCTAAACTATCTTAATGGCTTAAATCAAATATGCTGAAGCTGGAAGCCTTCACTTCCAAAAACAGAACAGCCAAGTAGAAGTTTGGACAGTGGGAGGAAAGAAGTATGTTTTGATAATACATCATTGAAGGGGAAAAAGCTTTTGTTATGCAACAGCTATCTAAAGTTTTAAAAGCTTTTAAATGCATTTGTGGGGTTTTTTAATCTTACCGTCCAACAGATAAATCAAAAAGGATAAAAACAGATACACTAGAAAGGGATCAAATCCTTCAATTTAAGAAAAGGAAGAAAAGGCGTGTTACGTTGCCATTACCTGAAGGAAGCCCGTACTGGTCTTTGCTAAGTGGCGCTAAACATTTTTCTGCAGGAGCCCAAAACCCTGACCTTCTTAGTCAGGTTTTCAGATTTCTCTGAACAGTCAACTCCCTTAGATTGCTGAAAATAAAAATCGTGTTTCACAAGTTCTGTTTCCACAACTTTCAATAAAATACCCATTGCATAAGTAGCGGAATAATAATTCCATCTGTCTCCCCATATTTCATTGCTAAAGATTTGATTTAGGGAGTCATAGTCTTTGAAAGTAGCGAGCGGTGGATTACCATTCCTGTTCTCCTGTGGTCTTAGGGTCAGAGTGTTCATTCTAGATTCACTCTTTTCATCCCAAGTTGTACCTCAGAGTTTTCAGAAATGGAAACTTTTTTTTTTTTGGTGTTCTTTTTTTTTTTCTTTTATTATTCATATGTGCATACAAGGCTTGGGTCATTTCTCCCCCCTGCCCCCACCCCCTCCCTTACTACCCACTCCACCCCCTCCCTCTCCCCCCGACCCCCTCAATACCCAGCAGAAACTATTCTGCCCTTATTTCTAATTTTGTTGTAGAGAGAGTATAAGCAATAATAGGAAGGAACAAGGGGTTTTGCTGGTTGAGATAAGGATAGCTATACAGGGCATTGACTCACATTGATTTCCTGTGCGTGTGTGTTACCTTCTAGGTTAATTCTTTTTGATCTAACCTTTTCTCTAGTTCCTGGTTCCCTTCAGAAATGGAAACTTAAAAAAGATAGTCAGTCTACCCTCAAGACAGAAAGTTCTTGAGAAAAGATGTGTTTGTTAATGTCACCACTCCATAACCATCCTGTCTGGTGAAGTTGTCCTATCATGGCCAGGAGTTTCCTGGGCTTGAGTCACTTGGTGATATCTATTAAGTATAGCTAAACTACAGGTTATTTTTCAAGCAATTCCCATTTGTAAATGAAAAGAATGTATTTTATTTTTCTCTTCACAAAGTAGTTGTCATGCAGATGAAAGGCATTTAACGTTAAAAAAAAAAGCACTTAGAATATTGTTAGAATATTCCAAGTAATTTAGAAGTGTTTTTTCCAAACTGCAATTTGAATTCAAAGATCTCTGCATTGTCCCAAGTAAACTGACTTTTGCTCATGGAAACCACATGTTTTGAAAATATCCAGGTCATTTTCATCAGACAATACCTTAGAGAGCACAGAAGAGAGATAAAGGGAATGAGAATGTGAAAAAATTTTCAAATCACCAAATTAAATTTATTTAAAGAATCCTCCCAAGTGCTTCTAATCTGTTGTCTAGTCATAACAAAATTGTCTCTGTTAAATGTTACCTAAATCAGAGTCCCTCTTCAACGAGATTTGTATTCTTGGGTAACTGGTATTGACTTCCATGAACTACATTTTAGAGAGAATTGTATAGGTATTACAATTTGTTTATTCATCATTTATTTTTCCATTTCAGTGTATTTGAGTGCAAGGCACTATTTTAGACAAAAGACTCTTTCCTCAGAAAGCTTATAATCTGTTAACTAAGATGAAATTTATAAATAAATAACTGTAACAACATAAAAAAAAGACAAAGATTCTAAGCTAGGAATCACCAAGAGCTATGAGAATTCACAGATGGGCAATATTCCAGGTCAAAAAGAATTTGAGATGGTTTGCTTTGCAGAGGACGTTGCGTTTGGCTCAAGTGTTAAAGGATGTTTAAGAGTACAAGATTCAAGGATAATTATGTCAAATACTCCAAGCAGAAGAAAAAACAAGCAGAGATCCAAAATCTTGGAGTCATGTATAGTTTGACCCAAGTGGAGTAGAGAGCTTTGTTTTCTGAGTGGGGCTGAATATGTAAAATACAGTGCCCAAGAGGGGACCTGCAAACAGTCACCAGCATAATGACCTAGTCAGTAATGTGTAGTCTGGATCAAGGAAGGGAGCCTAAAGGCAGAGAGAAGTGAGGGTTTGCTGGGAGAACTAATGAAGTCGTGAATTGAAGAAGCTGCATGGACAGATCAGAGGAGCTTGGGGACCCGTGGAATGTAAGAAGGAAAAGGGAGGAGTCAATTAGAAGTCCAACACTACCCAAAGTTCTGAACTGCGAATCTGTTCACCAACAGAGTGCTCCCTGGTGGCCTGCCCTGTGTGTCACCCCTCAGGCTCTGTCTCTTCCAGGCCTGCTCTGTGGATCCATATGCCTGTTTTTAGAAAGGACAGTAGTTACCCATCTCTGTCTTCTCAGTGGGTTGCAATGAGGTAGCAGTTATAAGGTGGCCCCTCTAATTGTTTGGCCCTGACAGTTACAGAGCTCTACTGTGGTTGTGATTTCAGTCTTCCTAAGTTATGAACCTGTAAACTGTAACTGGCCATGATCCACAGCTCCTGCCTCCCTGGAAACCTCACATGATCTCTCTTCAACCCAGTATCTGATTTCTTTAGAGCTCCTCAAATGCAGTAAGCCCCTTTCCAACCCCAGGACCTTTGCTCATGCTGTTCCGTAGGTCTTTGCCACAGGTTTCACATGTCTTTGTCTATTTTTAACCTTAGCTTCAATGTAATCCCCACAAGAGGCCTTACCTGACCACCTTTCTAAAGAAGGCCCCACTCTTTCACTTCCATCTGCGTCCCTGTTTTCTTCCCTACTTCGTACTTATTACAACTTGCAGCTATTTTATTTGCTTGCTCACTCATGTTTTGACATCTTTTCCTGATAAAACATAACTCTTTGTTAACACAAACAGTGCCTCTTTCCTTGATAACTGTGTCCCTCAAACCAAGAACTTCATAGGAGATTTCAATACACAGTTGTTGAATGAATGAGTGAATGAATTAATAAACCAACCTGAACCAACCTGTTCAGAAGGTTCTATGAAACCTAAAAATATAGCCATTTACCCCTAAATAACTTAGCTAAAATATAAAAACAGCAATAATAGCTACTTAATTTCTTTAATTTTCAAAATGACATTCATATTTAAAGTATTCTTATGAGATGGGGCATGGTGGTACAGATCTATAATCCCAGCATGGGGGAGGCAGAGGCAGAAGGATAGAGAGCTCTGAATTTCTTAATTTCCATAAAAGCTCTCTAGTACCACATGGTATTGCAGTGTTTTTCGCCTTTAAAAAAAAAAAAGAAGTGAAAGAAAGACTGGAATAGAAAATATCAGTGTGCTTTCCATGTGTTAAATACAGTTTCAAACTTTTCTGTGTGTCAGGTGCAGGGATTACAATGTAAAATTATTTTTCACAGTGATTCGTAGTCAATATGCACTCTGGTATTTTCTGTGTTATCCTAATCCTTTATCTGGCTGCTGTCACAGCTCTTCAGAGCCAGCCTGGAATTGTCATTCTACAGCACTCTGATTCCTTATGGCCTGTTTGCAACAGAAGCCTTCCCACAAATGCACACAAAAATTCAATTTCTGAATATTTTCTCACAGATCAGTATACTTTAACCCCTTTCAGAATGTGTGGACTTGCTCTAAAGTGCATTCCCAGAGTCCTTTGTGCTACAGAGTATTGGGCTGCTTTTATGTTAACCAGGAAACACACACACACACACACACACACACACACAGTAGAACAATGGTGAGAGTTGTTGTTCTCTAAATCAAGAAGGATTTGAAACAATGATTTGGCAAACAATAGAAATATTTTCTAAAATAAATTTGTTAACATCTTTTTTCTTTTGTTCTCTCTCTCTCTCTAAAGCTGCCTGCCTTGTTCTTGGCTGTATGATTTTCCCTGATGGCTGGGATTCAGAAGAAGTGAAGCAGATGTGTGGAGAAAAAACAGACAAGTACACTCTTGGGGCCTGCTCAGTCCGCTGGGCATACATCTTGGCTATTATTGGAATTTTGGATGCCCTGATCCTCTCGTTTCTAGCATTTGTGCTTGGTAATCGACAAGACAGCTTGATGGCAGAGGAACTGAAGGCAGAAAACAAAGGTAAGATTGCTTTAGGGATCTCTTCACTGGATGCCTCAAACAAAAAGAAATGGTCCTGTCATTCTTTCCTGTCAAGTGCTCGTGCTTCCCCTGTGGCTCAGATTTGCTGCATCTTCTAACACTGTCTTATTTGTCAGACTTCCCCCGTTTCAACTCATGAAGTCCATACAATGAAAGTGTAGTGTTGCACTTCCTCATCTTTCTGGGGCTCCCTAAGTCCAGTATTATGAAAATGCAGTTTCTTCTTCCCTCCTATTTCAGGTTTGCTATCAGGATGCAACCCTGGCGGGGGCGGGGAGGAGAGTCTATCTGGTTGAATGAAAAGTGCTTCCTCTCCATGGATTCTGCTGTTTTCCAGGATGGAATAAGTGCCTGGGAAATCTCCAAAAGCATCACAATCACTTGGTCTGAATTCAAACTCAGCCTCTCAGAGAGAATGGGACTGGCTCAAATACCGACAGTTAGAGATTGCAGTCCTTCCCTAATTAGCGGGATTTTAAATGTGTTGTCTGGGTAATCAAAAGTCCTCAGGTTTCTTTTCAAGAGGAAATTGCCTTCTGAAACACAAAGAAACTAGGATAAGAATGGGACATTGACTGGTGGATGAGACATGAATGCATTTCTGTGTGAACAAGAGGTAGCAAGTCATTACTGGAGATGAACCTGGATTTCTTTCCAGATCTCTAAACCCATTTATTGGGATAGGATTTTAATGTCAGAGTTGTGTTGTACACTGAGATTCATGCAATGTTTCTGTCTATGTTATCTTTAATGCTTTCAACTCATATCAGAATCTTCAGCTGAGTAGCTCCTTCTTCCAGCATTTTGTTCATGATTGGGAACTACTAAATCCATCCTTGAATTATGACATTTAGCTTATGTAAATAGTTATTAAATTCAAAGACCCTGTCTGTTTTTAGAGACCTCTGATATAAACACACGTTAGTTTCTATGTGAATGTCACATTTAATGATCATGTAGTGGGCTTCGTAGTTAGCCCATCACTGTTTAGGTAGTAAGTGTGGCTGTGAAGAGGGGAACTGCAGCGTCCCACAAGCAACAGTCATCCATGAGCCCTTCAGCCATTGGATTTACAGACAGAACACATAATATCCTGCCAAAAATATTCTAAACACAAAAATAACTTTCATAGAGTAGTAGGGCTGAGACTTCCTAAAAGCAAAACTGCCACCCCTCTCAGAGTTGTCTTCTCCAGATAAAAAAGACATTATGAAGATAATAATTACGCTTTTCTTTATGTTGCCAATTTAACACTTTCTCGTGTACTCATTAATTTGGGGCTCTTGTCTGTTGTCTTTGTGATTGTTGGGTGTACACAGGTGTCTTTCTAGTTCACTTCAAATTTAATGGTAAGGACAGATCAAAATTAGAACCGGCTACCCTTCCTGAAGGAATTAATTAAAGAAAAGGCCACTTTGTTCTGCAAATACTTGATTTCCAGTCCAACCTAATAATGGACCAGAATGCTATTTGCCCCTGTGAAGTTCAAAGTTATATTGAGAACCTTTAACTTCCCAGACATCCTTCGACCATAAATAGAAGAAAATTCAGAAAAGGGGAAAATAACAGAAACAAAATAACAAAATTTTTCCTTATTAATTGAGAATCTTAATTCATACTCCTATATATGAGCAGTACTTCAGGGAGGAATAGCCAGGATTATAGAATAACACTTGGCCATTCTTGAAATGGGTCTTTTCTTCTGGTGGGTTCTTAAATGTTGATGTCTGTTCCCTTCCATCTAAGTCTTCGCTAAAGTACTATGTTAGGAATGTCTTGGTAGAAGTTTGGACAGGAAGGAAAGTTGAAAGAGTTTAAGATATCTGTGTGTGGTTTTTCTGTGTCCATCCCCTCCATTCACATCACCACCATTTCTTCCATTGTGTTCTAAAGTTTCCTCCATCTTTTTTTGAAGAATTAAATTGAGGAGCAGTTCATCTGTAACACATCAGATAGCTCCAATGAGGCAGCAGAGAACACCAGGCCGCACTGAAGAAACATTTCAATTGTTTTTATTTCTCAGTCCAAAAGCCTTAACCTGAGACTGAAACGTAGACAACTCTGCTGTGCAGGTATGTCAGAGGGTCTGTATAAAATCAGACCCAGATTTCCAAGCCTTCTATGAAATGTAAGCAAACCTACATGTTCCTGAGAAATGAAACAAGATTTACTGTTGCTATACAAGGAGGCCTTTGTTGTTTGATATTAGTTAAACGTTTGTTCAATGTTGAAATTTCCAAAGTCAGATTGAGAAAAGACCAATCAATGATTTTGGATGTTGTGAATATAGCTTCACTAAATAGTAGTTTAATGACTGTTAAGTACACACAATAACCAAAACGAAGTGTCATCAGTATCCCAAGGAAAGAGAAATTAGGTTTAATTAAAAACTCAGAATAATTTATAATTATGAAATTGATTATATATAAATAGATGCTTTTACAACTTGCATGGATGTATTAATATAATTTTTCACTTATTAAAACATTTTTCCACTATTAACTTTTTTTTCTGATAAAACTACCAAGCTGTTCTTCGAAGCCAAGTCCTCATTTTTGGTCCAGGGCAATGCAATGAGACAGAGACACATCTAGTCTTAGCTCTGAATTTTAAGTCCATGATGCTTTCTGGTGTCATGGATGTAGACAATACCTTATCTCAAGCTGAGGCTCAGCAGAGTAAAGCATTCACATTTCTATACTGAGCTTATCACTGTACCCACCACAATGTCTTCTAAAATCTTCCAGTTTTGTGTTCTACCAATCGTCATACCAACATACAATCTCAAGGTAGCAGGACATTATAAAGAGAACAAGTCTGAAATTATAGAGTATGCTTTCAATTTAAAATTCACCTGAGTGATCAATGTCATGTCATGGTCCCTTTTTTTTTTTGGCTACTGTAATTCATCCAACAACACACCTCCCCGTTTACCTGAAAAGCCACCATATAGATCCAGGTTTTCTATGTATCATTACAACAAGAATATTGCTTAGATCCATGAGTCCTTCTCAACCATCACCTTAATTGTAGAATATATTCTAGAATACATCAGGAAACAGAAGAGCACTCAGTTGTAATTGTTGAACTGTGCTCCACTCACAGAATCTTAAAATGAAAGGGAATATAAGATGCCACTGAGCCATAAATTAATCATCACAAAGGTGCTATCAAAGGAAAAATAAGGAGGAGGTACAAGTAAAAGTCCCTACCTCTGCAGGCTGCTCCCTCTTAAGATACCCTCCAGAAAACTAATGCCAACCCCATTTCAATGACCCCTCCATTGCACCCCACAATGTTTCTTAGGCCTCTCTTTTTCCAAGTGTGTAAAAATCATTTGAAGGAAATCTCCACTGAAATGTATCATAAATTGTGAAAAGGAAATTTTGAGATAAAGGAATTTTAACATACTTTCAACAAAAAGAAAATAACAACTTGCAAGATGCAAGTGTTATCTTAGAGGAAATTTCTACAAAAGGTAAAATCATCTATGGAACGCCATCAAAACACCAGAATATTTTTACATAGAAGTGAAAATTATTTAATTAACTTTATTCAGGAGTTGGCACATGCAAGGAAACTCAACTGGCTGCTCTGAATTAGGGACACCAGCCCTGCAGGCTGTGGGCTGTCCCTGGCCCTGGGGATAATAGTGGATGGGCAGGTGTTCCTTCTTGTTTAGGAGTTCAGTAGCATGATTTCTAAATGAGCCAACAACAGTAGGCATTTAACCTTGATATGCTGTTTCATTGCTATTTTAACACACCGAACTGTGAAGTCAGTTTAATTATGTAAAATTAAAGTTTCATCCAGATAAAAAGGATTGGAAATGAAAGCTTCAGTTTCAATTTCTTTCATTAATTGTGAGAGGATAAATAATTACATTTTCCAGAGTGCCTATGCCACAAATATCTCTTTCCTTGTCAGACATCATTTATAAAGAGGTCTGTTTCCACATTTGTGTGTATGGTCTTTGGAATTGCTTATCAGATAATTGGGTCCTCTCATGAGTAGTTTTAAAGTCACTTTGTCTTCAAGCACTTAAACTGCAAATGAGAAAACATGATTTTATCCTTCAAGAGGTGACTCAGACTACTGTTCATTTATTAAGTGGTTTAAGCACTTCTTAATGCTAAAATGGGGGAGTTACAATGAATTTATTTTACTTAGCTAGTGGAGAAATCCTTTGGAATTACGCTTTTAGGTAGCACTATACCATGGTCACACTGTGAGTGGCCATGTCGTGTAGGAGAAAGAATGTGCACGTGGACTCAGGCTGTCTCCTGTTAGTATTGCCCCGACACTAACTGAGACCAACAACATAAATAGTTCCAGAATTAAACTTCCTGATCCATAACATGCAGGGCTTCTCCATAGGGCATCTGAGGCTCCTCTCAGCTAAAATACTCCAATTCAGTGACACTTTCAAAGGTGTCCTTCAAAAGAAGACTTGAGAGTGTTAAGAGCTCCTGTCCTTAGAGCAGTGAACATATTAAATATTTAGGGGACCTCATTAGCATGCAAGGGCAACTAGGAGAAGAGAAATACAAAGGTCAAGGGAAAGAGTCTCTAGGTCCCCTGGGTGTTCCTGCCTCTGAGGTGATCACACATAAACTGACCCAGGCCCATTCGTTCACTCATACCACCAAGAGTGGAACAAGTCAGATTTATCAAGTCTGGCCTGCAGCAGACCAGCATCCTTGCCTAACTAGGTTCCTGTGCCATGTGGTTCCACGTGGACACCATGAAAGTGGGCAGAGCCCCAGATCAGAGACGGAACACTTTATTTCTGGTCTCAATTCCAAAAGGTATTGGTTCTATGACTGTGGGTCAGCCCCTGAACACCTCAGAGCCCCAGCTTCTCCTTCCAAAAATGAGAAAGACAATACCCGGTCTTGCCTCCTGTACTGGTTGGGAGAGTCCAAACAATGCATGTGGGTGGAAGTAATTTCTAATCAACAGTATCTACATAGACTTTATTTTTAACTAAGTACTCTTCCCATGTGAAATTTTACTTGGTCTTTGAAATAGTGCTGTATCTATCATCTTACTTCTATACATCAGAAACCAAGATACAGAAAAGTTCAATATTTTGTCTAAATTTTCAGTTATGAAGGAATGAATTTGGACTCAAACACAAATCATTTTACTCAAAATTTCAAGTTGTCTCTTTTATATAGCATTATTACTTAATATATACTGCTTCTGTTGCTTTCAGCTTGACCAGTCAGCCTTGTACAAATAAAGAGTTTAGTCTTATTTTCATTTGGTAGCTTTTAAATTATGTTATTTAATCAAAAGTGTAATGCACTTAAAAATAGCTTTGAAACTCCATGCTTTTACTTAGGTATGAAATTTTATAAAAGCCCCAGTAAAGTAAAATCAGGAGGCCCAGAGAAAAAAGCATCTCCAAGTGCTTTGAATTAAAACTTTAATAAGACTATAGCAAACTGCCTGCTTCCCAATGGGATTCGTGTTAAATAAAGTCCTTGTGGTCTTCAAACCATCTCAGAATGGGCCTCAAAAAGCTGCTTGTATCCCAAACTACTCTGGAGAGTTGGAGCAGAAGTCCTCATGGAGCTGTCTTATATCCTTGCAGCTCCTGATTCCTCTCCCCAACTCTTTCCTGAACTCACTCCACTCAGGTTTCACACCCACATTTCACAGATACTGGCTTGTCAAGGTCACCTTCCAATCTCCTAATTGCTAAATCTCATAGTTCAGTTTCAATTCTTCTTCTGATCTATCAGCAGTCTTTTCACCATGGACTACTGGCCCCATCTTGAAACTTCATCTTCAGTTGTCTTCCAGTAACTGAGCTTACCTAATTTTCCTTCTGCCTCTGAGGTTCTTCCTGCTCAATCTCCTTTTCCAATTTTCCCCATGTTACACTCTTAAACCTGGAGTTGCCTTTTTACCTACACTCACTTCCTGTTATGTTGTCTGGTGCTATGGCTTTAAATAATACCTATATCTTGATGATCATACGTTTAATCCCCACCATCCCACCTCTTCAATGAAGTCTGGTCTCATATACAAAATTCCTTACTTAAGTATGTGATTAGCATCTCAAACTTACCATTTCCAAAACTGAGTTGCTCAAACTTCCCACAAAACCTCTTCCTCCCACGGAATTCTTCATCTCAGTTAATGTCAACTTTGTCTCTCCAATTTCTCAAACCAAAACTTGAATCATTCAGTCTCCTCTCTTCCTCTCACAACTAACACTAATAAAAAAAAAAATCTTGTCATCTGTACCTTCACAGTTCATCCAGAATCATCCCACTTCTTGCCCCAATTCCTGCTGTCATCCTAATCCAGGCCATAATCCTCCTTCCTTATGTGGTTTTACTAGTTCCACCCTTACAATCTAATCTCAAAACAGAGAATGAAAGTGTGTCATTCCTCAGCTAAAGACCATCCAATGGCATCAGATGATCTCCCTCAGAAAAAGCCAAAAGTCATTTTCCCTGGTCTACAAGGCCATGCAAATCAGTCTCCATTTTTGCCACTTGGACTTCTGTTAGTTATTTTCCCCCTCATTCCCTTTGCTTTGCATGCCTGGGCTTCCTTGCTGTTCCTTCGTCAGACCATGGACAGTTCCATTGCAGGACCTTTGCATTTGGTGCTCCCTCTGCCTGAGTCTGCCCCATGTTGTTTGGGGCAGAGCAAACAACAGACTACTCACAGGTAGTACCCAAATGTCACCTTCTCTGTGAGGAACACACAATATATTTTTACCTCTTTTGCTATTAGTTATCTGTTTCCCCAGGGAAAACAAAGCCAGAGATTTTCTACTTTGTCAACTACTGTATCTTCAGCACTTAAATAATGGCTGAGGTAGGTAAGTACTAAATAATTATAACTAAATGAACAAATGAGTCTTTTCTAGTCTCCATTTCATAATAGTTATTTCATGCTTGCATAGATTGTAACCTTAGAAAGTGTTTGTTTTGGTTAAGTTCAAATAATGTATTTGAACTTAAAAATGTATCTCTGTGTAATGTCTACCCATTGCTACTCTCTATTCTACTTTAAGGTATTGGCTCCTTTAGAAAAGCTATTGTGTTAATAATGTGTTAAAATCACACATTTACCAAGTGACATGGTTTCCATGGCCTTTTGAGCATCATGTTGTTGGTGTTGTCAACTACTCATGCAAAGAGACAGGGAAGAGCACCACCATTGGTAGGAAGGAGGGAATGTGGAGGACATCCAAATGGTGATGGAAGGAAGAGAGCTTTATAGGAATCACTCATGGATGTCTACCTGGAGATTGTCTCTTCCAGTTTACCCTCCACACCTCTAGGTAACCTGAAAAACATCTGAGCTTGGTAGACTGACCTAATCCATTGAAAAACTACATGTTGAGATCATGTCCCATGTTTTCTCAAAGAGAGAACCCCCTCCTTGACCAGTATCAAACCTCAAATTGTATCTCTAAAAGTAGAGGATTTTGCTTTCAGTCTCCCCCCAATTAGTTGACGTCTACTCAGAGGTTTAGGAAGCTGAGTGGAAAGATAGAGCTGAATTTGAGTAACTGTCACATGCTCCAATATTATCAGCCAAAATAATTTTTGACATTTTAGTGATCTTTTTAGTTCCTGAGATAATGACTATCAGCAGAGTCAAGGATCTCTAGGTAAATGTCAAACCAGCCAAAGGGAAAAAAGAAGAAGGAAAAACAAAAAGGGAAGAGGGAAGGAGAGAGGAAAAGAGAGAAAGAAGAAAGAAGGAGAAGGAGAAAGGGGGAAAATGAAGGAGAAAAAGGAAGAGGAGATGGAGGAGAAGGAGAAGAAGAAGGAAAAAGGAAGAAGAGGAGGAAGAGAGAGGAAAGAGAAGACAGTACAGAAAATAAATGGAACTCTATACAACAAAATCATGATAGCCAAGATTTAGCTCTACCAGTAAATGTCCAATCAACTTTCAGTTAGGTTAAAACTTACCAGCTTCACCTTCCACCCCTTCCCTTCTCCCTTTTAGCAATATGGTTATGAGAGCTGAAAACAGTCATATTACTTCATGAGACACAGCTGAGGTTCATGAATTATATTTATTTCTAAATTTCTGATCTGCAACCACTTCTTTTTCTTTTGTGAGACAGGATAGCTCTGTATAGTTTTGGTACCTCCACATATGAAATTCACTAGTGATCAATTGTCTATCAGTTTTTTTGTTTTGATTTTAACATGTAATACAAGTTCATTCATTAAGGCAACTGCTTCTATTTTAGGACAAATCTATTTCTAATCTTTCTATATACAGTCATTTAAGCTTTTAGGCCACTAATAAGTAAATCACTCATAAATATACCAAAAGTATATATAAGTTTATTTTCTTGTTGTTTGATCTAGTTCAGTTCCCCCCCACCCCCCCACTACTTTCTCTGACTCATCCCTGAGTCTCTGGTTCTTTTCCCTGTGCCCTATGGAGAGAAGAACATATAGGAAATGAAGTATTAGTTTTCTTTTTTTTTTTTTGGTGGCACTGGAACTTGAACTCAGGGTCTCATGTTTGCTAGGCAGATGCTCTACCACTTGAGCCACTCCTCTAGCTCTCATTAGTCTTCTTGAGTGGATTCTACTCAAATCCACTAGGGTCTCAGTTTCTCTTCTCCTATTTGGTTTTGAATGTACATAAAACATTTTGGGCAGAGCAGGTATTTACATTCTTGCTGTATATCCCATTGAGGTTGAAGAACACATGGAAATATAATCTGTCACTTCACTTGGTCCTCCAAGACACAGGGCCAAACAAAATACTGCTGAGGTAAGTATGTGTTAAAGCTACTTGCAGAAATATGAGCTTTCTCTGATCATGCTTCACAAAATGCAACCCCCCCAAAAAAAAAACCCTGCAAATTCCACTTTCTACTCTGGGTTCTCAAGAACAAGAACTATGTCTCATTTATCTGTTAACTCTGTCTCATTTAACTGTGGAGACAAAGTTCCTAGGTGATAGTAAATACTTAATAAATTTTAACACTTGTTATTGAATCAATTTAATGAAAAACATTGTATAAATAGTGTGCTCACTCATCATGTCTTCTGTATAAGAAGCAGTTGTCCCTTCCTTCACTGATTGCAAAAGAAATAAACGTGCCTGCACATTATCTGATATAAATGCATATTTTAAAAGAATCCAGGATGGTATATTAGAACAATGTACTGCCACTCTGACATCTCGGGTAAGTCACTTCACCTCTGTAGATCTTATTTCAACAGCCACAAAAAATGCAGTGTGCACTTGTTATGTGCCAAGAAATGGGCAAGACTGTGGCATTCAATTGAACTTGCCAAAGATTTCTTTGGCATGCCTGGTAATAGTTTCAGAGAGGGTCAAAGGTCAGTAGAATAGGTTTATCCTAAGTCTGAGGAGGACATTTCATGCTATAGGTACTAGGTTATATTCCTGTGATTCATTCCTGCTCTAACACTCACAGCTTCGTGAGGGCACCTTCTTGGTGCCGTCTCTGTGTAAAATGAGTGAATGTCCTTCCCTGACAGCTGACATACTCCAGCACCAGTGAAAAACAATGTTATAATAAGCAGAGACTGCTTCCCAAGGACAATTGCACATACAAGGCTTCATTTGCTGGGAGGCTTTTGAAAACTCAGCTTGTGGAAAAACATAAGTGAATCTATTAGTATTAAATAAAGCTAAGGCAGGCAGACACAACTATGAAAAAATGGAAAATGCGGTAGATATGTTGTAGAAGAGGAACAAGTACTGACGATGGGAGAGGTGGAAAGTCTTACTGATTACAGCATGAATTTCAGAGCAACCAACTTAAAATCTAAATCCTGCAAGCTTTATTGGAGAAAAATCACTCTTGACCAGGCTCTTACAGTCATCAGATACTCGGCAAATGCTACACTTACACATTTCACTGATTTTTTTTCTTCCTGCTTTACTGTACACACAAAAAGTTCTTCAAATTTGGTAGGGACAAAAATCAGTTTGACCTGAGTAGATATCCGTCTCATATCTTATCTTGACTGTGTCACCTTTGGTGATGTGCCTACAATAACCAGGAGGTGGAAGGAGAATTTTGGCAACTACCATAAGATGTGTCTGCAAGTGGATATGCTGTCAAAGCCTACAAAAGTGAGAGTGATGATGTTATCAAAAGATCCAGAGGGCAGAATTCATCCAAGGGCCAGGGAGAAAAGCAGCTGTGGTGTATGTGTCAGCCACCCAGCATATGTTCTGACAGAGCCACTAGACAGGCAAATCTAGAGAGAAACCACAGATGGGTGCAGTGCTCACTAACAGGGGATCCTGACCTAGAACCCTTGTAAGGGGGAAGCTTCTCCAAAGAAAGCCTAAAATAACTTTCCCTTGCTCTAGAGAAAGTGATAAGCCTAGAAGAAGTTACAGGAGCAAATTCCATCTGCTGGGCTGATGGCTCCTCACTGGTAGTTGGCCTTTTTATACTGTACTTTTTCCTCATCAGTGGGGGAGAGCTTCCTTGGTGGGTTTAATAGCCCTTCAGATTTAGGGTGGTAAATCCAACTGTCTCCTCTCATATCCATTGGGGATCAAATGAAAGGGGTGTTGAAGTCTGATGACAAAATGAGGACATCTGGAGGCAGAAAGCCCCTGGTTTTTTACAATCACCTGAGAAGCTTGCAGAAATATTCCTGTGTTGGACCCATCCCAGAGATTCTCACTCAGTGAAGTGGATCCAGGTATGAAAACTTCCGCAGAGATTCAAATGTGCAACTAGGGTGAAGGACCAATGTGTTCACCCAGCTCCTCCCTGTAATTAAAAGACAAGACACTGCCAGGTGCTGGTGGCTCACATCCTAGCTACTTGGGAGGCTGATATTAAGAGGATCTTGGATCAAGGCCAGCCTAGGCAAAAAGTTTGCAAGACCCATCTCAACAGAAAAAGCTGGGTGTGGTGGCATGTGCTTACCATTCCAAGTTATGCGAGACTCTGAGATTGGGAAGATCACAGTCTAGGCTAGCCTGTGCAAAATGTGAGACCCTATCTTCAAAATAACCCAAAGAGTGAGACCCTATCTCCAAAATAACCAGAGTATAAAGGGCTGGAGGCATGGCTCAAGCACCTGCCTAAGAAGCTTGAAACTCTTGAGTTCAAACCCCAGTACCACCAAAAACAAAAGATGATGCTGGGGCACAGAGCCAGGCAAAGAAGAACATCTGAGCAGGATGAATTATTCTAACTACAGATAGATAGATGGCCTGTGACTAAATAGCCACTTCTCTGATACAGTTTCATTGATGCCTCCTGGGGAAGCAGCTCTCTGGCAGCCTTGGGAAATTGATCTGTGCCACCTGCTAGCTATGTGAACTTGGACAAACCCTACTGTTCTCATCTATAAGAATAGTAAAAGAGTTTCCCTCCTAGGGATTTTGTGAAACTAAAATGACATAACGCATATGAACTGTCACAATGCCTAGGAGAAATTAGCTGTCGTTATTTTTAGTGCTTTAATTGTATTTCACAAACACATCCATGGGATGCAGAGCTCATGTCCCTAACTGCCTTGGCCTGCTGGCTCTCTTTGTTCCCAGCTACACTAGAGGCCTTATTAAGATCTGGAGATTGCTTATTCTACATGCTTCAATATGATATTTTTTCATCTGGAAGCTTTAGAAATATTTTTAAATTAAGACTGATGAATTTATTGTGTTTAGATTTTGCTTTGTTTTGTTTTTATAATCATCTCCCATTTGTCCATATCTTGAGGGAGGAGAGATTAAAAGGTCCTTTACATTTATTCCTTGCAGCCTTGTCATCCAGAGAGCTCAAACTGTACAGCCATTTCTGCAAGTTTAGGGGCAGTCACCAAAGAGAGCGCTTATTCCCCTGATGGAAATATGGCCCCTTACAGTGTTACCCACTTTTGACCTAGCTGAGAATTCCCTCACTGTATTGCCAGACAGATGAGGAACAAATTCAAGCCTAAAAAGTGCTTCAAGTGTCCTTCATAAGTAGCGGAGGGAAGAGATTCTGCCCAGGCAGAAGAAGCAATAAAGACAAGAATCCCCTGAATGTGGGAGAATCCAATCACTTTAGTTCATCCATGGGGTGATAAAAATTTAGTACCTCCTAGCCTAGTAGGTCTCTGTGTTTTTTGGTCAAAGCACATCTTTAATTTCCTCACCATAAACACAGCAAATAAAAGCCACATAAAACAAATATAAGTAATAAAATTTTTATTACAAGTTAAAATAAATGCTGGGGACTCTTCTTCATTCACAAACCCATTTCTCTCTGGCTGTCTCTTGGGATACAATCTGAAGTGATTCCTTCCCTCACCTACTAATTCACACCACAAAGTAGAATGTACAGGAAGCCAAATTATCATTGTTATTGTTATTAATATTATTATATGAGTATATAGTTACCTATGATGCTTACTTTAAAATGCAAATTCTGGCTTCAGCAGTTCCAAGGACTAGCTCTGGAATCTTCTATAATTAATAAACTTCATTTTTTATAGCAGTTTCAGATTTTCAGCAAAGCTGAGCAAAAAGCACAGTTTCTACACACTCCTCTCTCACAAGGTCTCCCTACCATTAATGTCCTTCCTCCTGTGTCCATTTGTTACACCTGGAGACCAATATTGACACATCATAATAAGCTAAAACACATGGTTTACATCAGGATTCACTCTTTGTGCTATTCATTCTATTCTTTTTTCTACATTTTGTTTTAGGGATTTTTCGTGGAGGTGGTGGTTAAGACAGGCTCTCTCTTGCTATGTAGCCTAGACTGGCTTAAAACTTGCTACGTAGCCCAGGCTGGTCTTAAACCCTTGATCCTGCCTCAGCCTCCTGAGTGTAGGATTATAGCTGTTAACCACCATGACTAATGCATTCTATGGGTTTTGACAAATGAATTTTTTTTGACAATATTGAGATTTGAACTCAGGGCCTCATGCTTACTAGGCAGGCACTCTACCACTTGAGCCACACCCCAGGCCTATTTTTACTTTAGCATTTTTTCAGGTAAGTTCTCATGTGTTTGCCCAGGGCCAGCCTCATACCTCAATCTTCCTACCTATGCCTCCTGCATAGCTGGAATCACAGGCACGTGCCACCACATCTAACTCACTGGTTGAGATGGAGTCTCACTAATTTTAGCCTGGCCTCTGACTGTGATCCCTTGCTCTCCACCAACCACATGACTAGGATAATAGGCACAAGCCACCACTCTGGGTGCTTTAAATACTTATCTTTAACAAGCACATTCAAGTAAATATAATGCAATTCATTTGAGGACCACACTTCAAGCAACACTGTTCTAGGTCATTTATAATCAGATTACCACTATGATTATCATGGAATGATATTGAGTCCAATGACCGAGGCCTGACCAGTATTATTACTTCAGAGTTCCTTTTTATAAATACCCTAGCAACCTTCAATGCGTTAATAGACTCTCTTTCAAATTTCACTTCTAAATTGATGCTTTGGAGCTCAGGTAACATGCTTTCCTTGGAAATAATATACACAATGACCAAGTTCTTTGACCTTATTGAGGATCTTATTGGACCTCTTAAAAGCTTATTTCATTCACAATATTATAGGAACGCAGCTATGTCAGCAATCACATTCAAAGAGGAAGCCGTAGAAATGTAAAGGTAGAAAGTTTGTAGACAAAAATGTGAGAAAATATATCTTTGAGAACTGGGGACAGGGGAAGACCTTCAGCAGCACAAGCCATAAACCCAAAAACATACTAATTGAATTACATCAAAGCAACAAAAACTTGATGATGAATCTATCATCTGAACCTATTTGGAATGTTCCAAATTGACAAGTACCTAGAAACCTCGAAAACCAATTTTAAAAAAGTACACTCACTTATAAATTTTAAAATGAGCAGATTATGAAGAGGCAATTTGTAAACTAGGAAACTCAAAAGCAGAACCAGCATCTGAAGAAAATTGTCCCAAACCATTCATAATTGTAGAAAATGCAAATTAAAACAACAATGAGTCATCAACTTACACCTGTTATGCTGGCAGAATTTAAATAGGATCATGGGGACTGGACTTGGTGTACTGCTCTGGAGTATAGACAATTGTGGAGAGCAATCTAGTCTATCTGACTTCTAATTCTATGCCTGTGCTTGTGTCTGGAAATTTCTCACTAGGCCACAATGGACCATGCATAAGGATATTTGTTGAAGCATTATTTGGTGGAAAGTTGGAGGAAATCAAATTGTTCATTACAGAGAAGGGGCTAAGAATTTGGGGTGAGTGAAACCATAGAGTATTGTGTAGCAATTAACAGGCAACAAATTAAAAGAATACAAAGCCACTTGGAAAGATCTGAAAGATCTTAGTAGGGGAAAAAGGCATCCTAGTAAGGCTTACAAGACATAATCCAAATAAACCTCTCAACCCAGTGCTTAATATAGTTAACATTCAATTAATATTAGCAATAATTATCATAGAACCCCAGCCTTATCATGCAGATCAATAATGGAGGCAAAGAATTAAGGAAGTAAGGGCTGGATGAGAGAAAGGATAGGGAAGGATTGGTTCAGGAACAGGGTGAACATAGTGACAGTGCAGTTTTCCATCTTTTCTACAAGGAGCTCATCACCAGTATCAGTATAGTCTTCTCTCCTATACCCTGTGTCCTCCTTTTGTTTTTCCCTTCCAGCTACAGAAGGTCTTACTTTTAGCCACCAGGTGCTAGAGCAGAATAAGTTTAAGTGGGAAAGAAATGTGTCAGTTGGGGTTGTGTACATAAAGCATCCCAACACTCATGGCTTATGGAGACAAATCATTTATAATTCCTCTAAACTCTCTGCCTGTGATTGAAGTGTCTGGGCTAGACTTGTCAGAGGCTGGCTCTGCCCCTCAAATCTCTCAACCTCTTCTTGAATTCACAGGCTAGGATGTCCTTCTCCTGGGATGACAGGTGCACAGATCAAGCCCAACACCATATATTTGTGAAGTCTCTGTTGTGTCGCATCTAGTGACATCCCATTGGTCAAAGTATGTCATATGGCTGTGCATTCCACACATAGGGAGAAGACACCACAAATAACATGGGAAAGAATGTGGCCACAAAGAAGGGAGTAGAACTAGGCCCATTCGTGCAATCAACACAGGGAGCCACAAATTTCTCAGGATCTCTCTCTCTCTCTCTCTCTCTCTCTCACACACACACACACACACACACACACACACACGTTATGACAGAGGCTCCAGTGTTTAGTGTAGTATTAGCTCAGTTACTATGCATAGATAAGTTTTGCTGTGAGGACAAGGGTTGAGGTGAGAAGTAGAGATATCCTCAAGGAAGGAGACAAGTGGATAAAATTCTGATTAAGGAGACAGAATAAAAACAAAAAACCTTTCTGGAAACCAGAACAAATATAGAGAAACTAACTAAGGACAAAAATGAGGTTATGAGTATTCATAAAGGTTACTCTTAACCTTTGAGTAAACATCTACTGAACCTTTGACAGCCTTCTACCAGCCTCATTGTTGATGATAACACTAATATCAGGGCTAGTCTATATACACACACACAAAAACCAGTGTTAGTCAGTAGTGAAATGAATCATGATCCATGAGTCTCTTTTTAGAAAAACAAATCCTTTGTCCCAGGTTAGGAACAGACAGCTTAAACAATCTGAAATATGTACCCATGGTACATTATAAACATCACAACCTTACCATTCAAAGAAGCATCCATTCATTCAAAAGAGTAACTCCAGGTCGTAATTACATTTTCCTCTACTGTTTTGTAAAATATATTTTTCTGCTACTAAAATTTAATTTAAGTAAAGTTTTTAATTTTTTAATGTATCATTGTTATACCAAGGGCCGTACCTAGAATAGTGCCCTGTGTGTGAGGGGAAAAAAAACCAGTGAAAAGCAATAAAGTCATAATCATGGTAGAAGAGATTGACATTTATTTCTATTCTAATACAAGAGGGAGCAGGGCTGTCTGTTTCGGTTCTTCACCCACTGTGCCTGGCCTAGTGCCCCGCACCCAGCAAGCATACTGTGTTTATTTGAACTTAACTAACTAAAAACTTTCTGCGCCATCTCGCCAAAAAAAAAAACTGAAGTGGAAAAGCGATAGGATATTTCTCATGCACTTTTCCAGGTATGGAGTCATCTGTCTTTGCCATCTGGCACATTGCTCATGTAACGGGTTGCTTTTCACAGAGTGTCATCACTCGAGCAAGCCATGAGACAGATGCATGAGATCTGTCCCACAGCCTCACACTGAGGGGCTTCTTTCTGTTAATAGAATGCTCTCTGAGGCTCCCATAAGAGTTAGGTTCTTAAAATAAAACTAAATATTTAAAACACAGAGTGCAAATATCTGTAATCCTAAATCTTTTTAAAGATCACAGCAGGTTTGTGTTGTCTTGAATAATTTAAGAAGTGCAAAAAAAGAAATTGTCATTTGAAACATCTCAACTCAGGTAATTCCATAAATGTTTCTCTCTGTAATATCCTTGATTGACAGCTGATTTCCATAGCCAATTTCTAAGTCGTGCCAAGGACAAATAGATATTTGAGGAAACCGCCTTTCATTCGCCTTCTCTTCTCTTGTTTAAGAGAAGACAGAGTGGGCTGATGATTAAAGAACCCTCATTTCCTCAAACTGACTTTTCTAAATGTCTGAGGGGTTAATCAAGTCTCTAGATTCTGCCTAGAAGAAAACAACAGGGCGGGGGGCCCAGTACAAGGCAGGATGGAGTTTTGTCACTCTGTGAACTTTATTAGTAGACATTATTAACATGCCTCAATTACTCAGGGTTCACTCTGTGTTTGCATTTGCTCCCCACCCCCAGCCTCTGTGAGAGATTTCATCCCTTTGTCATTTAATTCCCTACTGTGAGAGGGTGGGTGTCTGTGAAGTCAACCACTGGCCTTTGAGCCATGAAGTTCCCTTTAATGGGTCTTGTAATTTAGCCTCCCTGACTATGTTGTGAAGAATAACTGATGAAAAGATTCTGAAATCCTTTGCAGCTACCTAATGCTATAAAGATGATAATAAGGAACCATTCTGAAGAGACTGTAAATTCTGTAGCCAACAAACTAACAATCATTATCAATAGGCTTTTCCCTTGTCCCTGAGGCCTGGCATCAGGACAACGCTGTGACCCCGAGGATGCCTAGGCCACCTCTGTCCAACAGGGGCATAATGGGAGCCACACAGGTACTTTTCATTTCCTTGTAAACACTTCTTTTATAGTTAAAAGAAGGCCAGGTACGATGGTGCACACCTGGAATCCCAGCTACTTGGGCAGTAGAGATAGAAGGATCATGGTCCCATACTGGTCCTGGCAAAAGCAAGAAACCCTATCTGAAAAACAAACTAAAAGCGAAAGGGCTGGGGGCATGGTTCAAGTGGTAGAGCGCTTGTGCAGCAAGCATAAGACCTTGAGTACAATCCCCAGTACTGCCAAAAAATAAATAAAATAAAAATAGTTACAAGACTGTAAAATTAATTTTAGTAAACTATTTAGCCTACCATATCTAAAATTTCACTTGAACAGGCAATCAATATTTTTTAAATTACAAATTAAATTGTTTTCATATTGTCTCAAAAATCCAATGTGTATTTTTATTCTTGAGTTTATCTCAATTCAGATGTGACCAGTGGCTCACTGCATGATAAGCTGACGGCCCACTTAATACAAGGCATCCAATTTTCATTGAGTAACATCCATGAGCATATGAAAGTTCTCTTAATTTTCCACAAATATTGAAGACTCTTACTTCCTAGATTTTTCAGCAGGAACCTAGCTTCAAAGAAAAGAAGAAAAAATATAGTGTGTTCTGAGCAGCTAGCATATGAACAAGACGTGTATCATATCATTTGCCCCACAGCAGATCTGTGAGGACAGGAGATACCCCTCATTTCTCAGAGGAGAAAATTAAGTTCATGGAAACAGAGGAGTTCCCAAGGCAGGAAGCTAATGGTTGCAAAGCTGGAAAGGAACTCAGGCTGGCTCTAGAGGCCTGGTGCTTCCCACTGCGTCACGTTCCCTCCTCAGGCATCACTGGGTAGCAGTGGTTCTCAAAGTAGCAGGCATCCAATTCACCAGGAGAGCTTATTTTTAAAGCAGTGGTTGCTGAGCCCCTCACCCAGAGTTTCTGATTCAGCAAGGCTCAAGACCCTGAGAATCTGCACTCCTAACACGTTCCCAGGAGATGCTAATGCTGACAGTTCACAGCCACACTTTGAGAACCTCTGCCCTCTAACCCGAATTTGATGCCTTTAGTAGGAGTCTGTGTATCTTCAGCTAATAATGATAATTACCTATACTACCAGAAACCAGACTTTGATCTTTCAAATGTTTCCTTACTCAGCTAAAGCTGACTGATACATAGCAAACCTGGGATAGATTCACCCATTATGAAGCTTTTATTCATTTATAATTAACCAGGAGTACTTAATTGCAATAGAGAAGCATTTACCTTCTTCACCAGTTCCTGCAGGGAAGCAAAGTGACATATGTGGATCATGTAAACACTGGGTGGTCTTTTCCAAAGTGTACATACTCTTAAGTCATAACTACTTTTGAAATTTTCAAATAGCATCATTTTTAGGGTGCAGCCACATCACAGATATTTTCCTGGTGGCATTTTTTTCCAGCTAACTCATAGTCATTGTGCATGCTAAGTCATAGTCATTGTGCATTCAACACAGTTTAGAGAAATTCTAAAATTTAACTTATTGTATTTTAACCACCATTGTTGTGATCAAGAAGCAAGAAATTATTTATCTTTCCACCTATCTGCAAGTTCCCCGCCTTTTGATTTATTAAATGGCTTGAAGCACTTCCAATCTTCTCACTATTGACCTCTAGCCCTCTTCATTCTTTAAGGGTGGGGATCTTTACTTATTTATTTATTGTTAATGCCTAGAGCCCTCTCTTCTACCTTAACTCCCAAGCCTAACACATCTGAAGAAAAACAATAGATTACCTTGAGCATATCATGGAGTCCATCACATTCCCAAGATGACAGAGGACCCAGGTGTGTTGGCAGGACAGGATCGAGTCAAACTGATATCAATGCAAAAAATGGCAGAGTCATCTTCATTAGCTGCTCCATCAGAAACATGGGGAACAGCAGTGTGTCCAAAACTGAAAAGAGCAGGCTGTGTTTTGTTTCTATCACCTAATGACAATATAAATGAAAGTGAGGTGATGTGAGCAGTCAGTCTGCAGAGACCACCTACATCTTTCAACATCACTCACAGCCTAGATCTACTTTCCTAACAGATGCTTTAAACCTAGTTCTTCATCTGAAGAAATGGTTGATTGATGAGGCTGGTAAGATTTTTACAATTTCATCTTTGTAATACTCAAAAGTTTAAGCAAGGAAAGGGCAGTATTGAATGAATGAAATAAAATAAGAATAATAGTACCTGTATACCACAAAGACATGTTCTGAATAAAAACATTAGGAAGGGCCACCAGCTCAGACATGTTACCCAAAGTACCTGCCATTTCTCAAAGCTTTCCCCTGTGATTGCCATGCTGTGCTCTGTACTCAGGTGCTAGTTCCAGAAGAGCTGGTAGAAAAGGTTTGAAAAGGCTGGAGAATGGAAAGAAAAACACTGTAAATTGAAAAAAATGGACTTCAAGAGTTCTTCCTCTGTATTGTGCAGTTCCTAAATGCAGAATCCTTCATTTGATATGATTCACAAGCAGGTAGAAGTATCTTTGAGTGAATTTCCTCAAATCCACAGCCTGCCAGAATTTTCATAGAATTTCACCTTGACAAAAGCCTGAACTTCATCCTTAGAGCACAAAGCCCATGCCCTGGATGAAAAGACACAGAAAACCACATCACAGTCCTTTTGATACAACTACCAACGAGGCATATTAGGAAGCCGTCAGTTCTCTCTAGAACATCAGAAAAGGAAGGTTAATCAATTTTGCCAGGTACCACCAAAGCATTTTCTAACCTACCTACATTTCCTTCTTACAGCACAGCGCTTTGCAAACTTTCACGTAGCTATGAATCACCTTGGGAACTTGTTAAAATGCAGATTCTGATTCATTGCATTCTGCATGATTAATGAACTTCCAAGGATGACAGCATATCACATTTGAGTAGGATTCTGTTTCATATCTGAAAACACTACCTGGAGTGAGAGGGTTAAAATCAAAGACCTCAGAGTTGATATATTCACTGGAGTAGGAGAGGAAACGGAGAATGCAGGTAGCAAAGAGGAGAAGGACCCAGCCACTAGTGACAAGAAAAAGGCAGTGCAACTCAGCATCCAGACAATAATGTAAGAAATACCAGGTGGCAGCCCAAGTAAGCAGTAGAAATTTAAACATCATGATCTTTGAAAGAATGCTATATGCAGCGGGGAATTTGATATTGGACAGCTGTGCAGGCGGGCAGCTGGGAAATCTCCCTCTGAGGAGCAGTTATCCAGCCACAGAACTGAATACAGAAGAGAAAATAAAGGGTAGAAGGAGAGGAAGGGAAAGAAGTCTGGACCCTGGCAAGGATAGCAGGACAGTGGAGAACTGAGGCAAAGTTGAAATGAACAAGTATTCATTTACCAAAAGTAGAGCTCAGAAATATGGTTGAGCTCCAAGATATGGAAACTCAACCCTAAACAAGTCCACAGTCATGATCTACATTGCCAGGCACTGCTGCAAAGGCCTTTGTATGCATTATCTCTCATAATTCTTACAGATTAATATGGCAGGCATTGTTATTCCATTTTAAAGAAGTATCCGAGCCAGGCACTGGTAGCTCATGCATGTAATCCTATAGCTCCTCAGGTGGCAGAGCTCAGGAGGATCATTGTTCAAAGCCAGCCTGGGCAAATAGTTTGCAAGACCCTATCTCAAAAAAAAAGGACTGGCAAAGTGGCCTGCCTAGTAAGTGTGAGTCCAAACCCCAGTGTTGTCAAATAAATAAATATAAGTATCTGAGGTCTAGAAAGAATCCATACTTTGCCTAAGGTCTCTCATTAGTAAGTGGCAAAACAAGTGACTCCTATTCTTTACTCTTTCCAAGACCCCTCACAAGCCTAGCAGCCATGAACAGAGTCACTGGATAGTAGGCCAGGACTTCTGAGTCTGCCCAGAATCAGGAAAGCAAGTAAGCTTTTAATGGGACAGTAAGGCTGAACCAGAGATGGAAGAGGACCAAAAAGGGCAGGGTGACAGGCTTTGTATGACATGGTAAAAATCTGCTGGCCACTAAGGCTACAATTCAGAATTGTGATTATACCAAAAACAACCCAATCTCTGTTAACATAGAGTTATCTCATTTTATATAGGAAGTATTATATAGAAAGTATTTTATATAGGAAGTATTCATTATATAGAAAGTAATTGACAAAAAATATGTTGAAAGACAGTAGGAAAGACATTTGTATAGATCACATGTCCCAACTTTAACCACAAGTTGTTTTTTTTCTCTGTTAGTCTCTGAGGTGGACATCACATTCCAAGAAACCTAATGGTTCGGTGGCAGCCTATAGTTTGGTCCAAGAGCCTATCACATGGGTGTGTTAACAAGTACTCCTCAGTTACAATGAAAAGAAATTGACCAGACTTAGTTTATGTGCAGATTAGCTCACTGAACTCCGTAATATCCCACTATGAAGTTTACTACATACTTCAGGCTGCAGTCCTAGGAAACTCATTACTCAGACTCCTTCCACCAAGCAAAGTTGCCACAAGAGGTAGATATGAGGCCCAACATTTGGTGAGGGTATATGGGAGTAGGGATAACAGCAGAAATCTCAGTGGCTGGTTCTTAGCTTCTCAAGAATCTTCCTGGTGTGAATCCTGACAAAAGCAGTGCAGTTCTAAAGCCAGAGGCTGTGCGAGTGGCTTCTTGCTTCCCCACTGAACAACTTCTGTAGGGAGATTTGCTTGTTTGGAGAGTTGCCTTGAAAGCTTGGCCTCAAGTCTTCTCCTCTCCCTACTAACAACTTCGTAAATTTGTAAATTCCTAATTCATTAAATCTCTTTTGCTCAAACTAGCTAGAGTGAATTCTCTTACCTGCAACTGAACCCTAGCTAATCCAGAAGGACTTTACAATAAGGATACATGGGGATATCCTGTAGAAATAGAGCTCTAAATAACTAAATCAAGCACTGTATGCCTGCTGTGTCTCTATCTCCCTTGACCCTACTTCGTTCTTCCTTCTCAGAAGCAGTACCTGCTTTCACCACCAATTAGTTCTTTATACAATGCATTTTAAGTTCTCCTCTCACTGACACACACACATGCCCATAAATGATGAACAGTCATTTAGTCCAAGTCCCAAAGAAGAGAATCTGATTGGGCTAGGTGTCCACTCTGGTTCAATGGGCTATTATTTCAGTGGCAAAAACCCTGTGAAGCTCTTTATACCTTAATAATACACATTTATAATTAAGGGGCTGGCAGAGTAGCTCAAGAGTGCTTGCCTGCCAAGTGCGAGGCTCTGAGTTCAACCTCAGTACTACCAATAAATAAATAAAAAGTACTATCTTCTAATACAGTTAAGGAAGCTAGATTTTATACAGTTTACATTACTGTAAGCAGATGACTCTGGAAGTATACCTGTCTCCTGACCTCAAATTCAGTGCTTATTCCACTGTACCATCATAGTAGTTATAATTTTATCTATTGAGTGCTTTACAATTTACAATGTGTTTTTATATCCTCCATCTCATTTGATCCTTCCAACAGTCCCCACTTACAAATAAGAAAACTGATGTTCACTGAATAAGAAAACTGATGCTCACAAAAGCTACATGACTTGTTCAAGGTCATGCATTTTATTGGCGCTCACGCCAAGTTTCAAATCTCCATCTTCTGGGTCTCAGAGGAATTAATGTCAGGGTAAGGGTGGGCAAGTCAAAATGTAAGTAGAGTTAAATCCCATAAGATATCAGAGCTGATGCTTCAAATCCATTTCTCATAATGAGTTCTAAGAGAAGAAAACAGAAGAGGACGCTTTTTTGTTTTGTTTTTAATAAAGTGATTAGCAAAAATTCTGTTAGAAATTTAAATTCTAAATAAATAACAATGGGAAGGTCACCTCCCTGGCTACAAGGATTTTACTCTACTCCCTCCACAATGTAACAGGAAAGGTTATGTTTCTAGCAGGTTATTAAGAAGCTGATAAAAACACATCTGAACTAGGGATTCAATGACTTCCTTCAGAGTTTAAAGACCAGCATGGACTTTAAAGACCAACACTGTGGGTTCCGTCTTTGTCCAGGGATTTTGATAGAGTCTTGCTAATATGTCAAGAGATACTTAATGACCTTTCAGTTTTACTATTCCTTGGAAGTGACTTATACTGGGTAGGGACAGTACTAGAATGAAGCACTCCTTGCCATCACTTTTAGAAGTCATTATGCTTTCCTTTCAATCTAACTTTTGCAAAGAAAGCCATTTCAAGAGAAATTATGAAGGTATTTTCTGCCTCATCTGTAACTAATAGTTATTGAGCTTTTGTCATGTACAAACCACAATACCATGTGTGCAAAGGATCAAATACATCAGTTGTAATTCTCTCCCAACAGGGCCTGCAGCAGCCATGTCCTCTCCCCATCACCACGTGCAATGCAGATGCTGGTAACTCTGTGACACATGAAGGAACAGGCTCCAGACTTCATGCAGAAGTTCTGCCTTTTCCTGTACAAGTTCTGGCAGCAGCTTCATGGTCCACATCAAACCCATCCAATCACAGCACTTCTGAGCATTCCTAGGGAATTGTTTTAAAATACCAGAATGTTCTTCCCTATTTTGTAGTCAGCTCTCAGAATTCACTAAGCCCACTCTATGCTTGCTTCAATATCATCATTGTGTAATAAAATCCTTTGTTCTTGAGTTGGCACAGAGACCCATCATGATTGTCTAGAATGACCCTAGAATAATTTCCCTGGAAGGTGAAGCTGAGTTTTGTTGGAATGTTGGCTTTCTGGAGAATAAAAGAAAATGAGGAGACATGGGAGACAATCTGAAGAGTGAGGAGCGTGACTATCAAAATCTAATTGTATTTACTTGAGAGTCTGAATGCCATAGGTCCAATGTTTTGGCAGAGGCCAATATGGCCTCTGACTCTTTGGCAAAGCCCTTAGATTCTCTTAGAAAGTCAAGCCACTCAGAGACTGTTTCTGATCTATGCTGACTCTCTCCACCTTGTGCATTTTATTATGTTCTTCACTTTAAACCTAAAATACTAAATGGGTTAAATTTCACCTAGAAAACTATAATTGGCTCTCACTAGGATTCTGTTTTCCTTTTTCCCTCCCTGCCCATGTATGAGGCAGCTCCTGAAAAGAACATCTGGGGTTCCTTGGCATACATTTTGAAAACCAGTGCTATCCTGCCAGCCTGGTGCATGACCTGCCAATTCTAGACCCTCAGGATGAAGGCAGAAATTTGACATCAGAGGATGCAAAAAAAAGAACATTCATTTCATTTTTGCATTCTCTCCCTACCTCTTCCTCCCATTTCCCTCCCTTAATTTCCTTTCTTCCTCATTTTTTCTCCTCTGTCACTCACTTCTACCAGTCTTTGGCAAAGTTTAAAATGTGGCATTGGATAACCATACCAGAAGTCTCAAAAAATCACCCTCAAAACACATAAAATGATATTTTTGGAAAGAAACCCCATTTATTTCAAGGGGTTTTAGTCAATATTCCTGATTAGCACCAATTCCAAAATAGCTTAGCCTTGGCTTACTCACCATTTTATTTCCATTATTATTTTGCATTTAACAAAGCTTATAATCATAAGAAACATTGTAATTCCTTGTCGTTATCCTAAGAAATTTGGGTTTCCTTTTTAAAATGCCAAAAAGAGTCGCTGAGCATCTCCAAATTTTGAGTGAAGTTGTAATCACAGACTGACAAGGTTAAAGCTCTGATCACATGGGACGAAAAAAAGATGATACTTGTCAAGGTAGCCAGTGTGTACAGATGCTCCAGCCTTCTACTTTAGGGCCCTTGGTGAGGAGATTTGCAGAGGTCACACCGAAACTGTCAGGACTGAAGCAGCTGGGGTAAGAAGGAGCTGAGATGGGTCATCTGGCCGTGCAGCAAGGGAATGAGCTCTGAAAGATACAGTGTGGATGCTGGATCATCAGAAAGCCAGAGGTGCTTCTGGCAGATTGCTTCTGTCTTTGAGAGGACCTGGAGAGAATGTCTGAAATTTTAGGCAACACCCACAGCTTTTGGATTAACAGAATCCCTGCACCTCTGATACTATGAGAGCCACAGAAGCTGGTGTTTATGCAGTCTCTGGGTTAAGTGTGCAGCATTTTGACTCCACCAAAATGAGTTTTAGGAATGCTGTATGTATTTTTCATCTTTGTAATAAAGTGTTCTCAGCTTACTTTTCTATACCATCTCTTATGTCTAAGTACTTTCCTTTGAGCCTTTCAAAATATGAACATTAATTAAATCAACATTACAACTTCCTCATGAGAAGGCAAGTGATTCTGTTGAAAAAAATAGAATGATCAAAGTATACTACAAGATCCATAGGGAAGGCTTTGAAAATAAAAACTAAAAGAAGAAAGAAAGAAGGGAGGTAGGAAGGAAGGGAGGAAGGAAGGAAGGAAAAGAGAAGAAAAACTCAAAGTTCAGTAGCTTCTACCTCCTTCTCTTAACAATTACACTACCAGGGCTGGAGATACAGCCCAGTAGTAAAGCCCTTGCCTAGCATGCACAAGGCCCTGGGTTTGATCCCCAGCACCACAAAAAAAGAAAAATGAACCTTAACAATAACATCATCAGACTTGAGTTTGTTTCTTTTTCCTGCCTATAAGATAATTTTTATGTACATCATCTTTTACATGTGACATGACCTGTAAGGAAATGATAGAACAAAGAAAAAAGTTGTGTGAATTTGTGCCTAAAAGCAAATACTCTCAGGTTCTACTCTCTGTCCTCTCATCCCCACCACATGACATCCATTCTCTAATCCCTAAATCTCTGAGATAATAACTCTTTGCAAAGAAGAAGAAGCTACTGACGTCTTCCCATAGTGTCCAAGGAATTTATTTATGAAAGACTGAAGTGGACAGCAAAACGCCCTTGTGATCCCCTGATGAAAAACAAAGGCAAGAACATTGCATCTCCCTTTCTCCCTCTTACTAAAAATTCTCAGATTTCTAGTTTTGATCTTCGTTTTCTGTGTTGTTGTTAAGGGCAGTGACCTGGTCATTTGGCTGAGGAAGTGTTAGAAGTTGCTGGGAACACTTTTCTTGGCTCAGTGCGAAAAAGTTGACACCAGAAGGACAACATCTCATTGACCTTTTTTGAAGTGGATTCATGCACCAGTGTCTGTGGAATGAAAAACAATCTCAGCTCTGTGACTAAGAGGGATGAGGTGATGATGCAGGGAATTCCCAAGGGCCCCTGGTGTCCTTTTGTCATCTCCTCAGCAGCAGAATCTCTGCTAATTAACCAGCTTGGTTGCATTATTTCTGTGACTGGCAGCTCTCAGACAGTGAGAAATAGATCCAGTGGGCAAAGCCCCTGGCACAAGGAGATTCTTTCCAGGAACAGAGAATGACTCCTGGAATCCTCCTTGTAGAAGACAAATTTGGTACCAACTTCTATCAAACTGAAACATTCCTCTTTCCCCAAATATGTAGTCTGTTGCACTCTTTAGTTGGCTGCAATCCTTCATACAAATGTTTGCCCAAACGTTCTGGTGTTTCCATCCCCACATGCACACACAGTATTGGATTATGTGAGTGAAATAAAGTGCCCAGACAGTATGTCTCTGAACACCAACCTATTCTTCCTGCAAGATTCCATCAGCTGTTAAATAGATGTGCTGGCCAATAGTCAATCCAGAAATCATTTCAAACATTCTACAAATTTCTCATTAAGTAGTTACCTTTTCCATCCAACCAGTGAGTACAATAGGGACAAGCCATCCTCTGGTTTTCAGTTACCTATAAAGTTGAAGGGAGTCCAAGAGTTTTCTTCAATTTTGGGAGGAGAGGTCTGTGAGCAGCTACAATTAAGGTGGGTGTCATTAAGGTGAGTCAAGAAAGATCAAGCTGTGGAGACAGAAAGACTTTGGAGAGGGGAGCAGTACTAGGGATTGAACTCAGGGCCTTGAACTTGCAAGGCAAGTGTTCTAACACTTGAGCCACACTCCTAGTCATTTTGCTTTCAGTTTGCTTTTCAGATAAGGTCTCACACTTTTGCCCAGGCTGACCTTAGACCACAATCCTCCTTCCTATGCCTCCTGCATAGCTGTGATTGTAGACATTTGCCACCACACCTAATCCAAAAAAACATATTTAAACAAAATAATGTTCATTTCTCTTTCTCCTCTCTAAGTAAAAGATATTGTCCTTAAATAGCCCAAATCTCAAATCCTTAAAATTAGGATGTTAGAGAAGATAAATATTAAGTTGAGTCATAGGAAATTAGCAAGAGTTAACCTTTTTGACCTAAAAAATGGCAATTTCATATTGCTCAATCTAATAAGAAAAATTAACATTTTATTTTTGACATACAAAGAATTTTGCACCAAGACAATGGCTTAAAAGATAAATTGCTGCTTCCATTGTGTATAAATACCACTTTTCTTAATCCATTCATCGGTAGTGGGGCATCCTGGCTGCTTCCATAGCTTGGCTATTCTGAATAGTGCTACAATAAACATGGGTGTGCAGGTGCCTTTGTGATAACCTGAGTCGCATTCCTATGGGTTTATCCCTAGGAATGGTATTGCTGGATCATATGGCAGATCTATGCTTCATTTTTTAAGAAGCCTCCATGTTATTTTCCATAGTGGTTGTATTAGCTTACATTCCCACAAGCAGTGTAAGAGGGTTCCTTTTTCCCCTGGATCCTCACCAACATTTGTTGTTGGTGGTGTTCTTGATGGTAGCTATTCTAACAGGAGTGAGGTGGAATCTTAGTGAGGTTTTGATTTGCATTTCCCTTATGGCCAGGGATGATGAGCATTTTTTCATGTGTTTTTTGACCATTTGGCCTTCTTCCTCTGAAAAAGTTGTGTTTTTTCAGTTGCCACTTCTTTATTGGTTCATTGATTTTTGGGGAGTTTAGTTTTTTGATCTCCCTTTATATTCTGGTTATCAGTCCCCTGTCTGATGTTTGGCTAACAAAGATTTTCTCCCTTTCTGTGTGTGATCTCTTCAATTTAGAGGCCATTTCTTTTGTTGTGCAGAAGCTTTTTAATTTCATGTAGTCCCATTTGTCAGTCCTTTCTCTTAGTTGCTGAATCACTTGAGTTCTACTGAGGAAGTCCTTGCCTATACCTATTGCTTACAGTGTATTCCCTGCTGTTTCCTGTCCTAACCTCAATGTTTCAGGTCTGATATTAAGGTCCTTAATCCACTTTGAGTTGATACTAGTACAGGATGATAAACATAGATCTAGTTTCAGTTTCTTGCAGACGGATAACCACTTTTCCCAGCAACATTTGTTGAAGAGGCTGTCTTTTCTCCATTGTATGTTTTTGGCACCTTTGTCAAAAATAAGGTGGGCATAGTTGCGTGGATTCATATCCAGGTCCTCTATTCTGTTCCACTGGCCTTCATATCTGTTTTTGTGCCTGTACCATTCTGTTTTTATTGCTATAGTTCTGTAGTATAGTTTGTAGTCAGATAGTGTGTGTAGTCAGTGTTGCTCTTTCTGCTCAGTATTTTCTTGGCTCTTCACAGTCTGTTGTGTTTCCAAATGAACTTTAGGGTAGATTTTTCAATCTCTGTGATGAATGTCATTGGGATTTTGATGGGAATTGATTGAACATGTAGATTGCTTTTGGTACTATGCTGATTCTGCCAATTCATGAGCACGGGAGATCCTTCTACCTTCTGTAATCTTCTTTGATCTCTTTCTTCAATGGTTTATAGTTTTCCTTGTAGAGGTCATTCACATCCTTTGTTAAGTTTATTCCTAGGTATTTGATTTTTTTGAGGCTATTGTAAATGGAACTGTTTTCCTATATTCTTTCTCAATCTGTTCATTGTTAGTGTATACAAAGGCAACTGATTTTTGTAAGTTGATTTTGTATCCTGCTACTTTGCTGAAGCTTTTTATGGTGTCTAGGAGTTTTGGGGTGGAGTTTCTTGGGTCTTTAAGGTATAAGATCATGTCATCTGTGAATGGGGATAGTTTGGCTACTTTTTTACCCATTTGTATTCCTTTTATTTCTTTTTCTTGCCTTATTGCTCTGGCTAGGGATTCCAGGACTATGATGAATATGAGTGGGAAGAGTGCACACCCTTGTCTCATTCCTGACTTTAGAGGAAATGGTTTCAGTTTTTCCCCATTAAGTAGGATGTTGGCTATAAGTTTGTCAAATATATCATTTATAATATTGAGGTACATTCCTTCTATTCCTAGTTTCCTTAGTGCTTTTATCATGAAAAGGTGTTGAACCTTATCAAAGGCTTTTTCTGTGTCTATTGAGATGATCAAGTGGTTTTTATCTTTGTTTCTCTTAATGTGCTATATTACGTTTAATGATTTGCATATGTTGAACCATCCCTGCATCCCTGGGATGAAGCCGACTTGGACATGGTGAATGACCTTTCAGATATGTTGTTGGATTCACTTTGTCTTTATTTTATCAAGGATTTTTGCATCAATGTTCATTAAGGAGATTGGCCTGCAGTTCTCCTTTTTGGATGTGCCCTTGTCAGGTTTTGTGATGAGTGCAATACTGGCTTCATAGAATGAATTAGGCAGTGTTCCTTCCTTTTTTGTTTCTTGGAAAAGTTTAAGGAGTGTTGGGATTAGCTCTTCTTTAAAGTCCTGGTAGAATTCAGTGGAGAATCCATCAGGTTCTGGACTTTGCTTTTTTGGAAGACTCTTTATTGCTGCTTCAATTTCATTACATGTTATAAATCTATTTATGTGGTTAATAGGTTATTTGGTTCAGTTTGGATGGTCATAAGTATCTAGAAATATGTCAATTTCTTCAAGATTTTCCAATTTATTTGAATATAGGCTGTAAAACTTGTCCCTGATTATTCCCTGGATTTCCTTGGTTTTTGTTGTTATCTCCCCTTTTTCATTTCTGATTTTACTAATTTGGGTCTTTTCCCCCCTCATTTTAGTCAGATTTGCCAGGGGTTTGTTGATCTTGTTTACTGTTTTCAAAGAATCAACTTTTTGTTTTGTTGATGCTTTGTATGGTTTTTTTAGTCTCTATTTCATTAACTTTGGCCCTTATTTTTATGATTTCTCTTCTTCTGTGTGTTTTGGGTTTTGCTTGTTCTTGTTTTTCTAGGAGTTTGAGATATAGCATTAGGTCATTTATTAGAGATTTTTTTAGCCTTTTAATATATGCACTCATGGCTATACACTTTCCTCTTACGACTGCCTTTGCTATGTTTCATAGGTTTTGATAGGTTGTGTTTTCATTTTCAGTAAATTCCAGGAACTTGTTGATTTCCTCTCTTGTTTCTTCCATGAACCGCTGATCATTGAGTAACACGTTGTTCAGCCTCAAATTATTTGCATATTTTCTGCTGCTGCTTTTGTTGTTGAGTTCTAGTTTTATTGCACTGTGATCAGACAGAATGCAGGGGATTATTTCAATTTTCTTATATTTGCTGAGGCTTGCTTTGTGCCCTAAGATATGGTCTATTTTGGATAAAGTTCCATGGGCTGCTAAGAAGAATATATATTGTGCTGTTGCTGGATGAAATATTCTGTAGACATCAGTTAGGTCAATTTGATTATGGATGATTTAGATCTAGGATTTCTTTGTTGATTTTTTTCCTCTGGATTACCTATCTATTGGTGATAGAGAGGTATAAAGACTCCCACTACCACTGTTTTGGGGTCTATATGTGCTTTTTGCCCTTTAGTTTATGTTTGATGAAATTGGGTGCACTAACATTGGGTGCATGTAGGTTGAAATTGTTATTTCCTTCTGATGTATTGCCCCTTTTATTAGTATTGACCAATGTAAGTTTGAAGTCTATTTTGTCTGATATAAGTATTGCTACTCTTGCCTATTTGGGAGGGGCCACTAGCTTGGTAAATCTTCTTCCAGATTTCACCCTAAGCCCATGTGTATTTCAGTCAATAAGGTGGGTCTCTTGTAAACAACAGATTGTCAGATCTTTCTTGTTAATCCAGTTTGCCAAATGATGTCTTTTGATGGGGGAGTTGAGTTCACTGACATTCAGTGTTAATCACCATACATTCAGGTGTGTGGTGATTCCTGCCATTTAGTTGTTTAAGGATTTGAGTGTGTGCAACCAAATCAATGCTACTCTCTGATTACTTGTCTTTTCTTCTCCTGTGGTTTAATACTTCCTGTCCTCTTGTTGTTTCATTTGCTTTCATCTTCTGTGTGTAGCAGAACCTTCTGTAATGGTGGCTTGGTGATCATATATTGTCTTAGTTTCTGTTTATTGTGGAAGACTTTTATTCCTCCATCATTTTTTGAATGATAGTTTTGCTGGGTGGAGTATCCTAGGGCTGAAATTATTCTCATTCAGTGCCCAGAATAAGTCACTCCATGCTCTTCTTGCTTTTAAGATTTCTGTTGAGAAATCTGCTGTTATTTTGATGGTTTACCTTTATATGTTGTTTTTTGTCTCTTACAGCCTTCAATATTCTTTTTCTGTTCTAATGGTTGTTTTAATGATAATATGCCATGGAGATGTTCTATTTTGGTCAAGTCTGTTTGGTGTCCTGGAGGATTTCTGTACCTGAATGGGCAAAACTTTCTCAAGATTTGGGAAATTTTCCGTTATTATTTTATTGACTATATTACAAATTTCTTTGGCTTGCCCCTCTTCTCCTTCTTCAATCTCCATGATTCTCAGATTTTGTCTTTTGGTTGAGTAACTGAGTTCTTGCATATTCCTTTCACAGCTCTTGAGTTGTTTGACTAAGAGTTCTTCTGTTTTTTTTCTTTAATTTCTATTTTATCTTCAAGCTCTAAGATTCTGTCTTCCACTTGTTCTAGTCTGCTGGAGTGACCTTCCACTGTGTTTTTTTGTTTGACTAAAGGGACTTTTTATTTCTAGAATTTCTGTTTGATTCTTTTTTCTGAAGTTTTCCATATCTTTTTGTTCAACTCCTCTTTTATATTTTGTGTTGTCTTCTTTATTTCATCTGTCTCTCTTTTTATAGTGTCCTTTGTTTCACTTTGGTGTTTCTTGAAATCCTCTCTGAGTTCATTTAGTTGTTTCTTTGTCTTCTCAAGTTCTTTACTTGTGGTGTCTTGAAATTTCTTGAGTGCATCTTGTACTTTCTGGTTAACGGTGTCTAGTATCTTCTCCATGAGGTTCTCAGTGACCTCTTCCATGATTTTCTCTTTGAGGGATTTTTCATGGGCATCTCTGGGCTCATTCATTACATTTGTCATTGTTTTTTGGGTTAGGAACTGGGTATCTATTTTCTTCATTTCCCACTAGATCTGCCATTGAATTTTTTTGTGTTTTTGTTTTTGTTTTTGAGAAGTATAGTTTCCTTCCCCTCTTCTTCTCCCCATCACTCTAATTAGTGTTGTGCAACTATGTTCTTGATGGCTAGTTGGTGATTTTGATTGCCAGTTTTCTTTCCCTTGATTTAATTTTTGTGTTGTGACTGACTTAGTTGTTAGCTAGGTTGATGTGCTAGTTCTATCCCTGTCCTGGAGGTGTAAATTAACAATATCAAATTCACAGGTTCAATGACAGACCAATTGTTTATCTATTATATATAAAACCCTTTGGTGATAATATTTATAAACAGTGGGAGTTGGGGGGGTGGTAATTGTTGTTTGCCTAAAGATAGAAACTTGGGTAATTGGTAAAGGTGGCACTAAAGGGGGGGCAGAAAGGAGGGGAACAGGTAAGGGGGCTGCTGGGATTTGTGGCCCTTGTGTGTTTTTGGGTGTATTTCTGCTGTTGTAGTGGAGAGTGCTTGTATCAGGGATTGAAGGGGGCTGGGGATGTGTACAGTTGGTAGACTAGTTAGCAGGTGGTGAGTGTGTAGAAGGGAGGAGTAGTGTGGTGACAGATTGAGGAAGGATAGGAGGCAGAGGTGAAGACAGGGGGAGAGAGTAGATGAGAAAGGGCAGAAAGAGTAGTTGGGAGGGAGAACAATGGATTGTAGCACAAGAAAAGGAGGGAAAGTGAAGGGGGTAGTAATAGAGATAAGAAAATAGTGATGGTAAGGTTAACAATACAGAAAAAAAAATAGGTACAGCAACAACAAAAAGTTCAGTCTGCTTGGTAAAAGTCCTGGAGTTATTCCTTTGGCATCCAATCCTGGTATTGGTCCTTGGTATTCTGGGCTGTGTGGGGAAGGGTGGTGGTCCCTCTTGTCAGACAACTTAGGGTAGAGATGGCTGGAGGGTTTTTTTCTTTTTTATCCTCTTTCCTTGGTCTTATGGGCCGTCCGTTGCAAGTGGGAGCCTTGAAATGGTCTCACCAGGTGATTGGCTTGTGAGCAGTATTTGGTTCCTTCTGTCCACAGGGCAGGTTGCAACTGGGACCTGAGGTAAGTCACTGCCAGTTCAAGCAAAGTGTTCGGCTCTGTTGTTTTCGCTAGGCAGCAGTTGCATTGTCCTACAGCTGCAACTTGGCTGGTCGCCTCCTCCCCCAGCAAGGTGGAGCAATTCAGTTTTGAGTACAGCCCTCAGTCCTGCAAGACTAGCTCAGAGATTCAACCCCTAGCTTGTTGCCCCACCCCTGTCCTCAGCCTTTGTTACTTTTCCCACATTTATTCACTAAGAGTTCGGGTCCTTGCCCCATCACTGTTCTCCGGGGCAGGTTCAGCATTTCACCCCATGCTCATTGTCCATTTTAGATTACAATTTGCTGTTTATGTTTTTCAGTTTTGTTGGGAGGGGGTTCAATCTGCCCAGGGGCTGTGCTGGATTATGTTCCTAGTGGGTGGGTAGGGGAGTTGTGTGTGGTGCATCTTGCTCACCTGTTGGGTCTTCAGGTTTGCACAGGCAGCTTTGAAACCGCCTGGAGGAGAGAAATGGCATGCCGCTTTTCTCAAGGCAGACATTTCCTGGGACTGGGTTCAGTGCAGCGGGGCATAGGGAGGATTTCCACAGGTTAGGAGTCCAGGATGTCACAGAATTTTATTCTGGTTGATGCTCTATCTTCTGCTTATTAAAAGAAAAAAAGGTTGCGGGAGAGAAATGGCCCAGGGACTTTTTTCCCAGGGCAGATACTCCCTATTGGCTGTGCTGCACTGGGATTTTCCCAGCTGTTAGGTGCAATTAAAGGTTGTTTTAAGGTCAGTCCTTGATTTCCACGTGCACCTATTGTGTTGGCGGTTATTATTTTGGCTAGAAACAATCAGAATTACCCAAGTGTAGCTCCCACATCTCAAGGTGGTTTCTGGAGTCACAGAGCTTCCAAAATTCTGATTCTCTACCCTAACCACCATCTTGGATCTTTCTGTGAGCTTCTTAAGTGCTCTGTCTCTTCAGTGAATAACCCTCAAGGCCCTAGAACAGTTCTTGGCATAGAGTTGGAGCTCAACAAGTATTTAAGTAATGAATAAATACCTTTTCAATATTTTGTTTCTGCAGACTTCTCAGGGTCAGCTCACTCATCACTTCCGTGGAGAGGCCTTCCCAGCCCTTTCAGTTAGAAGCCACCTCTTTCTTCACATAGCCACACAGCCTGGGTGACTTCTTTACCCACCTTACCATGCTCTACCTGTAAACACTCAATCAGTGTTTATTGAATTGAGTTAGAAGAAGAATAGAGACCTGATCAAACAATTAAAATAATAGTATTCACATGTGTATAGCACTTTGACTTTTTCGGGTATTTCTCATTTCATCCAACCCTGTGAGTTGGAGAGGACAGGAATTATCTCCATGTTTTAGGCAAGGCAACAGAGGTGCAGAGGTGATTGTCACTTGATTTGGTCATGAGGCAACACTATCCCCTCAGATCTCATCTTCTTTTCACTAGGTAATGCTGCCATTTGACATATTGTTTGTCTCAGTTGAGAAGATGTCATATTCTTCAATTCTATAGACTTTAGAAATAGTAGACTAGTTACATAGTTGCGGTTGTAAGTTAAATTTTTAGTGTTTCACTAGATGTTTTTGAAAGAAAACTTTAGTTTTCAGCCCAATGAATATTGGTATTTTGGCTCCATTTTGTAGTTACTAGTTAATACTGCTCGTATCCTCAAAACCCTCTTCCCTGCATGATTTGCTTACTCTTCAACTCTCTGAAGAAAAGGAGAGATTGTGGACTCTTTCCCCTTGAGCCCAGAATTTACCCTTAGTTTTATTTTCAATATTAATTAGTTTTTGTTTCATCTTGTTTTTTCAGTATCTCTGCTGACCAGTCCTGGCTTCATTTAGACATATAAATAACTATTTATACTCACAGAACTTCCCTGTCTATTATTCTTATCCTACCAACCTGAGAAAAGGAACAAATTTTGTTACCCACATTTGACAGATGAGAAAAAAAAAGAGATGCTAAGAGGAAACTAACTTGCCAAAAAATCATTCAAGCAATTAATGACTCAATGACTAGTAGAACCAATTCTTTTGACCTGGGTCCTACATTCTATCTGCTCAGCCAAATGGCTTGTGTCTGAGCTGCCTTGTAGCTGCAAAGTCCCCAGGGTATGCTCAGAGCTCATACTGCCTCCTCACTCTGACCCTACAAGGATCCTGCACAGTAATACCCCTTCTCATTTCAACACCTCCCTAGTTCACTCTCCACCAGAAAGGGCAGACTGGGCTAGATTGCACAGCTGCCCTACAAAGGAAATGGAAACATCACAGGAGACAAAGAAGAAAGCAGAAATCTCTTTCCCCTGCTGAAGAGAAAGAGAAAGCATCCTTGAAGCTCCTCCTTCTGAGAGTGGGTTCGTCCCCAGAATAGAAATGGCAGCCTCCTTTCCACGACGCCTCTCCGGCAGGCAAACGCATGTTCAGTGGGAAAGACGCATGCCTCAGGCTTCAGTCCTGCAATCAGATATATTTTTAATTCAAGTTCTATGCAATTTGGCTAACAGTAACTTTATTGGGTAATTACCTCATTCCAAGCACTGTTAACAGGGCTGTTGACAAGAATGTCAGCTTTCTACAAGAGATGTGCTAGTGACAGCAACACAAAGAGAAGCTGAGGTAGGTTTTTCTTTGAACCTATTTATTAAAATTTTATGAGTAGGGCATTTTCTCCCTTGTGGACTTTCCCTTGTAATTTGTATGGGATCACGGCTGCTGTTATACAAATACAGTGACCCAGCCTCCCTATGATCCACAGCAGCTGCCTCTGAGCCAGAAGAGCCCCGTGAGAGTCCTGTTGTCCACACAGGCACTGGCAGGACAGTGAGAAGCCACTGGCTTGACTTTATCCACCTTCTGAGCAAGCTAACCATGGGCAGCAGGGTGCCAGTTGGGAATGGTGAACGTGGATTCTGCTCTGAGATGAAGGAAAGACTTCCTGTACCTGGTTAGTCAGCCCTAGTTGTCCATATTCATGATGGGGAAATAATGCCCTTATCAGCATTCCCCAAGGGGCACAATCTTGGCATAAGTCCTCCTGATTCTCCACAGTTAAGTAAATATATTCTCCAGTTAAATTTGAGAAACACCATGCATACTTTATGTCCTTCTTAGAGAACTGTAGAGCACAGTCACATCCCAAAGATTTTGAAAACTGTCTGCTGATGTTATGAGTTGAATTGTCTCCCCCTCCAAAATTGAAGTCCAAACCCCTAGTAGCTCAGAATGTGACCCTGTGGAGATAGGCTGGCACAAGTAAAATGACTTCAGATGAGGTTACATTGAAGTTGGTTGAGCCCTTAATCCAGACCTTATAAAAAGAGGACATGTGGACAGAGCTACCCACACAAGGAGAATCCTGTGTAAACCTGAAGGCACAGATCAACACTTCTACAAGCCAAGGCACTCTACAGATTGTCAGCAAACCACCAGAAGCCAGGGGATGGGCATGGGACAGATTGCCCTTGGCAACCCTCAGAAACATTTTACACACACCCCTGCTGACACCTGTTCAGACTTCTAAGCTCCAGAACTGTGAGGCAATAAATTCCCATGGTTTTATAGGTTGTCCTATTTTGCTACAGCAGTCCTAGAAAACGAATCCAGAAGATAGAACAACTTCCCTGCATCCCACAGCGAGGGAATGGTAAAGCCAGGAAGAGAATTCAAGCCTTCTGGCCTAGCAACAGTGCTCTGTCCACCACACACACTATGCATGCTTAGCATTCGCTCCTCTGCTTCAGCTCCCTCTTAGCATGTGGCAAAGAAGCAGTGTGGAAAGAGAGAGGCGGCAAAAGGAGAAAGGTGAGAAAGACAGGAAGGAAGTGGTGCACCCTCTTCTCTTCCTTTTCTTAGAGGGCTCTCACTGGTGAAAATTAAAATAATAGTGGTAATAATAGCTAAATTTCTTAAACACTTGCTATGTGGTCAACATGGTTCTAAGCATTTTACATACATCACCCAGCTCTGTTCTCCCCATCGTACAGATGAAGAAGCTAAAGCAGATGTTTAGTTAACCTGTCCAATGCACTCAACTAACAAGAGATGGATGGGGCCAGAATTTGGCCCCAAGCAGCCAATCTTCAGAATCCAATTCTAACCACTCTGCTGCCTGCCTCTCTGCTTTTGCTTGTGTGATAAAGAGAGAAAGGGTTTTTGCCACATAAGGGCAACTAAAGCCCTCAGGTTTTCCAACAGTTAAACTCCAGTAAAGCCCCTAAGCAAATGCTTGTCACTGTGACCCAGTGTTTTTCTAAAATGTGAGCTTTTAGAAAAAGAGTGCTTTGATTACTTATATTCTGGCATCAAGATATGGTCCAATTTATTCAAGTACTTTCATATATTCAGTTCTTTCTGATCATGTTCCTTTATGGAGTTTGCTCTGAGGATCTCTGTTTGCAGTACAGAGAGCGTGCTGGATTAAAGGCCTCATTCAGGAAGCAAAATACATGAGTCTTAGCATCTTTATACATTACGGCAGATCGGTGGTGTAAAATTTCCACTTGCCCTCCCCTTTGATTACAAGGCAAGTGCTGAGCTTTAGCACTGGTGTTCCAATTAGAGAAAATCACTGGCTTTTCTAGGGCAGGTTTGATTTCAGGGACCCTGACCCCTGAAACACACATATCAGAGATGGAATCACACCAAGGCTCAAAAGTAGAATACCCATAGCATGGTATATTTCATGCAATTAAGTGAAGTTACTAATTTTTGCAGGCTGTTAACCAAATAATATTTCCAAAGAAGCCTTACCTCTCTCTTAATAGTACCCATTTGTGCCCAAATACTAACATTCTTCATACAAAAATTTTTTTCCTGCCATATATGTAAGAATTAGAGGCCAGGTAGAGAAAAGTTATAGAGCATTATAATGTTATAGTGTTATAAAAGTTACAGAGCACATATAATACTAGTAATAGTTTGCAGGAGTTTAAAATACCTTTTCATGCCAGACTGAAGAATGTGATTTAAAACCTCAAAGACTTTTTGCTTGCCCTGAAGCAAGCAGCACTATAATAATTTAACTGGAACCTTTTATTACATTACTAACTTCAAAAATGCAAGTCTTCTGATTATAGGCAACAATTAATAACATTTCTTCTTGGTTAAAAGGCATATTCTTTAGGGTTCTTCTTCTAGATTCTCTGAACTTTCATCTTTTTTTTCCTCAGTTTATGCTCAGATTCTTCTTAAATATTGGTTTTCTGTGTGTAAAGGCATATTCTTTAGGGTTCTTCTTCTAGATTCTCTGAACTTTCATCTTTTTTTCCTCAGCTTATGCTCAGATTCTTCTTAAATACTGGTTTTCTGTGTGTACTGTAAAAGGCATCTAACTCGTATCAGAATCAGGAATGCTCTTTGTTCGTATTTTCTAGTTTGGGTGTAACGTAAACTTGTTGGTACCAGAGCAAAGCCAAAGAAGGGTATAAATTCAGTGTTTTCATCTAACTGTGTTCTGAAGAACATCATCTATATTGGAGACTAGTAAGCAAGTCACTCTGTGGATCCAAAATTGGCTAGGCTACATTGGAAACTATATGCCTACACTGACAAGAAAAATGTATTTGGAAATACGATCCTTGAGCCTGTTGAAATATTATCATGTGAAAAAGAACAAATTTTAAAAATTATATCTGAAATCCAGATGCCTTCCTCTCAATCACTGTAGAAGATTTCCTATAACTGAAACACCCTAAAACCCTGATCTAGCACAGGAGCCAATGACAGCTCCTTCTGTACTGAGATCTGTCTCAACCAACAGTTGTCACAGATGAGTGTCCATCAGAGTCACCTGGAGGCTTACAAACCCCACTTGCATTGATAACCTCCCAGAGTTTCTCTTTCTGCTTTTTTTTTTTTTTTTTTTTTTTTTTTTTTTGGTGGTACTGGGGTTTGAACTCAGGAGCTTGCCCTTGCTAGGCAGTGCTCTACTACTTGAACCTTGGCCACAGCTCTTTTTGTTTTCAGCCATTTTTGCTTTACCTATTTTGGGGACAGGGTCTCAAGTTTTTTCCAGGCTGGCTGTGACCACAACCCTCCTATTTATGCTTCCTATGTAGCTGAGATGACAGGTGCATGCCACCATGCCTAGCTATTGGTTGAGATGGGGTCTCACTAAATTTTTCCCCAGGCTGACCTTAAACCTCAGTCCTCCCAATTATCTACCTCCTGAGTGGCTGGGATTATAGGTTCAGGCCACCATGTGCAGCCTAAGAATGTGCATTTCTAACAAGCTTCTGGCTAATGTAGACTACTGATGTCAGGACCACTCTCTGAGAACCTAACAAAGAGCAGTTTCACTGTCCACATAATCATACTGATATCTAGGTGCTCTGCTTTTGCAACATTTTTCTCTTGTGTTTGGTTTCCTCTATTACAGCATGAGGGCTATTAAGGACCCAGATTGGATACAGGGGCTGCTACATTGATGGCTGACCAATTAAATATTGTAAATGTGACAGACTTTTACAATGACGGGAACAAACATACATACTTATGACTGAAAAGCCCCTCACCCTGGTTCAACTATGAAAAGTCCCACTTGAAAACTGAAATGGTGCTCAGTTTGTGAACGCTCTCCTGAATCGGGCACACTCAAAGTGAACATTACATTCTAGTGTCATCTGGAAGCCACAGAGCCCTCTGGTTCTAAAGGTCATGACATCTGGGAGTCTCCAGGTGTCTGGGCCCCAGAGAAAAGATGAGGAAGCCAAAGGATCAACCACAGACTATATGTGGCCTTGAAAATCACTGTGTATCACTGTGTGGTCTTGGGAGGAAGAAGTTGCCTCTCTCACCTTCATTTTCTGCCTTAAAATATGAAAATACTGTGATCTTATCCTTCTCAAAGGGTAATGTTCTCTGTGTGGTTTTAATAGGTCCCTACACATTCTTTGACAGGTTTGAAGATGAGCCCTCAGGCTCGAGCACTTCCCAGGGCTCCTAGAAGACAGAGTTCAAGAGGTTAGCAGGGAATGGCACTTTAATAATCCCTGAAGTCATTTGGCAGAAGCCTCTCCATAGCCCTGTCAGCCCTGACTCATGCTGCCAGGGTACCCAGCAGCCAGGCAGTGCCACAGCCTGGAGTCTGGTGGGGATAAGCAGTCAGGAGGCTTTTCCCAAGGATGCCTTTGGGTTGCTCTGTCTGCAGCTTCTCATTTCCCTTTGCAGCTAGAATTCAGCCTGGTCCAAACCCCCAAAGGTTCCAGAAATCCCTAGTGCCTGATTGCTGGGTCTTCAGAGGAAATCACTTATCTTATTTAACTACTCTGAAGAAGACAGGGGAGACCATTTCACCCCCCTCTCCGGGTCTCCTATACTTGGCTCAGTTGCCATCAGTGGGTCATTTCTTTTCCTTCTTTTCCTATCTGAGTGATTGGCCTGAAGACAGAGTTGAAATGGAAACACAGCAGAAATCATGAACTTTCAAGGAATCCCTGCAAGGGAAAGGAGGCGTGGGGGTCCCTTATAATGTAAGTGATCATTTGGGAAGCCTTGCCTCACCAGCAGCTCATTGGCCTGTTCAGGATTTGTTGCTCGGGAGAGACGTCTGGGATGTGTTTGATCTGTTCTCTTTCCCCAAACAGTGCTAACCCCAGCTCCCCCCACAGCAGTCTGGGCTTAGCTTCCTGGAACGAGAGCCCTGCTTTGGAGGAGGAAGGCTAAGGAGGCAGCCAAGTCCCTGTCAGGGGAACTTGCTGGTGCTGTGGCCAGAGAGACACTCAGCCCAAAATACTTCCTCACGTGCTTTCAGAATGAAAGGATTGAGAGAGACTTAGATTTGCCGTGGTCATGCACGCTCAATGTCTCAATGGTCTCCAATGCCCGTTAGTCACCTAAAGCCCTCCCTGCTATGAAATGGCTCGTTGTCCCACAACCTCAGGCAGAGGTGGCAACTGCATCCACATAGTCTTGGGTGCCTTGATCAGTGCTTGTCTCACTGAGCCAAAATCAGCGGGCATTTAGCATGGCTGAGTGGCATGGAGTTTGGGCCCTCAACTCCACTGCATCTCCCCCACTACCTCCTCCTACCTTGATTTCACAACCCCTGTGCAGAGATTCCATTTGCCTCCCACCACCCCCCGACACTTCTCCATCCCCTGGAGCTCCCGGCTGAGAGTGGGTGACCTGGCTCTTGGACCAGTCTCCTTTGGTTAAAATCCAGGCTCCAACACTTATTCTCTCAGTCATATTTGGAATGGGCTAAACTTCTGTGTTTAGGCGTGTTCCTTTTTTAAATGGGGATGATGATAACAGAGCTAATGTCAGAGAGACATCAGGAGGGTTTAGTTAAACAGAATTATTTTAGGTAGACTATCTGCCGTAATGCCTGGCTAAATCAATGCAAGCGCTTATTACTTTTCAAGACCAAGTTCATATGTTACCTGTAACCTCTAGGATCTCTTCCCTCTCTCTTTTGTTTTCTGCACATGAGCCTTCTATAGCTATTAACACATGCGTGAACATTATAGGCAACTGTGTGATATAGACCGCAAACCCTGCCTACCTCGTTTCAGGTCTTGGCTCTACCACTTAATAACTGTATGGCCTCTATGCCTCAGCCTCTTCTATAGAATGAGGATAATAGAGCTCATTTAGTGATATGAGGAGGAAGCAGGTCCTATGTACAAAGTGCTTTGTTGGTGAATGACATACAGTAAGCATCACGTAGTATGGCCACTCTTATTGAGTGTTCACATCTCTCTCTCTCTCTCTCTCTCTCTCTCTCTCTCTCTCTCTCTCTCACACACATAACTTCTGGGGGGACAGATCATAGTCCAGGACTTCTTATTCCTGCTTTTCATTTTCTTCCTGGTAAGTGCTGGCCCCACTGCAGACTTGACAGGCATGTGCAGCGAATCTGACACCATGACAAGCTTGCTAAAAACCAGGCTTCTTATTACAGCTGTGGCTGATCTGTAAGAAGCCATCCCTGGAGCATGGTTTTATGCCAAAGACCCCTAACTAGAATTCTTCTAAACAGCTTTATTTTTTAAAGTAAACTTCAAACTATGTCATAACTTATAATCATACCCATATGTGAAGGAAAGAATTTTGAATTTTATCAGTTCATGACCAGATAGTCAGAAATTTATAAAAGGCAACCAAGAAGAACTGCCTCTTTCCACAAGCTTCCTAAAAACCAGCCCTTGACATCCCCAAGGGCCCTGTGCCAATCTGCACAGGTGTGGTTCTATCTATGAGCAGAGCTCTCTCCTTCACAGGACAGAAGTTCCATCCTGCACACTCACTCTTGGTGTGGAAGCTCGCTTGCCTTTATGAAACCCAAGAATCTCTGGTAGGGAGAGAACTAGAGCAGGGACCCAGGCAGGACACTTACTGCCACTGTTGGCAAGTCCCTGGCATCCCTGTTCAAGGTGAATATGTCCCCAAGACCCTCGATTCTCCCTGGGTTTTCGCTCTATCTCATTGCCTCAACTAAATCCTAGCCCTGCTCTCAAGACCTCATTTCTGTAGCACTGAGAAAGTGCTCATTCCCCTACAAATTTGTGAGACAGTGGCAAAAGTCCTCTCTGTTCCCCAATGCTGTTTCCAGGGCATATCCAGGCATCTTAAAGACAAACAAGAAAAATGCTCCTTTGAGATTCACATCAATCTCCCAGCACTGCTCACTTTCTGAACACTTTTGGAGCCGGTCCCAGGTCTGCCTCCACCCTCCCCCTCCCCTGAGCTCTGCCATCTCCCCAAACACCTCTTTTGCCCACCTCAGTAACCATCCACATGAATGTAACCCCTTAGTTCTTTCATTTCCTCAGTTTGACACCTTCCTCTCCACTCCAACTACCTCCTCTGGACTCTGGACTCGACCATTACCAAGGACCTCCAAAAAAGCACAATCAAGGTATCTACTCTCTGTCCTTCAACCTGATCAAAACCTTGGTCCCTCAAACTAGACTTTGCTTCCCTATCATCACTTGCTTTCTGACCAGTGCCCCCCTCCTCAACCCTTTCCTTGCCATCTCCTCAAATCCTTTGCCATGTACTTTGACAGAATCCAGCAAGACCACCAGATTCATCCAACTTTCTGCCTTCCACAGTTCTAAACCTAAACTGTTAAGCAGTACCAAAGGGAAAAATTCCATAGCCACAGAAATAGGTGCTGTTCTCAAAGATGCAGTCCTTCTATTTTCTGTGTGGTCCCCTGCTATCCCTTGGCTATTTTGGATTTTTCCCAGTCTCCTAAACAACCTTCCTATGCCAACAACTCCCCATCAGTCTCAGCACACAAGCTTTCTTCCTGTGCCAGAGGAGAACTAGGGACCATCAGACAAATCCTCTTACCATACAGCCACTACACACAGACATGTTTAGCTGCCTCTGCATCATCATCTCCCCCTCTCCTATCACATGCAAGACTACTGTTCTGGTAGCCAAATCCCTCTGCTTGCACACTGGTGCGTGTCCCCTCTGGCTTCTGCAGAATCCTTACTGTATTTGCCACTAGGACCTCTCCTGCATTTTATACTTTGAAATATGCTCTAGTCTGATAACCTAAAAGTAGAAATATTTTTTCAAGCTTCTTATAAGAGTTACTTTTGCCTCCTGCCTCCACTTTGTGACTGCAAACTGTCTCTAGACTTTCCAAACTTTCACCCTTGTCACCTGTGCCATTAAATACAAAGGACACTGTTCAGTACTTTTCTACTTTTCTTCAGGACTTGACACTGATAACTCCTTCCTACTTGAAATGCTCTTTTTTCGCTTCTATGACAACACTACTTTCTCCTTGCTTTCCTCCTTCCTGCCACTTATTCTTCTTTGAAGGTCTGGTTTCCTCTGTCTGCCACATAAATATTGATATTCATTCTGATTCAATTATTGCTGCAGTTAACTATTATCACAGAACAAACTGCCCCAAAACTTAGCAGTTTAGTGTAACTATTCTATCATGATCAAAATATCATGGGCCACCCTTGGCACAGTGGCTCATACCTGTAATCCCACTTATGTAAGAGGCAAAGGTGGGAGGATCATGTTCTGAGGTCAGCCTGGGGGGAAGCATGAGATCCTATCTGAAAAATAGCTAAAGCAAAAAGGGCTGCAGATATGGCTCAAGTGGTAGGGCACCTGCCTAGGCAGTGCAAAGCTCTGAGTTCAAATTCCAGTAAATATATATGCATATGTAATATAATGTGCATTTTATAAATATATATAACACATACATATAAAATATATATGTTGTGAGCCAGGAATTTAGGAAGGGCTCTGTAGAGCAATTCTGCTCCATATGGCATCAGCTAGGGTCATACATAGTATTCAGCTAGTGACTGGAATAAGTGGTGGTTCTAAGATGGTGTCACCCACAGGTCTGGCAACCTGGCAGGGGTGACCAGGAGATTAGAAGTCTATTCCTCTCCATTGTCTTCACACGGTCACTCCAATAGATGGCCAATTGTCACAAGACAATCCAAGGAGCCAAAAACAGATGGTCTAAGAGCTAGAAAGTGAAGGCTGCAGACTCCTGGGCCTGGGCCTGGAATCTGGCATAACATTGCTCCTGCATGATTCTATCAGTCAACTAGACATAAGCCATCCAGATTCCAGGGGAAGAGACAAAAGACCGTCAATTGGGGGGGCCCTCAAGAATTTGTGGCCATCTTTAAGCTACCACAGCCAAAATGCAGATTCCGCAGTCACTGTCATCTTTCTCCTGACTTACTGCACTGCCTTCCAAGTAAGGTCTCCCTGCTTCACGTCACCCCTTCCATCCCATCAACCTCAACGACCTTTCTCTAATGCATATCATATCATATCACTCTCCTGACTAAACCACTTTAACTGCTTCCCATTGTCTTTAGGGGGAAACCCAAACACCTTAGCACAACCACTGAGGTTCTTTGTGATTTTGTCACTCCTGATCTCTTCACCTTCATCACTACCTCTCCCTTATACTCTGCACTCTACAGTATTGATGTCCCCATGCATGCCATGCTTTCTTTTGTCTCCAAGGCTTTGTATATTCTGTTTCCTCTAGAACATTCTTCTTCCTACCCAGCATCTTCCATGACTACGTCCACTGGATGAGTACAAGTTCGCATATACACATTATCATTTTACTTCCTTCACATCGTAGATTGGACAAGTGATTCTCAAATTACTTATATGACATCAACTGGGAACATGTTAGAAATGCAAATTCTCAGGCCCTACTTTACACTTACTGCATCAGAAACTTTACAAGTGGGCTAGAAATCACTACTTTAACAACCCCCACAGTGATTCTTGTGCATTCTAAAGTCTGAGATCACTAGCAGATAACACTCCCTCCACATAGATTTGTCCAACCTAACTCTCCCTTGAACACGGGCTAGAAATATCTCCTGTGTGTTTCCACAGTCTCCATCTTAACCTGATCATACCCGTTATCACCACAAGGTACTATAATTTCCTACTAGCTCAATCCCAGTTGGATCGATCTCTCTCTCTCTCTCTCTCTATCTCTCTCTCTCTCTCTCTCTATCTCTCTCTCTCCCCCCATCTCTCCCTCCCTCTCTTACACACATACACAAACACACAAACAAGGAGTCTGTTGTTTACTGCTGTGTCCCCAGTATCTACATAGCCACTCAATAAACTGTGAAACCAAAATTCAATTTCAAAGTATGTGCTCCAGTCTTTTACAAAGGTATACTACAAGCACCAAAAACAAGGCATTTTATTGCACTAAGGATATTTGTAATTTGCAGCTAGGATCAGGTTTTAAGGGGTTCTTTGGTTTTGAGTTTTTTAATATTTATTTTATTTTATTGACCTTTACATAATAGAAAGGAGACACTAAGTAGGTACAGGATGCCTAACTACATAAGAGGGGAATGATATGAATCTTCCTAAAGCCCTGAAAATGGGCCACCTGACTCTAGCCCTAAGTCAGATAAACCAAGCTAATTATCTTCCTTTTCCACATAGCCAGTTCCCCCATTGCTTGCATTTTAATACACTAACTGTGTTTACTGGAGTTTCTAAAATGCTACGGAATCTTTAGAAATTTGGCAGAAAAAAAGAATTGGGTCATGCAACTGTGAAATCTAAGTAAGGTATAATTAACACGTCCATCAACTTTCACAGAAGCGATGCTAGTTTGCAAACTATTCATTAATTCTGCACAATAACAGCAACTGGGTACAATGCAGACACCAAGCTGAAGATGAGAGCTCAGCACAGTGCTAGGCCAGAGGGCTGTTAGTGATGTGTAGGAATGAACTGCTTTAGGAAGACATGACTATTGAAGAATTACCAAACAGTGCTGATGTAATTACTGACTCTTGATCTTTGTAAATATAACCTTATTATTCACAAAATACTCTCCAGGTTATGAAAAACATTTCATGAATTGCTTGGGAACTTGAGAAAAATGATCCCTTCTCCTTTTTTTTTTTTTTCCTTTTTGGTGGAACTGGCATTTGAATTCAGAGCTTCACACTTGCAAAGCAGGTACTCTACTGCTTGAGCCACACCTCCAGCCTCTGACCTTTTCTCAAGCAGAAATAAAATATAAAATGACTATACCCGAAAATCAGGAGAGGCCTGAATTCAATCTCAGATCATAACTGTTAATTAAGTGTGGCCTACTTTATAGTTCTGGACCTCAACTGCAAAATGTAGTAGTAATACCTCTTCAGAATGTTGTCTTCAGAAGACACTTCACGTGCACTGGCCAGCATATAGCTAATATGAAAAATAGCTACTCACTCTGTTCTTCTCAGGTAGATTTAGACAGTGACACCGAGTGGATGGATAATCCCATTCATGAAGGCTCCACCCTTATGACCTAATCCAGCTCCCAAAGGCCCCTCTTCCTAATAACGTCACATTGAGGATCAAGGTTTCAACATATGAATGGTGGGGAGTGGGGAGACACAATCGTTCAGACCCTCACAGAGTTCTACAAAGAAGAGTTAGAACGCCCACTTCATTTACACTGCAGTCACTACTGAAATCCAGTCCCACCCATGCTTGTGGACAGGGTGGGGGGAAGTGAGGCTCCTAATCCCCTGAGGCAAGTTCTTTCAGGTAACAGCCCCGAAGCCATTGTCTCCCAGGACCTCTGTGTGGCAGGCAGGCCAGAGGCCCTAATGTGCACAATAAGGGATGCTCACCAGCTGGTCACTTCACTGGGATGGTCCAACTCTAGGCTCTGATCTCCTTGTAGCACCAGTAAATCATCTTTGACAGTGCCGTAAGCGGGGAAATGCCATGGACACACATGAAAGCATGGATCAGTCTTGGGAGTCACTACTCTGTTGATTAACAACCTAGTAGGTTTACATCCCTGTGTGCAGTCTTTTAACCACACACTAGGGACTGGTGACATAGCTCAATGGTAAGCATTTGCCTACCATACAGGAGCTCCTAGGTGTGATCCCTTGAAACACATACATACACACACACACACACACACACACACACACACACGTACACACATCATCCACATGCTAAGAGAGGCCAGAGACCAGACCCCTGGATTTCTCTAAAACAAGTTCATGAAGATACCAGTCTCTACGTCCTTTCTAAAAATAACAAAATCTCATACCTAACCTAAGAGCAAATTATGCACTTTAATAAAATCCCCAGGTGACTTGTATGCACATTCAAGTTTGGGAAGCTCTGGCCTCCACCCTTCACAATGTGTGTTAGCTTTATTGCAGTATAACACACAGAGAGAAAAATGTTAGGTCTTAATAGTATCATTTGATGAATCGCAAAAGAATCTGCAGGGGTACCCAGCACCAAGATTAGGAATTAGAATAGTTATCAACACCCTAGAAGCCCCCCTTTCTACATAAGCCCCTGTCACCAAAAGAAACCAGTACTCCAGCTTCTAACAACACAGGTAAATTGGGTCTTTGTGAGTTCTTCACATAAATGGAATCCTATTGCAAGTTAAAAAAAAAATCAAGTGGTTGATGGAAAACAGTATGGCAGTTCCACAAACAAATAAAAATAGAATTACCATGTGATTCAGCAATCCAATTTCTAAATGTATATTTAAAAGAATTCAGAGCAGGATCTCCAAGAAATATAGGCACTCCAATGTTCCCTGGAGCACTCTTCACAATAGCCCAGCAATAAAAGCAACCTAAATGTCCATTGGCAGATATATGGACAGACAGACTGTGATATATACATACAATAGAATATTATTCAGCCTTTAGAAAAAGGAGCTAGTGTCACATGCTCCAACATGAAACCTTGAGAATATTATGCTAAGTGAAAAAGCCAGTCATGAAAAGATAAACACCATGATTCCACACACAGGAAGTATCTAGTCAAACTCAACTAGTAGAGATAGAAAACAGAATAATGGTCACTCAGGGTGAAGTGGGGAGGGGAGTTGTTTAATAGACATAGAATTTCATTTATACAAGATGGAAAAAGTTCTGAAAATCTGTTGTACAACAATATGAATATACTTAACATTACTGAAATGTTCACTTTAAGATGATGAGTTTGGGTTATGCAGTTGTTATACAATTCAAAAAATTTTTAATTATAACAGAGGGGGGAGGGGATAAAGAAGAATGATGGAGGGAGTGAATTCAACTGTGATATTTTGTAAGAACTTTTGTAAATGTCACAATGTACCCCCAGTATAAAAATAATATATTTTTTTTAAAGTGGACCCAGTTTCTTCCATTGGTTCCCTCTGATAAACCAAAGGGAGGCCCCTGCCTCCCTTGCCACTATGTCTCAGCCCCCTTTGCTCCCTTCTTCACTCCTGCCTGTGCTTGGATTGTTGAGATTCCTCCTGGGTTTCATCCTTGGCCATCCTCTCTTCTTGCTCTTACATGCTCAAGGATTTCAGCCAGTTCTCCAGCTTTGCCAGCCACTTAGATGCAAATCACTATTGTTCACTGCTCTACCCCAGGCCTTCCTCTCTGCTTAGTAAATGAGTACTTAGCTCTCTACCTCTACCCAACTCAGGCTGCAGAACCATATTTCCAACTACTTTCTGAACACACACCCAAAGGTCCCGCACAGTCCACATATCCAAAACTTAATTTGGCTAACTTCTCCTACAGAAAATTTTTAAAGTTCCTCTTCTTGGAGGAAGGGGGAGGCAGCACAAATAATGTATAGATGTGTAAGTAAATGCAAAAATTATAAAATAAAAATTTTTAAATATAATAATAATCGGGTGAACTCTGCCACTTCTCGTTCTTTACCAGTCTCCGGGCACATGGTTAATTACTTTTGGTATTCTGCCTTAAATTGCACTGTTGTCTGAATTTGCCTTCATCTTTCTGGAGTTTAATGAAGATTTTTGCATTCTTTCTCACAACTGGAAAGTCAGCATTTACAAAAACAAGTACTTATGAGGTATCTGTTGAATGTATCATTTTTATCATTTATCATTTGTATCATTTTCTTCATAAAGTTCAAAATTTAATCTTTAAAAAAGAAAAAAAGTTCCTCTTCTTGGTCTTAGTTGATATTGTCCTCAACATTCTTGAGGACAACCTGCTTCAACTATTTATTCAATATCTGTCTTGGGAATTTGGCCACATCAGTTCCTCCCCCAGGGCTCATTACTTCTCAACTGGACAATTGCAGTGTCTTTCTTCTCCCCTCTATTTATTCCTCCAATAAGTTCATTCTTTACCTTTGTGCAGGATTTTTCTTTTTAAAGGGTAAATCTCATTATGTAGCTACACTATTGGCACCACCATATGCTCCCTTCTCCACAGAGTTAATTCGGTAAATTGGGTCCAAAAAGCCTCTGTATTCTGGCCCCCACCTGTTCTGTCAGTCCTTCCTCTCTGACCCCAAGTCTTCTACATTTCCCTTCTTCCCCTTGGACTTCCATATATATTGTGTCCATGTGAGACCATCTGTGTGGACAGGCTGTCCACCATCCCCAACCTTCTCTTCCTGGAAACAACTCATGCCTCATGAGTATTGCATAAAAACTTACTAAGGTGCCATATAGCTATGATAGAAACTATTTCATCTGGAAAATCTTCCCTACTCAGCACAGTGGTCCAACCAGCTTAGCTACTGGTTACAGACTAAAATGTTTATACAAAATTCAGCTAAACAAAAGAAATATGAAAAGGTTGGGAAAGAAGGCTTTAACTGGCAGTATTTATAAATATAATAGTCAATTGTATCAAAGTAGCACAATGATCAGGAGATAGAGATTTTGAAGCCTCTGTAGCTGGGTTGCAATTTGCTCAGCTTTCACATCTGTCTAATGAGGATAAGAATAACACCTATGTCATAGATTTGTCAAACTTGGGATGAGATGATATATATAGTGATTAACTCAATACCTGACACAATGTAACACTTCATAAATGGCAGTTATTATTATCATAGAATCATCCTTTTCAATCTATGACTTAGACATGTATTATCACTAATGTACTCATTATCATCTCTAGTGCCACTATATATTCCATTGTAGACAAAAGAGTAAGAGGGATAGAAATAATAAGTGCCATCTTCTTCATGGTCATATGGGGTGAGACAGGACGTTTGTATATGTGTGTGTCTGTTTTCATGTTAAACTTGAAAAGATTTATATAATTAATAATGTCATTTCATATAGTTAGTGCAATCTAATTCTCATTTTTTCTAATTACACAATTAAGTTTAACTACTCAGGTCATATGAATACATTTGCATTATTAGGAAAATGGCTTTTAAAGAAACAAAGTGACATATTGACTAAAAGCTCAGCATTGTTCAGAAGCGAGACAGCTCTAGAATATTTTCTCATTGTGCTCTATGTATAACTAGGTTTATTTCCATTCTGGAATGGTGCCTCTGTGCTTTTTTTTTGGTGGTACAGGGTTTTGAATTTAGGGCTCACACTTGCTAGGAAGGCACTCTACCACTTGGGCCATTCTGCCAGCACACATCTGTATTGTTGCAAGCCACTTATCTTTGTTGTTCTTAGCTGTTTTTCATAACTGGGCATTGTAGCAGATATTCTTCCACTTCCAAAATGAACTGTTGTCATAGTTGCATTAGGAACCTTTCAGAAAAACTTAGCATTGTCACTGAAGCCCTGTGTTACTCAGCATACACTCTGCCTCTCTTACTCAGCTTATGCTCTCTGCCCTTCAAGCACAGGAAAGTCTTACAATTGCTTTCATTATAATTTGGGTGACTTGTGGAAACATAGCTGCTGTGAAGCTGGAAATTAACATGAGCTCATGCCCAATGCAGTCAGGTGTCCTAAAATTACAGAACACATGAAAACAACAGATTGGGCTAGTTATTGTCTTAGTTCAAGCTACTATAACATTCTATAACCCCAGACTAGATGGTTTCTAGACAGAAATTGATTTCTCGCAATTCTAGAGGCTGGAAGTCCAAGATTCAGGGGCCAAGAGACTTGGTGTCTGCTGAGGGTTCACGTCCTGATTCACAGACAACCATTTTCTCATTGCAACCTCACATGGCATAAGGGTGAGAGAAATGTCTGGGGTCTGTCTTATAAGACCATTAATACCATTTATGTGGGCTCCACCCTCATGGCCTAATCACTCTCAAAGTCTCCACCTTCTAATATCATCACCTGGGGGTTAGGATTTCAACAATGCAGTGGAGGGGTATAGTGCACACACATTCGTCTATAGCAGTTATCTTCCTTGAATTCTTTCTCATTGACTTTCTTCCTTCATTTTTATTAGGACATATTCATTGTACAGGGGGATTCTTTGTGACAATTCCAAATAGGCTTACATTGTCTATTGGTTAGATCATCCCCACCTTCTCCCCTTCCCACTTGAAGCAATTGCAAGAGGTTTCATAGTTCTATTTCATATTTGTATAGGCGGTCCATCAACCATATTCCCTCACCTTCATCTCCTTCATTCACCCTCCCCTCCCACAAGTACGCCCCACACACTGTACCTATTTTACAGTCCTGTCATTCATCAATTCCTAAGCCAATGTTTGGAGGGGTTTCTCAGTGTGTCCCCACTGTGAGTCAGTCAACCCCTTCTGTCACTCTTCCTTACCCCTTACCTCAACACCCATTATTCAACAACTTTCAATTCATAGCGTTGTATTCTCTACCTACACAAATATTATGTATTTCCCTGACTTTTTACATAAATACAAACTATCCTTAGTGATCCTTCTATAAAATGTGTGTAAGAATAGTAGAAACTATTTCTTTCTGAACTCACATCAGAGAAAATGTAATTCCTTTGTGAAAAGTATTCTCAGCAGACTTTCTGGTTCTGCTCTTACAATCTCTGACATTTTATGTAGATCTTCTAATTTATAGTCTAATAAGCAGAACAGAATCACCTGAAGCATAACTATAAGAGAGCTGAGCACATGTCCATCAATGGGCTGTTCCAGACTGTTCTCCACAAGGTATCAGTGATACACCACTCTGAGTCCTGCCAGCCGCAGCCTCTGAGACTGACTCTTCCATTAACTTAGCTTATTCTTGCCACACACCACTTCATACCTTACCCACTCAATCTATCTTATGCTTCATCCAATAGAACAATAAGAACTTTTTCTGTTATTTTTGCTCTCATAGTCTTGAGAAAGTATGCACTGTCCCACTCTGTGCTTAAATTATACATGTGAAAAGATAAACTGAGTCTGGAATTCCAGGTCTAATGGTCCCTTATTAAGGCCAGTCAGTACCATGACTTTTTTTTTTTAATGAGGATAAAGCTGTTTTCTCCCAGCTTTCCTCATGTAAAGGGCTGTGAGAACTGATGGAGTCTGAAAGGTCCTGCAGCAACCATTGGAGTATGTGATCATTTGTGTTAGGAAGAGATTTATCCCAGTCACACTAGCCACTTCCTCAGTCTTCTCTGCACTTTCATCCTTCAACAAGACTGTATTTACTCAGGAGTGGTGATCTAAAGTCAGTAAGCAAAGCAAACATTGTGGATATCTGGAATTACACTTGAAAATCCCTTTAAGAAGATCCCACCATTTTTCTAAGTCCAACACAGCAAACTTTTCTTTCCACAGATATTGGAAGTGTTGTTGTTCTTGGTTGAGCACCCTTCTTGTATTTATGGACTATTCCTTCTTTAAGTAAATAAATAAATACCTTTAAAAATTTCAAAGCACACAGCCCAGCAATATACTCACACTGTAAAAAGCACAGGGAAACTGAGAAGGATTGAGTAAGGAGTGGAATTCACAGCTCCTGTCACAATGCTCTCTGTTAGCTTACTTTCCATAAGGGGACAACCAGTGACAATCTGCACTGTGCTGCATTAATTTTCTCTCTTCTCTCTCTCTCTCTCTCCTCTCTCTCTCTTTTTCTCTCTCTCTCCCTCCCTCCCTTCCCTTCCTCCCTCCCTCTTCCTTCCTTCTCCCTCTCCCTCTCCCTCTCCCTCTCTTCCTCTCTCTCCACACTTGACAAGTACCTGGTGTTCTTGGTGACTACATAAAGAGAACTTAACTCTGCCTTGGGGATAGAGATCAGGGAATAAGTGAGTTGTAAGGATTCAACTCCAACAGACTCTTGGAATTGAGAGAAGTGCCAAGAGACCATCATTAACTGGTTGAATTTCTTGGGTTTTCCATATTCTAATAAACCTTCAGCTATCTGAATGGGAAGTCCTCATGAAGGAAACAACATAGACACCAGCTGCCTTTCCCAACACCCAGCCTAAGAAATTTTGCCTCTTGTTTTCAGGCATCAATCCTACACACACATTTTTTACTATATCTCCCTTAAAATGGATTTGGACAACTTAAAGAATAGTCGAAAATTGCCTAATGCAGCTATCTATTGGTAAACTCTGTTTTTCCTTCCACTGTTAATCTTCTTCGTTGATTATTACCAGCCCTGGACTTAGGTCCTGGTGACTGACTTCAAAGCTTTCCAAGAGAATTCCTCCAATACAGATTTCAATAGAGAGTTAATGCCTCTTACAAGACTCCTGTCAATATTCAAGTGATAGGCCAAAACTCTAGAAGTTTCTCCCCCTATACTACACAATGAAGATATAAATTAACATTAATATTATAGAATATGCCAGCCAAGCAGATCTGTCTCTGAGTTTCAGAATTTTCTGATTGATCCTGCTAAGTAAATATTCAAAACTTCTTTGCAAGACCATAAAAGGGCCAGTTGATGGCACACTTCTGGGTTATGTAAACCAGAAGAACCATGTTTATTCTCTGGAGTTCCACACTCTAGCCTGACTACCTGGATGCTGTCAAATCCAATCCCAAGTGTTGAAATTCATAATGAAGCTTTAGATGTTCTGGATCCTCAGAGCCTGACCTTCTGTTAACCACCCAAACAACTCCTACTAATTCTTCCAATAGGGAACTAAAATCAAAATGTTTCTAGTGTTGCCTTTTTAGTGCCCAGAAAAGATTCATGCATCCCACTAAAGACTCATGCATTCCACTAAGGATTCATGTATCCCACTGTTCTCCCCATAGAAAGAACCTGCTTCCCACAATGTCCAGCTCACCTAGAGTAGGTCCAGCCTCCTTTCTGAAAATTTCTCTCTCCCTCTATCCCTTCCTCCCCCTCCCTTCCTCCTTCCCTTTTTCCCTCCCTCCTTCCTTCTCTTCCCCTCTCCTTCTTTCCCTTCCTTCCCTCCCCCACTCCATCCAGTTTTGTACTACCTTTTGAGGACCCCTTTCCCCAACCGGATTGTAAACTACCTGTGAGCAGTGTCATATCCTTTTTTCCCTTTGAAGTCCATGGGGCCTAAAGCAGGGTACAGCAACCTTTGTTGTTATCTGATTTATGACAGGGTACCAAGCCCATCTTCAAGAACCCACTCTTCTGAAGTACGTTAACTAGGAAAAACTCAGACTCCTGGTGAGCTGAGATGTACACCTGACTGGTTACTAGAATATGGGTTTCTAGCCATTTGTGACTGCACATAAATCATATAACCTTTTCAAGCTCCATATTTCCAGTATACGAAATGAGCATGTGTGTATTGTATGCCTTTCTATTTCCCAGGTTTAAATAAGGACTTCAAACAAGATAGGTCAGACAAAAGCAATTCGTACCTATAAAACACTATTCAAATGTAAGGTTGTATTGTTAAGTCATTTGGTCTTTCTCCACATTGTTGCCACAAATGAAAACCATAATTAGGATATCTTAAACTTTCAGAGAGATGGTCCACAAATTTTAGTATTGTCATTTTTTATGGTTAATGTTCCACTATGATTTCTATAACCTGTCCCCTTTCCTTACTGCTTCTGGTGTAATTGGAACTGTTTTTCTGAGCTGATTTCTCTACAATAACCCAGTAATCACCATTGTGGGCTCTGGTCTGGGGGGGTGACAGGATGTCATTGGCTTAGACTTCTTTAGCTTCAGGGAAACTTTCTGATTACTCACAAAACAAACACAAAAGTACAAAAGAAAATTCAAAAGGCTGGGAACTGAGCTTGTGGGCAACATTTCTATTGACAGAGCTAATTCTGGGATAATTAAAAACAGTTTAATTAATCATGGAGTTAAGTATAGAGAAAGGGTTCCTGGCAGCCTTATATTCTTGGGGTGAAATTATAAGTCCCCTACCAGAAGCTGATTCTCTTTCAGCACTGCAGTCTTCTTGATATTTTTAGCCTCCAACCATGTGATCTTTGCAGTTCAGGGGTCCTGCCACCCACTGCTTCTCTGGATCTTTGGAAGAGTGGCTGGAACTGCTGGTTGTCTTGCTATCCTTGGGAATCTCAGTTTCTTGTGGCTACTGCTATTTCCACCAAAGAAGATAGGTTCTCATTTTCAGAGGCTCTGATTGCAAAGAATGTTTCCCGAGAAGGCAGAGCTTCTATGTTTATAGACTCCAAGGGGACTGTGTCTTAATCCAGGGGTCCATCAAACCAGGACAACTGTATCTAACAGTCAGCTCTTAGGAGAGCTTTCATTGTGGCTGAGGGACAATTTCAGCTTTTTCTTTCTTGAGATCCTATATTCCTAGGAACCTGCAAGCTTGCCTGCATGAGTTTGCCTACTCCCAGCCTCTCTATAGGTTATGGAGAGTACTGAGTCTTTAAGAAGCTCAAAATAGCAAAATGTCAATAGCAGTTATGGAACACATCACATTCTCTTTTGAAGTCAAAGGGCAAGACTTCTCCACCAGCATCATCCCTGCTCTCTTTCCCACTTCTTTTCTCTCCTTTTCCTCACCCCACAAAGACAGACATTTAATAGTTATAGAGACATTCAAGAAGATGTCCTGAGAAGGAGAATGGAAAAAAAAAATAGTATGCTCTAGTTCCTCCTTAGCTAAAATGCTGACAACCTATAAAAATAAAAGGACCTGGTACAGTAGCTCATGATTGGAAGTCCAGCTTCTCAGGAGGCAGAAATCAGGAGGATCACAGTTCAAGGCCAGCCCAGACAAAAAATTAGTGAAACCCCATCTCAACAAGCCAGGTAGTAAATACCTGTGATCCTGGCTCTGGGAAAGTGTAGGTAACAGGATCATGGCCCAGGCAAAAACACGAGACCCTATCTGAAAAGTAACTAAAAGCAAAAATTGGCTCTTACAGTTCCTCAAGACTCAAATTCAGCTGCCTCAGAGAAAGAAAGAACATGGCTGTGTAAAATGACCTCTGGAAAGCTTCCAAGGACTTTGTTCCTGCACCTTATTTTTATTACTGAAACCTTACCCTTCATTTACCCCTCCATGAAGATCTATTTCTATTTTAGCTGGAAACCTAATCCTGCAACCACATATCTTTTAGTACAATTTTTAAAAACTGCTCTGGGGACTGGAGGCATGGCTCAAGCAGTAGAGTACCTGCCTAGCAAGTGCAAAGCCCTGAGTTCAAACCCCAGTACTGCCAAAAAAGATACTGCTTTGGTATAGTACAATTTGAGGAGCACTAGAAAAAACTACTACCTTAAAGTCACTGTAGCTCCCATTCCAAAAAAAATTAATTAAATTATGCATCTACTATTTGAATAGATAATTTCTGCTTTCCTCTGAGCATCACCAGTCTTGGGATTATCAGCTATTCAGTATCAGGTGAATAGTTTAAATACTGGCTTAAACTGCTGATGTCAGAGTAGTGAAGTTGGCAAAATATTTCCTTTGTTTTTTTAATGTTATGGGAGATGCAAGGATATTATATTACTCTCACTCGCTTGCATTCTGACATCCTTTCTTGAGTATAAAGGACGTGGAATTATTTCTAGGATGTCAGTAATTGTGCATAACCCAGGGTACATCAATAAGAGTTCACCATGAATGGAAACCCATAATCCATTATGTGTATAGCAGAGGGAAAAGGCTTGGAAAACCTGCAGTTACAATATACATCCAATGTTACCTCTTCTGACTACTTTTCAAAATGAAATGGTATTTCCTAAAATAAATAAATACATAAGTGAAAAAAACTGCTTTGGGAAGTATCTGATTGCAAAGAGCTATGTGACTGAAAGATGCAAATCCAACTGATATCTAGTGAGCTAACCACCCATCTGCATCAGATCCTGCTATTTGCTAGAATTTATCAGATGCAGTCGGAACCACTGCATAACTGGGTGGTAAATAAAGCATGGAGATTTACATTATCTCCTGGAGAAAGGGGAAAAAACAGAGGAGAAATGTCTGTAATACAGAACTAAGTATTTAAATCAAAATAAAAACAAACAGGACAGCTAGCATTGTGTTATAGAGAATGAGATGCAGAAAGTTGGCTACTCATTGTGGAGAAATTTTGAAAGCAGTCTAGTGATATTCTGTCTCTGGACCTACTAAGATGTCAGTCATGAAAAAGCAATATTGTCAAGAATAGCAATATGTCCAGGTAAAAATCAATAGCAGACACACAACAGTAATAAATTTTTCTAAAGAATATCTTGATCTCATGTTTATAGAATTTGAGCTGTCATCAGAATGACCAAATAGCAGCAAGGTGGACCTACACTCACAGTTAACCAGACATGGGCTGAGTTTGGTTTGTTTGGGGGTTTTAAGCAACTTAGCTCTAAGGAAGTGGTCATGCCTGTCACTGTGGAAGATTAGAGGGCTACCAATTTGAATGTGATGGAAATCTGACTTCAAGAATACATTTGCCTTTTCCCAGATTCATTTTTTAAACTCCTTAAGTCTTTATCTCCTAGGTGAATGTAAAACTCACAGAAACTGTGGTAGTAGAGAAGCAAACAGAGGCAAAAATCATTCCAAGGTGATGGAAGTCAAGATGAAGTCACTCTTAGAGGAGCTTAGCATGGCAGGGAAGAAAGCGTGAAGCTACTGGGTATTTTTCTTGAGCTGGGTGCTAACAAGACAGGTGTTCCCACTTTGTGAATTCATTCAGCTTACATATATGACTGCACACTTTTCCATATATACTATAGAGCATAATATAGATTATACTTCCATAAAATGTTTACATTAAAAATCCTTTGCAGGGCTAGGCATGGTGGTTCACAGCTATAACTCCAGGAGGTAGAGATCTGGAGGGTCACAGTTTGAGTCCAGCCTGAACAAAAAATTAGCAAAACCTCATCTCAACAACAGAAAAAAGTTGGGTGTAGTGGTACATGTCTGTAATCCCAACTACAAGGGAGACATAGGTAGGAGTATGGCAATCTAAAGCCAGCCCTCAAAACAAAAATATCTGGACAATAACTAAATCAAAAAAAGACTGGGGGTGTGTGGCTCAAGTGGTGAGCACCTGTCTTGCAAGGATGAGGCCCTGAGTTCAAACTCCAGTACTTAAAAAAAAAAGTCTATGCATTCTCTTGCCGAGTCTGCTCTAAATACCCAACAGATTCAGGGGAGGTCACTTGAATCCTAATTTATTTTATAAAATGAGAAGGTAGACCAGATGACCCAATCCTGAAGTTTCTCAATACCATAGCCACTGGTGTATGAGGAATAGCATTGGTATTCTTGCTCTCCGTGACTTGAATAACAATTGAAACATGGGCAGAGTTGCCACAGGCCTTCAAGAAAAGGCAATGAACTGAAAGCCATGTAAATTTGCCACACAGGGAATGATGTAGAATAATTGGAACTACAGAGTTCGTGTTGATCACAAAGAAGTAGAATAAAGGCAACCATCCGTGTGGGCCCCACTTTAAAAGCAGATGCTCATAACGCAGGTAGTAATGTGTGTGATTGCATTAAATTCAAGAGCCAATTTTTTGGAGAAAAGGGCAGAACAGGTTCTGCCTGAAAGCAAGGGGTGTTGGGGAAGAGAGGGAGGGAGGGGGCGGGGGCAGGGGGAGAGATGGCCCAAACAATGTATGCACATATGAATATATGAATAAAGACAAAAAAAAAGAGCCAATTTTTCCTCTAATATTTTCTTCTCAAAAATAGCTACTAGGAATTATGGTTCTGTTCAAACAGACTACAAGAACTTCCAACCAGTCCTGCAGTTCAGTGTTTGAAGCCGTTCTTTTTCCTTTCTTGTTTGATGTAAAGTGAATTTAAAGGTGACCTGAACAGTAATTGCTTGGCAGCTAACGAGAATGGCATCTCTGTCATTGGTGAAAAGTTGCCAACCACATCTCACAGTGGATAAGAAAAGACCAGAGCATAGGCTTGAGGGTATTCGCTGGAGTGGTAGGAGAATTGCCGTGACCTCCATATGATAAGAAAATGAGCTAAATCTATCTTCATGAACTTTTCCTACAACTTGAGTGTCTTGGAAGACAAAATATGTTTAGTAGGAGGCAAAAAGAAAGATAAATGATTTTGATAATCCACTGCACAAACTAGACAGTCAGTTGGCACCTGGATAATAGGTCCACAAGGAAGGTCTTCAAATCTTATGATCTTTTTTTCTAAAGCCTCTAAAGTCTCCTGGAGGCAAATCACCTGATTCTAAGCCACCTGCCTTCATCTCACTGAAAACAATTCCGGTGAAAGGCAGGCGATACATGCTGTCTGATGACCAGCGTTCCTCCTCTGAATCCCAAGAATAACCCTTTGATACAAACATAGAAATGTATTATTTAGTCTTCTAGCAAACATGAAGGGAAACAATGAAATGAAGGAAATGCAAATCATGAGTTGCCACATACAGTCCTAATTACCATAATTTGACCCATCCTCCTTCCCATTGCCGGAAAGTCAGCCTTCTGGATGAGAGGAAGCCAAACCAGGAAGATAACAGCCTTCTGTTCTCTCTCCCCATCCCTCTCCTCTTTCTTTCTTCCTCTATTCCTTAAATGATGTTCATTAAGACAGTGATTCTTCCAGGAGTTTCTAAGCCTCCATTGTATTAGTGAAAGCTCTGCAAGACCTGATAAGATGAGCTAAAAGAAAGGAATAAAAGAAGAAAGAAAGAAAGAAAGAAAGAAAAGCTGACACATGCTGTCTTTTTATTCCCCAAAGCAACTGTCAGTCTCAGAATATGTTCATAGAACCTGCCAGAAATCTCTCTTGAATCTTCCCTGTTGGATACAAGGACAGTAAATCTAAAAGGTTTAAGTCTTCGTGGTGTGATTTTGAAAGTATTAATAATTCAGAAAAGGCCAATTCAAACTCTGCATGTCCAGTCACATCAATAACATCACTCCCACACAGCTCCTAGAATATTTGTTTCCTGACTTCCCTCAAACTATTTAATGTAACTTAACTTGGCATATCTTCTTACATTCATGGTGGTAAATGAGCCAGGTTGAGAGACATACGAAATGTGTTAACTTCAGACCTATTACAATTCACCTAAAATATGCCCATTAAAACCTGGATCTAAAGAACCACATCCTTGCCCACATTAGTGCCAAGATTTCTGTCTTTTTCTATGGACAAGGGTGACAAGTGCTGTCACCTTTCAACCCATGTATGGGATGTGATGGGATGTTTCAATGGTGTCTTTCAATCAGCTTGCCCAGGCCTCAAGAGTACAGCCCCAAGTTAGGGCTCAAGCAAGCAAATCATTAAACCAGAAAGCTCACTGCTCAGTGACAGGATGTACAGCCAACACCCTAGAAGGAAGGTCTGCACCACTGACCTTTTATATTCTATAGCATTTCACTATGTGATCTGCTTTAGTTTCAACCAGTGTGTAGGCCAGATACCACGTAGCAAGACAAAGAGTATGTTTCCAGAGCCAAAAAATATCCTTGAGAAACCAGCCTCCTTGTTAGCATTGGAGTGAGGCTGCCCGTCAAGGAAGGCCAGGAATGGTCCAAGTAGTTGGGAGAAGCTACCAGCAAGCAAGTGATTGTCAGACCACATTTGAAGGTCATAAAGTCAATAAGCAAAAGAAGAAATTCATTTGATACCAGAGTGAACTGTGACAAGAAAAAAAGGCAGCCAGTAAGGTATGAGAAGTGAAGCCAAGTTGGAGGCAGAGGCTACAAAGCAAGCAAGAAGAACATGACAAAAAATGTAGTTAAGAGGGCATATCAGTGTGGATGCTTTTGGCTGAAAGTAACAGAAAATCCAGTTGAAAGTAGCTGAAACCATAAAGACATTTTTTTGCCTAGGAGAACTGGAAGTCCAAAGGTAAGCAGTCTTTTAGTTTGGCTGATCCAGTAGTCAATCATTTCATCAAGGACCAAGGTTTTTTCTGTTCTACCATTCATGGGTGTTAGTTCCATCCTGTGACTGGTTCTCCTCTTGGTCAGAAAATGGCTGCCAGTAGCTGTTAAGTTTCCAGACTTTCTCACTTGCATCTGTAAAACACAAGGGAGTTTCTCCTAGAAGTCCTGGAAGAATGAATAGGAACTCTGAAACCCTCTCATAGCATGTCATTGGCGGGACTGTAAAATGTCCCTTCCCATACCAGTCACAAATAAGATTATTTTTATTGACTTAAATGCATCAAAGTACATTCCTGTCACAAGAAATTGTATCATCTTTGCTTAAATTAATAGAAAGAAATAGAGAACTAATTATTGAGAAATCTCCTGGGAAGAAGAGAGAGCGCTGCATGCTGTATAGGCCACTGTGATATTTATATTGCTGTTCAGAAACCATTTCTGGCTTCCTACCTCCTTGCACACAGGCTTATACTTCCTGGTTCCTAATGGTCCATGGGGGTCATGTGGTTTATTGCAGCCAATGAGTAATGAGCAGAAGTGACACATGCTACCACCAGGTCAGAAAATTTAATGGCCAAGGGGGCAGCCTCCAGTGCCATCTTTGGTTCTTTGGAGATTATTTATTGCTCAAGATGGCAGCAGTTCACTCACTATACATCCCTGAATGAAGAGGTATGGAACAGAACCCACAGACAACCCATGATGGAGAGACACAAGAAATAAACTTTTGTTGTTAAAATCTACTTAAAGCCAAGTGTAGTGGTACACACTTATAACCTCAGCATTTGACAGGCTAAGCAGGAAGACAGAGAGTTTGAGGCCAGTGTGAGCTGCATAGCAAGTTCTAGGATAGCCAGGACTACACAGCAAGATCCTGTCTAAAAAAAGAAAAGAAAATCCACTTAAGAAGTTTTTATTCAAACTTTCCTTATCCAATTATGGATTACATCCATGGCTGTGATTGATGTCAGATGTCAGCATCTTGTCATAGGTGAGGAGGCTGTGTGAAGTCAATACCAGTGCCACATGTTTTGTGACCCCAGTTAGGTAGGGCTCATATCCCAAGCAAGTATGTACTAGAATCAGAAAAAAATCAAAGTTTTCTCAAGAGTTTCCTCCTATGGACCGAACTACCTACTTAAGGTCCTTCTCCTCAAGAGAAACAGAAGAAAAAATATTCCTAATTTTTTATTTTAAATAATGGTCTTAAGGACATAGACACACAGCTGGTATATAAGAATAAAAAAGAATATTTTTTCTCTTAATTTTTAAATAAATAAGTTACTCAAGAAATTTGGAAAAAAATAAGTTACCCAGATCAAGAAAATCTAAATCTATGTAAACAATATTTAATGTCAGAAATGTATCCATAGAAAAAAAAGCCCAAAAATAGAACACAAAAATTTAAAGTATCTGTTTATTAAAATATATTTTAGTTTTGAAATATTTTCAAAATTTGAAAGTTATCCCTAATTTGAGTATATAACTCATTTGAAAGATTTGTTGCTCTGGTGTGTAATCTACAAAAAAAATTTTAAGCTGATGCTTCTAAAATCACAGTATTCTAAAAAATTTAAACAAATAGAGTATAATACAAATTATTCTAATACCAAGAGATATAAATAGAATTTTTATTTTTGAAAGCTTAGTTCTCAAAGGAAAATAAAATAGAAAAATCTTCAAATCTTTACAGAATAATAGCTACAATACTTCTTTATGTATTAATTCCTACTTTCTTTAAAAAAAAAAAAAAAACTTTACCCAGACATAGTGGTCATGCCTATAATGCCAGCTATTAAGGAAGCAGAGGCAGGAGGATTGAGAGTTCAAGGGCCTGCTGGGCAAAGGTAGCACAAGACCCGTCTCAAAACAAAATACAAAGAGTTAGGAGCATGGCTCAAGTGGTAGAGTTCTTGCCTAGCATGTGCAAGACCCTGGGTTCAAGCTCCAGTGTGAAAAATCTTTTAAAGGCAACTTTTACCTTCCCTTCTGCTTTTTTGGGTTGGCTTTAAACTTTTAATTTTTTACCTTTTGACTTTTCTTAAACTTTTACTACCTACCCCAACAGGAATGAATTGGGTGAGATTCCTTGTTATAACCTGAGAATGAGTTCAAGTGTTTTGCACCCAGTACGTCACCCAAAGTAAAGCTTAAGATTCAGTGGGTTTTCCTCCTATAGATAATTGTTACTAATGCATTCAAAAATATCCTGCTTGGTTGTTGAGTGCTTCCAGAACAAAATACCTAGGTAATTTTGATTAGGTCATAATCTTCAAAACATGTTATGATTGCCTAGTGAAAGATGCTCAATTTTCAGATTTTTTTCTGCGCTGTTCTCCAATGCAATCATAATTCCCCACTTGAGAGCTATTTTTACTATCCTCCTTGCAGAGATGAAAATACAAAGGCACAAAATTATTAGGTTGTGTGCTGGCTTGTGTAAATGGATTGGCCCAGGAGCCAGGAGATCTGGGCTCTGGGTTCTGGTCCAGGCAGGTGAATGAGGGCCAGTGACGTCTGGACAGGAGTGATATCTTAGATGCTCACTGATGGGCACACCACACCTAGGTGCACACACCTGCCTCACCTCAGGAGGAGATTCTCTTTCCTTCGACAAGTGACCCTTAGGGCCTGTCTGGTCAATGTGGAAGGTGGGCATCAGCATCGTCCAGGCCCTACATAATCCTATCCTGACAACCCAAGAGAAAACAATCCCAAGGCCTCCAGACCCTCCCTAGCCTCCTGTACCTCATGATCCAGTCAGGAAAGGAAGGACCCTCCCAGGATCACATTGGGCATTGATAATCCTAGCACCTGGTGCCTCTGCCCACACTACAAGAGCTGGAAACAGATACCTGCTGACAAAGAGCCTGCCGGACAGGGACGTCATGGGCATCTCTCCTACCGATTCCCATCGCGCTGTTGCTTCCCACAAATGAGGTTGCTGAAGCACCTCATTTTCCTTCTGCTTTTTTGCCTTGACGAATGCCCTTCATAAGTTTGCCTTCCCACGACCTCATCCTGCAGTCGCTGCTCAGGCAGGTGCTGAGCTGTGGTGATCTCCGGAGTTGTTCTCCCTCTTCCTTCTCAGCCACAGCAGCAGCAGCCCTCTTCTTTCTACCCTTGGCCATCGGGTGCCAGAGAGTTGTTTTGCTCTTCTGAGTGACCTTCTTTTTACAAGTGCAAGGTGCCAGGGCTAGGCTTTGATTTTGGTGCTGTTATGTGAGCTGAAACTTGAAATAATTACAAGGGCAGGTTTGTGAAAGGATTTGCTGTCCCTAAGCCTTAAACTTAAGGCTGATGTTTCATTCCTTTTGAAAATCTGCATCAACAATTGAGTTTACATCTCAGCTTGTCTAGTACATTTCTCTCTTGTTTGAAAGGCAGAATGAACTTTACGGGTTGTGGTTTCAGTGGTGTTTTGTGAGCTTTCTGGGAAGCCTCAGGCTGTGTGACTGAAGCTTGGGCTTTAATCCTGAGAGACAGTGAAATCTCTGTGTTGTCCTCCTACCTCTTGGGCCACTCCTGCCCAGCTTCCTTCCAGGTCCTCTTCCTCTAGCCTCTCTTTCTCTATCTCCTCTTTTTAAGTGCTCTCCTTAAACTCATCTCTTCCAGTTGTTTTAAGCACTCATAACCAGCAACTCTGGCCACAGCCTATCTTCATCTCCAAACCTTATTTCCAACTGCCAAATGTAGGGCACCTTGGAATATAGGAGTCCTCTTAATCTGAAGTTTCCATTCTGAGAATTCAATTATTCATTGTCAAACAAGGTCTGAAAACATTAAATATAAATTTCCAGAAATAAATACTTCATAAATTTTAAATTGTGGACCTTTCTGAGTAGTGCTATGAAATCTTACTCCATCCCACTCCATGCAGCCTGGGACATGAGTCATTCGTTTGTATACTGTATCCACCTGTTAGCCACTTAGTAACCTTTTTGGTTATCAGATCAACATTCATGGTACCACAATGCTTATATTCGAATAATCCTTACCCTACTTGATAATGACTGCAAAGCACAAGAGTAGTGATGCTGGCAGTTAGGCTATACCAAAGAGGAGCTGCAATGTGCTTCCTTTATGTTGAAGTTGCTATGTCCTATGGAAGAGTGAATCTTCTGTCTGTGAAATTACAAAGAAGGAAAAAGAGATTCATGTTAGTTTTGCCATCATAGCTCAAACTGCAAAAGTTATACCTTCAGAGTGTGGTAAGTGTTTGATTAAGATGAAAAAGGCATTAAGTTGTAGGGTGTTGAACTATCCATGGTTTTGGGCATCCACTGGGGATCTTGGAATGTATTCCTCACAGATGAGGAGGGGACTGGTATACTTTGGATACTTCAAAGTCAACCTGTCTAAATTGAACTAATTGTCTCTTTATTTCCCTACCCAAAGAACTTTGTCTCCTCCTGCCATCATGTGCCTACTACCAAACACCTCTGAGTATTTCTTAGTGATCTGTTTCTTTTCTTGTCTCCAGAAAGACAGTGTGGGAAGGAGAGGCCAGAAAAGGGGGCAGAAATTGAGACACCAGAGTTCCTCAACTGTAGAGCCAAAGCCAGGGAGGGAATAGGAGGTGGAGTGCAATAAACAATTCAGAGAAATTCTGGAGGTCCCCAATGCAAACAGGACCTTGACTCAGCCTCCCATTATAAAACTGCCACCTCCACAGAGAAATCTACATCCATCTGGCACTTGAGCCACAGATCAGAAATAACTGAGGTAGGTGACCAGGTAGCTGGGCCTAAGAACCTCAGAGGTGTTCTGAGAAGGCCAGTGGTGCAAAAGAGTCTTGGGAATCTGGCCAAACAGGTGACAGTACGTGAAAACTTTGAACTGGAAGAATATGGGTGAAATGTGAACATTAGCAGAGGCTGATCTTTAGGACCAAACATGACCCGGCACATTGCAAGGACACGTACAAAACACTCAGGCCAAGATTAGCCCAGTCCAGCCAGAGCTTCCACAATGGGGACCAGTCAAGACCCAGAAAGGCCCTTCCTCATCACCACAAGGACAGATAAGCTTTCCTTTACTTACACCAGGGGAGGTTGGTAGGCACGGTAAAAGAGAAAGACCATAAAAGTCCAGATATAACCAGAAGAGATGAGGTTAGTCAGAAAGGAACTATTTTAACTTGGAAGGGACAGATTTCACTAGTTAGCACTAAGGTTTTTCTTTAGTTTATGTTTTCCTCATTTACCATTGGCTTGAGAGCTATCAGATGATTAACCAAATAGCAGACAATAAAAGATATGATATTTTTCACAATCTGAGTTGTAACTGAATCATTTTGACACTGCTGTACCAAAAAAAAAAAAAAAAAAACCCTCAGGTGTGACTTCTACCCTTTCTCCCCTGTGCCTCTCTTTACCTGTACTAAGGTCTGAATATTGGTGTCCCCCCCATAAAATTTATGTGTTGGAACTTAACCCCCAATGTGATAGTATTAAGAAGTAGAGCCTTTAGGGGGTGATTAAATCACAAGGGCTCTTCTCTCATGAATGGAATGAGTACCCTTATAAAAAAAGTTGAAAGGAACTACCTTTCCCTTCCAGCATGTGAGGACACAGAAAAGGCACCATCTATAAAGAAAGGAAGGGGCCTCACCAGCCTTGATCTTAGACTTTCCAACCTCCAGAACTGTGAGAAATAAGTTTCTGTTGTTTATCAATTATCCAGTCTAAGGCATTGTGTTATAGCAGCCCCTATGAACTAAGCCAACCTTCATCTAACAGCAGACCAACTTACCAACTAACCTAACATCTATGTTTAATTCTTTCCATCCTCAATGCCAGTGCATTCATCCTGGGCATTTCTTACCTGGATGTTACCACCCCAGGTAGTGTTCCATACGTAGCTCCTCTGTAATCCATCTTTATCCACATTTCTGAATCTTTCTAAACTATATTGCTCCCAGTTTTAAAATCTAGTCTGACTGCCTAGGCATATATGGTGATGGTCCAACTCCAAAGCTTGCCCTACAAGTGTCTTCCTCTTCTAGTCTCACTATAGCCTACTTCTCCTCTGCCCTCTCTCACACACTACAAGTTCAAGCTCTAACAACTATTGACCATTTCTATCATGGGCCAAGTGCTTTTGTTCCACTAATCTTTGTGTTTACTATTGTTCCTTTAAGATCCACATCAAATCTTCCACTTCTTTCACATCTTCTGTAACTCCCTTCATTTCCCAAGCCAAATTCATCATCAATTCCTTTGTTGTCTTTATACCATATACAAACCTGTGGCAACCAACACCAGTTTCAAGTATTCTATTAGAGAGGAAAATTCTATTAGAGAGGAAAATGTTTGTGAACTGTATTCCTCAACTTATGAGCATATGTCCCAACATCATTATTAGCCTTTATTACATTTTATCATGATCTTCAATTTGCATATATAATCCCACACTAGAATTAAACCCCTGAAAGGTGAAGGTTGTGTGTATATTTCTCTTTGAAGATACATCTTTCTACCTTGCTCACTTCCTCCACCTCAACTAAGCAGGGAAATATTCAGCCAATTACCAAGTTAAAAACAACCCTCGACCCAGGGACGAATCTACTCCCACATCAAGGCAAAGAGTTGGCCTGCCCCACCCTCTTAAGCAAGTGCCTTTGTGCAGTGCACAAGCTACCCAGCTATATGCAATAACCATGACGTATTTCTTCACTGTGGCACCGGTACATTACTATCAGACCTAGCCAAAGAACCTTACTATACTCTAATATTTGCAGCATCATTGAAAAAACATTTAGCGGCATTTTTAGAGTGCTCAACACGAGTACTCAATATGTGTTTATTAAATAAAACCAATGTTAATATTTGAAAGTGTATTACAATTCCTTTTACGATTGCAGTGTAACCATTATCCCTGTCTTGCCTCTGAAAATAATTGAAGTATATTCAAAGCTTAGATTTTAGGTACTCATGAACTCTCTCACTAAAATAACAACAGCTTGAACACTGGTAGTACATTGGTGGCTTATTAACCTACATGCCTGTTTATTTATTGCTAATAGCTCCAACACTCAATAGTTGGTGTGTGTCACACATCTTACACAACCTAGTCACACATTCAGCCTTCAAGCTAACACAGCACACAGGCAAAGTCAACAAAAGACTGGCCCAAGTAGAAATAAATTGAAATGCTAATATATGCCCCTTCATTTCTAGAGTAGAGGAAAGAAGGGAGTTTTAAAACCCACTACAGACACCATGCACATCAATAAAAGCATTGACCATACATAAACTTTTTTAAGTACATTAGCCGGAAATCTGCTGTAAAAGGAGATAAACTTCTATAGGTTTCTATGTGAAACATATAGATTGCTAAAATTCTAGTATCTTGGGCCCCTTGTGTTTCTGTAAGCTACTAAAATACAAGTCAAAGTTAAAGATGGAAAGAACAAGATCATTACAGAAACAATGTCACCTATTGAGGGGGTGGGGGGAGAGAGGGAGGTGGCGGAGTGGGTGGTAAGGGAGGGGGTGGGGGCAGGGGGGAGAAATGACCCAAGCCTTGTATGCACATATCAATAATAAAATAAAAAAGAAAAGAAAAGAAAAGAAACAATGTCACCACTGAAGGAAGGCTTCATAAAGTATCTCAAAAATCATTTGCCTCACTTCAGGAAAACTTTCTAAGAGTTAAATACATTAACTCTACCACCGTAGGTAAAGTAGTGTAGTCAACTCAACATAAAATTGTGGAGGTTGCAAAAGTTTCCCTTAGAAGAAATATGAGATGTTCATTGTCCTAAAATGTGTTAAATAAATGTTAGTCCCCTCCTTTGTGTCAGTTAGGATCCTTTCAATTGCAGATCACAGAAACTTGACCCAAACCATATTGAGCACATTAGAATAATTCATTTAAGATTCAGGACTTGTTCAACAATAGCATCAAGACTTGGCATCTCTTCTTGGTTCTTGTACTATATTACCTTCAATCTTGGACTTCACATCATAGCAGATGGAAGCGGAAGCTCCAGTTTCTATATCCTCTCTAGTTTTTGTTTTCTTGTTTCTGCCAATCTAAAAAATGGAGCATATCTTTCCAGAATTCCCAAAAAAAGTTTCAATGCTTTCATTGGCTGTTGTTGGATGTGTCGCTCTCTAAAGCAATCACCATGAATTCAGGCATGTGATATGCTGGTTGGCTGTCTTGAGTCACAGGTCTGTCTCTGGAGCTAGGACTTCCACAAACACTTGGGAGTGGTGGAAAAGGCAGCCCCTCAAAGGAAAATCTAGGAATAATTACTAGAAGAAGGATAAATGGATACCACCCTGAAACAAAAAATAGATGTCTGAAATTTCTCTTTCATCCCTTTCGTAGGCAGTTTCTAAGTGGCCCCCAGTGATTTCCATATCCTGGTATTCTTCCCTTCTGTAATGTCCTTCCCCTTGAGTATGGTTGAGACTTGCTTCTAGCTAATAGAATGTGGCAAAAAGTTATGACATGTCCATGATGGAGTTATGTAAGACTGTGACTTCCACCTTACTAGTATACTCTCTCTAGAGCCTCTTGGCTTGCAACCTTTGATGAAGTCAGCTATCATATTGAGAGGCTAACATGACAAAAAACTAAGGCTATCATCTGTCAAGGAACTGAGACCAATGGCCCTCAAAGTAATGAATTTTGCTAACAACCACATGAGCTTAGAAATTGATCCTTTCTCAGTTGAACTTTCAAATGAGAAATCGGCCCTAGCCAATACCATGCTGGCAGTCTTGTGAGAGATACCAAGACAATGAACCCAGAAAATACATGAGCATCTCCTGGCCTACACATATTTAGATAACAAATGTGTCTATTTAAAGTCACTAGGTCTGTGGCAATACTGTTATGCAGCAACAGATAACTAATGCACTTCTTTCTCCCTCCCACATTCCATTGAAAAATCTCTCCCAGATCTGCTTGATTCCCATCCCCCATCCAATCCTCAGTGCCAATCTTGAGCAGCCAGATGGTTCTCTGCAGGGCTGTAAGTAGCCTTATATGCCCTTGGAAAGGCCTAACACTCCCTTACCCTCTGGGTGCTGACCTCAGTTGCCATCCAGAGGAAGCACCTTACGGGTGTCTTAACCCAAGGAAAGAGCCTTGTTTCACTGACGATATCTGGGGCCCTTCTGGCATCATTTAAGTTCAACCATAAAGGGGAGGACTAAGTCACATAATGTGAAGGTACAGAGCTAAAGGGTGTGGAAGCATTTTGACCTCCAAAATAATTGCTATTGGAGAGAGAAATGACTGAAATGAAAATGGAGTCCTTGTTAATTATAGGCTACAACCATCTGTGATGAGGTGGACAGCTATCACCTGCTACTCTTTTTGCATTCCTCTCATATCTGGAAGTTACCATGGATGCGCAGAGCTGACCTAAATGGACCAAGCCAGCTTTCTCCCTATCTTCAGTTTCTTTCTGTGCCCCTGCCTTTTTCACTCCTTTCCAGAGATGCACAGCTGCAGTTGCACTGAAGGAGGCTTCACAGGGCTGTACAAAAGCCTCCAGACACCCTAGCACAAAGCTTTTCCTTCAGTCAGTCTCCTTGCTTTCCCAGCTCTTAGGAGAGCTGTAATCCTACATGAGAGTCCTGTTCTCTTATGGGGCTTTTTAGGATGACCCCAAATCCTCTCTCTTCTCACATCCATCTCTTTACTGACCCACTCTATGATTTTTGGACTGTTTCCTTCTAACATAACCCTCGAGAAATAGGATTTACCAGATTTATCCTAGCCACATTGCTTTATCTGAACCATGGGCTCTCTTCTTCCACAGAATCTGTGATTCTGCCACATAGTATTTCAATCACATTGCACAGTAATCCATGATATGTTTCGTGATTAAGTACTAAAAGGAAGACAGGTGGTGCATTTATGGGTAATTAAAGCCTGCTGCAGGATGTGTTAAAATGCATGAGATTAACAGTGCAGGAATTACAGAAGTCCTTGGTGAAGAAACAGTTCTGCCTGCCACATGGCTCTTACTCATACAAGATTGGGGGAAGGTCACTAAGTTTTTTTCTAATGAAATTTCTAAATGAAATTTAGGTCATTTGGATACCTGTATGCCACAAAACGTAATGATATCACTCATATTTAAGTTTCAACTAGTTCAGTACTAAGTTATTCATAGATTGCTTAAGAGATGCATTATACCTCTTGAATTATTAAGTCAATATAAAACTCATTCCATTAGGGTGAAATCTTTTACCACAATTTATTCCAAGAATCCTCAAGTGATTCTTAATCTTTGTAGATTCCTAAACTGATAATGTGATTGCATTGACCTCAATGTTGTGTTTGATACATACATAATTTCTAGATTCTGAGAAATAAAAAGTCATAGTAATGGCACTTGCTGTCTTGGTGACTATGAACATTTCTCTTAATGGCCTAAGGAAGAGCCCTTAGGATCTTTTTAGGATGCATGTCCATCGTGTTCTTTGATCTAAACATCATCTGAATGCTTTCAACATGAAAACAATCATCAAATTGATTAAATTCTGCTGATACTTCTAGAGCGAAGTTTTGCCTTCATTCAGTTGTGAACAAAATATTTACAGAGCACCTGTAGGGCCAGGCCATGGAATGATGAAAGGGTACCCAAAAATATCTTGCTATGGACTGTACCTGAAAACGTTTGTCCTTGCCGTTCTAACTTCCAGGGCCTCAGCCTGATTTTATTCATAATACATCTCTGGCATCAGACACTATTTTGGAAATTCTCTTCTCCTTTTCTTAGTTCTATCTTCCTTCTACATGTTCTAATAATTTCATTTGTTCCTATGACCCTGCTGTGGGTTAAATTGAGCCCTGAAAAATAAGTGTGAGTATGTGTGCATGTGTGTGTGTCCTAACCCTAGTCCTCAGAATGTGACCTTACTTGAATATAGGGTTTTTACAGAGGTATCAAGTTAAGGCCATTAGAATGGGCCTTAATCTAATATGACTGGTGTCCAAAAAGTATGGAGGGGTTTCAATTCAGAGACAGATAAGGAAAGCACCATTAAAGATGAGTGTAGGGTTAGGACGATGCTTCTACAAGCCAAGGAATTCAAAGATTTCTAGCACACTCTCAGATGCTCAGGAGAGACGTGGTTTTTCCTCACAACCCTCAGAAGGAATTGACCCTGCTGACTAGCCCCCACTAACTATGAGACAATAAATGCCTATTGTTTAAACCACTCAGTGTGTGATTCTTTGTTATGGCAACCCTAGAAAACTAATACAGACCCCAACTCTCAAGTTATTTCCAGTTCAAAGTCCTCTTGCGAAGTGCTTGATTGACAAGGGACACAAAGGCCTCTCAAAATCAGATAAAGTATTATTTAGCCCAACACCTGACCCATAACAAGTTCTCAATAAGAGTGAATGATGATGATGATAATGATGATGATTATAAAATGGCAGATGGAAGAGGAAAAGCAGTAACAGCAAAAGAAGCAGCAGAAGGGAGAAGAGAAAGAATTAGCTGGCCTAGCTCCACTCTGTGAAACACAAAAGATGTAAACAGTCTCAGCAAGATATATGTCTTTTCTATCTTTGCACCTCCTCCACACACCCACTCACCAAAAGTGTCAAGCAGACTCATTATTGAGTCCTTTAAATGTTTGTCCTCACAGAACACATTGGTGGACAACTGGTATTTAATCACAAATGGACACCCTTGAGAAGAAATCATAGTTCTTGGCTCCTTTGTGAATTCAACTAGTGAAGCAGTTGGAAATACTGCCTCATTAGCCAGTACAGTATTCCATCCCAGTCAAAGAAAAAGTGGTGGTGTGAGATGTTCACATGAAGGCTGTGCCTGAGATTTAAGTAACAGTGTTCTGACTCTCAGCCTATCCTTCTCATCCTCTGATGAAGATGAGGGGGCACAGAACAGAACTCTGTCAACTGCTTGCAGGAACCATTTTAAATAGTACCATTTATCAAGCACCTGCTAGATATGTCAAAATACTGTCAGATTGTTACTTCGTGTTCATTTCTCCATTTAATCCCACCAGTGCCAACTTCCTGAGTAGAAGAAATATTATTGTTCAAAAATCACTACCCATTTCATAGATGACTAGAGAGATTGAAATGACCAATTGACATTGGGCAATCCAACTACAAAGTAACAGAGCTGGAATTTGTACCTATGACTGGCCTGTGTAGAGCCCCAGCACCTACAAGGATGCCTGGTGCATGGTAGGTGCTCAGTCAGTATTTTGTGACCTGAATGACCCCAAAACCATGATGAAAATGCTCTATAACTGGAAGAGAAGAACTAAAGAAGACAGAAATTCAAGGTCAAACCTCTGAGTGACAAGGGACTGGATATTGAGAGATAAATTTTCATTCTTTTTCTTCTCCTATGGCTAATTCTACCAATCAGTAATTACACAAAATGCAAAGCAATCCTTTTTATTGTTGTACTGGGAGTATATTGTGACATTTACAAAAGTTCTTATAATATATCATATTGAATCCACCCCTCCATCATTCTCCTTTATCACCTTCCCCCATTCCTGGAATAGTTTCAACAGGTCTCATTTTTCCATTTATACACATAGTACAGAATATTTCCACCATATTCATCCTCTTACACCCTTTCCTTATATCCCCACCCCCATCCCATTGATACCAACCTCTAGACAGGACCCGTTTTGCAAGGCAGTCTTGATTAACTATCATAAGGCCAATGAGTCTCAAAAATCAAGTAAATAACAGCAAATATCATGTTATCTTCTTCATAAAGAACAACATCTCTTGATTTTAGAGCAATTGCCCAAAACCCTTATTCATTAATTACCATGAGTTAAATCTCATGGATCCTACCTCATCTTGACAAGTATCTTTCACAAGTATCAAGTACAGGTCTTTCAGGCTGGAGCAATCCAGAAGCTCACATAGTATTTAACGTTCCTTTTTCTAAATGTCAGGTCCTGAGACAGGCAGAAGAGGTGCCTGTGTCTTGGGATTCTTAGTACATGTGCTGAAAAGAGTGAACATTTATAAAATGTGAAAAGTGCTTTCCAACTTCCACTTAGGAGAGTTTAACGTTGGAATGGGTACTACAGTGACTGTCCACATCTTCCTTTGAAAGACTGAGCCTACATACAGAAAAGGTTTTTCATTAGGAATATTCTTGAAACCCCTAACCCAAGGACACATGAGTTTACTAATTCATGATTTTCTTTCATTCTTAAACTACACTGCTAACACTATCAATTTTGAATTTACTGACACATAGTATTTCTTATAAATGATCATATATCATATAACACATGAGAATCATGACATGTAGTACCAAATGAATAGCTTAAAGAATTTATCTTGGAAGGCAAGAGAAGAGTCTGACCAACAGCAAGAGAAAGCTCATTATGTTGGGGCTCGGATAGCCCGAGCTTGAGTGAAGCCACCTAGCTGATGGAATCTTTTCTGAGCACCAACCATGTGCTGTGCAGTGAGCCATGTGCCGGGATGCAATGAGGAACAAGTGGACATAGTTCTACCCACTGGAGCATATAGTGTATAAGAAAGCAATCAGAATAATTTGTGGTAAGGTCTCCAAGGGGGCAGATGCAGGCTGTACCTGGCAGAAACACTGGATCTAGTCTAGAAAGCTTCTTGGAGGAAGCAACAACGAAGCTGAAGTCTGAAGGAGCAAGATGGTTGGAAGGAGGAGTGGGCCAGACTGGGGAACTGTATGTGCACTGACTCAGAGAGAGTGGACACAGTACTTCCTTAGTGCTTAGAAGGGAAAGAATAACATAAAGAGTGTCAAGGGAATAACCAGAGGCTGGCCATGACAGTCCCTGTGGGCCAAGGACTTGATCCAACAGCAATGAGAAATTGCAGAGATTTAAGTAAGGGTGGCATGATCAGACCATTGATCCAGAAGGTGAAGATGAAGTTGCAGGGAAGCAAACCTAGAGGCTTATCTAGGGACAATGGGGAGGCTGCATGCAGTAGCCCCACCAAGAGAGCATGGTGTGTAGAAAAGAAGTAGAGTGGCAAGGAAATGGAAAGAAGAGCTTGGTTGGAAAGAGATTTTTGAGGTAGAATCTGCAAGGCTTAGAGAAAAAGGGTCATTCTTCTGTCTACTTTGAGCCACTGGGAACATGATGGTGCCAGTAACTGAGAAAAGGAACATCACTGGAATAGTAAGTTTGTGGAGGTGGAGGAAAGGTTACAGGCAGAAAGGCATGAGTTCCTTTTGGGAGGGTAACTCTATTATTTTTGTCCAAACCAGCACACATCAGAAATAAAATGAAGTGTTATTGTCATTGTGGGGACCACATAGCTGAGCCCATATTGGACAAGCCAGATATGTGGTCACTCTAAACCTTCCTCCTTTGTTTTGGCAGTACTAGGGGTTGGACTCAAGCCTGGCACTTTTTAGGCAGATTTTCTACCACTTGAGCCACTCCATCAGCCCATGTGGTCATTCTAGTTTAGGGATATAGTGCAATTTGAGGTACCAAGAATACATTTAATGAAGATGTTAAGTAGGCAGTAGATACATGGGTCCAAGCTCGAGGAGAAATTGCTGACTGAAATGTTTTTAATCAGGAAAACATTTAAGGAAATTGTTTCTTTCCAATTACTTTATGATGTTTAATTAAGACACATTTTATGACTATTCTCACTATAGATGCCAAAATGAACTGGCAGATAAGGATTGCTCTGTCTCTCCCTTACAGAATATCAGGTGATCCGTGAATACCCCAGGGTGTTCTCAAGAGAACTATTTTATCTTAAAGCTAACTTCAAGTCAGGTTAAAAAAAATCTAGTCAAAGCAGCCTGCCTCTTCTAATGGAGGCCTATCAAGAAATTAAGGATAGATAAATACACATATATCCCCAATACTAAAGAAAAAATGCAAGTTCTAAAAAGATAGTATGCTGTCTCTGGATTAGTGGCATCATTTCATACCAGATGACAGCATGTGTTTCTGTGGTTGCTATAATCATTAACAATTATCATTATTATTATGACAGACACCATGCTGATGCTAAGCATCAGTCTTTGTCAATGCTCACATAAATGAATGCATATATTAAAGTTCTTTCCACCTTTAGTTCATTCTCATTTTGAAAGCTAAATCTGAAATAACATGAAGACATTTATTGATGTCACCTCCTTGCTGATTATATCATCATGAGAGAAAGCTATTCTAGAAAATGCATACAACAACGAAGGATTTGTATAGTAGATTTGCAGAACTAATATGTCCCACTAACGAAAAAAAAAAGATTTAAATTACTATTCAGTAATTTGTTAACCAGAATGCAATAATACAAAGAATTATTTCTCACAGGTGGTCAAAATGGCAGCAAGTAGAAATTCAAAATTCAAGGGTGACCAGCATGACAACTCAGACTTCTCTCAATGTCTTAGCCACCATGAGTCCTTCTGTCTGTTGTAGATGCTTATATCAATAACACTTTCTCAATGGCTGATCTTCATTACAAACTAGAAAAGTGTTGATCTGAACTTCAATTCATTAATTTGTTGGCATGACCACTGCTGACAGCCAGCAGCTGCTGAGAAAGCAATGATCTCAAAAAGAAAGAGAAACAACCAAACTGGCCATGGCTAGTAGGATGAATGAATAAAATGTGACAGAAGTACTACACAGCAACGGAAATAAAAGAACCACAGGTCACCAACACGATGAGCCTTACAATGTGTGACGTTAAATGAAACAAGGAAAATACAAAAGAATGCACACAGTATTATTCTAAGATCCAAATTAGACTTAGCATATTGTTGGGATGTAGACGTAGCTGGTAATCCCACAAGGGATTACAAGGACATAATTGTCATGAAAGTCAAGATATGGGCTATCCCAGGGAAGAGGGCCTGTGAATGGGAAGAAACTTGGGGTTTCTAGGCAATAACCTATTTTGTTTATTTCGTTTCATTTTTTGAAACAGAGTCTCACTATGTAGCCCAGGCTGGACTTGAACTCACAATCCTCCTGACTCTCTACTTCCCAAGTGCTGAGATTACAAAGTGTGGGCCACCACACATAGCCTTAATGTCCTATTCTCCATCTTGCTGGTGGTTACACAAATACGCTCGTTGATATTCTATGCACTTTTCTGAATGTGTACACTTCCTTACACACACACACACACACACACACACACTTCTTTAAAAGATGAGGAGACCACATAAGCAGTGCTGGAGAAAACTAACTCTGTGTATCTTAAAGTTTAATTGTAACAATTTCTCCAGTGGAGACAAAGAATTTCTCCAGTTCTATCTTTTTTCCTCTGTTCAGAAGCTCTTTCCTACCCAATGTCACCTCCCTCTCAAGACACTTTCTTTTAATTCAGCTCATTGCTCCCCAGAACCCCATCCCATTCACTCTCAGTGGAATTTCATGGCCTGAGTTCTCTTCTGGATCTGGTTTCTGACACATGAAACCTCACCTCATAGCAGGTTGCAGGCCTAGGTTGTAGGGGAGCACAGGGAAGCTGGCATGCCTCTGATTGTCAGTACTGAGGAGAGGCTCAATGGTGGAAATTCTCAGTGTTCTTTCCATCCTCCAACCCCAAAGAATGAGGGATGCATGCATGGAACTACTTTGCTCATTCAGAACAGAAAGTCTAGGGCTGGCATAGGGGCTCGAGTGGTAGAGTGTCTGCCTAGCTCGAAGCCCTGAGTTCAAACTCCAGTACCACCAAAAAAAAAAAAAATGGAGAGTTCCAAACCTGTTTTTCTATAGCTGACCACATCCCACCCCCTTGCAAGGTAAGAATTTGCCCCATATGTTCTTTTGGGGGTTGTAAATGGAGTTTATTAAAAGGGAATTATAAAAAGGGGGCATGGTGGGACCAGGTGGAAGCCAGAAGCAGAGAGAGGTTTCTCTTTTCCAGATGCTTCTAAAACTTATGCTAACCTATGGGAAGGGAAGAACCTGGTGATTCCCAACCAGTGAGTGATGAGTGGACGGGGTGTACTCCATGTTCTCGCTATCTTCTGTTCTGGGACACTTACAACAATCCTGATCCTCTTTGTGACTACAAAATGGACTCTGCCAAAAGAACAACTTGAGGAACTGGATCTTATAGGAAGTCTTTTTTTTAAATCCTCTTAAGGAAATGAGTTTTTTAAATAACAACTATGTTTGCTGATAGAGTCCAAGATTTCCCCCAAGCTGGGCCCATCAGAGGCAATAAGAATTACTAGCCTGGGTGACAACCGTGTCTAAAAACTTCACACCGATTACAAACCTAGTTTCCTTTCAACCTAGCAGGATTCCATCCTGCTCTCAGGATTTGAGGTCTGCGCTAAGCTTCAGAGCTACGTGAATCCCTATGTTGTCTTCGGAGATTGTTCCATAAAAGGATGTGTTTGCCAAAGATAAGCAGATAGTCTATTCAAAGCATAAATGTGAGTGCTAGTTCAAACTTATTCTGTTTCCTTGGGTTTGAAATCATCACCTTTGATCTTAATTTTACTCCTCTATGGTAACCATGGTTTCTGAATCCTTCTTTCAATTACTATGAGATATTGCATAAAAAAGTTGTTGGGTTTAATCTCTTAAGCCCCATCTGAAATTTCTGTGCTGATCTGGGTGGTAACTCACTTATAAATGAATGTCACTCTCTGCTTTGAAAGGCACACAGTGACTGTTAGAGTTTAGCAGTTTCATTTTCAGGCCACTCATTGTGGCAACAATCTCAAGCCTAAAATAGCCTTTGCCCAAGTGTGAAAACATGTCACCTTGCCACAGGTAACTCAACCCCACAGGAAACCCGCCCCTCCCCCCAGCCTCAGGTTGTTTTAACACCACTGTATTTGTATTTTCCAAATCTTCTCCATTAATCCATGTCTCCTGCCTTCCCATCTTCCCCTGGATCAAGCAAACACTTCTGACCATGACCACCTTGACTTTCAAACAGCCAGCAATTCCAGTCATTCTGGAGTTTTCTTTTCTCTTTCTCCTTCTCCACTTCCTACTCAGCCCAAGTCTTATTATACCCAGCTACCCAAACTCACAGGAATTTCTCCCTATCCTGAAGTTTGGAATCTCCCTGTCTCTGCCTCTCTGAGCACTTTTTTAGATGTTTTGTATTGCTTTTTAGCCTTGCTCAGCTAGGACCGGCTTGCCAGTCTGTGTAACAACTCCCTGAGGTAGCACCCTGTCCAGCACTTAGTGCTCGCAGCTTTATACAGCACTGAGCACTTAATATTTCTATGTTGAGTAAAGGCTCTGATTATTTTAACCTCAATTCATATTCTTCATTCAACCCACAGGAGGCTTTTTCTCCTCACCTGATTCACCTTATCTATCTGCTGTCTTAAACCTACCCCACCCCAAATCAGAAAAGAACAGGACTTTCTTGTTCCCTGGGAAGTATTCTCGTGTAGACACCATCTTTTTTTGACAAGCTTGCCTTCCAATATAATCCCTAGAATTCATCCTTTTCCCAGTCTCCTACAATACTTGTGTTCTTGTGTTTAGGTGAAATAGTATACTCTTTACTGTCTTGTTTATCTCTCTCATTAGCCTGGGAGATCCCAGAGGATAAAAATAATGTCTATGCTTTACTATATGGTCCTGAGACCCTCGCATCCCATGGAACTCCAGGGCCTTTCCTTATTCACTTACTAACCATCTCAGGTGTAGAATTGCAGAAGACTCCTACCTCAGACAGAATCATTTTGCTCACTTTATTCCCATATTGCGACATCACTACACCCTCCTTCAAATAGTCCCTCCCTCCTATTATATTGCCAACTGTCCTTTGAAATCCCCCCATTGCTGACTCATCGTAAAGTCTTTAGTTGAAACACTATCCCAATACCAAACACCCCAAGACCTGGGGTTGGCGATTTGCATTTAAGATAATTATATTAAAGTACAATTTGTTCCAATGCAGTCACACTAGTTACATTTCAAGTACTTGAAAAGCACATGTGGCAAGTGGCTACCATATTGGACAGTGGAAAATTGTATGTCAACTCAAATTTTTAATTTTTAAAAAGGTAGAGAATATTTCCAATCTCACGGAAAGTATTACTGGACAGTGCTGACATAAAGTAAGCAGAAGTGATGAGGAAACAGAAGGAAAGATTTATTGAGCCAGAGAGGTCACACAATTCATTTCAAAGTTCTTAGGAATGCACCTGCCTAAAGTCCTCGGAGAAAAAGGGTGGTTAATTTTCCTTTTCTGTTTATTTCTACCAACTTTAAGAAGACTCTTTTCACCACCTTCTATGTAAAACTGTCACAGTTGGCATTAGCAGACGTTATCCTTGGAGTTTAATCTTGTTTGTGGAATTCCATGCCTACATAAAGTAGCTGAGCTAGGCACTCCAAGATCTATGCATCTTTAAATATCTTGATTTTTTTTTTCATGGCAGTTATTGCAGTTTCAGTTTTATGTATTTACTCCACTGAGAATCTTTCAAACTTGAGTGTGCAGTGAGCATATCATTATGGACTCAAGTTGATGAGTAAAATAATCAATAACCTAAATTTCAGATGTGCAAAAGTACTCAGAAGAAAAACCAGAGCAAAGACAGAAAAATAGAAAAGGGTTTTACTTTTCCTATCATGTGGGTTTTTTTTTTTACATGTATTGGGTTTGTTCTTTCTCTCTTCTTTTCTCTTCTCTTTTCTTCTCTTCTCACCTCTCCTCTCCTCTTCTCTTCTTCTCTGTCTCTCTCTCTCTCTCACACACACACACCCCAATGCTAATCAACTACTTTTTTCCCTCCTCTTTTCAATCTGTTGATATCATTACTAACTTTGAGATTCTTTCTCTCATGATATATCTGCTGCACAGAAGAAGCTGCCTATACAGTTTATAGTTACACAGAACTTTTAGAGAAAATACATCATGGCCCCTGTCGGCATTCATAATGTTTATTTTGCATGACTTCAAGTTTAGGCAAAGCCCCAAACCATTCCTAGCATAACTAAATGGATTTAATATCAGCTTAATTTGATCCATGTAAATGCAATTGAAAATCTTTCATCTTCATCCTGCTAAGAAAATAGTAAATCACATGAATGATAGCGAATGTGCTTGCATCTCTAATAATAATTCTAAAACAGATGGTCCCTGTATACAGTCATGGCAATTAACATACCGCCAGGAGGAATTCACCAAGGCTCACCACAGTTCAGTTGCATACAGATGTCTTCTGCTGCCCTTTATATGTATCTAAAAGAATATATCCCTCTTGCCCATTTAGACCTGGATAAGAAAATGTTGCTCTCTAAACCACTTATGCTCAGCCTTGCCTGGGAGCCTGCTGCATGATTATACACACAAACTCTGACACTTGCTTCTGAATGATCTCAATATACCAGCAGAAAAGTCCTTGCAGTAGGAAGTCTATGCATTTCCCCTCTTCTCTTTCAATAAACAGTAGTTGCATCATTCTTTTAATGAAGTACATGTGCCTCAGCACTAATACCCAAAGTCATAGCAGCCAGAGTAATCACTGTAAATGCTATTTGCAGGGAAGCCCTTTGCTGGAAAGTAGTAAGGATCATTAGGGATTCCAGTCACTTTATATTGGCACTTGCTGATATATGCTTACTTTAATAGGAATTCCAGGCCATGTTCATAGATCCATCACCACAGCCTGTATTTTTGAAGGCATACAGAGTTTCTCAAGGAATACACCATTTCAAATCCTACAGCGAGACGCACACCTAGCTATAGAGAAGCTTTGGTTGCCACTGGTGGAAGGGGAACTAGAATCAAAACAATGTACAAAATGAGCCAATTGTGACTTGTTTTAATGAGAGAGAAAGTTCTGTCTCTGTTCTATTTCCTGTGTGTTTCTCAATTTGAACTCCGTACTTACTGCAGAATTCTCTCCAGGAAAATTGAGCTCATCAGGACATTTGCACCTTCTCACTCACACACATCTGGACATGTTATATCTGAAAATTGGAAAATGAAAGTGCATTCACAAACCATGCAGAAAACGAGAGTGGGAAACACCAAGCCCATTTATCATTCTCAGTGAAAAAATTGTACAGGCGGCTTCTTCTTGCAAGAAAAGCAAATGAATGAAAGGGTGAGCAGAGTGCTAATAACGTAGCATGGCTCCAGATTAAAGTGTCAGTGCTTCTGCTCAGCCTCTGAGCAGCTGAAATGCCTCTCTGGGTTTTGATTAGGAAAAGGAAGGTACTCAAAGTGATGTGAGTTGCATGCCCAGGCTACTCATTCAGAAGCCAACCACACCTTGTCAAATCAGAAGCTGAGATTATGCTGGCAGACCTGGCTGAAGCCCTTGGCAAATGGTCAGGTGGATGAATTGGTGTTTCCAGGGATGTTTGTCAAGGCTCCCAAGCAGCTCACCTCATGCCCAGCTTTCTTCAGTTTATGAGCAGAACCCGAAAAGCCACCACATGTAGACCTGAGCACCAATGCCAGGCAGAGGCATTTTTCCCTCCAGCCAAACAGCTCTTTGAGTCACTCTCACCCAGCCTGAGTCTCACTGCCTCAATGAGCACAGACTTGGGAGAAACTTAACTCCTCCCCCAGGCCAAAGAAGCATAGACTCCTGGATTAAAAGGTCTTGACTGCACACTCTCCTGAAAGGGAAATGCCTTATGCCTTCTGTTCCTTTGGAGTAAGTCCACTGCCATTGCTTTTCAGCTTTTCTAGGATCTGGTCCCAGACAGGTCCCATAGCCTAGAGACACTCCCTCAGCATTTCTCCCTGAAATTTGGACTGTTTCCCTTCCCTGTGAAAACTCTAAACATCTCACAGATGTCTGCCTCTCTGCCTCAACCCTGCACTCCACTCCAAGGCATCTCCACTGTTAGATTAATCTTTTGCATGTTTTCTGCCTTAAAAAAATACCATCATGTAGTGTCATAATGAATATGACAGGAAGTGACTGCCAGAGAAAATTCATTCTGTGATTTTAACAAGTGTCTGCAAACAGTAAGGACATGGGTAAAGTGAAGCTGAGCTGGCTGCCTCAGAATCCTTCCTCAGGACTCTGTGTGGCTCACCAAGGAGCACACAGGGCCCCCCACTGGAAGCCTCCTCCCTCTGACAGCAGGGTTGCCTGTACTAAGGAGGAGACACAGGAAGTGAAGATTCAGAAGCACTTGCAGCTGTGGGCAAGAGACAATTTAATGCAGATTCGCTCTTACGAGAGAACTGAGGGTAGAATATTGTGATTCTGAAATGCAATCCTGAAATATCCTCGAGTAATTTACCTGTCTCTACTGTTCCTCAGAGAAAGCCAAATCTTCAGCTGGGAGGTGTGAGCCTAGGACAAAGGTTCTAGACAACAAAGATTGGCCCTTTTAAGAGCATCCCATGTGATGTGAGCTTAGATGCTGAATAGGGAAAATCTGATATACCTATAGTGTGCTCATCTTACTACGCTGCTTTCTGATCTTGTCTTGCCATCTTTAAAGGCCCACAGTAGCACTCTAGATGGAAAAGCAGCAGTTCATGGTGAAATAAGTAAAAGCACCAGTTCTCCCAGGTCCAAGTGAAACCTCATTTAAATATAATAAGCTGCACAAATAAGAATATAGGTGAAGCATTTTGCAAACACGGATTAAACACTGTAATCAAAGGCTGGTAAATTTACCAACAGTGTTAAAGAGCTACTTAGCTGCCCTGGTTTAAGGTGGAGTTGCTAATAGCCTGCATATATTAAGAAAACATAAACATCAGGAAAAGGGGGCTATTTTGTAAAGTATGAGGAGCTGTAACTTGGAATTTACTGACAGTCACCTGGAAGAAGAAAGGGGGAGAGTGAGACTATATTGAGTTTTACCCCATTAAGGGAGGGACTAGTGATTGAATGTGGTTTCACCAATGCAGGGCTCACGCTGTGTTCCGGTGTGATTTTTTTCTGAAGGTCTTTCTCATGGGTGGAAACCACAGAGCTCTTGCAGTGAGTCATGATGTTTCTAACTACAAATATTTAGAAGTATTCCATCTTGGTCCAAGTAGATATTTGATGTAGGACATGCTAACTAATTATAACATGTTTATCAGATATTAACAAGGTCCCTAAAATTTCATCCTCAGCTAAATCTGATTTTTCCTTCTGCAGGGGTTCTCAACCCCAACACTATTGACATTTTGGAGCAGCTAATTCTTTAGTGGGGAACAGTTTGGAAGGCCCAGGGTCTAGGCCTAACCCTACACTTATAGCTACGCAACCCATGACAGCCACTTAACTGCTGTAGGCCTCCGTGTTTCCATCTCTAAAGCAAGAGGACTGGGCCAGGTGATCTCTAAGGCCTTTCCAGCTACCACCTTCTGTGACTCTGAGTGCTTTTAGTTAATTGCCTCCAGATGATTGCGCTTAACGAATGAGATCGCTCCAGCTTCATTTTCTATCCTATGCCCTATTTAATCCCAGAATGTTTGGTATAAAAATTTGCATTTCCAAGTTTGTAACAGCTTTAGCTTGAAATAGATAGTGTGCCATAAAGATTACTATAGCTTTGTAAAGCAAAACTCGGAAACATTAAAAAGCCCATAAGTGCTTTAAAATTAATTTGATCTTGAACGAGTCTATGAATGAATGGGCTTGACATAAGCCTTTCCATTTTTCGCTCCATTTCAGAGTGTACAAGTACAGACTGTAAATCAACCTCCACATTTGCTGATTTGGTCACTAAGCTGAAAAACAAGAGGGAGAGAGAAAGAGAGAATGACTTCTGATAAACTACTTGCACAAAATTAAAAGCTTGGAAAGCACAGGGCCTAGCTTGTGACTCCTTTGAATTGTTCAAGTTCGTGTGACTCAGGCAATATGTGCCTTATCCATTTCAAACAGGCATACATGAACAAGTGAATGGGTAAGAGAAGAATGGTCACAGAATGGGACTGAGGTCAGGAGGATTCAAAATGGATCATTTCACGTCTCCATTCAAGATAGCATGGATCATACAGCAAACATGAGCTGATGGACTGACTAAAGCATGTGTGGACAGCAAGAGTAGTCTATACAATGGGTTGGTACAAAATTTGCCATCATACATTAGTTCTCCTTGAAAAGAGAAACAAATGGAAAGCTCATGGGCTCAGGGTCAAAGTGATATGGGATCAAATCTTAGCTCTATAACATTCCCGTTCTGTAATCCTGGGTGTTATTTAATTTGTTACTTGTTACATGATTCAAGTTGATTTTCATTCACATAATATGAAATCTAATTGTAGCAGCTCAGGGTTAACGAGGAGAATCCATACCATCAGCAATGTCTCAGTTTCTTTATTTTGCTATATTATCTTCAGTGTGTGGTGCTCACTCTCAGAGTTACCTTATAATCATAAAATAATTGTAGCAGACCACCACATTTTTATTTTAGACAGGAAGAAGGAAAAAGAAAGACAAAAAGATGACTGCCTCCCAATTAAGTAGGACCCTTTAAAGAGTTTTTCTAGATGCCCCACACAACAATTTTTATTTGTAACTCTTTGGCAACAACTATTTTCAAGAGAGCTGGAAAAATTAGGACTTTAACTGGATACAGTGATATCCCAACACTATATGTCATTAAGGCAGAAGGGAAAGATGAATTTGTTTAATTAATTAATTAGCAGTTTCTCTGATGGTATAAACACACCTAGCACATAGAAGAATTTGATGAATTCTAGTTTTTGTGTTTTGATTTATTCTTTTTTTTCTGTGTGGTTCTTATGCATGCTAGGCAACCATAATTTATTCCTAAAGCTATTTTGGAAATACTTGGTCCATCTCTTTATACTGACTCCCTTGAAGGACCTGTCCCACCTTTGGATCAATGGCCATCTCTTAGAGTCCTCCACCACTCTTTGACGACCTCAACAAAGAAGGTGAGACCGTCTTTCAGACAATAGTGCTTTGAAAACAGGAAAGCAGTCATCCAGTCCCAGCAGCATCTCAGCCCCTGAGTGACTCCCACAAGTGCTTTATTGTCATAGGTACTGAAAAGTCTTCTCTGAACTAGATCCTTCTTCAGCTTTGGCTCCCATAATGAACATAATGATCTAGACATGAGGATCAAGAGGGAACGGAAGGCCCACCAGTTCCCTAGTTTTTGACTATTTCCTTGAAGCTCCCTCCTGCCATGGCTGACTCATACATCAGCCCTGGGGGACTCTCAGCAAAGGCTCTGCGATGACCCAGACTTCTCTTTAAGAGATGGTCTAAAAGACCAAGTGATGACCTTGGGCTCTGGTACCCGCAGACCAGAGAGGCAGGGCTTCTGAGTCTCAGTGCACCACCCTCAAGCTCCCCAGACCAGCAGAAGAGTAGCATCACCTCACTGGATTAGCAAGCAAGAGGGTCAAGGGCACTTGCCCACAGGACAGAAAGAGGAGCACCCTAGCCCCAGCAAGCAGAGACTCAGTAACCCCAACCTCTGCCCTGTTCTCTAAAACCAAGAGCTATAGATGCCCAGATACACTTCCAGCAGGGGAGCAGTTCCAGAGGGACAGAAATGGAGAAACATAAAGAAGGAGAGTAGAAAAAGTCAAGAGGCCACTTCTGTAGTGGAAAGAGCTTAGGGTCCCAGTGCCCTTCAGTCATGGGTTGCTGGACTTCTCATGGAAAATATAGAAGAAAATGTGGCTTTCCTTTGAATAGGTTGTATGTTCATTCCAGTTTGCCTGGAACAGTCCTGGTTTACACCCAATGACCTGATGTGATTATTAATAACACACACTTTGACTCTCAAAAGTGACTTCATTGAACAGCAAATGATATAGTGACCCTATCTTGGAAAAGAGCTAGAAAGAATTAAAAACTTTTTAAAATCTTTTCTCCTGTAACTCATAATATGAAATTAAAAATTATATTCTTATCTAAGCTATCTTAATCAAAATAGTATATCATCAAGCTGTACTTTTATTCTTAATAAAAATATATTATCCATGCATAATGTGATACTGAAATTAACCAGAGATGCTTTTGATGAAAGTGCAGTCTATGCAGTTCTTCATTACCCTGATTGCTGGAAAATTCAATTCAGGCAGTTTCAACTTATGTATAGAATGCTTTGGAAAGAAAGTAGTTATGCACTCAAAATTGTTCTGTACATGAAAGCATTTTTTTTCCTTAAGAAAAATTGGGTTCATTTCTTTTGAAAGAAAAACAAAAAAATTAAAAACCAAGCAAAAAGCAGCATTTAGATCCTGCAGCTCTATGTCAACCCGTGTAACCATGTCCCGGCAGTATTAAAATTAGAAGGCAGTTCATTTCCATGATGGACTGCAACCTTCTCTCCTCCATAGCGCCCCTGATCACATCCTCACTTATCATTCCCATACCACCAAATCACCAGATACCCCAATAAGGGTTCCAGATTCTCTGAGAGTCTCCCTGCAGCACAGTTTTGTCATTTGAAAAATAAAGATGCAGCAAAGATTTCCTGCTTCACAAAAAGAGTGTGAAGACTGAGTAATGTCTCCCAGAGCACCTCAAACGCCTCAGAAAAAGAAGCCTCCCAATAACCGTACGACATGGGTAGAATCCTAGAGTAGAGTCTTTGGAGCAGCTAGATCTGAATTTGAATTTCCCCAAGCCTGCATGACTGCTTATTAGTTAGGTGACTTCAGTTAACTGACTGAAATCCTTTGGACCCCCTGTCTTCACCTTTCAAAGGAGGATTATTAATGCCTGCCTTCCAGGATGTTAGGGAAATGTCTGCCATATAGTAGCCACTCTCCACTCCCTCTCCCTGGTTAGCCCTTCAGCTATTTGGAAACTAATGATACAAGCACTTTATTCGTTTTTCCAGCCCCACCCCCCCTTACCTTACTTCTCCTGTTTTCCTGTCTTTTGCCATTTCAATGTGTGTTGGTGAAAAACAAGCCGGAACAGTGCAAAAACTTTAAAATGGAATGAAATGCACAGGAATCAGCATTGTCCTTTGTTATTTTCAGCTCTGGTAAAAGGGTTTGATACAGAAGCTAGACTTGAATGTGTGAAATATTGGGGGTTAAGTGCAGATGATTGTTATTGGTCCTTTATGATGGAAAAATCTAATGTCAGAAGTACTGTCCATATTCTATCAGACAATATGAATGACCACAGCATTATACCCTTCCTGAACACAAAGAAAACAGGTAACTAAGAAAGGCCAAATTCTACTCCCAGACACACATTCAATGATTCTAATCTCTAGAGTTTTCATCCATACATCAGAAGAGCATTTTCTTCATAACCAATGTTCATCCCATCCAAATGTGTCACAGTGTAACACTCCTGTGAGGCATATTTAAGCCAGCAAATTGAATCCTTAAGCATTTCTTTTACTTTGTTATTTCTCACTTAGAGTACTCTTTCATCCATCTTGCAAAGCTCTTTCCCTGCCAAGGTTTGCCGTCATGTCTTAGGGTCCTTCTGTTCTGTATTTCTACTTGATGAAAAGGTCAAATCAGATGGTTAAAATAACTCAATCAGGATGCCTCTCCTGGCTCTGGATTCCATCACAGCCTACCTTGAGTTCCTTCTGAATGATGTCGCACCATTTCTGTGTGTCTCCTAGCCTTTGTCTTCTGACAAATATTCTGTAGCATCATTTGCTTCCTGGAATTATCGGTTTAAGCCTATCAGACATCATTGGGGTCTGGCTTAGCAGGAGACCCCACAATGGCAAGTTTAGCTCCCAGATGAAGTGTGGCAGTTGCCACTGTCAAGTAGACACAAACACTTGCACAAATGGGGAGGTGGGCAAAAGGAAGGCTTAGGACCAAAAGCCTTTTGACCAGCTTCCACCATTCTATTAACTTGTTCATTGAATTCCACGTGCACAATCCATTCAGTGTAGTCTGCTCAGTTCTGTAGGCAGAGAGGGCAGCTTTGGCTCAAGGATGGTTGGATGGAACTTGCAAACAAGGAATTCCTATAATAGAAGTCTACAGTACTTAGAAGTTCATTCATCTCAAGTCACTGAGGGCCATTGTAGCCTTGGAGAGATAGAGCTAGACACTGTGTATTTTGATACAAGTGGAAGACACTTATAACCTAATTCATATTCATTAAACAGTTAAAAGACTCACATTCTGTGACATTTTCTTTTTACCATTCTTCTTATCCTGTATTTCTTCATGTATACATTCCCATTGTGATTTCCTATAGCAGTTAACTGTGTGATCTCTAGAGCCAGACACTCTGGGTTCAAATCCTGACCCTTCAACTTATCATCGGTGTGGCCTTGGGTGATATAGTTAGCATCAGACCTCAGTTTACTGATCCTCACTAATAAGAAAGAATAGTGCCCATCTGATTGGTTTGTTGAAATTAATTTGAGTTAACTTTCAAAAAGACTATAGGATCAAGACCAATCTAACTACTTATTATCACTTAATTAGCCAACATTGGCTATGTGTTCTGCCAGTAAAAGTGATGTTTAGGTTGTTTTCTCCTTGTTGTTGCCCCATATCTTGCTCTAACAAGGCAATACTCAAAGCTAGGAGCTCCTCTGTAAGCACAAACAGCACCAGCAAGAAGGTAAGCACAGGTGAGCTATGACCCTGCAGTGGTAGGCATTCATTCATTCATTTCATTCAGTAATAGTACCTATAATGTGCTAAGCAAAATTCTAGGAAATGGGAATAAAGTAATGAACCAAGTAGACAAAATTCCTATTTTCCTGAAGTTTACTTTCTAGTAAGGGGAGACAGACGATAAAGTTAAATGGCAAGAAAATTTCAGAGAATGGGCAGTGTAAAGCAGAGAATTTAACTAGGTAATATGCTAGAAAGTGACCAGGCAAGCTATCCTAGATTATGTTTAGTGAAGGCCTCTGAGCAACTGTCATTCAGCTGAAATGTGGAAAAACTGGCCTGCAACAATCAGAGAGAAGCATTCCAGGTATAGGGGAGAGTAAGTGCAAAGGTCCTACAAGGGAATGAGGAACAGGAAGAAGAACACTTTGAATGGACCTGGTAGTAAGTAGGAGGGAGAGCAGTACGAAGTGCAGCTGCAAAGGTGGACAGGGTCAGGCACTGTAGACTGTATCCACCAGGGAAAGGATTTGGAGTTTCATTCCAGCTACGGTGGGAGCCAGAGGAGGTTTGTGGTCAGGGAATGATGTAATCTGGTTTAAGTTTTTTGAGGCACTCTCTGCCTTGGTCTTCTCCTGTACTGTCACTGGGCATGCTGGCCCCACATTCTCAGACACTTTCTGTCTTTAGAAGCAGCATCCCACTTCAGGAGAAGTAGTGCTGAAACCACCCAGAGGCCATCACGTGCGAATATGAAAGGACTAGGTTATTTCACCATGTGTGCTTTTAGGAGGTGACAAGATGGAAGCAGTGACCATCTACCCAGAAAACTGAAGATCAAGCAAGAAAGTGTCAGGACTTTGAAGATCAGGTTCCTCATGCTGGCACCTGGTTTTTTATGACTTTACTGTGCTCCCCAAAAGCATTTTGATATTCTAGAAAGAGCTGCTAAGCAGTCATTGAGCCAGGTTAACTTTGGGGATAAACAGCAAACTAGATTCCAAGAACATTCGGCTCTGGTCAGTTTATTAGTCTGCAGAGCCCCTCTTAGGAATTACTTCTCATAGGGTGTCACTCTACCTCCAAAGACAAATGAAAATTGCACCCAGTCTTGTGTTTGGATTCTGAAAATGTGTTTAGAAATAACCCACAGCTCAATAGTAACAAGATAAGCATCTTTGCTAAAATTTCAAGATGATGAAGATTTCTGTTCTACTGGGAAACATTCAATGTGTATACAATGAACACTAGGTAAATAAATCAGTAGCTCGAGGCTTGGCCTCTGCTCTGCAACCCACTGATTGTGTTTAAATCTTGGCAAACATTTCAACTCTACAGATTAGTCTACTCATCTCTGAAGGAAGGGACTTGGATGACTTTCTCTTGGATCAGTCTAAGCTCTCCTATTTAATTATCCATGTACCATCATCCTGATTTCCTCGTGGCCAGTGGCATCTGATTGAACCTACACCTTTAAACTCCTGTAGCACCATTTCCATAGACGCGGCACTTCTTTTTTTTTTTTATGCTGAGGATGGAACCCAGTGCTTCATGCATGCTAGAAAAGTGCTCTGTCACTGACCTACAATAATGTTTCAATAATGCAACAGTCACTAAGTTTCATTGCATTTTATTAGGTACATTGTGTCATTCAATACTCATGATAATCCCACGAAGTAAGGGCTAGCATTAGCCCCAATTTAGTGCAAGAAACTGAGCCTGAGAGATATTCAGCAATTTGAGTAAGGACATACAAATAGTAAGTAGTAAATATAAACTCAAACTTACTTTAAAGCCCATACAAGAATTTAGCTGCTACACTAAATATGTATGACAGGGTTTGACAGACATTATTTGATGCTAACTGTTTTTTGGTTTTTGGGTTTTTTTTTTTTTTTTGAGATAGGGTCCCATTCTGTAGTCCAGGCCAGCCTCAAATTCACAATCCTCCTGCTACTAAGTGATGCTTGAATGAATGAATATTTAATACTATTGTACCTTCAATATTTACTCGTACCACTTTGGAGAAGCCATATAACTCTGTGAACCAGAAATCTTACCTACTTACTGTACTTAGTCTTGGGGCACAGTTGCTCATAAGACCAACCCTAGTAATCAGAGCTTACCCTATATAAGGACTTAAGTGCTTAACCTACATAAATGACCTTGTCATTCTGCAATTAGCCATCCTTTTGGGTCTCAGCTGAAGGAACAGAGGTAAGAATAACACATGGGAACCACCTGAGGAGCTTTTTCAAACTAGACAAGTTTTTTGTGCAATATGTTCCTCCCCAAAGAATTCCAATCCTACCTAGGTAGAGGAAGATGTCTAATTTGGCACAAGTGTCCCAACCATGCATACACACCTCCATTGAGAAGAATCACTGCTTTAGTGTAGGTCAGTTCTATCCCTTCATTTAAATAAAGTCTGATCTCTTAGAATCTAAATTAAGTGATATGACTCCATGTGGCTGACTTAAACATAAAGACACCTAGAATTCCAACATTATTCTTTATTGTATAATTATTCTCTGCATTTTACAATGGGTTTTGACTGGAGTTGACTGACCTGTTTTTGTTTTATTGTGTCTTTTTCAGAATCCAACTTGAGAATTTCATTGAACTGTAATAAATGTAGTGGGGCAGTACTGTGCTACAGACAATGATGAAAATGTACCATGTCTGCTCTGCTGATATCATGCCCTAGACACAGGTGACTTTTGAGCAAATGTGTCTAGTGAGACTGAGGAACTGGGTTGCTAATTGTATTTCATTTCAATTAACTTAAATTTAAAGAGGCACATGTGGCTATTGCCTAGTGTATTGGCAAGTGCATCCTTTCATGATTTTCAACCAAAACAATGTAACACTAAGACCCATTCCATTTTTTTAAATTACTTTCCATATTCAAAACAAGAACAGCAGCAGTGCTGTAAAAGTCAAGGCTAGCATACTTATGTTTCCACTAGAGAGTGAGTTTTTAAAGCAAAAGATTTTTGACCCAGGAGTAGATGAAAGCAGGTAGGCAGGGAAAGGACATTCCCAAGGGAGGCTCTTCAGCAAATTCTTAGTCATCTGAGAGACACAGAACAGAGCAAGACTGTCAAGGAAAGAGGAAATTCCTCCTCAGAGAATAGTCTAAATGTGTTTTTAGCCACCTGTCACCCCACAGGGAGGACAGGATGGCAGTGTTAAATTGGTGAGGTTGTAAAACAGGGAACTTAACTAACCTACAAGGCCTGGTGAGGTGTTTAAAGTGCATTTTAACTGACAGAACTTCATTCCTGAAATTCAGAGTGGCTGACACCCGCCTCTATGGCAGATTCAAAACCTGAATCTCTTCTGTTTTATTAAACTAACATTTTCACTAAAAATACTATTACACAAAAGCAGGATTATGCTGAATTTTCCTATAAATTAAATGTTATGAAAATCACAAAGTCATCCAGGATTCGGAAAAATAGGGTGGCAAGGTCAAGAGATACAGAAACAGGCTCCATTGCACAAATATGAAGGAAAAAGATCCATCTGATACAAGAAAGATAGTGACTGAAAGAGTGAAGGTGGGAAGGAGGTAAACTAAGGAGAAAATTCATTAGCAGACCCAGGGAAGACAGCACAAATGAATTCTGAGCTAGGACAATGTTTCTCCAATTCGATTTCAAGGTCATTCTTTTGGGGAGTAATTGGGTTTAATAAGAATATTCTGTATTTTTACTTTACCAATAATAAAAATAAAACATCCTTTTTCAGTGAGAATTCTCAGTTGAAAGTCATTTCCCAGGCTCCTGAGTTCAATCCCCAATACAGAAAGAGAAAGAAGAAGGGAAAAAAGGAGGGAGGAAAAGAGGGAGGGAGAGAGGAGGGAAGAGGAAGAGAGAGAGAGAGAGAGAGAGAGAGAGAGAGAAAGGAAAGAAGGAAGGAAGGAAGGAAGGAAGAAAGGGAGGGAGGGAGGGATAGAGAAGGAAAGGGGAGGAAAGAAAGAGAAAAGAAAAAAAAACTCATGTCCAAATTTTAGATTTCCTAAGTAAATGTTTCTCAAATGCAGGCTGAGAAAATTTTGTCAGAGGTGTTAGTGGATTCTAAAGGAGTCCACAGTTTATGCAAATTTGAAGCGTGCTGGCCTAGCTGGAGGTAGACCACACATACCACTTGAGTTTTAATTGGTTGGAGGAGCTAAAGTAGTTTCCTAACTTTGCCCTTAGCTTGTTAATAAAGAGATTAAAACCTTCTAACCTCAGAGGACAGACTTGTTATTCATACTATGCAGGTTAGGCATCCTTCTTCAGCACCCAAAAGAAGCAGGCATATCAGAAACCAGGTTGGAGACCAAGGTTGAACATCCTTAATCTGAAAACTGAAATGCTCCAAAATCTGATACTTTTAGAACCCTGACATGAGAGCCCAAGAGGAAAATTCCACACCTCACCTCATGTGATGAGTCGTAATTAAAACACAGGCAAACTAAAACTACTGTGTAAAATTATGTCCAGGTTATGGGCATATAGAAACATAAATGAATTTCATGCATAGACTCAGATCCCAACCCCAAGGTATCTCTTTATGTATATGCAAATATTCCAAAATCAAAAAAAAAAATCTGAAATCTGAAACACTCCTGGTCCCAAGCACATTTGATGAGGGATACTCAGCCTGTGTTATGGAATATGTATCATTGCCTTTCATTGGTATTGTTTTGGAATTTGTTAGTTTTTGGTTTTGAGACAGGGTCTCACTATTATCCCAGGCTGGCCTCAAACTGGCGATCTTCTTGCCTCAGCCTTCCAAGTGCTGGGATTATAGATGTACCCATCACACCCAGCTTCATTGCCTATATCATTCTTCTATTAAAAATGGTAACTATAGGGTGGGGGGTCCTGGATCATGAGTCAGGAGGTTTACCACGATCACTGCCCCCCCAACAGGTTGTGTCACTTGTCCTATCAGAGTTTTTGCTTCCTAATCTATAAAATGAAGAAAGTTGACTAGATAATTGATTACTAAGGTCATGTCGATTCTAGGTCTTTCTGGTTCTAACAATAAATTACAACACCATCTTGTATTTCTTCCCTGAAGGGCCTCTCAACTGAAATCATTTTCACTAGGACTTTATTTCATGTCTGTTCTTTTCATCACTACCCTCTACCACTGAGCACTGAAGGCCTGGGAGGCAATGCATTTGAAGGAAAAAAATCAGTCAACACTCAGCACTCCACCTATTATCCACTACCACCTAGGAAGTGGGAAATTAAACTATAGAACCCAAACTCCCAGGGCTTACTGCAAATCACCCAGATATAAAAGAAATACTTACTCAGGGGACATTTTGTGGTTTTTCTAAAGTTTCAAATGAATGACACAGCTGTTCACTCAAGTTTGGGTAAATCAGTGGAAACATAACTCTTTTTTTTATGTTTCAAGTACTATAAATAGTGTTATTTAATGAATGAAATCTCAGCCTGTTAGTTGATCCACACTGATAAGAGTAGTTCTTAAATTTAGTGAGTCCTATGGACCAAATTCTGCAACACATGCAGTCATGGTGGAAGGCATGTCTGTAGGCTCAAAAGCCAAAATGATAGCATGCTGGACACACCTGTGCATGCAAGCAACAAGCCTCAACTGTCTTTTGGTAGGGTGATGCTGTTCCTTTTTTCTAAGAAATCCTCTCCTATCTCCCATCTTAGGAAAGATGGACAAAAACCTTATGCCACTGCCTCAACCTTGATTGAAATATGACACCTGTGGTCTGCAAGACTGCTTTCAGGGCTCAGAGGGACTAAGAAGAGTTCTGTCTTGAGACCTGACTGCATAGCTAACCAGAACCTTCCTCAAGGGCTTACAGTCTACCTCAGATTTGAAGCCAATCTTCAATTCCACTTGTTTCTCCATTCTTGGATTATGGACGAACACATTGCATCCTTCTTGGGGCCTCTTCTCATGAACGTGTAATAAAAAGTTTTAAAAGAAGTGTGAGAAATGAAATGATATTAAATGATGCTATTGAGTTTTAGAAGTCTAACATATATTATTTGTTGTGAGGGTCACGTGTGTGCTTTGGGATACTAGGTATTGCTATCCTGAGCTGTCTCAACACAGCTGTTGGTCTGTGTACAGATCTTTCCTTTTTTATCTCTTCTGTTCCTCTTCTGTGAATCTCACGGACTGCTGGCTCTCTTCCTCTCAACTACCTCTTTTTACTAACTATAACATACAACTAGAAGGATATTTAAAGTAATTCTTTCAACAACTAACTCAAGTTTCATGTGCCCTCTTATTAATTCAAAGACATAAGTAGGGGATTTCACAGTTCCTCAAAAGAATTACATTCTGTTAGTAACCCCCTCCACCCTTGGGATTATTAGATCACATGGCAAACCATTTCTCCATCCCTGACACCAGAGAAAGCAAGAGAAGAGATGAAAGAGAGCAGTGAAGCTTCATCCATGGTGGGGGAGCCACCCCCTGTCTTACCCTTTCCAGACTCATCTTCCCCTTCTGTACTCCTGTCTCCCTCCACACCTTCCCTTCTTCCACCATGAATATATCATCTCTCCTAGAGTGTACCTTTACAAAGGATTAAAAGAGGTTCCTTACCTGTTCCCAACAACCACTAACCAACAGTCCACACTGATCAACCTCCATACACACAAGCACACTCACACGCACATTCCTTAAAGTCAGCCATCATGATAAGTTCAACATAGGACACCAAAATACTCTCAAGGTTACTCAAGCATTAGCCTGTCCTTGGGTATTGAAACCTATTCTCTTGGCCTTTTTCCTCCATGTATGACAGACTGAAATTTGGCCTACATTTGGGGATATATCTGACCTGCTTTGGGCAGGGATTGGGACCCAGAGCAGAACTTCAAAGTGACTGCCATTGAAATCTTTACTAAAATTCCTCATGTGTGGATAATGATGGCATCTTCACTGCATCAAGGGCTCCAGCCCTCCAGATCCAGGTGTGCTCCTAAAGGCTAGTCTCTCACTGACCCTCCAGAACGTATGGCATTGCTTGTCCCATCATAAGAAAAACATAACCATCTCTATCTCTTCTGTTAAAATAATTACCTTCATTTGATATAGAACAAAATGCAAGATAACAAGTCCAAAGCAAGATAATAGCTTATTTTAAATGATTGCCTTTGAAATCATCTTGTATTTCCCATCCTAGCTATAATTTGGTTAATTGCTTAATAATTCTGTTTAAATGTCACCATTTCTGCAAACATCAATTCATTAGAACACTTCTTCTGGTTGAAAAATCCCTTTGCTTCTTGAAGGATCCTCTTTCTCTTTCTCCGTTTGCACTTTTGCCTGAGCAACATTCTAATGGCAAAAATAGCATTCCTTCGAAAAGGTGCCCAACAGTTGAAAAGGTGCCCAACAGATCAAGGTGGCTCTCTGTGTTCCAGAGCAGGAGCAATGTAACTCATGTCCTTAAAACAGTACCTGTGATTGCAAAGATCTAAGATTGAGTTTTTTAAAAGCCAGCTTCCCTGTCAGACAAATGAAGCTGTGATCACTGGCACGACGTGGGGCATGTGGCACTTGACATAGTGAGAGGTGACATATGAAAGCAAAGCCCAGACCTAGACGCAAGGAGTTTGCAGCCCAGATACTCAGCTGGGGTATTCAACTTGGTAGGGTTTGCTTACCTGTAAGAAAAGGATCCAGGTTGAAACCCTGCTCAGAGTTGTGATCTTCAGAGCACAGAACTGCACACACACTCACATGTCCCCAACACGGTGGAAGATTGTGCCTCACTCAGAGCTGAGCATCCTGGTCATGTCTGTTTCAGTGAGCACACTCCTGTGAGACAGCCTGTGCCTTACCCTTTTTGCCAAAGGGGAGTCTTCTAGACTACTAGATGAATCCTGAGGTGTTCCTTGGATAGCATGCTTCCTTTCTGTAGTCCACCAGCTAGAAACTTCCAATGTTACCTTTCAGTTTGCATTTGTAATGATGTTTCTGGTATCCAGCTTGTTTTTGTTTTGTTTTTGTTATTTGGAACAGGATCTCACTATGTAGCTCTGGCTGGCCTCAAACTCACAATCCTCCTACCTCCATTTTCCAAGTACTGGGATTACACCAACCTTAAATAATCAAGTTGCTTCATCCAGATTTTCATGTCCTGAAAGAGTCAAAGTAGTTGTTTATGCCTTTGAAAAAGTGACAAGAAACATGAGGAAAGCTAGAGGAATCTAGCTTCCTATCCTGAAAACTTCCTCTGGCCAGTAATGTGTAAGAATGACCTAGGCAACAACCAAGAGAGAAGCAAGAATTGGGCCACATGGGAAGCAGTGTCTGAGAGGCTGTACGATCAGTTCAGAATCACTGGAGAGGAAGGAATTGGGTGTCCACGGAACAAAGGGGAGAAGTCACCTCATTGCTTTGAGATTCATGCAATGCCTCGTGTCTTCAAATAAGACCTGTCTCTAGCGGGCCATGCACATGTATAAATGCACCACCACTGGAAGGTGGGAGGATGGTATTCACTTAGAGGGAAAGGGAAGAACTAACTGGGCACTTGTACTGCCCAACTAGGGAACTAAGGATGCAGAGGGCAGTCAGCCAGGGCACACTCACATCCAGGTTATTCGTGGGACATTTCACTTGCAAGTCTCCTTTAGGCTAAGGTATCACAAGCACTAAGTGCACCATTCTTTCTTGTTGGACTGTGGTATGCTGCCAAATGAGGACAAAACTCTCCAGGTGGTTGTGAGAAAGAGCAGAGGAGAGAAGGCTGTCCTTCAGGACAGGACAAACCAATGGTACTCATCTCCCACTCCTGCCCTTGCACCAGTGCCTTTCAGCAATCTCTGTGAGGCACTAGATGGAAGCAATTGAGAAAATGCGAGATGAAATCCATCCAGAGGCAACACCTGGGGATGGGGGCAGAACCTTGAATTGCCCAGTATGATTCATCTGTGTGTGTACAATTGATTTTTACTTATTAGTCTTCAAAAGCTACTCTGATTGCTTTGGGATAATCCAGTTGAAATGATGCCCTCAAAGAACTAGAGGGACACAAAGAACTCTCACTCAACCCATGCATTTCTAACTTGGTCTTTTTTTTCCCCTGAATTATTTATCTTACTACGTATCTAAAATTCTTTCTGAGTCATTGGCTTTCTACACATTTTCTTCCTCTAATCTCATGGTATTGGGCCAAAGATAAAAACTACCAATGATATAATCATATTGAACACTTATCTGATGCTAAGTATTGAATAAGACTGTTCCAAATATTTCATGTGTTTTAATTCAAAACATCTTTACCACAACCTTATGAGGTAGCACTTGTAAGTGCTACTAAGTGCATTTTACAAATAAGAAAAATGGAGGCACAGAAAGATATTTGCCCAGTGTAATATAGCTAGCTGGCTCTTAGGACCGGGGTCTCCCTCGCTATGAATCTCCCAGCATGTCCCTCTGCACACTGTGAATGGAACGGCCAGGAATGACATTGTTACTTTTAGTCTTAAAGTGTGCGCTTAACTTTACCTTTAACCATTCTGTTTTTCCCTCCCACACTCTCAGATGATGGAAATGCTTAAGGCAAACTAAGGTAGTGTGCGACCACGCCATGTAAGTGTGAGCATGGCTCGTTGTGGGCTGAGCTGTGTCTTGTGCGCTTCTGCCTTGCTTTCCCGCATGTGCTCTGATTCCCGCTTTCAGCACTTGGCGCTTGGGCCGCATGAGCCGTCCCTTTTAAGCCACAGATCCCAAGTCTTTGTTCCCGATTTGATATTTGTGCTTCTCGCACACATGATCCCCAGCTAGGGGGGTAAGAGCCAGAGCAAGCGCAGCTGTCAGCCCTGCAGCTCTCCGAGAAGGAGCTGGGGGCCCTGGGGGATGCGTTGGGTTATTGTTCTCTGACAATGAGCCCTCCGATTATCAGCTCTTAGGATTCAAGGCACGTGGCTGTGCTCTCGCTGCAGAGTGTGGAACCACGCCTGTGGGCTTCTCTGTGCAGTGCCTTGGCTATGCGGTGTTCTCGGGGCCATGGTCTTAAATGGATTACTGCTCTGTCATTCCCCATAGGAGAGGATGCCATGTGAATGCAAACAACATTGTGCCAAGTAACAGGACTTAAAAGGAGCCATGGAGGGAAGCAGTGATGTTCTCACTTGGTATTTCCTCTCCATACATATGTATATGATGGACACAAGTGTATAAGAGAAAAACACATTTTTTCTTATAAAAATATTTTATTTCCTCTTCAGAGACTTATCAGTTGAGAAAAACACATTTTGAAGGAGAAAGTTTAATGGGCTTTGAGCCAGGTTTGAGCTATATTGTCCCTACACACACACACACACACACACACACACACACACACACACAATTTCTTTTGGTGTTCCTTGATTCTACACAAACCATATTTCCTCTTTGAGTGAATCTAATATGTGATAAACTAGATTTACAGAATAGACAAACTGGGGGGGAAGATATTTGCACCTAAAAGTATACGTGGAATATTCAAAATGCATTCCAGCCACACACACACACACACACCTGGATGTAATTGGGTAGGGGGGAGCTTTGGAACTGCCTCTTGTTCTCAATTTCACTGAAGTTTTGAGTGTGTGGAACAGAAATTAGGAGGAAACTTTCCAAGTTAGTCATCAGAGATGACAAGAATTTAAAATTGAAGAGGCCTCCTAAGATGTAACTGAACTCGGCCCAAGCTCCTTCGGTGTTGACCCTAACCCACCATTTGCACCAACACTAAATTCTAGAGCCAAAAAGTCATTAGAGATGGAACCTTCACTCCAAACTCCTTAATTTATGGAAGATAACTGAGGCCTCAAGAGAGAAAATAACTTGGCCCAAATGGAGCTGAGCCCGTATTAAAACTCAATTCTCCTCCTTCCATCCATTTATGGTGATACGTCCCTTCTCTTTTCTCTCTGGAATACAACCCTGCACACAACACTAGCAGAGCTTTTTAGAAGTGAAAGAAAGTGAAGGAATGTACATCCCAAGAAAGCACCCAGGTCCCGTTCCTGGCTGTGTCACAGAAGACCTGGTGACCTGGAGAGTTAATGTGCTGGGTAGTGGGCCTCCTCATATGTAGAAAGAGTTTCAAAAGAGCTGACTTCAAAAAGTACGTGCTGCTGAGCTTGCTTGTTAACCTTGAGCTGTTTTTCATGCAGCTTCCTCCCAGTAATATTCATTTTCCACTGTAAGATTAGGGGAAAAGTTATAGTCAGGCTGTGCAAATGGAGACAGCTTGCAGAGCCCTGCAAGTCTCTGTTACTAACTGAAGAAGAACAAGAGCAAAGAAGGAGGAAGTGCAAACAAAAAGTAAAGCAGCCTGTGCCCTTTGCACAGACCCATCAATCTGAGGTGGACATGGCAAACTCCAGGTTTGGCCCTCAGATTTCAGAAATCATCAGAAAATATGCTTGTTTCTTAAGTGCTGTGCCAGTGTTCAGCACAGCTTTGCCATCCATCCCTTGTTTGCATAAAATTATGGAAACACAGGTATTAAACAAATATGCAGTGCCTTTTTAGCAGAGCTTTCTTTTTCCAGGGTAAATGCATGACAGCTTTATGATGAATCTTTTTTTAGAGGACAAAGAATCATCCCTGCATTTAATATTGTGGGTTATTTGCATTTTCCCCCTTTATCAAGTTCAACTTAAAATGCAACTTTTTCCAAAATATCTCACCTAGTCTGCAGCAGCCTTCTGTGGGTCTGACACTTATTCAAAGTTGGTAGGAGGAGCAGATAGGATGTGTCAGGATGAGGAACACACACAGGTGGTTAATTTCCTGTGGACTTCATTGGTTCTAATGTTGCTGGACAAAATAATACCCCCCCCCCGCAAAAATCTCCAGCCTCTAAAAATATAACCAGGGTAGAATTTCAGCTTTAGAATTTTGACTACTAAGAGGCTTAGGTGCAGCACATCCGGCAGGGAAGGGCTGTATTTGCATGACACTTCCCTTAAGATTGAAAAATGCCCATCCCTCCTGTCACCCAGAGGGAGCAACTATTGGAAATTATGGAAAGGTACTGTAGGCCCCTTCTTAACATTGCCCTGATGTTGCCAGTTTTCCTCCTGTGTCATCTGGAGCGCTGTTTGAAGAGGAAAATGGCAGCCATCCGAGATCAGTCAGTCGTCCCACGGAAGAAGCTGAGCAGGCTAGTGGGGGCATAAGCTCCTCACCCTGCTTCAGGTTACCAGAGAACAACCTGAACAAATCCACTAGCTTGGGGGTAGGAGGGGTGATTTTTCAGGCTTCTTTGGGATCCATCCTAGTCCCTTAAGGCCTCAGATAATTATTGTCCTGCTGAGACCTCTAGTGACCAAAGTGGGAACTGCAGGTGTCTGGGGGGAAAAGGAAGGAAGCTGGTCCTGTAGGAACCAACCTCTAAACCACAGTCAAATATGTCCACTGTCAGAGAAGGCCTCAGCTTTATACTCTTCCTAAATGGAAGAAGAGGAGTGCTATGACTTGAGATCCCTGGAATATCCACCAGAGGACTGTTGTCGTGTGAATATGCCCAGTTGTCATTTCAGAGATGGCTTCTCCTTGTTCACCTCAGTAAGGAGCACCTGTGCCTTCTTTTGTGCATCTGGTTATTCCAGCCAGGTGCTTCCATCTACTGGAAGCTCTAGATCTGGCTAATCCTTCATTTCTTTCTCCTGGAGGATACCTGAAGCCAAATGGAGCCTCCAAGGGTCAAAAGAACTAGCTGACAGAGCCTGGTGGCCCACAGGCACACACAATTCCACATACATCCTGAAGGCCCCACAGGCTGGCCTGGCTCCTGCCTCCCCTTGTCCTTTCCCTCCCAAACAGACAGAAGATAAACCCACACAGCTGCCTCCAACACAAATCCTGAGAACAGTAAGTAGTTATGCCTGACTGACAAGACACTAAATTGTTTCAATTGTTCTAAACCAGTGCCACAAAAAGTGGCACTCAGACCAATAGCAACATCTCCCAAGAGACAGTTAGAAATAAAAAATCTTGGACTCCAGAACTCTGGCATCAGGGCCCAGAAAAGTGTGTTTTATAAGTCCTCCGGAAGATAATGAGGCCTGCTAAGTTTTGAGGACCACTGTTCCAAATGCTGACTGTCAAACATCTGTAAATGTAAGATTACATCTCTCAGCTTATTCAAAATGTAGGTGCTGACCCTGTGCTCACAGACTTAGCAGTTCTGCAGTGGGGTACAGAAACCTGCCAGTTAAAACCACCATTCCATGTGATTCTGGTGAGGGTAGCCGAAGCCTCCATTCTGACAAAGCCTAACCACAGAGTGTGCCTTCTCGCTGGCAGTTGGCCTTCTGTCTTGAGTTGGGGATAAATTTTATTCCTTTATCTCACCGGGCATGGAGAAGATCTCAGTAAGGATCCCGGGTTCTCCACGTCCATGGGTAAGATTGTATTGTTCCTTTTACTAATTAGTTTTTGCTTGCTTTGTAAGAAATATCACAGTGACATTTGCCTTACAGTTCACAAATGACAAAGTGTGCATTAGAGATAACAGAAAGAACAGGAGGCCTGTGGCTGGAGCTTTTCTGAATGTGGTGACATGTTTTTCTATGAGTCTGAATCTCTGAGCTGGTGTGCCAGGCTCACCAGAAGCTAGAAGCCATCTGATGGCTGTGAGTCCATCAGACAGCATTTCTTCTCAATTCTTCCAACTTAGTGATGCTTTCCTAGGAAAGCCCAAGAGAAAAGTTGATTGTTACATCACTAGGAAAAAACAGTTTTCAAGATTTGAGGTTAGGTTGAGCATTGTAACTCATATTTGTAATCCCAGCTACTTGGGAAGTGGAGACTGGTGATTCAAGGCTATCCAAGACTAAAAGTGATCAAGACCCTATGTCAAGTAACAAACTGGGCATGGTGGTCCACTTCTGTTATCCCAGCAATGTGGGAGGCATAGATAGGAGGACCATAGTCCAAGGAAGCCCCATGCAAAAAACAGGAGACCCTGTCTGAAAAATAACTCAAGACAAAAATGGTTGGGGGCATGGCTCAAGGGGTAGAGTGCCTGCCTAGCAAGTGCAAGGCCCTGAGTTCAAACCCTAAAACTCCCATAAAAAAAGAAAAAGGAAAGGAAAAGAAATGAAGTTATAAGTACACTTGACTTTACAATCATTGCATTAGTCACCTTGGAAAAATATATTTTTATGAAGATTCTTGTGAATATAAAGTTCCTACTCTCCTCATTTCAGCTCTGGACCTATTGGGCACCCAGAAGAGATTTGCATGGCTCTTCTGTCCCCTTTAACTCCAGCCACTCCCAGTTTTCTACAGGGCACCCACACCTTCTGAGGGCACTAGTTTGTTGGAAGGTGCTCAGAGGACAAGTATACAACCATGTCTTCAAGAATCTGGCAAGAGCAGAGCAGGAGACCTGGTGCTGATGCTCTTTGTTAGCGGCCACCTGAGAGCCTTGCACGTTGCCCAACAGCCCTGCAGAGACGCTGTCCATTTGGGCAGTTGCTTCAGCACAAGTCTCTGAATTTTCAGATCATGAAGAAAAGCAGGCAGAGCTGGTTTCCTTCCTCTCCTCTGCCCTCCCTCCTTCTTCCCTTCCTTCTTCCTTCCTCTCCTTGTTCCCCTCTTCTTTCCTTCCTTCCCTGCTGCCTTCTTTCCATCTACTTCCTGTTATCCATTTCCCATGCTCCCTTTTCACCTTTTTCATGCTTCTTCTTTCTTCCTGTTGGACTCTACACAATCCTGAAGAGTGGGTGCTCCCCCCACCATACTCACCCCAGGAGCTCAGAGCCTCCCCAGCACTAACTGCTGAGGCCCCATGCATCCAATCGTGAAACATAATTAAAGACAGATCTCCCTCACTCAGACAGGAGAAACACAGCAAAAAGAAAAAAAAGAGAGAGAGAGAGAGAGAGACAGAAAACCACAGATGTGGAATGTAGGATGTCAGATGTCAAGTTTGACATTACTCTGTCCAGAAAAGCATAGGAGTGCCGCACTAGAAGTCAGAATACTGTGCTAAAAATCACAAGTCAACAAGGAAGGGAGGAGGAGGGGAGAAAAGAGGGTCTTGGTGGAAATAGGGCAAAGGAAAAAGAGAAGGTTCTTGTCTAGAGGGCAAATCCACTCTTCAGGCACAGTTGTCCTGGTTCAGAAGGACCCTGCTTGGGAGCTGGACCTGGGCAGGGCTGGCTGTGCTAAGGGAAGCTCTGACTCATCTCGGTGCACACTTTGCTCTGGTACCCAGGGCCATGTGGCCAGTGTAGCCCACAGGCGCCAAGCTCAGAGGGGCCCCACAGCTGTTTAAGGCTCTGCAACCCCAGTCCTGGAATTACTAACAGTTGTATCTGCATTTGTGTTTTGTAAGTGAAGTCTGAGCACACAGGGGGGGATTTAGGGGAACTTGGAGATTGCTCATGTGCCCACCTTCTTGCTGCCTCCTCCTCCCTCTCCCTCTTCCTCTTCCAACTCTCATTCCTACCTCCCCACATTTCTGCCTCCTGGAAATCTGGGCCCTATCTGGCTTCCCCTCCTGTGCCTGCCCAGAAACCACTGCCACCCTTTGCCCCAGGCAGGGGTCTAGGCACAGGTGAGGAGGCTCATGGCTGTGTGTACCTATCCTGCAGTATCTGAAGGTAGGACACAGCAGTGGCCATCCCTACCCAGGGCTAAAAGCACTACAATATGCCTGGTGGCCAGTGGGTAGGAGACCACTGTCCAGTGAGAGGCAAGCCTACTGCTCACCCTGATCTAGCTACTAATATGGAGTTGCAATGTCCCATGGGGATACCTGTCTGCCGTGGGTTGGAGATACCAATACTGGAAAGGGAGGATCTCCAGGACCTGCCCCAAGTCAGGGGAATTGGACCAATGGCTGGTGGGAGGGAGAATCTGAAAAGCCATAAGGCCTGAGTGAACAGCCTGTGAGGATCTTGAAGTCTCCCAGGCCAGAGGGAGTGCTCCTAGTCAGCTCCCCAGAGCCTTCCTGGTACCTAGGGGAGCTTTCTCTTTTTTTTCCTTCCAACCTTCCCAAGTCTATGTTTGTCTTTTCTGGCCAGCTCAAGGTACCCTCCAGGGACAAAATAAGAAATTGTGCCATTTCACGGATTACACAGATGAGGTAAATGCTCCAGCATTTGCATTTTGAGCTGGCATTGTCCAATGTAAAGAGGACCAGTAAGACAATACTAACAATTTTTTATTTGTATTCACTTAGAATAACACTAAATAGCAACTTTAAAAATCCACAAGATGAAAGAAAGAGGGTTGGGGGAGAAAAGATTTTCTATTTTAGTATTTTTAGTGGTACTTCTTCCTGGTTTTGAAAAGAGTTTCCAATTCACACTGGGTCTACAAATTCTGTAGCTGGTCCTGACCTCACCCCATACTCCCTTGACTTGGAGATGATTCCCTTACACAATGTTAGGAAGGTTAGGAATGCTAATTCTTGATGGGGAAAGCAATTCCAAATCTAGTACTGTAGGCATTTGTTTGTTTGTTTGTTTGTTTGTGACAGGATCTCAACATGTAGCCCATCTTCCAACTCATTATCCTCCTGCTTCAGCTCCTGAGTGCTGGGATTACAGGTGTGCACCACCACACCTGCCATGTTCATCCACAGGAGACAAAAGCAAGAAACCTAGAAGTAAAAGAACAAAGAGATGCCCTCATTTAGAAAACTTGTAAGGGAAGAAAAAATTCTCCCTTTACCTCCCTGAGCTCCTAGCTGAGACAGACTCCCAAAACAAGACAGATTAACAAGTAAAAAATAAACAGGTAGTTCCCATGTATGCCTGGGAGCTACCCAGAGCTATGAACAAATCCCAGATGTTTTCTATGAGTTGAGTCTTACCATTTTAAGCTGAAACAAAAGGGAGGAATGTTGTGGAGAGTGGTCAGGAAAAGCACAGTAATCAGCACTTGTTTGCTGTGCAGTTAAGTCAGTGTTGTCTACACTGAGAATTCTCTAGTGTTTACAGTCATCTTTCTCTTCCTGTTACAGAGCACACTTATGGATGGAGATTGCTTTAATGCATGTAAATTGCTCTTACAAATGGGTAACTTCTACTCTTCAGAGCTTCTACAGTGCATGCAGTTTCTCAAAATACTCAGCTTACAGCATCCCTTGCGCTAAAGAGGCATGTTGGAGAGGCACGTTCCAGTCTACTCTAGCACCCAACACATTTTTAGGGTGACCTCTTCCATGAACAAGGCAGTGTGAGCTCCTTGGTGAGGTCAGTTCATCGATTATGAGAGACCCCCCTCAAATAATGCAGATTGTCATACTCCACATAGATTGTCTGTTCCCAGCATATCACAAATGATTTAGGTCATTTATCACCTCAGTCTGAAGTCTGGTGCCTCAAAAGACAACTAATTAATAAGCTTGTGGCTTCTCATAACTTGAGTGTGAAAAAGGAATAAATCAGAATTAAGTACAGAAAATATTTCTGTAGCACCAGTTGTCTAAGTAAAATTGTGGAGCTACGTTCTAAATGAGATTTGGAAAGAGAAAGTAAGCAATTTGGCCTTTCCTTCCAGGTCAAGAAAACTTTATTTAAATTGAGGCTTGCTACGCTTTATAAACTCCCTTCAATTACTCTCCATTGACTGATAATGGAGCCTCCCAAGCCCACCTTTCTTTGCACTCTCCTGCGCCTCAGTGAGCTCTTTAGGCAGGCAGGGGAGGCTTAATGTACTTCCTGTGAAATTGTACCATTCTCCTTGATCAGCTTATCCCAGCTTTGCAAATTGAAAAAATTTCATTCCTGGCATCAACAGCCTGTTAAATGGGTTCTGATTAATAATTGAATCTTAAGACCCTTTCAAGACAACATTTACGACAGATTGTGGGGAGGGGAGCGTGGTACTGTGCAGCACCCTGTCATGATGGAGCAGACTGATGACCTCAGATGAAGGTTAAGTGAAGAGTCCAGACTCCAGGGATGTTTACATCCTTACAAAACCTGTCATAAAAATGCACAGGAACAGCTCCCCTGTAGATTGATAGGCCTCCCATTCAGTTCTTAGTAATATACTTTTACCACTGACCGGACGCATTCTTCTTGTACTTAGAGTGTGACTGCAGGTCACATTCTTATGGCTAGCATTAAGCTCACTGGATTTTGAATTATTTATGATGGCGTTGCAGAATATTTCTTCCTTTAATCCTGAAGGAGAAAATACAGTCTCCTGAAATGTCAGGCTCAGAAACAGAGAGTCTCCGAGCTTAACAAAAAGAATAGCCCTTCTGCATGTTTTGCAGACAGGTGTCCAAATAACCCTAGATCTTTATGCCAAATCCTTTAAGTGTGCACTGTACCACATTCTCCCAGCCCTGCTTATGACTGCAGGTAATTTCAGTCCTGTTAGTCTTTCACCTACAGGAGAAAAAGAGGAGGAAAAGGAAAAGAATAAAGACTCTTAAGTTTAGATGAGCGCCCATCACATTTTAAGGCAACCCCTAGAGTTTCTCAGAGGAAGACTTTTGGCTTCCCTGAGGTATGGAAGCGGAACCATTTGGGGTATTGGCTTAAATGCTGATGGCTGCATTCTGCCCAGAGCTATCGATGCTGACTGAGAATTTTGAGGTTAAACAAAATTCTCTCTTCTGTAGCAGAGTCTGAAAACCAGCAAACCTCCTTAGTTTAAGTGAATAATCATATTTGCAAAATCTAAGGATCCAAACATTCTCTTGCACATGGAAGCATCTTTAAATCACTTCCTTAATAAGACTCTCTTGTAATTCCTAGAAGTTGAGAGCAAATTTCTTTCAACATTCCTCCTTTCAGTGACATGGATTGAGGATGTACTATGACTGCATCACTGTGCTAGGCTCTGTAAATTAACTAATCTGCATAGTTCTCTGTGAACATGGACATCCTACATGCTTGGTATACATTGGTTGCATCATAGGAATAAAAAGTGAATCTTTGAAAGGATTAGGAAAAAAGTAATAATAACAACGAGGAGACCTCAACTCCCCTGTTGCTGTGATTTTGCCACATACCAGGGACTTTGTCTTTAGTATTTTACCCTCACAATACCTGTGAAGCAGGTGCAGCTCAATAAGGCTCAGTGGAGCTACTCAACTAGTAAGCAATGGAACAGGGACTCCCTCCCAGCAGTCTGCTTCTAGAATGCAAGCTCTTATTCACCACTATTCCAACTGTCACAGCAGCTTTCCTTTCCCTAACAAGGCAACACCAGGAGGTGATGCTATCAAATGCAAATACTCTGTAACATCATGAGGTCTCCTACTTTCTATTCCAATGGTGATTCATTCCATATTAAGTCCATGAAGTATACAATATGTGCTGGGCTCTGGAGTGGAGGGGGTTTACAACATGAATAAATGTGTCCCCTTCAGAAGCCCCCAGTTGCTAAGACATTCAATCACATAGTCCAGAAGTAGGACTTAGAACTCCCAACTTCCTTATCTTGAGGCTGTTTAGCTGCTAGCCTGCCTTCCTAAAAAAAAGTCCCCAGAGAATTAATTTCCAGCCCCACTGCATTCTTGTGATCTTAGAATAACTCTGCCAGTGTGACTGTTCTTACACAAGCAAAACCACTCCTGGGGGTAGTGAATATTCAGAACCGAATTCCCTTTGTCATAAAATCTGGAGGATTATAATGTTTTTAAACACCTTTCAATGTGTTCAAGTCAGTCTTTTATCCTCCTTTCTGGATGCAAGAAAAAATTACTGAGCTCCCAAAACTGGCACCCTCAATATAATCCCTAATAAACAGAGTGAAACCCTACAGGAGAGCAGCAGGGAAATTTCTTCAGGAGAGAAATAGGTCATGTGGTTTGCAATCATTACTACACAGCTGCTTCTATGGCAAAGTCAAGTTAAAATAATGTTGTAAATTCTAGCTGCATCCCAGGCTACGTCCTGCTAGGATGATGGAAACCAAGCAAAAGTATCTCAACTGTCAACATGAATACCTTAAATACCTTTTAGGTATTTAACAGATACCTTAAATACCTTTTAGGTTTTCCCTGATGAAAGCTAGCAATGCAGACTTCTTTCACCCCAAACCAACCAATCCGTAAGAATTTTTCTCAGCACCTTGAACATGACAGGTGTTCTAGGACTAATGGGAGCAGGACAGTTCCAGGTGCTTAGTTCCAGGCTGTGGGACATTGAGACATGGGACAGGCTCTGATCTTTTTTTTTTTTTTTTTTTTGTCTTTTCTTTTTTGGTGCTGGGATCGAACCCAGGGCCTCGCACAAGCTAGGCAAGCACTGTACCACCAAGTTACATCCCAGCGCCCAAGACAGGCTCAGATCTTAAGCAAACTCTGTTGCAGGCCTTCCATACCTTACTCTTATTCCTCAATTGCAGAGCTACCTTGAGAGACTCTTGTTCAAACATAAATAACCAACAGTGCCAAGGTTGCCTGGCATGAACTTTGTCAGCATCCCAAACTGTGCCTCCCCAACTTGAAGACCCTCAATCCAGGGCCTCTTCCCACACCCTGTCTGCTTCCCACTTCCACTCCTAGGCAGCTGAGCATTGCTAAAGAAAGATCCTAATACAGTGATGCATCTGCTATGCCTTTGTGGCTTTGTGACTCTACCTTCCGCTGGGCACTCCCTGTCTCTAGGGGCCTCTTTCATTTATTCCTGTGGGCCCCTCCCCCACCATGTCTTCTCCAGAAGTGACTCCAAACCTCCTCTTTTCCCACACCTGTAACAAAACCCTCTGGGCCTCACAACACTTCTGCTGAGGTATAAATCACCAATGATAACTTCTCCAAATTCTTACTTCAAATTGTTTTATTTTCACCTTCATATCACCTCATCTTTCTCCATGTCCTCCATAACATCCTAGAGCCTACTTGTCCTCCATAAGTCTTAGTCTGGTCCCTCCAGAAATTGGAGTCCATCAATTATTTCCCCCCAACCACCACCATCAAAGAGCTCTCTTGTCATTAGCCTGTTTCCTGATCCTGTAAATGGCTACAGACTATTAGCTGCACCCTCCACAGTTTGAGCTTTTACCTGTTTTCTCACATTTTCACTACCAAAATTTCATTTAAAAAAATATGCCATGCCTTGGCACATGCCTATAATCCCAGCAATTGGGAGGTTGAAGCAGGCAGATCACAAGTTAGAGGACAGTTTGAGATACATACCCTATCTCAAAAAAAAAAAAAATCGGAGAGATTCCAACATGGCAACTAGAGGGAAGAAGCAGAAAGCGTGCTTCCTAAAGTAAAATCTTGGAGAGACACTAGAGATACACCTGGCAGGAGAAACCACCAAGAAGAGGCAAAACTCCGACACCTCCACACCCCCAGGCCGTGCATAGCATCCCCACTCCATGTTAAACAGAGAAACCAGGAGGGCTCCCACACGGCCAGATGCCAGCTCCTACCCTGCTTGGCAGACCACCAGGTGAGCAAACAAGCAGCATGTGGTACTCCCATAGAGAACCCTGGGACAAATCAGCATAGCCTCCTGACCCCCACCCAGAGGGAAATATGGGAAAAAACAAACTGAATAATAAACAAGCAGCTGAAAAAAAAAAAAAAGGACATGTAGCAAAGAGGACAGGCACCCTGAGCTCTGGAGAGTGGGGAAGGGACACTCCTTCACGCAAAGTGTAAACAAATAAGCCGGCCAGAAAAGGCAGGAGTGGCGGCCCCACCCCGCAACCTTGGAGTGGGGAAAGCTTGTAACAGTGTCTGTCATGTGGTATGCTCCCCGGGAGAGAGTGGGGGAGGGGCACCTCCCCATGTGAACTCTAAATAAAACAAAAAAAGACTGCAATTGCAACAGGCAGGTAGGGCTGTATACTGGAGAAAACATAAGGGGCATGAGAACTCTAAATAAACAAAGTCTGTGGGCCTAGGTGAGTGTAAAGCTCATTCCTGAGATCTGCAATAAATAAAGCCTGCAGCAGCAGCTGGCTGACAGTAGGTGGCAGGTGAGCTGCAGCCTCAGATAAACATTCACAAAGCTGTCTCCTATCTCCTTTTTTTTTTTTCCTTTGATGAGACAATGACAGAACTACTACTCAGACACCAACACCAGGTCTGGATGCTGAAACTTTATTATATTTGAACTTGGGAATTTCTTTTTTATACTCTCTCTGTCTCTCTAATGCCTGTTTAGCTCACTATTGATTAGTACACTATTTCTCCTGGTTTATTTCTTTGGCTTTGTTTTTTTTTTTTTGTTTGTTTGCTTGTTTTGTTTTATCTTTCTCTCTTTTTCTTTACCTTCTTTGCTTTCCCTCTCCTCTCACCCATCCATTCTAGATATCATCATTGTTACTATTACAAGCTAGACAATACTGAATTACAGGGAAGTACAGGGACAGTAACAGCAGCAAGGGGAATGATGGAAAGATGGAAAAAAAGAGGGAAACCATTTTCCCCCAAATAATAAATTAGTACAGGAACCAGAGGGAAATGAAGAAAACAGATGCCCAGATCCAGACTCCAAAAAAACAAAGATAAACTATGCCAAAGAACCCAATTAAGCCCACAAGAACACTCTGAAAGAAGAAATCCTGCAAGTAATCAATGAGAATTTTATAGAGATGATACTGGATATGGTCAACCAAAATGTACAGGAGACACTCAAGAAATTCCAATCAACAAAAATAGAGAATTTGGGAAAGCACAAGAACAAGTAAGAGAAACTACAGAAGCACTGTATAAACACCAAAGTGAAACAAAGAACATGATAAATAAAGAGATAAATGAACTCCGGAAGAAAATAGACAATATTAATGAGGAAGAAACTCAGGATATGGAAAACCTCAGAAAAAAAGAGCAAAACAGAAATGCAAAACAAAATGGAAGGCCAATCCAGCAGACAAGAACAAGCAGAAGACAGAATCTCAGAACTTGAAGATGAAATGGCAATTAAAGGAAAAACTGAAGAACTATTAGTTAAACAACTCAAGACCTGTGAAAAGAAAATGCAAGAACTCACTGACTACATCAAAAGACCAAACCTGAGAATCATGGGCATCAAAGAAGGAGAAGAGGTGCAAGCAAAAGGAATGCATAATATATTCAACAAAATGATAACAGAAAATTTCCCAAATCTAGAGAAAACTATGCCCATACAGGTACAGAAAGCCTCCAGAACACCAAACAGACCAGACCAAAATAGATTTACCCCATGACATATTATCATTAAAACAACAAGTACAGAGACTAGAGAAAGAATATTGAAGGCTGTAAGAGAGAAAAAACAAATAACATACAAAGGTAAACCCATCAAAATCACAGCAGACTTCTCAACAGAAACATTAAAAGCAAGAAGAGCTTGGGGTGAGGTCTTCCGGGCACTGAATGAAAATAACTTCAACCTAGGATACTCTACCTAGCAAAACTATCATTCAAAATAGATGGAGCAATAAAAGTCTTCCATGATAAGCAGAAACTAAAACAATATATGACCACAAAGCCACCTCTACAAAAGATTCTTCAAGGGATTCTGTACACAGAAAGTGAAATCCAACATAACCATGAAAAGGCAGGCAGTACCAAACCACAGGAGAAGAAAAGGCAAGAAAGTAGAGAGTAACATCAATTTAGCTACACCCAATCAAACCCTCAAACAACTAAGACAACTAAATGATAGGAATCACCACATACCTATCAATACTAACACTTAATGTTAACGGAATTAATTCCCCCATCGAAAGGCACCATTTGAGAAACTGGATTAAAAAGGAAGATCCAACAGTCTGTTGTTTACAGGAGACCCATCTCATAGACAGAAACAAGCACTGGCTTAGGGTGAAAGACTGGAAGAAGATTTACCAAGTCAATGGCCCCCAAAAACAGGTAGGAGTAGCAATACTTATCTCAGTCAAAGTAGACTTCAAACCTACATTGATCAAACTAGATAAAGAAGGACATTCCATACTAATAAAAGGGGAACTAGATCAAAAGGAAATAATAATTATCAACCAATATGCACCCAAAGTCAATGCACCCAATTTCATCAAACATACCCTAAAGGACCTTAAAACATATATCAACTCCAACACAGTGGTAGTGGGAGACTTTAACACCCCACTATCATCAATAGATAGGTCATCCAAACAAAAAATTGATAAAGAAATCTTAGATCTAAAACATATCACAGATCAAATGGACATACTTGATGTCTACAGAACATTTCATCCAACTTCTACACAATATACATTTTTCTCAGCAGCCCACAGAACTACCTCCAAAATAGATCATATCCTAGGGCACAAAGCAAGCCTCAGCAAATATAAGAAAATAGAAATTATACCATGCATTCTATCTGATCACAATGCAATAAAATTAGAACTCAACAACAAAAATAAAGACAAAAAACATGCAAACACCTGGAAACTGAATAACTCATTGCTTAATGAACAATGGGTCATTGATGAAATAAAAGAGGAAATTAAAAGTTTCCTGGAAAATCAATGAAAATGAAAACACAACCTACCAGAACCTATGGGACACAACAAAGGCAGTCCTAAAAGGAAAGTTTATAGCCATGACTGCATATATTAAAAAGACTGAAAGATCTCAAATCAATGACCTAATGATACATCTCAAACTCCTAGAAAAACAAGAATAAGCAAATCCCAAAACAAATAGAAGGAGAGAAATAATAAAAATAACAGCTGAATTCAATGAACTAGAAACCAAAAAAAAGACAAAGAATTAATGAAACAAAAAGTTGGTTCTTTGAAAAAATAAACAAGATCAATAGACCCCTGGCAAACCTGACTAAAATGAGGAGAGAAAAAACCCAAATCAGTAAAATCAGGAATGCAAAAGGGGAGATAGCAACAAACACCATGGAAGTCCAGGAAATCATCAGAGACTACTTTGAGAACCTATATTCAAACAAATTTGAAAATCTTGAAGAAATGGACAGATTTCTAGATACTTATGATCATTCAAAACTGAACCAAGAGGACATTAATCACCTAGATTAATAGATCTATATCACAAAATGAAATTGAAGCAGCAATCAAGAGTCTCCCCAAAAAGAAAAGTCCAGGACCTGATGGATTCTCTGCTGAATTCTATCAGACTAAAGAAGAACTAGTACCAACTCTCCTTAAACTGTTCCATGAAGTAGAAAGAGAAGGAACACTGCCTAACTCATTTTATGAAGCCAATATTACTCTCATCCCAAAACCAGACAAACAGACCTCCCAAAAGGAGACCTACAGGCCAATTTCCTTAATGAATATTAATGCAAAAATCCTTAATAAAATAATGGCAAACCAAATCCAACAACACATCAGAAAGATCATGCACCATGACCAAGTCGGTTTCATCCCAGGGATGCAGGGGTAGTTCAACATATGCAAATCTATAAATGTAATATAGCACATCAACAGAAGCAAAGACAAAAAACACATGATCATCTCAATAGATGCAGAAAAAGCCTTTGACAAGAACTAACACCACTTCATGACAAAAGCTCTAAGAAAGCTAGGTATAAACGGAATGTACCTCAACATTGTAAAGGCTATATATGACAAACCTACAGCCAACATCATATTTAATGGTTAAAAACTGAAACCATTCCCCCTAAAATCATGAACAAGACAAGGATGCCCACTATCTCCACTCCTATTCAACATAGTACTGGCATTTCTAGCCAGAGCAATTAGGCAAGAAGAAGAAATAAAATGAATACAAATAGGTAAAGAAACTGTCAAAATATCCTTATTTGCAGACGATATGATCCTATACCTTAAAGACCAAAAAAGTTCTACCCAAAAACTCTTAGATACCATAAACAGCTACAGTAAGGTGTCAGGATACAAAATCAACTTGCAAAAATCATTAGCTTTTCTATACACCAACAACGAACTGAGAAGGAATATATGGAAACAATTCCATTCACAATAGCCTCAAAAAAAATCAAATACCTAGGAGTAAATTTAACAAAGGATGTGAATGACCTCTACAAGGAGAATTACAAACTCCTGAAGAAAGAGATCAAGGAAGACTACAGAAGATGAAAAGATGTCCCATGTTCATGGATCAGTAGAATCAACAGAGTAAAAATGGCTATACTACCAAAAGCAATCTACATGTTTAATGCAATTCCCATCAGAATCCCAATGACTTTAATCACAGAGATTGAAAAATCTACCCTAAAGTTCATTTGGAAACACAAGAGACTGAGAATAGCCAAGGCACTACTCAGCAAAAAGAGCAATGCTGGAGGTATCACAATACCCGACTTCAAAATATATTACAAAGCAATTGCAATAAAAACAGCATGGTACTGGCACAAAAACAGACATGAAGACCAGTGGAACAGAATAGAGGACCCAGATATGAATCCACACAACTATACCCACCTCATTTTTGACAAACATGCCAAAACTACACGACGGAGAAAATACAGCCTCTTCAACAAATGTTGCTGGGAAAAGTGGTTACCCGTTTGCAAGAAGCTGAAACTAGATCCATGTCTATCATCCTGTACTAGTATCAACTCAAAATGGATCAAGAACCTAAATATCAGACCTGAAACTCTGAAGTTACTACAGGAAGGAACAGGAAACACTCTGGAACTAATAGGTATAGGCAAAAACTTCCTCAGTAGAACCCCAACAGCCCAGCAACTAAGAAACAGGATGAATAAATGGGACTTCAGAAAATTAAAAAGCTTCTGCACAACAAAAGAAATGGCCTCTAAACTGAAGAGACCATCCACAGAGTGGGAGAAAATATTTGCCAGCTATACATCAGACAAGGGACTGATAACCAGAATATACAGGGAACTTAAGAAACTAAACTCTCCTAAAATCAATGAACCAATTAAGAAATGGGCAACTGAACTAAACAGAACTTTCTCAAAAGAAATTCAAATGGCAAAAAAACACATGAAAAAAAGCTCACCATCTCTAGCCATAAAGGAAATGCAAATCAAAACCTCACTAATATTCCACCTCACCCCTGTTAAAATAACCATCATCAAAAACACCACCAACAACATGTGTTGGTGAGGATGTGGGGAAAAAGGAACCCTAGTCCCACTGCTGGTGGGAATGCAAGCTGGTGCAACCACTCTGGAAAAAAATTGGAGACTTCTTAAAAATCTAAACATAGACCTGCCATATGATCCAGCAATCCCACTCCTGGGGATATACCCAGAGGAATGCAACACAGGTTACTCCAGAGGCACCTGCACACCCATGTTTATTGCAGCGCTATTCACAATAGCCAAGTTATGGAAACAGCCAAGATGCCCCACTACTGATGAATGGATAAAGAAAATGTGGTATTTATACACAATGGAATTTTACTCAGCCATGAGGAAGAATGAAATCTTATCATTTGCAGATAAATGGATGGAACTGGAGATCATCATTCTGAGCGAGGTCAGCCAGGCTCAGGAGACCAAAAATCGTATGTTCTCCCTCATATGCGGACTTTAGATCTAGGGCAAATACAGCAGTGTGGTTGGACTTGGATCACATGACAAGGGGAGAGCACATACGGGAGATATAGAAATAGGTAGAAAACCCAAAACATGAAAGCGTTTGATGTCCCCACTCCAGAGAAACTAATACAGAAACCTTAAAGCGACAGAGGTTAACATGAGAAGGGGATCAGGAACCAGTGTAAAGATCAGTTAGAGATGAATCAACATGGGTTGTAACACATGGGTACACGAAAACAATGTTAAGAATCTCTCTGTATAGCTTTCCTTAACTCAATTAGCAAAAACACTTTGTCTTCCTTATTATGCGTATGTCTTTTCTTCAAAAAAATTAGTGATAAGGGCAAAATAGGACCTGCCTGGAACTGAGGGGGGAGGGGAAGATAGGGTGGGGGCGGAGGGCAGGGTGGAGAAATGATCCAAACAATGTATGCACATGTGAATAAATGAATAAATAAATAAAAAGACCCATGTAATGAGTAAACCTTCAAACATCTAAAACAAATATACGTTATTATGTCCAAAATATAAATATATAATTATATGTATGTATTATAAAAATATAATTTATATGTATATATTTTATTCTGAAACACAAAAACATAATTCATAAAGGAAATTATGCTATATTTAGCCACATTAAAAGTTTAAATTCCTATATAACCAAAAATACCATAACTGACTTAAAAGATAGTTCATTGTCTTGGAGAAGATATTTTCCAAACATTTAATCAAGGATTGTATTCATACTTTATATAAATTATTTTTAATTAATAAAAATTTCAGGAAATCTGGTGGCCAATAAAGATCCTCAAACTAAGGCTGGAGAAATGGTTCGGGTGGTAAAGTGCCTGCCTAGCAAACATAAAGCCCTAAGTTCAAACTCCAGTACTGTCAAAAAGACAAAGATCCTCAAACTAGGGGTCTTGAAGGCACACAAGACTCTTGTCTGACGCAGTGCAGTTTGATCATTAAATGCTTTGGTGCTGAATAATGCTGGGATCTATGGGATGTAGTTATTCCCTGAATGTATTTATCATAACTTTGAATGTCAACTAATGATTTGCTAAGTCTTTGCTTATCCAGGCTGATCAAACATTTTACTTTTAATAAAAAAAAAGTCCATAGCCTGTGTGGGGGTTCATGAGGATATTATAAGTTTCATGACCTAAACAGAGCTGCTCTAGTTCCCCCAGGAGAGTTTTCAAAGGCAGCCTGGGACAATAGGGTCTACCCCCACCCTTCCACAACACCCCTTCCTCTTGTTGCCTCCTCACAAAAGCATCAGGATTTTCTTACCATACTCTGAACAGGAGCAGTAAGGAGGGCCCATCCTTAGTATCTTAAATGGTGCCTATATATATGTTAGACTACAAGTATTAATATGCATATTTCATCCTCAGAATGTAAATTTGTGGGGGGCAATACTGGAGTGTGAACTCAGTCTAGCCCTCTCCTGCTTGAGCCACGTCTCCAGCTAGAATGTAAATTATTTCTAGAAAAAAATTCCAAGCTCTGCCAGTGAATGCCTCTGTCTTCTGGCATCTCTCTTTGTTCTTGCTAAGAACTAGAAAAATTAAATCAAATATTTAAATAACCTTATATCTCCTCTGCCTCCAGGTTTGACAGGGACACATTAAGTATACTAAGAACCCAGCCTGAAGCAGACAGGAAAACTGAATCTTCTTCATTTTGAATTTTTTTCTGGACAATGTTTTTGTCAACACAACTACCAGAGGCGATGCTATATCAGCCTTTTCCTTGACAATCTTGCACTCTCCGCTGTCACAGGCAATTAGGTGCTATTCATAGGTTTTATTGTTTTTTTAAAAGTAGAACGCAAGCAAAATAATAGGATATAGTAGGTGAATCCTACATTCACCGTTTTTTAGCATATATTAATTGTACATGGGGCTTTCATTGTGATATTTCCATATGTGCATATTTGCACTTTGATCATATTCACCCCTCTATTACTTTTCTTTCTCCCCCTCTTCCATCCCCCCTTTTTGCAATTTTGATGGATTTCATTATGTTGTTTTCACACGTGACTATAATGTGCTCCAAACATATTTACCCTCTCCTTTTAACTTGCTGCTAGTTCCCCTACCAAATAGCCCTCCTTTACATTCACTACAACTCACTGTTGATAAAGGCTTTATTTCAATAGAATATAAGCCCCACATGTTTAATTTATATTAGTTGTATTGACTGTGTTTTATAGAAGAAAGGGAATGAACAAAAATACCACCAAAAACACTTTGCCCATCTAAGAGGACATAAGACAGATCAAGAGAGCATAAGACAGATCTGGATTTGCTATTTAGCTCTGTGCCTTACAATTTATATGACCTCAGGAAATTTATGTAACAATTTTTTGTTATTTACAAAATGAGCAATAATATCTACCTCAGGGAGGTCTTGCAGGGATTGTGCCCACATCAGTTAGACCTCAGCAGGAGACAGATGGCACCCTCAAACAGGATATCCTAGGAGAATTTAGTGAAGCAGCTATTTACAATGAGTGGGGGGCAGTAAGGAGAACCATGTGGAAAGATGAGGCCTCCTATAGCAACAGAGGGAGCCATTGCCTAAAAGGAGTGGTTCCCAACAACTGGAAAGAGGACAGCTGAGGCTCTGTGAATGACTCTGGTTTCTGAAGGGTGGGCTGCCAGGAACCTTGATTTCCCTTGAAAGAATGCAGCCACCAACCGGTGACCCTTGGAAAAGAAAATCCCCCAACCTCTTTTTCCTTCCATCTTCCATTCTCCTGCTGATTTTCCTTCTGACTGAAGCCAGAAAGCAAAGGAGCCCAAGTGCTGCAGTGTGGAGAGGTCACCCTCCAGGGTCAGCCAGCCAGGTGGAGGGAAGAGAGAATGGATCAGGAAAGGTAATCATAAAATACCAAGCAACTGCTTTATAAACTTTAGTCTTCTTCCTCACTCTTCTTGGTTGTGTCACCAAGCAATGCTGATCTGTAGACTGGAAAAAAAAAGTAAGCTCTTACACCATCTTGAAAAGTCCCAATGCAAAGCGCATTCACTATTCTATTTGATCCCCTTAGCACTTTGTAGGTAAATGGGACAAGGTGGTATTATACTGAGGTTGAGAGATTAAGTGACTTCTCAGAGCCCATAAAGGGCTCAAGGATATAACCCAGACCCATTAGATTTGAGACATGTCCAGAGATACAGATGCTATTTATTTTGAAGATAAAACTTTGAGTAAACTAATGTGCCTTAAGCATTTTCATAATTTAGATGTCTTCCATCTGGCAGAAAGTTGTACCTCCAAAAAAGGATTTGACCCCACTTATAGTAAAGTATGTGTGTATGTACAGTACATATGCACATGTGTTTATGTGTATGTTATTCATAAAAAAACAAGATACATATGTGGCTAGCAAAGTAGAATGAAGATATCAGAAACAAGTAATGACACATACTTCAAATTTATACTGATCATAAAAGTTATTTAGTGGCCGTGGCTTCAAATTTGAGTCTGAGTTTCTTGGCATAAGTAAGTTACACGATTCTCATTACCAGGAAAGAAGCAATGTTCTATTTTCTCAGGGGAAAAAAAAACAAGGAAATGTTCCTAGAAATGACTTCTAAAATAAGTTTCTTATGGAGGAATCTTCCTTCTATCTAAGACATCGAGTGACATAATGGACAGTGTCCTTAACGACAGTTTTATAGCATATGAAAAGAAATGTATTTCCATGGCTACTTCTTGAAGTCAGGAAACAACATGCAAGTTCATCTTGGTGAAGGTGACTCTGGGAGAAGTTACACTACTGGTGTGAGCACCGGGCTTCAGGCAATTCAACATGGACAGAAGAGGACCTTGAAGAGTGTAGGGGAGAGAAGAGGGACTCCTTCCCTCTCAGGTTTTCTTCCCCAAACAGCATTTCTGCCAGTTTCTTAATTGGCAGACTTCTAAAAGTCACTCTCTCCCTCGAGGCCTGGAGTGAGTGCTGCTGTCCCATACTGAGGACCCAGGGAACTCTTGAGCTGTGGAGCAGGCCAGCACATGACAAGGCTGTGCTACCCTGTCATTCCTGGAGATTAAGTTTAAGTACCAGCTCCACCACTTACCAACTGTGACCACAGGCAAGGCACTTACTCTCACTAGGACTACTTGAACCTCTGGGAAATGGAGTAGTAATGTCTAGCTCACAAGGCACAGCCCTCAGGTGAAAATTCGTGAAGGCTCTTAGCATAGAGTTTGTATCCTTCTTGACAAGGGCAAAATAAATGGCAGACACTCATGTCATCACAGGCATGATCTCAAATCTAAGAACCTGACTTTGTAGAGCTTTCAACAAGGTGGAGAAGCCAAACTGAAAAACTCTCCCAACTCTAAAGTTAAGGCTGGTCGTTGGTGACAGCAGGAATTTCAGCAAAGACTGGAGGCCCAGTTCTTATAGAGACTGGGGATTTTGACGTCTTCCTCTGTGGCAACAGAGAGGTCACCATGAACTCCAAACAAGCTGGAATATAGGATCTGGGCTCCTGGAGGACTCAGCCATCCCAAATCCACCTGAATGAAAGATGTGTAGCATCCTCTAAAACATCCCAAAGAGAAGGAAAGGATCTCACCTGTAACCTCTGTCCTCATGGACTTGAGGGAGTGGTGGGCACCATGTGAATAGTCATGAGAGGATCCAGGTCAAGGTCAAGGCAAGGGCTGGGCAAATAACAGCACTTAACTGCTAGCCCACCTACTCAACCTGTTTTCCTTTGCCACTTAATCCATTCATTGCTAGTGCAGGTTGAAGCACTAAACATTTCAGAAGGCGAAGTAGATATGTATGTGTGTGTGTGTGTGTGTTTGTGTGTGTGCATATGTATGTGTATATGAATATTTGTCAGGTTTATTTGGTTTTCAGCTCAGCTTCCTAAAAGGAAAATGTGTCAAGAAAATATCTTGTTGATTATTTTAAAAGAAAAACTGTAGCTGGAGATCCTACTAAGGAAAACAATAACAAAAGTATAGTAATTGTTAAACTTAGATTTTTAACAATATACAAATGTGCTCATGCACTCCCACACCCACACATTTTATTTCTTTCTCTGTACATTTCCAAAAGAATTTCATGTAGTAACAGTGAGCTGCCTTCTCACGACATTTGCCCTGATAGGGAAATCTCTGGATGCGAGGCAAGGCCCTATGAGATCCTTTGTTGCACCCATTTTCCAGAGCTACTATTGGCTGTCCTCAGAGTGGTGTGGTCAAGTGTGATGTTACTGGAGGGGAGTTGGAGTTGAAGGGGAAGGGAGAGCATTAAGCAGACATCAACACCACTCTTGGAGTGAACAGGAGGTGAGGCTAGACATATAGCAGAACTCCCAAGAAATGTCATTTGCACATAGCTGGCAGTTGCTCTAACCTCATTTCTCTAATTCTATTATTAGAATGTTCAAAATATTAACCTCACTCTGGATATTAAATTAATTTGGACAAATCACAATTGATGCCAATTAACAGTACTGAAGAGCATTTCCTCTTAAAACTATAATTCACAATTGTTCATAATTGCAATCTAATTTATTTGCTTTAATTAATATTTGACTTATATAAAATGAGATGGGAGAAATTTTTAAGAGTGTCTTTCTGCTGACAGTGTTTTTGTGCCTTAAAAGAAAGCCTTTTGCATGCAGGTAATTATTTCTCATGTCAAGAGGCTCTCAGAGCACAACACACATGTTCATTCCAGCTCATTCATCACACCTAATCCTAAAAACATGAAAGCTCAATAGTCTGATGGTTCTGGCAGAAGATAACTTTCTATGAATTATCCTTTCTGTTTTGTAAGGCAAAATGCTCATTCACCATAAATAGAGTAAGCTGCCAACAAATTGCGAAGTCAAATTTGTCCTCTGTGCTCACCCATACTTTGTTCCTTGACCTCCTTGATGGTGTCTCTCTGCACTTACCCCCAAATCTTCACACCATCAGGCCACCTTCCCTCCATCCAAATCCAAGCCAGCTCTGACTCGCTGAAATGCTCAGGTTCATACCTAGCCTAACTCCTTCAAAATATACTAGTCCTGAATCCTGGTCCTTAGACCCACCTGGGTGAATTAGTTAATTCATTGTAAAACATTATGTAGCTGAAAATAGTTTGCTACATTCCTTCAAGATGATCCCAGATAATACAGTTTTTTTTTTTTATTTATTTTTGACAGTTTGAACTAAAAGCCTTGTGCATGCTAGGTAAGTCCTCTACCACTCGAGCCATGCCCCCAGCCCTTTTTGCTTTTTTCAGTTATTTGTTTTAATAGGGTCTTGCATTTATGCCTGGGCATAGGATGACCCTAATCCTCCTATTTACATACTTCTGGAGTCACTGGGACGACACGCATGCACCACCATGCTCAGCCTTTATTGGTTGACATGGGAGTCTCTCCAACTTTTTGCTCAGGTTGGCCTCAAACGTCAATCCTTCTGATCTCCGCCTCTCAGTAGCTAGACCTATAGGTGAGCCACTGTGCATGGCTATAGGTCCATTTTAACCAAGAGCTTCAGAGTCTTAGATGTGTTTAATGGTGATGAAAATATTAGTTGCTTCAAAGCAGAGAGAGGAAATTTTTCAGACTTTAACAAGCTTTTTAGGATTCTTTAAACTACATGATAAAAAAAATAAAATACATAGGTAAATAACTCCACACCCACAATAAGAGGTAGAAGAATTTCCCACTTAGGCACTGGTTCAATCTTTATTTCAAATATTTAAGAACTAACTACTAGAGATAAAGAACTAACTACTAGAGATAAAGATGTGCTTTATATTTACAAAGTACTAGAAATAAGAGGAACCAGAGGAGTGTGAAGTAAAAGGGCAGAGCTCCCAGAGCATTTTCTAACCTTGGCCAAGATTATGGCAAGGTAGTTTCCCCAAGATCTTCTTTCACAACATTCTAACTAATGTTCTCTCATTTCCAAGATATATATCAAAGACCTCATATTGGAGGACTCTTTAAAAATTGACATTAATAGTCACATGGAATAATGTGTTTCTTAAAGGTATTTCATCTTGGCTGAAGCTTAAATTAACCGTTCTCCTGGCAGCTGGGTACATAATGAATTGTATTACAAGTAATTCTATTTTTAGCTCACTAGTGCATTGGCAGACAGACTGTTAAAAACAGAAGCAGGCCTAGTAGAGTTCAGAAGCCCCGGAGCTTTGCTTTCCTGATTAATGAAAATGAAGCTGGTTCTGCAGCCTGAAGGGCTGGGGGAAGGTGTGTGCAGCTACCCTCAGGTCCAAGGCTAGGGCTTGTAATTATTGGTCATTAGTGTGTAATGTGTCAATGAGGCCGAAGCTGAGGGACGCAGTTCTCGCGGGAGCTTCCTAGAATTGTTCAGATACTGGGAGTGAACTCTGAGTGTTTGATCTCGTGGAAAGCGTGGTATTTTTAAGAATCTTTCCTATTGCCCTGCTCAGAGCTGTGCGTCAGTTCATTGTTCTCTCCAGCATTTCTCGGCATACCCGACTGGTAGCCACTAGGGGGCACCAAAGCAGCCCTTCCCAGAGGGAAGTGTGCACCTCGCGAATTCGCTACAGAGCAAGTGGCTCATCAGTCAAGGTCTTGGCCTAGATCTATGTTACCTGCGCTGTGTGGTTTCCACAGTGCAACACGTGCTTGAGCTGAGGACCTGGCCTCTTTAGCACGCAACCAGTGATCAGGACCTCCCTCAGAAGGAGAGAGGGTGCCTGGAACGTGCCGTACTCAGTCCCTCAGTGCACACCATAAATAAACCTGGAGCTGCAGTGGGCTCAGGTGCTAAGGCATTTAATTCCATTCCCTTCCTGTCTCCTTCCTCAGGGACACTCTGAGATGTACTTTCTGTGCTAGTTCAAAAGTCTTCATTTGGCAGCTTGGCAAACACGTGTCCCCTCGAGATCCCGGGCCCATCCGCTCTCCCTTAAGGTTTCCCAGTAGAGATCCCCAGCCACCTGCATCAGAATCACCCGGACTGCAAACTTGGAATTTCTAGACACAAGACCTAGGAATCTGAATTTAGTGAGTTTTCTAGGTGAGTCTTACCCATGATAAAGCTTCAGAATCTCTGCTGTATTCTTAGGGAGATTTTTGTTTTTAAATAGAATACGGTGCAGATTGATCTCAACCAGCTGCTAGGAGGGAAATTAGCTGATTATTTGATTAAAGTAATTCACACTGAGCTAAATAAATTCCCATTTCAGGAGAATTTGCATTCTGACATTTTGCAAGCCTTAATAAATATCCAATTAGTGAAATGTGTGGGATGGATATTTAAAAAAAAACTACCTTACCTGTGACCCAGGGCAGGGCGGTGGAACTTTTACATGGGCATGGAAAGAACCGGGTCTGTAACTTAGCTGCGCACTCCTCCTGCCCTGGACCCACTGACACTCAGACCCAAGAATGCTGACTAGCAGAGAGGAGAAGAGACAATGGGATGGAAAGCAAATGAAGAGGGATGGACATTGAGGAAAGGTTGTGGTGGAGGAGAGAGAGGAGGGAGAGGTCCAGGGAAAGTGGAGCGGGAAAAGGAAGAGGGAAGAAGGCCACATGAGTGCTCTCGGTTTATGCAGATGCAGCAGACTGGTGGAAAAGGGTTCAGACACTGTCTTCACACTCTGCTCTAGGGAAGGTCACAACTGAAACCCTGATTTTATTTCTTACCCTCTAGTGACTCCCATTGCATTGAGAATAATTCAAACTGCCTTACCATGGCCCAAAAGTCCTGTAGAAACTGCCCCATCCAGTTGTGGACTCATCTCTCCAGCTCCCCTGGCTTCTCTGCTATTGCTCCTGCCAATGCCCTACCTAAAAGCACACATCCCTGGGATCTCTTGCTGCCACACTCATTCAGGGGAACCTTCTCTCACCACCTGCTCTAGAATAGCAGCTGTATTCTTGCCCCATTTATAGCTCTTAAAACTACCTGATGACATACATAGTCTTTTTGCCCATTGAATACAAGCCTTATGAGAGCTGGGACTTATTACTTTTGTCCACCTCTGCATCCCAACACCTAAAACAGTACTTAATCCATCATAGTATCCAACTAATATTTATCAAATGAATGGAAGAGACTAAGAAAAAGTACCAATGTAAGTAAGGATGGCTACTGATGGTAAGGCAACATCTAAAGCCTTCCTAACAGAGCTAGAAGAAAGGATGGAGCTACTGCTATCCCCTTTGTGCTGTTTCAGGGGTGCCTGCACCAGGATAAGGAATGTTCCTATTTCATTCTAATAAATGGTCATTTCTGGAGTCCTGGATCTCCTCTTTGCACACGTAGAAACACTCTACTTTATTCCTTGCTCATAAGTGCTCAAAAATTATGCATTCACAATTACCAAATCACAAACTTAGCTTTTACCCATTTACTGTACATAAAACAGAGCTAATGAGATTAGGCAACAGGAAGCTTTTCTATTGCAAAATTATATTAATGGAGTCTCCCAGGGACTAAGCTGCTCTCGCTGCTCTCTCTGAAAATTAAGCACATTCCAGAAATCACATTAGAACTCTTTCAGTCCTCCATGGGTCTCTGGGGTTAAGGGAAGGGAAGACTGATGTAGCTTCACAAAGCAGTTCACTTACCCTCAACACATAGCTGTGGATTTGGGAGTTTGCTTTATGGCTTTCTTCCTGTGCCTTAAAGAAATCCATAGTGTTTTTTCTTTTAATGCCAAAACTTGTAATATTGGCAGTCATTTCTTCCTAAGTATTTCCCACAAAGATGGCCATTAACTCCCACCAGTGGCATTAGCTCCACAGCAAGAGGCAAAATGACTCTCAAAGAAATAACTAAAGTGAAGAATAGATGACTATCTAACTTGTTATATAAGAATATTATCTGAGACTGGCTTCCCAATAAGCAGCCCTCTAAGCAAGGATGTAAGTGTAAGCAATTTGTTTAGGAAGATAGCCCAGAAAATAAGAAGAGAAGGCAGAGCAAGATAGGAAGGGAAGGGCAGGCAATAAATGGTGTTTTATTATCTTAGTCTGTTTTCTGTTGTTGTAACAAAATACTTGAGACCAGATAATTTATAAAGAATAGGAATTTGTTTAGCTCACTGGGAAGTCCAAAAGCATGGCACCAGCATCTACTGGGAGCTTTCCTGTTACATCATAACCAGTGGATGGCATCACACAGTGAGATAGGTCAAGCACAAGCATGCTAGCTTGGGTGTCTCTTGGTCATCTTACAAAGCCACCAGTACTACCACAAGGGATTCCTACCCTTGTGACCTTATCTAATCCTAATTACCTCCCAAAGCCTTCACCTCCAAATACCATTGAATTGGGAGATAATGTTTTCAACACATAAACTTTTGGGAGACACAGTCGAACCATAGGAGTTATCAAGCAAGTCATTACTTGGGTAACTGGAACTTAATTCCACTGGGAAACTCAGCATGCAGGGCAAGGGAAATGATATTTATACATCAATTCTCATCAACCATTGACTGAGGACTGCTGGGTAGGTGATGTTGATTCCCCAGTACTTCCAGTCTGCCCCATGGGTAAGCAGAGAGGACTCTGGGAGTCAGAAAAAGTCTCTGGGAAGAAAAGGATACGGGGGCTGATGGATGGACATTGAGCCAGTGTGCACTAAGACAGTAAAGCCCAGGGGAAAGTGGCAGAGAACTGACAGCCTCTGCTATGTGTATTAACTTTTCCAAAAAGTATTTCCTAAGAACTGCTGTTTCCCATAAAGTCATCTTGTGCGTAGACAGAGCTTAACAGGAGAACCTGGAACAAGTTCTCTGAAAACTGAAAGCTTAGAGATATTTGGTTATCTTGGTTCAAGTTGAGTAGATTGGACCTATTCATGGTGATTTGAGAGTTGCTTTGGGTTTTGTTCATGTCAACTATCAGCAGCTTGAGTGACAGAACAACTTATTTTAAAAAAGAAAGAGAACGAGAGAAAGCAGATCAAGTCAGGGACTAGAGAAAGCAGCCCTATCTGTTATTCTGGAAGCTGGTACTTCCCTGGAATAGCCACCAGAAAAAGGGCAGCCTTCTGCTGTGGGAGGGACCTTCTCCATAAAGCCTCTCAATTCACTCCTCCTGGACCAAGAACCTCAGATACATTTACACATACATGCATGCTCACTGGGGGATATGATATTGAAGGCACAACACTGATTAACTTGTTTTCATGTTCAAGAATGTTTTTAAGACACCTCACCCCTTCCAACAGCAAACAGTGTAGTTATCCAATCATGTACCATGCAGAAGTGCATGTGTTCCACAGCAAACAGGACCTACCTTACGAGAGGCATTCTGCTAACAGAGATTCAGAATGAAATACCTAGTTCTTGACATAACCAATGTCAGTAAGGAAGATACCCTCGTAAGTAGAAATGTCATACTACAACGGAGTCATTGTTATATGTATGAACAACGCATGAACCATCATGTGCAAGCGTGTAGAGGCAAAAGTCTTAAACAACTGTCCATGTTTAGAAAAGCTTCTCAAAGGATAATTGGATGTTTGAGATGAGTCTAAGAAGGAAGAGGGAGATTCCTCTCTAAATTGTTTTCATCATTTATTAATCTGTTGAAATCCCCACACTGACTTTTGAAAAGTCAAGCTTTTTGACTTTTGGTACAAAAGTCAAGCTTTTTGGTACTGGGTTCAACTCCAGGGCTAGGCAAGTACTCTACCACTAAGCTACACCCCCAACCCCAAAAGTTAAGCTTGCATCAGAAAGTAAGTTTAAAAAGAGGAAGGAAAAGATACAGTTGTGTGATAGCATCACCTCACACAGACACAGTGAACCTGACCATGTCAGAGGGACAAGAAGAAAAGGAATGCATATTATTGAGACTCATAAAAGCAACCAACTCAAAATTGAGAGAGAAAGAAAGCAAGAAGAAACAAAAGTCCTCACTTTTCTAGAGGAGACTCAACAGATATTGTCTAAAATTAATAAATGAATTAACAGCAATACTAGCATATTATCTAGACTACTGAAGTAACTACTGTAATAAAACTGGAAAATATTTAATTTTAAAAAAAAAACATTATTTCCAGGGAGTAGGACTGGGTATTACAAAATCACCTCATGGTTTGATTTTTTTTAACTATAGGTACATATCACCATGATAAGGGAGAAATTTAAAAATTCGAGCTAGTATGCTGTACCTGGTATATTACACAATCTCAAAATTATGTCCCATAAGTTTTTCTTATTAGGGAGCAATCTTAATTATATCTCCTAGACGTGTTACTTCCTTCTCTCTTCTCTCCTCATACAGCCCTCGGAATGAGGAAACATCTGAGAGAGGAAGCATCCCCTCTCAACCCTCATGGAGCAAACCAGAGACCCCAAGTTACAACTCCCCGCAGAAATGGCCAATTGCTGCCTTGAGCACTGGTGGGGCCCCAGAACTCCTGGCCTAATGCTTACATGTGGGGCTGAAATCAAGCTGCTACATTGGCTGTGTGTTTGTCTCTTTAGTACTGACAGTCCTTTCCCTTCCGTGGATTCTGAACACTTGCCTGGTGAAAGCCTTGATGCCCAGAGTTGAGATAAATGGCTATCAGGGAGGAAACAATTTCAGGCCAGAGACCACAGGAGGTAGGAACAGCCAGGAGGCCAGTTCTTCCAACTTGGCCTTCAGCTAGCTGACGCCTGCCTGCTGGGGACAGTGAGAACTACCTTTGTGCTTTCTTCATTTTTTTTTTTTTAACCTGAAATAAATCGAATGTGGCTCCTGAGAAGGTGCTGTCCAGGGGGCAAGGCACCCTTGTGTTTTCCTGCCTCACAAGCTGAAATGCAGGACCATGGCCCCAGGAGACCTGACCAGCACTGCCCTGTCTCCCTCCATTTCCCTCTGTCTTCCTCCCCACAGGCCTGCAGCCCAGTAGGTGGTCACTGAAAGGTTCTTTTTTTTTTTTCTAATTTTCCCATAGGAGATAATTTCTACTTCTCCCATGGCTACCGACACACCTGTTACAGTGCTGAGAACAAATCTGCTGAGCCACCCTACAGTTCTGGTGCCTTACCTACTCACACTTAATTATCTTCTTGTATCAGAAGCAGCCAGGTGCCAAATGCAGTCTAATTCGAATGATCCTTTAGTTGGCATTCTCATGCATTGGCCAAGAGCCATTCCCCTGAATCACAAATAAAATCAAGGATTAGTTCAAGAACCAAAAATCTGTTCTCTGTGCAAGAATATCCAATAACAGTGAGCAAGCAATGCCAAAAGAGAAGTAGCACGAACTGTTGGGAGAGTTGTTCAGCCCTCCTATCTGTGATAGCCACCAAAGGCAACTGTGAAGAAAAGAGATCTGGTGTAGACAGGTTGAGGGAGAATGTCACAGGGGACAGCTCTTCCAGTGACTTAAATCCCACCCTGCTCTGCCTGGGTCCTAGGATCTCCCTGGACTCATTGAATCACTAGGCACAAGTTAATGCTGCTACCAGGAATCTAAGAGAAAGAAATTGGACGTTATTCTTTTCTGTTGTTATGACTTCTTCCATTCCTTATGAAAGCGTTCTTCACTTTGCATGATGATCACAAATTTTCTTTTCAGTGTCCATTCATTCAACATGAATGCAGAGAGGGGATAAGGGTGTAACCCAGTGAGAGCATTCCTAGCATGTGCAAGGCCTGTGGGTTCATGATCCAGCACAAAAAAAAAAAAAAAAAAAGGAACCATACTTGCTGTGTTGAGGCATACACTGAGTGTGTGTGATGGTCCAAAGGGGATGTCTAGAAATACACACATGGCTGTCCTTTCCTCATGCTCAGAATTTTCAGATCATTTCCTAATCACTCTCAGTGAAGCAAACACAAGTCCATGAAGGCATTCAAGATGGTAAAATGTTTCACTTTATTTTCTTTCCAAGGCATTTAATTTTCACAATGACAGTAGCATGTTTTTTCCTATTTATAAAAGTAATACATGCTCAGCTCACTGTGAAAAGAAAAAAGAAAAATCAATTTTTCCAAATGTTCTTCAGAAAGTGAAAATCATCCTAAATCTACCGTTTGAGCTCAACTGCCATTATATTATGGGGGAAGCCCTTCCATGTTTTTGTGTACATATTAATATAAATATATTGAACTTTTGGGCTGGTAGAGTGGCTCAAGTGGTAGAGTGCCTGCCTAGCAAGCATGAGGCCCTGAATTCAACTCCCAGTACTGCCAAAACAAAAAAAAGATTGGACTTTTAAACATGGGATCAAAGTGTGCATACTATTTTATATTCTGTGATTTTCATTTAATGTCACGGATGGCACTCATTTTAATATAGATGCATACACTCATTTTAAATGGCTGTGTAAAAGTATCCAAACTTATTTAACCAATTTCTTATTTGGGGCATTAAAGTCCCTTTCAGTTCTTCACTGTGATAAGCGATCTCAGTGTACAACTCTGTTGTACTGTTCCCATAGTAGAGTCGAGCATTTTTTGCATTTATGAAATACTATTCATTGAACGTCAAGCTCACAACCCAGTAGCAACTGAGACCCCAGTCTCCATGTGTGCAGAGCAGAGGAAGGAAGAGTGTAGAGAAGACCAACTCAAGCTTGTGTCGGGGAGGAATCCCATTCAAATGCTCAAGAAAACAGTAGAATTCACAACAGCCAAGTTATGGAAATAGCCAAGATATCCCAATACTGACGAAGGGATTAAGAAAATGTGGTATTTATACAGAATGGAATTTTACTCAGCCATGAAGAAAAATGAAATCTTGTCATTCGCAAATAAATGGATGGAACTGGAGAACATCATTCTGAGCTCAGAAGACCAAAAATCATATGTTCTCCCTCATATGCAGATTATAGACCTAAAATAAATGCAGTGCTATTATTGGACATGGGTCACACACTAAGGGGAGAACACATACAGGAGGAATAGGGAAAGGTAGGAAACCCAAAACTTGAAAGTGTTTGACTTGCCCACTGTAGAGGAGCTAATATAGTAACCTTAAAATGACAGAGGTTACTATGGGAAGATGACCAGGAAGTAGTAAAGAGATGAACCAATTCGGGTTATAATACACGTATGCATGAATGGAATGGTAGGAATCTCTCTGCATAGCTATCCTTATCTCAACTAGCAAAAACACTATATCTTTCTTATTATTGCTTATGTCTTCTCTTTAACAAAATTGGAGAAGAGGGCAGAACAGGTTCTGCCTGGAAGCAAGGGGGTGGGGCAGGAGAAGGAGGGGGCAGGGGGCAGGGGGAGAGATGGCCCAAACAATGTATGCACATATGAATAAATGAATAAAGAATAAACAAGAAGAAAACAGTGGAGACTGATCTTGTCTGCCTTCGCTCTTTGTTGTCTAACAGTAAACAGTAAACAGTGGTGTGATTACTCCACATATTCATTGATTCATTTTCTCATTGATAAAATGGCATTGATGGGGCTGGGAATGTACAGCACTTGCCTATCATATCCGAAACTCTGGGTTCAATTCCCAGTGCCACAAAAATAAATAAGTAGAAGTAAAATGGAATTATTTATGTAGGCTGCCTCTTAAAAAGTATTTGTAGGAACTGAGCATCATTTATGTACAGTACTCAGCATAACCCCTGCTATCAGGGCCCAGTGAAATAGCTATTATCCTCATGGGGAAACCTTAAAATCCCAGTCAAAGGCCTACAGAGAACAAGGATCACAGCTGATTTCTAGGCTTTGGGGTGGCAGGGGGCAGATTTCCTTACTAGGGACATGATTTGACTCAGAGTATGATCATCCATAAAACAGAAAACAATCCTCCCAGGGGTTAAATGTGTTGGTGTCTTCCTTCCATCTTCCAGCCAGAGGCTCCCCCTAGATGGAGCTGTTTGTCCAGCAGTTGGAGTGTCAGTCCTGGCACCTGCCTGTTCAGCTCTCAAGAGTTCTTTTCAGGTGCTTCATTCTAAATAGACACAAAGAAATTTCTATGGGTTCTTACGTTATTGTTCGTTGAAGAAAAACTTCAAAGGGAGATCTCAAAACTGCTTTTCTCAATTTTACTGTATTTCATTTCTCTTTCTCTCCCCATTGGAGGAAGTGTCAAATGTTAACCTTATTCCTCAAGGCCACCCTATGAAATAGGTGCCAAGTCCACTTTACAGGCTCTGCTAAGGAATGATCGGCGCAAAACAGAAACCCAAGAAAAGGAAAGAAGAGGTTTAGGAAATACCTCCCAGGAAAGCAACTTGAGAGGAGATGTGAACCATGAGCAGGTGTTTACTAGTTAGAAAACCAGAGGAAGGGCATTTCTGGCAAAAGCCAAGGACCAAAGTAGGACATGTTCAGGTCACAGTCAGTTGTCTGGAATAGGGTCTAAGGTGGAGACCCAAGAAGAGGGGCTGCAAGAAGAAGGCCAAGGGAGGCCTCATGGACTGTGATAAGCAACTAGACATATTCAGTAGCAAAGTGTCACTTCCAAAATGTTTCAAACTAAAGAACAATGCTCATTTCTGCATTTTAGAAAGCCCTAAATTCCTACAATTCAGGCTGTCTCTGGTTCTCCATTACTGCTATGTCATTTGTGGCTAACCAATGTCTGCTGGTCAGTGATGGATTACACAGCTCCTAAATACCTTAGTTCTTGGTTACTTCTTTTACAACATGGGGAAGTATTCATAGATCTTGATTATAAATGGCCTTCTGGACTCTGAAGTGTACTTCCCTTTGGTCTAGAGAGGAAACATACATCATACTCAAATGTCTCATTTCATTACAACCAACACCCATATGGGAAATTAGGACCAGAACTATTAAATTTGTGGTAGTAAAGGCATGTAAAGCCTTATGATCATGAACTCTTGGCCTACTGAAGACTCATTCAAGACCACACATCTATGCACTGAGAAACAAAAGCCTCCCAGCTTCCTGGAGGAGAGAATGAGTTTATAGTTTTAAAGAGCTGTACTCACCACCACAATATCATTGAAGCTTGGAGAGCAGTTACAAGAAAGGGGGACATCAATTGGGTTTTTATAAGTAGTTATTACTGATCCCCTTATTAATAACACTGATTGTTGTGCTCTCTGAGAAACTTTCAAGAGGTAGTCCCTTTACTATTGTAAATTATGTCCTAAACGAGGAGAGGCACTGAAGGTAGTAAGAAAATGCACAAATACAGAAATATTCATATGCATTGTCTAGGTTCGATAATTAAAAACAAAATCTCCCAACCAAGAAAAACTCTCCATAAAGGTAGGAGCCAAACAACAACAACAACAAAAAAACAGATTTATTGTTGAATAAGAATTTTACCAGAATGTGATGAACAGTACAGGCACTCTGCTAAGAGATTGCAAAGACAAAAAGAAATCTCACTCTTTTTTATAGTCAAACAGATACAATCCATTGTATACAAGTTCTCAAGGTAAAAAAAAAAAATAGCCAGTCCTCAAGAAGTACTCAGTCACAACATTTATTGTATCCTAAATTCATCTGATTATTGGAAGTGACTATCTGTGTTAGTTAATTGGTTTTTACAAAGAAAAAATAAATTTCTGTCTTTACGACATAAGATAGTTTTGTAACTGGAAGCAACACACCACTGGGAATCAGGGAATTTGGAAAGATTTCCAACTGGGAGTAGGGATTCTGTGCTTCCCTAGTCCTTCAGAAAAACATTCCTGAGTCAAAAGGAAAGACCCTTATTTAGTTTCTTGAAAGAATTATTTCAAAGAGTCAGAGAAAGAACTTACAAGTTTTCTAAAGCAAATGCGCTTTAGAGGGAAGAAGAGAGGGAGAAATCTCTTCCTTTATTTTAAGCAAGGAGAATTAAGCATCTTATTTTAATTTGTATTTGTCCTTACAATATGAAGGTAAAAATCAGCAATAATAATAATGATACTAGTGACAGAAGTAGTTAATATGTTATAGTCTTGCTATGCGGATTAACTTATTTTATACTCACAGGAGCTCTGTGAGGGAGGCAGGACTTTTCCTATTTTATATATGAGGAAACAGTGCCAGGTAGCATGTCCAAGGACACAGACTTGATATGGGTCAAGTTGAGCTGTCCCATATCTGAACCATTGGGCCATCCTGTAATAGGGAAAAGTAAATGTGTTCATGGTTTGTTGGTTAGTATGTATATTTGGTATTTCTGGAATGAGATAGCGTTACTTACACTAGTCTGCATTTAAAAAAAAAAACATACTACCAATATTTACTATGCTCTTTTTGTGTGCCAGGTTTTCACACAAAGTCATAAACATAAGCACCATTTCAATTGCTCTTCAGGAAAGACTTAGGAAGGGGATACCACATCTTTCAAATAGGGACATTAAAATACAGATACGTCAAAGGACTTCTTTGATGTTACCTAGCCAGGAGTGGTGGAGTTCACGTTGAAAGCCAGGAAGGCTCCAGAACAACCACACTTAACACTAAATTGTATAGCTCTAAGAAAAACAGGAACCATGCCTGACTGACTCTCAAGATGGTGCTTAGAGAAGGGAGGAAGGTTATGAGGCAGACTTTATTTAAAGAGAACAGCTGAGGAAGGAAGAGAAGGCAGAAGCCAGAACAGAGAAATGATACAAAGTTGGTAGTGTCCCACACAGAACAGAGAGGAAGCTGGGAGGGAGACTGGCATGCAGTGAAAGTTCAATGCAACAAACAGAGATGTGTTTATTAGGAACAGCCAATTCCCATATTTGGATTTCCAAATTTGAAGCCTGCTTTCATTTGTATTTTTTAAAAGATTTTCATGACTACACATGAAGTGTTAGTGCATGATCTAGCTCATGAAATGAAAAAGAAAACTAATTACAAAAAAATTTGAGGAGAGTGCCTAGAAGTCACTGGAATAGGAATGCACATTAAGGTCACCTAATTTATTCATTCTGTGAAATTCTCCCAGGGTTGAGGATGCTCTTGGGCTTCAGTGTAAAAAGCTTTTTGACCTATGTAAAAGTTGGAGTAGTGGGGCTGGTGGAATGGCTCAAGTGGTAGAGCACCTGCCTAGCAAGCACAAGGACTGAGTTCAAATTCCAGTACTACAAAAAAAAAAGAAAGAAAGAAATTAAATAGCTGGAACAGCTTCTGACCAAAACTGGATAGTGAACATCATTGGATTCATAAATCAGCAGCACATTCTTGCCTCAGTTTCCCTGGGTGAGGTCACCAAGTAATCTTGCTTTTAATAAATTCCATAGTATTCCTTAATGGGGAAGACAGAGGGAAGAAGAGGAAGAGCTGTTCATATTACTCACATTCTGAGAGAAGGTCACATGAGAAAGTGTTGTGCCTGCTGTCAAAGTCTAATTGCCCCCTGCATACAGAGTAGCATGAAATGATGAAAGTGTGATTCTTGGGCCATTTCCTGCCCCTTCCTAGCAAAGAAGGTCCACCTAAGTGGCCAGAGAACAGTTTTAAGCACCTATTCCTCCTGTATTGAAATCAATATGTTAGATCCAAAGGGAATTAGGAGACAGTGAAAGAGAGAGTGAGAAAAGCAGAAAAACACAAAGATTTTTTAAAGAAGAAACTTGGGGAGGGGAAAGAAATAAAATGCCCTTGGCCTATCTCACACAGTACCTTTTACCCATTTCCTAAAGGCTTCTCTAGATGTTCCTTCTGGAAAAACGTTAGATTATTGTTAAAACCAAGTGATAAAGTCTTCGCACATGGACTCAGTACAGAGAACGCCTCCCGTCAATACTTTCGCTCCCTTTGCCCAGATCCTTCATGGAGATGGGAGAAATCAGAAGTCCATGCTGAAGTGGCAGGTTTCTTAGAACTTGTAGCAGACAATAGAGGTTTGCTTTATCAGGTTTTTCACAGGTTCCTATGGTATACTTTTTTGAGCACCTGTTTGTATACCAAACCCCTCATAGGCTTGGAATATGAAGGTGAATAGTTCCCAGTCTCCTCGGGAGCTTTGCTCCCTGCCTTGCTTCTCAAAGCCTGGTACCTGACTAGCAGCATCAGCTGTACCTGGGAGACAGAGTTGCCAGGTGTTAGGCCCCACCCCAGACCTACTGAATCAAAAACTGCTTGTTAAACAAGATTCCGAGGTGATTCTTCTGCATATTAAAGTGTGAGAGTGTGAGAGGCACTGACTAGTGGGCTGTAATTGGTGGGGAAAGGGGGCTAGTCTTCTATGGTAAACCATAGAAACCTCCTCCATTTGTTCAGCAAGTGCTGAGCAATCACATGTCCTAGATCAGTTACTGGTTTAGAGCTGGGAGGTGCGGGGGAACAAGACAGAAGAGGTCTTGATGTGATCATATTCTGGTGAAGAAGAAAAACAGAAGACTAGAAAACACATGGGCTAGTTACAGATCATAAGTAGTGCTGTGAAGTAAGTAAATGGAGCTACAATAGAAAGAAACCAAAGTGGGAATGAGCTGTAACAGATGAGGTGGCGGGAGTCTTTGGGAGTAAGATAGTTCTATTTGTATCTTGCTTTCTGTTCTAAAAATGTGAACACAGTCATTTGTCCTACCCAAAAAGAAATAGAAATTAAAACACTTTTATCCTTCTCTTTCTTCTCCCCACTGCCATCCCAGCACTGAAACTATAGATGCCGCCAAGCAGGTACAGTCACACACATGGCTCAGACCATTGAGAAATCTGGGCTGTGAGCAACCAAGAATTTGGATGCAAACTGAATTATAACTCCCAGAGAGAAGTACCAGAGCTGCCCTTCTGGTTAGGGTGTGAGGCCATAGAAAACACAGAGGAGCTGGGAACTGGAGCCCAGCAGTCTTGAGCATCATTGCAGGTAGAGATTGCAGAGTGTGGGCAGATGAGTGGGAGGGAAGAATGCAATGACCATACACCATGTTTTTGCCATCCACTGACAGATTATAAACAAACAACTACAACAAAATGAGACCCTCTAACACATGCAACTAGCGATGATCGGTCTGCAAGCAAAGCCAGCGTTAGACCTCCAGTCAGCCCCGCAGTTATGTTGTGAGCCCCTGTTTATGTTCAGCACAGTTCCCAAGCCTCTTAGGTTAGATCACTTGAACAAATGATTGCCAAAGAGAGAATACAGATAAACCAGGAAGTGGAGTTGGGGGTTCAGGTATTATTCTGCTAGAAATTGTGTGTCAGGAAGAAAACACGAGTTAATTAATAATGGTAGTCACTTTCTGACCTGTGAACTTTGTGCCAAATGTCCAAGCCTACATGTCATAACTTTATATTTAATACAGCAAATCTAAACAGAGAAATGGGCACTTGCCCACTATTCCAAGTATTATTACTGCATAAAAAACTTATCCCAGGGCTGGCGGAGTGGCTCAAGTGGTAGAGTGCCTACCTAGCAAGCATGAGACCTTGAGTTCAAACCCCAATACCACAAAAAAAAAAAACTTATCCCAAAACTTAGTCAAAAAAAATCCATTTTTATGTTTTATGATTGTGTGGGTCAGGAATTTAGGCAATTCTACTTTATGTAGTATCAACTAACTGGTAGCATTTAGCTGGTGGCTGGATGGTCTGGAGGGTTCAAGATGGCTTCATTTACACAAAGACCCCTTGAAAGGGATAACTGGAAAACCAGGCTCCTAGATTCCTCTCCTGCTCTGTACACAGCCTTTCCATGTGGGCACTCCACCAAGGGACTCAGACTTCTCCAACACTCAGAGGATATTCTGCATCACTAATCATCAGAGAAATGATGTCAAAAACCACAATGAGATATACATCATACCCACTAGAATGACTATTATTTTTTAAAAAACAGAAAAAAACAACTATTACTGAAATTAGAAGAAACTGGAACATTCATGCACTGTTGGTGAGATTATAAAATGTGCAACTGCCATAGGCAAAGACTACATAGGGTAGCAACATCAGAAGTGAAAACAGAGTCTCAAAGATATTTGTATACCTGTGTTCACTGCAGCCTGTTCCCAGAGGAAGAAACAACCCAAATATCCATTGACAGATGAATATATAAACAAAATGTAGCATATACATACCATGGAGTATTATTTAGACTTTACAAAGAAGGAAATTCTGTCATATACTACAACATAAACAAATACCTGAAGACACAGATGGTGATATAGTCTACCTCCCAGAGATGAAGAGTTCCCATGAGAGGTGGGTGCAGTTCAAAATATTAGAGTGGGAAAAAAATGGCAGAGCCTATTTAGTCAATGAGAAAAAGTGGCCTGGACTCTCTCCCTTGTTCATTTTCACAACAGAAATCCACTAGCTATTCTGCCAAAAGCCTAGCCACTCCCACCTGCCACCCCACCACCCCACCCTGTACCCCCATCTATCCAGACTGTGGGGCTCTAGACCCCTAATTGAATAGGTCAGATAGAAACAATCAGCAGAAACCAACCACAGGAGCCCTTTGGACATAGGTAAACACATTGAAAATTCACACAGTCTGGACAATGCAGCCATTATGAAAGCTGCTCTCATGAGCAGTGATTCAAATGACAGCTTCGGAAAAGATTTGCAAAGAGCCTCTTGGAAATGGAACATGAGCAGCTCAGAGCCCATGACATGTTACAAGGTCAAACCCGACTGAACAAAGATCCAAAGCAGCACTGAATGACTTACTTATTCCATCCTGCTCTGTACAAACCTGGGTGAATGTGACATCTTTTAAATTGCCTCCCTGATGGGCAATATCCACGGTGCATGGAAAATGTTAGCAAAAGTTTTGAAAAGAGCAGAATGTTTTACAAGGCAGTGATTACAATGCAGCCACACTGAGATTTCACCCAATTCTACAAACTACGCTGATGTCTCAGAGTCTTAAGACAAAAGGAACCATGGCCACATCTGGAGAAGAAAATCCTGCCTTTATCTCTTTCCACCTACTCTCTTCGCAAGTCTATTTGAAAAGTTAGCCCTTGGCAGGCTTTCAGGTGGAAACTCATCACTGAGCGTACCATCTAAGTAATGGTAACTGCATTCTAATTTTACTCCCCCAGCCACATGGCCTCCTGGTATTCTGTGGAATGTTGTGTTCTGAGTCCCACTGGAACCAATGTCCTGCTTATTTTTAGCCTAGCAGTCTGCAGAATTCTCTCATGCCCTGGGGGTTCTTGTTGCATGGTGGTGTCATACACTAGGAAGAAAAAATACCCTGTGGTAGCAGGGTCTAAGTAATTCAGACTCAGACAAATATTCCCAGCAGACCTCATGATGAGCAGCCTGCACTCACCAGCAGGGCCAAGAACAGAGAGGGGCAAAGCCGGGTGCCTGGTATGCAAAACTTAATGAGGCACCTGCATGAGCCTGTGAGTGTCAAACCCCGGGCACCTCACTTGCTTTACCCTCCCCAAGGCCCAGCTCACTGGCTTGGTGCTCATTTTCCCATTCACTCCTCACCTCCCTGCCCACCATTGACATTGTGAGTGGGGAAAAGAGTCCCAGAGTTGATAAACAAAGAGAGCTTTAAGAAGGAAAGGTTGACTAATCAATGCTGTGATTGCAGTGAGGGATCCACTGAGAGATTTGGCCAAGTAGAAGCCACAGCAGCACAAGACTAGAGCAGATCCAAGGAGAGTTGTTGATAAACGACCTCTCGTGGTCAGGCCCTAGGTTGTGAGCCAAATGATGGGGGAAAGAGACTTGTGAGATTGGCCACAAATGTTCTGTTCCTTCAGAGGGCTCATGATCTTCAGAGAGAGCTATCTACCCTCAGAAAGTCCCCTTCTCCTCCCAGGTATGCATGTCACTGCTATGGGGCTAATCTGAGGTCCTTCCATACCCACTTTTCCCACCACAGAGAACGGATCTCATCCTGCAGCATGAGACACAAGTACTTCTTTCCCAGAAATCTAATACTTTTCCTTCATCCTGTAATGTCATAAAACCAATCTAGGCAGCTTAGAGCTGGGGGAAGAGAAACAGGGAGTTTCTGGTTCATGAATGCTAACAAATTATTTACCTCTTGGCAGACTTTTTATTACAAAATTAAAGCTCTATTTATTTGAGAACCAAGAGAATGGGGACTGCCTTCTTTCCCCCATCCCCTTCATCACACACATAGATAGCCTCAAGCACTTCCATATGCTACCTTCTCCTCCATCTGCCCAGCAACTTTTCAATACCCACTTCCATATTCTCTTTCTTCTGTTTACAACTCCCTCATACTCCTTCCTTTCTCTCATCTTTAGCTAACACCTGTCATGATCCTACTGGAAAATCCAGACATTCAGCTGTGTGGATTTTGAATACAATGAAAAAAATACATTCAGATTGAAGAATGCTATAATAATAGAACTATGGATCCACAAAGCTGACTTCAGTTTCCATTAGTCAGGAACACCTCCATGACAGCAGGTGCAGAACAGCCCATAGCACTGAGGAAAATCCAAGGATTGCTTATGTTGCTTTTTATTTTGTCTAAAGAAACACTCCCTTTCACAGAGCTTTTACCAGCATGACTCAATCTCACAGAATCATTATAGACTAATCATCATTACGACACGATCATATTTCAATTATCCCCTGGGCAGTCTGGGTACATTAAAATAACTGCAAGTTCTCTTGCTGAGATAAGTTTCTTAAGATTATAATGTGCATAAGATTTTTTAAAGTGTGATAGAAAACAAGGGGAAAACATTGAAAACAACAAGAGTATCTTTCAGAGGTTTCTCTAGCACACACTCAGAAACCATAATCTAATCTTGAATTTCAAAAGTATAAGATATACGTTTGGATGCAAAACCACATGGCCTATTTCCTTTCTACTCAAATCTGGCCATCTAGGATCATCTCCCCATCCTTACAATATATAAGGTGCCCTAGACCCTGGTTAACAGTGCCAAAGTCTATGAAAATCATCCCAAAAATAGGGCTGATCACACTACTTTTGATCTAGTTATGTTGGTACAGGCAAAGTCTATAATTTGTTGGAGAAAAGGAAAAGCATTTGTTCCCTGAGAATATGTCCTAAAGAACATGTAGATCTTCACATTCAAAGATGCCCATTTTTATAACAAACAAAGAAAAATCCATGCCAGGCATGGTGGCTCCTGTCTATAATCCCAGTACTCAGGAAGTACAAATGACCAAAAACCATATGAAGAAATGCTCACCGTCCCTGACCATAAGGGAAATGCAAATCAAAACCACGTTAAGATTACACCTCAGTCCTGTTAGAATAGCTGCTATTAAGAACACAAACAACCACAACTATTGGCAAGGATGTGGGAAAAAGGAACCCTCAAACACTGCTGATGGGAATGTAAGCTAGTATAACTACTATGGAAAACAGTATGGAGGCTTCTCAAAAAAACTAAAAATAGAACTGCCATATGACCCAGCAATACCACTCCTGGACATACAGCCAAAGGAACATAAGTCAGGATACAATAAAGATACCTGCACACCCATGTTTATTGCAGTATTATACACAATAGCCTTATTATGGAAACAGCCCAGATGTCCTACAGCTAATGAATGGATTAAGAAAATGTGGTGTGTATATATATATATATATATATATATATATATATATATATAGGCAATGGAATATTATTCAGTCATAAAGAAGAATGAAATTTTGTCATTTACAGGTAAATGGATAGAACCAGAGATCATGTTAAGTGAAGATAGGCAAAGGTCACATGGTTTCTCTCATGTGTGGAAGATAGATCCAAACACAAATACAAATGTTATCAGGGACACATATAAATATAGAGAACATGTTTCCAAAAGTGGGGCCATTAGAGGAAACTAAGGGAGGAAGAAAAGAAGAAAAGAATGATAGAGTGAATAATATTTAAAAACATCACATCTGTATAGGAACAAGACACAGTGAAGCATACAGAAAATGTTGAACAATGCAGGGTTGGAGGAAAAGGGTAAGGAAGAGTAATAGAGGAGTTAGACTGATTAAAGTACAATATATTTACAGGCAAAATATCAAGGCAAAACCCTACTGAACAATGAACAGACATAGAACAATGAAGGACAGGAATGTAGAACAGATATGTTAAGGGGAGGGCACTAGTGGGAGAGGGAGGGTAAATGAAGAGGGTTAAGGAGGGTGAATATGGTTGATGTACTTTCTGTATATTTATGAATATGGAACACTGACACCTGTGGAAATCATTTTAAGGGGAATAAGGGAAAAAGGAGAAGAATGGAGGGATGAACCAAACTGGGATACAATATGTACATATATGGAAATGTCACACCAAATTCCCCTATATAACTATAATATACTAATAAAAGCATTTTTAAAAAAATAAATTGATGCTTTTAGTGTGTTTAATATAATATTTAATAGTTTAAAGTGTCATCTGTACTGTGATTCCAACTGTATTTTTTTAAGTGCGCATATACATCAGGAATAGAAGGAAATGGGAAGAAAATAGATGGTACATCAAGATTTGTGGGTGATTCATATAATCACTTCTTGTGTATCTGTTATAATGTCGAGTGTAAAACAAATAAAACTTGGAAAGAAAAAAAAAGTACTCAAATGAGACATTTTCCATGCTAGGCAGAGCCACGATGCCTGAGATCATCCTTCGTTCCCCTTGCTCCTTCAAAACAACCTGAATTCTTAACCCAGATAGAGGGACTATTTGGGTTTAAGGGAAGACCTGTTATGGGGAAGATGATGTTATGTGGTGTTTAATGAAACAGAATTCTCAAACTTTTCAGCCTTTTTTGGTAACAAATCTAAAGTGCACTTGAACCATTTGTTAGTGTGGTTTTTCCATGACAAATATTGTTCACAAAAATCTTGCTTCCAGAAAATAATGCATTTTTTTCTCTTCCCCCAACCTTTTCTCTCTCTCTTCCCCCCATTTTTCTGCAGTTCTGCTAAGCCAATATTCTCTAGAATGAGCACAAAACAAATCAAATAACAGCTACACAAATTGAATAACAGCTTTGTACATCGACATCAAGAAGGAAGACACTTGGGAGAGATAAGATGGACAAGAGTACAACATCCACTCGTCAAAGCACCTTCTAAATCTAGATCTGCAGAAAGAGGGGTGATTTTCTGGAAAGAGAGGTGATCATGGATTAAACACCAGCTCATTGGAAACTCTCATTGAGTAAGATCAGATAACATTCATGAAAAATCATATTCAGGAAATATTTTAAGGAAGAGAAATAACAGTGTGCTAGAATTAACATGTAAAATACATATTGCTGAGGTTTGTAAACTGTCCTTTTTAAATCAAACAGAAAACAAAAAGCTTTAATCTTTCAGTACTATTTTTAAAAAGGGCAGTTAGTTCTAGATTATTCCTGTTTCAATAGCCAAGAGGCCAATCAAGTGTCATTTATTGAGGAAGTATCTTAGAAAATGCCTCTGACTTTGGTTGTCCATCTTTTCCTGTTCATTTCTTTCACTGTGTAACTAGTTACAACCACTCAGTTATTAAGAGATGTAACGCTTCAAAAGTTTTTACAAAGTCTGTGTTCGGTTTAATCCGTCTGTACAAGTTATTACTGAGAAAGTGTTTCTGACATATGCTATTATTCCATCAAGCTGTATATTACAGGAAGTACATCTTTATGTCATCTTTATGTCATAGATTCCCAAGCAACATAGACTGCCCTATCTTTCAGGAAACAGCATCAAGGAACTCTGAAAAATATAGAAAGCTCATTTTCACCTTGGACGCTCTCATGTAATATATAGGCTGTTATTGAATAAACACTTTTTTCTAATTCTCCATAGTATATGCATAGGAATTTAATATGCTTTGCAAATGAATAACTGAAATACATTATTTTTTTCTATTTCTTTGCCATACATGTCATCAGAAATCCATATCCTTTATTTCCCTTACCACAGGCATTTATTTTTTTACTTATTCCATCAAACCTATTTCTAAATGATAGTAAGTGGTACTAACAAAATAAACAATAATTTAATAGCCTTAGAAATAAATGACTATATACTTAACACAGCTCAAAGAAACTTGGTAGGAGTAAGTTACTTTTTTTGTTTACTAATGTTGGTTTTGAAAACTCTTAGGTTTTTTTTCTTTTCAGTTTACTGGCATTTGGAAGTAGTTACAACTAACCCGTTGACTTCAACAATCTTTTGCTCCTAGCTAAAGTATACATGCAAGGATATTCAGTGGAAGTAGACCATGTTCTACACTTGAGCAGAAAACATAGACATATAGAATGCCTTCACCCACGGGCTCAGAATTAAGATCAAATTAGCATTTATCTTCAGAACATCTGAGGGAGAATAACACAAGAATTGATGCAAATCAGCATTGACCTCTCTTACCCTCTCTCTATTAGGACCACACTCAGATTTTAGCCAAATATTTCTGGTACTAGCTGTGTTTTCACTATCAACAGGATAATGTTTCAAATAGCTATAAGGGTATTGCAGGTATGCTCAAGTAAGCAAAATCCAATTCACAGAGAGGTGGCTTTGCTAAAGAACCAAACTAAAGGAGTACTTAGTATCCATAACTAAACAATTGGTCATCCTGGTGGTTCCTTGTTGCTTTAAGTATTAGCTATCCTATTGCATTCAGAACATCCTACTTACTAAATTTAATTACACACAACTTTTCAAGAATTCATCTTTTATTTAAAGGGAGGTATCTCTCTATCTACAAAAATACAGAAGGTATTGGTTTTCTCTAATCTATGTAAATTGCAGACTCCATGAGGAGTCCTATGTCACTAATCGTGATGTCAACAAAAATGAAAAAGTACTTCCTATCCACATGCTAATGTTTTTTTTTAAGTTGCTGTCATCAAACCTAAGTGTAATTTAGCATACTATCGTGCTATGAAGATGGGTATGATAATACCATTTGTATATAAATAATTCACATGTAAATCACTAAATGTTGACTATAAAAAGTATGTTTTTATCTTTTTTTAAAAGAAAAAAGTGACTCCCTTTCTCATTCTGTTCTGTTGTATTACGTCCAAAAGTTGTGTGTAATTTTTTTAAGGTCCAGGAAATGTAAAGAAATTTGTTGGAATATCTGAATTTCTGTAAAAAATAAAAATAAAACTAAGATTTTGTTACTTAAAAGAATACTTGGTGGTGTGGTATACATTCGGTGCATTCAGTTTCTGTCTCTGTCTGTCTGGTGATCCAGAGTGAGCTGATGGTTTGATTGAAGTAACTATCTTCAGAAGAATCTCCTGGTTGCTGCATTCTGTGTTTGCCAATAGCAGATATTGATCACCTGTGCCCAGCCCTCACGTAGAAGGCACAATCAACATCTCCAAAGCCTCTTCTTCCCCCAGCAATTCTCCATAAACTCAGTGAAGTGAAATTGAAAACTAATAGAGCCAGAGGATAGGGGAGGATGCACACCGATAATTCCCTCACTAGTAGGGGCTGAGGTAGGAGGATCTTGAGTTCAAGGCCAGACTGGGCTGCATAATGAGACCCTGTCTCTAAAAAGCAAGTGTTGGGGATGTAGCTCAGTGGAAGAGCACTCGCCTGGCATGTACAATGCCCACTAACATGGCCAGAGAGAGACTGAGACAGCGACAAAGGAGGAGGAGGAGGAAGGGATGGGGAGATGGGTGAGGAGAAGGAGAAATGGCATGATAGATCAACTGGAAAAGACTGTATCAGTCAATAGATGGGGATGAAATATTTGATCATTATTGGAAGACAATTCCACATGACCTTCTGGTGTTTTTGCACATCTTTGGAGCAGCAATCCTGACTGCCTTTATTTCAAGGCTATCTTTTCAAGACTATTTGTATAGCAAACATTCTAGATAGAAAGTAACAGGCTCTCCCTGCAGAGCAAAGTAGGTTTGTCTACTGTTAAGTAACAATGTCTCCCTCTGGGGTAGATGCTGGCTCAATACCTGACATAAAAGATTTGGGATCTTCTCCTATCTTGCCACCCACTACAGTGCAGGTGTCACTCCATCCTCTTCACACAAGATAAGAATTCCCCTCTGAGAACTGGAGAAAGGGGACCAAAACCAACATGCTTCTTGCTGTGCTATGAGTAAGGACCCAGAACTCTCATGACTTCTGCCAATGTCATAATGAAACCCATTATTTTGTATAATACTAGACACTAAAAACAAGTAAAAAATCATGAGGGAAATCACTGATAAATTCAACTATAGTAAAATGAAAGACTTCTGTTCATCAAAACATTCTGTAAAGAAAACCAAAGCCAGGCATCAGTGATTCATGTCTATAATCTCACCTATTCAAGAAGCAGAGATCAGGAGGAATGCAGTTCAAAACCAGTCCTGGGCAAATAGTGAGCCTTTATCTCAAAAAAGCCCACCACCAAAAAGGGCTGACAGAATGGCTCAAGTGGTAAGAGTGCCTGCCTACCAAGCATGAGGCCCTAAATTCAAACCCCAGTGCCACCAATAAGAAAGAAAAACAAAAGCCACAAATTGTGAGAAGATATTTGTTAAATATACTACTAATAAAGGATAACAATTTAGAATATGTAAAGAACTCTAAAAGTCAACTTTCTAAGAACCAAAAGGGGGAGAGGGAACAAAAGATATGCACAGAAATTCAACAGAGAAGGAACTACAAATAGATAAGATATTCACAGTGTATTAATAATCGAAAGTATAAACTGAGACTACAACAATGATACTATTTGTTTGACTGTATAAACTAAAAGTCTGGCAATACTAAATCCTGGTGAGGTTATGCAGCAGTGAGATTTCTAACACATTGGTGGTGAGAGTAAAATTTGGTATGATCACTTTGAAAAGCAATTTGGCACTATCTTGTAAAATCAGATATTTACATACAGCAAATTAATCAATTCTATTTCTAAATATACATGCTGTAGAAATTCTTGCACACAAGCACCAAAAAAAAAAAATTGTACAAAAATGGAAAACCCAAGCCAGGCATGGTGGCACATACTTGTAATCTCAGTACCCAGGAAGCTGAAGCAGGAGGATCACAAGTTCGAGGCCAGCCTGGGCTACATACTAAGTTGAAGGTAAGCTGAAGCTAAGTAGCAGGAGCCCTTATCTCAAAAAAAAATTTCAATAAAAGAAGAAAAACCCCAGCCAGCCACTGGTAGCTTACACATATAATTCTAGTTACTTAGCAGGCAGAGATCAGAAAGATTGTGGTTCAAAGTCAGCCCAGGCAAATAGTTTGTGAGACCCTATCTCAAAAATATCCAGCATGAGGAGATTCCAAGATGGTGGCTAGAGGGAGGAAGCAGAAAGCATGCTTCCTAAAGTAAAATCTTGGAGAGATGCTGGAGGTACATCTTACAGGAAAAAACACCAAGAAGAGGCAAAACTTTGACTCCTCCACACCCCAGCCCATGCATAGCATCCCCACTTCACATTAAAAAGAGAAACCAGGAGGGCTCCCATGCCGCCACTAGCCAGCACCCAGACTGCTTGGGAAGACACAGACCACAAGGTGAGCTAAGCGGCACATGGTACTCCCACAGACAACCCTGGGCCAGATCAGCATAGACCCCTGGACAGACCAACCCCCACCCAGGGAAAAAAGAGAAACTGAATAATAAGCAATAACAAAAAAGACATATAGAAAGAGGGTGGGGCACCCTGAGTGCCGAAAAGGGAGGGAGGGGAAATCCCTCACAGAACTGTAATAAACAAGCTGGCCAGAGAAGGCAGGAGCGGCGGTACACACCCAGCAACCAGGAGCGGGAAAGCTTATAAAAGTGGCAGTGGGAGGAAAACTCCACAGGAGAGGGGGGAAGGCCCACTTTCCACATGAATTGTAAGTAAATAAGCAGCCAGAGAAGGCAAGAGCAGCAGCATGCACCCAGCAACCGAGAGCAGGAAAGCTTGTAAAAGTGGTCGTGGGAGGAAAACTCCACAGGAGAGGGGGGAAGGCCCACTTTCCACTGAACTGTAAATAAACAGGCCAGCCTGAGAAAGCAGGTGCAGTGTCACATCCCCCAGTGTGCTTGGAAAGGGGAAAGCTTGTAGCAGTAGTGGTCGCACCCAGGAGAACTCTAAGTAAGTCTGCGGGGCAAGGTGAGTGTTAAGCTCACCCCTGAGATCTGCATAAATAAAGCCTCCAGCAACAGCAGGCTGACAGCAACAGGCAGGAGAGCCACAGCCTCAGATAGCCATTCACAGACCTGTCTCCAGGCTCTTTTTTTTTCTCTTTCCTGATGAGACAACAACTGAACTACACATGCATGCTGAAAAACTTACTGAAACTGTATTGCATTTGAACTTGGGACACTTTGTTGTGTTTTTCTGTTTTTTTTTTTTTTTTTAGTTTTTTTCCCCTTTGATGAGACAACAACAGAACTACGTCTGAGTCACCATCTCCAGGATTGGAGGCTGAGGGACTAACACCAAAATTATTAAGACTGAAACTTTATTGCATTTGCTTGGAGATTTTTTTTTCAATCCTTTCTGTCTCTCTAATGCTTGTTTAGCTTACTGTTGATTAGTACACTATCTCTCCCTGTTTATATTTTTGAAAGTTTTGTTTGTTTAGTTTGGTTTTTTTTACTTGTTTATTTGTTTTCCCCTTTTTCTTTAACTTCTTTGCTTTCCCTCTCCTCTCACCCTTCCATCCTAAATATCACCATTGTTAATATTACAAGCTAGAAAATACTTAATTGCACACAGTACAGGGACAATAACAACACCAAGGGCAATGACGGGAAGACAGAAAAAACAGGGAAACCAGTTTCCCCACAGCAAAAATTTAGTACAGGAACCAGAGGGAAATGAAGAAAACAGATACTCAGATCCAGACTCCAACAAAATGAAGATAAACTATACCAAAGAACCCAATGAAGTCCACAAATATAATCTAAAAGAAGAAATCCTACAGGTGATCAATGAGAATTTTATAGAGATGATACTGGATATGGTCAACCAAAATGTACAGGAGACACTCAAGAAATTCCAAGACAACAAAAATAGAGAATTTGAGAAAGCACAAGAAGAAATAAAAGAAACCATAGAAGCACTGTATAAATACCAAAGTGAAACAAAGAACATGATTAATAAAGAGATAAATAAACTCAGGACAAAAATAGACAACATTAAAGAGGAAGAAACTCAGGATATGGAAAACCTCAGAAAGAAGAACAAAACAGAATTGCAAAACAAAATGGAAGGCCAATCCAGCAGAATAGAACAAACAGAAGACAGAATCTCAGAACTCGAAGATGAAATGGTAATTAAAGGAAAAACTGAAGAACTATTAGTTAAACAACTCAAGACCTGTGAAAAGAAAATGCAAGAACTCACCGACTCCATCAAAAGACCAAACCTGAGAATCATGGGCATTGAAGGAGAAGAGATGCAAGCAAAGGGAATGCATAATATATTCAACAAAATAATAACAGAAAATTTCCCAAATCTAGAGAAATCTATTCCCATACAGATGCAATAGGCCTCCAGAACACCAAACAGACCAGACGAAAATAGATGTACCCCATGGCATATTATCATTAAAACAACAGGTACAGAGACTAGCGAAAGAATATTGAAGGCTATAAGAGAGAAACACAAATAACATACAAAGGTAAACCCATCAAAATCACAGCAGACTTCTCAATAGAAACATTAAAAGCAAGAAGAGCTTGGGGTGAGATCTTCTGGGCACTGAACGAAAATAACTTCAACCCTAGGATATTCTACCCAGCAAAACTATCATTCAAAATAGATGGAGCAATAAAAGTCTTCCATGATAAGCAAAAGCTAAAACAATATGTGACCACAAAGCCACCAATACAAAAGATTCTTCAGAGGATTCTACACACAGAAAGTGAAACCCAACATAACCATGAAAGGGCAGGCAGCACCAAATTACAGGAAAAGAAAAAGCAAGAAAGTAGAGAGTAACCTCAACTTAGGAACACACAACCAAACCTTCAAACAACTAAGACAACTAAATGACAGGACTCACCACATACCTATCAGTACTAACATTTAATGTTAATGGAATTAATTCCCCCCTCAAAAGGTACCATTTGATGAACTGGATTAAAAAGGAAGATCCAACAATTTGTTGCTTACAGGAGACCTATCTCACCAACAGAAATAAGCATAGGCTTCGATGAAAGGCTGGAAGAAGATTTACCAAGCCAATGGCCCCAGAAAACAGACAGGAGTAGCAACACTTATCTCTGACAAGGTAGACTTCAAACCTACATTGATCAAATGAGATAAAGAAGGACATTCCATACTAATAAAAGGGGAGATAGACCAAAAAGAAATAACAATTATCAACGTATATGCACCCAATGTCAACACACCCAGTTTCATCAAACATACCCTGAAGGACCTAAAAGCATATATTAACTCCAACACAGTGGTCATGGGAGACATTAACACCCCATTATCATCAATAGAAAGGTCATCCAAACAAAAATCAACAAAGAAATCCTAGATCTAAAATATACCATTGATCAAATGGACCTAGTTGATGTCTACAGAACATTTCATCCAACTTCTACACAATATACATTCTTCTCAGCAGCCCATGGAACCTTCTCCAAAATAGATCATATCCTAGGGCACAAAGCAAGTCTCAGCAAATATAAGAAAATAGAAATTATACCATGCATTCTATCTGATCACAATGCAATAAAACTAGAGAACTCAACAACAAAAGTAAAGACAAAAAACATGCAAACAGCTGGAAACTGAATAACACATTGCTTAATGAACAATGGGTCATTGATGAAATAAAAGAGGAAATTTAGAAGTTCCTGGAAGTCAATGAAAATGAAAACACAACCTGCCGGAACCTATGGGAAGGAACCTATGCAAAGGCAGTCCTGAGAGGAAAGTTTATAGCCATGAGTGCATATATTAAAAAGACTAAAAGATCCCAAATCAATGACCTAATGATACATCTCAAACTCCTAGAAAAACAAGAATAAGCAAATCCCAAAACAAATAGGAGAGAAATAATAAAAAAATAAGAGGTGAAATCAATGCAATAGAAACTAAAAAAACCATACAAAGAATTAATGAAACAAAAAGTTGGTTCTTTGAAAAAATAAACAAGATCAACAGACCCCTGGCAAACCTGACTAAAATGAGGAGAGAAAAAAACCCAAATCAGTAGAATCAGGAATGCAAAAGGGGAGATAGCAACAAACACCATAGACGTCCAGGAAATCATCAGAGACTACTTTGACAACCTATATTCAAATAAATTCGAAAATCTTAAAGAAATGGACAGATTTCTAGATAAATATGATCATCCAAAACTGAACCAAGAAGATATTAATCACCCTAATAGATCTATAACACAAAATGAAATTGAAGCAGCAATCAAGAGTCTCCCTAAAAAGAAAAGTTCAGGACCTGATGGATTCTTTGCTGAATTCTATCAGACCTTTAAAGAGGAACTGACACCAACCCTCCTTAAACTGTTCCACAAAATAGAAAGGGAAGGAAAACTGTCTAACACATTTTATGAAGCCAGTATTACACTTATCCCAAAACCAGGCAAAGACACCTCCAAAAAGGAGAACTATAGGCCAATCTCCTTAATGAACATTGATGCAAAAATCCTCAATAAAATAATGGCAAACCGAATTCAACAACACATCAAAAAGATCACTCACCACGACCAAGTAGGCTTCATCCCAGGGATGCAGGGGTGGTTCAACATATGAAAATAACGTAATAAATCACATTAACAGAAGCAAAGACAAAAACCACTTGATCATCTCAATAGATGCAGAAAAAGCCTTTGATAAGATTCAACACCATTTCATGATAAAAGCTCTAAGAAAACTAGGAATAGAAGGAAAGTACCTCAACATCATAAAAGCTATATATTACAAACCTACAGCCAGCATTATACTTAACAGAAAAAAACTGAAACCATTCCCTCTTAAATCAGGAACTAGACAAGGATGCCCACTATCTCCACTCCTACTCAACATAGTACTGGAATTCCTAGCTAGAGCAATTAGGCAAGAAGGAATAAAAGGAGTACAAGTAGGTAAAGAAACTGTCAAAATATCCCTATTTGCAGACAACATGATCTTATACCTTAAAGACCCAAAAAACTCTACTCAAAAGCTCCTAGATACCATCAATAGCTACAGCAAGGTAGCAGGATATAAAATCAACATAGAAAAATCATTAGCATTTCTACACACTAATAATGAACAAACTGAGAAAGAATATATGAAAACAATTCTATTTACAATAGCCTCAAAAAAAATCAAATACCTAGGTGTAAACCTAACAAAGGATGTGAACAACCTCTACAAGGAAAACTATTAACTTCTGAAGAAAGAGATTGAGGAAGACTATAGAAAGTAGAGAGATCTTCCATGCTCATAGATTGGTAGAATCAACATAGTAAAAATGTCTATACTCCCAAAAGTAATCTACACGCTTAATGCAATTCCTATCAAAATTCCAATGACATTCATTAAAGAGATTGAAAAATCTACCGTGAAATTTATATGGAAACACAGGAAGCCATGAATAGCCAAGGCAATACTCAGTCAAAAGAACAATGCTGGAGGTATCACAATACCTGACTTCAAACTATATTACAAAGCAATAACAATAAAAACAGCATGGTACTGGCACAAAAACAGCCATGAAGACCAGTGGAACGGAATAGAGGACCCAGATATGAAGCCACACAACTATAACCAACTTGTCTTTGACAAAGGCACTAAAAATATACGATGGAGAAAAGACAGCCTCTTCAACAAAAACTGCTGGGAAAACTGGTTAGCAGTCTGCAAAAAACTGAAACTAGATCCATGTATATCACCCTATACCAATATTAACTCAAAACGGCTCAAAGATCTTAATATCAGACCCCAAACTCTTAAGTTGATATAGGAAAGAGTAGGAAATACTCTGGAATTAGTAGGTATAGGTAAGAACTTTCTCAACGGAACCCCAGCAGCACAGCAACTAAGAGATAGCATAGATAAATGGGACTTCATAAAACTAAAAAGCTTCTGCTCATCAAAAGAAATGGTCTCTAAACTGAAGAGAACACCCACAGAGTGGGAGAAAATATTTGCCAGCTACACATCAGACAAAGGACTGATAATCAGAATATATAGGGAACTTAAAAAAACTAAATTCTCCTAAAATTAATGAACCAATAAAGAAATGGGCAAGTGCACTAAACAGAACTTTCTCAAAAGAAGAAATTCAAATGGCCAAAAAACACATGAAAAAATGCTCACCATCTCTAGCAATAAAGGAAATGCAAATTAAAACCACACTAAGATTCCACCTCACCCCTGTTAGAATAACCATCATCAGCAACACCACCAACAATAGGTGTTGGCGAGAATGTGGGGAAAAAGGAACCCTCTTACACTGCTGGTGGGAATGTAAACTAGTACAACCACTCTGGAAAAAAATTTGGAGGCTACTTAAAAAGCTGGACATCAATCTACCATTTGATCCAGCAATACCACTCTTGGGGATATACCCAAAAGACTGTGACACAGGTTACTCCAGAGGCACCTGCACACCCATGTTTATTGTGGCACTATTCACACTAGCCAAGTTATGGAAACAGCCAAGATGCCCCACCACTGACGAATGGATTAAGAAAATGTGGTATCTATACACAATGGAATTTTATGCAGCCATGAAGAAGAACAAAATGTTATCATTCGCTGGTAAATGGATGGAATTGGAGAACATCATTCTGAGTGAGGTTAGCCTGGCCCAAAAGATGAAAAATTGTATGTTCTCCCTCATATGTGGACATTAGATCAAGGGCAAACACAACAAGGGGATTGGACTTTGAGCACATGATAAAGTGAGAGCACACAAGGGAGATATGAGGATAGGTAAGACACCTAAAAAACTACATAGCATTTGTTGCCCTCAACGCAGAGAAACTAAAGCAGATACTTAAAAGCAACTGAGGCCAATAGGAGAAGGGGACCAGGAACTACAGAAAAGGTTAGATCAAAAAGAATTAACCTAGAAGGTAACACACATGCACAGGAAAGCAATGCAAGTCAACTCCCTGTATAGCTATCCTTATCTCAACCAGCAAAAACCCTTGTTCCTTCCTATTATTTCTTATACTCTCTCTTCAACAAAATTAGAGATAAGGGTAAAATAGTTTCTACCGGGTATCGAGGGGTAAGGTGGGGTAAGGGAGGGAGCGGGGAGGAGGGGGAGGGAAGGGGGGAGAAATGACCCAAACATTGTATGCACATATGAATAAAATAAAAATTTTAAAAAAATACCCAGCATGAAAAAGGGATGGTGGAGAAACTCAAGTTAGAGCGCCCACCTAGTAAGTGGGAGGCCCTGAGTTCCAATCCCAGTTCCACCAAAACAAACAAAGAAACAAACAAATGTTCATCAATAAGGAACTGGCAAATAAATTATAGATTATTCACAATTTATTTTTTCAATAACTAATTTAATACTACAATAAGCATAGAAATGAATAAAGCTGAGCGATGAGCACCAACATGAGTCATTAGAAATATAATGTGGAGTGGGGGGAAAATCAAATTGCAAAGGATAAATTAAGATCTATTTTATAAATCTCAACAAAACAAGAAAAACAAACTATACATTGTTTACTGACAAATACCTCAATGGTAAAGCAATAACAGTATAAGGACAGGAATGATGAAAACCAAATTGAAGGTCATGGTTACTTCTGGGAAGAAGAGAGGGATCCCAGTCAGGGAAAGGCATGCAGACTAACTGCTTCAGTGCTTGCAGAGTGGGAGTGAATGGCTCATGGGGCGTACAGGCTCTTTTGTGGTGCAGTGTGCTTCCTCTTATTACATTAGGTAGATAGAAGACAGACAGACAGACATAGATAGATGATAGATTCCATTTTTAATCAAATGTAATCAAGTGAAATTAAGATAAACTGAACTATATATTATGAAAAGAAATAAACTGAACAAATTGAGTATTAATAACAATTCTGAGAAAAGGAATGGAAGGGATGGCAGGGTCAAGAGAAGCAGCAGGAGATTTGGGGAAGGCTATTACATTAGGAAGGTGAGAGAAAGTGGTGGCTGAAACCAGAATAGTGACAGTGGAGATGGAAAAAGGTAGGCACACTTGGGATAATGTTACACACTAAATTTCTTAGGCAGCTGACTCTGAAAAAGATTAGGGTGCTGTTAAAGTTTGGATCTTAACTCTCCCTCAAAGGTCATGTTCTAAGGTTTGTGGCGCTACTGGAAAGAGGTAGAACCTTTAAGAGGCAGAACCTAGTGAAAGAAAGTTACATCACTGGGGGTGTCTGCTCTTGAAGGGGATATGGGCGTCCCAGCCCCTTCTTCTCCCCCTCTCTCTCTTCCCAGCCACCATGAGGCAAGCAGATTTCCCACCACATGCTTCTTGCCATCACCATCTGTGGTGTCACAGGCCCAAAATCACAGGGAGGACCAAACAACCATAGACAGAAACCTCTGAAACCATGAACACAAATAGATCACCCTCCTTAAGGGTGGTTTTACCGAGGTATTTCATCTCAGAAGCTGACTCTACAGGTGCAGGATGTTTATATACAGATCTGTCAGATCCACACATGTGAAAGGGAAAGGCTGGAAGGAAATGGGCAGGAAAAGCAGGACTGTGAGGCATCTCAGTGAAGGGCCTTGGCTGTCCCCACAACTAGCTCCGAAGCTGGGGCTGCCTTTTAGAGTTGTCCTGTGTCATTGAGGGGGTCAGGCCTCTATAGTCCAGCATCAACCAGTTGTTGTATGTGGTCCTACCAGTCTCCAAGAAAGGGGTGTGATCTTGGGCAAGGTGGCTTCTTTAGCTGAAGGCAATTCCCAGTGAGGGCAGAAGGCTGTGAGGTGCAGGCCCATAGCCTTTCTAGTCCTGAAGAGAGCCCTGGTGTCACATCATAGCATCTGCTCAGATACATGTGTTTTTGAAATATGAACTTGATGACAGATTAAATGGGAAAGGTAGCTACTAGTTTTTGGCTCTGGGGAAGGATAGTGGTGCCATTAACTAAGAAAGGAAGAAAAGAAGGAGCAGGTTCAGGGGATGAAAATCCAAAACTTTGTTGCAACATTTAAGTTCAGGATGCCTATTACAAATTCAATTCATAGCTGGGCATGGTGGTACATTCCTGTAATCCCAGCACCCAGGAGGCTGAGGCAGGAGGATTGCAAGTTCAAGGTCAGTCTGGGCTACATAGTGAGACCCTCTCTGAAAAAAAAAAAAGAGAGGAAGAAAATAAAAGAAAGAAAGAAAGAAATTCAATTTATTATTAGATGTCAGGTAGGCAGTTAGCTACCTGACATGTAACAGCATGGAGTTCTGGACTGAGATGTGGCTCAGTATGGAAGAGCATCACATGCATGAGGCTCTAGACATCCCCAGCAGCTCAGGGAGAAAAAAAAAGTGTGGAGTTCTAGGGAAAAACCCAGACTAGAAACCCAGATTTAGTAGTCACAGCAAATAGGCAGCTTTTAAAGTCTCGAGACTGCATATAATCATTTAGGAAGACTATACAAACAGAAGAGGTCCCAAACCAAGACCAGGAAATTCTGACTTTAGAAGTGGAGCAGAAGACAGGAGTTGGCAAAGGAGATCAATGGAGACCCCCAAAATGGGGTGTCATAGAACCCTGGACAGGGAAAAGCATTTCAAGAAGTAGAGCAATTAAGTGTCAAATGCTGGCGACAGGTAACGACAAAGGTAGACAAGAGACCACTGGCTTAACAATGTGGAGGTTATGGTGACAAAAGCAATCTTCATGAAGCTGTAGAAATATCAGCAGTGTACTGGGAAAAGAGTTGACATTGAGGAAGGGGAGATGGTAAAACATAATTTTTATAAGAAGTCAAATGTTGTCATTTGAAAGATCAGGTCTACTAGATTTTCTAGTTTCTCAACATAAGTGTTTATGATGTGAATTGTCAGGCAAGATGATACAGTGTTAACCACAGAGTAGACCAACATGTGAAGGTGAAAAACAAAGCAAAAAAAAAAAAAAACACCCAAAACATTTAGGGATCAGGTTTAGCCAATGTGTCATGAGTTCCCGACTTCCACTGAGAAGGCACACTCTCAAAAAGTAAACTAAGTATCAGACAGAACTGACTAATGGCAGGTGTGTGAGGATTTAGGGGGCTGCAGAAATCCTTGGGGAGACCAAAGTGGCTAGAGTATGGGTCTCTAGATGACCAGAGGAAGAACAGTCTCAGATGGACTGTCCCAATAGAGTGGGAGATGGGAAGCAGAAACTGCTGGCAAATCCTTGCGACTGTACAACCTAGCCCTCGATGTAGCATTTATCAGCAGCCAAACTTCTATTTTGATTTCCACTTACCTGACTTCTGGGTGGCCCTCTTGCTGATGTTGTTTAAGTAAGGGGCCAAATAGTTAAAGGCTCTTAATTTCAGATATTTTTCATCTGGACTTTATCCTCCAGGCAATGGGCAACCTTGAAGGTTTTTAAACAAGGGGAAGGTATAATCCAAGTGAAGTCTAAAAAGGATCATTTCTTGGCTGCAGTGAGCAGGCAAGCCAGGCTGATTAGAAGCAGAAAGTCCCCTAGACTCTCCAAGTGGTAGAAACAGAGGCTGCAAGTGGAGACTGGTGCAGTGTGAGAGATTAGAGAGAACAAAGATAATGTTTGCATGTTCAGTCTATCTTATTAGAAGATAGTGGGTGAGAAGGGGCAGCCAGCTGCTAGAGTGGGGGGACATTGGGGTAGATGTGCTATTGTAATAAAAACATTAAGAGCCAGTATTTGAGTAGCACCATGCAGCTTATACGTGCTTTTATGTCTATTATCTCTCTTGCTTTCCCAGCAGCCCTGGGTGGTGCTATGATACCCATTTATGAATGAGGAATCTGGGGCTCAGAAAGGCTTGATGATACCTGTAAGGTCACAAGGGAGGGTCTTGATGCCACACAGTCTCACTCCTGCTTTGACAATGGCTTTCAGGTACATTTTGACTCTTGATGATCAGTATGATCATGTCAGAAATTATGAAGGTGATTTCCTAGAGTTTAACCTACTCTACAGATTTCCAATGCAGTTGGATTTTTTAAAGAATTGATTCATACTGCCATCTAGTGACATATTTCAAGAAAAAATTCAACATACTACATTTATGTGTAAGGCCAACTGGCTTACTCATGAAAGCAATGTACTGCATTTTAAATAACAGGCTTAGATTTGCAAATACAGGAGAAGACCAGTTCCTTCATATACTTTAAAAACTAAGAACAAATACTCTTTTTTTTTTTTTTAGGTGAAACTAGGGTTTGAATTCAGGGCTTTACACTTGCAAAACATATGCTCCCAAATCAGGCATCCTACCGCTGGAGCCACACCTCCAGTCCATTTCCCTCTAGTTATTTTGGAGATGGGGGTCTCACAAACTGCTAGGACTGGCCTCAAACTGTGATCCTCCTAATCTCAGCCTTCCAAGTAGTTAGGATTACAGCTACTTAATCACTGGCCTTAAGAAAGGGGGATTCCAATAGAAATCCTCACAAACACAGAGACTAGTCAGCTAGTTTTGGTCAGATGCATGAATAAATCTAATCTTGGCTGATGGATTTAATGTGCACTGGGCTTGGAACAGCAGAATTGTGTAAAGGTTAAACATATAGGTGCTAGGGCTGAGGGCAAGGCTCAAATGGTAGAGCATCTGCCTGGCAGAAGCCAAGCCCAGTTCAAGCCACAGTTACCTCCCCCCACAAAAAATAATAAAACAAACAGGTGTTAGATGACACTCTGTGAGTTCGAATCCGAGCTCAGAACTTGTAATCTATGTGCCTTGAGCCTGTTAAGTAACATTCTCATGCCTCAGTTTCTTAATCTATAATATCAGGATAATAATCAAACCTATTATCACCCAGCACAAAGTGAAGGTTAAAATAGAAATACAAAGTGCCATTATGTTGGTGAGTCACAGTAAGCCTACTTTGCATAACACTTGGGATTCTGGGACAGGAGGGAAGCTCTGTGTCCCATTCCATTGGTAAATAGATCCTTCAGACACGAGGATCAAGGTCTAGTCTTGGACACTAGGGTTACCACATAATCCTGCAATTCCACTTCTAGGTGGAACCCAAAAGAATTAAAAACAGGATTCAAATAGATATTTGTACACCAATATTCACAGCAGTACTATTGATGATAACTGAGTGGAGGAAACAACCCCAATGTCCACGGACAGAAATACGGATAAACAAAAGGAAATATATACATACAAGAGGGTATTATTCAGTCTTCAAAGGAGTGAAATTCTGATACATATCACAACATGGATGAGCCCTGGAAACATTACACTAAGTGAAATACGTCCCACACAAAAGGATGAATATTATATTGTCCCATTTACATGAGGGACCTGGAACACTCAAATAGTTCATAGAGACAGAAAGTGAAATAGTGATTACCAGGGGCTAGAGGAAAGGGGAATTAGGAAGTTAGGGTTTGATGGATGCAGAGTTTTAGTGTGGGACAATGGAAGAGTTCTGGATATGGATGGTGGTGATGGTTAATCAACAATGGAAATGTACTTAATACCACTGAATTATACAATTAAAAATGGTTACAGTGGTAAATTTCATGTTATGTATATTTTATCACAATTTTAAAAGCTCCCATAGTCAGGGCTGAGCTCTGGCTACACATTCCTCTTCCCTACTCCCTTTACCCTCATTACATGTACGTGCTAGCCGGACAGGCCAGAGACACGTCCAGTGGACAGAGATAATAGCCACGATGCAACAGGAAGGGATTCAGAGGCCACAGCCTTCCAGCTAGCTACAAGCACACATCTGCCGGCACATGTTTTGTATTATTTCTGACACTTAAAAAGAGGAGGAAGAGGCAACACCCTAAAATCCTAGAAAACTGTCAGGGCTTGTGTAACAATTGTGCTTTGACTTCAATCTGAGCCCTTATTTTTCCCCTTTGTATATCTTGGCCTGATAAGTCAAGATTATGCTTTTAAAAGAAGGAAACTATCAGAAAAATGCATATGATTCTAATTTACATTTGTGTGCAGAGGAAGAGTGAACGTGGACATCCAGTGCCTACTGATTAATGCTAAGAAACAGCTTAAGTGAACCAGTGAACCAAAAATAAGCCAGATCCAGAAACAGCTGTGTCTCTAACCTCCAGCAATGGGCTGGAAATTCATGAGACAGCTCAGTGACTGGAGAACTAAAAGCGTGTTCCTGCATACTTTTTACTTACAGTAAGCAATCTCACATGTGAAAAGGGCTAGGGAAAAACAAACTCAAAAAGTCCTTTCCCAAAACTGCACCAGGAACCAATTAGCTTGGGGAAAAGCATATTAGCCCAGCTTTAAAAAAAAAAAAAACTTTTAATAAGGCATCCATTTTTAAAAATGTCTAATCCAGTTGACTACCTATTTTTCAGATACTGTACTGGGAAAAATAGTGTGTGTGTTGCATATGTATTGCTACATAGTGAGTTACCCTGAAATTCTATACTTAAAATGACAATTATCATTATCTATCATATTTTCTGTGGCCCAGGAATTCAGAAGGCACACCGAGGATGCTCTATCTCAGCACCAAGATGTCCTGGAACCTCAGCTGGAAACTCAAAGCTGGAGGCTGGCATTACCAAAATGCCGTTCATGCACTTGTCTAACAGATGACGCTGGCTCTTAACTGAGGACCATCTGGAACACACCCACGTGGACTTGCTCTGTGACCTAGGCTTCTTCATATGAAGGCTATGACCAAAGGACAAGCATCCCAACACGGAGAACCTTTATGCTGTCATGGAAATCATGTGGCATCATTTTAGCACTACTGCATTGCTTGGTACAATTCAAAGATGCGCCTGAGGGGGGCTGGAGATGTTGCTCAAGTGGTAGGGCATCTGCCTAGCCAGCACAAAAGCACAAAGCAGTAGACCTGGAGTTCAAAACCCCAGCACTCCCTCCAAAACAAAAGCTAACAAACAACAACAAAAAACCCTATGAGTTAGGTATCATTAGGCTTATTTTACAATACAGGAAACTAAGGCTCAGAGAGATAAGGTTTCCAAAGTCACACATTTAACAAGTAGTGGTGTAGAGACTATAACACAAGAATCCAAGTCCCTAACCCCAAAACTGCTCTTCCTGCTAGAGGTTATAGTGCCTTATCTACAAGTATATGCTTGAAGTTGAGGTTGATTTATGAATATGCACAAGTTTTGTTTGTTTATTTTGCAGTGCTGGGAATCGAATCCAGGGCCTCATGCATGCTCAGCAAGTGCTCTACACTAAGCTATACCTCCAGCCTCCACAAGTTCTTGAAAAAAAATAATTCCTTATTACAGGAGCATTGGCTTCTTCTCCGATCTGTCTTTTTTTTTTTTTTTTTTTCATTTTTCTTTTATTATTCATATGTGCATACAAGGCTTGGTTCATTTCTCCCCCCTGCCCCCACCCCCTCCCTTACCACCCACTCCACCCCCTCCCGCTCCCCCCCCTTCAATACCCAGCAGAAACTATTTTGCTCTTATCTCTAATTTTGTTGTAGAGAGAGTATAAGCAATAATAGGAAGGAACAAGGGGTTTTGCTGGTTGAGATAAGGATAGCTATACAGGTCATTGACTCACATTGATTTCCTGTGCGTGGGTGTTACCTTCTAGGTTAATTCTTTTTGATCTAACCTTTTCTCTAGTTCCTGGTCCCCTTTTCCTATTGGCCTCAGTTGCTTTAAGGTATCTGCTTTACAGTCTGCAAAAAACTGAAACTAGATCCATGTATATCACCCTATACCAAGATTAACTCAAAATGGATCAAGGATCTTAATATCAGACCCCAAACTCTTAAGTTGATACAAGAAAGAGTAGGAAATACTCTGGAGTTAGTAGGTATAGGTAAAAACTTTCTCAATGAAACCCCAGCAGCACAGCAACTAAGAGATAGCATAGATAAATGGGACCTCATAAAACTAAAAAGCTTCTGTTCATCAAAAGAAATGGTCTCTAAACTGAAGAGAACACCCACAGAGTGGGAGAAAATATTTGCCAATTATACATCAGACAAAGGACTGATAACCAGAATATACAGGGAACTTAAAAAACTAAATTCTCCCAAAACTAATGAACCAATAAAGAAATGGGCATGTGAACTAAACAGAACTTTCTCAAAAGAAGAAATTCAAATGGCCAGAAAACACATGAAAAAATGCTCACCATCTCTAGCAATAAAGGAAATGCAAATTAAAACCACACTAAGATTCCACCTCACCCCTGTTAGAATAGCCATCATCAGCAACACCACCAACAACAGGTGTTGGCGAGGATGCGGGGAAAAAGGAACCCTTTTACACTGTTGGTGGGAATGTAGACTAGTACAACCACTCTGGAAAAAAATTTGGAGGCTACTTAAAAAGCTGGACATCGATCTACCATTTGATCCAGCAATACCACTCTTGGGGATATACCCAAAAGACTGTTACTCCAGAGGCACCTGCACATCCATGTTTATTGCGGCACTATTCACAATAGCCAAGTTATGGAAACAGCCAAGATGTCCCAGCACTGACAAATGGATTAAGAAAATGTGGTATCTATACACAATGGAATTTTATGCAGCCATGAAGAAGAACGAAATGTTATCATTCGCTGGTAAATGGATGGAATTGGAGAACATCATTCTGAGTGAGGTTAGCCTGGCTCAAAAGACCAAAAATCGTATGTTCTCCCTCATATGTGGACATTAGATCAAGGGCAAACACAACAAGGGGATTGGACTATGAGCACATGATAAAAGCGAGAGCACACAAGGGAGGGGTGAGGATAGGTAAGACACCTAAAAAACTAGCTAGCATTTGTTGCCCTTAATGCAGAGAAACTAAAGCAGATACCTTAAAGCAACTGAGGCCAATAGGAAAAGGGGACCAGGAACTAGAGAAAAGGTTAGATCAAAAAGAATTAACCTAGAAGGTAACACCCACACACAGGAAATCAATGTGAGTCAATGCCCTGTATAGCTATCCTTATCTCAACCAGCAAAACCCCTTGTTCCTTCCTATTATTGCTTATACTCTCTCTACAACAAAATTAGAGATAAGGGCAAAATAGTTTCTGCTGGGTATTGAGGGGGGGAGCGGGAGGGGGCGGAGTGGGTGGTAAGGGAGGGGGTGGGGGCAGGGTGGAGAAATGAACCAAGCCTTGTATGCACACATGAATAATAAAAGAAAAATGAAAAAAAAAAAAAAAAAAGGTATCTGCTTTAGTTTCTCTGCGTTAAGGGCAACAAATGCTAGCTAATTTTTTAGGTGTCTTACCTATCCTCACCCCTCCCTTGTGTGCTCTCGCTTTTATCATGTGCTCATAGTCCAATCCCCTTGTTGTATTTGCCCTTGATCTAATGTCCACATATGAGGGAGAACATACGATTTTTGGTCTTTTGAGCCAGGCTAACCTCACTCAGAATGATGTTCTCCAATTCCATCCATTTACCAGCGAATGATAACATTTCGTTCTTCTTCATGGCTGCATAAAATTCCATTGTGTATAGATACCACATTTTCTTAATCCATTCGTCAGTGCTGGGGCATCTTGGCTGTTTCCATAACTTGGCTATTGTGAATAGTGCCGCAATAAACATGGATGTGCAGGTGCCTCTGGAGTAACAGTCTTTTGGGTATATCCCCAAGAGTGGTATTGCTGGATCAAATGGTAGATCGATGTCCAGCTTTTTAAGTAGCCTCCAAATTTTTTTCCAGAGTGGTTGTACTAGTCTACATTCCCACCAACAGTGTAAGAGGGTTCCTTTTTCCCCGCATCCTCGCCAACACCTGTTGTTGGTGGTGTTGCTGATGATGGCTATTCTAACAGGGGTGAGGTGGAATCTTAGTGTGGTTTTAATTTGCATTTCCTTTATTGCTAGAGATGGTGAGCATTTTTTCATGTGTTTTCTGGCCATTTGAATTTCTTCTTTTGAGAAAGTTCTGTTTAGTTCACATGCCCATTTCTTTATTGGTTCATTGGTTTTGGGAGAATTTAGTTTTTTAAGTTCCCTATATATTCTGGTTATCAGTCCTTTGTCTGATGTATAATTGGCAAATATTTTCTCCCACTCTGTGGGTGTTCTCTTCAGTTTAGAGACCATTTCTTTTGATGAACAGAAGCTTTTTAGTTTTATGAGGTCCCATTTATCTATGCTATCTTTTAGTTGCTGTGCTGCTGGGGTTTCATTGAGAAAGTTCTTACCTATACCTACTAACTCCAGAGTATTTCCTACTCTTTCTTGTATCAACTTAAGAGTTTGGGGTCTGATATTAAGATCCTTGATCCATTTTGAGTTAATCTTGGTATAGGGTGATATACATGGATCTAGTTTCAGTTTTTTGCAGACTGCTAACCAGTTTTCCCAGCAGTTTTTGTTGAAGAGGCTGCTATTTCTCCATCGTATATTTTTAGCTCCTTTGTCAAAGATAAGTTGCTCATAGTTGTGTGGCTTCATATCTGGATCCTCTATTCTGTTCCACTGGTCTTCATGTCTGTTTTTGTGCCAGTACCATGCTGTTTTTATTGTTATTGCTTTGTAATATAGTTTGAAGTCTGGTATTGTGATACCTCCTGCATTGTTCTTTTGACTGAGTATTGCCTTGGCTATTCGTGGCCTCTTGTGTTTCCATATAAATTTCACAGTAGATTTTTCAATCTCTTTAATGAATGTCATTGGAATTTTGATGGGAATTGCATTAAACATATAGATTACTTTGGGGAGTATCGACATTTTTACTATGTTGATTCTACCAATCCATGAGCATGGGAGATCTCTCCACTTTCTATAGTCTTCCTCAATCTCTTTCTTCAGAAGTGTATAGTTTTCCTTGTAGAGGTCTTTCACATCTTTTGTTAGGTTTACACCTAGGTATTTGATTTTTTTTGAGGCTATTGTAAATGGAATTGTTTTCATACATTCTTTTTCCGTTTGCTCATTGTTAGTGTATAGAAATGCTAATGATTTTTCTATGTTGATTTTATATCCTGCTACTTTGCTATAGCTATTGATGATGTCTAGAAGCTTCTGAGTAGAGTTTTTTGGGTCTTTAAGGTATAGGATCATGTCGTCTGCAAATAGGGATATTTTGACAGTTTCTTTACCTATTTGTATTCCTTTTATTCCTTCTTCTTGCCTAATTGCTCTGGCTAGGAATTCCAGTACTATGTTGAATAGGAGTGGAGATAGTGGGCATCCTTGTCTGGTTCCTGATTTTAGAGGGAATGGTTTTAATTTTTCTCCGTTAAGTATAATGCTGGCTGTAGGTTTGTCATATATAGCTTTTATAATGTTGAGGAACTTTCCTTCTATTCCTAGTTTTCTTAGAGCTTTTATCATGAAATGATGTTGGATCTTATCAAAGGCTTTTTCTGCATCTATTGAGATGATCAAGTGGTTTTTGTCTTTGCTTCTGTTAATGTGGCTTATTACGTTTATTGATTTTCGTATGTTGAACCACCCCTGCATCCCTGGGATGAAGCCTACCTGGTCGTGGTGAATAATCTTTTTGATGTGTTGCTGAATTCGATTTGCCATTATTTTGTTGAGGATTTTTGCATCAATGTTCATTAAGGAGATTGGCCTATAGTTCTCCTTTTTGGAGATGTCTTTGCCTGGTTTGGGGATAAGTGTAATACTGGCTTCATAAAATGTGTTTGGCAGTTTTCCTTCCCTTTCTATTTCATGGAACAGTTTAAGGAGGGTTGGTATCAGTTCTTCTTTAAAGGTCTGATAGAATTCAGCAGAGAATCCATCAGGTCCTGGGCTTTTCTTTTTGGGGAGACTCTTGATTGCTGCTTCAATTTCATTTTGTGTTATAGGTCTATTCAGGTGATTAATTTCCTCTTGGTTCAGTTTTGGATGATCATATGTATCTAGAAATCTGTCCATTTCTTTAAGATTTTCAAATTTATTTGAATATAGGTTCTCAAAGTAGTCTCTGATGATTTCCTCGACTTCCATGGTGTTTGTTGTTATCTCCCCTTTTGCATTCCTGATTCTACTAATTTGCGTTTTTTCTCTCCTCATTTTAGTCAGGTTTGCCAGGGGTCTATCGATCTTGTTTATTTTTTCAAAGAACCAACTTTTTGTTTCATTAATTCTTTGTATGGTTTTTTTGGTTTCTATTTCGTTGATTTCAGCTCTTATTTTTATTATTTCTCTCCTTCTATTTGTTTTGGGATTTGCTTGTTCTTGTTTTTCTAGGAGTTTGAGATGTATCATTAGGTCATTGATTTGGGATCTTTCAATCTTTTTAATATATGCACTCATGGTTATAAACTTTCCTCTCAAGACTGCCTTAGCTGTGTCCCATAGGTTCCAGTAGGTTGTGTTTTCATTTTCATTGACTTCTAGGAACTTTTTAATTTCCTCTTTTATTGCATTGATGATCCATTCTTCATTAAGTAATGAGTTATTTAGTTTCCAGCTGTTTGCATGTTTTTTGTCTTTACTTTTGTTGTTGAGTTCTACTTTTACTGCATTGTGGTCAGATAGTATGCATGGTATTATTTCTATTTTCTTATATTTGCTGAGGCTTGCTTTGTGCCCTAGGATATGATCTATTTTGGAGAAGGTTCCATGGGCTGCTGAGAAGAATGTATATGTGTAGAAGTTGGATGAAATGTTCTGTAGACATCTACTAGGTCCACTTGATCTATTGCATATTTTAGGTCTTGGATTTCTTTATTGAGTTTTTGTTTGGATGACCTATCTATTGATGATAATGGAGTGTTAAAGTCTCCCACAACCACTGTGTTGGCGTTTATATATGCTTTTAGGTCTTTCAGGGTATGTTTGATGAAATTGGGTGCGTTGACATTGGGTGCGTACAGATTGATGATTATTATTTCCTTTTGGTCTATTTCCCCTTTTATTAGTATGGAATGTCCTTCTTTATCTCGTTTGATCAATGTAGGTTTGAAGTCTACTTTGTCAGAGATAAGTATTGCTACTCCTGCTTGTTTTCGGGGGCCATTGGCTTGGTAAATCTTCTTCCAGCCTTTCATCCTAAGCATATGCTTATTTCTGTCGGTGAGATGAGTCTCCTGTAAGCAACAAATTGTTGGATCTTCTTTTTTAATCCATTTTGTCAAACGGTGTCTTTTGATGGGTGAATTAAGTCCATTAACATTAAGTGTTAGTACTGATAGGTATGTGGTGATTCCTGCCATTTAGTTATCTTAGTTGTTTGAAGGTTTGATTGTGTGTACCTAACTTGATGTTACTCTCTTCTGTCTTGCTTTTTCTTATCCTGTGGTTTGGTGCTGCCTGCCTTTTCATGGTTAAGTTGGGTGTCACTTTCTGTGTGCAGGATCCCTTGCAGAATCTTTTGTAATGGTGGCTTTGTGGTCACATATTGTTTTAGTTTCTGCTTATCATGGAAGACTTTTATTGCTCCATCTATTTTGAATGATAGCTTTGCTGGGTAGAGTATCCTGGGGTTGAAGTTATTTTCATTCAGTGCCCGGAAGATCTCACCCCACGCTCTTCTTGCTTTTAATGTTTCTGTTGAGAAGTCTGCTGTGATTTTGATGGGTTTACCTTTGTATGTTACTTGTTTTTTCTCTCTTGCAGCCTTCAATATTCTTTCCTTAGTTTCTGAACTTGTTGTTTTAATGATGATATGTCGTGGAGTAGTTCTATTTTGATCTGGTCTGTTTGGTGTCCTGGAGGCCTCTTGCATTTGTATGGGAATATCTTTCTCTAGATTTGGGAAATTTTCCGTTATTATTTTGTTGAATATATTACGCATTCCCTTCGCTTGCACCTCTTCTCCTTCTTCGATGCCCATGATTCTCAAGTTTGGTCTTTTGATGGAGTCAGTGAGTTCTTGCATTTTCTTTTCACAGGTCTTGAGTTGTTTAATTAATAGTTCTTCAGTTTTTCCTTTAATTACCATTTCATCTTCAAGTTCTGAGATTCTGTCTTCTGTTTGTTCTATTCTGCTGGATTGGCCTTCCGTTTTGTTTTGCAGTTCTGTTTCGTTCTTTTTTCTGAGGTTTTCCATATCCTGGCTGTTTTCTTCTTTATTGTTGTCTATTTTTGTCCTGAGTTCATTTATCCATTTATTCATTGTGTTCTCTCTTTCACTTTGGTGTTTATACAGTGCTTCTATGGTTTCCTTTATTTCTTCTTTTGCTTTTTCAAATTCTCTATTTTTATTGTCTTGGAATTTCTTGAGTGTCTCCTGTACATTTTGGTTGACCCTATCCAGTATCATCTCTATAAAATTCTCATTGAGTACTTGTAGTATGTCTTCTTTTAAATTATTCTTGTAGGCTTCATTGGGTCCTTTGGCATAGTTTATCTTCATTTTGTTGGAGTCTGGCTCTGAGTTTCTGTTCTCTTCATTCCCCTCTGGTTCCTGTACTAATTTTTTGCTGTGGGGAAACTGGTTTCCTTGTTTTTTCTGTCTTCCTGTCATTGTCCTTGGTGTTGTTACTGTCCCTGTACTGTGTGTAATTAAGTATTTTCTAGCTTGTAATAATAACAATGGTAATATTGAGAATGGAAGAGTGAGCTGAGATGGAAAGCAAGAAGTTAAAGAAAAGGGGAAAACAAATATACAGACAAGAGGGAGAAAGCAGAACAAGGTATCAGACAAGAGAGTTTCAAAGGTATAAACAGGGAGTGTTAGTGTATTAATCGACAGTAAGCTGGTCCGCGTCTTCCCAAACCGTATGGGCGCCGGCCACTGGCGGCCCCGGGGGCCTCCTCGGTTCTCCGTTTAACGTGAAGTGGAGATTCTCTGTGCCGGCTGGAGGTGTGGAGGAGTCAAAGTTATGCCTTTTCTCGGTGATTATGCCTGCAAAGTGTGTCTCCAGCGTCTCTCCAAGATTTCACTATAGGAGGCTCGCTTTCTGCTTCCTACCTCTAGCCGCCATCTTGGAATTCCCTCTTCTCCGATCTTTCTTTACTCAGAACTGGAAGCTTCAGGAGCAGACGATGCATGCACAACCTAGAGGAGACATCACTGGGCTTCATAGGTCCCCAAGAATAAATCTGTCTCCACAAATGGCCAGTGCACTTGGCACAGGGAGTTGCCACCACTTGGACCTTGTCCGATTGATCTTAGAATCAGCCCAACAATTGGAAGTAGTCAACCTCCAAGATGGCCCACAATGGTCCACACCTCCTGGTCTCCACACCCTGATGTAATCTCTTCCCATACTCTACCAAGGCTGGTCTATGTGACCATCAGCAGAAGACATAAGTGATGGTATGTCACTTCCAATATTTGGTTTTTAAATAGTGTGATTTTGTCACTTTTCCTCTTTCCCTCTTCTTATATCACTCACAAGGGAAGCCGGCTGAAATGTGAGGACACTCAGGCAGCTTATGGAAAGGCCTACCCACACAGGAACTGAGACCACTAGACAATAGCCAGCACGGACCTGAGGCCTTCCAGCACCCTTAGGAGTGAGCTCAAAGTTAGATTATCCAGCCCCAGCGGAGCCTTGAGATGACTGCCACCTTATGAGTGACCCCACCCAGTTAAGCCACTTCCAGGTTCCTGCCTCTTAGAGTAAATGTCCATTGTTTAAACTGCTCTATTTAGGCATCCTTTGTTACATGGCAATAGGTAACTAGGAGGGCACTGATTGAAAAGTGATCACTAGCTGTGGATAGAAAGAGCTGTGGATTTGGAGACAAGCACAGTGCTTAAATCTGGGTCCCTAGCCGGGTGCTGGTGGCTCACGCCTGTAATCCTAGCCACCCAGAAGGCAGACATCAGGAAGATCACAGTTCAAAGCCAGCCTGGCAAATAGTTCCACAAGACCCTATCTCAAAAACTCTTCTCAAAAATAGGAGTGACTCAAAGTGAAGGTCCTGAGTTCAAGCCCCCATAAATAAATAAATAAATCCTGTCCCTGGGCAAATAGCATGGCCTCTCTTAGCCCTATCTTCCTCAGAAGTAAATGTGGGGCCAGGTGCTGGTGGCGCACGCCTGCAATCCTAGCTACTCAGAAGGCAGAGATCAGGAGAATCGCAGTTTGAAGCCAGCCTGAGGAATAGTCCGGCAGACCCTATCTCAAAAAAAAAGGGCTGAAGCTGTGGCTCAAGCAGTAGAGTCCCTGCCTAGCAAGTGTGAATCCCTGAGTTCAAAAAAAAAGAGATAGAAAAGTAAAAGTGGGGATGATAACAGTTATTCTCAAGGTCATGTGAGGATCAAAGGAAAGAAGAACAGAGAATGTTCCTCTACTTCCTTCTCAATATTTTCAAGCTGGGCTTAAGAATTCCCTTACAGCAAGTACAACTCCCTCTGGTGACTAAAAAAAATTGTACAGGCAGCAATAATAACGTAATTAGCATTTATTCATTCCTAAATACACATCAGGCAATGTGCCAACCACTTTAAATTTCAAGTACAATCCTCCTTCACTGTTATAGCTATACTTTTATTCTTTCTATAAATACATTAGAAAGATGGTAACTTTAACACTAACGTGTATGTTTAAATTTTGTTATTAGAGAAACGGTAGTCAAAAATCCTATCTGGCTGGGCTCCAGTGGCGCATGCCTGTAATCCTAGCTACTCAGGAGGCAGAGATCAGGAGGATCATGGTTTGAAGCTAGCCCAAGCAAATAGTTCTTGAGACCCTTTCTGGACAAATCCTTCACAAAAATAGGACTGGTGGAGTGGATCAAGGTGAAGGCCCCGAGTTAAAGCCCCAGTATCACCAAAAAAAAAAAAAAAAAAAAAAAAATCCTATCCATTTATAGAAGAAAGCAGTTAAGGGCTGACAGAGTGGCTCAAGTGGTAGACCACCTGCCTAGCAAGCATGAGACCCTGAATTAAAGCCCCAGTCCCATCCAAAAAAAGGTACAAAGAGAAAGCAGTTAAATTATTAAACAAAATAGTAAACACATTTCAGCTATCTCCTGGAGCAAGCTTTCTCTCGCTCCATTACTACTGAACCTAACTGGGCTAGCTGGGGGCGATGGGAGATGCAGAAAGGACAAACAATAGACAAACATGCATAAATTTGGGACCAGGTGTGCTGAGCACAACAGCCTTGTTGCTTCTTATCTCTATTAATCTCTTCTTTTACTTTGCTTCTTTTCTCTAGTATTCGCTTCTCTATTCTTTAAGGCCTCACTCCTTTACAACTCTTTAAAACCTTGCTTCTAAAGTCTTCTTTTCTGTTCTTTAAAGTCTCTTGCCTTTGTCCCATGTTTTCTTTAATCTCTCTTAGTCTTTGCCCTCAGACTTGCACTGTCTTATGTTCTCCAGCTTTCTTAAAGTCTCAGTGCTCAGACTTGCAAACAACAGCAGCTGCATCTAAAAACTGCATTAGCATAACTCTTAAAGTCTTGGTGCTCAGACTTGTACTGTCCCATGTTCTCTTTAGCTTTTCTTTAGCTTAGCTTTACTAAAGCCTATGTTTAAAGTTCTTGGTGCAGACTTGCACTGCTCCATGTTCTTTTTAATCTCTAGCACAACTCAGCAGTCCACCAGCAGCATCATTCTCCCAAGCAGCCCACCAGTCAACCCATTCCCCATCAAAAAAGCCCACGTCCTCCTTCAGCGAGTCTTTTATATCCGGGGGTAAACAAGGTGGAGGAGCGTGACATTGTAACAAGAGAAACCTTCTCTCTACTTCCCTGCATGTAAACAACTTAGGAAAAGCAGCTGAGCTACATTTTGTCTGCAGCTGGGGCCGTGCCAAACTCAGCCTGTCATTGAGCACAACTGTGCTTATGTCAAATTCTCATAGGCTTCTCATAATCCACTCCCCACAATCTCCCGTATATAATCGGTCAATAATCCATACACAACTATTTATTGGGTACCCATTATATGCAAGATATTGCCTTAGGTACCATGAGATATGAAAAATAGCCTAAAGAATTATTTCTGCCTTCAAGGAGTTGATGGGCTTCTTAAGATAAAATAGCAAGGAAACTTAAATGATACTATTAGTGAAGTTGCAAAGAAATAAATGACTAAATAACATAGCAAGCTGGACTGACTAGGAATACATGAATCTTAATCTCAGATTTTCTGGTTTAGACATGATCTTATACCTATTTGTGCCTCAATTTCCTTGCCTGTAGAGCTGGGCTAATAAGTTTTGAGTTAATAAGGTATGCCTCAAAGAGTTGTTGTAAGGACGGGGTGGGGGGCATTAATACACATGCGTGCACACACACACACACATATATATATTAAAAAGGGCACTCCCTTTCTAATATATATAAATACATGTGGATGTTTGTTTATGTGAGGAATGTAAGCTATTGAGAAGAAACAGGTAAATGGCTGGAATGTGGAATGTGCTGGAAGATACTGAGATAGTTCTTAGATCAATGTTAAGACCAAGCCAGCTAGACATGGTGGCACATGCCCATAGTCAGCTATTTGAGAGGCTTAAGCAGGAGGATCACTTGAGCTAGGGAGTTCTGAGACCAGCCGGGCAACATAACTACACCACAACTCATAAAACAAAAAATAAAAAGAGATTAAGAGTGTAGCACAGTGGCTTAACATGTGCAAGGCCCTGGGTTTGATCCCTCTCCAACAAAAAAAGCGAGCAATGGTATGGGAGGAGGAAATGGGCTGGGATGAGAGGACCCAACTATTCTGACATATGGGGAAATTGAAAGGACAGCCTTGATGTCTTCTGCTACAAAGACAGTGTCCCTAAAAATAAATTCCCCCAGTTACATAGGAAATGATAAAATGAACGGTAATAATAGCTCCCCTGTGTAGTGCTGAAGACTTTGGGTTTATTACTTCATTTCATCCTCATGACAGCTAGTGCTTTACTTCTCATCCCCATTCTACAGAGGAGGAAACCGAAGCTCAGAGAACCTAAAGATCCTGTACCTACAGTACTACAAAGATGGGCCTTGAACTCCAGAAGCCTCACTCCAGACCCGGCACTTTTTTTTTTTGGTGGGACGGGAGTTTGAACTCAGGGCTTCATACTTACAAAGCAGATACTCTACTGCTTAAGCCACACCTGCAGTCCATTTTGCTCTGGTTATTTTGAAGATGGAGTCTTGATAACTATTTGCCCAGGCTGGCTTCGAACTGTGATCCTCCTAATCTCAGCCTCCCCAGTAGCTAGGATTACACGTGTGATTCACAGGCGCCTGGCTCAGATCTGGCACTCTGAAATGCTGTAGTAAACTTCCACTGGTTAATCAGTGGCACATTCTTCACTCTACTCAACATTTTCACCCACCCAGCCAAGTCACAAGCCACTTGAACAGAAATCTCCTAGGAAAGGCAAACTCATTTAAAGTTAGTTAAAATTAATAAGTTAATAGAACATTATCTGAATTAGTCCCAGAGTAATGACTTTTTTTTTTTTTTTTTTTTTTTTGGTGATACTGGAGTCTGACCCTAGGGCCTCCTGCTTGCTAGGAAGGCACTCTACCACTTGAGCCACACCCCAACCACCCAACCATTAGTTATTTTTCAGATAGGGTCTCATTGCCTGGGACCAATCTCAGACCTTGATTCTCCTTGATGCCTCTTATGTATATGGTATTACAAGTATGAGATACCACAAGCTCATTGATTGAGATGGGGTCTCACTAACATTTTGTTCAGGCTAATCTTGAACCTTGATCCTCCCAATATCTTTTGTCTTGAGTAGTTCATATTAGAGCCATGAGCCACCTTGCCTGGTCAAAGTAATGATTCTTAACCTTTAAGGGGGTCAAGGTCCTCTGAAAGTTTGGTAACAATTAGGGTCTTTCTCCCTAGAAATAGGCACATAGAATTTCAAGGATTCCCTGGTGCTCAAGTGGAACACTAATGCTGTGTGTGTGTGTGTGTGTGTGTGTGTGTGTGTGTGTGTGTGTGTGTGTTAAAGGAATGGAACCCAGGGCCTTACACATGCTAGGCAGGTGCTCTACCACTGACCTGCATCCTCAGCCTCAAGTTCCCAGAACAAGATAAAGCTCCTCCAACTGCAAAGAGTCTGGAAATTACGTCCAGGTCCCAACCAATTAGCACAGATAGTCAAGGGGGCTAGGGCAGGAAACTGCTCTGCCTACAATCTGTGTGCTTTCTTCTTCTGCCTCTGTTTCCCAAGTGCTGGTATTACAGTCATGTGCCACCACATCTAGCTCCTGTGTGCATTTTATTGAATAAACTTTGAGTTCTCTCGAGCCAAGCTGCATGGTCTGGGAATAGGTCTTGTCCCAGGTGCATTAGGGGAAGTCAAAGCATACCTAGTTTTTCCCCTCACTCAGAGTTCTCAGGAGTGTTTTTCTCCTGTCTAATTTTCTGCTATGCAAAGAACAAACCCCACAAATCATATAGCATATGGTTAAAGAAAGAGTTTAAAAGACAGATATAGGTTCAAATCCCAACTTCACAATTTAGTAACTCTGAAAATGTGGACAAGAATATTTAGCATCTCTGAACCTCTGATTTCTGCCATAGAAACTGTGGACAGTTTCTATGTTGCTTATGTTGCAAATTTATTGTGAGGCTTAAATAAGACAATATACATAAGTTCCTGTCACATAAAGCAGACCTCATGGTATTTCTGGCTACCAGTTTCCACTGAGATTAACAGCCTCCTGTGTGTTTAAGTCCTTGAATCTCAAGAGGTATTGGGACCTCAAGGAAACGAGAAGAAATCTATACATCCTAATCTCTGTAGGCTTGAAGTCATAACTGTGTCTTGGGTTTCTCACCATGCCTGGCAATGGATGAAAATTGGCAGGGCCTTGTAAGAAGATCAGCACCTACTCTGGGAGAACCAGGATCACTTTAAGAAATAACAGGTGGAGCAGACTTTCTGTTCAGGATATATTCATTGTATGCAGGGATTCATTGCAACAATTCTGAATAGCCTTACATTGTACATTGGTACATTGCTTAGATGGCCCCTGCCATCTATCCCCCCAATTCCTTCCTGCCCCATTTAAAGCAATTGCAAGAGGTTTCATTGTTCTATTTTGTATTTGTATATGAAACCCATTAACCCTATTTCTTCACTTTCATCTCCTTCATTCACCCACAAATACCCCCACACTGCACCAATTTTATAGTCCTATTTTTCATTATTAATTCCTAAGTCAATGTTCAAAGAGGGGTCTTGAAATATCCCTGCTGTGAGTATACTTTACTTTGGTCAGTTCAATCCCCTCTTATTACTCTCAACAAGGGGGTCTTAAATATGACTACCTCAACGATGGGGTGGAGGCTGGGTTAGGAGGGGGCTTCCTGGAAGGAGGTAAGGAAGGATTAGAAGAATTCAGCTAGGTTTGTTTATATTTTGTATGTTTAAAACAAAAAAATTAACAATAAAAGACACACTGTAGATTTAACAAAATAAAGCCCAGGATTAAGGGGAGAGAACAAGATATGATAACCCAAGGAAATATGAGTTACTGAGTAAATTACACTGTTTTGTTTATTGGGGGAGTGCTGGGAATCGAACCCAGGGCATCAAGCACGCTAACTATGTGCTTTTCCCCTCAGTCTGTGCTTCTTAAATAAAAAGACAGTAAATTTTGTAATTCTCATCAGAAAAAAAAAAAAAAACAAAGTGCCAAATTGGAAGGGAAGACAATTCTTCCAGGCACTAAATTCGGTGGGGGTGGTAATTTCCTCATATGTAAGGAACTAGAGCAGGCCAAGTGCTGTCTTCCACAACTCTTCTAGCACATAAGTGACTTTCATGTGCTGTGTATTGTAATGACCTGAAGTAAAATATCGCCTACAGAGAGACAGACAACCCCAGAACATGGGATTTAAAGAAAAAGTCAATATCATGAAAATAAAATGGAAAAAGCTGTTCAAAAAGATACTAGAACCAGTTTGTTGTACATGCCTGTAATCCTAGCACTTGGGAGGCAGAAGCAGAAGGATTTGAGTTTGAGGCCAGGACTACATTGTGAGATCCTATTTCAAAAAAGATTAAAAGATAGTAAAAATACTGAGGAGACACAGCCCCTGGTAATGCATGCATCTTGATGAAATCTTGGTCTAAAGAAAATTATATTTTCATCATAGTGTAAGAAATTTCAACATGGATTGATTATTAGATAAAATAGGGAATATGATTAGGTGTGATAATGGTGTTATAACTGTGTAAAAGAATGTCCTTTTCTTGGCTCACGCCTATAATCCTAGCTACTCAGTAAGCAGAGATCAGGAGGATCACAGTTCAAAGCCAGCCCAGGCAAATAGTTCTCGAGACCCTATCTCAAAAAAACCCTTCACAAAATAGGACTGGCAGAGTAGCTCAAGTGGTACAGTGCCTGCCTAGCAAGTGTGAGGCCCTAAGTAAGCCCCAGTACTACCAAGAAAAAAAAAGTCCTTTTATTAATTAATGTATTTTTGGAGCTGATTCCTGAAGTATTTAGAAAACAACTTTGAAATGCTTCAAAATCATATATATATATATATATGCTTATATATCCTTATACACACACACACATGAATGATACTTGACAAACCTTAACTAGTATTGAATTGAGTGAGAATGGCTACATGGATGAGTTTATACTCTATGTGTTGGAATATTTTCACAATAAAAAGAAGACACTAAGAAAAATCTCAAAGCAATATGTATTCTATATGCACTAGAAAGAAAAGCCTGAATACACCCTGACTACAGCAGACTGAGAGGAACCACCGTGTCATGGGATGAGTTGTGTCTCCCCCAAATTCATATGCGATAGTCCCAACTCCTAATATCTCAGAATGCAACCATATTTTAAGATAAGGTAGGTTTCTTTTTTTTAAAGATAGGATCTCCCTATGTTGCCCAGACCAATTTTGAACTCCAGGCTCAATCAATTCTCCTGCTTCAACCTGTCAAATAGCTAGAACTAGAGGCATGTGCCACCACACCTGGCTTGGAGATGGGATTATTAAAGAGGTAACTAAATTAAAATGAGGTCATCTGTGTAGACCCAAATCCCATGTGACTATTGTCCTCATAAGAAGAGGAAATTTGGCCATAGACATGCATACAGAGAGAAATAATGTGAAGACTCAGAGACAAACAGCCATCTATGCCGTGCTTTTTGTTGTTTGGTTTTTGTGATATTGGGGTTTGAACTCCACCTTTTTTGTGAAGGGTATTTTCGAGATAGGGTCTCACAAACTATTGCCCATACTGGCTTTGAACTTTGATCCTCCTGATCTCTGCCTCCTGAGTAGCTAGGATTACAGGTGTGAGCCACCAGCGCCCGTCTATACTGTGCTTTTTATTTTCATTTATTTATTTTGTAGGACTAGGGTTTGAACTCAGGGCCTCACACTTGCTGTGCAGGTGCTCTACCACTTGAGCTACTCCACCAGCAAAGACAGCCATCTATAAGCCAAAGAAAGCCAGACCTCTCTCATAGATTTCAGAAGGAACCAACCCTGCTGACATCTACAGCCTCTGTTCTCCATGACCATGAGAAAATAAGTTTCTGTTGTTTAAACCATCCAGTCCATGGTACTTTGTTAAGGCAGCCCTAGTGTTTTAGTTCAGACTGCATAATTTAGAAACAACAGAATTTTATTGCTTATAATTCTGGAGGCTAGCAAGTCTCCAGACACCATATGCATCAGACAGTCACATTTCCCTGGGCACTGGGGCAGGAGTTAAGCATTATTACAACACTGTTAAATACTATTAACATACTGCTACTGATAGGCCTTTGTTATAACACCGTTTTGAAAGATTTTTTTTTTCCTTTAAATGTGCTGAGATATTGGGTGCTGAGGAGACATAACTCCTTACCTGGCAGATGGTAGACACCTCCCTAGCCCCACTGCCAGCTGAACTGCTCTCATGTCATATCCAAAGCAAGGCTCTGGCTTCAGAAGGCACTGTCCCAGCAAGTTTGCACTGAAGTTTTTCTACCACACACCTGGGTGAACTCTAGATGATCCTGCAGCCATTTCCACCCAGGCCAGAGTGACAGGGGGAATACTTCCTGGTGGCCCAGCAGAAGATCTGTGACTGCTACAAACATACTCCTTCATTTGCATGAGGGACTACCATGACTGATGACAGAGGCTGTGCCGTGATTGGTGTTCACACCCTGTCACAACTCCTTCTGGCTGTGTAAGCAAGTGCTCAGCTCACTTTGTGAGCAGCCAGGAGACACTGTCCTGTGCTGTCCCCTGGTGTTATGGTAACAGGTCCAATAAAGAATTCCCTCAAGTGGTCTGCCTTGTCTACTTCTGATTCTCATCATTAGTGGAGTGACAGAGCTAGTAACATGAAGAGAAAAGCAGTGGCAACAGTAGTGAAGTAGCAAGTGGTTCCTGGGGTAGCAAGATCCACAGGCAGGAGCAAAATCGAAGCCAACAGTAACTGATCATGGCCTCCCCTGGTAGAAGTAACATTGGTGGCCAACTGAGTCCTGTCCCCGTGGTGGGATTATCAGTAACCTTGGACTGATCACAACCAATCAGGCCCACTGCAGCAGAAGACAGCTGCAGGGTGACCAGAACCATTGCGACAACAGTTGTGGCAATGCGGCACCCATGGCAGTTCTGAGATACCTCATAATTGAGGCCTCCTCAGCAATGGAGGCAGCAGCGGCAAGATGGCTAAAGCTCTCCCAAACATGAAACTGACACTGGCTGATCAGGACTGGCAGCAGAGACACCTTCCATCACTGGCTGGAGACTCAAAATAGCTGTAACTCTTTGGGCTTCAAGCTGACTGCATGCCCCTCACCACACACACGCACCCAAGGCAAGCCAAGGCATGCATGCCACTGCCATGTCACCACTGCTGAGGGTTGCAAACACCTGCTGAGGACCCAGAATAACTGAAGGAGCTTCTCTTCACCTATTCATGATTTCTTTGTGGATAGAGCAGAGGCCCTTCACCAGCTAGTTTGTGACAAATAAATGGCACCTTCTTGCTGTGTCCTCACATGGCAGAAGGGTGAGTGGGTGCTCTCTTTGCCTTCTTTTATAATGGCACTGAGTCCATGCACGAGGCTGCCTTCATGACTTGAAAAGCATGAGTGACTGTGGAGCACTGCACAAACATCTGGAATCCTGGTCCCCCACATCTGGGCCCTTTTCCTTTCCTTAGTGCTTGCTGGTTTTTCTGTCTTAAAAATTAACAAGGAGCCAGGTGTTGGTGGTTCGCACCTGTAATCCTAGCTACCTGGGAGGCTGAGATTGTGTGCATGTAGGGGTGTCATGGTTTGAGGCCAGCCTGGGACTTGAGACCCCATCTCCAAAATAACCAGAGCAAAGTGGACAGGAGGTGTGGCTCAAGCAGTAGAGCGCCTGCTTTGCAAGCTTGAAGCCCTGAGTTCAAACTCCTGTCTCACCAAAAAAAAAAAGTTAATAAGGGGTGTGTGTATGTAGGAGAGAATCTATATAAAAGCTCTGTAGCTAATCTTTGTTTATATTTATTAATAATGACTATTTACTAATACTTAGAAATGCAATTGATATTCAGATGGAATGCAGCCATATTTTCTTATTAAAATATTTAAACTTCAGATTTGATAAATAGCACCTCCTACCCTACCCCTCTCTGGAAGGAAACTCCATAATCCAGCAGTTGATAAGTTAATGGCTGGCACCCATGGGTCCTGGTGCTTTAGCACTATCTTGGCCTCCAATCTGAAAAGAAAGAAGCTAGTTCCTATCTCTGTCCCAACTAACTTTTCAAGTTCATCCCTGCTTCAAACGCCCCCATCACTGCCAGCTCCATTCTTTATGATAGACTATCTCATAGCAAACATAAAACATACACTATGAATGTCTCTTTCCACATAGTGTGAGAGCAGCAAACAGTGAGGGAATCAACAGCAGAAATAGCTCTGAAAAATGTAAAGGAAACAAGTGGCAGAAGTAACTTTGTCTTAGATAAGGGGCATTCTTACAAACATCTAAAGAGATAAAATATAAACCCCATGAGGTAGGTTTCAGGGACAGGATGGACTAAGAAGGCCTTCCTGGAATGCCCAGTCTAATAAGGCAAGACCCTCCCAGAATGTCCAATCCTATAAGAATGAGATAATTAGACAGCCAAATTATAGATCCAGCCTCAAGGTAAATTAGAGGGTGCCAAAGTCAGGCCATTTATTATCTCATGGACTTTGGCTATTCTTTGGCTTAGTTCTTTCACTAAGTTCACCCATCAGGGTGTTTTGCTATCCTTTCAATAAACTCTGTTTGTTTGTTTGTTTTTCAGTACCGAGGCTTGAACTCAGGAACTACACCTTGAGCCACTCCACCAGCACTATTTTATGATGTTTTTTTTTTAAATAGGGTTTCATAAACTGTTTGCCCCAGCTGACTTTGAACCACAATCCACCTGAACTCTGCCTCCTGAATAACTAGTATTACAGGTGTGAGCCACCTGCGCCTGGCTCCTTTCAATAAACTTTGTGCTTGCTTTAACTCTTAACTCCTGGTCTGGCATCTTCAATCAGTGACTATGCCAGGACACGAACTCAGAGAACAACATTCCAGTATCAAAAAGAAGAAACTGAGGCTCAGAGAAATTAAGTAATTAGTTCAATGCCACAGAGATAGAAAGAAGCAGAGTTCTGCATCACTGCTCTGTACTTTTCAGCCTCAATCTTGAAATCGGCATGTCAAGGTTCCTTTATCTTCAGAAGAGTTCAGAAAATACAGTCCTAGGATCCTGGGGATCCAGGGGTTCTCAGGGCTCCCCTTTTCTGTAGGCAAGATTGTCACATCTAAAGCGCTACAGTGAGTGGGGCTTGGTCATAGTAATGATTCACAATGGCCAAGCCGTCCTCAAACTAAATAAAGCTGCACAGTGATTCCAGGGTCTCTTCGCTCAAGAGCCCCTCCCCTGCAGTCCAGTCAGTATCCTTGAAGGGCACAGCAGGACTGAGCACATGGCTGACCCACTCTAATCTTTCAAAGCAGAGGCCAAAGTCTGCCAGCTCTAGGAGGGACACTGCACTCTGCTGACTGCTCTCCAGGCTCTGAAGTTTTCGCTGCAGGAATCCTCCAGTCCCTTTCAGTGCTCTGCCACTTTCCTGGACCCCTACTCAGAACCATGCAAGCTGAGAGGCCCACCTCCATTCACCCATGCTCTGCTCCCCGCCCATCCCGATTTCCTGGTGACCTTCTAACTTTTCTTTTGCCTTTTCCATGGCGCTTAACCCTTATGTGACCTGAAGACTCTGTAACCCTAAAAAACAATCCTGCTAACCAGCTGGTCTGGGCATAATAGCACTTGGAAAGCAGTCATGGGACTGAAACCAGAAGAAAACCTATTCATGAGAGGAGCAGCTGGCAGCTGGAAAACAGACGGAGAGAGAAAGGAAAGCCAGTTCCTACCTCCTACAGGACCCGATTAACTGGGGATTTCAGAGCCAGTCACTCAGCCTATCTAAGACCCCAGGGCCCCTCTCCTAATGAAAGCAGCCATGCTTATCACCTCTCCCCCATCCTCCCCTGCAGGGCTCAGAAGAGTGATTTGCTGACAGGAGCTTTGAGATTGAAAGCAAAAGGGAGGAGAGAAGGGGAACCCAGGCTGACTTTGGCTTCAATTGAACACCAAATAAATATTTCTGAGGTCATATGTTAGTGTTAAATCATGTTATTCTTTTTTAAATCTCACAAGTAGTATGGTATATTTCATTTAAAAAACAAAATAGATTACTCAGGAGGCAGAAATCAGAAGGATCGCAGTTCGAAGCCAGCTGGGCAAATAGTTAGCAAGACCCTATCTCGGAAAAAACCCTTCACAAAAATGGGCTGGTGGAGTGGATCAAGATGTAGGCCCTGAGTTCAAACCCCAGCACTGCAAAAAAAAAAAAAATAGAAGACAAAAGTCATTTACAATATAACCAGGACATAATCACTTTCAACATTTAGAATACATAAGCTTTCATGCAAAAAAATGATACAGGGCTATAAACTTTTTCGGGCTGGTGGAGTGGCTCAAGTGGTAGAGAGCCTGCCTAGCAGGTGTGAGGCCCTGAGTTCAAACCCCAGTAATGGGGGAGGGGAGGAAAGACTGTCCATATTCTCAACAATAGAGCACCATCATTTCTTCAGTCAATAAACCCACTTCATCCACATCCTTCTAAATGGCTGAGGTATATTTCATTGCATGCATATAAGATAATGGTTGAAGCCAGTCCCACATTTAGATTGCTTGTGTGGAGACTTAAATTCTTTCATGAAGTGGCAAACAGAAACTAGAGGAGATGATATCTCAGCCTATTTAATAGTCCTCAACCCCATTCTCCCATCCATTCACCTATCATCTCACTCTACTTTGGCTTTTAGATTCAACCTCAGGGAATTTCCAGTTGCTTTCTTGTGTGAACACTGTCTTTAAACATGTTTTATGGGGCCACAACATTGCCTCTCATTTGGGCTTCCTCTCTTAGTCTTCTGAGATAACAGACCACAGCTGAGGCAAAACAGGTGACTTCAGTCAGAGTGTGTTCACAACATGCTGTGTTTTATTAGTGCAAAGTGACTTCCGCATTACACTTTGAGCATCCCCACTCCCACCTCTGACTTCAATGTCCTGCCTAATTAGACTAGGGCCCTGGAACTGGCTAAAACCCTTCTACAGTGAGAGGGGCTGAGGCAGGGGTGGGAAGGGTGAGAGGCCAAGTAGATGAGTATGCATCCACACATACACACACATGCATGCACACACACTCTGTTCCAGAGCCTTTGCACATGGGAGATGAAAAGTGTTCATAAGAAGACAAAAAGTGTACATCATGCATTTCAGAGGGAGAAAAGCCAGGACCTATAGACTGAATGCAAGTGTCTATTTTGCCCCATTTGACACTACATGCCAGTGTCAGAGGAGTCCTGCCTGGGGGTGCTGAGACAGCTTTGGGTTGAGATTAAGTTGTCAGATACTCATTTTATTTTTTATGGTACTGGTAAGCACTTACCACTGAGCTACAGGTCCTCATTTTTTCAAGTCTGAATGACAACGATATTGCTTTAAGATCCTTCCCTTTTCTCATTGTGACATCAAGAATGTCCTTGAAACAAGTGTGCCTTTAAATTATGAAGATACAGAGGGAAAAAGAAGCAAGAGGAAGTGGGAGGGAAGAGGGAAGTTGCTCCTGCTTTTGGCAATAGAAGGGAGGCAGGAGAAAGGGAAGGGTCCACTCTCTCTTCTCCTTCTCCACAGGGAGTGTGAAACTACACCCCTGACTTCCCTGTTTCCTGCTCTTAATTTAGGCAACTTCCCTCTTCACATCACATAGACTTGATATCCTGAGGCCTTCTTCGTCTTCTCTTTTTCCTTTGCTCCTAAACAACCACTCCTTCAGGTTCTATGAGCTTTTTCTTCCCAAATGCTCTCCTGCTGCCACCCCTCCCTTTCTGTTTTCATAGACTATGCCTAGCATCTGTTTTTCCCCTCTTAGGAATGACTGTCCCTGCCTCCTGATTGGCTTCACTTCCCACCCACCCCCTCCTTACCTCCTCCTGGCCCACTCTTACCATGACACTATTGAGTCTGTCCAGAATAGATGAGTAGCATGAAACTGCCTTCCTGCTAGAAAACCCTGACTGGGTGCCACGTGCCTATCAAATAAAGTTCAACGTCTTTAGAAAACCCTGGCACCATTTGACCTTGTCCTGCTCTCCCATCCTATTCCTACCCTAGCTGCTTCTGCCCCTCTCCCAAATATGCCAAGGAATCCAGTCTTTCCTGGAATGCCCTCCTTTCTTTGGTATTTCACCCTGGAATGTCCAGCCTTTCACATCCTTACCTTTGGGATCAGTACTGTTCAAAACAAACCTTCATAAATTCATAAATATGCCACTTATCTCCCAACCACTAGAACACACTCTCTCTACTCCAAGTGTTCTTTGTCCCTTTTACTGCCCTGTGTTTTATGATCTGGTTAATGTGTTATCTCTCCTACTGGCTTACAGCTCCTGAAGGGCAGAGGCTGAATTTTGTTGGGCACTGTCCTGCCAGCAGCCCCAGGAAATTCTGAGATTATAGGAGCCCTGCTGGGTGAGTGCCTGATAGTTACCTTGGCAACTCCATCCTGAAGTACACATGAAGCCAGGGCACTGGAAGGCTCTGAGGGTCACCACTGCCTAAATGTCTAGGTGAGAGAACAGAAGCATGCACTTGCTGCAGAAGTTCTGGGTGTTGTGAAGGGGTGAACTGTGTTCCTGAAAACACTTATCATGAAATTCTAACCTCCTAGTACTTCAGAATATGACTTTGTGTTTTGTTTTGTTTTGCAGCACTGAGGCTTGAACTCAGGGCCTTGCCACTTGTTAAGCAGGTGTTCTGTCACATAAGACACACTCCCAGAATGTGAATTTAATTGGGAATAAGGTCTTTACAAAGGTAATCACATTCAAATGAGGTCGTTAGGGTGTGTCCTAATCCAATTTGACTGCCACTTATATAAAGGGGACATTTGGGCATAGGTATGCAGAAAAGAAAGATTAAAACACACACACACACACACAATGCCATCTACAAGCCAAGAAGTGCAGGAAGCTACCAGAAGCTACAAAAGAGGCCTAGAACACATTCTCCCTCGGGCCCTCAGAAAGGATCAACACTGCAACACCTTGACCTCAGACCTCCAAAACTGTGACACAATGAATTTCTGCTGTGCTAAGCCTCCCACTTTGTGGTGCTGCTGCTGCTTTTTTTTTTTTTTTTTTCTTAAGAGACAGGGCTTCCCTAAGCTGTCCAGACTGGCCCCAAACTCCTGAGCTCAAGTGATGAAGTGATCCCCTTTTCTCAGCCTCCCACGTAGCTGGGACTACAGGTGTGCCCCACCTGCCTGGTTTGTGGTACTTTGGTAAGACAGCCCCAACAAACTAAGGCAGATGGATTCCTGAGAAACACAAGGGCCTCCACAACTGAGGCCCCAGGCCCCAAGAGGGCAAAGCAAGGTTTCAGGATGCCCCGAGAAGGAAGAGAGCAGAAGCTTCCTGCCCCCAAATAGCTCTTGAGACAGCCCACAAATAGCTTTTGCAGACAGCTGAGCGGAAGTGGCTGAGGGCGTGGGTCAGAAGTTGGCCCACCTGACACTGGAAAGCTCTTTGGTGAGAGTTTTGTTTCTGCCTTTGGGAGGGGAAGGTGGCAATGGGGAAAGGATAGGAAATCCTGGAAGTGCCAACCCTTCTTCCAGGCCCAGGTGCCTCCAAGCAGACTGTAAATTAAAGAAATAAAAGCTCCACAGTTTCGGAGCTCTGCCCTGGGACCACCCCCTAACCACCACTTCCCACTGCAGCTCCTCTGTCTGTGGCCTCCTCAGTGGGGAGCCTGGGCTGAGGGACTGAGGGACTGAGCAGCTGTGTAACAACCACCATTATAACAGTGACACTCTGAGGAGCCAGACCCTTGCTTTAACCCTGTACTGCCCAGTAGAGTGGTGCTAGAGATTAAAGCCAGGGCCTTAGAAAGGCAACTGGTTTACCATTGAACTGTACTCCTGCCTTTTTATGTTCTTTTTAGGGGACCTGCAAATTAAACAGAAAAAAAAAAAACAGATTTAGTTATTCATAAGAGTTCACAAAGAAATATGACTCCAAGAGGCAGTTAGAATTTGGGGACTATATGCCATCTTAATAGTCTGTGGAGAGGAGCAGGGGACACTTCTGTGAAAGCAAATGACTTCTTACAAGATAGGTAGGGGAGGGCCCTTATGGAAAAACAAATTACCTATTGGAAAGATAAATAGACCCTCAGGAGAATAGATGAGAGATATGAAAGTTGTGTGACATTATCTGTTTGGATGTACTGCTAACTTCCTTCTTTGTCCAGTGAAGAAGATTAAAATTTTCCCTTTTTTTTTTTTTTTTTTAAATCAATACTAGTGATTGAACTCAGGACTTTCCACTTGCTAGGAGAGTGCTCTACCACTTGGGCCACACTCCCAGTCAAGAAGATTAAAATTAAGGGAAGAACAATAGAGTTCTTTTGGGAGGCTCTGCTTTTAGACAGATAAGGGATTTCAGGAACTCAAATGCCTTCAGTTCAGAATAATTATCAAGCTACAGTGGTTTATTATAGACCTATTCAGGTGGTCCAGCTCTAGACACAGCATCCTAATCCGTGATACAACCTGAAGAATGACACTATTCTCATTTCTATATCATGGAGACAACCCTAGGCCCTGAGAGGTTAAGAAACTTGCCTGAGGTCGCACAAATTCCAAGGAGCAGCAGAGAAATTTGTAAGGGGATGGGCATTGCGGATAGCTTGGATTAGGTGCCAGTGAGAGAGAAAAAGGAAGGAATTTGAGGTATTTTTTAGGCAGTGTTATGGTTTGAATCTTAAATGTCTCCCAAAGGCCCACATGCCAAAGGTGTGGTTCCCAGTCTTGGCAGACCTGGTGCTATCAGGAGATGGTGGAAGTTTTAGTAAGTGGGGACTAATAGGAAGAAGTTAGGTCCAGAGGGCATACCCTTCAAGAGTATATTTAGACCTCAGCCCCTTCCTCTCTCTCTTTGCTTTCTGGCCACCCACTGTGAGGTCTGTTCTACCATGTGCTCCCCACACAGGCCTGAAAACAATGGAGACAGTGACCATGGACTGAAACTGAGAGCCAAAAACATAAATAAATAAAAAACTAAAAACTGGAAAAAAAAAAAAACCTTTTCTCTTTATATATTGATTTATCTCAGGTATTTTCTCCTAGGTTCTATGAGGAACAGGAGAAAAGAATGACTCCAGGTATCTGGCATGAGGCATAGAATCTGAGCAGCATGGGGAAAGAGACACAGATGTGATGTTCAAATTCTAGCTATTCCATTTACTGACTGTGTATATGGAAGTTGTGTCACCTCCTGGGACTCAGTTTCCTCAGCTAGAAAATGAAAATATAGAAACTGTCATAACTGAATTGTAATGAAAAAGAAATAAGATAACACACACACACAGACACATACACACACACATTACATAAATGTTTGTTCATTGTTTTCAGGACCCAGAATCATTATTGCCCTCCTTGTTTCTTTTTATTTCCCAGACTGTGAAATCAAAGATTAGTTCTCAGGCCAGCTCCCCTAGTGAGTACATCAAAGAGAGTGAGTAGAATGGCTTATTTCTCCCAGGAAGGCCACATCTCTGGGGTTACAGCACCTCTCATTGGATAACCTGGATATGAGACATAACTACAAAATTGGACTAACTTCTTTAATGTCAGTCCTACCCTGGGCAGAGATCCAAAGGTGAGATTCATCTGAGTTGTTCTTTCCACCACACAAGGACCAAGATGCAACCCACAGCCCCATACCCTCAAGGACAAACTCACCTCCTTCATGTATCCCAGTTCGCTTTTATCCCCTAGAGACTGTCTTTACTGTGCTGGAACAGAACTTTCCCAATCCTGTCCAATGCCTGTGAGTGGCACATTGTATCCTGAGAATAGCACACCTTGGAGTTGTGCAATAAGACTTCTGCAACTCAAACCTAATTGCCACTGCCTCTTCTAGCCCTCCAGTATATACAGAGTGTTTTCAGAGTGAGCCCTCTCCATGTTTTCCTATCCTACTCCTCTTTCAAGTAATTCCAGGAGGGAGCCTACCCTGAGTCCTGTTCTTCCTCAGCTACAGGCTTAAGTTGGAAGGCGATCTGAAGTGAATGAGGGACCCTTCTGCCATCCTGACCATAGTACACTGAGTTCATGTTTCTTCCTGTCACTTACATTAAACTGGGAAAGTCCCACTCTTCTATATTCCTGGTATACAGGGCCATGCCAATGTTTCTGGAGTCAATGAGTGTGTCTCTGCTAAAGATCACTACCAATAGCAGATCACCACAGAGATAGCTGTACTTCAATGGAAGGCTCTTTAAACCCAATGCAACTACAAGACCCAAAGGGTCAACCACTCTATGATGGCACACCTGGATGAGACCCTTGAGGAAAAGGAACCTTTCAAATCCTTCTTAGATGATACCAAGTGGGCAGCTGCCTCCTCCCAGTGCTTGCCCAGGCTCCTGAGAAAGGTTTCAGACAGCTGGGCTGAAGCTCTTGCAGGTAGCTTTCCAGTTGCATGCTCTGGTAAAATCCTCGGGTATCTGGAGACTATACCTTCAACATCTAGGTCTTAAGCAACAAGACCTAGGTTATTTGGACCTCACTTTCCTTCTGGAAGATCCTCACCTCCTGGCAAATCATCCTGGGCTTTTTCATCTCATATTTCTGAGTGTTTGTGCACAACACCATTTCATAGCAGAGTCAGAGGAGAGTGAAGCCCAAGAGGCACCTGCCCAAACTACAGGAGGTACCAAAAAAACTCAGTGAGCAGGATAAATAATATCATTCATTTTTAATGGTTATATTAAAATATTTGTCATGGTTTCTGAATCTTTTGATACTCCTTTAAATGTCATTTCCCCAGTAGAGCCTTTCTATCTTATTCTAGTCTTCACATCCAAAGAGCAGATCCTGCTCATCTTAGCCACCACTAGCCATCTCTGATATTAACTTGTTAGAACCCTCTGGAAGAAGGTTGGTAGGCTGATGATGGGTCTGAGCCTATGTACCTTTCTTTCAGAAAGCCAGGGAAACAGATGGGCAGGGGCCCAAGTCTATTGTTATAAAGTTTCCAAGGGCCTTGGGCTTTGGACAGCCCTTGGGTTCTGTGGTTTGGTGATTGGAGGTGTAAAGGTTTCTAAACAATCGGAAGCCTTTGATATGGTTGCCAATAGTCACATTTTCCATTTTGGGACCATGCCACCAAGGGCCACAGCCACCCTCCCCAATTTAAGTGAGGAAGTTGCTGATGTTGGTGGGGCAGGACCTGTGAGGGCAAGGGTCAGAAGGACAGAGGAGTTCTTATCCTGACTGCTTGTTTTTTTTCCTTCTGGCACATTCTGACATGCCCACACTTACGCCCTTTTGAAATGATACTCATCTGGTTTAGCCCTCTCATCCCCCTTGAGCAAAGCCAACTCGCATCTCTCTTCCTCCCTACAGAGGAGCTCTCTAGCAATTGCATTGAAAGATTTTCTTGCTCTGGATTAGAACTTTGCCCTGGTTCTGAATTTATCCCCTCCCCCACAATGCAGTTCCTTTTTTTCACGTGTGCAAAAGAGAGTGGGTTATTTTGTTACGAAGCTGCAGAGACACAACCCTAAGGTCCCCTAACAGTGTCTTTAGAATGGTCTTGCTTTTCTGAGTAACTGGGACATCAAATTCATCAACAAAGTCCCTTTGGGGACACACCATGTGGGAATAGTCCCTAGAAGGGTAGTTTTTCTGGGCTACTTTGACTACTGTTGTGGAGGAATGCAGGTGAGCAAAAGGTGGTTTCCACTAGATCATAATGTTTTTTCCACTTCCTGTTCTTGTCTGTTTTGTTGTGTTCTGGTTGAAACTACTGAGTTTCAGAATCAGATGAAATTTATCAACGGCCAGCCCTCCCCCACCCCCCAGTCCGGGGTCTTTGTCAGCCCCATGATGATTGAACTAGATTGCATGATGCCAATTGTTTTCAAAGGACAGGCTTTTCCAGTGGGATCAGAAAAGCAGAAATGCCTGTCCACAAACTCCATGAACTCACTGTTCTCAATCAGTCTCTCAGTACTGAGCCTGAATCTCTTGAGATTTCTTTGCCCCCAATGCTGACCTGATGGAGATGAACTCCCTAGGATTGACTGGTGGGTTCTTTCCCATTTACGTGGCCCTTGTAAGGAACCATGGACAGGCAGGGCCTCTGGACCAGAGAGAGCCCCTGCAGCAACAGGCTGGGGTAGATCAGTGTTCATCAGCTCTCAGAAACGGATGTGGGAGTGGAGGAGGGGGTTGTTATGGTGCTGTAGCACCAAACAAAGGAAAACACAGCCACAAAGGAAACACAGCCACAAACCTTACCTGGCTGAGCCCTTTCAACAGCAGGGAGTTTCAAGGAGGGCCTTCTGTCCCCCACCTCCACCCCTAGGGATTGGGCCTAGCTCAATCAGGGGAAAAGTCAGCATTCAAAATTCCTCAGTGACGCACAGGAAGCCAGGAGGAAGCAGTCAATGGCTAGTCATCATTGATTCACAGTCAGATTGTTGCAGCAGGAAAGAGCTGCAAAGATCAGCCAGTCCCACCCCTCACTTTACTGACACAGGAACCGGAAGTCCGGAAAGGATCAGAGTCCTACTGCCAGAGCCACCACCCTTTATGGCTTTCTGTATGTGTACCTTCAACAGTTTGCCAACACTCTGACGTGCTTTAATTTCATCTAATCCTGGGCTGACAGCAAATATTTATCCTTTGTCAACAGAAAGGCCAAATGAGGACTGCTCAGTTTTCTCATCTGGAAGGATAAGAGTACTTTCCTAAAGGAATTTTTTTTTTTTGCCATACTGGGATTTGAACACAGGGCCTTATGTTTACTAGGCAAGCACTCTGCCACTTGAACCACTCCACCAGCTATTTTTTGTGTTGGCTATTTTTGAGATAGGGTGTCATGAACTATTTGCCCAGGCTGCCTTCAAACCTCAATCCTCCTGATCTCTGCCTCCTGAGTAGCTAGGATTATAAGTGGAACTTGTTAGGATTGAAAGAGTTAATAGCTTTGGAATTCAGGAGGATATAATATAGGCCACTTCCCTCTCCTCCCATGTTCTGAGTAATTAAGGGAAAGGTAAGAAGAAATAAAAACAAATGGAATCAAAATATTAACTTTATCACTGATAGATTTTACACTGGAGTCAGTAGTTTATTTTTGTGGGTAAGTGAACCCCAGAATTAGGCAGGGTACCTATCTGAGCTTCAGCACACCTCTCAATTGGAAACTGTCTTTGTGAGCATGGGGGAACAGAGTCCAAAGTGTGCTTTGGAGGAAGTTGACCCTCTTCATTTTCATAGGATGAAGAGGGACTGAGCTACTCATTCACATTTCCCACCTTAAATCACCATGAGAGGTTACTCCCATCCTCTTCCCACAACCAGCACCACTATTCCTGGAGAAAAGTCAGTCAACGAGTAGGGAGAGGTCAGAAATCTTATGCCAGGGGAGCTTCTTCCACATGAAGGAAACATCAGAGATGAGGGAGGGAGCTCTTTGTGCCTAACTCAATAGTAAGTGCTCAATGAAAGGTAGTGCTACATTATTATTCTAACGATAGCTTATTAATCATACCAGAGACTTCTCTACCTGCACCAGTGTGGCTTCTCTTATTTTACCTGCCCTTATTAGATGTGCAACCTTGGACATGTTACTTAACCTCCCAAGCCACAGTATCCTCCTTATGTGCATAGTAATCGTAGGGTAAGTTCTCCCAGTAATAGGTAGGGCTACGTGATTGAGCATAAAGGGCTTAGCACAATGCCTGGAATACAGTAAATATTTAATGAATGGTGGCTACTGTTGTAAAAAAAAAGGAACTTGGGAGTTCAGAGCAAAATAAATGCAAGAGCAAACATGAAATGTGATTGATTTAAAGAGGCAAGTGCAGAAAAGGTTGGTTACTATCCTTCAGAATCAGAGAAATTGTTTGCATTATATCTATGTACTTGAGTTTATGTCCAATTTTGCCCTTGGGAGTGAAGCCCCAGAAGTACTGTTAAACCCTGAACCTTTTCCCCATCACTTTCCATGAAATGAACAGAAACATGCTGATCACAGTCGTGTTCACCTTGGAAAGATGACGATATGCTTGAAGCTGTGAGCTCTTTTTTTTTTTTTTTTTTTTTTTTTGCAGTACTGAGGCTCGAACTAAGGGCCTTTACCTTGGGCCATTTCACCAGCCCTATTTTTGTGAGGGATTTTTCAAGATAGGGTCTCACGGAACTACTTGCTCAGGGTTGGCTTTGAACCTCAATCCTCCCAATCTCTGCCTCCTGAGTAGCTGGGACTATAGGCATGAGCCACCAGCGCCCAGTGAAGTTGTGAGCTCTTTAGGAAAGGGTAGTCGGTGGTGTTTCATGTTGAGCAGTGGCTGAGCCTGTCACAGAGTCTTAGAGCCACTGTCAGCTCCAGGAAAACATAGCACTGTTTTGTCTGTAGTACCCAGCACAGTGTCTGGCACATACACACAAGAGAGCCATTGAGGGCGGGGCTGTGCTTCAGTGGTAGAGTGCTTGCATAGCACTCATGGGTTCACTCTCCAGCACCACACACACACACACACACACAATTGTGGGAGTGGAGTAGGTAGTCCTCCACACAGTCATGGGGAGATGTGCCTAAGGGAATGTAGTCTCCCTCCTTTTGCAGACATAGGTAGGCATATCGACTGAATGTTGAACCACTGTCATCCCTGACCATCTTGCTTAGTGATATGATAAAGGAGGGGACATATTGCTGAACAGTAACCCACAAAACCATAAATTGCTTATTTTTCTGCCTTGGGTATTATTTTGAATATAAGAGCATGAGTTATTCACACCAAACAGTGAAAGATATAATAACTTAACAACTAGGGTATAGAAATAGCCCTTTGAGACAGGATATAGGATCCTGGAGATATAATCAAAGTTTTCCCTTTTGTGCAAAGGGAATGTTATGTAATGCAAAAGACTAGAAACAGCACAAATGTCCAGCTATAGAAGACACTCACACAATGCAATACTGTGCAGCTGTGAAAAGTAGCTTTGTGTATTATCTCTGTAGTGCATTGGGATTTTTGTTTAATTACATTTTTAACTAAAACATAAATGCTTAAAAATTGTACATATCAATGGTATACCATGTGATATTTGAATAACATGTATACATGGATGTGTATGTGTTAAACACATCCATCTCTTCAAACATTTATTGTTTTTTATGGTGAAAATGTTCAAAATCCTTTCTTCTAACTCTGAGATATATGGTACAAAATTGTTATCTGTAGTTAGCATACTATGCAATTCTAGCTCCTATCCAACTGTAACTTAGTACCTATGGGTCAACTTCTCCCCATTCCTCTCTCCTCCCTACTCTCTCTGCTGCCTCTGTTAACCACCTCACATTTTTTAGGTAGAATACCTATGTGTGAAATCATCTCTCTGTCCTTATCTTATCTACTCTCCAGTTCTCCATTTCTTGGCTATTGTCAGTTGTGCTGAGATAGACATGGGACTGCAGATGTCAGATGACATTCTGATTTCATTTCCTTCAAACATATACCCAGTAGTGACTCTTCCAGCTCATGTGATAGTTCTAGTTTTATTTTTGTGAAGGACCTTCATGCCAATTTCAGAGGCTGTATTAGTTTACATTCTCACCAATAGTTGGCAAGGGTTCCTTTTCCTTCACACCCCTGGTAGCACTTGTTATTTTTTTTGTCTTTTTTGGTAATAGCCATGCTTACTGGGGTGAAGTGCGGGGGCGGGGGGAGGGTTGTTTTGTTTGGGGTTTTTTTTGGTGATTACTGCAGCTTGTCAGGTCTTCACACTTGCTAGGCAGGTGCTCTATCACTTGAGTCACTTAGCCAGCCCGATTTTGTGTTGAGTATTTTCACAATAGAGTGTCATGTACTATTTGCCCATTCTGGTTTTGATTTGCATTTCTCTGATGGTTAGTGATGGTGAACACTTTTTTCATATACCGAGGGCCATTTGTATGTCTTCTTTTGAGAAATGTCATTGCCTGTTTTTTTTTTTTGTTTTTGTTTTTGTTTTTGTTTTTCCCTTTTTCCTCTTTCATTTATTTGGCAGTATACTGGGGTTTGAACTTAGGGCTTCATGCTTGCTAGGCAGATGTACCATCCCTTTTTGCTTTGGTTATTTTGGAGATAGGGTTTTACTTTTTGCCCAGGACATCCTGGACTAAAATCCTCCTATTTTATGTTTCTCACTATCACTAGGATGACAGGCATGTACCACCGCACCTGGCTTTTTTCCATTGTGATGGAATCTCACAAACTTTTTTGCCTGGACTATCCTGGAATCACAATGCTCTCGATTTCAGCCTCCCTCATAGACAAGCATGAACCATTTCACCCAGCCATTGGTTGAGATGGGATCTCACTAATTTTTTCCTCTGGCTGTTCACAAATGTCTCAGTCTCCCAAGTAGCTAGGATTACAGGAGTGAGCCACCAGCACCTGGCAACTATTGCCCCTTTGTCAATCCAGCTGACTTTTTTTTTTTTTTGCTATTGAGGTTTTGGAATCCCTTATATATTCTGAAAATCAACTCCCTGTTAGATTTATAGCTTGCAAATATTTTCACTCATTCTATAAATTGTCATCATCTCTTCACTCTGATGATTATTTCCTTTTTTGTGCAGAAGTTTTTTAATTTGATGTAATCCCGTTTGTCTACTTTTGCTTCTCGTTCCTGTGCTTTTGAGATCCTATCCAAAAAGTTCTTGCTGTGCAGTATATCATTAAACAAAGAATATTTTTGTTTTGTGCACCACAAACAAAGTTTGAACTCAGAGTCTACACCTCAAGTCACTCCACCAACCGTATTTTTTTTTTGTGGTGGGTTTTTTCGAGATTGGGTCTTAAGAACTATTTGCCTGGGCTGGCTTTGAACTGCAATCCTGATCTCTGCCTCTTGAGTAGCTAGGATTACAGGCATGAGCCACCACTGCCTGGCTGGTTATCTTTTTTTTTTTTTGGTGGTGGTCCTTGGGCTTGAACTCAGGGTCTCACACTTGGTAGGAAGGTGCTCTACTACTTGAGCCACTCCACCAGTCCAAAATGGTTATCTTTTTTGATGTTTTGATGTTATTGTTTTGCCTTGATTTTTTAAAGAGAGGGTCTCACTATGTAGACCCGGCTGTCCTGGAACTTTCCATCCTCCTGCCTCAGTCTCCCAAATTGTGGGATTATAGGCATTTGCCATAACACCTGACTAAAAATTGTAATCTTTATGAAGACAGGGAAGCTAGACTTGACTTCTCTGAATGTGCCTTATTTTGTAGATTTGACTTTGGAGCTTTACTTAATTATAAGACAAAATAAAAAAGGATTTGAAAAATTGAAGGCAAATGAATCCAATTGTGAACTGAATCAGTTATTTAATTATCCAGAGAGGAATTATTTGAAGTAAATTTAAAATACAGTAAGTTGACTGTAAATCCCTATTTTAACATACTCTAAAGATGAAAAGAAACAGTATGTAAGTAAAAAAAAGTACCACCAGTTTGGTGGATTAAACAACAGACATTTACTTCCTCATGGTTCTGGGCAAGCTAGAAGTCCAAGACCAAAGTGTTGCCAGAGTTAATTTCATCTGAGGCCTCTCTCCTTGGCATGTAGGAAGCATGTCTCCCTGTGTTTTCCCTCTGTGCGTGACTGTGTCTTCATCTCCTCTTTTTATGATGACACCAGTGCTATTGAATTAGGGGCCACCTTAATGACCACATTAACCTTAATTACCTCTTTGAAGACCCTATCTTCAGACATAGTCATATTCTGAGGTATTTCATCACGATAACTTGGGGGAGGGGACACAATTCAGCCCATAAACTATAAAGAAATCTAAAATTGTAGATTGTAATATTGGTATTGCTGTGTGTAAAGCCTGAGTTTTAGCCCTATCTCAGGCCCCACACATCATGGAGCAGAGATATACATTCCTGATTCCCTCCCCAATTTCCTGACCCATAAAATTATGAGCAAAAATTAAAAACTTGTTTCAGCTGTTGAGTTTTTAGGTAATTTCTTATACAACAATAGTAACCAGGACAAAAGCTTTTCTGTTCTTCTCCCTACTCACCTCCCAAAAAAGAGGACTTTATCTTTCTAAGACTGTAGATAGAATTCTAAGTAGCAGTTTGAAGGATTAGGGAACATGTCAGGAGAACATGATACTGCAGGAGGTGGGGCAGGGGACAGAAATATCCAGAATGGAAGTCACTGCAGAACAAATGATTAGGCATTTTCATCAACAATAACACAGATGAAAGTTGAAAGAAGGAAAAAACAAAGGTGATCTTCAGATTAAGGAGACTTCAGAGACTTATCAACCAAATCCCAATATGATAAATAGGTTTTATTTGGGTCCTGATTCAGATAAGCAAAAACCAAAATATTATTTATGATACAACTGGGAAAATATGGATACTTTTATATGTTAGTATAAAAGTAGTGATGATCTTTCCAGGTTTGATGTTACTATGGTTATGTTTGTTTGTTTTTAAAAGAGTTATCTTTTTTAAAAAATTGTTTTAAATCTTTTTTTCTTTGTATTTTGTGGTGCTGGGATCAAATCCAGGGCCTCCCACATGCTAGGTAAGCTCAGTACCAGTGAGCTACACCCCAGCCTCCAAAGTCCTTATGTGCTTTTTAAAAAATTGTTATTATTATTATTATTATTTGCTCTTTTTTATTTTCTATGTTGCTGGGGATTGAACCCAGGACCTCACACATGCTTAGCTAGTACTCTATCACTGAACCATACCCCTAGCCTCTTAAAGTTCTTATCTTAAAGGGCTAAACACTGGAGGATATGGATAAAATGATGTAATGAGTGGGTGAAAGGATATAGATGAAACAATATTGATCATGGTTTGATAATTTTTAAGCAGGATGACACAGGGCTGTGGGTATAGCTCATTGATAGAGCGCTTGCCTAGTATATATATGGCTGTGGGTTTCATCCTCAGCACCACCATTTAAAAAGAGAATATCCATAATGTAGACAGGCATGGCAATAAATGTCTGTAGTTCCAGCTACTTGAGAGGCTGAGGCAAGAAAATCACTTTAACCCATGAGTTCAAGACCAGCCTGGGAAAAATAGCCCAGGAGAGATTTTTTTTTAAAGCAGATAACTTTAGTCTTAAAATATTGGAAAGTATAATTCACATAATACTCATTTCATTTAGCATTTACTGATCACTTATTACGTGCTAGGCACTACACTAAACTCTGAGGCTTCTAAAACAGATCAAGCATGGTACTTGCTCCTTGGAGCTCATGGTCAGGAGTGAAGAAAGTATGAACAGCAACGAATTATGAGAACACAGTGCTAAGAGCTACAAGAAGAATAGGCAGTCTGTCTAGGACAAAGTTACAATGAAGAGTTTACCTTTGTAGAACCCATTTCTACCAACAATGACTTACACACTTTACTTAGCACCTAAAACCTAGCCTCCCCAAAACTAGCATGTTAGAGGTTTGAACTTGAGTGGAAAATATAACCTTAAACTTGGAAAACTTACACTGTGTTGTAATGGCTACAGCTTCCCCAGAATCATGGGGGAGGATCAATGTCACCTATCACTTAATGGTTGGTTGTATTCACTTGCCTGGGCTTCCATTAAAAAAACAAAACAAACAAAAAAACATAGACTGGGTGGTTTAATCAACAGTCATTTATTTCTCACAGTTCTGGTGGCTGGGAAGTCCAAGATCAAGGTGCCTGCCAATTTGGTTCCTGCTGCAGGCTCTCCTTTTAGCTTGTTGACAGCTGCCTTTCTATCATGTCCTCACTTGGAGAAGTGAGAGCTCTGGTCTTCCCCTTCTTATAAGGATACTAATCCCATAAAAAAAAAACTAATTATCTCACAAAGTCTCCATTCCAAATACAGTTGGTATTGGGGGGTCATGGCTTCAGTATGTGAATTTTGGTGTTATTGTCATTAAATAATAATGATCTATTTTAACATAATTTTTCTGGAGCACAGAGGTTTGAACTCAGGGTCTCACACTTGCTAGGCAGGTGCTCTACCAAGTGACCTCAGCATATCTTAAAGGTATGTTCACAGACCCAACTGCATCAAAATCACCTGTCATGCCTTTAAAACCAGCAATACCAGAAAACTTGCCCCAGAATCAGTAGGTCTGAGCTGGGCCCTGATATCTAAATTCGTGGTGGTGGACATCAAACCCGGGGCCTGTTGCATGTTAGGCAAGTGCTCTCCCACTGAGCTACAACTCAGCCCCACCCAGCATCTATTTTCTTATGCCTCTCAAGATGAGAACTATTGACTGAGACATAGTTAGTACAATAGGAGTGGCCACACCTAGGGGAGAGGAGCAACTTAAATATTGAAAAATTTCACAAGATCCCCCAATTTCAGGCTGGTAAAGTGGCTCAAGAGGCAGAGCCCCTGAGTTTAACACTCAGAACAGCCATCTGTGCCCCCCCCAAAAAAAACGCAAGTGATTCTTATTTCCATTTTCTAATGTTCATTTTGAATTTAGCTTGCCTTTCTTCTGCTTTTGTAGCTCAAGACCTCCTTTTTCTGGGTCCCAACATCCAACCTTCTCTCCTGGGAAGATACTAATTTTTCTAATCATAATCTCCCACACCTGAAGGCATTCACTATTTTGTACTCATCGGAATTAATTCAACTTGATACCTGCATTGTTTCCTTTGGGTGGAATACTTCAGAAAGCAGCACGAAGTTTTTGAAGTATGAGAAACTCTTCTTCATCACAGGACTTTAGTATCTTCTTTCCTAATAATCAATATATTTGCTATGGTTTGGAGGAGTGTTCCCCATGGTCTATGTGGTAAGAGCTTGGTCCTAGGATGGTCTGTTGGGAGGTGCTGTGGACCTTTAGGAGGTGGGGCCTTATCTGATGTCCTTAGGTTATTAGGGGTGTTCCCCCAAAGAAGATCTCTACCTCTCTGTTTACGAGGCATGCAGTTTTGCTCCACCACGCACTCCCACCATCATGTGCTGCCTTGCCAGAAGCCCAAAGCAATGAGGCCACTTGATTATTGCCTGGAATTTGCAGACCCATGAGCCAAAATAAAGCTTTTCTTTTTATAAATTCATTTGCCGCAGGTATTTTGTTATAGTGACAGCTGACTGAGACAATATTCAACCTAACTTAACATCTTTGCATTCACCCAAGAGAAATTTTCCTAGACTGTTTCAAGAAATTACATAGACATTTTTATTAGAATATAAATTCCTTATAAAAGTATGACTTTGCTTTAGTTTATGGAAATATGGATCTTGGAATGGTTTTTGAGGTGCTGTACCCCACTATTGGAAATTATAAGCTGATTTTGAAATTTGGTGCAATTTTGCTTCCCTCTTGTCTCTCCTGTGCCTGTCTGTGTGTGGCTTCCATGCTTCAACTACCAGGCAGCAGTGATTGCGTGCCCTCTATCCCCTGTGTGCCAGGTGCAATAGAGGACAACAGGGAAAGGAAAGCACACCTCCAAGATTAAAATAGGGAGATGAGGAGGGAGGGCAACTATGAGTGAGTGATGATAAAACAGCAAGAGGTGGTGTATACAGTTATTACCATGTTCTAACATGTATTTGTCTACCAGCTTAATTGCTTAGCTAAACTAAGTGATTTGTTTTCCTCATTCTTCTTTGACCAAGTGTGAGGCTGAGAAAGCAAGGCGGACTATGAAATTCTGTATAAATTTCTAGAAAAGACAAGTCTGTCACTGAGTCTTCCACACAAGGCTCAGACATTAATGGAGCACTTTTTGAGATTAGATTTCACTTCCAAGAAGTGCCTGGAACAAGCCACTGTCAGGGACCTTCTCCATCTTCCTCTCTTTTCTCTCTCGCTTCAGTCATTGCTGTTACACAAGCTCCATCGCTCTTTGCCTTCAAACTCAAGTTTGCTTATCTGGGAATACCTCTTCCCAATGAGTTGGCTTCTGTAATCTCTCCACTGTAGGCTATCTTGAGTCTTGTTGCAAATGTAGGTCCTTGATTGACCTCGTGTACTTGCCAAAGGATACTTAAACTTGTGTTACATTTCTTTTTAAGCAACATTTTATAATTCTCAAAGCCCAAGAAAGTAAAACCATACCCCAGGCCCAGAGAGGCAGTTTCAAAACTGACTAGTAAATTTGTCTCACCATTTCAAAGCACCTACTTTAATTTCCAGCACTTTGTTTGTTATCATCTATCACACACACAACATTGTAGGAAAGCAAGATTTGGATTTTTAATCTGATGCTGTGATTTTTCAAAAAAAGCATGCTTGATTTTACATGCTCTGTGTTCTTCTCTTACTCAATCAAGACACGGACATGAAAGGAAATGTCTGCTTCATACTTACCAAAATTGCAAATAGTAGCAGAATGCATTCCCCCAAGAAACACACCTGAAAGAGGACAGCTGGCCTTCAGGAAATTGGCCACCTGAATTGCCAGACCAAGCTGCTCAACAAGCTTTTCATATGATTCCCAATGCCTTGGCCACTGAAGTCCTCTTAGGCCCTCCTTTGATTGTAAGTGAAATTTACATGGCACCAGTGATTTCTACCTGATTCATGCTGCTGGAAATTCAGGGCTTCTGGCGTTGTGAATGCTTTGATGCTTTTCTGTCATTTCCAAGAAGATGAACAAGGTGACCAGCTCTAAGAAGTGACTGTTTCATCTGATTTTCCTGTTGTCATGACAAGATTTAAACTTAGTTTGCCTTTATAAAAATCTGTTGTAACCACATATCACATGGCTGTATTTACATGAAATGAATGGAATGAGTAAATATATACAGACAGAGAGCAGATTAGTAGTTGCCTAGGGTCTGGGGAGTTTAAAGAGAAATGGGGCTGATGGCTTGTGGGTGTAGGATTTCTTTTCAGGGTGATGAAAATATTCTAAAATTGTGGTGATGATTGCACAATCCCGTGACTATACTCAAACCACTGAATTATACATTTTAAATGGACAAATTGATGAAATGTGAATTATATCTCCATGAAGCTGTTTTTTGTTTTTTTTTTTTAAGTGTGGGGTGTGTATGTATATGTGTGTATGGAGTGCTGGGTATTGTGACACACACATAGTAATCCCAGAACTGGGGAGGCTGAGAGAGGAAGAGCAAAAGTTCAAGGCCAGAATGGGGTACACAGTGAGTTCCAGGCCAACCTGGGTTAAGTAGCAAGACTCTGTCTCAAAAAAAAAAAAAATCCAAGAAATATTGAGGCAACATTGACTTGGACATGTACATGGCTTGTTTCAATGAAGGAGACAAACCACTTTACACTATTGAAGAGGAAGAATCCAGTCTCCCATCCTATCTACTCTTACTTTACAGTTTCTGTTTTGGTCCTTTGTATAATCTTGTTCTAGTTAGTGAGAAAATGCTAAGTCAAAAACCACAGTGAGGCCTTGGTTACAACTTACCCTTGTTTTCAATCAACAATAAACATGACTAATGTCACTATGGCTCAACTCAACCACACACGTGGACTCAGGAAGTTTGGGACATGTGCTAGGGCCTGGCAGGGTTGACCAGCTGGAGACACAGTGGTTGGCTAAACTTGGGTTCCATAACTAAGATATTGGTTGAAGATTGGAAAAATCCCTTCCCCAGACTTGTAGAAGTAACTCTTAGGGAAAAGAGAGTTCTCTGGCTTGGCCAGGAGGTAGATGCCAGCTGAGAATTGTGATATGAGCAGATTTTGAGCCCAACATTCCTCTTACTTCCAGCCCAGGACCCTTCTTTTACCTCACCCCTCCCAAACATAATCCTCAGAGAAAACCATACCAGGTCCTTATGGTGAGTGGAGAGAGACCTGGAAGGGGCAAGGGAACCTGTGATGAAATGATGTAGCAGAGGCAGGGTGAGGCCAATAGCACCAGAACATGAGGCAGTTCTTCCCTAACACTTAGTGCCAGAGTCTCTGTGATGGCAAAGTTTGTGTCAACTTAGCTGGGCCACAGTACCCAGATATTTACTCAAACATTATTCTGGCCTCATCTAATTAGCTTAAGGACTGAATAAAATAAAAGGTTGATTCTCTTCCCCCTCCACCATCATCCTCAGGAGAGGGACTCCTGCAGCAGACTGCCTTTGGACTTGAACTGTACTCTTTCCTGAGTCTTCCACCCCAGTGACCTCCCCGCATCAGGTTTTGGACTTATCAAGCTTTTATAACAGCATAAGACAATTACTCAAAAGAAGTCTCTTCACACAGACACAGACACAGACACAGACACAGACACACACACACACACACAGAGAGAGAGAGTTGGTTCTATATCTCTGGAGAACCTTATTACAGCATGTATTCCTCACTCCTCAGGAGTGTCTCTCAGAGCAGAAGAAAGTACAGCTCTGACCTCAGCCAAAGGAGACCAGAGTACAATCATCTAGGGACAGGAGCTTCCTGGGCAGGAGCTGAGGTCTCAGTGTAGTGACATAGTACGCAGAGCTGATGGGAGAGTAGTATAAGAAACCTTCATGATGTCTTTAATTAGAAAAGAAGGATTGGAAGTCTCTTCTCAGCTATGACCAGGGATGGTGTGTCTTGGAGAAACATGGCTTCAGTAAAATACTAGAGCAAGTCCTACCTGCCACATCTGGGACTTGATATAGAAAATGCTTCCTCCAAGATGATCAGCCCCAGGTTAGTCCTCTAGACTTAGAAGGAATAATTTCAAATGTCTAGTCTTTGTGGCAAAGCTAATTAGATATGCTTTAGGCAGGGTGGCAGCAGACATCTCCACATTCATCTTCTTGAGTGGCAGAAGCTGGCCCTTCATTGAAGCTGCCCTAAAAAAGTCACAAATCCATTCTTGTGAACCCTCAGACTCACATTCTGAAATAAATAGCACCCACATGGTCATGTTTCCTACAAACTATAACCTACTTTGAAACATACAGAGAAATATATATTCTGAAACAAGAGTCAGTCTGGCCTAGCATTTGCAAAGTCCTGGGTTCTATCCCCACGACCTCAAGAAAAAAAAAAGTTAGTCTGGCAAGGAAAAAGGTAAAGAGAGATGGGAGCTCCCTGTGAGCAGAGTTGTACAAGACATGGTATGGAGGTATAAATGAGGAAGCCAGGAGTAGGCAAGGGCCAAGGTCAACTGAAAAGGAAAGTCATCCAGAAAGTACATTGCTTGTTTTTTGTTTGTTTGTTTTTTTTTGTTTTTAAGATATTTCCTTCTAGTCCCACCCTAACCTAAAGCCTAACCAAAAAGCAGGGTAGTGAACACTCTCATCTCTGAGCCTGTGACACATGTCTACACTGTTCCTTTGAGAGATGGCATGAATTTTTAGAATTATAAAAGCACGAATGGTATTAATATAAGGAAGCCAGTGCTTATGAAGTAGTTGGAAGTATTGAAGGAACAGGGGTGTAGACTGGGACCTTCTGGAATGACTACCTGAGTATCACAGAATTGATCCTCTCCCCAGGAGCCATAACTTCTGCTCAAATTAAGAGGGTCGGGGATCAGGAGGCTGTCACTGAAACTGTTGAGCTCATGAACATACTGTAGTTGCTGTTCTCCAGAAATGTAGAAAGTGGATCAGGTCAAGGAACATCATCTGTCAGTGACATAAAGCTTGACTAAGCAAGCCAGGAAAAGACGGCAGATGATCTGTGCTTTACTTCCACCTTTTGAAACTGATGGATAAGTTGCCTATCCATCACTGCAAGGGAGTTTGGGAAATGTAGTTTTAAGCTTTCCAGCCTCTACAACACAGAAAGGCACCCTAGAAGAAGGTGAAAAAGGTTGCTGAGTGCCAATCCATTTCCAACACAAATAGTGATTAAATTGTTATCCTCACCTAGGCTCAGGGGTAATTGTGTACTGGTTCTGTTCAGCTCCGCCCAGGATCAATTGCAGGGCTCACTGTTCCTCCCCTTCCATCTACTAAGAGCGATTGGCCCGCTTTCTTTCTCGCGAGCTAGTGAATGTTTCGAGCTGTTGCAAGGAGGGATTTTTCATACAGAATTCCAACATTTTCTTCTGTATGTCAGATAATACAGAAAGTCCTCATCCTGTCAAGCCCTCTCCTGGACTCACTGCTTCTCTGCCTTATCATTTCCCTTCTATTTTTCCTAACTCCTCCACATGGAGAATATTTTTCTAACCTACTCAATGAACTTTGCTTACTCCTAATGTTTTCTCCAAAAATCTTTTGCCTACCAGTCCTCTCCAACTCACTAAGGACATAGATCAATGGTTTTCAAACTTCAGCCCTTTTTCCTAACTCCCATCAGTCTTGCTCCTTGCTTTTATCTTTTCTTGGTTGCCAGCCATTTGCATCTATCTAGTCTTCTCCCAAGTTAGGGGGGCTTAAATTACTGCTTTCAGACACTATGCTGAGCTGAAGTAATAATAATATCTCATTTAACCCTGTGGACAATCCCACAGAATGATACTTTAATTTTCATTTTACAGTTGAGGAACGAGAGACTCAGAAAGCTCACACCACTAGGAACTGGTAAATCCAGGATTTGAGCCAAGCTTTGTTTGGCTCTTGGTCCCAGTTCCTTCCCATATCTTCATGATCTGGAATCATTTTGCATCCCTAGCCCACAGAACAGAAACCTTCAGAAGGATGCCCACAATAACTGGGTGCGCTAAAGAGATTCCATGTCAGATGCCAATCTCAGGGCCAAAGCTTTGTGGGTCACTTTACTCACAGTAGGGCAACTGCTTCCACTCAGGGTTTCCTTCCCTCTATGTGGGTCTGTTCATGTCTGGGACATTCTTTTTGAAAATGAACTTGGTGGGAACTTATGTTTTCACTCTAGAAATCCCACTAAATTCCCAGAAAATAAAAAATTGTGTAGGTTGTAGGACAGAGATGTTATTTTTGGCAGAAATAATCTGAGTCTGGCAGTAAACTTCTAAAAACATAATAATAAAAGTGCTTTTTAACATCCTGGGTTTTTTCCCTTTTGTTGACTTTTGAGCATTAATTCCCAAGCAAGGAGTTATGCAATAAGATTTGAAAATTGCCAGAGTTTATGTTAGTTTCATTTAGTTCCTTTTCTGTGATTCTGTGCACCTTATCTTCTCTAAGCTTTAAAATTAGGAATTGAAGTGACTATAAAGCACTTTGAGATGGCCTAGAAATCACATGGGGCTGGACGACAGCTTCTTAGTATAAAGTGACAAACTCTGAAAAGTTCACTATAGGCCACCCAGATCCATGGTCCTCTTTCAGTGGGTAGGCAAGCTTTGAGCCTAGGAGTATGGAGGCCTTTGATAACTGGTGTTTTGCTTTTCTTAGACAAAAGTTTCAGGTCCTTATGCCTTTCTGAGCATCTTCAAAAACTTCCATTCTTCATTTCCTGGGAAAGCCTCTTCTGGTGCAAGAGTAAGAGGTATGGACCCTAGAGGTAGAGAGAGCCATCCAGATCCTGATTCTGCCTCTTCTTAGCAGCATAATCTTGGGCAAATTACTTAACCTCTCTGTGTCTCAGTTTCCTTGTCTGCAAAGTGGGAATGATAAAGCATCATCTTTTGGGGTTGTTATGTGGAGCAAATAAGTTAAAACACAGAAAGTGCTTCCTTAGAGCAGTACTTAGTGCATCATAAATGGTCCATTTAAGTTGCTATTCTTATCATGACATTAATTTTGTCTCATGGTATAAATGAGATCACAGTTACATGCATACTCCTGTAAACATCTTTCGGGATTCTTGACTGGTCTGTGGACTCAGAAGGTCTTGGTCCTTGACAAAGACGGGGATGTTAGCAGCAATTTCTACAGAATAATTTGTTCCTCATAAGTAACATTTGCCCTTCTTTTGGCTAGGCCCTCTTTGCTGCTCCATGTCAAAGATCAAAACACAGAGGCAGAAGTCACCATAAACCTTACTGTGAAATATGGTATTCCATGGTTCTTACTGACTTAAGTGTCCTGGGAGCTGTAAAACCTCAATCCTGGCCCTGGCATTAACTCACTGTATGACATGGGACAAGTCATTTCTCTTCTCTGAGCTTTAGTTCTCAATAGAGAACCTTGTGATTTGAGGCTTCCAAGATACCAGGAACACCTGCACCCATCTTAGACAGCAGACAGGATGACTGCACTGAGATGAAATATTTGATCATTGCCTATAAGGCATTTCTACTGGCAATGAAGCCAGTTGAAGTAATAGAAGCATAAGAGGCAGAGGCAATCAGTTTTCTAATGGATGGTGTCTAAAGCCTGTTCCCAAATCCAGGACCTGCTGGGAGGTGGCACAGCTGAGATTCTGCACGTTCCCAGAGGGTTACTCCCCTCAACAAACATACTGTGTGTGGGAACCATGTAGAGTCAAAGTGACTATGGAGAACCCTTGGCCTAGTGGTTAAGAGTACTTACTTGCCATTAGAAAGATCTAGGTTCGTTAACTTTTTCAATATTTGCTTTATGTATTTTTTTCTGACAGTTCAAAGAAAGGAAAGATCTAGAAAGATCTAACTATGCTATAATTTGGCTCATTCTTTGGGTAACCTTGAACAAATCACTTAACTTCTCCTAGCCTCAGTTTCTTCATGAGTTGTAGCCATAATTAAATGAATTGAAGTATATCAAGCACCCAAGATAGTTCTTGACAGACTAAGCTTTTTTTTCTTTTGGTGGTACTGGGGTTCAAACTCATGGTCTTACACTTGCTAGGCAGGTGCTCTATCTCTTGAGCCACAATGCCAGCCCTTTTTTGTGTTGGGTCTTTTTGAGATAGGGTCTCACTTTTCCCTGGGTTGGACTCGAACTGAAATTCTCCTTATCTCTTCCTCCTAAGTAGCTAAGATTACAGGCATGAGACATTGGCAGCTGGCCAGACTAAGCTCTTGATTACCATTAATTACTACTATCATCAACATTCTATCAACACCAGCTATTGGGAAAAAGGGAGGGTCCAGGATCAGGTGGGGTTAGAGTTGAGGAGACTAACCTGGCAGGCTATACTGGTTAGAAAGATAAGCAAGTGGGTTGAGATTAGGCAAGTTAGGATCTGGTTCAGACAATTATCAGTATATTCAGGGAGCAAAGTAAACAGCAGGAATGACCATGGGATGGCCTAGGTGGTGGACTACCATTATGAAGTTGTGACTCTTGGGCAATTGACTTATTCCTAGCAGAGCCCCAGCCAGTGGGGGCTATGGAAGGATAGATAGGAAGGCATGAAGCAAGACAGGATATCTGAACCCCAGCCAAGGGACAGAGCTTCAGTCCTGATGAGGCAAACTTAGGCACAGTGTAGTCTGATGAACTAGATCAATGCAGGGTGGAAGGTTGAATAGCAAGAAGGGGAGAAAATGTGTAAGACCTTGCAGGCTCCTATAGCTCTGCTATAGCCCAGGAGCTAATTACCAGCCTGGTGGCACTGAGCCTCCTAAATCCTTGCTAGAACAATCATGGCCACTCACTGTGCAGCTGTCCTGTGCCAGAGCACAGCTTCTAACAATAGGATAATCTGGTGTCCTGAGAGGTGCCAGTGGTCACCACAGGGCAATCAGAGGCAGACAGGAACATGAAGAACATTTCTCAACAGTACCCAGGGCCTGGACTTAGAAGAAAATGACTTATCTGCCCAGGATGCTCATGTAGCTTGTTCTTGAAAAAGAGAGCTTCTAGGTTTATTCCAGCTGTCTCCTCAGTTTTATAACAACTGCTGAATCAAAATGAAATGGAAAGGTTGGAGTGTTAGAGTAAATAAAATTACTTGGCCTGCAGATTTAATGGAATTTCCCCAAATAGTTTACCAAATATGAGAAACTTTGGGATCAAATTGGATTTTTTTTAAAAACTTTTTTTGATTTAGAAGCAACCCTGAATACTTGAACCCATTTATAAATTATGGTATCATTTGGGGGAAAAATCAATATTAGGAATGGAATATCAGGAATGGATTGCAGTTTTTCTAAGTTTCATGGTTATTTTTCTACTTGCTCATGAGATTTTGGTTTACTTTAACTTCTTTTTAAGGTATAGTGTAACATATTTATTGTTCCCCTATAAATTACTATGTGATTTTGGCTTGAGCTTTGTTGATCTTATTGGGCTTTCTTGTTTACATTGCCTGTGAGTGAAGTGTCTATAAAAGGCCCACCCAATTTAAGATTTTATCTATGACTTAACTCTGAAACAGGTTCTATAAAGGAACTAGTTCTATCAATTTCCTTGCTAACAAAATCATTAAAGCAGCAATGATAATTTCTTTAATTTTTTTTTTTTTTTTTCCCTGAGCCTGATGCCAGTGGCTCATGTCTGTAATCCTATCTACTTGGGAGGCTGAGATTGGAAGGACTGAAGTTTGAGGACAGTCTGGGCAAACAGTTCAGAGACTCCATTTCTAAAATAACCAGAGCAAAAAAGGAATCAGAGGTGTGGCTCAACTGGTAGAGTGCCTACTTTGCAAGTGCGAAACCCTGAGTTCAAACCCTAGTTCCCTCAAATAAAACTTTCCTCTCCTCCCCTCCTCCCTCCCTCCCCTTCAAAGAAGTCTCTGGTTTGAGAAATGAGGAACTGGTTTACATCTTCACAGAGTAAATCCTTTTGGTGCAGATGCAGACTTGGCCTTTTTTTTGGAATTAATGGTCATGATCTAATGATTTAAAATAATTTATTGCACTTCTTATAGTATAACTATATCTGAAATACCTTCCAACTCTCTCCTGGCACAAAAGATTCAACTTAGGCACAAGATCTGAGGATGGTTTGGGGACAAATTGGTTAAGATTATTCCTTTGTGGATTTCATCAAAGCCTGATTTATATTAGCTTGTTATTGTTGGAAAAGTGATAGCCCATGTAGGCCTAAAGTTTTATATAAATAAGTAGAATTTGTATTGTTATTCAGCAGAGCATAGATCTACTTTCATTATTTATTAATGGAATACAGAATGTTCTTAGTGGTTATTTTGGCTTCCAGTTGACTATCTTCATGAGCTTTATTAGATTTAACTGGTCTAAAACCAGCTAGGAAAGACTCCATGCTAGCTCTAATATATTGGTTTCACATTCTCTGAACCAGCAACATTTATAAGGGTCTATTCTCTTGCATATGATCCCAACACTTGAGAGGTTGAGGCAAGAGGATCATGAATTCAAGGCCAGGCTGAGCTACATAGTGAGACCCTGTCTCACAAAAACAAACAAAAAACTCCCTAATATCTATTTCTCTATCTATCTATCTATCTATCTATCATCCACCATATTACTTAAAGCCTTGTTAGACATTTTGGTCTCAACATTTTTATTAGTCCTACCTCTATAATTTGTCATTGTAAATAGATTCTGTTCCATTAAAAATAATTATAGTTAGGAAGTTAAGTATTGGGTAAATATTAGTAGGTTTATTCTTAGTTATCAAGTTCTACTTGCAGATGATTGAAAAGTGAATGAGAAAGAAGTATTTTTAAAGTTTGGGGATAGAACTCAGGGCACTGGGCATTCTAGGAAGGGCTCTCCTACTGAGCTACATCCCCAGCCCTTGGTTTTTGAGACAGGATCTCACTAGGCTGGCTTTGAACTCACCATTCTCCTGCCTCAGCCTCCAGAGTGCTGGGATTACAGGCAACATCATATCCTGTGTTTTTTGTTTTTTTTAATTTTTAAGAGACAAGGTCATGTAATATTACCTAAACTAGCCCCCAACCCAGGGCTCAAGTGATCCTTCTTGCCTTACCTCCAGGTAGTTGGGACCAGATATCCACCAGTGTACCAGAAAAAAATATTTTTTAAAAATTGAAGAGTAAATGTAGACTGTTTGCCTTGAGTTGTCATAAAAACATATTGAAAATAGCATTCCCAGACCAATGATGAGAGTGTGTCATGAGCCAGAGATTATTATTGATTTAATCCTGGGCTCTTGTTATCATTAATAAATAACATATGCACACATTATAAAGAAGAATCCTAAATTGTGTGGATATGGTATGTGCATTTCTGCATGTATAGAGCAGTCATGGAGTACTATTTTGGGCACCTCAAATCCAAGAAACCTCTAATGCATAGAATCATATCAGAGATACCAAAGAGAAGGAAAGGGAAAAAAGTGAACTGAAAGAACCTGATACTTTATTCTTCCTGTTCAGTGTTGATAAAAAGTGAAAAGCATCTTTTATTACATTCAACTAAAAAGGCCCAATTAAAGTATGGAAAAAATATTCTTTTGCATAGTCAACTGTTAGGCAGGGGAATATAATGTCACCAGAAATTACTATAGCTGATTTTAATAAAGGAGTACAGAACAATAAGGCCTTGTTAATTCCATACTGGTTTATTCAAATAGTGTATAATTCAAAGCAATTGCTGCTCCCCAGGCAGGAATTTATAATCGCCACTTTTGAAGGAGTATAATGTGTCATTCCAAGGGGAAATCAGGTCTGGAAAGGGCCTCATGATTGGAGAACCTCATGTGTCCCAAAACAGCTCCAAAGCAGGCCAACTCAAACAAAATTATTGAGAGCCACCCTGTGAAGTAAGTCGGCTTTGGGCTCATCTGTATTTCCCTTGTTCTCTCCTGCCTTTTTGGTGAATGACAAAATGTCCCCAAGGAGCAAAAGGGGAAGACAGAGAAGTTAAGACCTGGATAAAGTAACACTTACAAAGTGATATACTCACTTCCTGGCAAGGGCTACAAGTTCATTCATGAGCACTCCATTATGTGTGTGTGGACTGTGTATGTATTTAGCTGACTGTGATGAGTGCAGAGCATCCTCCCTGCTCATAAAAACACTGGCCAAGAGTCAAACATGAGTCAACTGCAAGGGGAAGCTTGAATCATAATATATTTTGAACAATTTTGGTCAACAATCCTTCAGAGAATAATTCTTCAGTCTTAATGTTGGTATTTCTGTGGAATTATAAGTGAACAGTTTAAGATTCCATGATTTTTTTTTAAAAAACTAGGTTTGATTCCAATGACTGATCAATCCATTTTTCCAGGTTCACCAAGCGATGTTGTCAGTCCCCTAACAACATATTGTTGTGGCCACGCTGAGTTACTAGCTCCTGTAGACTAGCTAATTAGTTTAAAAAAAAAACCAAAAAAAACAAAAAAATTCCAGAGGAGGAGCAAACAACTGTAAGGGTAAAACCCTCTGGTAAAACTCATCCTTAAATAGGGTGGGGCTATTTTTTTACTGGAGGCGTGCCCATTAAGATGCTCAGAATGAACCTTAGATGAGACATACATGCTCCATGGAAGATTCTCAGCTGCAACGTGTCATAGCATGTGTGTAGCATTAAAAGGCTACTATGGAAGATGCACTTTGTTCACCAAATACCTATAGACTCCCCTATCTATTGCAGTCCCCATGTCATCTGGTCTGTTCAACCATTGAGACAGAAGTGCCACTTTCAGGCTGAAGCACAGAAGAGCAAGTAGGAATTTCTCTAGGAATTCTCTTCCTCTTACTGCTAGGATGGCAGAGGCCTACTGCTCCAAATGCCAGACACTATGAACCACAGTTTTTTTTTTTGTTTTTTTTTAACAGTACTGGGGCTTGAACTCAGGGCTACATCTTGAGCCACTCCACCAGCCCATTTTTGTGATGGGGTTTCGAGATAGGGTCTTGAGAACTATTTGCCTATTCTGTCTTCGATCTGTGATCCTCCTGATCTCTGCCTCCTGAGTAGCTAGGATTACAGGCATGAGCTAAAGACACCCAGCCTTAACCAGGGTTCTAGAATGGATTCCCATGTCTCCATTTCCTACTCCATCACCAACTGGGATTGGTTGGATAAAGGAAAGTGAGACATAAGCTTTGGGTTAAACCAAGATTCTGGTGTTCATTTATTACTGCAGCAAAGTCTAGGAAAACACAGCAGCTTTTCTAAACCTTTTTGTAAAAAAGGAAACTCCATCCAGAGAAGGGATGAACAATTTGAATTACACAGTCCTTGAGCAAGCTACTGAGGGTTTGCTGTAGCCTTGCCAGGTTGCCCCAAATTTCCCACTCTACCAGTTGTCACTGGTCCTTCAGGAAGTGGTGAATGGGGAAGGGACAGGAAGCCCTGCTCAGTTGGGGGTTGATATCTGGTGGTGTCTCTTCTTATTCACCAACCTTCTCTTGGGATTTCAGGCTTACTAAAGACACAGTGAAATTATTCATTGTGGTTTTCATTTGAGAGAACTAGTTTCCGCTCCTAAGAAGGATCTTAACAAAACAGGAAGTTTTTCTTGGATCTAGAAATGGACTCTGCCTTCTGACACTGGTTTTTACCAACTTCTGCAAATCTCTGTTTTCCTACATTCCTGTCAGAGGGTGGGGCAAATAGAAGAGACTAGATAAAACTTGGTACTGCTGTTTAGTGGTATATTAGTAGATTTAGGACTGACAGGGTAAGAGAGCAAGGTGAGGGGACTAAAATGGCAGATTAACCACGCCAGACCCTGTCTGCCCATCTGACTACTTGGTCCCCTACCTACTACCCCACATTGGCCCTGGGGGAACAGATATGAAGAGAGGTATGAAAGACCAAAAAATGTTATGGACAATTGGTAGCCATTCCTTGATAGTCACCCTTCACATATATGTATCTCAGATGATTGTTCTCAGAAATTTTGACATGACCTACCTGTTAGTGTCCACTCAATGGGGCTGGGTTTGAGTGTCTTGTTGCTAATACTGTCCATACAGTGGGCACCCAAGAGTACTTGAAGGGAAGTATAAAGGAATAATTGATTTTCCAAACTATTTTAAGATAAGGGATGGAGATTAGAAAGATCAAATATAATCAATTTCTAAGTTGGGCATGGTGGCACACACCTCTAACACTCAGGAGACTGAAGTAGGAGGATCACTTGAGACCAGGTCTTCAAGACCAGCCTAGGCAACATGGCAAGACACTCTCAAAAAAAACCAAACCAAACCATTTTACAGATTAATAAATGGAACATTAAGAGTTTACATTTAAAGCTGGGTGCTGGGGGCTCACACCTGTATTCCTAGCTACTCAGGAGGCATAGGTCAGGAAGATCGAGGTTCGAAGCTAGGCTGGGCAAATAGTTCGTGAGATCCTATCTTGAAAAAACTTATCACCAGAAAAAGGGCTGGTGGAGTAGCTCAAGGTGTAGTCCCTGAGTTCAAACTCCAATAGTGAAAAAAAAAAGAAAAAGTTTAACTTACAGCCAGGCGCAGTGGCTCATGCTACTCAGGAGGATCTTGGTCCAAGGCCAGCCTGGGCAAAAAATTTAGGAGACTCTTCCCCCCATTTTAACCAATAAAAGCTGGGCATATTGGCACATGCCTATATCCCAGATGTGTGGGAGGTATAAGTAAGAGGATAGGGATCCAGGCTGGCTTGGGCATAAACTGCAAGACTGTACTTCAAAAATAATAAAAGCAAAAAAAGATCTGAAGATGTGGTGCAAGTGGTAGAGGGCTTGCCTAATAAGTTAGACCCTGAATTCAAACCTCACACTACCACCAAAAAAAAAAAAAAATTTTTTTTTTCAGTACTGGGGCTTAGATTCATAGCCTTCACCTTGAGCCAGTCCACCAGCCCTATTTTTGTGAAGGGTTTTTCAAGATAGGGGCTTGAGAACTATTTGCCTGGGGCTACCAGTGCCCAGCATTTTTTTTTTTTTTTAAAGTTGTTCAGCGTCAGGTATGAGGTGGAACTGAAAATCCAAATCTCCCAATTTCTATTTTCTTACAACTATTTGACAGGTTAAAAGTCATTTCCCCACTCTGACCAACACACAATACTATAGGCCACTTATGATCATGTAAAGGAAATCACCATGGAGCTGCTATATAATGGATATTTACATTTGTAGCTGGAAAGACATCAAAACCCTAACACCATTATCACTGGGTGGAGTCTTATGATGCTAATTCTTAAATTCTTAGTGATTTGTATTTTCTATGCTATCCAGAAATAACGGAGGAGGTAAAATAGTTTCCAGTCTTTAACATTTTCTTTAAGAGGAATTCAATGGGCTTTTAGTTCAGCACTTTGAATTATTTATCAGATATGTTTGGAGTGGCAAACCACAGGAAGGGAACCATGGAAGAAAATACTTATTCTCCAGTATGCTCTTTTTTTTTTGAGCCAGGTCTATGTTGTGCAGGCTAGTCTTGAACTCCTGGGCTCAAGTAATCCTCCTGCCTCAGTTTTCCAAGTAGCTGGGACTACAGATAGATGCTATCACTCTTGGCCTCTTTTCTTATATAATAGTTTTTAGCTGGACACATAGTCATTCCGTTTCTCAGCCTTCTTTGTAGCTAGGTGTGACCAGAGACAGGAATAGAAGTGAGCAGGCAACATCTGGACTATTGCCCTGAAAAAGGAGATTGTCTTCACTTTCTCCCTTTCTGCAAGAATGCAGAGCTGAGGGTGGGAGCTGTGCACTGTGACATGAAAGCCATGTGCTGAGGATGGTAGCACAAGAGAAGGAAACCAGACCCCTGACATTGTTGAACTGGTTCTGTATTTGGGCATCTGTTTGTTATAGTTGTTGAACACTGTCCCAAGTATTACCAGATGTAAACATTTAGTTGAATAGTGTCTTACTTACTGAGCTGAAAACAAATGAGCTTTTTGGAAAGAATGTACAATTAATTAAGTTTTCTTCTGTTTATGGGCACAAGAACCCAATTCCACTTCAGTGATCAAGAGTGCCTCCTTAATCCAGGACATGTGACATAATAGGGATGGTAAGGAAAACTGCAGAAATTCATCTCATATTTTCAGATCATTCATGCTTGGGCACTTAGTTTCCAGTTCTTTCTGCCTGATTCTAATCACCCATCCCTCAACAGACACAATCCAGAATTTGTGCATGTGGTGCAAAGGGTTTATGCAGACTGTCCAAATGAGCCTTCTTGCCATCTGGCCTCTTGGGCAACATGGGGAACTCAGGGCCACATCTGCCATAGTACTAATTTAAATTAATTATTGACAATTATAGTTGTTCAGGTATTAGCACATAGACAAGATGAAAAAGGATAAACCATGGAGCAGTGACTTAAAAAAAAAACAAAACAGCTCAAAACAATAAACACACAGCTGGAAATATGGCTCCAACCCTGAGTTCAAACTCCAGTATCACCAAAAAGAAAAAAAAAAAGAACTCCCTGCCCCCCAACTCCTTGCTACCTCAGTTTCTGTGGCTCAGGAATCTGAAGTACAGCTGCGCTGGGTGCCTGCAACTCAGGGCTTTTCTCACCAGATTAAGGAGCTGAATGAGGATCTCACCAATAGCTCTCCTGCATACCTCTGTGCTCATTCATATGACTATCAGAAGATCTCAGGTCCTCCAGGGAGCAACTGCAGGATTGCTTTCAGGAATACAAAATACACTTCTTTGGCTCACTGGCCAGAGATGTCAGCCAGTGATTCTAGGGTGTGGCCCATTCTTGGTCTTGCCGGGCCTCTTTATAATCTATAACCAGACTATAACTTAAAGATGAGTTGGTCTACAGACTTCATAACCCAAGAAATGTCCAGCTTTGGCCTACTCACAGAATTGCAACCTATCTGGGTTACTTAAAGTTTAAAATAATATCTGATTGAATGCCAGATTATTTCATAGTTTCCTTTGAGAATTCCCTTACAATTCTGATCCCATGGTCAAGGTACTTAATATTATTTCATTCTCCCTACTTTTAAAATGAGGAACTGAAAAGGTGCAGAACAGTTAGGATTTAAACCTCCCTCTGTCCGAAGCCAAAGCCCATTTTGTTTCCAGGCCTCAGTAAGCAGAGTTGGTCCAGAGACTGGAAAAGTCATTTGACAGCATTCCAGCCCTGTCAGCATCTTCAATGAGTAGCTTTGTTATTTGCTGTAAACAGTTGTAAATTTCCAGAACCACAGGCACACCCATATTAAAATGTTAATTACTAAAATGTCTCATAATGCCAAGTGCAAATGAACAGTGAATTAAAAAAAAAAAGTCCTGTTAGAATTTTGTCTCTAGATCTCTTCTACTAGCACAGATAATTGAAAACTGTCAAGACTGAATTTTCCTTAAATGACAGATCCCTTCTCTCATTTTGTGAAACTTCTCAATTACAGAGAAAATAACTTATGATTTACGCTGCTTTGAAAATGTGAAACCTGTTCTACTGAAGGAGAAACGGAGACTTGTTTCAACAGGATTTCTCCGGGTCCCTAAGTTTTGCTAAAATTGTAACAGAGGACATATGGGCAACTCTCTAGCTCCTGTTTGTTGTTTCTAAAAGATCCAGAAACCCTAGCTTCTGAGGAGATGCCCTGCCAAAACAGCAGACCTTTAAAATCAACAAAAATTCTACAGGGATGAAAGAGGCTCATTTATTTTCAAGTTGTGGCTCCTTCACCCTCTTGGTGGCTCCACCCCCACGCCAGTGTCTGGGGCTTTGATTTATAACTGTCCACCCACACAAGCCTTGGCATTCAGAAGCTTTTAAGGACAAGAGAGGGTTAGGGTAGAGGGTGGGGATCAGGAGGGAGAGCTAGAGGAAAGGCAAAAGAGATCACATGCTTGGCCTAAGTGAATGGGCACATGGGTAGGGAAGGTTCCCGGCTGATTGAAGGGCTGATGAATATGGTTTTGCGGGCCAAGACAGAGCCTTTGGTTCTGAGGCAGTTTCCAGCAGGAGAGCTCATTCCCAGTGCACTGTAACCAGGATGGCCAGCGTGTGAACCCCCCTCCCCCTTTGTCTTGATTTCTTTTATATGCTTGCACAGCCAGACCAAAGTGTTCCCGGCTGTAGAGCTTGGGATTTGCTGCTTATCCCCTGGGGGGTAAATAATAGCAGCTGCAATCTTCTGCCAGAAAAGAACTTGCTTCCCCAGCTCAGAGGCTCAGTTGATGACAAATGCAAAGGGCTTTCTAGCATAGAAAATGAGATACTTCATTAGGCCAAGCTTTGAAAACTGAGGTGTCAAATAAATGTTCAAATAATTGTCATCATGGCATGTTAGATAGGTGGGCTTTCTTGAAAAGAAGGAAGCCTTAAAACTGATAGCTTGGTGCTTGAACGGGGCTCAGATTCCTCCAGCGTGCACTACTGGAAACTCTGAATTTTCCCTTTGGGAAGTTTCTGATGTAGCGTTGTGGCCATAGGCTCTAGAACAGCTTCAGACTGGAAGCCAGACTCTACTGCTTATTGTCATGTAGTTTAGTTATCGTCTCTGGAAAACGGGGACAATACCCTCTACTTTACTGGATGTGGTTTTGAAAAGTCAGAAGTCATGTACGTAAAATGGTTAACAATGTCCAAACATTAGTAGGTGCTCAATAAAAGGTTAACCGATAGCTGTATGTGATATAATTAACCTGGTTTTGCACTGAGACAATAGGAGAGACAACACTGTTACATGTTTAACATAAGGCACATAGGAAAAATAAGCATGGGAACATATATTATACATGTGGTCAAACAAAAACTCCAGGGATTCAAAGAGCAGAAGTCCCCAATGCTTTCCACCACCCAGGAAGTAGTGGTATTAGGCACTAAAGTCCTTGCCTGACAATGCAGAAAAGAACTAGACAGAAGGTATCTCTTGGATTATGTCAGAATAAACAAATTTTAGCTATATAGCCTAATCAAAATTAAAAATAAGTGAGAATGGATAAGTGTAGGATTCTGGCACTTACAAACCTTACTGATTTGTAAATTATAATTCCCATGGGTTCCACAATTATGCTGCTTTAACACTTGTGTATTGATAACACAATTCCTGTTCACAAGTTAATCTAAAAGCCAAAAGCCTTTGGCTTAAACAATGGAAAACTATATCCAAATATTCAAAATTGTTGTTACCCATCATTCTTCATCTTGTTTTCTAAGATCTACCACATTTACCTTAAAATAAGACAAGTATTTTGTTGTTTGTAGTTATAGTCACTGTGAAGGATGCAAATAAACTTAGTATGTTCCCAGACTTCAGAAATACAGGTATTGTCTCAGTAAGATTATAGAATTCTATCTAGGCTTTTATTCTTTACTCTAACATTCCTCATACCCCCCAATTAGCAAATTGTGACACCTGAACCAAGATCGATTACTTGTCTTCAATCTTGCAGTACTGACTGAATCTATTTATATGTAAAAAGCAGCTAGGGGCTGAGGACATGGCTCAGTGGCAGACACTTGCCCAGGATGTTCAAGGCCCAGCACAGCAAAAATAAAATTAAAGTAAAAAGAGCCAACATTTATCAAGCACCTACTTCTGTGAGGCAACCAGATGACACGTAGTCCATTTGGTTCTCCGAGGGACCTTATCTGGTTTTTAGATTAGCATCCTCATTTTACAAATGAGGAAATGGAAGCCTAGAGAGATTTAAGAAGCTAGTAGTACAAGCTCACAACCTACTGCATCTCTTTGCTAAGAGAAAATTCAGATGCAGAGAGGCTAAGTCTCTTTGGATTTAAGAAAAAGAAGTAAAATAAATCACACTGAGAAGGTGAACGAAAATTTACATTTCTTTTAGGTAACAGCTCAGCAAGATAGTTTGTAGTTTAAAAAAAAAGGCACTAGAGGGTGCTAAATACACCCTTTAGTTCCCACAGTGGTACAAGACAATCAGTAATGGGTTCCAGCCAAAAAGGCCTCCGCAAAATAGTATGACACATTTTGTGATAATTGAGAAGATATATTCATATCCCAATTTAAAAAAAACCCAAATCTTATGCTTTTTATTGAGCAATTCAAAATTTGACTCTACTAGATACCAATTGCTACTCAAAGTGCCTTTCATGTAGGTATTTTCTTTACCTGCCAAGTGGCAAAGGGTTGGGCAACTTGTGTGAAAATTAAAAAAAAAAAATGACACTGACATGAAGAAATTGCAAGGTGCATATAAATGCAATCAATCATGTTTTGAAGATTGGATAATATCAAAAAGGGAATTTTCAGACCTTACATAACCTAGCTGTTCAAGTTAACATACTGTCATTTTAAATTTTCTAATAAAACTTTTTAATGGGAAAAAAATGACACTGACACAAATTTCATCTTTCAAAATTTATTTTAGCAAAATAAAACATGCATTTTTTTTTTAAAAGATGGGGGAAAAACTCAAACCCAACAACTTAAAACGAAAAGGAGTAAGACCTCATCTTCAACGCCAAGTTCCAGAGGCAACATCTAGAGGTAAGTCTGGATTTCTTGATTTATCTATTTTTTTTCCTATTAGCTAAGAGAATACCCATCTCTTACAAGTAACAAAGGATTTATAAATAACTTTGTTTTTCCCATTATTACAAAAGCAACTCATAGCACTGCAGAACAGTTAAAAAAATAATACAATTCTTTATTATCCCAATAGCTACCAATAGCCAGAGGACATTATTAACATTTTGGTGCACATACTATCACAAACATACAAAAATGCAATTTTTTTTCCCCACAAAACTGAGATTATCTTGTAAATGTTATTCCCATTAAACTGTATGACGACCATTTTTCCATATCATTAGTCTTTCATTGATTTTTTTTTTCTTTTACAGTGCTGCCAGGAAAGCACAGCCACTGAGCTATATCCCAGCTTTTTAAATTTTGGTTTTGTTATTTATCGTGATGTCATAAAGTACACAAATCTTAACTCCATAGTAGATGCACTTTTATAAGTGTGTACCCCATGCTTCCTTCAATCAATGCTTCCTCAAAACTAAGTGTCCTTCCAATCTCTGTGGCCACAGATTGTATTTATATTTTTAAACTTCACATAAACCTTGTAATTCCACCTAAAAAATGTCCTAAAGGACAAGGAATGTCCAGCTCTTCCAGCAATATGGGATCTGATAGTTTTACTCCACAGTGTGTTTTGTAGTTATTGATAATGTCATTCAGTCTCAGTTATGGACCACTGAGAATTGTGTCTGAAGCAACTGAAACCCAAACTAACAATCCAGCCTAGAAGAAAAGAGTTCAATTATTCCTCAGTATGTAAAAACTAGGTGGATCATGAATGAGTCACAAGTTTGGAGCTTACATTTTTTTTTGTTGTTGTTGTGGAAGATAATCTCTTTTGTTATGTTCAATTTTACTAGCATTTCTTTCTCTTCTTTAAAGAGCACGCTGATCTCTAATTCCAAATGAGGCTAGCTATCCATGAAGCAAGGACAAAAACCTAAAAGGGTGTGTGTGTGTAATTTATGGCTTACTGTCATGTAAAAGCCTAAAATGTACTTGGGAAATGGCTAGTCTACTGCTTGCTCTGTTTCCTCTGTGAAATGAAAACACGATACTATCAAACTTTTGCTTGTTCATCACCCGAGTATATCCATTTAGTACAAACCCCGCAAAAAGGGCAAGTCAAGTTAGATAAAAGAGAATACTTCATTAGGAACCAGGAACCTGAAAGGCTGCTGGGACATGTCAACCATATTGACATGAGCACGCAGAATCAAAAGCACTTTCTGTACCTAAATGTAAGATGGCCTTGAACAAAGATGTGTTGGATAGAACCTCCCTCCCCACCCTTTTCTTTGTGTGGAGGATTGAGCCCAGGGCCTGATACACGCTTTAGCCTATGCTCCCTTTACTTCCCCTTTCCATCAGATACTGCTGCACTCCTGGTACTGTTTTCTAAGCGCTTTGCATGGTATTACTTTATTTGAGCCATCTACCTAACCTAACAGGTAAGAGGTGGCTCAGTAAACTTTTCGATCTGTACACAGCTTGTAAGGATGGGGAGCTGGAATAAAATAAACGGCAGATCTACAGCCAGGACCTTTACTGCTCCTGCCTTCTCTAGCCAAGCGCCATGAAAAAGTAAGCGGCAGCTGGGAGTGGTGGTGAATTTGTTATTCCAGAACTGCGGACGATCCTGAGTTCCAGTTCTGTCTGGGTTACATAGCGAGATCCTATCTCAAGAAGACAAACAAAAACCAAACAAAACCCAAGTGGTCATTTCCTGTCGGTGCACAAGACAATGGGCAGACAAGCAACAACCAGTATTTGGGAAGATGGCGGCTGCGCCGGGTTGAAACATGAGCCTACTGTTTAAAGACCAGGCAGAGGTGGGAGCGGCACTGTTCGGTTATGGAGGGGCAAGGAATGAGAGGATTAAACTAAGAAAAGGAGTTAAGAACCCCAACGCAGCAACTGCTTAAAGCCGGGGTCCCGTACGTCATTCCCGCCTCAGAGCAGAGGAAGGGCCTTGCAGCGGAAGTGCGTGTTTGGTGTCCTCCGAGGGGACGCGGAGCCGATGAGAGATGCAGCAGCAGAACCGCGCATGGACAGCTTTCCTACCGCGGGAGCCGGGAGGCGGAAGGCACTAGGCGGCCCGAAGGCGGTGCCCTTGTGACGCAGGACGCAGCCTGGGCCACGCCCCCAGCCGCGCCCGCGCTCGCTGACTCACGGCTACCCTGCACGCCGTCAGGCCAGCGGCACAACCATTCGCACAGCTCGCTCCACCAGAGGGAAGGAGGTTTGGATGGCTTGGTAGAGTTTACAGGGGCAAATACCACAGCACCGAGGGCGCTCTGCGAAGCTTTCTCCTCGAGCGCAAAGCTGCTGACCAGCCCTTCGGGGATCCTGGGTGTGTCCATGGCTAGGATACGCCGGTTAGACTGTATATGGTAAAGGGTTATTTCCACAAAAACGCTACACAGGGACACGGGACTTCTCAGAGCTTGATTAGACTGACTTCAAGGGAGTCAAAGTTCTTACTAAAAACCTGCTGGGCAAGGTGCCTCACACCTGTAATCCTAGCACTGAGGAGGGCTTGAGGCAGCAGGATGACGAGTGTGCATCCAGTCTGGACTACAATAGCAAGACCCTGTTTCAGACCCCCCACCACCACCTCTCGAAATAACTCATATTAAGGGCATTGAACTTATTTTATGGAAATAAGCCCCCCCCAAACCTTAGTGTCTTGGCCAGAAAGGGAGTCATGAAGACGGTTTTCTATCTTCTACTGCCAGATGTTTGGTTCTTCAAGCGAATAATTTGGTTTAATGAGGACACCAAAGGGGAAAAAAAAAAGGGGGGGGGAAAGCTTCTGATTACTGTCTTAATACTTCCGGGATGTTATAAAGTTGAATGAATTCCTTTTGTAGGGAGACTCTAGTTTTTGAGCCTGGATTCCCCTTATTTCCATTTTTCTATTAAGACTGCTTTCCTGTTAAACAGTTAAGTTCACGGGACGCTAATGTAACTTGTTCACTTTTTTCTTTTGGCGGTGGTGGGGATGGAACCTATTGCCACTTGACTGGGCAGTATCAGTTTATATTGACCTATACAGGTAGGCACTGTTCTTTTTGGATAAAAATTTTGATTGCTAATCTGTTAGTTTATTTGGCTAAGTTCTAAATCTTCCTGACCCCAACTGATCCTTCTAAGTGGTATTAACATTATTTGACCTCTAATAATTGTTTTTAAAGTATGAGGTTACAGCCAACCATATATTTTACTTGTTGAACAAGAATAGAAAGAAGCACTACCAGATCTCAGCTGTGATGCAATTCTGTGTGCAGCAGTTCAAAATAGCAGCCACCCCTCTCCTTTCCCGGTAGGATTGCACTGTAAATACACAGATCTCTAAAAGAAAACGACTGCTCAAGTATGCCCCTCTCTATAACTGTTTATATTATGGACTATACTATCTGTATTCCTAAAGGGTTTATTAAAATACTGACCAGCTTCGTAAGTGAGGAGCACACTATTAAGTACCGTGTCTCCTTAGTGGAGATGTCAGCATTGAATTTTCAGTATCTCAAAAGGGAAACTTTAAACAACACAGACCTGATTTAATAATTTGCCATGAACATGCATTTTAACCAGGTTAACTACAAGTTAACTCAGGACCCACATTTTAAAACCACTAGCTTAGCTGAGTGTCATTGGCTCGTGTCTGTTATTTGAGAGGCTGAGATGGAGAGATATCATGGTTAGAGACCAGCCCAGGCAAATAGTTCAAAAGATGCCCATCTTCAAAATACCAGAGCAAAATGGACTGGAGGTGTGGTTCAGGCATAAGTGCCTGCTTTGCAAGTGTGAAGCTCTGAGTCAAAACCCTGCCCAACCAGTCATACAACAAAAACAACTCTTCCTCCCCTCCCCACCTTGATGTGGTTGCCTTAAGCCTGCTTGCAATCACTTCTTTCTTTGGCTGGTTCCATCTTTCAAATTTGTAGAATCAGCTGAACAATATCTATGGAAGGATTAGAGCTCTCAGAGTGAACAATTTGTGTCAAAAGGGAAATATGCTTTGGAATCCTCAGTTTTATTGTGTTGTTTCAAAAAAGAACACAGAGCCGGGCATGGTGGCACAAGCCTGTGATCCAGCTATGCAGGAGGGGAAGTTCAGGAGGATTGAGATTACAGGTCAACTGAGGCCAAAAGATTACTAAGAGCCCATCTCAACTAACAAGCTGGGAGTGGCAGTATGTGCCTGTAATTCCATCTGTGCAGGAGGCATAGGCAGGAGGATCATGGTCCAAGTCTGGCCCTGGGCAAAAAGCTTAAGACCTACCTGAAAAATAACTAAAGCCAAAAAGGGCTGGGAGGTGCAGCTCAAGTGGTAGACCACCTAGTAAGCTCAAGGCCCTGAGTTCAAACCTCAGTTCATTTAAAAAAAAAAGAAAAAAAAAGGGGGGGTTCCCTTCCATAGAAAAACCTTTTTCACAGATGCTTTGTTAAGGCATTCAAGCTCTGAAATAATGTATTCCAAGTTTATTAACCTAGTTTAAATTGTCTACCACCTACTCATGATGAAAACTTACACCTCTTTGTTACCTTGGTTCATATGGACTTAGGGCCTAGGTTTAGGGTAAGTACTAAAGTTAGCAAATAAGAGACTTTGTAGGCCCAGGCAGGATTGGAATCAAGATGCAAGAAAAGACCTTGTATAGTGCAGTCATGGTTTGCCAGGTATCTAGTAAAATGTTGGGCAAAATCCACTGAGATGCCCCCAAAGATGTAAGGCTGATACTCTGCTTTTACAGATTGCTGTGTCCTTTGTGACACCTGTCAGTCCTGTACCCAGTGGGACCTTAAAAATCAGTAGCACATGACAAAAGAACAGAGCGTACTGACTACTTCTAAGTCCGTATCAGGATACACACATTTACCTGGTAAGTTTGCAAACCTCTCTCAACTGCTGAGGAAGACAACCTGGGCTGCCCAAGACAACTACTACTGTAGGGGACTCAAAACAGTTGCTAAGAAAGCGCACTTTGCAACTCCCCTACTCCAACAAAAACAGCTTATGAAACAACTGCATGAGACTGTTTAAAAAACAAAGGGGAGGGGGTAGTTTTACAATGTAACATCCTCTTTAGTTTCTCCTGTGAAATCACCAATAAAATAAACATTACTCTTACTCATTACCTGGTGAAGTAGATTCTTCTTTTGGGGAATGTTTTTAAATATAACAGAGCTCCTACTTAAAATATTGGCATAGGAGTCAAACGCTATCCAAAGTGGGCAGCTGCCTGTAGGATATACGTACATTTCTGGCCAATTTTAAAGACCAACAGAGCTTTGCTAATTGCTTTATAAAATGCTCACACCTCACTGAAGAGATCATTTGTGCTACAAGAAAACCTTCACTGCTTACTGGATCTGATGGACTTTATTATTAGTCTGCCAAGTAGTAAAAAGTACACGTAGTAATTAGCGATTCCACTGCACCGAAACTTTTACCTTTGTAACAAGTGCTATCTTTGAAAGCTGTCTTCCCATTGAGAAGGCAAATAATCTCTTTCCAATGATTAATGTCATTTACCCAATTAGCTTGTTTTCTTTGAATAATGAGCACATTAATACAGCTACTGGCTCACAATTTACTTAGCCTATTAACTTCTATTTCTCTTTAAAATAAGGACAATGAGAGCCCAGGTATGGTATAGTGCATGCCTGTGATCCCAACTACTTATGAGGTGGAGGTTGGGAGAACCACAGGCTCCGGAGGTGGAAATCAGCCAAAGCAAAAAGTTATCTAGACTCCATCTCAACCAACAAACAAGGCATGGTAGTTCACACATGTAATCCCAGCTACACAGAAGGCGTAAGTAGGAAGATTTTGGTCCTCCCCTTGGCAAAACCAGGGGAACTTATCTGAAAAATAATCTGCCTAGCAAGCATGAGGCCTTAAATTCAAACCTCAGTACTGGAGGGGTGGTAGCAAAAGGGACAACACGATACGTCAGGGAATGCTGTACCACCTCTTAGCACTAGTGGGTAAGAGATTACATAATACTCCTAACTAGAGATACACTAAGGTCCATATTTTCTAGTCCCTGTGATGATGTAACTATTGTTTGTTTGGTTTTCTGAGCTAGGCTTTCCCTACATAGCACAGGCTGGCCTTAAAGGCTTGACCCTCCTAAGTGCTGGGGTTATAGGTGTGAGCTACCACATCCAGCTGTATGTTCTCAATTACATTTCTTCCTATATGCCACTAAGCTATATAACCCTATACCAATAGTTTAAATATACCCCAAATTTTTTTTTTTACATTAAATCTATTCTATTATTTTTATATACTGAGGATTTAACCCAGTGCCTTGCATATGCTTGGCAAGCACTGACCTATATCCCCAGCCTTAAATTTGACAATGTCACATTACTTCACTACTACTGGCTAGGACATAGTGGTATGTAATTATTTGCTTATTCATTAACCAGTTCTGAACATTTGTATTATGACTCCTGGCTCATCTGGCTTCCCTTTACTATGTACTGATGACCAGCAGGGGCTCCAGCTTACCACTCGCCATTTGAGCATTACTTAGTTTCGGAAATCTTAAGTTAAAAATATTTATTTTAATTGCTGTTGTCCAGAAACCACAACCTTTTTCTGTGTAGGGCCACACAGGAAATATTTTAGGCTTTGAAGGCCACAGCATCAGTCACATATTCCTCCTCTCCCAGTCTATAAAAACACAGGCTGTGCTTGCCATAGTTTGCTTATTCCTATTCTAGCCCTTCGTGGGAACAAGGGTCAACAAAGCTCAACTTATGCTTATATGCATGATCACAGTAACTTATTAAGTGTTGATTTAATTCAACTTGGTTTTTATCATAAGGCTTTCTGGCATCTCATCACGAGTATTTCTGTATGGCCAATTACTATAAGAATTATTAAAATATACTCACCAATTCTTAAAATGTATTTATACTATACCCTAGGGGAACAGAAACTTAATGATTGTAAAGTTAAAAAGAATATGGGGGAAGGGGACAGACACAGAAGGATTTAAGTTTATTGTTGCATATATACAATGTGACCATATACTTACATGTAAAACTATAAAATTATCAATATAACAACCCATATTACAATATCCCCTAAAACTTGGCATTGTAATTCCAGCAGCTTGCGTAATGGAAACTGCTATTGTTTTATGAAAAATTTCATGTAGAATTAAAGTTAGCACTTGAAAAAAATTAAGTTTCTCAAACAGGTTTTTGTTTAGCTGGTTAAGTGAACTACAAATCCAAATAATCTACAGTGTTTGTCACCTACTTACTCAATCCCTCATTTTACTCATGTTCTGTGAGACAGAATCAATTTAGAATGTGTTAAATTGTATGGATCTAGAATAAAAAAAAAAAAGCTGACCAAAGACACACAAAACCGCCCTAGTATCCCTGTGGCTGTATAAACAGAAATAGGGAGAGGAGTTTGCTAACACTGAACACATCTTAGAGGGTTTTAAATTAACCCTAAATTGTATCATTAATCTCCACTAGCATTTTTTTAAACTCATGCTGAATGTACCAAGATTGACATTTGTGATAGTCCACAGATACATTAACTCTCTAAGATATACAATGTTTGAGAGGAATTTTAAGGGGTGTTTTGTTTATATAGTTAGTACTCATATAAACTCTGGTCCTAGAAATGGTGACATTTTAGATGAATCTCTAGGGAAAACAACCATTAAATGATGAACAATGAAGGCATGTTCTCTTTAAACCCTTAATGCCATCATTATCTCTGCCTTTGGGTGCTTATGTGTAGCACATTATTTATAACTGCAGCCACTCTTAAGTTATTCTCCACTGCCTCTTTTAACTGGAAGAATAATTAACATGATGGAATGTTGGAAGAATTAAAAGTCCACACCACATCTGTCCCTTCAAATCATGAACTTATTAGGCAGGGGGAATTATAAGCTAGTCATCTTAAAAATTTTTCCCCATCTCACCCCACAATTCTTTATCCATACACACTAAAATACTAATTTTCTTTTGCCTTTCAAGTTAAAGAATTCTACAACTACCGACTGTGAGTTATTTTAGTTTCCAATTTGGAGCGCCTCTATACCTTTAACTTGAATAAAATAACAAAGCCCCGAGAGCTAAATATATGATTTCTATCCAGTGTTTTGAATGGCAAAAGTGAAGAAATTCAGTGGAGTGAAACTAATATAGGGACTAAGTATGACCCTCAAGGTAGCCAAATGCCTTATTACTGATGCCCATCAATGAACGAGATGCCCACCGTGTCCACCTATGAGTCTATAAACAGGCAAAGAACCCACCTTCACAGTATTTGCAGGGGAAATTGCTTGTAACTTTGATGTAGGGGAAATTAAATTGCACATTTTCAGGTTAATTTTCCAGATAACGAACTGATTGATGACAGTGGAAATTAATGCCAATATTCTCAAAATTATACAAAAATTAGTAATTACTACCAGATTGACAAGAGCATTTTTGTATCATGTATCTACATTGTTTCACATATATAATATGTATACATATATATGCATATATACATATGGCACTGGGGCTTGAACACAAGTCCTCATGCTGCTAAGCAGGTGCTCTTAACACTGTGAGCCACTCTACCAGCCCTTTTTTGTGATGGGTCACTAGAACTGTTTGCCTGGGGCTGGTTTTCAACTTGATCCTCCGGATATCTGCCTCCTGAGTAGCTAGGATTACAAGTGCCCAGCAGGATTGAACTTTTCATATCAATGTAAATTTAAGAAATGGGTCCCATCAACCATGGCTTATAACATCTAAATTTCTTAGAATCTACTATTTTGTTGTTGTTGTTACTGGGGTTTGAACTCAGGGCCACCTTGCTAAGCAGTCACTCTACCACTTGAGCCACTCCACCAGCTTAGTTAAAATCTACTAGTATCAAAAAAAAAAAAAAAAAAAAAAAGCCTCCAGGCTAACAAGACTGACTCTTTCTTCCTGTTCTGATCAGAACTCCAAAAAGAAAGCAGGGTATCCTCTCCCAATTGCATGTGACTAGAATTAATCTCTAGTTCTACTGACTTGTCACTACTTTTTTTGGTTTAGGATTCAATTTTTTTGTTGTTGCTGGGACTGGGGTTTCAACTCAGGGCTTCAAGCTCTACAGCCTAAGCCACACCTCCAGGCCTAGAAGTCAATAAAAAAAAAAAAAACAAAACTTTGTTATTAATGATTTATTTTGATCCCCAAAGAGACAATGAAACTGCTGGACAAGTTTTGTTTTTCTTAGAACACTAGCCTCCAAGTTTATGCAGGAAGCCATAAAGTTAAATGGATAGTGTAATTCACAGCTTGAGTGGTAGAGTGTCTGCCTAATGAGAGGTTGGGTTCTAACACCAGTGTTCCCCCATTCTTCCCCCACCCCAAAGAAATGGTACAACTGAGTTTACTCAGCAATGTCACTGCCTGACCTGAGCAACAGGGCAATTTATACCCTATGTGTGCCTCATTTACAAAGCAAGGGGCAAGGGAACTGCATTATTTAATCTTTAGGCAGCTCTTCCAGGCCAATGGTTCTAGAATACACATTCATTCACGATTCTCAGAATTATATAAATACCACCATCTTATTCTATTTGAATATAGAATTTTAAACATATGCTTGAAGTTACCTCAAAAGGCAACTAATGCAGGGCACTTTTATTTTTAAAGCTGCAAAATTAATCATGACACTAAGATCAAAGATTTATTAGTGTTGAAATTTCAAGTTTGTTTACTAAGAAAAATTTTCACACCTTCCTGGAGCTAACCCTTTTATATTCACGTCAGGTGAGTTTAATGGAATGTAACTTGTCATGGCAACTTGGAGCAAACATCAACTTAACCTGCCCTAAATCCTTGTTAAATGAATGGCTGTGTCTTAGAATGGAGGCAGTTTCATTCCCAGGTATTTTATGGCCAGACTACCTCAAAGACAACTTTTAAATATGAAAGAAATAGTCATGGCAATACAACCTCTAACTTTCCTAGGTTGCATATGTCTAATATAGTAATACTCCAAAAAGAAAAGTGGAAAAATATCTTTGCACTATTGCTGTACATAGACACTTAAATGAACTTCTTGATTAAGAAAGAATGAATCTAATCTACTTATTAGGAAGCTATCTAGCCACTGATGGCTACTAATGTGTAAGGGTGATACATTAACTTGATAAAGACAGTTTATTATAATTAATAAGGACTTGTTATAAAGGCACCTCTCAGCCTTCTAGTATACAATACCTCTCTTGATGAGGAGTAACAATCAATAAAGAAATCAGTTCTGCCAGAGGAGAGGTTGCAAAGGGCTTAACTAATAAAACTATTTTCAAATGTACAGCTTGTGATGTCAGAAATCTTCCCTGTTCCCTCAATCTAAAATCTCAAGAGGGACCATATCCTATACATCATCCACACATTCTAGAGCCCCCAAACTGAAAAATGTTAGCTGGTCTTACTATAGTTAGTGAGTCTGTATAGTCGCATGAAGAAATCTTTCTTACTGGAAACTTAACTGTCCTCTTCCCAACCCCAGGCCTCACCACCCCATGACTTACTTGATTTGTGCCTCTGGTCCCTTTATGTTACTTTACTACTTCATATTTTGTAATAGTGTTTGACTTTCCACACAAATTATAATCAGGTCATAAAAATGAATGGCAAGGAAACTTTCAATTTATTAAAAATGTAGATGTATCCTATAAACATGTCTTGTTTCATTGTTTTGGAAAAGGAAGATATAATCTAAGTACTATTGGTTATTTTGACATGTGTATGCATTATGGACAAGGGGAACAGGGAAAAGACAAGCAAGCAGTTGCTTCTCTTCTACAACTGACTTATTTACTGACCACCTACAGAGCTTAACAACATGCACTTTGAGTAGATGTTAACAAGTATGTATGTGCTGGGTTCTGACCTAGTAAACTACTCTCAGAGTTTAGTCCTTATCCTTGCAGATTTGTGTCCAGATTTAGCAGGTGACCAATATTTCAATTTGGCATTTGGTTGTTTAAAGAAAAAAGGTAGAAATACACAGAAATAGTTGTAATATACAGCTATTAAGGTTTCATGACCATGATTTTCACGGCATAAAATGTCACTCTATGATCTTCAGTATGTTTTCTGTTTTGTTTTTAATTTCAGAGAAGGCTATCTGGACATAAAGCTATGAATTAGTAGCCTACTACCCAAGTGCAACTTAAGGTCAGTCACTTTGTAGCTTAATATGAGGAAAGCTTAAGAAAACCTAGATTTCCCTGTCAGTTTCACTTTTGTTAACCTCTGGTCATCTTTAAAGAGGCTGAGGGTCTTCCCATAGTAGCAAAGTTTCATTTGTGTTTGAAAAAAACCTCAATCTTGCCTCCAAGAATAAGGATAACAAATTTACAACACTTTGATATATATACATGTTATCTACAATAGGGTATACATTGTTACATTAGCAGACATTGCATAGTTGAGCTAGATAAAAGCCAATAAAGTACAGAGGTAGAAAAAGGGGAAGAGTAGGAAAGAATGAGGACTAAAAATTAGGTGCATACTTGATATTAAGGATGGCAATGGAAAGCAAGATACAGGATTCACAAAGTACCGAAAAAAACGAACAATTTAATCTAACCCTGAGTGAGCAGATCAAATTTGATCAAGCCTAGAAAAACTTAATTCCTATATGGGCTATCTTGATGGATTTCATCTTCCTCTTTTGTAAAAAGAGAACTAAATAAAAAGCAAGTTTCTTCCATCAAAAACCAAAAACACACAAAACACAAAAATCACCCCACTCACTTACTTCTGTAACATCCACTAAAAAGAGGTAGAAATAATGCAAATGTTCAACTTATATTTAATGTAAATGATATTTATTTTCAGCTGGTTTTGACCCTTATTTATCCACCAACATTTAAAGTTATAGTAAATACACAAAACAAAACAAAGTTTTAAGTACACAAATAGTACAAAGCAAGCCAGGCACAGATGCCTCATGCCTGTAATTCTAGGTACTTGGGAGGCTAAGATCAGGAGGATAGTGGTTTGAGGCCAGCCAGAGGCCAGCCCAGAAAAATAGTTCAAGAAACCCTATCTCCAAAGTAACTGAAGTAAAATGGACTGGAGATGTGGCTCAAGCCTTTAGTTCAAACCCCAGCCCTACCAAAACCAAAAAGTACAAAGCATACATAAACCAGACACTTGATATGAGAACATCTGAAACCCTGAATGGCTCATTCTTTTAGGTTTTGTAAAACTTCAATCCTAAGAAAAATGGAATGAGCTATAATACCAATATTTAGCCTATCTATTTTACCATATTTGGTAATACCTTACATGTTGAAATAGGGCTGAGACAGCTCTTAATTTAAAAACCTTTTAAAAAGTGTCCTGTGAAATATGTGTTTAAATTTCAGATCAGTGAAGTCATGTTAAGTATCAACACGTTGATACTTAGTAAGAGATGAAGACAAAGATTTTGTAACTTTTTTTGGGTGTGGCACTGGCATTTGATGTTATTGAAAGCCAGTAACATCATGTTATGTCTCCCCTTAAATTTCAGTATTCCTGTTGAAGTATAGTTCAGTGGTAGAGCAGGAGATACTGAATCCCCAATACTGCTTAGAAAAAGTTACAATGTGTGGTACATATGAAAACACTGTGTCTCCTGCCTAATGGATATGGTCCAATATCTGTAAATGGATGAGGTACAGAAAATCAGTTTTAAATGCAAGTGTAAAATGGCAATAATATGAAAGTAATCTATGTGGCCAGACAATGTTCAGTGTAACACTAAAGTATTGGTTACATAAGGGTAGAAAAGCATATATTATTAAAACAATTTTATTTTAGTGCTGTTATTGTACATAAAGCCATAAAAATGAATTTTGCAAAAGCAAAAAGGATTTAAAAGATGCATGAACAAAAGTGCTAACCCAAAATGTGAAACATTTTAACCAAAGTTTTTTTGTTTTGGCTTAGAATGAGGAATACAAAAAATTCATCAGCTGTCAAGGTATTTCTTGACATAGAAGCAAAGTTTATGGTAGATTTTGGATTTTGCTATATATAGTATGCCCATGCTACATAAGATTCTCAACATAAAATTAAAAATGCCAGCACTAAGTCCCATCCCATGTTTATTAATAACAAAGGCTATCAATTACCTAACACCTACTTCTGTAAGGCCAATTTCCAGGTAAGGAAACGGTAGGTAAATGCGCCAATCAGGATCAAATAGTTTGCAAGAGGCCGTAACAGGGAAAGGAAGGCCCAACACCAAAATTAATGATTGTTTTCTTTTTAGTATTTTCTTGGAGAGGCTGGCTTCGAACTTGTGATCCTCCTGCCTAAGCCTTCCTAGTGCTGGGATTATAGAAATACACCACTCATGCCATGTTTGCTCTTAATCTCTCCTCTTTTTATGTGCAGCCAGCATGAAGAAATGTACTAAGAAACCAAATACTTTCCTTAGCCCTAATTCCATCTGATGAGGAAATAAGGGAGATCAGGAATGAGATCTACAACCCTAAACACAACACACTCTTTCCTGACTGTCTTCTTTTCAGTTTGGATTAGAATAGCAGTATTTGGAGGTCTCAGTCCTAGCTTTGTTACTCATTACTGTGTGACTCTAGCCAATCATTTCCCTCCTTGAAAACTGTTCCCTCAAATTTAAAAGAGAAAGAAAACTAACAATATAAAAATGATCTGAACTTCACTAGAAAAAGGATTCTAATCTACTCTCAATATCCCTTTTCTAGGCTCATCTCTGAACATATCAGAGGCCTGGTTAAACTGGTTTACTTAACACGTTTTCTCTATGCCTTTGCACATAAATTCATGCTGACTGTAGATGTACTCCACTGCCTCCACCCCTTACCTCTTGGGCTGGAAATGCAGCTAGGTGACAAAGTGCTTACTTAGAAGCTGAGGGTCCTAGGTTTGATCCTCAGGGTGGCCAAAAAAGATGTTTTAGGTGTCCACTTATCCTTTTAACTCCCATTTGCCTTTTAACAAAAACACCAGTCAAAAAGTGTCTGCTGCACAGAGACAACAGAAAAGTGATGTTTAAGACAGGGGAAAGATGCCTAGGCTATCATGCTACTGTCATCATCTGAACCTGAGAACAGTGACTATTTCTGCTGCCCTGTTTTGTCTCAATTACAGAATGGAAAATAATTAGATGATTAGATGTTTCTTTCTTATCCGAGGTTTAAGTTTTTCTCAGGAATGAGCTGTCACCTTAGCACAGCCTTCTTTAATGAAAAATTTAACTACTAGAGATAAGACTAAACTTGAAAAACAGGTTCTCTGATCTAACAACAGTAAATTTGTCAAATACAATCTAGGCCAGGCACAGATGTAGGTATGTATGATGGAGAGATACTGTAGGTGATAGAATTCATTTTTTAATGTAAAAAGGAAAGAGGTTTATAAACTAAGCTTAGTTCCTAGGTTCTGATCTAGCATATAGATTCAAATGTTAAATAAGTCTGTAGCAGTTTCTCCAAATTCAGAGTTTGACATATTGCTAAACCATGTTCTGTGTTCACCAATCAAGTTTCTTTGCCCTTACGGATGAAGTCATTGGGTAGCAGAAACAATTTGGTTGAGAGAGTTAAACAGTACATAATTTTTACAGTTTTCAGAATTGACTTATACGATTTTACTTCCTAAGGAAACAGTAGATAAATAACTGAAAACCTGGTTTAAAAATAAACAAGTTGTATCAGGGCCTAATGGTAAACACCTATAATCCCAGCTTTTGGAGGTGGAGGCATTAGATCAGGATCATGATCTCAAGGGCTACATAGCAAGGCCCTGTCTCTAAAACAAAACAATCTCCCAAACCCAAAACAGCCAAGTTTTAAAATAAAAGGGAAATTTTCATTCAATTTCTACTCAGAATCATTTAGATTTCTTTAAAAACTATCTTACAGCCAGGTGCTGGTGGCTCACACCTGTAATCCTAGCTACTTAGGAGACTGAGATTGGGAGAATCGTGGTTGTAGGCCAGCTAGGGCAAAGAGTTGGCGTGCCCCATCTCCAAAATAACCAGAGTAAAATGGGCTGGAGGTGTGGCTCAAGTGGCAGAGTACCTGCATTGCAAGCAAGAAACCCTGGGTTCGAACCCCAGTACCACCACAAAAAATAAAATAAAATGCTACCTATTGTTTTTGGGCACTGAAGAATAATCTAACAATAAAGTATTGCTAGTATAGTCATGAATATGATTTTACTTTTATTTGTCACTAACCACATTCAGGAAGTATGTATGTTCTAGCATGTAATTTAGTGGGCTGGGTTTCTTCTCCTTGGTCTACAATGGGGACAGACCACATCATCTTAATCATTTTTCTAAAAAGTCAGTTCATCTTCTCTCCATACCCAAGCAACAAGTATGGGTGTTTCTATAATGTCTTATATACTTCCATTATTCTATTAAAACTAGGACAAACATTAAAAACTTTGGGAGGTCAGGAGACAAACACTGAAATCGTAACTCTACAAACTACAGTGAGATTGTCACTTATCTGAGACAAAGTGTATACAGCAGCACCAAACAGTTTTGGGTACTCAAACATTTTGGAGGAGGAGGGGAGTCATACTAGCAGTTACAGATTTCTGATCTGGCCTAAAATCAAGAACTAATCTAGTATCATCAATGACCAGGCATGGTCTTTTTTTTTTTTTTTTTTTTTTGCTAAAGACCCCCAAAACTTCTGTTATTCCAAGACCTTACTTTTAGTTGTTACACCCTCACTTGTAAATCCTTCATTTCTTAGCAATGCACCATACTATACATAAGGAAATGTGCATGGCACAAAAACTGAGTCTAAACATGTAGAAGAATGGGAGAAGACAGTAAGTAAACATTTAGATATAAAGGTTTAAAAGTTCTAATTACTGAGTAGTTTATCTTATCAACCTAACTGAACATGTAAAAGCTAGGAATTTAATTACATTAAATATGATAGGAATGCATGGTATCTGTTGATGGAAATTAGGGTACAATTCAAATCGTCAAAGCTGATCAAAACAAAGCCATGGTAGGGGACAACCAGAATGTAGTTTTAACTCTGAGACACAAATATCAATAAACATACTTTGGGAGGGATACTTTTTTGAGATTAAGAAATACTAAAATGACAATCTCTAGGAATAAATTCCTATGTCACTGAACACAATCTAGATTTAAGGTGTATGGAATACCATGTAGTCTATTATATAGTCTACTGTATTAAAAACATTTATGTAAAAAGCAGTTATTGATTGAAGATATATACTACACCTTAAAAAGACAATACTGCTTTTTTCCTGCAGTACTGGAACTTGAACTCAGGGCCTATACCTTGAGCCACTCCTACAGCCCTTTTTTGTGATGGCTTTTTTTCAAGATAGGGTCTCTTCAACTATTTACCTGGCTTGGCTTTGAACTGAAATTCTCCTGATCTTTTGCCTCCTGAGTAGCTAGGATTATAGTCGTGAGCCATGGGCACCTGGCCTAATACTGATTTCTGTTTTGTGGTGTACTTACACTAAAGGAGCAAACAAAAAAATACTCCCCCAAAATTGAAATTTAAAAGTAAGTACAAATGAAAAAAGAAACTCCATACTTCAGTGCTATGGCAAACATAAACCCTGAAGGAAAAATGCCATTAAAAAAAAAAACACGAACACAATCAAGTATGTCAAGGAGACATACTTGATAAACTTAGTATTGTATTTTGTTTCGACTACCATTCCATTCACTTCTCCAAGCAGATAAAGTACCTCCAGTAGATTTTACAACTCTTCATTGTTTCCACTTTTATATTGGACATTCAAAGTTTACATTTAAACTGTATACTAAAGAACCCTTTTTACTACATATATGGTTAACATATGTTTTAGTGAAATTAAACAGAGCTAGAATGGCAAGGTATTAGTTCAGTTCAAGATCACTCAAGAGAACTGTGGGTTCTAGAAGCCTTGCTACCTTCCTATTTGCTTCATTTAAGTAGAAGCGGCATATTAGTTCCTCTCATTTCCAAATGAAGCTCCATTTGAAAGATGTTGATCATGTAAATTAAATAGCACAGAAGGGATTATGGATCTCATATTTTTTGGCTAGCAGAGGGATAGAAACTTTCAAAAATGTTTTTGGGATAATTAGGATGTATTACCTCTCTTCGTACGAAAAATAATCAAGCTGGCTCAGGGTATCCACAATCCCCCTAATGTTTAGTATTTTTAGAGCATTATCTGGAAACACGGACTTCAGGCTTAGTGTGAGCATAAAAACATCTTGCCCAGGAAAAAACAGCTGACATCTCATTCAGTTTTCAAGAGGTTAACTGACCAAACCTAACAACTTCGTATGTACCTAATGATTTCAGCTTAAATCATTTTCAGATATGAATCTTTTCATTCTTCTGTCTTAATGTCAGGGGTGTGGGTGGGACTTACAGGAAAATTTCATATAAAAACAAAATCCTGTGAGTCACAACTCAAAATGTTTTTTCACTTTTAATGTGTTATAGCAAATACGTCAAATGATAAGGTAATACACATTAACTATTCAAAAATATACCCAAAAGCTCTAAGAGCAGATAATGGTGGTCAATATTTAGACTTGACTCATAAGGTGGTTTTATTTCAGAGCTTCACATTATATATAATGTTAATAAGCCCTGTTATTGGAATGCCAGTCTTATGATACATTAAAACACATAGCTAGAGGCTGGCACAGTGATATTTGTAAATAATTGACAAAAACTTAGGAGGGCCTGCTTACAAAGTAATTCTGGCTACTTGAGAGGCAGAGATCCAGAGAATTGAGGTTCCAGGCCAGTCTGGTCAAAGTCAGAGAGATCCTCATCTCAACCAAAATGCTGGGTGTAATGGGCTGTACCTATAATCCCAGCTACCTCCCCTGGTCCGAAACCTATCTAAAACAAAAAAGGATCAGATGTGGCTCATGTGGTACGGTGCCTACTAAGCTGTAGTCCCTTAATTCACACCCCATACTGCCAAAAACAAACAAAAATCTCCCCCCCACCCCCCAAAAAGCCCTCAACTAAACCTGGGGTCACAGCAAATTAGGTCCTCTAATATCAAAGCAAAGCAAAGAGTGCCATATACTTTGATAAAACTCACACCCATCCAAGTAATCTATTCCTCTGTTATCCAAACTCTGGAGGCCAAAAAGACCTCTTCTGAAAAGTTTAAAAGCCAGTTGTTTTACAGCTATTAGGAAAATATTTAGACTCAAATGCCTACCAAGTGTCAAGTCATTGGCTCAAGTCATCAATGTAAAGACAGACTCCCAAGTATTTGGGAGTAGGTATTTATTTGGAAGTTTCAGGAAGCATGGAAAAAGGCTAAACTTGTATTGTGCAGTGGGAAGGGATGCCCCCAGAAAATAGGACAAAGGCACAAAAGCATGAAACAGCACAAGACTTTTGAGATACTGTGCATTTTGCACATCAGCGAATGTGCTATGAGAACTCAGTTAAGACTAGAGCAATTATACTAGAGACAATTTGAACAAAAATAAGGAAAAGGAGTATAATTTACTCAATCTTTTTGACAGGCTGAGTGGAGAAGGTTCTTAGGCATCAAGTACCAAGCTCAGGAAGCCCGGGCCCCTTGTAAACCTTAATATTGTCCTTAAGTTAGAAGTACGATAGAGATGAAAACTGGAGTTGAAAATAAGCACGAATGACAATGCCCTGGGAGACACATATACAGAAAGCTGTCAAAGTAATCAGAAGGGTTTAAATGCCATAGAAAAGAAAAATTAAGAGCTTATGAATTTCATGGAGTTGGCAAGCAGGAGCAAGGAAAGCACAGTGCTTGATTAAACATACAAAGGAAAGGATGTATTTCGATTAGATTCTAAGATGGCCTCGTCTTATTAAGGCACAATGAAGCTAGGGATAGTCTACTGATTTCATATTTAGTCCCTTTCAAAGCAAGAAAAGTTGCTATAAGGAAGGAAAGGGAGCGATGAATTTACACATTAAAAAAAAAAAGTAATCCCTTAAATTATTCCAAATGTCCATTTTGGTAGTTGAATGGGCAAGGGAGAAAATCGCTTTTAACTTGTTAAATTCTTTGTATTAATTATTTACAGCTTAGTTACTGTTTTCAGTTCATTCACATTCACTGAAAAATACACAAAACCCAAAGGCATTTAAAGGGTACACAAAGAAATTTTAAAAACCCGGATGTTTTCCAAACTACCAAGGACCCACATTCTAAAACGAAAAACAGACAATCTTGACCCCAGGTTAAAGTCATCTTTTTAGGTTCAGTAAGCATTTCCTCCTAGCACCAAATGTGTTTTGTCAAAAGCAAGGCAGGATTTGGAGGTTGAGGCAGGAGGATGGAGTTTGAGGTCAGCCTGGGCTACAACCCCACCCCCTCCACTAAAAGTACAGTTCACACTACTACAGAAATGCTTTAAAGAGGTAGGCTTTAATATTAAATCTTTTAGTGCTTTAATATTTTATAGTGGTTCAGGAACCTTAATAATATGTGCCACAAACGCTTACGATTCCGTCTTTTATTTTTAAAAACCATAGGAAGGCCGACAGAAAGGCAACACAGACTGAAAATATTGAAAACGATCTTACAATTTCATACAGATTAAAACACTGGCAGCTTTTATTCTGTATCACTAAGATGCCAATATTTAAAAAGAAGAAAGGGAAATCCCACTGGTAAGATTACACTTTCTTATAGGACGTCCTGACAGGGAGGGCAGTGGAAGAAAGAACGGAAAGTACAAAAGGAACAGGAAGTTGAAAAGGGCCTTCAAGTCAGACGAGAGAGTCCTTGGCCGCTTGCGTCTTGTAGGGAATTAAAGTGTTCCTGCGTGTTAGCCCCTACCTTGCCGTTTGCTTCCGAGCTTTGGGAGTACTGTTTTTCTATTCGGAACTGAGAAACTTGGTTTTCTCATTAAAGAATGGATACTGACGTGCTCCCAGCGACTAGCTGTCCTGGCTACGCACACCCGCGGCCCGCGGGCACTCCGTGGATTCTACTTCCACGGGAGGAACCGGACACCTTACGTAACTACACTTGCAAGGAGAAAGGCAGGGAGGGAAACAGGGCGCCAAAGCTTCGCCTCCACCCACAGCCGGCATACACCCCACAAGGAGTGTCCCCGCGGGGGCTGCCCCCGGGAGGCGCAGCTGCTGGCCGCCTGGGGGAGGGGAAGCTCTGGCGAACAGTCATCGCTTCCTCTTCGGGCCGCCAACGCCGACCGCACCACCGTCTCCTCCGCCCCAGCCCTGTCCCCTCCCCCGCCCCACCCTGGGTTTGAGCCAAACCCCACAGGAATGCAGCCGGTCACATGCGCTGCGGCGGCGGTGGACGTGCCTCTCCCCCCGCGCCCCAAGGAGACCCAGCGCCATCTTGCCCTGACGCAGTTACAAAAGTCACAGGAGAAATTGTGTCTCCTCGTCCGCGCCAGCGCCCCAAAGTCTCGCAGAGGCCGAGCCAGGGCCCTCACCTCGCGCAGACACAGGAGGAAATGGTCAGGGAAGAGCCTTGCGATCCTTCGCCACTGCTTGGGTTCCATACCGGCCGCGGCGGCAACGATCACCCTCGTCACTTCTCCCTCTCTGCCTTTGCAACAGCCTCCCCTGACGCTTTGGCCCCACCCGCTGCTGCAGCATGAGGTCATCGCTAGCCAATCACGACGCGCCCGGTAGAATACATCAGGCGCCAATTGGCTGCCGAGGCCTCCTCTACCTCTCCCCACTCCGCTCTCCCAGCGCCCCAGGTCGCTGTAGGGCAAGAAGACGGAAACCGCCATTTCGGGCGAAGACACCCCGAAAACCAGAGCCGTAATTGTCGTGTCAATCTAGTGGGGGAAGCCCCTGTTTTATTCTTTGGTCTCTCCCCACCTTTTTTTCGTGGAGATAACCGGCTCTTTGCCCTTCCCTCGTATAATCACCGCCACATAAAGGAATTCCCGCTCCCCTCCCGCACATAGTCCCGCGGCGGGGAAATCCTTCCCCGGGGCCGAGAGAAGTATAGAAGGCAGCAACGGCAACTGCACCGGCGACAACGGCAGCTTTTACCCCGATACACGGTGGCAGGGAGGCGGCGCTGACGGTGGCTGCATTTTTTTTCTGCTGCTTCTCCCCCCGACCTCTTCCGTTTCTTGCTCCTCCATCGAAACAGCGCTGGACTCGCCAGCTCCGCTTTTATCTGGTGCCCGGAGCCTGCGCACTGGAGCCGCCTCGGCCCCTAGTGGGCGTCGAGTGACACCCCAACCGAGTTCACCCAGAGCTGGAGGCCAGACTGGGGCGGGAACGGGAAAGACCCGGACCGAGGTGGTTTGAGGGTGGGAGCAAGTGCATTACTTTAGGAGGGCGATGGGAAGGGGGCGGGGGTGTTCCCGGGCCCTGCTGTCATCCTGCCATCTACTAGTGAGTGGCATGCCCAAGCTAACCTATATCCAGACTTTCGAGGGCTACTCGGGAAAAACGGGTAAAAAACAGAAAACATTCCCACCAAATACCGAAATCTCCCCAAACCTTCGGTGAATTGTTGAATGCATCTGTTGTGAAAAGAACGGAGACTCTGGCCAGCTCATTGCCTCCAGTGTGTTAGCTTCGCGCCTCGGTGGACAGGAAACGGGCGGGCGACAGCCCATAAGCAAAATGGCGGCGGACAGCTTCGTCCCCTCCCCCCTGCCCCTGCGGAGCGGGGCGGGCGGGCCCCGTGCACTTGCCGCCGCCGCGGCCGCCGCCGCCGCCGCCGCGGCCGCCGCCGCCGCCGCCGTCGCCGCCATTTTCCCAGAGCGAGAAGCAGTGACAGTGAGCGGGCGCAGGGGGCCGAGTCGGAGACCGTGCCTGAGTTGGGGAGCGGCAACAGAGGGGGCATAGACACTTGGAGCAGCCTCGCCGTCGCCTCTGCGTTCCTGCTGACGGCCCAGGTGCCCCCTTCCCTACTCATCCACTCCTGGTGAAGAGGCTGCGCGCTGCTGTTTGGGGAGGGGGTGTGTGGAGCCGGGTCCCGCGTCCGCAGTGGCTGCTGTCGGGGGGTCTCCTGATCGCGGAGGTGTGGAGAGACTCCCTGGGGGTCGAGCAGATAACGGGGTCCGGGCGTCTGGTGTGTGACCATCACAGGTCAGTGTCTATCGTCTCCGGGGGACTTGATGTGGTTTGCAGGGTGGGGGGGACCTGTGTTTCAAGGGGAAGGGGACTCCCCATCTTTATCCTTTGGGAGGGGCGATCGACGTGGACTCTCAGGAGGCTTTGCCGGGGCGAGACTTTGTTGGCTGAGGTGGAATTCATCCTTTCTTTTGCCTGTCCCTAGAAATGGAGCATTATGGCGGGTTTTAGGGTAGTGGAAGGGGAAACTGGCAGTTAAACCCCCTTGAGAGTGGGAGTTAGGGAGGGGGCGCCCTCCTCCCCGGCAGCGGGTTCAGGCCGCTGGGGCGAGGAGGCAGGCTTGTGACTGTTAGTAGGGTTTGTGCCCGAGAGGTCCCAGAAGCTGCCAGCTCGCTCTCTTCTTGGCTGCGTCCTGCCCAGGTGCTCCGCAGACGCGTAGGCCCCGTTTTCTTCTTTCCTTTCTTGATCGCCAGTGCCTGGCCCGAGGTGCTCGCCAATTTCCAAGGTGGGTGGGGGGTGGTAAAAGAACGCCCTGGGCATCTCTCTTTGTGGGCGAGCGAGACAGCTCCTCATCCTCTCCGGGGCAGGGTAAACCCGCCCCTAAGGTGGTCACCCCGTCCCCAGCCTTCCCGATCTCCTCCCCCACTCGCTCGTCTTGCTTGACTGCTGTCCTTTACTGTGCTGGAGTCTTAGAATCCCCAACACGGCTAATTTCAGAAAGGGTGATTTTTGACCCAAGGATCGGGATTGGCACCAGCGCGGTGGCAGCAGACACAGATGAGGGACAGGGCTCTCCTGGTGCTGAACCGGAGAGGGAGAGGACAAGCAATCTCGAGTGCTCTCTTGCACTGGTTGCAGGTCCCCCTGTACATCCGTCCTGGCTGGGCTCCCTCTTAAGAATGATACAATGTAAAAAGGGAAATCGCTGGAGTCAGTCTTAGAGTAAATCCCTGGCTTGCCAGTTCTAGTCACCTTTTAGAGATGGGAATAACGTAAGGTGTTTGGAGTTCTGGAGACCATGGAGAGAATAAAGTGAGGTGCATTCAACTCTAGGCTGGAGACATAAATACCTAATTAGAAAATAGTCCCTTTTTTCCTTTAATTTCTAAGATGGAGAGTAAAAACTGTAATTTCCCTCTTTTGTCCTTTACAGATTCTAAAAATGGCGGCCCCAGGCTGATGTTGTGGTAATCTAATCAGCTCGGGTCCTCCACACCCCATGCAGTGCGTTTGTCTGCAGCATATTACAGGCTTATTATGTTTACATGAAAAGACTGGGCTTTTTTTTTCTTCCTCAAGCCCTTTCCAAAAATGTGTTGGTTTTGCTGCAAATCACAATACTGTGTTTTACTTGATCAATTTTATTGTTTTTTCCTGAGAGGCAAATAAAACACCACTTTTGAAAAAAATATACACACTCAGGTAGCCTTGGAAATTTCAGTGGTCAGGATGGGTGTTCTTAAACATTGAAACATTTATTTATGTACCAGTAATAGTTTGTGTTGGGCTTAATTCAATCATCTTTTATTCACTATGTCAAAGTAAATTAAAATGTTTTCTAAGTGTGCAAATATGACCTATTTTTAGGTATTTTTTAATCTAGAGTGAAATATTTTCCATCCAACTCTTAGCGGATTTTGGGTTTCGTGTTCTAAATTTTAGGGAGCGGTACTAGGAAGCCTAAACCTGTTACTTCACTGGGTTTAGAGATGCTCTTCTTTCCACTGTTACATCTTGCCTCTGTTTTTCCCATGTATTTAAAGCTTTCCTTAAGAACTTTCACTTGATTGTATATTTGGTAAAGTGAAACTCCATACTTTGCTGCCTTTTAAATTTATCTTGTAGCATACTTATCATCATTATGTAAGTAAAAAGTAAGGCTTCGTTTTTTGATTCTCACCCTATCCCCCAGCATGCCCATTTACCTATTATGGGACTGTGGAATTTAGTCTGTTTGAATAAACTTTAAATAAAAGCATTACCATAATAGGGTCTTGAATCCATTTTATGCCATTTTCAGAATCTTATGGACTGAGAATGAAAATTAAATGGTGTCAGATGCCATTTAACTGTATTTTTGAAAGTGTGTTGATTAGAATATTTGCATAGTGGGAGATCTATCTTCTGTTTGGGGTGAACTAAGCATGGACATAGGAGTAGGCCATTAATGGCATTTAATGACCATTCTGATTTGTGGAGCAACTGAAAGATGAGTGCCTTTCTACCAAGTAGTACTTGCAAAGGTTGGAGGGCACACACCCTTTATGAGTCTCTTACTCCATTGTAGATACAGAGCAGATTTTACCTCACATGGTGAATATCTGAACTAGGTTGATAAGGTTCTGTTCTACAAAAATAATTAGAGAAATAACTGGTTCAGGGATTTTTTTTACATACCAGTGAGTTTCATCCTTGAAGACTGAGCACACAACATTATTTGAATCTTTGAAACATTTTATTATATAATGAAATGTTGGTGGTGGTAGGAGTTTGTATAGAGCTTTGGGGTCAGTACTCATTTGTGTTATGCTTTTGATTGAGTCTAGATCTTTCACTGCTTTGTAAATTTTGTGCATTTATTTTAAGGGCTGCATGGTACTTGAAACTTAGTATCCTATATATGTAATCAGTGTATTCTTACAAGTTTCATTTTTGTAGCAGTAGGAGGAAACATTGTCTATACATATGGTTTTCTTGATAGTGACCTTGGTCAGGGCTAGACACACTAGACAGTAATTGGACTCACACACACACAAAAATTTATCAAGTTAGAAATGAGAAAAGCCTCCTTCAGTCTTTCTTTATAGTCACTTCATTGTTTCATTGCTTTGGGTTTTATTTGTCTCAGTTTGTTGTTTTGGTATTTTGATTCCTGTAAAAAGACACTTTTTTAAAAGAAATGTATCTTATTTTAAATACTTTATAAATAACAACTATAATTCTTTTTATCAATTGACTGCACGTTTTAACTTACAATTGTGGAGGCAAATTTATTAAAAGGTTATATGTAATTTCTGTTCCCAGAGAGTTTCTGAAACATTTGGTCCCTTGGGGAAAACTAGTCAAATGGTCTTTGTTCTTAGGATAGCTGATTTTGAGGGATTACTTGTTTATCTGTTTAAGTGGATTTATATAAAACCGTAATGCAACTGGAGAGTAAATTTTATTTTTAGAGACTTCATTTTGATTGTGCTTGGCTTTTGTTGTCAGTAGTAGAAATTAAAGGTTCTTTTTGGTCCCTATTTAAATAGTTTAGAACCTTTGCAGATATCCATTCCCCTTGAAATCTGTAGGACTCTGATGACTCTTAAATTTTTATCTTGTCTGATTTCCAGCAAGAGAATCTTTGCCATATACTACAGTGAGTCCTAGGACTTCTTGGATCTAAAATGAAAATGGCGGGGGGGGATCAGCAAATAAATTAGGAGAAATTCCTCCCCTCGATATCTGTGCATACCTTAGTGGTCTTAAGGAAATTATGACTTCTTAAACTGACATTTTAATTTCTAACGTATTCATTTTTATGCATTAATCTCTTTAAAAGACCTGTAGTTTTATTTTTAAAAGTGTATTATGTAAATCTTTGCTTTCCTAGAAGATACTTTGGAACAAACATACACCATGGTATATTTAAAATGTCTAAGATCAACAGAACTTTGAAGTGCTATCAGAACTGCTTAGTTTTCTTAACAGTTGCTACATTTGTTAGTTTTAAATATATTTTGACCCAGCATAGTGGCATAAGCCTATAATCCCAGTTACTCAGGTGGCAAGGCAGGAAGATGAGGCCAGATGGGGCTACACAGAGGGACCCTATCTCAGAAAAGTAAATAAATAACACTGAGCCAAGTATCCAAAAAAGCCATCATCTCTAAAGGATTTATTCTTCGCAGATGAATAAATTCAAGTTTTATTGAACTTAAAGCTTTTGTTTAAGTGAATACATTTACATCTCATATATTCAGGGTGATCAGGGACTGTTCCTTGTTATGTGTTAAGAGTAAATGTTAAATGCTTACATTCTATGAGACTTTTTATTATAGAGTGTAGGATTATTTTTACTTCATGGTGAAATTACTTTTTGGGTTTCTGGCCAAATAATAAGAGGAATCCTCTTTAAATATTTCTGTATGAATGTTACTAGTTTTTAGGCTGGGTTAAAAATTGGAGTGGTTCAGATTTATTGTCTGTTTTGTGATGTAGAAATGTTGGGAGGAGCCTTACTTTTTTCTTAATATTGAACTGAATAGTTTTGTATTACCTAAAATTTTATTTAATACAGAGGAGCAATATTTGTGGTTGAAAATCTTTCTACACTAAATTTGAAGTAAGATGATACTTAACTAAAAATCAACCTATTGCTATTAATGAGTATTTTTAAAGAGATAAGAATTAACCATATTATGAAGCAAAGAAATTATTATTATTTTTGGCAGCATTGGGGTTTGAACTCAGAGCCTCATGCTTGCTGGGTAAGTACTCTGCCACTTGAGGTGCTCTACCAGCCTTAGAAATTTTTTTTATTAGGATATATTTGTTAGGGCGGATTCATATTGACCATTCCAAGTAGGCTTATATTGTATATTAGTTAGATCACCCCTATAGTTTCTCCCCTTCAATCCCCTCCCCAGAAATTGTTATTTACTATTGTGAATGTCTAGGCTAAGTGTACATTAAAAATCAAATGATGATAACCCAGACTAAGTTAATTAGATCTTATTTGTTTCTTTAAGGATATGAAAAGTTTTTATTAACTCTGAGTAATAGATGCTTCTTGTTGAAATCAGTCAGTAAAGTAGTTGTATTTCACTTGATACACATTGTCACTTGATAAGAAAATTAATTCTTTTTTCCTTCTTGGACAATTCATCGATTAAATGTCAATGTTAGACAGTTTAAGAAAGCTATTCTTAGGGGAAATTTACAGTTTTATGGGAACTCTCCTTTAGTAATTTACCAAACTCTTTGTAAGGTCTTTGAGATGTTGAACATTTCCAATGCAACAGGTCAACAAAGAATTTTTGTTTTTTTGATGTGTTACATTGAGATGACATTAAAATGGGGGGGGGTTGGTTTTTTTTTTAATTTTAGTTTTTTGGTGGGGATTGAACTCGACCTCAAGTGTTCTACCACTTGAGCCACTCCACCAGCCCGACATTGTCTTTTAATGAGTAAGTAATAACCTATAACAATTTAATGTGTCATCATCTACTTATCCATCATCTTAAAATGAAATATTGGGTTTTATATCTTAAAACTGTCTGAAGTGTGAAATCTGGGTTAAGAAAATGAGAAACACAATGATTTCTGTAGCTTTTTTCATTTTTTACAAGTGGAGAAAAAAGGTAATTTCCTAGCAACTCTTTGATTGCTTCATTTAGCGTTAACGAAAGGAAGACACACTCTTGTTTCTGAAGTTTATTATTGAGAAAGATAGCATTGAGTAATCAACATGTATCATCACAACTTGGTTGCAGCATTTCAGGTCTGGGCCTGTGATGGAAAGCTAGAACTTAATGGGATTGAATTTGTAAAATAATTTTTAAGTTCACATACTTATTTTTTGTGTAACTTTTTTTTTCTTTTATATGTGCATACAATGTTTGGGTCATTTTTGTGTAACATTTTATGAAACCAAAAAATTTAAATGTTTACATTTTATGTTAACCTTTGTTTTCAAGGGATATTTTAAAACATAATTTCTGTCTGAAAACTGAAACAATTTACCCAGATTAATTATTTTAAATTTATTTAAGCTTAAAGATTAAATATGTTTTCTCATTTTTCTTTCTGTTCAGACTAAGCATAAAGTCAAGCCTATGTGCCAATGGTTTTTTAGCAAAAAAAAAAAAAAGTGAGGTGATGATTGGTGAAAACAATCATCTCACTTGAGATATTACTAGGAAAACACAGCCTTAGTCTTTTGGAAGGCTCACAGATAAGGAGAATGTATATGAGAAAGATAGCCTCTTCTAATATTTTGTTTTCTTATTTCACAGACTAATAAATGTACTAGTTGCTATTTATGAGTTTATAGAGAGACACTTGAAGTGGCAGAAGAATCTTAATGTGACTAATTTGAATGGTTTGCAACCGTGCTCCAGAAGTCATAAATTGATGGGGTTCTGAGGTTGGTCAAATGCATCCAGAAATACTCATCCAGAAAATAAAATTGTTCCATTTGGAATTATTTGCTTTTCACTTCTTTCTCCCTCTCTCTCTCTCTTTTTTTTTTTTTTTTTGGTGATACTGGGCTTGAATTCAGAGCTTTTCACCCTGAGCCACTCCACCAGCCCTATTTTTGTGAAGGATTTTTTTGAGATAAGGTCTCATGGAACTATTTGTCCTGGCTCATGGAACTATTTGTCCTGGCTGGCTTTGAACCACGATCCTCCTGCTCTCCGCCTCCTAAGTAGCTAGGATTACAGGTGTGAGCCACCAGTGCCTGGCTGACCTCTCTTTAAATAAAGCTGCTAAATTGGTTAAATTGACACAACCTTAAATTTTTAAGCCTCCAGGGAAACTATACTGTTGACAGCCAGACAAAACATGAATTTGAATAGCTACCATTTTCCTGGCATTGAGGTTTTGAAGATAGATAAGACTGTCTGTATCTTGAAAGAGTGCATAGGTTATTTCCATGCTTCAAAAGTCTGCTATTTTAGGGTTGGTTTGGATGCAAGGAACAGATACCAGCTCTACCTCACTTAGGTAAAGGATTTGTTCAAAGGCTATAGAGGAATCTCACAGAATTTATTTGAAGAAAATACAGATAGGTTTCTTGGAAATCAGCAAGGTGCCACAGAACCACTATTCTCTATCTCGAGTCCTATAATTGCTTAAGAAGGTGGTGGTGGAAAAGATATTTATGGAACATGGAGGGGAGGTTCTTTGGATGATGGACAGTGGCAGAAAGACACCCATAATTTACCTAAAAAGTTTTTTTTTTTTTTTAAACAATGCTCAAAGGTACTTACTTGGGAGGGCCTTCAAAAGCAAATAATTGGTATATCAAACTGATGGTGTCTCCCCCCCTTTTTTTTTTTTTTGCTAGAAAATGTTAGTATATACATGTGTGAGGAATACTTTAAAAAGGCAAGTTTTTTTGTTTTAACCTCTTTTTTTGTTTCTTTTTTTTTAACCATGGTCCTGTAGTTTGAATTCAAGGCCTTGAGCTTGCTAGGCAAGTGATCTACCACCTACCCAGATCACCCAATTTGTGACATTTTGCCACATTTGCTTTATTATTTTTTATATATATACTCTTTTTTTCTTTCTTTCTTTTTTTGGGAGTAGGGTAGGGAAGAAGATAGTTGAGCCAGGGTTTAACTGTATAACACAGCATGGCCTTTAACTTGTGATCTGCCTGCCTCTGGGGTGCTGGGATTACAGGCTTGTACCACCACACTTGGTTTATGGTATATATATATTTTTTTTCCCTGAACTGTTGGAGAGTAGATTGCATAAATCATGCCCCTTTACAGCCCTCAATACTTAGATATTCATTTCCTAAGAACAGCATGTTTTCCTATGTAATCAGAGTAGTTATTAAATTTAGGAAATTTAACTTTGATAAAATACTTTAGTCTGTAGTCCATATTTCAGTATCACCAATAAGCATCTTTTTTTTTCTGCTAAAATAGCCAATCCATGATCACACATTGCTTTTGGTTCTTTTGTTTCTTGGTCTTCTTTAATCTGGAACAGTTTCTCAGTCTTTTTTTTTTTTTTTTTTTAAGTGGGAACTGGGGATTGTACCCAGGGCCTTGAGTATACTATGCTAATCTTGTAATCACTTGAACCATGCCCACAGCCTTTTTGTCTGTATTTTGTTTTTGAGTTAGGGTCTCCCTAACTTTTCCTGGACTAGCCTCCTCCTCTTGCCTCCCAAATAATTGGGATTATAGGCAGGAGCCACCATGCCTGGCTCTTAAAAGTTTTTGTGATACCAACAAGCTAATTATTATTTATGCAGCATCCCTCAAGTCAGGTTTTTCTGAGGTTTCTTCATGATTCAGATTCTGCATTTTTGGCTGGAATACTAGATAAGCAAATGTGTCTGTCATTTGGATGCTCACGATACTGTTTGCCCTTTACCAGTGTGTTCATTTTGATTGCTTGGTTAGGGTGTTAAATAGTTTCTCTATTGTATAGTTACTGTTTTTCATTTTGCTAGTAATGAATCTGTAGGGAAATACTTTGAATTTGTGTAAATACCCTGTTTTCATCAAGCTTTCCTCTCCTAGATTTAGCATCTATTGATGATTCTTGCCTGAATAAATTTTGACTCTGGCAGTTGCACATACACCAATGTTTTAAATAGTGATTTGTTTCTCAGTAACTAGAATTGTAGGAGTTTTGTTTTCTTGCCTTTCTCTTCCAGTTTTTTTTTAAATAGTGTATATGGGTTGCTTATATAATCACAACAAACAAATTTTAAGGATAATATATGTAAATAATATATAGATAATATTCTTGCAGTTTTCTACATAAATGAGATTTATGTAGAAAATTTCCTGGATTCTTATCTGATTTGAAACCCAGAACAGAACTTAAGTACTTAAATTTTTGAAGTATTTTTCTTTTTAGTTGTGTGATTTCAGTTTCTCATTTATGCTTTAGAGTTATTGTTAAATGTGCCTTGAGTTGTAATTTTTAGATTTATCATATGCTCCTAAATGCTACCAGTTTTAAAACAAGGCTTAAAACATCTATTTTTCATTTTAAAAATCCTTTAAGCAAGTTCTTTGAATATATATATATATATTTTTTTAATTACTGAGATAAGTTCTTTTTTATATGTACATATAGATTAATACTCTTAAAAAGGAGATTGGTGACAGCTGCTTTTAAATCATTGTGCCTACCTACATCTTACAGGGGAAGTTGTGAGCAATGTAACTTTTAATGACTTAAGGTCAATGCTAGGAGTTTAATAGCAACATTCATTGAAGCATCAAAACTGGCAAAGAGAAATGAGGACCAGAAAAATCTAATTGCTGTTTGGGGAAAACATCTGTTTTTTAACACTTGACATTTTCTCCACTGCCTAAAAGCAATAAAAGTTGTCCATTAATCTTCCATTGGGCTAATAAGAGAATGGTCTCACAGGACAAAATAGGAGCCAGAAGTAAGATCTGAAAGGGAAGGGGGAGAATAGTTATAACTATCCTGTTTGTATATGTTAAAAATTAAATATCCATCATCTTAGTGTATGATAGTTGAGATCTCAGATTTGTAAGTTTTTATACATCTTTGATTGAATAAACATTTAAAATGTGGACGGGAAGGAGAGTACATTCAGTAGGGTAGAGCATTAAATGTAATTGTAGAACACGCAGTATATCTTTTTGGAACATAGAATTTAATAAAATATTACTTACAGAAAAGTTTAAAATTGGATAAAAAGGAAAACATTTATACTTTTGTTACATTATAATAATAATCATAAATTTGGCGTGTTTCATTTTAGTGCTAGGAAGATGGTGGTAGTAAATTTGGATGATAATTTGAATATTATGCTGATTCAGGTACTGGGTAACTTATTAAAGGAAATAATTTTTCTGACTTTTTTCAAAGTGAGAAGAAAAATTTGAGGCTTGTGAATACTTACACAGTATAGATTATATCCTCTAAAACTTAAAAATTCCTTCTAAGAAAATTCAGATATTTCACAATAGTGAGGATTAATAAAATGATCAAATGGATACTTACCATTTTAGAGGTGCTTTTAAAAAATTCAGTTGTTCTTATCCAAATATGTCCTAAGGGATGAATGAAAATTCGATCTGTAGTTCTACCAAAAGTTATCCCAGTGTATAAAAAAGTATATGGCGAAGAGTGTAAAAACAATCCTCAAGACAGGCTAGAGGAGTTTCTTTTAGTCCAGAACTCTCATCTTGGACATAGCAAGTAGCATCTGATTGACTGAAATTAAGAAAATAGACTTAAAATTGATGTGTGGGTTGGTCTTTCAGCTAATTAGTTCTCATTGATATCTCATGTGTCAATTACAGAGTGCTTATTAAAGTGAACATTCATGGACCACATTCCAGACCTACATAAGCATATCTTAGGAGAGGACCTTGAACCTGCATTTTAGTGCCAGTTCCAGCTGAATTTTTACTATATACTAGCTTTTGGCTTTTGTTTTATAAGGAGAATAAGCCCCAGAGAAATGAAATAATTTTCTCAAGATCCTGTAGTTAAATATTGGTTGATCCAGGATCAAAATTTAGGTCTTGATACTTGGCCCTCCTTTATACTTTTCCAAGAAATCATGCTGGGCATTTCTCTTTAGGAGGCTGGCCATTAATTTTGAAGTCGGCGAGTAAGAAAACAGTGGTCTTTGTGTAATATCATGTGACAGAATGTGTTCACTGCTTCTGTACATTCCAGTTTAAGACATTTTTCAGAACCCATGTATTATTGGATAAAGATCTTGCATTGAAATTATAGCAACACAAGTTGGGGTCAAGTTGTGGTGAGCTTCAAATGCCAGAATAAAAGAATATGTACTTTGTGGGAGAGCTACTGAAATTTTTGATTTGGAGAATAACATGTTGGGACATGTTTATTTACCCCCTTCTAATTTTTAAGATTATGAAAGTAATATATTATTCTTAAAAGAATGCAAATTTGTATTGCCAAGTGTGGTAGTGTGCACTTTTAATTTCTGTGCTAGGGAAGTGGAGGCAGAAGGATTTCAAGTTTGAGGCCATCCTGAGCTACATAGCAAGATCCTCACAAAAATCCCAAGGCTGAGCAAATAAGTTAGTAGTACAACACTTGCCTAGCCTGTTCAAGGGCATTTCAAAAACAAAAAAACAACAACAAAAAACCCAGTACTTTTTATAGTTAATATAGCATTGGACTGAAGAGTAGAGACTAGGAACCATACCACATAGGTTCATTTGTACTCTAACCTTACACAAATTACTTAGCTTTTTGTGTCTTAGGTTCTTGCTCTGCCAGATGGAGATGATAGTAGAGCTTATTTCATAGTTTTTTTTTTTTTTGGAATTCAGTAAGGTAATATTTGTAAAAATGTTAGTAAGCTCTATAACTGTTTCATTACTAGTTTCTGGAAGAAAAGATTCCCATCTGTTAAGTCTATTAGTGCTGAGGTGAACACTATTTATAGTTTTGCCTAAAGTGTTTATGTAGACACTGTAGAAGTTTCCTTAGCTTTCATTTAATCAACTGGTAAGATTAATGTTCCTTTAAAAAGTCAGCATTCATACATGCTGAATGAATGTAAACTACTCTGTGCTGCCTTTAGCAGTTAAGTTGAATGCTCATAAGCGTCCTGTCTGTTCGCATATTGGCTAATCTCATTGTACTATGATTATTATTTTATTAAATATTACATAAACCAATGAGAAGTGGGTGTGAAGAGAAAAATATATAAATGAAAAATTGTCACATTGAGTGTGGACAAGATAACTAAAAGATTATGGGGGAAAATAATCTAGAATGCAGATTACTCACTGATTTCTTACCTTGAAATAAACTAAAACCAAAAACTATAAATAGTTCATTATTCATATGTTTTATAGAGGGATGAGATCCCAGAATTTCATTCAAGGGAGCCGTACCCAAAGAATGCATTTTGGCTTTAAACCAAAAAATGATGATATTTTAAGTTAAAAATACAATGTTTAAACATGTGAGGCTTTAAAAAAAATAATTCTCCACGCTGACTACACTCATCAACTTCTAGTCCCTATTATGTATGTGCAAATTCGTATTTCTTTAATCTGAAAGGGAATGGAGTCTACTATATGCCGTAGCTTTCTTTTTTCATTTATCATCTTGGAGATCCAGAAATGTTATTGCAGAATATGACTTTAGTTTGTCCAGTGGAGTTAATAGGAAGACACCTTCACTGATAAGATGACATATTTCAAGTGCTTCTGGAACTTAACAGACAAAATGACTTACAAGAGCCAAGAACCATGGTTACATTGTCAGATTTAAACTCTACTCTTCTTCAGGACCTTTTTGAGCTCAGTATTTTTTAGTGATATGTGATTAAATGCATTCTAAATGAAGGCATCAAAGTAGCTATTAATTGGGGCTTGTTGATCTTGTACATACTTCTTAAGGGAAGTAACTGTGCTGGCTAATATTGTGGGGATCAGTTTATTTGGTTTTCAATTTAAGTCTGTATTTGGTGTATTATAACTGTACAAGAAGAATATTGTTGCTGTGTTACTAGTATTAACTGCTTTATCTTTAAATTCTAAGTTAAAACTATTGCAAATCTTATGGAAATGGTACAATTTGTCAAAAGACAGTCATGTTGTGCAGTTATTATTTATTTTAATTTTTTGTATTTTTTAGCAGTACTGTAGTTTGAACTCAGGGCTTCTGGCTTGCTTGGCAGGTGTTGTATGGCGTAAGCCATGCCTCCACTCCTGTGCAATTACTTTTAGAATAGCCAAGGAATTGATATTTAAATTTGATCTGAGAGTGATGGTGGAAGTTGTGTTGAAAAGGAAGTTCTGCTGACATAAAATATCACTTATAGGAGTTTAAATTTTATGCTTCTTATGTCTTAAAGTAAATACTTCATTAAAGGTTTTTGTAAAAATATTTCTAGTTCTGTCTCCAACTTTACACAGCAGTTTCATTCTGCAGGTTCAAATGGCTTTTGAACATGAACTGAAAAGCGATCTACCATTTGAGCCACTGTGCCAGCCCATAGTACTCTTTAATTATATTGAATTGCCCAAACTAATTTCAAGCACCTTAAGAGCAGCTTAGTTTTGTTCATTGCTGGTTTCCAAACATTTAGAGCAATACCCAGAACATAGTATATGCTCAATAAATATGCTAAGTGACTGAGTGTTAATTGATTCTATTACATTTTGAAATGATAGGACAGTTGACATCATTTGGGGGTGGTGCTTAAATGACAGTTAAAGATTGCTTCTGTTCTTTTGAGACTCAGAATTTAATGGTAACAAGTTGAAAGTCTTGTTGATTGGTGGAAGTTAATCAGATCATGATGATGGCTATAGAGACTTAGGAAAAATTTATTTTATTTTTTGAGGTGGTGGGGATTGAACATATGTCCTCAAGTATGCTATGGAAGTGCTCTACCACTCAGCTACATCCCAGTCTAAGATTGAATTTTAAACATTGAGGTGGCACAAAAGACTAATTGTGACTGAATACAATAGGAGTCTGGAGGAAAGAAGGAATAAAAAGAGAACTGGGAAGCTGGGCACTGGTGGCTCCAATTTGTAATCCTAGTTACTGGGGAGAGAAAGATCGGGAGGATTGAGGTTTGAAGTCAGTCTGGAAAGGGAGTTTGTGAGACCCCCCTCCCCCATTTAAACCGATAACTTGGCGTTGGTAGTGCACACCTGTCATCTAGCCATAGTGGGAGGCATAAAATAGGATCACAGTCCAAGCCGGCCTTGGTAAAAAAATATTCCCAAGATCCCATCTCAAAGGAAAAATGCTGGGTGTGGTGCCATACACCTGTCATCCAGGTGAGGTGGTAAGCAAATAGAAGGATTGTGGTCCAGGTCTGCCTGGGCAAAAAGTGAGCCCTTACCTCCAAAATAACCAGAGCAAAAAGGGCTGGAGGTATGGCTCAAACAGTAGAGCACCTGTCTAGCAAGTGTGAAGCTCTTTCAAACCCCAGTAACCCCTTGTGCCCCTCTCCCCCCTCCAAAAAAAAAAAGAGAGAGAATGTGATACCAATAGAAAAATTTGAATGGAAGAAGTTATATGGAAAAAAAAATTCCATTTAAAGGTTTGTTTGAGTTTTGAAATGATGATGGATACCTGAGTAGGTGTATATTGTGTAGATGGCTGGGAGTAGAAAATTATATAGGGATGAATGGTTGAATCCAAGATTGAGGGCTAATGGAGTGGTTCAAGTGCTAAAATGCCTGCCTAGCAAGTATGAGGCCCTGAGTTCAAACCCTAGTGCCGCCAAAAAAAAAAAGAATCCAAGATTGATAAGAGACCAATAATAGGAGGACTGATCCTCAAGGGACAAGTACAACAGTTCTTCAGTGGCAGGTTTTGTTTGGTTATTTTTTTTAATGAGAGTTCATGTTCATCTAAAGAGAAGAGAGGTCACATGTGTTAGGGAAATTGTGGTTTAATTGAGAATAACATAGGTGGATAACTTATCTGAGGCACTGAACTCCAGGCTTGGAGAGCTAATATTTATTATCTTCATTCTTTGTATGGGGTGAAGTTAATATGTGGAAGCTGTATTTCTAATAGCTGTTTCAAAATAATACCTATCAAAATACAAACCAGTCATTAAAAATGGTGGTGGGGAGGGGCAGGCCAAGGAGGGAAAAGACTGTGTGGAACAGATTTTATAGCCTGAACTGTCTTTTGAAATAACATTGTCAAGTTTTTATCTACAACTAAAGAAACAGTTCTCAGGAGGTTGATGTACTGGATATCCCAAAATTAGTTTTGTGGTGCAGCTATCTAAGTTGGAAATGTGGGAAGACTTAAAAGGAAATGATCCTTAGTTTAATATGGTCTTTATTGGGTGGGAAAGAAAACAAAAAGTAAAGAAGAATGACTTCATAGAATTTGCAAGAGAACGATCCCAGGGGGAATATGACAACACTAGCAAAAGCAAAACAAAACAAAAAATCTTGTATAATCAAGAGATGTATACATTGGAATATTATTAATATGGAACAAGGATAACTGATGTAATGTCAAGATTATGAACTTGAGTGTAGCTTCTGTGAGCTATACTTTTTGAACAGGGTAAAGTTAAGAGGAAACTAGTAGCCTTTGAAGAATAATCTGTATTCTGTCCTTTCAATGTCAAGAGCAATGGTTCTAAAATAGAGCACTGGAGTCAGTGCTTTTCTTTTTGAAGATATATAGACCATATCCCAGAACCCCAGAACTTTTGAATCAGAGCCTCTAGAGTGAGGCCTAAGAATCTGTCATTTTTTCTTCTCACCTTCAGGTATATGGAAAGTAGTAGTTTCTGTGTGTTTGGAAGCTACTGATTTAAAATATAGATGGTAAGATCAGAAAGATTTGTTTAAATTCTTTTAATTATATTTTTTGATTTATCTATTACATATATAATATACATATTTGATATATATATATATATATTTTTTTTTTAAAGAAGACTCATTCTCTAGTCCAAAGAAATGGATTCAAAATAGTGATAGCAGACATACTTAGCCTTAAAGAGTGAGGACATTATTCTACTTGGGAGTAAAGAATACAATGGGACTGGAGGTGTGGCTAAGTGGTAGAGTGCCTGCTTTGTAAGCATGAAGCCCTGAGTTCAAAAAAATAAAAGTGACTAAAGAATAAAATGGTTGCCAAACTTTTATTTATTTATTTATTGCTTTTTTTTTTAAATCATATGTGCATACAATGTTTGGGTCATTTCTCCCCCCCACCCCCTACCACCCACCTCACTCCCTCCGTCTCCCCCCCCACCCCCTCGATACCCTGGTTGCCAGCTTTTAACTGTTCTAATAAAAAAGTGTGCCTCTACCTGATGTCAAACTTATTTATTTATTTATTTATTGGTCAAACTTATTTAAAGTCTAACAACGTAATAATGAACAAGCCTATAATTTATAGATTCAGTAAATAAACGATAAATGTTGGTGGAGTTTTTGTTTTTTACTGGTTCCAGATGGAACCTAGGGCCTTACCATGCTGTACTTCAGAGCTACACTTTTAGCCCTATTGCATGATTTTATTTTAAATTTTTTTTCTTTTGTTTTTGATGCAGGGTCTTGCTATATACCTCTGGCTGGCCTCAAACTCACTGTGTAGCCTGGGCTAGCCTTGAACTCAATCCTCTCGAGTGCTGGGATTAGAGGTGCTTGTCACTGGGATTACAGGTGTGTGACCAAGTCTGGCTTTAGCACTACTTTTTGGAAGAATATTTTTTCTGTTCAAGGATAAGTAGGAAATACCCATGCAATAAGTTTTTCATGTCACATCTTGAGTCAGTATTTTCTTTTATCCCCCATATTTTCACAGTGTTCTCTGAGAAGACTTAGGAGGATATGCAAACCTGGACATTTCCCCATCAGTTTTTAAAAATCATTTTTACATTTACTCACATGGGTATACATTGTTTGGGCCACCTCTCCACCCTCCCCACCACCATTTTTAACCATTGAGATAGAAATACGAGGTACAGATGCCTGTTGTACTCATTAACAGACATCTCTAATCACTTGGGGGTAGTTCCCTATTATATCCGGCACTTCAGGTTGACACTGGCAATCACTGGCAAAAACAAAGGAAATTTAAATTATTTTCATCCTAGAATGAACATAAATGCTTAGATTTTTATGTAAGATTTTCCTACAGATTTTCATTTATAGGAAAATTACTACCATTGCCCTTCTCCCCCTCCCCTGCAAAAAACCTTAAAGGCCACAATTTTAATGTCATTTTTACATTAAAATTTTAATTTTGAGATTATTGTAGATTCACATGCAGTTGTAAAATGTTATGCAGAGATTCCTCATATCTTTTACCCACTTTTCCTTTTTGGTAACATTTTGCAATATTTTCATACAATGTTACAACCAGAATATTGACATTGATACAAGTTTCCCATTTTATTCAGATTTTCCCAGGTTTACTTGTCCTTTATTGTGTGTTTAGTTCTATGCATTTTTACTCCATTTATAGCTAGCTGTGTCTACCATCACAATTCAAATGCAGTTCTGTCACAAGAATCCTTGGTATTATGTAACTACCCACTTCTCTCCTTCCTGCTAATCTGTTTTCCATTTCTAGCATTTATCATTTTAAGAATGTTATATAATAGGATTTCACAGTATGTAACCCTTGGGATTGGCTTTTTAAAACTCAATATAATTCCTTTGAGATTCATCTAAGTTGTTGCCTGTATCAAAGTTTGTTCCTTTATATTGCTGAAAGTGTCCCTGTAATGTTCTTTTCATGTTTGGTAGCTACCACATAGAACATGCTGTGCTACCTTCCAACTTTTCACCTTAAATTTATAGGACATGCTGTTTCTCACATTTCTTTTGCTAGCTCTTCTAACTTTGTTTTCTCCTGTCTCATATCTCTAATTCCCCTAGGACTACTAGGAGCATGTTTTAAAAATTACTCACATAGTACTGGAAGTATAGTTTAGCAGTATAGTGCTTGTCTATCATGTATGAGGCCTCTATCATGTTTGATCTCCAGCACTGAGGGAAAATTACTCATGTAGATAATGAGCATTACTGTTTTTAATTGAAAGAAATTTTACAGCCCACTGAACAATGTGATGTCATGCTTTGCAGCACTCACTTAATACTTTTGTATATAAAAGTAAGATTTTAAGAAATTTAGGGTGATGATTATTCTTAAGTGTGAAAATTCTTTTCTGTTTTTGTATATCAAACAGTTCATGTGAAGGTTTAAAGTTATGGGCCATATGGTGAGCATAAAGTGAATATGTAAAACTTTTAGAATGAAATCACTATTATATCCTTAAAGTATGAACAAAGGCTAAACTTATTCTCTGAAGTTTTGTGTGTGTAGGATATAGAAATTATACGTTTATATTTAGAAACTTTAACTAGATACTACCAATTTCTGAATTAGTACTTGCATAAAAGGCCCCATTTTCCTAGATTTTACATTGTAGTTCTATGATCTCCAACACTTTGGGAATGCCAGATACCATATGAATTTTAGGATTGAATTTTCTACTTCTGTGAAGAATGACATTGGGATTTTGATGGAAATTGCATTGAATCTGTAGATTACTCTAGGTAGCACAGCCATTTTATAATATTAATTCTACCAGTCAGTGAATAATGGGAGGTCTTTCCATCTTTTGGTGTCTTTAATTTCTTTCTTCAGTGTCTTACAGTTTTCATTCTAGTAGTCTTTCACCTCCGTGGTTAAGTTTATTCCTAGTTTTTTTTTTTTCTTTCTTTCTTTTCTTTTTGAGGTTATTGTGAATGGAATTTTTTTTCCTGATTTCTTTTTCAGCTTGTTCTTTGTTGGTATATAGAAAAGCTATTATTTTTTAATTGATTTTGTATACAGCTATCTTGCTGAAAGTGTTTATCAGGTCTAGGAGTTTTTTGGGGTCTGGGAGTCTTTAAGGACTTTTAAGTATAGGATCGAATCATCTGGAACCTTGATCCTCCTGATCTCTGTCTTCCAAATAACTAGGATTGAGCCACCTGTTCTTGGCTTTTCAAATCCTTTATTATGAAAAGATGTTGAGGACTGAAGGTGTGGCTCAAGTGATAGAGCACCTGCTTTGCAAACTCAAAACCCTGAATTCAAGCCCCAGTCCCACCAAAAAAAAAAGTGTGTATGTGTGCACGCATGAAACGATGTTTAATTTTTGTCAAATGTTTTTTCTGCATCTATTGAAGTGGTGACGTGGTTTTTGTCCTTGACTCTATTTATGTACTGTATTACATTGATTTGCACATGTTGAACTATTCTGCATCCCTGGAATGAAACCAATTTACTATGTATGTTCTTTTTGATGTATTCTTGAATTCAATTTGCAAGTGTTTTATTGAGAATTTTTGGGTCTTTGTTTGTCAAGGAAATTGGTCTGTAATTTTCTTTTTTTGTTGTGCCCTCATGGAATTTTGATATCAGGATGATACTGTCTTCATAGAATGAGTTCGGTACTGTTCCTTTTCTTTCCCTTGAACAGAATAATTTGAGGAGCATTGGTGTTAGTTCTTCAAAGGTCTGGTAGAGTTCATTAGGGAATAGATCTGGTCCTGGCCTCCTCTTTGTTGGGAGATACTTTATTTCTGCTTCATTCTCATTACTTGTTATAAATCTGTTTAAGTACTTTAAATTCTCTTGGTTCAAATTTGGTAGGTCAAATGGATGTAGAAATTTATCTATTTCTTCTTGATTTTCCAGTTTATTAGAATTTACATTTTCAAGTATTCCCTAACGAGTCTCTGAATTTTGTTGGTATTGTGATATCCCCCTTTTCATCCCTAATTTTATTAATTTGGTCTTCTCCCTTCCTCCTTCTTTTGGTTAGTTTGACTAAGGGTTTATCAGTCTTTTCAAACGACCAACTTTTTGTTTCATTGATTCTTTGTATACTTTTTTTTTTGATTTCTGTTTTATTTACATTTCTGCCCTAATTTTTATTGCTTCTTTCCATCTGCTAATTTTGAGTTTGGCTTATTCTTGTTTTTCTAGCCTACTTATTTGAGATCTTTCTCAGTCTCTCTTTTTTAATAACTCATAGTTCTAAACTTTCCTCTTAGCAGTGCCTTTGCTGTACCTCAAAGATTCTGATATTTTGTCGTGTTTCATTTTCATTAGATTCCAAAATTCTTGGGTTTTTTTGTTTTTTTTTAAAGTGCTGGGGTTGAACTCAGGCCTTCTGACCAGAAATGTCCCTTTTGAACATTAAATTTTGTATATATAGTTTAGTTTTTCAAGTAGATCTACCAATAAAAACCGTAAGTGTAAGAAGACAGATTTTTCTAAATAGAATTTTGTTTGCCATGAAAGTGAGTTAAATTGGTAAAATTCTTTGTGTGTGGAAAACAAATGGCTATCAAGCAATTCAAATTAAAACTTAACCACTTGGCCATTGTTTTCTAACACATCATATTTGTTTAGCAAATTATTTTCTCTATAAGGAACATATACTTATTCTTCAGTTAGTAATGTGGAATTTGGAACATGGTTTCCCTAACCCCATAGGAGTTGCTTCTGCTCTCCAGAGGCATTGCATATGCTTGAAAATAATGGAGAATTTTATCTTTACTCATTGATGATGTACTTTGCACTTTACTTAAAATATTTTAAGCACAAATTTTAGACTTTGAGTCCTTGCTTCTCAACTTTATTGTATTCTCATGTATTCTTATAGAATGGATCTAAGTTTGTTAACTAGATCAGGTTTGGCAGAGGAGCAAGGTGGGTTTTGTTACTGTACTTTCATTTAATGTGCCAGACTAAATGCAGTCTGAATATTTTGGATAGAGACATTTTAGCCAGTCATCTGGCAAATTTTAATTTTGGACAGACTAATGTGTAAGCTCTGAAATCAAGACCACATAGGGTTCAAATACTGATTTTAACTTTGAACATGTTTTACCTTTCTGCTTATCTGTAAAATGGGGATAATAACTGTACCTATATCAAAAGCATATTAAGCACTCAGCATTTGCTGTCATTATTACAACCACTCACTGGGGAGCTTTGAGTATCAGTTAAAAGCTTGCGGAGCGTGGTACTAAGGTTAACCCAGCTGGAGAAATACATATTTATTCTCTTATCAGATATGTAGTTTATAACTTTTTAGAATCTGACATTGTATTGTGATTACCAGAAATAATCTGTTAATATACTTTGATTATAAGATTTAAACTGGGCATGGTTGGGGCACACCTGTAATCCCAGCTAAGTCAGGTGGAGGCTGAAGGATCTGTACCCTGAGGCCATCCTAGGCAAATTTATCTTCTCAAGAACCAAGTACAAACAAAAGGGCTGGGGGACTGGCTCTACTGGAAGAGCACTTGCCTAGCATGCTCAGGGCCCAATATTCAATCCCTGTTACTTCAAAATAATAATATTAATAATAATAGCAACTTAAATTTTACAGTTTAAGGAGGAAGATTCTCATTCTAATCAGTCTCTATTTATTGTTGAAACCCAGAGTAGTGAAATGACTTGCCTAAGGTTTCATAGTATTAACTTGAAATTGATCTTGATTTCCCAGTATTCTTTTTATTATACATATGTCAACTACTATAAATAAAATCTTAAATGAGTAGCAAAGGCAGTTTAATTTCTAATTTATAAGGAAATCTCAGGATGTTGTCCCTCTCAATTTCTTTTCTAGTTTGTTTCAAATCTATTAGTTAAGTAAGCCAAAGGTTCACATTGTGATACACATCTAAAATACAAACACGAGTTAACTTTTCAATATTTGTTGAGCACTCTGTAAGGCATTTATAAGGAATAGAAAGAAAATAATGACCCTGTCCTAAAAGAGATTGTTAGATGGGCACTTTTATTCCTAATATTAGGAAAATTTGTCCTTTATGTTTTCAGTCTTTCTGCCTAGTAGTTATTGTATTAATGTTATCAGTGATTTTTTTTTTTAACATGATGTTAAAAGCAGCCTCAGTCTTCTACTTCTGCTTTAATAGCTTTTTTGGTATTGTTACTTTTGCTCTACTAATAAATCTGTTTCTGATACTGTATTTTCTCAATTTGATTTGGCATTTAACTTTAATTGTTGCCTTTGCTTCTTTTTGCATTCATTTGTTTGAACAATAAAGAATAAATTTATCTTTAAAAAGGAATTTGCTGCTGTCTTTGTGAGCCCCTTTGGTTGTAGGTGCTATGTTAGTCTGACATATATATTTATGCCATTTAAAAATAGCTCAGTACTGCTCTGTTCACTTGGTTTCTAGGTCTATTCTGGATAGCAGGTTTTGTGAAGACATTTATTCTTTCTTGGACCTCAGATTTCCCAGACATCTCATGGTATTTCCTTTTATATTATTTCTTTGATGGTTCCCATTTATTCTTAGTATATTTTGTCTGTATGCCAGTAGGATGACCAGTTTTTTGACTTACATATAATTTGGATTATGGTGAATTTTTCCCTTTATGCCTAGCATATAAACTCACTTCTTTTCTGCTTACTATATTGGCTTTCTTATCTTAAAAAATTATTTTTAGAGACAATGATTTGCCTCTAATGGATTTATGATTTTTTGGGGGGGCTTGGGGGGCAGTGCTGGGGTTTGAACTCAGGACCTTGTGCTTTCCAGGCAGGCACTCTACAACTTGAACCATACCCATACCTCTTTTTCCAATAGGTAGTTTTTTTTCATTGAGTCTTGCATTTATGCCTGGACTGGCTTGTACCAAATCATCCTACGTAGGCTTCCCAAAGGTGTGCACCATCATGCTCAGCCTTTTTTTTTTTTTTTTAATTGATTGAGATGGAGTTCTCATGAGCTTTTTCATTCGTACTGACTGATTTCAACTTCTGTTTCTCTTCTAACTTCCAGTAACTAGGTGTACAGGTGTGAAATACTGTGGCTGGCTGTATTTATGATTTTATTAAAAATTTTTAAGCAGTATGCATTTTCTGGTCATAGTGTTTTTGCTATTAATGGAACAGTGAAATATTTGCCATTTTCTGGTCTTAATAAATATGACTTCATGTGAGTAAATGACTAAGGTCTTCTTTCCTGTTAACTAAAGTTCAGAGTCTACAGTTGTATTTCAGATATGATGATGTATCTTTAACTTATAAATGAGCTTCTGTGGTTTAGAGAGATGCAATTCTAGATGAGTCATGGGAATGTTTTTGTTTTCATTTTTTGTGGGACAGGGCAGTTGAACTCAGGGCCTCATGCTTGCTAGATAGGCGCTGTACCCCTTGAGCTACTCTGTCAGCCTTCTTGTAGTTGTTTTTATAGCACTCGATGTATAGGGTGACAGTTCATTTGTTAGTAAGCCAGAGCTGCAGTTTCATCTCAGGTGCTCTACTTGAATCACCAATTCTTTGTAGAACACTGTTACCTTCCAGGTACAGTATAAGATTTGGACACAGGCAATAATCACAGATACAAGCCTTTGTCTAAAATAGTCTTATATAGCAAACTTTTCATTACTATTTAACAACCATATAAGGTTGTTTATTGAGGATTGCATGTTTATATAAAGAGGACACATTATTAAATGTGTACCAAGTAAGTCATTTTAGATTAGAAATATTACTCAATTGTTTAAGAAGGTACATAATGACTTTATTTTTGATTTCTAGTACCGAGCTCTGGTAACTAATTGCACAATTAAATGTAACAAATATCTAAATTACAAGATTTCTTAGGATTCTAATATAAAGAGTAGCTGAGCTATAGAAAATATCCATCAGCTGGATGCTATCAACAAGGAAAATAATTTTTTAATTGCAGTTGGTACCTGTTATTAGGTCCAAGTCTTTAGCATTTCAAGGAAATAAAACATTTCAATAGAACAGACTTAGTTTTGTCATGCTGAATTTTATAATTTTACTGCTCTGTGTTAGTTATTATGAAGTAACTCTTATCTGGGTAGGGCAGCATTTCTTCTTGTTCACTCAGCTTTAATTATCATGGGTGGGGGGAAGACTTTAATTTGTGAGACAAACTATAAAATGTGGCAAGTAGAAAATCATACTTTATTTTCAAAAGCTAGAAGAAGGTTTTTTTTAAGTGAGAATGTCTTTATGTCTACACATTGTTTTGTGGTGAAATGAGAACAATTTATCCTGGAACCACATGACACATCTCATTTGAAATTTTTGGTACCGAAAATATTTCAGATTTGGAAATTTATTTTCAGATTTTGTAATATTTGTATAGACCTCAAAAGTCAAGCATCCCTCATTCAAAAATCTGAAAATTGAGCATACTTTACAACATGTTGGATTTCAGATTTTTGGATTAGGGATGCGCAACTTGTTTTAAGTATTGATTGCTAAATGTATATAATGCACTCTTTGAAATGCTTTACATTCATTATTTCATTTGCTTCACAGAAACACTCTGAGGATAAAGCCTCATTTCATAAACATTGAACATGATACTTAGGGTGAAATAATTTGCCTAGTCTCACACATCTAATAAGTGGTAGAGGCAGCCTTCAAAGTTAATATTCTTAATATTTAGGCATAATTAGGTGTGGTTTGTTAGTTTGTTTGTTTTTGAGGCAAGGTCTCTTCGTGTTTCTCAGGCTGGTCTTCAATTGCTGGGCTCAACATGATCCTCCTGTCCTCACTCTCTTGGAGTAGCTGGGGCTACAGGCATGTGCCAACATGTCCAACTTATTTTTAGATTATAATAATTTGTACTCTAATAGCTTTCTCCTAGTTACATATGGTTTGAATTTTTATCATATTCAAACCATTGTTAATACTTTTTTCCCCCCAATTCATGAGTTATGAACTCACAATCTGTTGTGAGAATGAGAATTAACCTGAGTGGATATTCTAAAGCTTGATTGTAAAAATTAAAGGCAAATATAAGGTCTACTATTTGAAGAAACGCTGCTGTTCTTTATTTCAGGTATAATACAGAGACAGATATTGACTGTGCTTGTGCTGCTTTCCAGTTTATAAGATTGTCCATATCTGTTTTGTTCCTAAATTGCTATTCAACATATAGCAAGTGGTATTGAGTGAATTTAGGAAAAAAAGGTGATTTTGAATTCAAATACCTCCCGCCCACCCCCACCCCCTACCAGGGTTTGAATTCAAGGCTTTATTCTTGATAAACAGGTGGTCTACCACCTGAGCCATGGTCCCAGTTTTTTTTTGCATTATTATTTTTCAGATAGGGTCTTTATGTCAATGGTAACTGAAAAAGAATAAAGAATCCCCTTGATAAGCATAGATATTTACATATTATGGAAGATGACAGGCACTGTAAGATGATTGATTTTATTATAAATAGAATAGTTTTCTTTGTATACATATATAAACAGTAGGGTAGAATTGGGGTAGATCCCAGTGTCATCTCTTAAGCTGAGCAACATTTGTCAAGTTAACCTTTCTTAGTTTCACGGTCCTTAGTGACAAAATAAAGGTAGATACCCGCCTTGGAATTTCAAGGATTGATTATTCACTAAGAAGTCTTACTATGGCTGGGCGCCAGTGGCTCACACCTGTGCTCCTGGCTACTCAGGAGAATTGTGGTTCGAAGCCAGCTGGGGCAAATAGTTGATGAGACCCTATCTCAAAAAAACTCATCTCAAAAAAAGGGCCAGTGGAGTGGCTTGAAGTGTAGGTCCTGTGTTCAAACTCTGGTACTGGGAAAAAAAAAAAAGTCCTACTATGCTAGATCCTAAACTGAACCTAAAAAACTTGTTTTTGGATAGTAGCAGTATAAGAAATTGCACTTTATCTTTTAAAATGAATATTCATTGGTTATTCACTGAACAATAAGCCTTTAGCAATACTTCTTGTGGCATCCTGATCCATTCCCTAAGGAAGGTTATGATTCATAAACTTTTTTTTCTTGTGCTGGGAATTAATTCAGAGCCTCAGATATGCTAAACACATGTTCTTACTGTTTCACTCTATCCCCAGAAACTTGTCTTTTGATCATAATCACACAACTTAATTGCAGAAAAATTAATGAAATAGATACAAATTCCCTTTTATGTTAAGATCTTAACAAATAATGCTTTCTTCATGAATTTTACTTACTGTTGTATGTAGTGTGATTGCTGCTAGACTGTTGTTAGTTAAGATGATTCTTAACTGTTGTGTTCATATCTTTTAAACAGGGTTTGTGGATGCACTTAGATGTTTGCAATGAGCACTGTGGCTGGCATGCCCCAGTGTTTTGGATACCAATGCATAGGACTCCATAGTAATCGAATTTACCAGAGGCGAACGTCATGAGCATAGTGATCCCATTGGGGGTTGATACAGCAGAAGCGTCATACTTGGAAATGGCTGCAGGCTCAGAGTAAGTATTGAAATTAAAGGTATTTTGGATAGGCAAAGGCTAAATATTTCACATGATTGTTTTAGCACCAACAAGCAGTGCCTAATTTGCATTTATAGATTTTCCCATCTTGAACTCTTCACTAAAATATCAGAAGTTGAGTATAAAAATTCCTTTAGCCAAGATTACTTTTATAAATAACTTTTCAGCCAAAATGCTGTTTCTTTTGAACATTTCTTTTTGTCTTTTCCATTTGCTAGTTGTTGGCTTTAAGAATAAGATGACTGGCTTGCTTTATGTTTTGAGGCAGGGTCTCGCTGTGAAGTTCAGGATAGCCTCTAGCTTGCCACGTGCAAAGTGGCCTTAAAGTTGGGCAATGGACATATCATAATGTCCACTTAAACACAGGATTTGCTATTTTTTTTTGGTGGCACTGGGGTTTGAACTCAGGGCTTGTTGGTTGCTAGGCAGGCACTCTAACCACTTGCGCCACTCCACTAGTCCAGGATTTGCTTCTTTAAATAGAAAGTTAAGTTGAAAACCAAATAGAAGACACTTTTCAATAGAATGAAGGTAGTATTTCTTGATACATGATTTTTATTTTTATGAAAGTCATTTCTGATGGATTCAGTAAAAGATTCTTGCCTTGCCTGTCCATCCTTACTGTGTGGATACTCGTCTGGATTAACTTAACATCTTTTGTTTTTGAATGACCATCCCTATTGCTGTGAAGATTGTTTTTGGAAATTATAAGTTCAAGTGAGTATTGACTCTGAGGGATAAAAAGATGTATGTTTGTTCTCTAGCTCAGTGTATAGATGCATCTTATATAATGGGACTTTTATCAGCCAGAAAGCTAAACTTCACAGAACTTAAATTTAAAAAAAGCAAAAAATCTGTTTATTTTGGGATTCCAGAAACTGTCACATGGAGAGCAAGGAAATGCTGTAATTGTTCCTTCCTTTGCTGGTATTTTTAGTGATCTAGAAGTGTTTTCACCATTCCTGCTACTACCATTGGAAAAGTCCTTGAGATGCTCTCTAATATTCTTATAGTATATTAAATGTTTCTCTGTTTGTTTGTTTGTTTGTTTTTAAGACAGGGTCTTGATATATACCCTAGGCTGGTCTTGAACTTGTAATCCTCACTTCTAAGCTTCTGAAGTGCTAGGATTACAGGAGTGCACCACCTTGCCCAGCTTCAATAAATATCCTATTTAACTGTATGACTATTACATAGTTTTTAGAACTACTATAAATCACACAACTAAATCCCAGAAAAATAAATGAAGTAGATATTCCCTCTGCACTGTTTTGTTTTGCTTTGTTTGTAAAACAATAGATTCTCAAACAAGGCACTCTCATGATAATTGACTGCCATTTATTCTACCCAAGTATGGACACTACTAATGAACGAAGATAACTTAGAAGCAGGGATTGAGAGGCAAGGGGCTCTCAGTTTAAAATACTAATCTATCTTTGTTTTTTGGGGGCGTTAGAGTTGGGGCAGGGGTCTCATGATTCTAGGCAACCAGTAATCTGCCCCTGAGTCATATCTCCAACCCCTAGTCTTTCTTAACATAAAACATCTGATAGATACATACCCAAATCTAATACTAGTTATAGGCATTTATGGGTAATAATCAAAGATTATTTGCTTCCTAGAAATATTCAACTCCACAGTCCTATATTTCCCTTAAGTTAGCCTAGTATATAATGTGAGATACATTTGTGTCTCATTTGTATGTTTAGTATGTGAACTATAAGGCAAGTCACAAACAGAAAAAGCCTAGTGTTAATTATATAGCTAAAAAGGAATGAATAACTTACTGAACGAGTAAAGTAGAGGGGGTAGATACCTATTTTCTTTTCTTTTCTTTCTTTCTTTTTTTTTTTTTTTGGTGATACAGAGTCTTATATAGCTGGCCTGGAACTGACATTGTCACCCAGGCTGGCCTGGAACTTTTTGGAGTACAGGTATGAGCCACCACCCCCACTGGTACCTACCTGTTTTCTTTGTCAAATGCATTTATAGAGTATTGATAAGCTACACTACAACTTACTATGGAATCAAATCTTCTTACAAATATGTTCATTTTTATTAAGGGAAAATGATTCAATTTGTAGGTAATTAAAGAATGACTGTATTTTAAGAAATGCTCCTGTTTTCAAGAAATTTTTTTTTGTTTCTCATAATGATGTATCTCCCTCATGCATTTTTTTTTCCCTATTCAGAGAACACAGAGTATACATGGTGCCAATCTTTGTTTTGGGACAACCAACAGAATTTTTGTGGTTTAATTTTCAAACTTTTAAATTCTCCTTTTAAATATAAAATCTGAAAGTCCTTAATGACCCTTAAATCACATTCTTCCCTGCCAAAAGAAGCCCTTAAGCCACATTTTTCCCACATATACATAAACTTTTTGAGTTGTTTTCCTAAGAAAGTTTGATATAGTTAGCATTTTTCTTCCTTTTCATTTCTAATATGTAACCAAAAGATACCAAAGTTGTTAAGATGGAAGAGGTTGCTGAACATGGTAGTACATGACTGTAGTCTTAACTACTCAGTACTAAGGAGGCTGAGATAGGAGCTTTGCTTGAGCCAGGAGAACATAGCAAGACCTTGTCTGGAAAAAAAGTAAAGCAAGAGTTTGGGGGAAAGGCACATAGACTCTACATTCCTTTTGTAACCTCTTATGAATCTATAATTATTTCCAAACATTTTTTAAAAAAGAATTCAGTTTCATTGTATTCATTTGGTAGGCATATAATTTTATTTATTAATTATGTCTTCTTAAAAAATATTTTACTGCTAAAGTACAGTTTATCACTAATAAACTAATTTAAAATTTGGGAGGTACTTGTTTATTTGATCATTTAACATACTGTACAAAAATTTATACTCCCAAGGTTATTAGATGACTTGTGGTTTATATAGTTTGCCTGGAGTGTTTTAGATATATAAAATTGAAGATCTTGTTCAGGATCAGTGAAGAAAGGGTTTGCTAAAGTCTAGTGTTTCTATTCGCAGTGATATTTGATTATTGTATCTCTCAAATAAAACTCATTGTTCCCACTAAGTCCATGTTCTTTGTTATATATTTATTTTCTTCTCATCACCAAGTTTTGATAAATTTCAGTTTCATTTTCCCGTTCCTTCAAGGTGGAGAGCTTATAGTTTACTTCTTGTTTCCTATTACCTTGGTCTAGAATTGGCTCTTCCTAAAACATTTGAACTAAAAAGAATAATTTTAAATTACTTTAGTCATAACTAATTAGTAAGGATTGGTAGACTACTGAGTTAGGGAAATCTGCTTTAATAAGAAGAATAAAATTTTGTTTCATGAGCTTAAGTTTTTTACAAAAGTAATTGTAAACATTCTATAGCCAGGTTTAAGTAAAGATACTTGATTTTAAAACAATATCTTACTATCTGTAACTTTAACAAAAACTATTGCTTAGGTCTTGTTGAATAGAAGTGTAGTTGATGCCAGCTTCTTATAGACTTTCAAACTTGTCCGTTAATTAGACACTCTGGAATATTGACAATAAGCCTTTTCCTGCATAGTGTTTATTCCTAGATTTGAAAATTACCAATCTCTGTTGCTGACTAGTTTTCTTACCAGTTCCTGGCATGATTCTTTGTATAATAAAAAAAAGTAGAAAAATAATAGTAGATTTAAAAGAAAAATTGAGCTAGATGTAAATACAATTTAAAGGAAACTGATTAGCAGCTTTTTAAATCAGGAAGCTTTATCTATTGAGTTCTTTGATTAGCTGCATGTCCATAAGTGTGGGATAACACAAGAAATAGATGCTTGCTTATAGCAAATTTTAAAGGACAATAGTGACAATTCAAGATGCAGCACATTTTGGGTCATCATGTAATCATAAACTGCAGATGACATTTTCCTAAGAGGCTAGATTACAGAGGTGAAGCATGAACTTTTATCCCTATTGTGAAGGAAATTCTAATCAGCTGGGAAGTTAGAACTTTAGCACAGCCCTGGCAAATAGAAGCATGTGAGTCACATGTGTAATTTTGATTTTTCCTTTTTAGAAACTGGAAACATCATTAACACTATATTTCTTCTAATTATTACTACCATCAAATTTCTTCAGTATCATTGGAAATTCTTGTAATAAACTGTTATATTATGCATATTTTTGAGTGAAGGGAACAGATTAAAAACTAAGGCATGTTTTTAGAAGTGAATTATTTCGGAGCAGGACTCCCAGCAGCACAGTAAATGCTAAATTATTGCTTGTTGACTAAGAGTACTAGATAAAGACAATGAAGTTCTTTCAGTTTTGTTTTGCCAGTAACATATTAGTAAGCCTTTAACCTGCTTAATTATTCTAGACTTTAGTATCGTCATTTGCAAAAGATTGTTATATGAATTTTTTTAACCCCAAATTTCTGAGTCTCAGTTTTTACCTTGCATGCATTGCTTTAGTATGTGATACTATTTCAGTGTCACTAGAGCCACCTGCTGACAGATTCATTAATTTGTTTTCATTGAATTTGTGTAATTGAAGATTCTAAAATATTTTGTAAATACTGAAATGTTTTTAGTACAGTTTGTCCACTTTCCACTAATGCTTAACTTTTCTGGTTTGTGATGTCTTTACACCTAATTGACTATCAAGAAACTAACATTTTCTGATGCTCCCAAAGCGAATGTTGATTTGCTTATCATAATTTGGAAGTGCTTTCATTTAAATGTGATTTTGCTTTAATATTCAAAAGCCCATTTTATATACCTTCATAGCATTGTTTAGAACTGTACTTAGAATGATGAGTTTTTTCATCTGTTTCATACATGAGAGATTTTTTTTTCACTCATTGTACTGCACACACAGTTCTCTGTATCCATACATCTGTGATGCAGTGTTAATTAAGAAGCTCTCCTACTTTGAGCATATAATATTTTTTAGCCATCCCAGCAAATGTCAGGCAGGCATTACTCCCATATTACAAAAAAAAAAATGCCAATCAAAGAGATTAACAAATTTATCTGTTACCACATAATCAATGAAAAATAGAGTTAGGTTTGAACTAAGGATTGCATGGCTCTAGATCCATGCTGTCACATAGGTCAGAACAGCCAGGTTTTGTTAATAGATGTGTTAAATGAGGTAAAATGCTACATGCAATAGATTCAGGACAGTATAATACCAAACCTACTCTCCATTAAAAAAAAAGTTTCAACAACAAAACAAAACAAAAAATTATTTGTATAGTATGATGATATGTTTAATTTTACTATATCTTTAAAAGGTAGTATGTTTTGACAGGCATGAAAGAAATGACAAGTTTTGATCAAAAGAAGCATATTGAAAACTCATGGAGGTCTTTTGTTTCTATTAGTACAACAATTAATACAATCTTTCTATGTGCCGTTACTGATATAGTATATGCTATTGAAAGTTATCATATTGAAAGAATTAGAATTTTTACCTTAAATATTGCTATGAGCTTCTCATCAGCACTTATCTATATTTTGAGGATTCATAGGGATGAAATCAAATTTTCGACAAGAAGAAAGTCATAAAAGTCTAGTTTCTGAGTATTTGGAGGTTATTTAGCCATTTTCCAAAAGTGTTCCTTTTGTCTAAATGCTCTTCAATTAATAATTAACATTTCTGTCTTTTTAGATCTTCAGTTCACCCAAGTTACTGAAATATCTGCACTAAGTATATGTAATGTGGCTTAGATGATAATTTATGATAGCTTTTTAAAGGATAAGGGAGGACATTTTAATATAAATAAGATTTTAAATTTGTAAAAATGTGACATCAGGTAGATTACTGCAAACAAAATGGTAGTTGGTTCAAAGCTTTTGACATTAACTTAGAACTACAACACATTTTGAAACAGTATATTTTAAAGAATGAAACTATTACATTAAAAATACATCTACTTTCAGTGACCAAAAAAGTGTAATATTAGTGAAACAATGAGAATTTTAATGGTATAAATTCAAGATTATTAGAATTTAGGCTTTGTGTAACTCTGGTGTAAAGCAAGACCTAGTTCTATTTTTTAACAGGCTATTAATTGAGTCACTAATCTACAGGAATAAATAACACTCCTATAAATTTCACAGGAGTGATAGTGACAGCACAATTTGATGGGTAGAGTGCTAGACCAATTCAAGAGATCTGTGCCTAGTCTTGTCTTCTCTGTTAAAATGCCATCTCACTTAGAATTCATTTCAAATGTGGAGCTATTTTACAAATGTTGAGATTGAGACCCAGAGTAGTATATGGTATGTCTGAAGGATACAATGAGTTAGGACTTAAGTCTGGTCATCTCCTTGACTGAAAAACCAGAGGTTGGAGTCCATGATCTTGTATCTTTAAAATAGCTCTTAAGACAGTACCTGAACATTATTTTGTAGTCTCTTTATCTGAGCATTTCCTGTCCCTCTGTACCACATCCCACACCAAGCAGGACTGACTCCTTAATCAGCAGTCTTGTGAGAGCATTGTGTGGGGAGTCCACTACCACTAGTTTTAGGCCAAGACAATGCTACCTTCAGTGTCCAGTACCTCTGAGAGAAAGGAAACCACACCCTGAAACTCCCTTAGGGCCAGAAACAAACCAGCCCTACCACAGGGCTTGTTCCATCTGCCTAACTTACCCAGGCTTAGCAACAGCCTTCCCCACACCACCTCAGTGATCAGAGGGTAGGGGCTATGTGCTCTTTTGGGTTAAGTCTTGACCCTCTGGCAGTTTTATTTTTTCATCTCATTCCTGTAATTCTTTGGATACTGTCTAAACCATATGTCCATTCAGATGCTTGAATCTTTGCTTTATTCTTCCTTTTACTAATTTTCCTACTTGTCACATTCAAGCTGGCTTTTACTTTGACCGTGTCACTGGCCACTGTCACATGAAAGATAATGCATAGTTTTCAGGCCTTACATTGCCTGCTTTTTTTTTTTTTAAATGAGGGTAGTGCTGGGCCTGGAATCCAGGTTGTCACACATGCTAAGCACATGCTTTATCACTAAGTGGCACCCCAAGCCCTACATTGCCTGGGCTTGCAGCAGGATTTGATACTATTGGTTCTAATTTTGGCTCTAATGAAAATAATATTTTTTTGAAACATTGTGGTAAAATAATATTTACCATGTTATCCATCTTTAAGTGTACAACTCAGTGTCATTAGGCATCTTTACAGTGCTGTGCCACCATCATCACTATTTCTAAACCCTTTCATCACTTCAGAGACTTCATTCATTAAATAATGTCTTCTTTCCCCTATTCCTACCCCCTATCATCTCTATTCTAGTTTCTGTTTCTATTTGCCTATTACTTATCAGTGGAATCATGAAATGTTTATTCTCTTGTGCCTGGTTTATTTCATCAGCAAAATCTTCACATATGTAACCATGTGTCAGAACTTTATTCTTTTTAACAACTGACTAATACTCCATTGTATAGGTGTACTATATTTTGCTTATCCCTTCTTTCTTTTTTTTTTTCGCTTTTAGTGGTCTTGGGGTTTGAACTCAGGACTTCATATGTGCAATGCAGAAGCTCTACCACTTGAGCTACTCAACCAGCTTATCCCTTCATTTGTTAATGGACAGTTGGGTCATTTCCATCTTTTGGCTTTTGTGAATAATGCTGCTTAAACATTGGTTTGCAAGTGTCTGTTTAACTCCTTGCTTAACTTTTTGGGGCATACAAATGTTCCTCATCTTACAGTTGGGTAAATAAACCAACTCAATAAACCCATCTGCAGTTGAAAGTACCGCAAGTTGGAAACACATTTAACATACCTAGTCTACATCATGTCTTACCTTTGTAATTTTAAGGCTGATTAAGAATGGTGGCTTGCTGCTGCCTCCACCCAGTTTTACAAGACACTTTCATACCTGCCTGGGAAAATATCAAACTGCCAAATTCCAAGTATGGTTTCTACTGAATGTATATTGCCTTCCTATGATCATAGTGTTGAAAATTCACCGTAAGTCGGAGACCCATCTATTTACCTGGAAGTGGAATAAATAGGTCTTATAAAGTAATTCAATGAATAGGATTTTAAGAAACTCCCAGACTCTTAGTTTGGTTTTCTGTTTATTCCTTAAACTACTTGTAAAATTTTTATTTTTATTTTGTTGGTACGAGGTTTGAGTTCAAGGCTTCATATTTGCTAGGCAAGCTCTGTACCACTTGAGCCATGCCTCCAGCCCTGAAACTCCTTTTAAATGATTTTTCTCCTGTTACCTTATGTATTTGTGATTTCTCGGACCTATACCTACCTTTAGTTTGTAAACCCTCCAGGAGAATTCATCCACTTCTGTTGTTTTCACATGCTTTTTATCATCTAATCCTGTCTCATGAGCTCTCCCCATATAGACCTCTGCATTACTGGACCTCTTTAACTCAGGTGTCTCCTGAGTAGTTCAAACTCAGTAAATTAGTACTACATCCATCTTTTGTTCTTTCCCTTCTTGCCTTCTAAAGAATTCACACCAAAAACTCCTTGTATTCCGGTTTTCACCTAATGGCTACAACATGTACAGCTCATGAGTTTCTAAAAACAAATGTCATTTAATTTCTCTTCTTAGCCATTACTGATTTCCTAATGCTTTTAAGTCTAAATCTAAACTCTTAAATGGTATGTATGCTTTTTATATACATTCAATTAATCTTTTCAACCTCTGCCTTTTAAGTGTGTATAGATTTACATAGATTTGTTTTACATTCAAGCTATTTTGAAATGTTTATTTCCCTAATAAACCTTTTTTCAGGTCTCTACCTTTGCTCACACCAGTTCAATGAGCCAGTATGCCCTTCCCTCTCAAAATCTGGTTTCTGTGTTCTCTTTCTCACAGTAAAATATGACTTTATGTGTCTTCCATACATCACCAGACTGTGAGCTTCTTCAAAGCAAGAACTATCTCTTAATTTATCTCTGTAACCCTAGTGACCATAATTATATACAAGTATATAATTATATATTGACATGTAATTATATATATGTATATACACGCATACTATATATAGTAAGGTTCAGCTGCACTGGTTGCATTCTGGGGTAGAGTTGGACTGCTAGCACTGTTAAATACTGACAATGGTCTGGAGGTATAGCTCAGGCCCTGAGTTTTATCACCAGCACCAAAATCAGCTGAAATTGATAGTAATGAAGTATTCATCTGCCATATACACATGACAAAGTTAGGGGATACAAACTACTAAGTCACTTTTCTTGGTATATAATATTTCACAGGGTGACCGTCTTCAGGAAAGGTAGGACTATTTCATAGTAAAGACAAAGAGGTGAAGAATGAAAATAGTGGACATATTATATGGGCCACTTAGATTGAATCAATTTGTGAGAAGAAATTATACTTTAGATGTATCTATTGACTTAAAAACATGTTTGCTTTTTTCTAAAGAGAGGTAAGTTGAATATATTATAGAAAAGAATACTTTATAGGCAGCACCACCTTTTGAATAAAAAAGGTTATGCTTTCCTGGTTGAATGGACTTGAGGGCTGGAAGTCCTTTAGAGTTGGGTTTTTTTCCCTATTAAGTAGGAAATAAATATAAATTTTTCCTTACCTGTCTTATGTCAATGTGTGGCACATCTTTCAAAAGTTTATGTAAAGCATATATGTATGCTTAACCTTTTTAAAAAAATGAGTAGAACATAGTCATAATAGGCACTACCCAAAATTTATTACGTAAAGGAAATAAACATCCACAATCCAACTATCCAGAGATAACGACATTTTGGCATGCACTTACTAGATTTTTTTTTTTCTCTGTATCTATGAGTACAAAGAGTAATAAGAGAAATGGATCCATACTGTATCATCATGTAGTTTGCCTTTAATGATAAATTTTGAAAAGATTTTTCTTACTAACATTTAGACTCTTACTTGGATGGTTTCTTGGTATTCTAGGGATACATCCAACCCCTTATTGAATATAAAAGTCATTTGAGCCAAAAATTGCAGTTCAAACAATATTTTGCCATAATGTTTCTACAGATCTTAAATGATTTACTTAGAATAAATGTGATCTGGAATTACTAGGTCAAATGGAATATAAAATTTTCTTAAAGATACTGATCTATGTTGCCATGTTGATGAATTGATGTGTCAGTTGTCCCCAAGACCACCCCCAGGCTTGATGAAAAAGAGCTCAGAGGACTCAGCATGTAGTTAACATAACTTATATATAAGGTTTATTTACGCAAAAAATACAAAGCAAAATCAGCAAAAGAGAAGAGTACGTGGTGTGAAATCTAGAGGAAACTACTCTCCTCATTGAGTAATATATGATACACAATTCCTTTAGCAACGAGTTGTGGCAACACATGCGAAATGTTGTCTATTAGAGAAGTTCTTTAGAGACTCTATGGTCAAGGTCTTTACGAGAGGCTGACATGTGAGTACCATCTCCTTGCAGGTACCAAAATCCCAGACTGCCTAAAGGAAAGCAAATATTCAACATAAACCACATTGTTCAGCAATTGAGGCACAGTAATCCACCCTTATGATTTCAGGAATGTTTCCTAGGGTAAAGGAAATGGTTGCTAGCCAAATTCCCAATGCCAACCAAGAGCCCACCTTGTAAGTAGGCCTTTCTACTCCATGGTAATTCTTTCCTGCACAGCTGACATTTGTAATATTAAGTTAAACTGTATGAGTGCCATTTTATAGATCAAAATTGGTCTAATATCAGTAGTAATTTCATGTTGCTCAACTTAGTGAAGAAGGAATGAACTATAATTTGTTGAATTACCTCTGTGTTCAGTTTTTTATGTTTTGTTGCATTTAGTTTTATATTGTGATCTAAATATTACCTTATCTCACAGATGTGAAAATAAAGGCTAAACAGATTAGTTTTCCTTAAGTCACTGACTGTAAAGTGTCAGAAGAATGTGGTATGAGTGGTTTATTTAGATACATAAATTATGCATTTTCTCACTGCGCCAGTGCTGAGTGTCAGTTGTGAGTTAGACTTGCTACTGTATGTGCTTTTCAAATGCTTCTGCAGAAGTGAAATACACGAAGCTATAAAAAACAACTTTTGTAGATCTAGAAATGAAGGGCTTAGCACATTTTTACCCCTGTTCCACTATAGACACTGCTGAGGCTTCTAAGACCCATCACACCAATCAATAGGAATCAGACAAAGTAGAGCTTAGGAGGTTAGGTATGAGTAAAGAAATGGGGAAGGTGATGGATGTAAAACACTAGGGCAGAGAGCTTAAAAGTCAACAAGAGTTGGAGAGGTGTTATTCTCATTTATATCAGTAATTGGTCATTCACCATGTAATTGTTCTGAGCTCACAACTCTGAGATTACTGTAGGCGGTTCCCTGTTCCCTTAGGTCGATTCCCAAGGTTCTCTTCTATCCCAATACACACAACACATAAAGAGTTTTGAGTCAAGGTCTGTACAGATTCAGTTTGTCCTTAGTCCTGCCCCCTGTGTTTAGCTTTCTCAGTGCCACGGGGTGCAGTACATAAAGTTTGGTCTCTAGCCATTTTTTTTAATGATTAGAAAATTACATTTGAACATGGAACACAGCATTTCATTTTACTTACTCAGCAAAAGTTTTGTTAAGACACAGAATCTAGATGGGATGTATCTTACCCATAAGCTGGGTACCTGCTATAAATAGACATTATATTTTTATTGTCAATATTTTATTTAGTGTAAGTACTTAAATTTTTAATTGATTAAAGAAAAAGATGGAATTCTCATTGCTGTAATTCTTTTCCCCCCAGACCAGAATCCGTAGAAGCTAGCCCTGTGGTAGTTGAGAAATCCAACAGTTATCCCCACCAGTTATATACCAGCAGCTCCCATCATTCACACAGTTACATTGGTTTGCCCTATGCGGTAAGTGTCAAACGTTTCTCTGCAGAAATTTCTTAAAAGTTAGAGGTTGAAAGAAAATGTGTGTGGTATTGTGCTTAAAACTGAAAGTTTTAGAGGCATACTTGTTTCATACTATCTAAACAACGAGGCATATAATTTGTAGTTCAACTTAACCATATTATTAAGGGATTAAGATTCTAAAAGAGGAACTCCTTAGAGGTTTTATTGCTTTTATTATTGTTGATTATGATAATGTTATTTTTTTACTCTTTCAATAAAAAGATTATGGTAAAGTTATATTGCCTGTCTACTGTTAATTCTAAATTATATAGTAATGTATATAGTAAATTTTGTAGTTATTTATTGAGCACTTATTATGTGCCAGATTTTATGTTAAGTGTGCATACAGTATCTCACTTAATCCTCAAAAACGACCTCATAAAATAGTTTTCTTTAAGTTTTTGTTATATTATTGTACTGGGGGTGCATTGTGACATTTACAAGTGCTTATACTATATCTTAGTTTTTTAAAAAAATTACTGTTGTAGTGGGGGTACAGTGTGACATTTACAAAAGTGCTTATACCATATCTTAGTTAAATTCACCCTCTCCATCATCCTTCTTTATCCACCTTTCCTGAAGATAGTTTTCATCCCTGTTTCATAGCTGAGATGAAAGCTGATGTCTAATTATCCACTATTGTTAGTAAGAAGCAGAATTTAGATTTAAATAGCTACAGTACTGGACACATTCATGACATTAGAAAGATATAATTATGAGAACTTCTATTACTTGGACCAGAATAAAAATAACCAAAAATTTTAAATCCCCTATTATATAGTCTACAGTGATAATGTGTCTTCTGCTAATGTTTTTGTTATTCTTCAGAGATTTATTATTGTTGTTATTATTAGCCTTTATTTGCACATCATGCACCTGTTTCATTGTGAAGGTAAAGCAATGTGACCAAAGGACTGTAAGACAGTTTCTGATTTGGGGGAGAGGGGAAATGTCATTGATGTAAAGATGACCTTCACTTTGTAGGTAGTTACATTCACTTACCCCTGTGATTTAATATCAGGCTTCATCAGGTCATTATTTTAAAAATTTTAAGAAAGAAATGGAACAGTTCCACAGGTTTTGGGCATTCTGATTCAAAGCTGAATTTTATTGCAGTTGCTTAGCTCTTCTCTTTGAAAATAATATTGTGTTGTTTGTGCGTTCCATTGTCTAGGACCATAATTATGGTGCTCGTCCTCCTCCAACACCTCCAGCTTCCCCTCCTCCATCAGTTCTGATTAGCAAAAATGAAGTAGGCATATTTACCACTCCTAATTTTGATGAAACTTCCAGTGCTACTACAATCAGCACATCTGAGGATGGAAGTTACGGTACTGATGTGACCAGGTGCATATGTGGTTTTACACATGATGATGGATACATGATCTGTTGTGACAAATGCAGGTAAAATATTTCACACCATTACTTTATTTTTTTTAATGCTTTGGTTGTTAATTTGAAAAAGATAACTAAAGTCACTTTTGAAGGAATAATTCCTTTTTAAAGTGGGACTTCTGCTACTATTGTTGCATTGTGTTTTGTTTCTAGAAAAAGTCCCTATTGAAAAGAGCTAAGAGGTTATTGGAAATCCCTGTTATGAACTGATTAGTAGTCAGTTCTGAATTATATTTATATAGGATCATCTTTCTTTTCACTTAGTAGTAATACAAGTACACAAATTGTAGTGACAAGATAGAAATGAGAGAATCGGCTACTTTTATTTCTTTTGTAATTATTTGTGCAGTGTAATCAACTGTGATTTTCCAAGTTGGGGGAATGAAACATTTTGATTGATGATTGTTTGACCTGACTCTTTCACCTCCTTTTGACTTGAACCTTGCAGCACTCTGGAGTCTTCTTGAACCAGAACCACAGTCTCCCCTCCCCCAACCCTGGTTCAACACCAAGAAAGGCCTCCTCCCCTAGAGAAGGTGTGATTGGGACAGAAAGTGGGGTTTTGTTTCTTTCTTTTTTGTCTTTTCTTTTTTTTGTGGGAAGGGTTTGGGAGAATGGAGAGGGAACAATAGGATTTCAGCCTTAAAGTTACTGAGTGTATCCCCTGTATAGGGTAGAGAACAGAGTATTTAAGTAGCATGTTATAGAGAACAAGAAAGTTTGTTAGCTTCACAGAATTTCCTGGATCTGGTCCATATGGCATTCATTATTCATTATTTGATCTGAAGTAGTGTGGTTTATATCCATATTTAAATGTGAGTATGAAAATGTATTTTAGAGCCAAATAGAAATTACTTTGCTTTATTTGTATTAGTGTTTCCATGTATTAGATCAAATGATTAGGAGTTGAATATTATTGATATAAACATGCTGTTAGGTTTGTATTTCAAAAAGTTCATTTACTTTTGCCAAAACAAGGGAAATCAATGTAGAATGTGAAATATGATTTTGTTTATGGAAAGTTGTATTGTGAATACTTTGAGTTTATTTTAATAATAAAAACATACTGTGGTACCTTTTAAAATTTAAATTCTCCTTTCCTATGACACATACCATTATCATGAGTAATGATCTCAGTAAATTTGTTCAGGAGTAAATTTAAAAAGCCTATTATTTTCCTTATCAGAAACTGTCAATTCTTGTTTTAGCTAATCATAAAAAAGAGCTTTTTCCTGATCAATCTTCTCTAGTGTAATAAAGTGTATACCATTTAGCAATATTTTTATTTTGATGCATAATTTATGTAATGTTTCGATCCAGTTGTAAGGACATATATATAATGTACAGTTTTCTCTGTTAGAGAATCATAAAATTGTACTTAGAATTTTTTATGTCCACCTACACATTCTTAAAAGACCACTTCACAGTTTTTGGATTATTCAAGGTATTTGCTTCTCAGTGACTATTCTTGTGATATATTTCTCTCTCTCTCTTTCTCTCTCTAATGTGCTGCAAGGCTTAATCTTTTTTTCTTCTTTACATTGCCTCTTTATATTTTTTCAGTGATCTACTACCCTATATTCATCTCTTTCAAATCTGACCACTTCAGCTCTGATCATTTGTTTTCTTCTGTTATCGGCATGGTATTATTACCCCTTAAATTTAACATTACCCGTCATCCTAATGCTCCTTAGCATTGGTCCTGCTTTGTTCCCCCACATCTGTATTCTGTTTCACACCTGTACCTTTGATGAGTCCCTGTCCCAACATTCAGTAGAGAAGTAAAAACAATACAATAGCAGTTAGTTCAGTGTGTTTATATAAGAAGTGGCTAACTGTTATGTAAGAAATAGCTAAGACTATATTTGGAAACAGGCTTATATATGTATCAACCTTAGACAATTGAAGTTTTTGCAATAAAATACAATAACAAATTGAGAAGCTTGCCTCAACCTTTGGTCTATGTATTCCATTAAAAGTAATGCAGTTTAATTTCTGTACCCATGGTACAGAAATTTTCTTTGCCATTATTCTAGTTCTTACCTTTCTTAACTCATGTCTGAAATCCACTTAGTTGGTCTTTCCCTTCTTTTACTTAGCTGTTTTCAATTAATACGGTATGCCACCAAAGTTGTTCAGTGTTGATGGAGGAAACAATCCAGTTTTACTGCTTCCCCTGATTTCACAAAATGAATAGTCCTTTTCATATGTATCGATCACTTTCTGGCCACCTTCTCATATCTGTTAATTGATAAAGCCTACAATGATAACTTTTTTTGTTTCCTGTTTCCCAAAATGAGATTCTTTTCATGTCTGTTATTCTCCAGGGTGCTTTTCCCATGAACTCGAAGTAGTGTGGACATCTTCCAGTTTCTAATATAGTATTCGTAGTCTATACAATATACAATACAATTGTGTTTGATCAGAAATTTGTTTTATGTATCCTTTATTTGCCTTCCTGTTTTGTATCCTGAAGACATATGTCATAGTACCTTTAAGAATGCTAAGCTCAAAGTAGGTGCTTATTAATTAAATGGAATATTAACTCTTAATTTCAGGGTAGTTTTAATGTTTTATATGTTCTGCTGTTTGTTTTTCTTTCTTAAGTGTTTGGCAACATATTGACTGCATGGGGATTGACAGGCAGCATATTCCTGATACGTATCTATGTGAACGCTGTCAGCCTAGGTAAGTTCCACATACCTGACAAGATTGTTAGTGATTTTACTGGAAAATTAATAAAACTTATTATGAATTCTGGATGAAACACTTAATGAATCAATGTAGATTATCATTGTTAAGATTTACATTTTCAATTTTGGTTACTTCTATTTTCGTATCCTACCATCTCTGAAAATTTTCCTTTGACAATGTAGTATGGTTTACTTTATAGGAAATTTAATTTTTCATCTGATAGTATGTCATGGATTTAAATGCACTATATTAAAGGGTTACTAGAATTCTCTATTAGTTAAATACAGATTTTGGTAGGTCTATTATTCTTCCTATTTGTAGAATGGGTTTTTTTTCTGCCCCCATTTTTTAAAAAAAGTTTCCATTATGGACATTTTAAACCTATGTAAAAGCAAAACAGCTGGGTATCAGTGGCTCATGCCTGTAATCCTAGTGATTTAGGAGGCTGCAAATGGGAGGATCACAGTTCGAGGCCAGCTTGTGCAAAAAGTTTGCACGACCTATCTCATCCAATAGCTGGGTGCAGTAGCATACACCTGTCACCCCAGCTACATGGGAGGCTGGGGCCAGGAGGATTTTGGTTCCAGGTTAGCTCAGGCAAAAAAGTTTGTAAGATCCCATCTCAACAGAAAAAGTTGAACATGCTGGTGTGCTCCTGTCTCCCAGCTGTTGCAGGAACCATCAGGAGGATCGAGGTCCAGACTGGCCTGGGCAAAAAGCTAGACACTGTCTCCAAAATATCCAGGGCAAAAAGGGTGGAGGTATGGTTCATGTGGTTGAATATCTGCCTAGAAAGTCTGAAGCCCTGAGTTCAAATCCCAGTTCCACAAAAAAAAAAATAATAAGTAAAACTGTCTAATGAACTCATGTTTTTATAATTGTCAACAATTGTGTTTTGCCAATTTGTTTACTTTTAAGATAAAATACATGAGTTTATACTTCACAGTTCCAGTTCACATTTAGGAATATGTTTACTCTGCATCTACTTTTTTTATTTTGAATATACATCTCCTTTTACCCAAGTTCTCAGAAAGACAGGAATTAACATGGTAGAGTGTCACAGCATTACTGAGCTGTTAATCTTTTAAGAAGAGTGCAGCATCAACATTGGCGATGGTGGTTTCGCAGAACACTTTGCAACCTCTGCCTTTATGGTATAGTTCACAATGGGGGTCAAGTCAGTTCCTTATGTTTGGAGTCCTGGAAAGAATCGCACTGTGTGTTGTTAACATTAATAGTTTTGTTATATTTTTCTAAGTTAAACTTTTTGAGTTAGTTATATAGATTCACATACAGTTGCAAAATAACGCAGAGACCTAGATTTCCTTGTGTAACTGGTAATACAATATTAGGATTTTCACATTGATACAATGAAGTAGTCAAAGTATAGGACATTTCCATCAATGAAGGGATCCTTTGTGCTGCCTTTTATAGCCACCCTCTTACTTCTCCCATCCCTGATATTTAACAGCATAATTCCAATTTGTTGGATGTATCACTTCACTGTTTCATTCTTTCTTTCATGGCTGAGTAATATTCCATGGTGTATATGATATGTGTCATGGTTTTTTGAACCACTCACCCACGGAAGGATATTTGGGTTTGTTTCCCCTTTTTTGGTTATTACAAATAAAGTTTCTATGAACATTCATATACGTGCTTTTTTGTGTGTGTGTGGCATTGGGGTTTGAACTCAGGGCCTACACCTTGAGATACTCTTCCAGCCCTTTTTTGTGTTGGGTTTTTTCAAGATAGGGTCTTGTGAACTTTTTGCCTGGACTGGCTTCAAACCATGATCCTCCTGTTCTCTGCCTCCTGAGTAGCTAGAATTACAGGTGTGAGCCACTGGCTCCTGGCTTCATGTAAATGTTTTTATGTGGATCTAAGTTTTCTTTTTCCTCCAAATGTAGTTTTTGTTTGTTTGGTGGTACTGGGGTTTTGAACTCAGGGCCTCATGCTTGCTAGGCAGGTGCTTTGCCTAGCCCCTAGCCATAACCCCTAGCCCTTGTATTAGCATACATAATAGTATAAGGGTTTTTTTCTTGTGATGATTCCTTAGACATGTACAGTATGTATGTTTAGTTTTGTAAGAAATTGTCAAACTTTCCCAACATGGCTATACCATTTTATATTCTTACCAGAAATCCATGAGTAATGAGTTACGTTTTTAATTTAAAGAATTGCTGGAGCTGGGCATGGTGATGTATACCTTTAATAACCAGGCACTTGAGAGACAGAGGTAGGAGGACAGAGGTTCAAGGGCTGCCTGGGCAAACTTAGCATGAAGTGTTTTATTTTTTCAATACTGGGATTTGAACTCAGGACTTTACACTTGCTGGGCAGGCGCTCTAGCTCTTGAGCCATATCTCCAGCTCCAAGTTAGTATGAAACGCTATCTGGAAAACAGACTAAAAGCAAAAGGACTGAGGATGTGGCTTAAGTGGCAGAGGGTTTGGTAAGGCCCTGAGTTATTCCCCAGTACCGCCAAAAGAAAAATTGTTTTTATATACTTTCATAATTATATACTTTAAATTATGTAAGAAATACTTACGTATTATGAAGTCAAATATATAGAACAAGGTCTATCCAAGTAAGTATAACTTCTGTTCTTTTCCACCTACTCCAGAAGGAACACTTTTTTTGTGGTGCTGGGGTTTGACCTCAGGGCTTTGTACTTGCTTGGCAGGGGTTCTACCACCCAAGCCATATACTCAGCACTAAAAGTAACACTTTTTAAAAACTGAGTTTTCCTCTCATTGCTTGTTTTCTTCTATGCAGATAGGCACCTATTCCGCTCTTTACTTAGGTAGACTCCTGGCCACATTTCCATCTTCTGAAATGTGTGCTGAGGATCCCTTCAATAGGACAGAGACTCATTTCTTTCTGTAGCTTTAAGGTACTCCTTTTCATGTGCTATGAATTAATTTCTCAACCATTCTTTTTTGAGTGGGCATTTCTTTCTAATCTTTTGTTATCTGAATGGAAGTGGGATTGTTCCCTAAAAGTAAATGTTTATGTAAAATTTTGCCAGATATCACCAAATTTCCCTGTGTAAGAACTACCCACAATTTTGAATCCCCACTGAATTGAATAAGCATGGTTATTTTTCACATGCCTCACAATATAGTACTTGACAGATTTGAACTTTTGCCAGTTTAATTAGGTGAGAGGTGGTAATCTCATTATAGTTATACTAAAGTTTTTTTTATTAATGAGTTTATTATTTTAAGAGTAGAAATAAGCTGAGTGTGTTGACATAAGTGTGTAATCCCACCACTCAGGGAGCTGAGGCAAGAAGGAGCTTGTGTTCAAGGCCAGCCCTGGCTACAGAACAAGTCCCTGTCTCAAAACTAACAACAAAAAATAGAGTCAAAATAATTCAGATACAGTAATGTACAATAGACACTAATTCACTAACATACATTTTCTTAAGAAATTATTTTTTATTTTAATTGCATCCTTAACATGTTGTTTTCAGACTTTTGGCTTCAGTTTAGGAAAAAAAGTGCTCATTTCTTAGGTATAAGATTATTTTCGTAACAGAATAAAATAGAATCACTTAACTGGATCTACTATATTACTAGATCAGATCTAAACTGCAAGGCAAGAGATGTTGTATGTATTTTATATGGTTGGTTTTTCGCTTTGAACGTTAAAGAAATTATAAACTGTATTTGATTTAAAACATCTTCATATCTAAGATTCTGAAAGTTTGAAAAGTAACGTTACTATTTTAAATGTAGGAGCTTGGATAAAGAGAGGGCGGTTCTACTACAACGCCGGAAAAGGGAAAATATGTCAGGTGGGTAAAAAGGACTACGTATGGCAAATGAATGTTAGTGAGGTCCAGGAGCTAAGTGTGTCTGTTTAGTTAGACATAAATATTACTGATAGATTTTGACTACACAGTGTTTCATTTCAGCAAACACGGACACCAGAGGAAAACAAAATAAATAACTGGAAATTCCCCACAATTTTCCTACACATTAGTAGTGTGCTGGCTTAAAGAAATAAATCTTTCAGAAAGATGATGATCCATTAGTTTATCATGTGAAATAGTATTTTTTTTTTCATTTTTGAGACAGCATTTTCTAAATTCTATATAACATATGCCACAGTTTTCATTTTGGCTTTAAAACATGTTTGGGTTGAAACCAATATAGCTGCTTTTGAATAATCATAGTTTATTCAACCATTCCTCTTTGAGGGACATATTGTTTGTAAAACAGTATTTTGTTTTACTTCTGGTATTATGAATAGTACCTTCAATGAAATCCTCCTGCGTAAGTTTTTTTTGTACTTGTGCTATTTTATCTTTGGCTAGATTCCCGGGAATGGGATGGCTGGGTCAAAGGGTAAGTGCATATATTATTTTTCTAGCTGTGGCTAAATTCCCCTCTGTAGGAAGTTTTGCATTTCCACGGGCAATATGTGATAGTGCCTGTCCCACAGTCAAACCACCAGAGCATGTTGTCAGCCTTTTGGATCATTTGCAGTTTGAAGTGGGAGAAGTGACGTTTGCCTTTATGTGTATTATTGTGAGTGAAGCAAGTTAAGTGAACAATGGCAGTACCATACTTGATAACATAGAATGCTGTTTTACTTAATTGTTTGACATAGAAGCATTAAATGTGTAATGACTTTGTCTTGCATTGAAGATGGAGATACCAGCGCAACTGAGAGTGGCGATGAGGTTCCAGTGGAGTTATATACTGCATTTCAGCATACTCCAACATCCATTACCCTAACTGCTTCCAGAGTACCCAAGGTTAATGATAAAAGAAGGAAAAAAAGTGGAGAGAAAGAACAGAACTTTCCAAAATGTAAAAAAGTAGGTTTTGCTCTTTTATTTTTTTTTTGATGACTAGATTATACAGCAGATATGGAGCTGAGTTTCATAGGAAAGGCAACTTTTGCCAACTTACATGAAACCAGCTTGTTTGATCCATTGTTTGGTTTTTTGGTCTTCATTTCATTAGTTTCTGCCCTAATTTTTACTATCTCTTTCCATCTGTTACATTTGTGTTTGACTTGTTCTTGTTTTTCTAGAGCTTCAGGTACCTCAATTTTAGATCTCATTTTTTGGCTAATAGCTATAAGCTATCCCCTTAGCAGTCCCTTTGCTGTGTCTCATAGATCCTGGTAGGTTGTGTTTTCATTTTCATTAAATACCAGGAACTTTTGGATTTCCCCCCTTATTTCTTCAATGTGTTGTTCAATTTCTGATAGAATACAGGGTTATGTAGCCAGCGAAGATTGTCATTCAAGGTAAAAAAGACTTTTCATATTGACTGTGTTGCTATTATAGAGTGACATTTTAACTAGATATGGAAAATCAAAGCTTTAAAATAAAGTCTTCCTCCCTTTGATTCATCATGATATATTTGGTTATTTGGTAGATAGCAGCATGAACTTTTAAATAGATCTTTTTTTCATTTTCTTCCTCCCCATGAAAAATCAGCTTGACTAGCATCCTCATGTATAGGTCCACATCCTTTCTGCTATGCTTCTGCTTAAGGTTAGCCAATCTGTACAACTCATTATTAAGGTTCTGCCCACACTTTCTGGCCATGTGTGCTTATACTGTTTCCTTCACCATTTGGAATATTCTCTGTCTGTTATCTTTTAAACTACCTAATATTCCAAACAATTTTTTTTAACCCAGTGAAAATTTCTGGTCCTAAGCATTTTAGATAAATGATACACACCTATAGTATTTCTCTTTTCTTCCAGTGTTTCCTCTCTACACTAAACTTGTATTTTTCTTGACCATTCTTTATTCCTTTGTGTGTCTGTGTGTGTATTTTTCTGTTTTTTTCTGGCAGTACTGGGTTTTGAACTCAGATCCTCAAAATTGTTAGGCAGGCACTCTACCACTTGAGCCAGCCCTGTTTTGTGTTGAATATTTTCAGGTTAGGGGCTTATGAACTATTTGCCTGGGGTTGGCTTTGAACCACAATCCTACTGATCTTTGCCTCCTGAGTTAGCTAGGATTACAGGTGTGAGCCACCACCACCCAGCCCAAACTGGAGTATCTTCAAGCCATTGTTAGTCTGACATTCAGATATATTCTCAAAATCTCTGTTGACTTTTCCTTTCAAATATCTCTTTGATACACATTTTTTTCTGCTACAAATCTAGTCTAAACTCCCACTACTTCATCAGAAAAAGTTCTATTTAATTATGTATGTATGCATGTATGTATGTACTCTTGCCTTGCTAGACTGGCACTTTACCATTTGAACTACTTTGCCAGCCTTTTTTGCATTGGTTATTTTTGACATAGGGTCAGTCTCGCTTTATACCTTGGACACCTGGACCGCAGTTGTCCTTTTTTGTGCTTCCCCCTAACTGGGGTGACAGGTTTGCACCACAGTGCATAGCCATTGGTTGAGATGGGGATCTCATGAACATTTTGCCTGCGCTGGCTTTCAACCGACATCTTTCCAATCTCCACTTTCCAAGTAGGTAGGATTACAGGCTTGAGCCACCACATCTGGCTAAAATACAGTAATTTTTTTTCATCTTTGATTTCTCTTCATTCTTTTTCCTATTCATTCTTCATTTGGTTATCTGATTTCCTATAAGTAGTTTTCTTTTGTATCCCTTTTCCACTTGGACGTACTCTGGATTCTTCCTTCATAGTGAAGATCAATTTAGTATTTAAGTCAGAATCATGAAATTTGACTTTTTAAATAAGACTTTTATAATCTGACTTGATAGTTTTTAAACCAATCTTACACATACTGCTTTTAAGTAGGTAGAAGTGATGGTATATTAATATTCCCTTCAATTTTGCATAATTTCTTCTTATTTCATGCCTTCTATCATAGTTCTTTGTACTTCAGGAACTATACTTCTTTCCCTTGTTCTAAAGTCTTTTCTGAATATATGCTTTCTCCAAAGTGCATTTAGCTTTTACCCATGTTTTACATAAAGGTTCTTTTTCTCTTTTAAAAAAAAGCTGCCTCGTAACATATTGACTACACATAAGTGTGAAACTTAAATAGGTTTGGATCTATGCTGCTATCTCTAGGCTTGTGTTTATAAAGTCTCTGAATAGAGTTGACACTTTTGGGATAGGAATTAGGTCTCAGCTCCTTCAGAATACAGTAGATTAGTGGCATCTCAGTAAATATTTATTGAATAAACAAACTCAGCTCTGTTCACCACAGTGTTTATTACTGATGCTCCACTAAGGGTTCAAATGTTACTTGTATTTGTTTAGAGAGTTAAAATAATGTTTTATTCTTCCTCACACACACTTCATCACTTCACCAGATTATTATAGTATTTCAATACCATTCCAATTTTTATCATAAATATTTTTCTGCAATTGGAATATTTTTTAATTTTTTGATACATGAAAACAAAAGTTGTACATAGTAATGGGGTATCCTGTGGTGTTGGATACATGCATAAGTTGCATAGTATTTGAAAACTTTAAAATCTTTTCTTCAGGCTTTTTTGAAATTTAGCATTTTGTATCCTACATAATCATATACTATACACTTTTTTGTATAGTACATAATTTTGTACATAATTGATATCTATGGTCCATGTACTGTATAGTAGTCATGATTATAAATAGAGTACTCAGAGTATTTGGAAATTATATTTGTAATAGGATAGTATACTAGTAGGTACTTCTCTAGCTGTAATTTTATTGGTTGTTACTAAATTTTTTAGTTAAGAAATTTTCTTTCTGTGCCAATAACTTAGTATTCATTTAACTTTTTTTTTTGGCAGCACTGGGGTTTGAATTCAGGGCTTTAAGCATGGTAGGCAGGCACTCTTACAACTTGAGCCATTCCACCAGCCCTGTTGTTACTAAATTTTTTGTTCTGTTATTTTACTTCAGTAAAAAGCCTCAATGAACCAATTCTTGATTTTATTTTGTATTTTATTGTATTTATTTTATTTTGTGTATGTGGTACAGGGATTTGATCTTGGGCCTTTGTGCTTTCTAGGTAGGCACTCTATATATCTCTAAGAGCCATGCCTATAGCCCTAATTAATTCTTAAATATTAAATATCCAGGTACTTAAAAAAACTAACTTAGTATTCCATTCTTATTTTAGGCCTTTCGTGAAGGATCTAGGAAATCATCACGAGTTAAGGTAAAGACATTAAATGTAAGGCATCATTGTTGACTGTCACTCAGGAGCTCATGATGTGGTTTCTTGTCCATATCTTTGTGCTCTCTTTATTGTGTACACAATGAAGAAATAAATTTATTGATTATTATCTTTAACATAAGTGGGATTTTAGAATTATAGTTGGATTAATACCATTTTTGTAATTTATTAGCACTATTAAAACATCAAAGGGGAGAGCATAAAAACAACTTCAAATATTAAAATTGTGGTAATTGCTGGGAATGGTGGCTTACTCCTGTAATCCCAGCTACTCAGGAGGTACAGAGAGGATTTTAGTTTGAGGCTAACCCAGGCAAAAAAGTTAGCAAGACCACATTTTAATAAATAAATCAGGCATGGTGACATGCATCTGTGGTCCCAGCTACATAGGAGGACCATGGCCTGAGGCCAGTCCCAATCAAAAACAAGAGACCCTATCGAAAAGCAAAAAACGTGCTATGGATGTGGCTCAAGTGGTAAGAGCACCTGTCTAGCAAGCACAACACCCTGGGTTCAAATCCTGTATTGCAAATAATAATAATTAAAATTTCATTTATTACTGCAGTTCTATATCTCCAGAAGCACTTTATATTAGCGTAGTGTACATGAGTGCAGAATCACAGCTGAATATTCAGAATACTCTTCTGCACAATTGCAATTCTAGAGGTGGTCAAGTCAATTGTACTGTAGTTATGGTGACCACATCCATAATACCAGCATTCACTTATAATCCCAGCACTAGGGAGGCTGAGGTAGTAGGAGCACAAATTTGAGGTCATCCTGGGCTGCACAGTGAGTCTTTGCTTCAAAAAAAAAAAAAAAAAGAAATCTTAGCTGGGTGTGGTGGTGTACAGCATTTACTAGACTGAAGATTGTGAGTTCCAGACCACCCAGGGCTACACAGTGACACCCTGTCTCAAACAAAAACAAAGAAATCACCAGATTTACTATGTAAACACAAACTGGTCACATGTACTATGAATTGATCCAAATGTATCAATTAGATGCTGGTATTTCTGACAGACGTGAGACTTTGCCTCCTCGGTTTCTGCCCCTAAAACACAGCTTTGTGCTGGCTCAAGAGGTAGCAATGTGGTGTGGTGGTAGCTTTCTGCTTAGGTATTAATGGATAACAAATTTCTTAAATTGTCAGATTTAATATTAAAGAGGATGTGGGCAGTACATTACAGTGTATTTCTTTGTTACTATATTATAAAGGATAATAACCGTTCATCGTCACATTTCTGGAACATAAACATTATCCAGCACTCTGGATGATGATTTTTGAGAGTTTTCTAATTTGTTTCACAAGAGTATTAATTCATGGGGTCATTCAGCATACTGCAAGTCCAAAGTTTCATTGAATGTTCTTTGTTTGTTAACAGTTGGAGATTTTATTCCAACTTTATGTTGTCTTGAATTTATGGAATTTTTTCTGACAGAGTAAAGATTTCCATTAACTTATTAGAACTATTAATACTCTAGCATTTCTCTTCTCTTCTCATTTATCAGATGACATGAATACCATGTTGAATGAGGAAGGCACATCTTTTCTTCAGCTGAAAATTTTTATTTTATTACATAAAGAAGTGACTAGGGATATAAAAAGTTTTAAAATTCTTAAAATGTCTTGAAAATATCTCTTAAAATCATTAACAACTCCCATAAGTAATTTTCTAGTAAATTTTATAAGGTTCAACAAGTACAAATGAGCTATATTAAAGATATAGCAAATCAGTAGAGGAGCTTCTTGGGGGCCCAGAAAAAATTTAAAAACTGAGTAGATTTGTTTAGTAAAGTAAAGGAAAGCCATAGTATAACGTAGTCTTATGAAATCAGTTCTTTATCAGATGCTCATTTTTGTAATGTAGAATATATATACACACAAAATATCTGATGGTACAGTAAGCATGTCCTCATCAAGTAGTTGAGCAGTTTCTCCTTATTCTTCATTCTAGAACACATTGATACTTTTTGTAATAACATTGGTCATTGGTCATATGGAGGATGGACTGATGGTAAACTCCTAATACGTATATGTTTAATGGGAGCTATAAAGATCTTTATGAAATCTGTATGCTATTAAAATTTCCTTTTGTATGTACAGAAATAGTGTTTTTTTCATCAAGGTGTTTAATTTTATAGAAATTATGAATAACGTTTACAGTTAAATTTGTCGTGGACAATTGATTATAGATCTCAGATTTATATGGGTTTAAGATAACAAAGTAGAGGTTAGTTATAGAGTGTATTAAAATTATGCATCTGAAATAAATTTACTTCATATGCAGCATGTAATAATTACAGAATTGTTCTAGCTAGATAGAACTGTGACCAAACACATCACAGTTCATGGTTTATTGCTTTAGTTAAGAGATTGGCAATCACTGAAATCAGAAATTTCATGTAAACTTTTACATGAAACTATTAGCTGACTTTGATCTAAAGTTTAAGTACTTAAAATATATATATATTTTAAATTTTTACTTATGGCAGTACTGGTGGTTGAACTCAGGGCCTTGTACTTGCTAGGCAGGCATCTACCATTTGAGCCACTCCACCAGCCCATTTTGCATTGGTTATTTTTGAGATAGGTCTCCAGCCAGCCTTTTTGTGCTTCCCAACATAGTTGGGATGACAGCCATTGGTTGGAGTTGTGTCCTTTGAACTTTCTGCTCAGGGTGGCCTCAAATCACATTCTCTGCTTCATGAGTAGCTATGATTATAGGCATGAGCCACCTCTCCCAGCTGCAAGTTTATTGATAATCTAAATTGGCTATCATAGTGACAGTAAGTTCTTTTATATAACTTGCCATTTATGTCTTTATGTGTGTTTAAGTACTTCAGTTCAAATAGTAATCCTATTTTGTTGTGATTTTAGGGTTCAGCTCCAGAAATTGAGCCTTCATCTGATGGTTCGAATTTTGGATGGGAGACAAAAATCAAAGCATGGATGGATCGATATGAAGAGGCAAATAATAACCAGTATAGTGAAGGTGTTCAGAGGGAGGCTCAAAGAATAGCTCTGAGATTAGGCAGTGGAAATGACAAAAAAGACACGAATAAATCAGAATTGAATACTAACAGTTTACTATTCAAACCTCCTGTAGAGGTAAATATATCATTTGTCAAAATGCTATAAAACTGTCCTGTACTGTATATCTTTAGGCTGAAAGCAACCAAATTTAATATCACTATTTACTCTGATTGTAGAGCCATATACAAAAGAATAAAAAAATTCTGAAATCTGCCAAAGATTTGCCTCCTGATGCCCTCATCATTGAATACAGAGGGAAGTTTATGCTGAGAGAACAATTTGAAGCAAATGGATATTTCTTTAAAAGGTAGTAATTTATTGTCTTATGTTTGATTTCTATAGTTAAATATTTGTTTTGAGATTTTACCTAGATGCTGTGATTGCATGTTTTTTCTATGTAGTATTTCAGTAGTCACTTGATTGCTGGTCATTGACCAGTGACTATAATGATAACAGCAAAGATACGTTTCTCAGTTTCTTGCCCATCTCTGTCATGCTGAAAAGTCTAATGAATCTACTTCAAAGGTAAGTCAAAAGCAATATAACTTGGATGCATATGCTGTGAGTCAGGATCTGTCTTTACCTAAGATTACCAAGAACCTTTCCACAGGAGCAGTGAGGATTCATTGTAACACATGTGTCAAAATCCACAAAGACCATGGTGACCACCAGTCAAACCCCTGTTATTACATAGTCTTAGATTTATTCCTGCATTACTGCCACCAGTTTCAACTCCTACTTTGTTGGTGTTTGGATGGTTTTGGAGGCCCCTTCTGTGGTTTGGGGTTATGGAGAATTGATAGGATCTTCTGACAGCCACTGCTTCTCAGAAGCATAGACGAACATCCCTATCTTTAGGGGGATGACATTGCTGATCTATGTCCTACAATTATCATAAACATTCCCTGTTTAGAACTTGAATGTTACAATATGAAACACACATAAATATTTTGCTGTTTTGTAGTAGATTTGATTTGAAAGAGTAAACAAAACTGTTTTAAATGCATCAACGACAGACTTTAAAAGCCTAGAATTACTCTTCCGTAAACATAATGAATCACGCTCTTTGTGTCTCTCTAAAGACTATCTACTTTAAATTAGTTGCCTTTGATTTAGGTAAGGTTATAGAGGCAGGTAAAAATCCCAGTAAAGTAGCATAAGTTAAGAGTTCTAGAGTCAAATTGAGTCCTGGAATCAGACTACCTATATTCAAATTTTCACTTCACTATTTAATGTGAACTTTTTAGAAATTTCTTAAACTTTCAAGTTTCTTTTATCCATTTGCCTCTGAAGAATAAAAGGAGGTTGATATATTAAAATATTGATCACTTTCAATGTTTCCTTATTTGTAGACCATACCCTTTTGTTTTATTCTACTCTAAATTTCATGGGCTAGAAATGTGTGTTGATGCAAGGACTTTTGGGAATGAGGCTCGATTCATCAGACGTTCTTGTACACCAAATGCAGAGGTAAACTTATTGAAATCAATGTTGGGTAAGAGGGGAACTGAGTATTCAATCTGAGCATTAAGTATTAAAAGTCGAGTAGCTTAAGACACTTTTCAATTCTTTATTATTGTTGTACAGGGGGTGCATTGTGACATTTACAAAAGTGCTTACAATATATCTTAGTTAAGTTCACTTACTATCTTAAATTCACCCCCTCCGTCATTCTCCTTTATCTCCCTTCTCCTCATTCTTAGAAGTTTCAATAGGTCTCATTTTTCCATTTTCATACTTGAATACATAGTATTTCTACCATATTTACCCTACTACACCCTTTCCTTCCATCCTCTCCCTTCCTACTAGTACCAACCCCCAGACAGGGTCTGTTTTACCTAACTGTCCTGTCTTTGTAAAAAAGACATTTTTGTTTGTTAAAGGTATCTATACAGACAGCTTCATTATAACATTTCCACATATGTATGTATTATATCTAGAACTGGTTCATCCCTTCCATTTTTCTTCTTTCTACTTTAGTCCCCTTCTTATGGTGAAGACACTTTTCAACTCTTTATTTTGCCTAGCATCTTTCTGTTGTGATGTTAGATGATATTATCTGTGAGTTCTTAAAAATTACTCTACACATTAAAGAACTTGTGATGTTCCTTATAACAAGGAATGTTGGACTTCTGTTTCTCTCAGAAGCTCCACTTGTAGGTCAAATAAATGCTAAGATTTTTGTCAAGCAAAAATCAAGTGTGCTTTTGCACACTTGCTGGTATGTAGTCCTGCATGTGTTTAGGCTAGAAATAAGTGTAAAGATTAAAAGCACTTCTGGGCCATGTGTTCCCCAATAATGTTTTATTTTTGGTCCTATATACCTAATGGAGTTTACAGAAGAATAAAATATGAAGACACAAAAAATAGATTTTATATGTGCTACTATAATTTTTTTTATAATACTGTATTTTAGGGAGCAGAAAAATAGTATTTGTTTTGTACATGGCAAAATAACCTTTTTTTTTTTTTTATGGCGCTAGGGGTTGAACTCAGGGTCTTTCACTTGCTAGGCAGCCACACCAAACTAAATGTTTTAAACTTTGTAATTATATAATGTTGCCGCTAAGAGTGTAGCATTTGAGCCAGACTTAGTACGTTCATGTCTTCTCTGTGACATAATAGTTTTCTAACCTTATCTATATCCTACTTTTTTCTGTATAAACGTAGTATTGAGCACTAAAAAGAGCAGAATATTAACTGATACTAAACATTGTGGGTCAAAGTATAGTTTTGGTGCTACCATTATTGTATTTCATCAAAATCTATTTGTCATCTATCCAAAGACCCCAATTTCAGAGATGCTAAAAGGTGAAGAAATATGCATCATTGAATTGATGAAATGGAGTAATTTTTTCTTTATTGAATGTCACATGGTATGCTGTAGGTGATGGTTGGCAGTGGGCAGCAACATATGTTTGAAAGAACCAGATAGTCACTGCTGATTTATAGGTACAAGTCTTGTATCCGTGTCAGTTTGCCAAGTTGTGTTTCTAAAGTACTTTTAAGGAGAGTTTTCCAAGTATTTCCAAAGATAAAAAGTAACTTATAGAAATGTAAACTTATTTTTTTTACCAGGTGAGGCATGAAATTGAAGATGGAACCATACATCTTTACATTTATTCTATCCAAAGTATTCCAAAGGGTACTGAAATTACTATTGCCTTTGATTTTGACTATGGGAATTGGTAAGTTCAAGTCTATAATTGTATCATCTGTTGTTTCAAAATACTTCTAATGTTCTTATAATAATTTAGGTATTGTCCTTACTTTTATAGCTTTTATTTCTCATGAAGTAGTTAAAAGAACCTGAAAGGAAGCATGTTGATAACAGCATCCATTATATTACTGTTTCTTAGTTATTTTTTAAATTTTACCCAAGTACTCTTGTAAGTGTTCATAGTATTTGATTAGTAATCCTAATTGATCCATAGATCACTTTGTTATAAGAGAAATTTTTTCTTCACTTTCTTGTATTTTATGGAATGCAATTTTAGTTTTAATTATTTTTTTGTCTTAATTATATAATTTATTTGGCTAATCAATATGAATGAATAATTTCTCTTCTGGCCCTCATAAGATACTACACCAAACTTTTTTTTTGCAGTGAAATGAAAGAGTTTTGGGAAAGCCTAAAGAAACTTGGAGAACAATTGTTTTGAAACAGGAAAATATGTAACTTTTAGTATAGAAACTTCTACTTAAATTTTTGAAAAATTAATGTAAAAGTGTAAATAATATGAATATCCATGTACTTATTTCCCAAATTAAGAAATAATAAAGGGGATGTAGCTCAGTGGTAGAGCACCTGCCTCATATGTGCAATTCCCTGGGCTCCATCCCCATCACCAAAAAAAGAAAATTGCCAGGTATGGTACCTGTAATCTCAGCACTTTGGAAGTGGTGACAGAAGACTTGGGAGTTGGATGACAGTCTGGGCTACATAGCAAGACCCTGTCTCAAAGAGAAAAGAAAAAAATAAACAAGTATCCCTTGAAATCCCTCATCCTCTTGTATTTGGCAGGCCGATTGTATCACCCTTCCTCCTCCTGTAACTTTCTATCTTCAACTTGATAAGAGTCATTTAATATTTTACTGTGTTTGTATATGTTAACAAATAATACCTATAATTTTGTGTATGTTTAAATCTTATGTAAGTTGTAACCTACCATAGTCTTATGCATTTAGCCTTTCTCAGTTTTTTATTACATGTGATGAAACTATGTTATTAGGTGGAGCTCTGGTTCACTTATTTTCACGGCTGATGACATCTGTCAATTGCATTATTGATGTACCTTGTTATTTACAAAAAAGTCCCTTGACGTTTTGAACATGTCTGCATGTGTACATGTTCCCTCCATGGTAGGGACCTACAAATGGAATTGTTGTGAGGTTTTAGAGCATACAGACTCAAGTTTTTTCCAGATAGGTGACTTACACGTTTAAAGATGCTTGTTGGTAAGTTCCATTCCCAGTCAGTTTAGTTCACTGGTCTAACCCTATAGTGTTGACTTCAAAAAACTGATGCTAGTCTGTGTGAAAATGCTTTTTTGTTTTTTTTTAATTTTGTGGTGCTGTGGATCCCACCTGGACTTGGGCATGTTGTGCTTTTTTTTTAAACTTTGATAACATGTTTTAACTGCACAAGCTTGCAAGGTTATTATTATTATATTTTTAATATTCATTGTTTTCTCTCAGTGTGAAATCTAATTTCCTTCAGTTGATTACTGGAGTGAGATTTATGTAACTTCTTTTAAAGCTCTTTGGTAACATGCTTTATGTTTAGCATGCAGTGTATATTTTATTATTTGTTTTGCTTTTTGAGGCAGGTTCTTGCTATGTAGTGCAGGCTGGCATGGAACTTTAGACCCTCCTGCTTCAGCCTCTTGAGTGATTGGGATGACAGATACATGACACAACACATGGCTTTTTAATAGCCCTTTTTTCTCCCAGAGAGAGAAAAATTTATCACAATGGCTCTTTGCTCACTGCTTTGGGAGACTGTACATTTCACAGAGGTTAAGAATATAAGCCTTTTATTATCTGTCTGTTTCAAATCCTAGCTTGGTTATTAGCTAGGTAACCTTAGACCAATTTCATCATCTGTTTGTGCCTCATTATCTCAAGTATGAGAATAATAACAGTATTCACCTAACAGGACTGTTTTGAACATTTAGTGAGTCAAACACATGTAAACTGTTTAAAATAGTTCCTGGCACTGCTTAATAAACATAAGATGTTGCTGTCATTATTTACAGTCTGTAAGAAATCCTAAGAGCAAACTTCTAGAGTCATTCAGGCTAAGGTTTAAATCTTATCTGTGAAATGTAATTAGTATTTATTGCTGTGAAGATGAGAGCTAGTACAGTTATTTTTCATGCTTCCATTTGAAGGGGGGAACAGTGTGACATCAGGAAACATTAAATTTTTTCAAGGTACCCTTTTTAAAGATACCTGGTTATTGAAATCCTCCCTTAACACATAATAAAAACTAGTTAAGGCTTGGTATTTGTTACACCTAGCATTTTTTTATTTAGGTCAGATTTCAGGTCAGTATTTTATAACACTCTGGGACCACTGACGTAATGATGTTTTTTGCCTTAGTTTTATTTCTGTAAACTACAGTATCGTTTTACCCAGTTTTATTATTTTTTTTCCTTCTATAACATATTACTAGTTATTGTAAAGCCTAATCTGTGATCAAAAATAAACATATAAAACATTGTTCTTATGAGAAAATAACATTTTGTGACGATTATCAGAAATGCAAAGTAATAAGTTAAGGATTACATATAATCAGTAGTTGCATATAATTTTGTTGAGTTGCAGCTTAAAGTGGATTAGAAATTTCCCAGTTTCATTTTATATATTGATTTAATATTTATCTGATTTTCATTTCAGTAAATACAAGGTAGACTGTGCATGCCTCAAAGAAAATCCAGAGTGCCCCGTTCTAAAACGTAGTTCGGAATCTATGGAAAACATCAATAGTGGTTATGAGACAAGAAGGAAAAAAGGAAAAAAAGACAAAGATATTTCAAAAGAAAAAGATACACAAAATCAGAATATTACTTTGGACTGTGAAGGATCAACCAACAAGATAAAGAGCCCAGAAACAAAACAGAGAAAGCTTTCTCCATTGAGACTATCAGTATCAAATAATCAGGTATTGAACTCCACTGATTGCTGATGAAATTGTAGTAAAGGAAACCTCTTGTTTAATGTAAAACTGTTCAACAATTCTTAAATCCACTCTGTTATTTTTGTACACTTTTTTTTTTTTTTGGTGGTGGTGGTACTGGGGATTGAGCCCAAGGCGTCACACTTATTAACTGGGCAAGCAGGCACTCTACCACTTTGAGGTAGGTCCCCAATCCCATCCTGTCATTTAATGAAGTATTTCCAGGTGTAAGTACAGGTTCTGCTAGGAGAACATTTATTAAATTATTAAGGAACTCAGCCAACAAATCCTTGTAGAATTAAAGACAAGATTTTCCTAAGACTGGGTAATTTATAAAGATTTCCAGATAGCATTCATGTTCATGAATATGCTGATCAAAAGTCTCAAGTTATAAAATTTCCTTTCCCTAAATATCTGGACACAAGTAACCATATCATTTCTAGAAGGGTGCCACCAGTCAATACCAAGTAAGATTTTTGAGAGAAAATTTGCTACTACTTAAAGGGACTTAGAGTTGGGCCTATACTTTTGCCCTGCCAGAAAGTATTTGTTAGAGGCCTTCTAAACAAACAGGAGAAGGGACCACTAGAATGTGAAAAGTAGGGTTTTACTCACTAAATAAAGGAGTATATTCTAGGAATAATTTCTCTTGAATTTTAAGTTGAACAAACATTTCTTGAGCACTTCTTGCAGGTGTGGTGAAAATTTTGTGATTTGGTGCAGATATAAGCATAAGGCCATACTGCCATATTTGACAATAAAGGCTTACTTATAAGAACTTCCTATTCAATTTTATAGACTAGAACTTTTGAAAACAAAATTATTTGGTTGCATGATTTTGAAAAATTTGAATTAGGAAATCAGTTTTAAATAGGCCTGTAATTTTTTTATGTTGAATTACTTGTGGCTAAAAGACCTTTAAACATATTGATGTTCTTAGTTTATAGATGAACCGATAGTTTCTATAAAAAAGTTATTTTCATCTTTCAGGAACCAGATTTTATTGATGATATAGAAGAAAAAACCCCTGTTAGCAATGAAGTAGAAATGGAGTCAGAGGAGCAGATTGCAGAAAGGAAAAGGAAGATGGTAAGTTGGGAAGATAGTTTTTGCTTTATGTTATCCTTAGTGACCCCTGCCCTTCCCAGAGTTAACTGTGGCTGCCTTTACACAGACATTTATACTTTTCCTTAAAATTAGCAAAAGTGGGGCATACTGAACATTGGTTTTGTCATTATCATTTAAATAAATTCCATTAATTATTTGTATTTTATTGGTGAAGATGTAAGAATGTATATTTTAAAAATAACATTTTTGAAGCTGAGATTAATAAATTTTAATACCACAATTACTGTTTAGTATGTCTTTCATTAGTTAAATGTATCCTTCCTTTTCATGATTTGATATAAAACAAAAACAGAACTTTAAGTCTTATAACATCACTAAATAAATGGCTTATGCAAAACCAAAACAAAAAAACCCATCATGGTTTGGCAGCTACTGTTTCTGTATTTTTATATTGTTGTCATAAAATAAGGTTTTAATTAAAATAAATTTAGGATTTATATCCTTCATATTTGTAAACACTCTGTTAGTATAAAAACTAGGATAAGAAATTTCCTCAAAAATCAATGGTAGGACAGGGGTGTAGTTGATAAAACAGTTGGTGGAGCAGTTACCCAATTGCCTTGCTTGTGCAAAGCCCTGGATTGTATCCCCAGCTCTGCAAAAAGAAAAAAAAAAAATCAATTGTAATTAGCATCCAATATAGTGTTTAAGCCCATTAAGAGAGTGCCCTAAGATTCGAAAATGGCTTTACAAACCAATGGATGGCCTTAGTATAGCTTTCTCTATTCCCTTTGCTTTCTTTGCTTGTTTCCTGTTGTAGGGGTTTTCATGCTGCATTCCATTCCTAGGGATGGGATCTTTGTAAATTTGGTCTTTATAGATCTACTTGAGGTGGGTGTTTTTTTTAAATCACCTTGATGATGGTAATCCTCCTTAATGACGGTAATACTGATAGTTATTGTTCACAATTGTGAAAGCACACAGAACTGTTTCATAGCCTCAGGATTTCAAAAACACTGGTTTGTTGTTACAGGGTAGTGATAATAGAAGAAAAGGAAATACCGGTGAAAATTTGGAGGAGGTTGGTTCCTGTACCTATAATAAATTATCTTGAACCTTTTTCAGGAGTCAGTTGTATCTAAATTACCTATGACCTTTTCTTGACTACTGGTAGTACAGCCTTATATTACTCTTGTAGGAACTTTGAGGAGATCAACCTAGGGTATCAGGTCTTTGTATGGGCCATATGTTTGGTAGGAGGAAGCTCTTTCACAGCTGGCTCTAAAAACCAGAGAAGCCAGTTTTGGGGGGGAAAATGACATAAAAATCCTGGAGGTTGTTCTGTGTTAATAATTTTACTCAGGTTGCATTGCAGTAAGTTTTTGACTGTAGGGCTACTTTAAAAATATCCTTCAAGAATGCTGGAAAAGATAGCGGAACTTAGAAGAGCCTTATTTCCAGATCCCAGAAAATTGCATATTCTTTTGTTTGTTGATAATAAACTCAGACAGTACATATTTTCTGAGCTTACTTGGGATCCATTTTGGTTCTGATTTTGTTTATTGGTATGCTATATTAAAATAGAGGAATACATCAAAGTTTTTACAACATTTTAGCATATTCATCTTAATATCTGCCACTAAGGTGGCTACAAAATTGGGGAAATTTTATTCAGGGGAATAAAATCTAAAAAGTATACTGTTTATAATTTGCTATTTTGAAGAATACGAAATAAAACTTAAAAAATATTTCTTTGGCTCCTTGACCTAAAGCCCTCAGTTATTGCAGTCTTATTATTTCTAATTGGTATATGTACTTTGATGTTTAAATTATAGTTTTTGGATGTAATCAAAGAAGAAGACTGCAAAAGCACAAATCATAGGATTCCTAAGCAATCAGTATGTTTTTTCCTTTCAAAACATTAGTATGTTTTTTCCAGTTTCAAAACATTTCAATGAGTTTTGAAAATCTATGAGTCAGCCTTGATTTTTCTAATTGTTGCCATATATACTGGCTAGATTAACATCAGTACATGGAAAGATAAGGGCAAATTGAATTAAAAACTAAAGCTAGGCAAAATTACGATGGAAGCCACACTACTCCTGAGAAACATGTCAAACTGATTAAAATTTCTCCTGTGAGAAGACAGACTTGTAGAGCACTTTGGGTTGTAAGTAGCTAACAAGCGTACACCAGGTTTGCTTGGGAGGCGGTGGTGTCCTCCTCCCAGATAAATTCCATGCACTCCCTGAATTCAAATGTATCTCAGCCTGTCCTTCCGTAGTACAGCTTCAACAACAGTTTCATACATTACCTAATTTAACATTTTGCTCAGTTTCAACAAAATTGCATTAGTGGGTTTGTGTATTTTGCTTGTTGGTTTCATTCCTTTTATTGAGAATTAATGATAGAATAGTGCCTGTGCTTTCAGGGGTATGTCCAAACATAACTAATTTGCTGTGTGTGGTAGTGCACATCTGTAATCCCAGCTACTTGGGAGGCAGAGATAGGATCCTTGTCTGGGCTTCCCCCCATCACTCAGCAGTCAAAGACCCTATCTATCTGAAAAACAAACTAGCAAAAAACAAAAAGCAAAAGGACCTGGGGCATAGCTCAAGTGGTAGAGTGCTTGTGTAGCAAGCTCAAGGCCCTGAGTTCAATCCAGGAACAGACAAAAACAAAAGAAAACCAATCAACCAGTCAACCAACCAAACCCATCAAGTATATAATGCAGCAAGAAGTGGTAAGATATATAAATATAATAACTGCGGGGGGATAAAAGAACATTTCATGGATTTTTAAGTCCATTATGATGGAAATGAACTTTTAAAGTAGGGTTTAAACAAATTGTGTAGAACTGATTTGCATTTGTTCTCCAAGGGAAACTAGTGTGGAGTTAGAATGTGATAAATCCTATCTGGCTGGGTTTATAGCTATATTTAACAAGATGAGAGAGGTATAGGCAGATGAGACGGCCATAGATCACACTTGTTTAGTGATGAAGATTTCATGAAGAACATTCAAATCATCATGTGGCCAGGATGGAGGAGCCTTTCCATTCTTAGTTCCATTTTCCCCACCTCCTTTGGTCTTTTTGGAATTTTCTTTTATTAACATTTTCTTCTTCCCCTCCATTTTATTTTGTCCTTTCCGCTATCCCCTTCACAAGTTATTGCCTGCTTAAAACACCAAACTTGTGGCCACGTTTTATGGAAATGAAGGAATGGTTAGTGTGCATTCTCTCTTGGGTGGAGAGAGATACTTCTTTGACAGTGAGTTGGCATGGGTTTGGAGGATTTGGAGCACTTGTTTTTTTAAATTGTAAAATTGGAAATAAGTATAGTAGGCTGTGTATACTCACCTGGCTCTAAAACCAGGTACTTACTGAGTAGACTCCTCTTGGCACTTACTTTTTGAGGTAGGGTTAAGTGGCTGTAGTCTTGTCAGATGAAGTGAGCACAAGGAAGAGGATTAGATACTGTGAAGCTCACCTTAAACAAATAAGTTTTTAAGTAGCAAACCTTCAAAAGATTTAAATGAAAAAGATGTTCTTCCTCTACTTATAATGGTATGAAAAGGACCTCCTTCATAGTACCTTTCAATATTATGTTTCTGAAATCATTTTCCATATCCTTTAAGTACACCTTGGGAACAGACTTGGTAATATTTGATGTCCTGTTATAGTCAGATTGTGTAAACTAGAGTCCGTGGAAGTTGGCTTAGTTGGTCTTCACATTTAAAAGTACAGAAAGTTGACAGACAGTACAAGTATACTGAAAGATAACTCACTAGATATGAGATCACTGGACTTGTCAAGCAGGTAGGATAGTTTAGAATTGTTGATCACTAGAACCCAAACTTCTTGAGGGAAAACATTTGTAGTTTTGATTGACTGTCATGGCCCAGCTCTTACAGGAAAAGTGCTTTTATAAAACAGAAGTAGAAGCTAAGTAAATGAGCTAAATACTCGTGGCAGCCATTCAAATCTAGATAGGCCCATGAATGTGAACTGAAGCTTCCTCATAGCCCAGAGAATGCCTGGAGACTTGCCAGGACTCATAATTTTCTCAGGTTTTGTCTTTCACATCAAAAAGTAGTCCACAGAAATCTAATTTTACAGGTTCTGTAAAAAAGAGAACACTTTAGCTATAGTTGAGTATAGTAAATACTATACTACCATATCTTCAACCTTTGAGATTTCCAGTGTGAATTGTTCAAAACTTCTGAAAAATTCTGTTGCTCAGTCTTTCCTAAACTTCCATACCTTACACCTTTTTTCCCAGCCCTGTCAGTGACACCTTTGATACCCCACAGATTCTTGAACAAACATTCTGGGAAAAACTATTATTCAGAATCCATGCTGTTGCAAATATGTTTAGGAAGTGACATGATTGATGCAAAGTTGTAATAGGAAAATGCAATGAGGGTAAATTTGCTGCCAGAAGCCATGTAATGACAGGATTATGGTATTATCTAACTTACTGTTTCCTCCTTATTGCATGATTAAATTGATGCTAGATTTTTATTTTCTCATCATTATAATTAATGACATGACAGTACTAGATAGTAAAGGGGGACAAATTTATTTGTATAGGTATTCTATTCAAACAAAATGAGATCATTGTGCTTTGGCTACCCTGCAGTAAATTTAAGATTCCCCAATCCTTTAAATGCTTCAAATCACATAGCTTCACATAACAGTAGTGCGTGCTTTCTATTACACCCAATTCCTATTCATGTAACAAAAATCTAAGTGCTAGGTATATGCTAAGAGCCATTTAAGGTACTGGTGAACAAAGGCAAGGCTACTCACTGCCTTGGAGAAAGTCTCTTAAGAGAAGAATAGGCAAGTGGAATTACAAGGGCACATTAAGCAGTCATATGACAGAGGAAATGGAGGTAACACGCAAGCCATGTACCTTACTTTGGAATTTTTATTGGTAACCAATAGTCTTACTCATCTTTAAAATAATCTTACTGCTGTTTAAAATGGGTAAGGGAAGTTTTTTTGAGAGGAATCTTTTATTTCAAGACCATAAGGGTAGGGTGATTTGGTAGATGGGCTTAATAGCTTCCCCTTTCTTTCAAAGGTTTCATGCTTCCCCCCTCCAATGAATTTATTTTTTTAATTAGGGTTTTTTTTTTTCCTGTAACTAAATGTTTCCAAACCATGGGTACTGAAACTGGAGATTGCAAAACCTCTGATAAGAGACTTTTTGCTGAAAACGAAGACTGGGAAGACCCTGCAAAGGGGTTGCTTTCTCTCAGGCCACAGGTCTCATACCCTGCATTCTGGATGCCACAGGCCCAGGGCACTGATCTCTAGGCCTCAGAGCCTTTTTAAGCCACGTCCTGTCTTGTCACAAGACCCTACTAACAACATATTTCCTCTGAAGATACTTTATGGCATTCACAAATTTTAGGCCTGGTTTTAACTGTTTCAAATTTCCAGAGACATTTTCTGAGATGAACTGTAAGAGTTTCCTCAGTGAAGTTTGTTTTCAGTTGTTATACTGTATAACACTTTAATTCTTGTTCTTTATTATGTAACCCTTGAATCATATGGATATTAGGCTTTCTCAAAGAGGAAACTTAAGAGAAAATTTCTGCAACAGAAACTCTTTTAAAGAGAAAATTTTGTCCATTCCAAAAGTTGAAAGTATGTTAAATTCTTACTCCAATGTGTTTATATTTTGAAGTACACAGTTGGAGTAAAAATTCTCAAAATATAACCCCACCAAGGTGCAGAGATTTTCTTCTGTTTGTAGGAAATGATAATACTTTCTATTTACTGTTATAAAGCCATGAATAAGAGATGTCATAAAAACAACACAGGAGATCCCACCAACATTAGGGTAAAACCTAAGAGTCTCACACAAATGTTTGTGTTTTAAAATAAAGCTGGTTAAAGCTACTAGGAATGTGTTTAGTGATTTTAGCTTTATTCCTACACAGTGAATGGGTATAGTGATGTAGCACGTCAGCAGTTAATTGAAAAGAGTAAATTAGGAGGCAGGGTAGTGGTGTAATTCTGCAGAGAGTCTGCCTTTCACTGAGTCAATACACACCAACTTCCAGTTTCCTCAGTAGGCTAGTCCCACATTATTTAAGAGCCTTAATAGTTCTAAAAGCTATGAACCATGTCTAAAGAAAGGATTTCGCTTTAATTATCATTTAACTGTACTTTTACAAAGGATTTTCACTTTTAGTTCCATGAGTTTGGGTCTTTAAACATCATGTAATTTTATTTTTGACTCTCACTCTCAGCATCTAAAAACAGAGTATTGGACTATGTCAAAGAAACTTCTTTTGGCATAAATTCATAACTACCTTAGAAAATTCAAAATCATAATACAGAAAATACCTTCCTTCAGTGCCTACCTTGTTAATCTTGCTAAGACATGTTTGTTTCTTCTGGAAAAATATACTTTTACCAAGTTTTAACACAGTAAGTAACCTTTCCCCTCCAACTAGACGCAACAGGTGCAACAATTGTGAAAATGATTTTTGTGGTACTCCAGATTTGTAAATTTAGAGTTTTTATAAAGAGCCATTCAATAAAAGGTAACTTAAAAGACCAGAGACATGAAATTGTCTAAGGAAAGAATTCAGCTTTAAAACTTCCAGGTCCAGTGAACAAATAAGATCATTTTTTGCTATGCTCCCTTTTTACTGTTTATCTGTCCTAGATCAGGAGAGCTAAGATGCCGATTTGTATCCATGAATAAGTAATCTTAACTCTTTGAACATTGGTTTCCTTGCCTATAAAATAAAGAGGGTGAGAATAGCATTTTGTGTCACATTTGTAGTAGGCTGTTTGCTGTAACAAATTAGAAACTTTAAAAGTATTCTCAGTCAAGTTTTTTGGCATCCTACTTTGTTCCCTTATTGAGTGTAAAAAGAAAAAAAAATACAGCAAAGAGTAAGCAGTAGTTCAAGAGTGCAGGTGTCTTAATGCTGAATCTCTAATAGTTACTGGAACTGAAGCTCCAATGTTGAGAAGAGTATGGCAGCCAGACCTTGAGTTTCTGATCTTTCTTTCTTTCTTCCCCACATCGATGACAATGAAGGAGGAAAGAACAATGGATCTGAGCCTCAGGACCTGGTTCTTTTCATTTGGAGAACTGGACTGTTGATGGACGTGCTTCCTGCTTCTGGTTGAGAGCTGAAGCATTTGCCAGGCCCTCTGGTCAAGGCTCTGGGTCTTGCTCTTAATGTTCTCTTTGATGCTCAAAAGAACTCTTGCTGTTCCCTCAGTCCCTGTCTTGAAGTGTCAGTGTAAGAAAGGAAGAGCAGAAGGTAGAGGAATGCCTTAAAAGAATTATAATGGAGGGCACGAGGGCTAAAGTAGAAATAATAGTTAACACTTACAGAATGCTTACCATTTTTCAAGTACTGTTTGCAAATGTCACAGACATTTTCTATTTGAACTCAGTAACAATCCAGTGAAGTCTATTGTTATCATTTTATAGTGTCAGAAAGGGTAAAACTGACTTGCTTAGGGTAGAAGAGATGTTTACCAAATGAAAGAGGCATAATTTGAACCCAAGACTTTACATTACCATATAGCAATATACTGACTCCTTATGTACATATGAATTGTACCTTTTCAATGTATTACCATCTTACAAATTTTGATTTTTTTCAAAAGCCTGGCTTCTGTATTTTTTTAAAGACCTTTTTAGTACCGTAAAGGATAGCTTTTCAGTTGTTTTTGTCCTTTTCATTAACTCAATCACTCAGTGTCCCTTTCATGAAATATATTTGTAATAACAGGACTTACTGAGATGGTGTCTGGGATTCTAACAGATGTTGAACAAATATTGTTATTCCCCTATAGATACCAACAATAGACTTGTTTTGCTAATAGTATTGTAGCAATTGCTTTTTAAGTTTGTTATGTACATTTTGATATTAGAATTTTTACTTTAGAGCAATGACACTGTCACTTAAAATTTAAATTTCATAGACAAGAGAAGAAAGAAAAATGGAAGCAATTCTGCAAGCTTTTGCCAGGCTGGAAAAGAGAGAGAAGAGAAGAGAACAAGCTTTGGAAAGGATCAGCACAGCCAAAACTGAAGTGAAAACAGAAAGTAAAGAGGCACAGATTGTCAGTGATGCTGAAGTTCTTCAGGTATTCATGTGTACTGCCATTTCTATGGTTAAATATCTTCCCCTTCAAATAAAATCTCCACAACTATTCCATTATAGCTGTACATTTTTAATAATGCCTGATATTAGCATTTTCCCAATCCTATGGGGAAACTTATACTTGAAACATAAAACTAAACTTGCTTTGGAGGAAAAAAAATTTTTAATGATGTCAATTTATTATCAGGATCCGTAAAGAAATTTTAGAAAGTTACATTCTGAAGTAGATTACTGCTAATATTCTCAACTCAAACAGTACCTACGCTAAACATAACATCAGAAATTCCATTGTGTTGTGTTTTGAATTAGGAACAAGCAAAAGAAGAAAGTGCTAACAAGCCAACCCCTGCCAAAGTGAATAGAACTAAACAGAGAAAAAGTTTTTCTCGCAGTAGGACTCACATTGGACAGCAGCGTCGGAGACACAGAACTGTCAGCATGTGTTCAGATATCCAACCATCTTCTCCTGATATTGAAGTCACATCACAACAAAATGATACTGAAAATCCTGTACTTGCATTGGAACCAGAAACAGAGACTTCAGTAGCAGAGATCATCACTGAAACAGAAGTTCCAGCACTTAATAAATGTCCTACAAAGTACCCTAAAACAAAGAAGGTATGATTCTTAATGGATGTTTTTTCCACCAAGTCTTATTAAAATTTTAATCTGTAACATCTCATACTAAACTGAACAAGAGGCATAAATTTTCTACTTGCAAATTTTTTTGGCCAAGAATGAGAAGTGCCAAACCATAAAGTCAGTGTAAATATTCACATTAGTGTGAAGATTCAGTATATGGAGACTTCATATTGCAATTTATGATTTCTTTAAATAAGCTTGCTTACATTGTATACAAAATTTGCATTTCTCTGAAACTTGTTTTAGATGTATCATCTCCCCCTGCTGGAGATCAAATCCGGGGTTTTGTGACCACTGAGCCATATTGCCAAACCCTTATTTATCATAAATTCTGTTGTGTAGATTGATTCTAAGAATTAAATGTGAAGAAAGTGATGATTTACATATAATTTACTAAAATGTGAATATTAGGAAGATTAATTTTAGGTGAAATTATTAATAAAAACCTTTGGAAAACTACTGCCAGATTTAATGAAGCAATTTATGGAAAACTACTCACAAAATTAAAGCACTCTGAGATGTTTAGCTTCGAGGTAACAGCACCACCTTACAAAGCTGGTACTCTCCCACTCTGATTAAAACATGGCACCTTGCAGAGCAGAGGTACAAAAGTAGTCATCCTTACCCTGCTCAAGAAGGGGTGGATACAACATGTATCTCTCTGACACTCTTTTATAACCAAATACTTTGAAACTTCATTTTTGTCTTTGTTTTTACCTAATTCCATACAGTTTGTAGGCAGACTGCTAAACCATGAAAAGTAAACTTAATAAAATTCTAGTATGAACCCAGGATTATACTCTAATGACAAAGGAATTTTCTTGCCCAAGTGTCATGAGTTTAGGGAGTTCCCTAATATCTAACTCAAATCTGTTCTCTCCTTTTAAGCACCACAGATCTCTTTAACAGTAAGTGTTATTTTTGCTCACCTTGGAAGGACAAAAATCAATTCCATCTTTTCTTTCTTTGTAAAGTGAAAAAAAAAGAAAACACTTGGGTCTTAAAAGAAATTAAACTGTTTTCTTGATTACAAATGTTATAACCCTGCTTTTAATCATTAAATGACTAAATTATTGTGGTGCTATGTGTTTACTTAAACTGAGGGTCTGAGTTAAGGGCTCCTGCATTCCCCTAGTGTGAAATGGAAACTCGTCTGTCATTTCTGATGCTCTTTAAGAATTCTCTTTTGCCTGCCTGTTTTACGCAACACAATATAGTTTGTCAAATACTGCCAAAATTATGTTTTTCCCTCATTCAGCATAATAATCATAGCTCTTATTCTGTGTCAGATACTATTTAAAAGCTTTATGTTTTTTAACTTTTAATCCTCACAACACTATCTGCAGAGCTGAGTTCTATTATTACCCTTCTTTTACATTTAAGATTGAGACATACAAAAATTACATAACTTGCTCATGGTCACAGTGTAAGTGGAAAGGCCAAGATCCACTCCTGGCAGTCTGGCTCCAGACTCCATGTGCTCAGCACTACATTCTTTTGCTTGTCCTGCAAAGATTCTAACACAGGAAAAGAGGAAGAGAATAGATGCACAAAAAGTGCATAGTGGAATGTGTGCTGGAAATGTATACATTTGTGGGTAGATGTACATAAGCACATCTATACTTTTTCTAGACTTTACATTTAAAATATGAAATTCAAAGAATACTATTTAATATCAAAACAGGAATGTCTTGACGGCAAAGAAAATGTTACTATTTTGCTTTTTTGTATTATTTTGCTTTTTGGTGGTACTGGGCATCACACCTGGTAAACAAGTGCTCTACCACTTGAGCAAGCCTTTTTTTTTTTTTTTTGCCCAGACTGGCCTTTACCTGAGATCCTCCTGATCTCTGCCTCCCCAAGTAGCTTAGAATATAGGTTTGAGCCACTTGTGCCTGGTCAGTAAGTATTTTTGTTTTTTCTTTAAATGAGAAATCACTGTACTTTAGGATCCCATAAAGACTGAATTATGTACATTATAGATCAAAGAATAAACAGAAGAAAAGGACCTTGTAAATTTTCAAACCACAGGAACCTTTAAGAGATTGCAAGCCCCTTAAATCAGGGATTGTCGGTGCTGACAGGTTTATTTGTTTCTACTGTCTCTGCACTGACCCGTCTCCAGAACATTATGATGGGCACCTTGGGTAGGAAAGCACTGCTTAAAATCAAGATTTTTCTAACAAACTGAACTTTTTTTTTTTTTTTGGTGGCACTGGGGTTTGAACTCAGAGCCTCATGCTTGCTAGGCAGGCACTTGTACTGCTTGAGCCATTCTACCAGCCCTTTTTTGTAATTTTTTTTTTTTTTTTCAAAATAGGGTCTCATGAACTATTTGCCATAACTGGCTTCAAACCTTGATCTTCCTGATCTCTGCCACCTGAGTAGCTAGGATTACAAGCGTGAGCCACCAGTGCCCCACTCAAACTGAACATTTTATACATATAATTGAAGCAACAATAAACATAGATTTAGGTTTGTGGTACTCACATCTCCTAGACTTTACTATATTAAAAATCCTTAGTGTCCTTACTTAGTACAAAATATACAAAAACAACCTGTGTTTTGCTCCTATTAAATATCGTTCAGAAAATCTCAAAATAACAGTAAATAACCAAAGAAATGTAGAATGATACACTGATTTTTTTTAAGATAATAGGAATGATTTAAATGATCCAATTTATCATTTTAGATGATATAATAATTTCTAATTTGGTATTAGAATATTCCCCAGGAGAATCTGTGCTGTTACATATATGGTGATCCAAATGTTTCTTTTCTCTAGCACTTGGTCAATGAGTGGTTAAGTGAGAAGAACGAGAAAACAGGAAAACCCTCCGAAAGCCTTTCAGAAAGGCCTCTGCGCATAACCACAGATCCGGAAGTGCTGGCTACACAGCTCAATTCTTTACCAGGCCTCAGTTACAGTCCTCATGTGTACTCTACTCCTAAGCATTATATTAGGTTTACTTCACCATTCCTTTCAGAAAAAAGGAGAAGAAAAGAACCTACTGAAAACATTTCTGGGTCATGCAAAAAGGTAACTTTTCTTCAGATATAAAAATCTAGGATGAACCAAACGCCAGTCTCATTCCTTACTATCTTTGCAGAATTAGCTTTGCATTTACAGGCTCCATGAACAGCTACAAACTGGTTACTACTATTCCTTTATTTTTCTGTTTTATTTAGCGATGGTTGAAACAAGCTCTGGAAGAAGAAAATTCAACAGTTTTACATAGATTTAATTCACCCTGTCACGAAAGATCCGGAAGTCCTACAGTCAATGGTGAAAATAAAAGTCCACTGCTGTTAAATGATGTCTGCTCCCTTCCAGGTAGAGTTTTTTTGTTTTGTTTTTTTAGTATGGTTTTTGTGTGAGGAACATGACAGGCTGTATTATGGCTTTGCAACAGACTTTCTACTTTTGAAGAAAAGCATAGTGTTAGGCAGCTTCTCCTTTCTGTTCTCCAAACCTTTTACTTAACGGTAGACAATTCATCATACAGAGTTATGTTGGGGTTTAGGGCTGAATTTTTTAAAGGCCTAGTTTTGGCTTTGAGGCTGGCTGCTTTCAAACACATGCAAAAGAATTTTTAGAGGTCAATTAAAGTAACTAAAGTACTTGTAAGATTTGTGACTCCTAGGCTTGTAAATCTTCAGGCAAGATAATGCTTGCTAATAGTGGAATTAATTTTGGAGGGGTGATTGTTGCAGATTAATACCATTTTTTAAAATCATATAGTTTGTTGTTGGGGGTAAAAGTCATCATAATTGCTATTGTTGATGTTTTCTTTCCCAGAATGTAATATAGTACAGATTTGAGCAAACACCAGCAGTATTATTTCTTACATTTTTTTCACCAGCAGATTTGACTACGCCACTAAAAAAACGAAGACTCTTTCAACTGCTAGACTCCGTTTACTCAGAAAGCTCCACACCTACTCCCTCGCCGTATGCTACACCAACTCACACAGATATTACTTCTACAGACCCGTCATTTGCCACTCCTCCACGGATAAAATCAGATGATGAAACTTACAGAAATGGTTATAAACCCATCTATTCGCCAGTTACTCCAGTAACTCCTGGTACACCAGGAAATACCATGCACTTTGAGGTAAAAAATTTAAACCCCTGTAAATAGGGTTTCCTTAAAAGTTTTTATCTTTTTTTTTTTCTTTCCCTTTAACAACTAGTGTGCTGAAAAACTTAATGAGAAATCGGGAACATACATTATGTAAATTTAAACATCTCTGCTTGTACTGAAATGAGCATTTGATACAATGACTGTATGAAATTGACCTTTAAGCAAGTATCTTCTTTGGGGAATGGAAACAAAATCTAAAACCAAAGTCCATGCAGTAGTTTTTCATTTTTAAGTATTCAGCTCTACATATATCATGGATTTGGTTATGAACTTTAATTTTCAATTCTGATTATTTCTTTTTATATAGAATATTTCTTCCCCAGAAAGTTCTCCAGAAATAAAGAGACGAACTTATAGTCAAGAGGTAAGAAATTACCTAAAAAACGTTAAATTCATCATTTTTTCCTAATATTATTTTACTTAAATTACTGATAGATTTTGAAGTAAACAATCCCAAGATGTCATTAATTGTGTGCTTTTTCTTTTTAATTCTGTAAACAGGGATATGACAGATCTTCAACCATATTAACCTTGGGGCCTTTTAGAAATTCCAATTTAACGGAGCTGGGTCTGCAGGAAATAAAGACTATTGGTTATGTGAGCCCTAGGAGTAGGACTGAGGCCAGCAGGCCGTGTCTTGGAGAGAAGGAGCCTGGGGCAGACCTTCAGCTGGGACTCGATGCAGTTGAGTCAGCAGCCTTACATACAACCATGGAGACACCTGCACATGACAGGACTGAGCCTAACAACCAGCTGGACTCGACTCACTCTGGACGGGGCACAATGTACTCTTCCTGGGTAAAGAGTCCTGACAGAACGGGAGTTAACTTCTCAGTGAACTCTAACTTGAGGGACCTGACCCCCTCACATCAGTTGGAAGTTGGAGGAGGCTTCCGAATAAGTGAGTCAAAGTGCCTGATGCAGGATGATACTAGAGGCATGTTTCTGGAAACAGCTGTGTTTTGTACTTCTGAAGATGGGCTTGTCTCTGGTTTCGGACGGACTGTTAATGACAATTTGATCGACGGGAATTGCACACCCCAGAATCCACCACAAAAGAAAAAGGTTACAATTTAACAATTTATAGTCCTTTTAATAGTGATTTTTTTTATTCTACTCGTAAGGGTAATTGGTAATTATGTATTATGTAAGGCATTCTTACTTTAGTTATTCAAGGTAAAATTTTCATGTACATTTTAAACCTTTTGTAAAAGCTCACTTAATGAGAATATGTTACAGAAAAATACAAAATTCTAGTGATATGGAAAGTCCTTATTTCACTAAACGAGTAACTTAAAAATAACCATTCACCAACCAAAAAAAGGTGAATAATACTTGTTCTTATTTTTCTTATTTTACATTGAACAGGCAGCCTTGTATAGAAGAAATGCCTCATTTGTCATCCCATAATACCTATAGTATTTAGGCCACGGATGTAAGATTATTTTGGAAAGTATGATACTAATAGATAAGTATTATACCTTAATTATCTAAGTTCGATTTCGAGACAATTATAATGCCTGTTTCACAGGAATGGCAGAAATTAGAGCACTTACTGAATTTGTTAATAGGCTTACTGCTTTTTACAAGTCAAAGAATTTTAGTGATGTGTGCTTTTAATTTTTATAACAGAGTCCAGTTGGCAACTTTGTGGGAAGCAATGTAGTATAGTGGAAAGAGCACGGGCTTTCAAGTAAGACCTAGGTTCGAATCCCGGCTCCAACACTCACCAGCTGTGAGACCTTGAGTGAGTGAGTTACTCAATTTCCTCATCTGTAAAATGGGGATTATAATATACCTATTTCGTAGGGTTGTTGTGAGGATTAATGAAATAATGTATGTAAATCACCTAAATACAGTGCCTGGCTATATAGTAGGCATTGAATAATTGTTAATTATTTTAAATCAAATTATTTTATATAATTTTCCTAATATAAATCTAGTAATTTTCTTTCAATAAAAAGAATACATTCTGACATGTAAGACAAGAATAAAAGATTTGCTTTTTCTTTCTTGCTCAAGGTTTCTCTGTTAGAATACCGTAAGAGACAACGTGAAGCTAGAAAAAGTGGTTCTAAGACGGACAACTTTGCTGTGGTTAATGTATCACCTCATACAAGTGGAAACCTGAGCAACAGTGGTGATGGGTGTGTCCACAGTAGCGAAAATGGGGAGCAGGTCGAAAACACTTCTAGCCTGCCTTTACCAACACCAGCTGCACTTTATAATGCTCCTTCTGAAGAAACAAGCAATAACTGTCCTGTTAAAGAAGCTACTGCCAGTGAGAAGAATGAACCGGAAGTTCAGTGGTAAGCCTATTTCTGAAGTGTACCTACCATTCAGGGAGGAAAAGGTCTTTGTTAGTGAACTGTTCTTTCTGTGTGTGTTCTCCCAAGGGTAAGCAGTGATTTGTGATCATAATTTTGAAAAAGCTTTAGTGACAGGATTTTTAATCAGCTGGACATTTAAGGTCCGTTATGTTCACTACTCCTTAAGAATGCTTTTACATTTTTCATGGAAATGTTCCTCTCTAAAGAACTTTTATCACAGGCAACATCCTGTAGGTTCTTTATAACCCCTACCAGTTATCTTGGAAGAAAATCAGGTTAAAAGAAAGAAATCTTCTTTCTTCAGTAGGGAAAGCAGCAGCAGCATTTAAGATGGGTCTTGGCAATGTGGCAGAAGGCCATATTCACTTTGCTTCTTGACCCTGCCCCCCCCCCACTTTCCCTTGCCTGAGAGGGTACAATCCCTACACAAAGCAGTTAGGGCCATATTTTGGTACTGGAAGTGACCTTACAAATGTTAATATACTACCTTCAACATCCCCCTTCCTTTTACCAAGAAATTCCTGGAGTCAAAGGAATTTAGTCTGAGTTTTTCAAATAAACGGGAATTAAAAAAAAAAAATCTGACTTTGGGGAATGGTTAGTAAAATAAAAGATTAGCTTTCTCAAAGCTTAACAGCAAAGTATTTTCCCAGTAGAGCACAATCCTGGGTCTGAGAGGACATGTTGCCGATCAAGAGACACAGAAAAACCAAACTATCTGGCAGTAGCTTCTTTGACTTGAGGACATAATTTTATTTTAAAGGACTGCCTCCACTTCAGTGGAACAAGTGAGAGAAAGGAGTTATCAGAGAGCTTTACTTCTCAGTGATCACCGAAAAGATAAAGACAGTGGTAAGTAAGCTTGTTCATTCACCAAAAAGTGGAGTTGGCTAATCCCTGCACTCCTTTTGCTGTGAGCGCTAATGTTCTCTTTGGGTCTGCTCTGCTTCATCTCTAGGGGGAGAATCACCATGTATCTCATGTTCACCGAGTCATGTTCAGTCTTCACCTTCATCTCATTCAAATCACACTCCCCAGCTGCACACGAAGGGCCTAGTCCCTTCTATCAGTGAACTTGCGGAAGGTCAGTAAGCTAATGACCTATCAGGGCTGTTATTTTAAACACTTTTTTAAATCAGAAAAAAAAAGTTAGACTAACAGAATGTACATTGCTTTGTGGTGCCAATAAAAGACAGAATGTATCATGTCATTTTACATTTACCGTAGGTTTCTTCTGCTTTACAGACCCGGATCCTGAAAATCTAGAATCTGCAACTACAAATGAATACCCATCCGCAGATGCTTCTCAAAACACTTGTAAAAGCCCTTCAAAAATAAGCAAGGTAATAAATAATATTGGAATAACATGGAATTCAGAAAAGATAGTAAATGTGCAGAAAGATTTTTTTTGTGTGTGTGATTTCTGGGTACTTCCTATCAAACATACTCAATTATGTTTATTATTTTATTCATTCTCTCATCACTCACACTGAACTGTAACAGACAATTCTGGCCAAACATTCAAGTTATTTTTTTTCCTGAAGTTCTACTTATTTATTCTAGTGGTGTCTGAGAAATTCGTAACTTTTTAATGAAATACTTAAACCAGCCAATTCTCTAAGAACAAAAGGTCAGTGACATTCATTTAAAAGGAATGATACCCATTCTGACCTATGAAGATGTGATAACCTGAGGCAACATATATTTTACTGGAAACTAAAGATGAAGAATCTGAGATTGGCTTTTTATTTTTCTAAACAAAAAATTATCATATACATTTAAGTAGTTTTGTATGGATCATTGATATGTGAACTCCTTAAAGGGAATGTGAAAGGGCATTGGAAGTGCAAGTGGTTTGAGGGACCAAGTATATTTACCCAAAGCAATTTATCCTTAGGCTGGGTATAGAAATTTCAGTTACAGAATTGAAACTTGCCAAGTATTTACAGTTCTTTGGGAGTAGACTCAGAGATATTTCTTTTCTTAGGAAGAAAAGGCAGATTAAATTTAAAGACCATTATTTCCTCAAGTTGTCTTCAACAAAAAATAAGAGAATTCAATTTTAGCTCACTACCAGAATTTATTCAATGTACAGAAAAAACTTGACCTTTCAAAATCTCAAGCCTCTAATTGACTTCTCAAACTAATACTGTTATCTGCGCCCCCCCCCCCTTTAAAAGTTAATACTTAAAAAACGTTAAATACCAACAAGAATATATCTCAAGGTATGTAAAATTGTTTCTTAAGCTTATACAATTTGTTTTCTCTTCATAGCCTGGTTCACCTGGACCTGTAATTCCTGCTCAACCACATGGGAAAATACTCACAAAACCAGATTCCCACTGGGAGGCAACAGTTACTGTATCAGAAGCTGAGAACAGCGTTCACCTAAAAACAGAGCTCCAACAAAAACATATATCAAATAACACTACAGCACTTTCAAAGAACTATCCTCAGCCCCATGTTCGAAATGCAACCGAGCAACTTGCCCAAAAGCTGCCTTCTGCACCAACGAAGTTGCACTGTCCTCCGTCACCTCACATAGAAAACCCTCCTAAGTCCTCCACGCCTCACACACCTGTGCAGCATGGTTATCTTTCACCAAAGCCTCCTTCACAGCAGTTAGGATCTCCCTACAGGCCTCATCATTCACAGTCACCTCAAGTTGGAACCCCTCAGCGAGAGTCTCAGAGAAATTTCTATCCAGCAGCACAGAACCTTCAAGCCAATACTCAGCAGGCAACTTCTGGAGCATTATTTACACAGACACCCTCAGGACAATCTTCAGCAACATACAGTCAGTTTAACCAACAAAGTCTGAATAGTACGGCACCACCCCCTCCACCCCCTCCGCCTCCTTCTTCATCTTATTATCAAAACCAGCAGCCCTCTGCAAACTTTCAGAATTATAATCAGCTCAAAGGTAGTCTTTCCCAACAAACTGTGTTTACATCTGGACCAAACCAAGCACTTCCTGGCACCACAAGCCAGCAATCAGTTCCAGGACACCATGTTACTCCAGGACATTTTTTGCCCTCTCAGAACCCCCCCATTCACCATCAAACTGCTGCTGCTGTCGTCCCACCTCCGCCTCCACCGCCACCTGCTCCAGGACCACACCTTGTTCAACAGCCGAATTCCCATCAGCAGCACTCTGTAGCACATGTAGTAGGGCCAGTTCATGCTGTCACCCCTGGGTCACATATTCATTCTCAAACTGCTGGACACCATTTACCACCACCCCCTCCACCTCCTGGTCCTGCCCCTCATCACCACCCACCACCCCATCCTTCCACAGGACTCCAAGGTCTACAAGCACAACACCAGCATGTTGTAAATTCAGCACCCCCACCCCCACCCCCACCTCCTCCTTCCAGTGTTTTGGCTTCTGGGCATCATACGACATCAAGTCAAGCCTTACACCACCCACCTCATCAAGGACCTCCACTTTTTCCTTCAACTAGTCATCCAGCTGTACCACCGTATCCCTCACAAGCTACACATCACACCACTTTGGGACCGGGACCCCAGCACCAGCCTTCTGGAACAGGGCCACATTGTCCATTACCAGTTGCAGGTCCTCATCTCCAGCCCCAAGGACCAAACAGTATTCCAACACCTACTGCTTCAGGGTTCTGTCCTCATCCTGGCTCTGTGGCCCTGCCACATGGAGTACAAGGACCTCAGCAGGCATCTCCAGTGCCTGGACAGATTCCAATTCACAGAGCACAGGTGCCACCAACATTTCAGAACAATTACCATGGTTCAGGGTGGCATTAAAATGGACTCCAATAACATTTTTTAAAATGTTCTGTAAGATAAACTGTATATTTCATATGTACCTGTTAAGGTACTTTTTAAAGCTTGTACATGAAAGTTTGTATAAAAAAAAAACAAAACAAAACACCAGTGCTCTTCCATTGTATTTTTCCCATTTTTGCTTTTTAAAATTCCTTAAGAAATGTGCTGTTCAGCCAGTATTAGGTATCTTTATTTTGTAAGTGAACATTCCAGCTGTTCCATCTGGCAGTAGATCTAATGCTACATGACCTTTAAATTTTATTGTTGCAGTTAAATTCATTTAGTGAATGTTTTCTGTATTATTTTATACATACACATTGAGTATACAGCTAAGTAATAGCACTATGAGGATTTTTCTTTTTAATTTCTTTCCTTTTTTTTTTTTTTTTGGCCAGCAGTTCTATGAGTGCATCTTAGGTATAAAATGCAATACAGATTTTTATAGTTTGGTATGGACATGGCTCATTTTGTTTTATCAATCAGCTATTTGCAAACAAAATGTAATTTAATGTATAGATGATTTCTAATGTCTGACAAACTGTAAATACTGCATTTCTTTTGCATATATAATTGCTTACAGCCTTTTTCATTTGATATATATATAGCATTGTACATATGACAAGTCTTTTGCAAAAACTGTGTGATCTTTGTGAAAGTAGTACAGTATATGACCTTTCTTTCTTTTTATTTTAAATATACTGTCACATTGAAGCACTGGTTGGGCATTTTAATTCATGTTAATAAATCACAATTATGTCAGTTTTACCAAATTGTCCTGTACAACTTCTAAGATTGGGGACTGCTTAAATGTTTTTACACAAGTTAAGAGTTTTCAAATATAATTTGTAAGGAAAAGAATTTTAAGTTTTCTTTAGCAACTACTACCTCAGTTGGATGGCAGCTAGAGGCGGTAAGGGTTGCTTCTCAAAATGGTTCCTACTTGCCTTTTTTCAGGAACAAGAGCCACAAGCAATTATTTAAAATAGTCATGTTATGTAAATTTACGTAAATACCTGATACAAAATGAATCCAGACCACTAATGCATCACACATGATAGAGTTGTAGACTGCAATTACAACAGTTGTTTGAAAATGAAGAGTTTGCCTAAAACAGGAATATCTAATTTGCACATTTTAGAACATGATTGAAATGTCCTGATTAATGTTTAATATTTAGCTGTAGGTTTTCTTTTTTTTAATAAGTCATGGGAAATACATTTCTTTAAATTTAATTTGGCTATGCAAAATTAAAAGGAAAACAACATTGCCCTCAGAGCTGTCAAATAAAATGGAGATGGCCTCTCAAGTGAGTATTTTATTGCTGAAATACAAAATGCTAGATCTACTTTTAGAAAAATTAAAAATTCCCAGACTTTACCTTCTACCTCTCAAGAGTAATAAATATATCCAGTAGCAGTGCAATGTTTATCAACACACTTTTCATCAAATACTTAACATAATTTGGGCACAGTATACAAATCTTGTTCATCAGAAAAAAAAAAGACTTTAAAAAATGACTGAATGAGATTTGATAGTAATTTAAGTCATGTTTTATCATTTTAATTTCCATTTCCCTTGAAAATTGGCTAACAGTGGTACATTAATACAGCTCATTTAGGGTTCACTTCTAATCAGCTTCAAGTTTTAGAAGAACATAAATCAAGCTATCCTTGACTTGTCAAACAAAATTCTACTTACGATATTCAGTAAGGAAACGTTTGAGAAGAAATGGCTTTATATCATCCATTCCCTGATAGTTTCAAACAGAACAAAGTTAACTAGCATATGAAATATCAACATTTTCTCTTTAATAGGCTTATCCTTTTAAGTATTTTTAATTCTTCAATTTCAAATTGGCCTGCCAAATGAGCATATAGAAGCTTTTGTGTAAACTGTAGAATATTAAATGATTAAATGTGACTCTGAAGAAGGACATATATACCCTCAAACACTGTCCTCTACTAAACTTTGAATATTAAAAAAGTGTGAGAAGGATGTATAATTTAAGAATTAATTTGAATTCAGAAACAAACAAGTTCTCTACACCAATGCAAAGTTTCCTTACATTATCCTGTTAAATATGGTCCAGGTAAAGGAAGAAGCAAACAGTTTTCACTTATTTGTATAAACTGTATGCTTTTTTGAAGTTCTTCATGTCTATTTTTTCCTCTGACTTTGGGCATTTCTATCTGCCAGTTTCCAGATAGCCAGCTTCTGAATCTGCTGTAATCATGTATGTGACCTACTGCTTGTAATTTTCCATGAAGACTTTACATGTATCATAGGAAGGAAAAGACAGAGGACATTTGACTAAAATCACTGAACTGGATATGTAATGTTAGCATAACCAGTGGTTCTCCTTTAGCTTATATACATTCTTTTATCAGCAAGCCACCAAGAATCTGCTAAAACCACATGGTACCCAATAAAAATGTATATTCCTTCTAGAAGACTTGTTTCTATATTGTGAACTAATTAGAGTATTTTATCATACAGATACTACCTTAAAATTCAGAAACTGAAGACATTTCATTTAAGTGTACTATTACCCTCGTAAAAATTCTTATAGACTTGGGGAAGACATAAATGTACTCTGTGGTTCTTGTAAGAATGTTTTCTATGGAAATCTACTGAATAGCAAATACTGGTCTGTAGCTACCATCTGTCGGAAACTACAGGAAAACTATGGCCACATTAGAAAAACTTAGCATGCACATCTCATAAATGAATGGTATATTCTACCTCACAGCAAGGTGTGATATAATGCTAATTCTTAAGAGAATTATGTGCCTTGTTCCTTGTGAATGCTGTTTTAAAAAAGAAAATTTGAGATGCTCAAACAAAATGCAGTCAGTATGTTTTTGGTGAAACATGAGTAAAAAGGGACCACTGACATTCTAGATAATGACTCTATCTATACTATAGCACCTTTCCTAAACCTCTCCTGCCCTTAAGAAACAATAGTTTCCTTACAGTAAGCTTTAATGCATGTTCTACAACTGTACTTCTCACATCAGGAATGTTGGTATTTCCTTAAGTTTTGGTGACACTATAACTGATAGCAAATGTTCATTGATTCTACCACTGAAAATACAGGGCAATGACCAAGGCAATGTCTAGGGGGGAAAAAAAAAACCAAAACACTTTAATTTTTTAAGACAACTGCAAGCACCCCAAACGATGAATAATTGTTACAACACTTGTTACCTTTTCACAATCTAGTTATTGCAAAGGCATATGGATAAATGTTAATGGACAAAGTCAAGAAAAAACGAGGCACCTTAATGAATGTAAAATTTAAAATAAAATGACATTCAATCCACTGACTTCTAAAAGAGGCTGGATATACCTCTATAGCATACATTTTAAAACTGCATTGCCTACTAACGATTTGTATCCTGGATTCTACAATTAATTTTGAGGAAATGCATGAACAGAAACTGTGCAACTTGCAAAGGGAAAAATCATTTTCTCATTCATGAAAAAAAGTGAGTAAAACTTGCTGTCGCCAACCCATAAAGCTGCCTATGGAATGAACACGGTCACTGTTGCCTTTGAGGTGTGAAGCATATACTTTGCCCATTGCATTGTAAATTGTACATACCAGACCTTGTGTTTTAGACAAACACAATCATGCTTTTCCAAAAATAGAGTATTTTCATTCCACACACTGAACATGTTTCTCTTGCCCAATTTAATCTACATATTTAATTTACAGTACTTGGAGGAGGCAATACTACATGGTACTAAGCCATTACATTTTTAAAGGAAAATCACTTTTTTTTAAAAGTACTTTTAAAAATATGCAAAAATACAAATGGGACTGCTAGATTATTTTTAGGGTGAGAAGCATGTGTTTTCTTCCTTTAAAGTGCCATAGCGGGAATGACATCTTGTAATCCAGAACCACTTTGTTTGAAATCCATGTAAACGGACTGTTATGGAATGAAAAGTTTGTACAACTCCTTGGAGCAGTGAAAGTCTGCTACATGCAACTTAGACTATAAAGCACTCAGGACTTGGTAGTTTTTCTGAAATTTGAGTCCTCATCCCATATTTAATGTAAATTAACATTTACAAGGGTGCATTTACATACACTATAATACAGGAATGATGTCCCTTTGCCAGAAGATAAAATTGTACATTTCCTTGCTATTTCTTGGTTCCAACTTGATAATTTCTTAAGATTGTAAATTATATAATACTCAGCTAAAATATTTCTTCATAAATAGTTACAAAACCTGCCAAAACACAAAGGGGAAAGTATTTTTCGTTCAAAAGAAATTGACATTTGAATGTCACACAACACCAGAAACAATGCTTAGAGACATGTTATTATTTCCAGAAGAAAATGGTCAGTAAACTACTTAGCTGAAGACAAAAGACTACCCTTCCCCAGGATCACAGTGCACAAAAAGCAAAATGTCAAACAACAGTACCTCAAAGCAAAATAAAGGTCTGAGGATGAAGCCAGCTCACTTGTAATCCTGTTAAAGAATGAGAGTCACCGTTTTAGGTCCAATGTACTGGAAAACATTTGCTAGCTCAGAATGCTATATTTGTAGAATCTGCTAAGAATTCAACCAAGGATGTCGAAGGCATTCGCCAGCTGAGGCTCGTTTTTCTGGAACCATTTCTAACATGGGGATCAGGAAATCTGTAAACTGCGCAGCATCTTCATGGGGCCAGCCATACTTTTCCACAAGTACATCAAAGAGGCTCCAGGGTTTCAGCTTGGTGATATGCCGCAGTTCCCCTGCAGAGGGGACCAAAAAAACAAAAACAAAAACAGTATCAAGAAAGTTCCAAATTTGTATTTTTCCATAATTGATCCAGCCAGGTTCTTTTCAATGAAGCAGACAACCTACCTGCTCAAAACTTTATGGCAACAACAAAGAAAGTTAGCTTTTCACCTCTAAGCAATAAACGTTAAGGTACCAAGGACTGACCATGTCATATTTCAGCTAGGCTCAGTGGATGTAAATAAGGTTTAATTAACAGTCCATTCACGCCAGTTCTAGGTTTAAGTAAGTGGGGTGTATTGGGTATGCCCAGAATGTCTTCATTTCAAAGGCTGAGAGGTACTCACTCCAAGTAGGAATTTTTGACAATTGCAAGCTTGCTTAGAAAAACCTTTAAGATACACACCATATGAACTCCTTGTGCCATTATTTCTGCATTTAGCGTGCAAATAAGTCTTTTTTTCTTGACAGAACTTTCTGTGACAGTGGAGTTGCACTGTTTACCTGTGCTGTCCAATGTGCAGCCACTGGCTACCTATGCCTAACAGGCACATAAAATGTGGCTGAGGCAACTAAATAAGTGACGTATTAATTTTAATTTGTCTAAATTTAAATAGCCACAAGCAGCTAACGGCAACCCAACTCAATACCATTTGTTTCTCCATGTTTGTAAAATCTAAGATTCCAAGGCCATCACATTTTAAACCTTGAAGGTGCAATTTTTAAGATGTGCTAGCTGTAGCAGAAAACGTACTACCCAAAAGAACTGGGTTACACAGGCAGCTCTGGCTGGCATGGCAGAATGACTGACAAGCTAGTGAATGGCCTGTGAACTGCAACAACCTTTTCAAAATGGAAAACAAGTTACTTTTAAGTCAAACTACTGCCAAAAGGTCAGGATAGCGTTCTCAGCCTGTTTGAAATTTTCACAAGACACCCACCCCACCTGTAGAGAGGCTTCCTCCTACAGAGGAAGCCCCGCACAGCACCCAGGCCCTGGACCAGAACAGATGCCTCAGCTGCACTCAGCCAGGACTCAAGCAGGGCAGACACCTCATGCAGGGCCTGATTTCTTGTCCCTTTGCCCTATTACAGTCTAACACAGAAGGTAAAAATTTTTTCATAATATGCATCAGTAGAGAATCAGTGCTGTATTTACACAAGTCTTCTCAGGATGCCTGGGCTATTTCATCCATTTATTCTAATCAATTCAGAAACATCCCCCTTTTAAACTGTAACAAAAACAAGAGCATTACCTAAAGTTACAAGAAGAAAAGCAGCAATCCTACAATCCTACCCCACAATGGCTCTTCCCTTTGGCTTATATTCTCATAATGCCTGTTCTTATGAACAGGGATGTCTACACAGCTGCAATTAATTACGCTATGCACAGGATTCTATATAAGCTAACTTGTAGGAAGGTTCCTTGTTAAAGGGAATGGGTGATAAATAAGCTTCTAGCTCCCATGTCAGAATTAAGACTGCCTGCAGGAAGTCGGGTCTATATTTACTGAGGAAGCAAACCTGCAATTTGGGCAGTGGAAAGGGACCGCCTGTGAGAAGGAGGTCTGGGCAATCACTGACGACTTATCATTGAAACCCAGAAACTCCAGCTCTAGAAATCCAGTTGAAGTAGATAAACTCTAGCATCCCCCTATACCCAAATAGGCCCAGTAACAGGAAAATGGTGACTAATAAAAACTCACCAAGGTACACCCACCTGAATATTATTTACTATCAATGAACACAGGGCAACTCATATGGTACAATGTCAGGTAATGAGAGTCTCAAAACTATGTTCTACAGATAACCACAAGAATGAACATGAAAATACCCATGAACACAGAAAGCAGGTGCACCAAAACACCAGCTTTGCTAATAGTGAGGTTGTTTCTCAGTTTCCCCATTTTCCGTGGCATGACTATACTGATTTACAGTGACTATGGATCTCACCAGAACAACAGTTAGGGCAAACTAAGAAAACTCACCAATGACATTCTAAAATAAGTATTTTGGGAAGGGGAGAGAACTTTTGTGACTTCAATTATTTTATCTTGGGATAATTACCCAAGGAGTTTGCTAATGAATGCATAACTGAGAAACACTGACTGCCCACAGTAACAAAAGAACATCTTTTGAGGGTGTCAGTTTTTGGATTAAGACTCTCTACTATCAAATATGATGCCTGCCAACAGATATCAAACTAAGGAGCCATCCCTCTGCATCCACAGAAATTGGTTCCAGAACCCTCCCCACCAGTAACAAAAATCAAAGCATACTCAAGTTTCTTAAATAAAATGCTGCAGTATTTACATATAACCTATACACATCACATATCCTCCTGTAATTTTTTTTTTTTAAAGAGTCAGGGTCTCATGATGTAGTCCAAGCTAGCCTCAAACTTGAGATCCTTTTGTCTCAGCCTGTGTGCTGAGATTATAGTCAGGACTATCACACTGTATACTTCTCTAGATTATTATAATATCTAATAAAATGTAAAAATTCTGTAAATAGTTATATTGCTTGGAGTATAATAATAGGGAAAAACACTGTACATGTTAAACACAATTTTAAAAGAATATATTCATGCTGTGGTTAGTTGAATCTGTGGATATAGAACCATAGATAGCAAGGAAAGACTGTACCACTTCAATGAAAATCAAGTTTTACCACTACAGATGCTTTAACAGTGCTTAAATAATACTGATAAAAACATCACAACACTGGAAGGCTATGAAAAACTATTTGCACACAACTAGCTACACTATAAACTAATAAAAATATATGCACAGAGCAGCCAAAAAATTTTAACATACTTTGGCCAAGTAATACCACATAAAAAACTGTATGTGGGCTGGGTGTTGTGGCTCACACTTATAATTCTAGCTACTTGGGAGGCAGAGATCCAGAGGATCAGGTTTGAGATCAGCCCAGACAAAAAGTTAATGAGACACTATCTCAACAAATAAGCTGGGCATGGTGTGTACATATGTAATCCCAACTACATAGCAAGGGGTAGGGAGGAGTTATCATGGCCCAGGCTAGCTAGCCTAGACAAAAAAGCACAGACCCTATCTCAAAAATAACCCAAAGCAAAATGGATGCAAGGGTGCAGGCCTATAATCCTAGCTACTTGGTAGGTGGAGATAAGGGAGGATTGCAGTTTGAGGATAGCCCTGGCAAAAAGTAAGTGAGATCCCATCTGAACCAGTAAAAGGTAGTTACGGGGGCTGCATGTCTGTCATCCCAGCTACACAGAAAACATAAAAAGGAGGATATCATCTAGGCCAGCCAGGGAACAAACATGAGACCTATGTGAAATATAACTAAAGCAAAAAGGGCTGGGGTTTGGCCCTTGGCCCAAGTGTTGGAGTGCCTGCCTAGCAACTGCAAGGCCCTGAGTTTGAAGCCCAGTACTGCAATGGAAATTAAAAAACAAAACAAACAACAACAACAAAACCCTGCATGTACAAAGATGAGGTCTTAAACAGCAAAATATGCAGAATGAAAAATAGTACTAAACACCAAGGCACTGGATATGCAGGAGTACTGGCAATATAAGAGAACTGAGATTGTCTCTAAAAAGGATGAAATACACGTTACACACTGGATAACGCCAAACAAAAACAGGGAAAGAAACCTGTCTGAGCCCTATGATGAAGGAAGAAAACATGCTGTCCTGAAAACAGTGATGAGATTACTACTTGCTCCTTCTGTAAAAATTAGCTCTTTATCAAATTAAAGGATTCTTGTAACTTGGTAATTTTTTTCTTAGGAAAATATATGAATATGTATTTCACGGAAACAAATCTAGAGACAACTAGATACTTTTTTTAAGCCTGGCTTCTAGTCTTCCTTTTTCAAAAGCACCAAGTAGCATTTAGTCTTCCCAGTAACAACAGCAGTCAGTTTTAGCATCACAATACCACCATCCCCCCCGCCCCCCCTTCACCCTAGCATGTGAGAGCTCAAAAAGCCAGGAAAGACTCTGCTGAGTTCAAACCCCAGTGCCCCTAGAGCTTCCAAATTGCTGAGAACTATTTGGACAGAGCCAAGGAAGACAGACAGTAAGGAAGCTGGGATGGAGGTTCCTCCTTTGGAGTAGAGACTTTGAGATAGCAACTGTACTTGCCAGTCCCCAACTATAAGAGAATCTTAAGTACTTCCATCACTCTTCTCTTGAATAGTAAACGATCTGTGAAGGAAAATATATTATTTGTCTATGAAATTATAGTATGCCAGAATTAAACACAGAAACATATGAGGCTTCAAACCACACATAGGAGGGTTATAAAGGAAAACCCTGGTACTATATTTCAGTGAATATTGATAATTTTAAAGTAAATGATAATATGAATTAGATTATGATAAATTTTAGTTGTGTACACATATGAAGGAAACCTACCAATAGTCATACCAGGCAAGAGACAAAATCTAAGAAATGGGTACAAATTCCTATTTAAGTAGACAAAGACCACATAAATATTTGAGTTCAAAATGTGCAGAACCCCTACCTCACATCACATTATGAAAATTAACCAAAATAGGTCACAGACCTAACTATTAAGTTTTAATATTGTTAGAAAAATAAATTTTCATGACCATTAAGTAGGTAATTATTTATTAGCTGGGGGAGCAAAAATAAACGGAAAGGTATATAAAGTAGACTTCATTGAAATAAAAAACTCTGAATTTCAACCACCACATATTCATTCAAGAGAAATGAACACTTTCCTTTGCACTCTTAAGGTTAATGCAGAATTCTTTAAGAGGCAAACTCAGAAGGGTAAAGAAAATCTCAGAGAAGGGCTTGTACTCTCTGAATCCTGTCTGGAGTTACAACTGGAAAAAAGAGAGAAATGAAAACATGTATCTACACGAAAACTTACACATGAATAATCATATCCACATTATTTAAAATAGTCAAAATGCAGAAACAAACCTGAATGCCCACCATCTGATAGATGAATACACAAATTGTGGTATATCTATGCACACATAAAAGGGAAGCTAAAGATACTGGCATATGCCTATGCCTATAATCCCACTACTCAGGAAAGCACGAGATTAGTGAGTTCAAGGTAATCCTAAAGCTACACAGGGAGACTATCAGTAATACAGCACAACGCCCTGGGTTACACCCCCAGCACTGCCACCAAAACAGAAAGAAAAGAATGGGGTGCTGAGATTCATGTTAACACACAGAAGAACCTTGAAAACATCATGCTAAGAGGAAGAAAAAAGCCAAATACAAAAGACTGCGTAACCTGGGTGCAGTGCTCATGCCTGTAATCCAGCTACTCAGAAGGTGGAGATGGACAAGGTTAGAGGACAGCCCAAACAAAAAGTCATCAAGACTCCATATCTCAATCAATAAGCCAGGCATGACGGTATGTGCCTCTTATTCCAGCTCTGTGAGAGGCTATGCGTTGGAGGATCACACTCTGAGGACTGGACCTGGGCAAAACCAAAAAATCCTACCTAAAAAATAACTAAAGCAAAAAAGGGCTAGGGGCATGGATAAAATGGCAGAGCACCTGCCTAGCAAGTGTGAAGCCCTAAATTAGCAGCACACATACACACACACACACACACACCCCTCAAAACCCCACATAATGTATGACTCCATTTATATAATCAAGAATAGACAAATCCATAGAATCAGAGAGTAGGGTACTGGGCGTCTGAGGGTTGAAGAGAATGGAGACTAACCATGAATGGTCACAAAGCTTCTTTCTGAGATAATGAAAATGCTATAAAATTACACAATGGTGACACTTGCACAATTCTGTGAATATGAACTATCCCAACAAAGTTATTCTTAAAATTTTGGCACAAAGCATACTCTTCACTACTTGGTAAATGATAGGAATAAATGAGATCAAGTATAGGTTGACCCTAAGCCAAAATCTGAAACTAGGCATCAGCTAAAAAATTGCCAGTTTGACCTCACATCATCAGTTATAGCCAAAATGTATAAAATTACCTTCAGGCTATATGTATGGAACATAAATAAATTCTGTGTTTAGAGCTATCCCCAAGATATCTCATTATGTATCTATACAAATATTCCAAAATCTGAAGCACTTTTTTCTCCCAAGCATTTTGGATAAGGGATACTCAACTTGTATAATGGAAATAGTTACAGCAATAATTCCATTTTTTTTTTTTTTTGCATCTAAACTGCTTAAGTTTTAAACCGTGTAATTAAAACATTAATTAAAAGTGAAATCCATTGTGTGGACTGCAGTTTGTTGTGTGTTTCATGTGACAATGCACTCTGCCTCTAGGGCACAGCACCAGTCTAGTCTTACATCACAACTCCAGCCACTGGTACTTTACCACACATTCTCCATGCTGGTCCAGGTTTACACAAAGAGGATAGCCAGAGCTACACTAGGACTGCTTCAAGCTACTTCTAGCTCATAAATGTTTCTATCCAGAACAAAAACTGCACACAGGTTAACATGTTTAAAATTAATCAGTTAATATTTATTGAGCCTAATCTTTTCTGGGCACTGATCTCCATCCTGGAGATCCAGCAGTAAAAAGACCAAGGACCTACTCTCAGTGAGCCCATCTTCTAAGGTCACATCACAGAAAAGGAAAAAACATTCTTGGAAAGTCAATGTTTTAAATGAAATTGTGGTGAAAGTAGTTTATGTATGAACTGACTCATCATTAACTAATATGAGGAAACTTTTCTTATCTATGTACACAAAGACTCAAGTTCACACTGACAACAAACAGTTCTAAGCGGACCCTTCCATGGGCTAACAGAAGGCAGCCTCAAGGGAGGCCCATGTCCTTCCTTCTCATAGTTTCCAAAGGTAGTGAGACCCAAGATATCCCACAAATTCACAAATTGTTCTAATGCCCATGAGTGGCATTTATCTATACAGCTGTAAATCTGTAAATCTGAAATGGCATGATAATCTTTTAAAACTTGAAACTAAAAAAATTAAAAAAGGGGCAGTGTGCAACTTCTGAGGGTCATACAACCACAAAAGAGCTTTACTCCTTATGGGTCTCACAGAACCTGATGCTGTTCAGGTAAGTTCAAACCATTCTGATGCGCTTCAGCTCAAATTAAATATTAAAGATATGTAATACATTATCTTTATAAAACTCATCTCCTAAGGTCTTTAAGTCTGAAATGCACACCTGTGTATACACTCACATATATCTCAATGCAGCTGATGTCCGAATCTAGGAACAACCTTTTTATTTTTAAAGTAAACAGTCTCCTTTAATACTTCCATTCTCAACACAAAGAATGGGTAAATATAATATAGTCTATTTTATAAAAGATTAGTTAAAAAAAAATACAGCTCAGTGAAGACTTCTGCTGCCTGGGCACTGGGACACTTCTCAAGGACCACTTATCGGGGACAAGACAGGGCCAAAATCAACAGCTTTCCATTGAGCCACACCTCCACACCCTGATTTCTTAATGGTTTTTGGTGGCTAATGTGAATAACTGGCAAATTAATTTTTAATTAATCAGCAATCAGTGACATCAGCAATTACATTTCCTGCTCAAAACTCCAGTCTAATTTTTAACTTCACAGTCAACAAATGATTCAAACTAGTATTGGTTGTTACTTCTTCAATTATAAACAAGAAAGAAGTCAATCAGCTGCAATTTGATTGAAAGAAGTCAATTAGTGCAGACTCCATTCTTCTCATACCTATGATGGGGATCAAACGCTCCTCATCCAGGGGGGACAAGGAGAAGAAAAAACTCTTGATAAGTCTTGCAAATGTGACTTAATAGCAGTTTTAAATTTTGGTTTTCTCTGTTTTGGCACAGTGGTATTTTAGAAAAATGTAAATCAATGTATTTTCACATTCCATTATCTCCAAAAATGCATATTCATATATTACTTGGAGAATATGCCAAAGCACATCTTTCAAAAAACCATTTCCTTTATCCTCAGAGACATATTGAAATCTACTTTCATGAAAAGACCTCCTTTCTCATAATATTCCTGTGACTTCCAATCAAATCCCAAAGTCCTTCTGATCACCATTATAAACAATTATCAGAAAAGAATTTAAGTATAAATTCCCAGTCACCTTAGGAATTTCTGGCCTTATCACAAGTCTCTTTACATCAAAAGGAAGGAAAAAAAGCACTCTAGTTACCACAGTAACACCAAGTCACAATGGTTTTGGTCTGCCATTAAAAAGGATGCCAAGAGCTGGATATGGTGGCACAAGTGAAATCCCAACACTCAGGAGGCTAGGGGATCATGAGTTCGAGACCAGCCTGTACCATATAACTATATAATGACAAGAGGGAGGGAGGGCAGGAGGGAGGAAGAGGACAAATTCCACAGGTCAAATAAGCTGCTCAAAAAGAACTCCAGCACACAAGTCCTAAAACACCTGTGATCATGGTGGTAACTTGTAGCCACACACCAATAGGATGTTTCAGGAGTAAGAGTGCTGAGGGAAAAGACAGCATGAAACCTGCCTTCCAGTCATGAACAGACTCAAGAAAAGCACATTTCTGAAACCATCCACACCCAATCTTGGTTCAGCAGTTATAACTCAGCAACCATTGTTTGAAGTGGGCTCCTGCCAAATGGGTGAGAAAAGGTGCAACTGCCACTTTCGGGGCTAGCATTCATGGCTCATAGCTCCAAGCCAGTAGCAAAGTCTAAAAAGCCTAAGAGCACAGTTGGGCATGGTAATGCACACCTATAATCCTAGCACTTAGGAGATAGAGGAGATGAATCCCAACTTCAAGGCCAACCTGGACTACATAGCAAGACTGACTCAAAACCAAACAAATGTCTACAAGAGCAGTCTTCTTCAAGAGCAACTCAGTGACACAGGTTGCTTAGGGGAGGTATTTTAAATAACTCATGTGACTTCATCTTCTCATTATTTAAATCCTTCTCTACAGTCCCTCTTGGCCTCATTCCCCACTGTGCAGTGTGAGTTCCCAACTCCCAGACAATGGAGAAAGAAAAGCAGAGCTCAGTCCTTGTTCTTTGTTAAAGGAGAATCCCTCCTTTGACTAGTATCACTCCACACCATGCTAGATGCCTAGGTAGGAAAGGCTTCCAAGCTTTGCTGCTAAAACCTGCTCATCAACCTGCTCATCAACCTGTGTGGGAGGAGCAGGTGCTGAGGGCTAATGCCTCCTCCTTCCCTTCCAAGAGTTCCAAGTCAGCAACATTTTCCAGCACCACGGAGACCAGGCTATGTGTGCAGACCACTCTCATTCTCAACTCCCACGTGATCACATCATCCTGGGAGCAGGCCATCTCTTGCAGGCCCTGGAAACACTGTGAAATATGGAAGGAGATGCTTGCCTTAATTAAGATATTTATCCCCCAAACTATGCTGAATCCCAGGCCACACAGTCATCTGGAGTTTTCTCTTGTTTCAATCATTTTCTTTTTTTTTTTGGTGGTACTGGGCTTTGAACTCAGGGCCTACACATTGAGCCACTCCACTAGCCCATTTCTTTGTGAAAGGTTTTTTCGAGATAGGGTCTTATGAACTGTTTGCCTGGGCTGACTTCGAACCTCGATCCTCCTGATCTCTGCCTCCTGAGTAGCGAGGATTACAAGCATGAGCCACTGGCACTTGGCTCAGTCATTTTCAAATAACATTTTCTGGAAGATTTCTGGGGAAACTCCAACTGGCCTCTCAGCACTACTGCTTCTTGCAATATGTAAGCTTATGGTGTTTTGTTTTGCTCTGTTTTTTGCAGGGCTAGGAGTTGAACCCAGAGCCTTATGTACGCTAGTAAGTGCTCTATACCTGAACCGCACCCGTAGCCTCTACAGTGCTTTTCCTTTAATTTTGCTTTATCAATAATAGTTACTGCTATACTGGCATCTTCTTGTACCTTCTTAAACCACCACCAGAACCTGAAATAATTCCTATAAACTTAAGTTCAGAGATTACGTGATGTGCCTGGTCTCACAGCTGTACCCCTGAATACATTTTAATAACAAACCTACTTACTAGCTGTAACTCTACTTGGCCTGCCTGTGTGTGCTGCATGCAGGAAGGGGACCTTTACTCAGTATTTGTCTCATAAAAAAAGTGGAAAGTAAAATTGGTTCTCCAAATTTGGTTAAATCAGAGGGACTCCTGAAAATTTCTAACCAGGTATGGTAGCTCACACCTATAATCCCAGCATCCAAGAGGCTGAGGCATGAGGACCATTAATTTAAGGCTAACTTGGGCTACCCACCAAGAACCTGTCTTTTGTTTGCTTATTTGAAATCAAGTGTGAATTTATTAGGAAAAATTCTTTCACAATAAAATCTGCATAGGAAAAAATCAAACAAAAAACAAGTGTAACAAAAACAGACAAACTTCTAAATTTGATACTAGCAAACTCTAAGACCTGTTCTATGTTTCTGTGAAAACACATTCTATCCAAAATCAGTGTTTAAGGCAAAGTTGGAAAATGGTTAAGCCAAACAACATTTCTATTCATTCTTTTGTCTGTTCCATCAGCACTCCTTTATGGAGGAGTCTGAAGTTTTCACGTAAATCATACAGTTCTAAAGGGTGCGTTCACACATGCTTCCTAAGCCTGTGGCCTGGTGGAGCTGGGTATGGACCATGTGGGGCTTCCCAACCACTGGGATTGACTCAGGTCCAAAAAACTCAGCCAATCACAATCTTTCCTGAGATTTTTTTTTTCCTTTGGTGGTACTGGGGTTTGAACTCAGAACCTTGTGCTTCCTAGGCAGGTGCTATACCACCTGGGTCACTCTATCAACACAAATGACTCTTGTGTTGGGTATTTTCTTTTTAAGACTACAAAAGCCAAAAAAATAATTGTCCAGTCATATCAAGTCAGTAAGAACTACAGCATTAAAAATCATCCATAATATAGTGTACATAACTCAAGGGGAAAGTGAGAACTGATCTATAAGAACATGACACACACAAAAGATTTCACAGGCCTATACCCACTCTATCAGTATCTTGGGCAGATCAGAAAGGACATTTATTCTGTCCTGGCCTGTTCACATACAGTGGATCCCTACAAATATGGAAAAAAAAACCCTGAAAATCCTCAAAAATATCTGAAGGCTGTGCACGGTGGTATATATCTGTAATTCTAGCTATTTGGAATGTAGAGATAGGGAGGATTGAAGTTTGAGGTCAGCCTAGGCAAAAAGTTAGTGAGGCAATCATTTCAACAAATAATTTGGGCATGGTGGCATGCACCTTAATCCCAGCTATGTGGGAGGTTTGGATAGGAGGACTGTGGTCCAAGGTGAGTCCTGGGCAAAACTGAGAAAGCTTATCCAAAAATAACTAAAGCAAAAAGGGCTGGAAGTATGGTTCAAGGGATAGAGCACTTGCCTAGCAAGCACAAACCCTTGAATTCAAATCCCACAATCAAGAAAAAAGTCTGAATATACAGATTAGTGCTTAGAGCAGAAATGAGAGGTGAAAGACACAGGATTTTAGGAAGTCATTCTCTTACAAAATTCTTATTCCACAGACACCAGATGGATGGTTCGGCATTATTTCTTGAGAACTTTCTTCAGCAGAATTACCCAGTTGTGAAAGTCCAGATCTTTCTCACTGTTCAAACATGGATGAATGCACAATTCTTCTTTTGAGAGAGAATTATGCTAAAAATTAGTGTTGCATAAATACCGTTACCTTTTCTGGTGAAAAACTCCTTGGAGTATTTCCCCAACATAGCGTATTTTCGAGGGACTTCCCCCAGCAGTTCAATGATCAATGCTATGTGATCTGCATTGGGAAACATTGCCAGCAAAACAAAACACGACAGTTTAATCAGTACACTGCATGCAGACTCTACTACCGCCTGCGCAGACAGAAACCAAGCATGGCTGGAATGATCATATAGCCAGACTCAGGACCCAGAGCTGAAGGGCATCCAGCTGTCCTGGGAACATGGAGGGGCCAGTGTACAAGGTAACCACAGCACAGGCCAAACTCGATCTTCCATCAGTGTTTAAATCATCACAGGAATTCTGCTGGATTGCTTTTGGAATTTAGAAGAAATGTCTTTGTCATCATTAATGCTTCAATCAGCAGCTGCTATTCTGTTTCTGTCTGCATCGAGGCGTTTTTTCAAAAAGAAGAGGTACTACCTCTGCGATTGAAGAATTCCCGAGAATATTTTCCAGACAGAGCAAAGTGCCTTGGGATACTGCCTAGCAGCTCTATGATGTGGGCTATGTGGTCTATGGAAAAGAGAAAAAAAGGATATGGGAATGGGAGGGGCAAGGAAAGGATGGGATAAAAGAAGAAGGAAAAAAGTGAAATTAGTAAAAAATCAGAAACAGATTCAAATCAACAATGTCTGCAGCACATCCATGCAGAGGCTTGTGGGACTGGCAGGCCTCAGGCACCATTTTGTAGTACCAACAGTGACTGAAGCCAGCTCACCCCAGGCCACCCCAGCATTGCAAGCAAGTAAGCATGGAGATGGTCAGGTTTACAAAAGGAATTCAAACCAGAATTCCCTGGTTTTCCACTCAGCTCCCAAACAGGACAATAAAATGAGCAGCAGAGCCATAGACAAAGAACCACAGAGAAGCTTTCGGGCTTATTCAGTCTGCCTTCCCTGCAGGATGGGTCCTACACTGATGAAGGCCAGAAGGAGAAGCAGCTGAGGTCCCAAAGGCTCTCTGAGTGCTGTCAGGCAAGTGCTGCCCATTTACTGAGACTGAGGGACTTTAAACTCAAAAGAAAAGTGTCTGAATTTGGTATGAAAATCAAAACATGGCTTATTTCAGTCCCCAAACACAATATCCCCTAGAAGTTCAGGAGGAGCAAACCCAGACTGAAGTATTTAGCAATGCTCACCTTCATCTCTGGAATAGTCTTCCCCAGAATGTGGTTCAAACAAATAGTCTCCTGTTGCCAGCTCGAATGCCTAGGGTACAACAGATGACATGCTGAGCACTTCAGAGATGGCCAAGCCAGCAACTTTCTCTCCTTATAGAAGGGATGTACATTTTATGAGGATTTCAACTCAACCAAAGAGCTTCCTAAAACAGCTCAACCCCCTACTTTTTCTTTGCTCCAAAAAGCTCAAAGAAGCTGAAGGAATATTTTTACATCTCTCCTAATGAAGATATAAGGGCTGTATATCTTCACAGCACATGAAGTAGAACCAAACTGTCAGTGAGTCAACAGCACTGTGTGCAGGCCTGCTTGCCCCACATTAACACATTCTGTACAAGGTGGAATAGGAGTTCAATCCAGGATTTAACCAGGTTGTCTAAGTCCAGGGTCTGCCTTTACCACCAAGTTCACTTGGCCCCTATATAGCAGATGTTGCTGCTTTCTTTAAGCAAAAACCTCCAGTCATTAGTAATCAAAGAGTACTTTCACCATTACATCTTCTACTTCATCATCATTTCATTCATTTCTGAGTCAAGCAAATGGAAACCTATAAGCAAAAAGGACCCCCTTCCTCTGTCCCTGGGACCAGGTGAAGCAAACAGCACTCTCCAAACCCTCCTGAGGCTGTCAAGGACAGCTGATCCCTGAGTTGCTATCTGTAATTCTATGAGTTGCCCCAGCATGCCACTGTGTAGGGAAGGGCATTTATTTCCATTTCCCCTGCTCAAAGACAAAGCTCAGAACCATGAGTTTAATTTTATGACAATATGTGAAAAGACAGCAACTGCTATTGCTCTGCTAATCAAATACCATGTTTTAAACTTTTTCAAAAAGTATGTTAAATTCCATTTCTAGTTTATCCCTTACTTACTGCTACTCTGGTTGAACTCCTCTTTCTTTGTTCATGCAGTGACCAAACCAACTCCCTACCCTCTCAAGAAGGGAAAACCCTCCCACTCCTGCTCAGGAGCCATCACTGCATCAGACCAACTCTCTTCCTTCCTTTCAATGACCAAGTGCTGGTAAGGCTCTTCAAAGGACAGCTCATCTGCCTGATGAGGGTCAACACTGTCTTTAACAAACTAAAAGTGGCATAATCAGTCTAGGACCACACCTTTTCACACAATACTCTCCCCCCACCCCTTTTAATGTGGACCTATGAATCATATCTTGCTGAAACAGGAGGAGTAGGGTAAGAAGACTATTGCCAGTTGCTGAGATGATGAGTACCAGATCATAAACTCAAAGCCCTGAGCCAGATCTGGGTAGATCAGGATATGGCCATGTCAGTCTCAACAGAAGGAGAGCCAGCTCTTCAAGAGCTGCAGATGCTCAATGGCACCAGTAGAGCGCCTGGCAGGGCCCCACATGGGGCCTCTCCTCTCCACCCAATAAACAATCATGGCAGCAGGACCAATCCCAGATCAGGCAATTACAATTTAGCTCCTAATCCAAGTGGAATGACTACATTACATAATAGTCAGAAGAGTCTTTTTAGCCTGCAAAACAATTACTTCAGTAACTGGTAAGCCAGGAGGAAATTGTGAAACCCCTAACAGGAGGAAGGCAACAAGATGCTACTTGGATGGCAGTCCTAAGGACAGTTCCAGTTGTGCCTTAGCCCCTTCTTTATTCCTGTGCTCTTTTAATTAAGGCTCAGAAATACTCTAATCTGACTGTACATGCTTATTGCCTAATACCAAGATATGTAGGTTAAAGATGACCAGCAGTCATCTATTTACAATGAAATGCTTAAAGAAGCCAATCAATGAAATGATTTTTAAAGAAGGAGAGAGAAGATGGCGGTTCCCCTGTAATACCTAGTTCTGGTTCTCTGGAGAGTGACTGGGTTTTCTTAACAAGTATGACATGCACAATAGGAAAAAAACATGTTACAAAGAAAACATGGGCCTCAGTGTCACAAAATGCTTTTGTGGTGGCATCTATGAAAATAGGAAACATTATTGTTTTCAACTCAGTAATTTATTCCCAACTACACCTTTGTTTTTAATACTTGGGAACTTTGGATTCTTTCTTTCTTTCTTGGCCTAGTCCCTTGGAGCTTTCCCGAACCAACCTTTGTTGGTAGGTTCTTGGGAGTTCAGGTGGCTCTTTCCTGAAATGCCTTTCGGTGTTCAAGTACTCAGTTCTAAATAAACAAGGTCACCTATTTGTTTCATAATGTACCCAGCTAAAGAAGTTTGTCAGAGTGGCCTTTTTTGATTCTGATCACTGACCAGGACTCACCAAAGGGTCCATAAAAAAATCAGATACTCAGGGACTTGAATGCAGAGGAGCAGAGTCTCAGCCCACAGAGAATTTTTAGGTAGGACATTAAACATTTATATCGGAAAGGTCCCAAAGCTCAAGGAAAATATCCAACAACTGACATATCCTCATTATTCTGCCTCATTTTGTTGTGCTTCTCCATGTACAGAACATAAAAAATCTCATTCCTGACAGTAGTCAGGGCACCTGCCACCACCCATTAGGTCTCATTTACAACTCTGTCAGATTTGATGTTATTTAGAAAACTATAAGGACTATGGGCTTTACCACCAAGAACAATCTATGGCCTTAAAGCTTGGTATTATATAGTCAAATTTAATATATTACAGTATTCCCAAGCTTCAGCAAAGCAGTAGGGGGACACTGTTTCTTTGCCATGTTCTCGAGGAAAAACAAAGGACCTCTCAAGACATGATCTTTGAGAAGGAAATGAAGGCTTGGTGACTGTAAAAGCCCCCCTTCAGGGTTTGTTTGTTTGTTTATTTTGCGGTACTGAGGTTTGAACTCAGGGCTTCACACTTGCTAGGCAGGCACTCTACCACTTGAGCCACTCTACTAGCCCTATGTGTTGTTTTTTTTTTTTTTAAACTAAGAAATATTGCAAGCACTCTGTAAATGTCACAATGTACCCCCCAGTACAATAATATGATAATTTATAAAAAACCTGACAATCAGCTGATTTGAAAGAAACCATGTTGCGCTGGGAAGGGCCTGGGTACAATCCCTGGAAAGGGGTAGGTGAAGAAGACAGCTGCTTCTCTTCGGGGTCCTGTGATGTATTTACCTAATACAGTTCACATCAACAGCACTGTAAGAGGGTAGAGGATGAGGGGTGTTTATAGGGGCAAATCATAATCTAATGGGAGGCAAGACAGACAACTTGGTATAAGATTATACGAACAGCTGTACCATTATCCATGTATCTGTGATTTCTGTCCTATTTTTTCTGGTTATATCACCAAACTTAATATCCAAAATTAGAAGCATAGTACTTCAGAGCTAAAAGAGTTCTCAGAGCCTAATTCAGGGCAGCCCTGATATGTGGCCTTCTGTGTTGCTGGAGACAAAGGCTGCTTGGCCTCGCCACCTCCTGAAATGGGGCTTTGCTCCCCCGCTGTCTGACTATTCCAAGCATTACCTTTCCACTGACCTGGCCTCTTCCTGCTGCTGCATCCAACCTCCTCCTGCACTCACACTGCAAGGCAAATAAATGCCTCTTGATACAGCAGTTTCTAAATTCAAAGTAACCATTGCTATGTCTGCCACTTCTTCACTTCTTTCAACTGTACCTTGCTGAGGCAGGACCTTGATTTTTTGCAACTCACTTAAAAATGTGAGTTTTTAGTAATTTTTAAATTATGACCTGGTATGACCCATAAGAGCAACAAGGGAATAGAAAGGCAGTGGTTTCAGAGCTATTTAGCTGTATCTGTCATGTCAGACCAAGCTAACTTGAAAGATGCAAAACATCTACTTTTTTTTCATATCACTTAACATTATCTGCTTAACACAATGCTTTCCCTTTAGCATAAGAGGACCTAAGACAGAGTAAATTCAAAAGAATTGCTAAAGTAGACTCCAAATAACAGAAAATTATCATCTTTATTCTACACTGCTCTTTTACAGAAAGAAAAGCACTGAGACTTACAAGGGAGACTTTTTATTTAGATATGTGAAGAGAATTTTGATTAAAAAAAATAATACAAGGGCTGGTGATGTAGGCTTAACTGGTAGAGGGCCTGTCCAGCATGCATGATCCCCATTGCAAAAAAAAACTGGACAAGCATAGCACTACACTAAGCCACATGCACACACACTACCTCTTCCAGCAAAGAAACAACAAAGTAAAGCCCACTAAAAGGAAGGTGCTGAACTGGCTAAGAGCCAGAGCAAGAGAGACACTGAAAGTGGCTCATAGATGAGAGACGACTCATTCACACTCATCGACTCATAGGTCTGGACCAAAAAGCACAAGGCACTGCTGTAGCTGGGGTTGGGGCTGGGGCTGAGTGGGTTACATACGCTGAAGCTCAAGGTCACAGGTGGAAGGGCAGCCTCCTGCTAGCCAAAGGAGGCACTCCTCTTCTCTAGGGGACAGACGGGTCCAAGGAAGGACAGTGGGCAAGAGCACTATCTTGATTTGTTTTACAAAGAGAGAGAGGCTGAGCACTGGCACGCAGAGACAGCCCTTCCTTACTGCCAAGGAGATATGGAATTCTTGATCGCTGGCTGACCTAGCAGAGGCCACCTGGCAAGGTTCCAATCTTGCAGCCTCAGACAACCCTCCCCTAAGAGATAGTTCCTTATCTTCCTCCATGATCTGAGTGAAGGGGAAGTCCCACAAAATCTGTGAGCTTTCAGGAATCAAAAGCAATTCCTTACACTGTGTCACCACAGATGACTCTGATTCTTGGGGCAATGGGCTGCACAGGGCCTGAAGAAGAGGTCATCTCTCATAAGACCAGACCCAAATAAAACCAAACCCCTTGAGCACAGGTGAGCAGAATTCTTCCAATATTTTGGGGGGTGGTGGTAGTACTGGGGTTTGAACTCAGGGCTTTGCACTTGCTAGGCAAACGCTCTACCACTGGCCCCATGCCTCCAGCCCCAAATTTTTCCAAATGTTAAGATCCCCAAAGATGAAACTTCTTTATCTTCACCATCCCACACTAGACAATTTTTACATTTAGAAAAATTGAAACCATGTGCCCCAGCAAGACTCTGACCCATCAAAAACATTAAAGGGAAAAGTCAATCCCCAAAAGAAAATGGCAAAGGCTGTTCTTACCATGCAAGCTGTACTCCAAATGTCTGCAGGCGTACTATAGCCTGCTCCTATCAAAACCTCTATGGATCTGTACTGACGCGTCTGGATATCCTCTGTGAAGTGTTTATGCTGGAAAGGAACAGATGCATTACCATGGAGGAATACAGACATCGAAAACACATCTTCTTGCACAAAATTTGTGACCAAAATGTTTTAGAAAGAAAATGCTACTTACCACCCAGCAAGCATTTCCCAGATCAGCAATTTTTACTCTAATTTTATCTGCATTTCGCGGATCCAAGGGGTTCACCAACAGGTCGGCCGCCCGGGTTTTTGCTGGCATGGGCAAATAGCAGGACAGTTAGTGACTAGAACAAGTGGTTTGCATGTATGAGCACAATGTTTTCCAGGTACAATCATATAGACCTAGAATCCTATAAGTTGACTCCAACAGAATTAAAAGTTGTTTGTCTCCATCTCTGGAAAATATTCCACAAAGAAAGCACGCTGAATCGTCTAGAGGATGCCATGAACACTGTCTTGTCCTTTCTCCTCATCACTGATTCCTTCACCCCCAGGTCAGCCCTAGAACAGGACAGCCTTGCTGTGTTCCCTGCCTGTAACTTTGAGACTGCTACTCATCTGATCAGAGCCAATTCCTTCATGGGTTATATCAAGCTCACTGATGCATTACTAAAGAAACAAAGACAAACAAAGTACTGTTGTTGCAAGTTACCAATCATTTCTCAGAGGCATGTAGTTCACCTGACAAAGCATGGTGAACTATAGCTATATCCCCTATAGCTCCATGTATATGTGCTTGGGCTGAGCACATATACATGTCAAGGGTAAGATGGAAGTTGATTAATACAAATTAAAGGCAAGGACTAATTGATTCTGATCAAATTTTAGAAACAGAAGACTTCTAAAACTGGTCCAAAAAGGCAATTTCTGAGGTTCCTCATGAATTTGTCACCTACTCAGGTTACTCTCAATTCCAGGGTAATCTTGAGGGATCTCAAGGCAGGCATAGGGCTAGGTTTCCTGGATTGGTGGGTTCAGAGCTTCTAAGTCCTGACTATACAATATATATAAAATACAGTCAATCAGAAGGTAGGTGAAAAAAAAATAGTAACTTGGTGATATCTAGGGAGAAAAAATTCTGAAGTGAGTCAGCAATCTTCATCTTCACATCTAAAAGGGCCTAACAAGCTCAGATTTCTGGTAAGGATGAAATGTATTTATTTTACAAGTCATTTTGAAATAGTATTTACAGACTAAACAAAAAAGGCTTGCTCAATGCAAAGTATTAAACAGGAAGTCCATTTGCTCACTCAAAGCTGGCAGTGCTAGCATGAACCTCTTTTGGGGTATACTGAACTGTGAACCATAGTGCTTGAAGAGTTTTAATTCTCCGGCACCCCACACAGGCAGGAAGGCAAGCTTTGTTAACAGCACACACAGCAGACACCAGCAAGGACCAACAGCTCCCATGGAGCTTCCAAAGAGGGCTTCAGAGGATGCTGAGAGAACTTCAGCTAATATTTTAACTGTCAAGGTCTGCTCCTCAGCTTGTGGATCAACCTAAGCCAGCCAGGCACAGAGGGTCTCCTCTTGCCACCTGTACTATGCCTGAAACCCTCTTTATAAGTTTTCTGAAACACAAGAGCCTCCACCAAAAGACAGGTATAGAAGCTGAGGGGAAAAAAATATAGGAGAAGCCAAAATGTGTAAGAGGGTAAGAAGAGTGTTCCAGGATAAACATAAAAATGCTGACACAGCAGATAAATGGACAACACTAGAAATAGCTAGATGAGTTCTGAGTTCTGTCAACAGAAACCAGTAGGAATTTGAGATTTGCAGAATGGTTTCAAATCTAAGTTGCAAATTACAACCAACAAGTTGTATGACTGGCAAATGACAACTCTTTGAGATTCTGTTTTCAGGAAAGAAGAAAGAACAGGCAGTGGAGGGAGTCAAAGATGAGTTCATTACCTTCTCTAAACAATAGTATCAAGGGTCTAATAAAGGAAGAAGAGGAAGCTACAAAGACATTCTGTGGTCTCCTGAACCACAGGAAGATTTCATTTCTTCTTCATGAGAGCAGGTAACTGAGGCACTCACATAGAAGGAGGGGATTTGCAATCTGCCACCCACTCCTAGCTGTTGTTTTTAAATATACCTCCTGGGAGCTGCATGATTCAATTACACCAGAGGGAATCTATTTCCAGAGATACCATCACCACACATTTAAGTATACAGTTTCTTCGTATTTAATATCCCTCACTTATGCTCACTAAACAAAATCTCTTTGGTGACACGCTATTATTCTCCAGGTTCAGGTTTGTAAATAGTTATTTAGTTCACAATGTGTTCTAAATGATACTGTGTAATTTATCTCAATAATTTGATTGTATATGAACACAACAGGAGGTAAAGAGATTCTACTTGTATCTCTGATTTGCTTTCTCACTGTAATGCTTCCTGTGCTTAAGACTTGCCTACAACTCCAGAAACCAGTATGGACATAAGGACGCTCATGTTTGCTACATAATCACTCTACGTTTACTTTGCAGGACTGAGATCGCCTCGTCTGATTAAGCACCGCCTACTGTGACCTGTCACTGCTTCATTTTTCTTTCCTCTGATAACACTAGCACAAATGACTATGTGCTGCCTTCTAAAACACAAAGTCTGCAACTGCCCTCTGCTTCCACCAAGGTTGAGTAAGTGGGAAGATACCACTTCAGGAAGGGTTGGGGTCTTCAATTCACTTTCTGATAAGTCAGTGTCTGGTAACACTGAGGGAATTCATTACATGTGAATCTATTCCCGCAGCTAGCAAGATGGTGCCAACAGCACAATGGGACAGCTGCATCACATGTGTATAACACACCACTTCTTTATAGTTTAAAAACGCCCAGCAAGGAAGGCGTGCATATACCAGGCCCAAGGAAATGGCAGAACTAGGTGACTTAATGCCAATACCTGACCCATTGATTCAACAAATATTGAGACCCTTGGTGTGCCAGGTGTTGTCTCAGCACTGGAAACAGAATAAAGACACCCCCCAGACTAAGAAACTCATGCAGTGGTTGGCAATATGGCTAATAATGAAAGTAAAAGAGTAATTCACACAGTGTATGTATCAAGTAACTACATATGTATGAAGAAAAACAAAGCAAACATGAGAAATGAAGATGAAGGGTAATTCAGGAGAGGATGTGGTTTGTGAAGGTGACATTCAAGGCAGGCACGGAGGGGGTAGTTCTAGGCAGAGGAGATAGGAAACGCAAAGGCCCTGAGGCAGAATCAAGTTCAAAATTTTGAGGAACATTATACAAATTAGCATGAGTAATACAGACAAGGCATGCAACATCAGAGCACTGACAGGGAAGAGTGTGGGAATGCTCCTCACCTTTGGAAAGAAATGTCTCAGAGTATTGTTCTATGTGGGAATTACTCTGGAGAATTTTTTGGATGGGAAGGCAAAGATAAGGGGATATGTTTTAAAAAAGAAGGCTCTGAACTATTCTATGGAGAACTGCCTGGACAGGGGCTGACGGTAACTGAATGACACTGTGAGGAGAACTCAAGCAAAACCAAGAGACCACTCTGCCCCATGACTTTTGTCCTTCAGATGTCATAAGCCAAGGCAGCTACTACAGCTTTAGCAGTTAATGACCTAGGAGGAAGCTGCCTCTCCTTCTAAACCTTCAATGCCAGTCAAACTACTCTAAAAAAGTATATCCTTCAAGCTGTAATTTAAGTTCTTCTTCAAACAACACCATCTTGCCCCAACCTTTCTTCTGCTATTCTCCGATGGTACATTTCACTCTAATGGCAAAGACCTAAGGCAAACATGATAAAGTCTGTTTCTTTTACCTTATGTTTATATAGCACCTCGCGGCCAAAACTCATACCCTTTCTCCTAATTGACCTGCACCACTCATGATGCCCACCTCTGAGACAACACAGGCTAGGACACTATCACAGGCTTTTGCCAATGAAGACGTGTGGATAGCTTCTGATAGGATGCCAGAGTATCTTTTTGTTTTGTTTTGTTTTGTTTTGTTTGAGACAGAGTCTTGCTATGTGGCCCAGGTTGGACTCAAAGTCATGAGCCACCTGTCTACCTCCTAAGTGCTGAGATTCTGAGTAGTTTTTAAACCCAAACAACATGCTCTGCGTTAAGTAATCTGTCTTCAATGGGCTTTTACCTTTTTTTAATTAGAACATTTCTTCTCATCATCTGTTCACTACAATTTTTCCCATAGGAATTTTTTTTTTCTTCTTTCCAGGCCTAAACTGTACTTACTTTCTCTCTTCCCTTCCCAATGTGAATAAAAATGTGGTGGATGGAGCTGTACCAGCAGGGAGGCCTGGGATCAGGAGCTATGAGTTACTGGCAAGTAACTGTACTAAGCAGTACCCATCCTGGGCCTTGGATATTGCCAACATGGCATAGTGGCAGCAAACATGTCCCTGTCAGGGCTTGTGATAGCCAAGGAACATGCACTGAGAAATTTTTCATACATTATTACTATTGCATGGTACAAATTACTTATTCACCTATACCATTTATCTATTTAAGACGATACTAAGGAAAGCAGTTATTGCTTTCCTTTGACACAGAAACAGAGGTTAAGGGATGTTAAGAAACCAAAGTTCTATAGCCATTAGGTTTTGAGTTGGGATTTAATTTCATATATTTGAAGCCATTCCCCAAACTGCCATTTGCAAAATAACGAGTAAAGGGCTACTGTGTAAATGACTTGCTGTATGAATCTGAAATAGCATAAAAACTGAACTGTAACAGCAATCATAAATGTGGAGAAGGTACATGTCACTGCTATCCTTTTTTAGAAATGAATCCTTCATTTCATGTGAAGCCTTTCACTCCCTAACAGAGTGACTAGAAACTTAAACATATCCTGCCAAGTAAAAAGAAAAACCACCACCAAAAACAAAAACGCTTGCTAGGATGACAGCTACAGCTGGTGAGTAACACAGGCTACTGGCTTCCTCAGAGTGCAAGTTGCTGGTCAGCTGGAATGACAAGAGCTTGCAGTCTCTTGGGTTGTTTGCAGGACTGGTATCAATTACTTGCTATGTCTTAAGCACTCTTGTCAGCAGAGGGAGCAGAGGAGGTTTCTGAGCTTTTCTACTGCAGACCAGAATGTAAACCAGCTGTGATGCCCAGTTTTCTTTTACTGAAGTCATTACCTATATGTCATGTGACAACTACTTCCAAAATGACGATTTGAAGGTATACAGTAAGAAAAGATTCAATCTATAATCTGTCATCATGTTTAAATCCATGCCACTTTCTTTAAAATTATAATCCTAGGCCAGTGATCAGTAGCAGGGTTCTATTATCAGGGACAACTATCAAAATCATGACACTTCTTTCTCAGTATAACCACAGAACAGGCAGATGTTTTCTTGAATAGAAAGGAAACCTAAGCACAACACAATCAGATAGAAGGACTTACAGAACATAAACTAAATTACAAGTTATAGAAAGCTACAAGGTTGCTACACCAGAAAAGTTTTTACAAATTTCTGACGTCACGGACTAAACACAGAAAGAATGAAAAAATCAGAAATGTAATTTCATATGCAGAGAGTAAGAGAAAATGGCACACATACATTTTTAAAGCACACTACTTGCTCTTGAGTCTAAAAGCAGTAAGATAAAAATGTTTGCTGCTCATGTACATGGGTTTTCCACCCCAGGCAATTCCTTTCAGTGTTTGTCAAAGGTGTGACCCTGGACCAGTGAAAGCTGAGTGTGGTTAGGAAAGGACACTTACTTTTTGGCAAATCCCCAGTACTGGAAGCTGAAACTGTCCTGCTTCTGTCATGGGATGGACTGCTTTCCTCTTGCTCGGTAAGTGGTGATCCCTCTGAAAGCACAGAGCCGCAAGCCACAGGTTCTAAGGACCCAGAAAACAATGAGGTGGAAAACTCTGGAAACTGTGGCTCTGGAATCTTATGTTGTCCATTTGGCAATTCACCATTGAATTGTTCATAGGAGCTGCTATATGTGTAATCACTTTCAGCATTTGGCTCATCAAGGTTATATTCCTCAGCATTTGGGCAGTCATCCTCATCATCCTCTTCATCCTCCAGCTGCTGTTCCAGTGAGAATGGCCCATTCTCAATATGACCATTGGTTTTGGGGGACTCTATCCATGTAGGGTCTATGTTTGCAAGTTCCTGTTCAACATCATCTTCATCTTTCTCAACATTCTCTTTCTCAGCGTCTTCTTTCTCTTCCTGGTCCTCAGCTTCACCTTAAAGGGTTGATGGGTTAAGAATTAGGACTTGTTACTCAACACAGTACCACTAGGTACTTATTTTCTTTAACAAGATATGCTATTTTTTGGGAGTTGAAACCAGGGCCTCAAGCACACTATGCAAGAGATGATTTTGAGCTCATGGCCTTAGTACTCACTATACAAGCACTCTACCACTTGAGCCACATCTCCAGCCCTTTTTGCTTTAGGTTATTTATTTTGTTTTGTGGTACTGGGATTTGGACTCAGAGCTTTGGACTTGCTAAGCAGGCACTCTACTGTTTGAACCACACCTCCAGTCCTTTTTGCTCTGGTTACTCTGGAGACAGGGTTTTGCTTTTTGCCCAGGCTGGTCTGGAACAACAATCCTCCTGTTTTCAGCCTCCCAAACAGCTATGATTACAGGCATAGGCATGAGCCACCTACGCCCAACTTAGAGCAGGTCATGTTTTTTGTCTGGACTGGCCCGAACCTCAATTATACTACCTGTGCCTCCCATGTAATTGGGATTAGAGGGTGCTACCACACTTGGTTTATTTGTAGAGATTAGGGGAGGGAGAGATATCATTAAATTTTTTCCCAGGCTGGCCCTGAACTTTGATCCTTCCAATCTGTGCCTCCTGAGTAGCCAGGATTACAGATGTGAGCCACCATGCCCAACAAGAGGTATCTTTTCAATATGTTTAAATTATGCAGCACATAGTCCATACCTCTTGTTTTTCAGGGCAAAACCTTCAGGTTTTGTAAATCCTGTTTTTCACTTATGTAATACGAGGCCTACTCTTCTTAGAACAAGTTAGCTCTTGGGAAAAACAAATTTATGAATAAAGTTGACTTCCCATTTTGACCCTTTCCTCCACAATCTTCAGAAAGAGATTTGTGGTGCATTATAGTTAGGCAAAAGAAAGGGTCATCATTAGGAAAGAGTGATGGTGTTTCTAAGTCATTTCCTTTTTTTTTGCAGTACTGGGGTTCAACTTGGGGCTTTATGCTTGCAATGTATGTGCTTTACCACTTGAGCCATGCCTCTAGCCCACAATTTGCATTATTAAAAAATCTAGTTTGAAATCTTAACATATGCTTGACATACATTTTATAAACAAAGTGCAGGCTGCTTCCCATATCCCCCAACAAGGAGTTGGAGGGAGGCATCCTTAATTATCTAAAGCAGCAGCACAGCCAACCCATGTGGTGGCTTGGCTGGTCCCTGTTCATGAAGTTTATGGGACCCCACTGGTCCCTTTGCAGATTCCACTAACCATTGTCCTTCCCAGTCTCTTCCTCCGTTGCCTCCTCTAATCCTGCTGCTTTTAGCTTCACCTCTGGGCGATATTCATCATCTTGCTCATTGGAAGGAACAGCGGAGGTAATGTTTTCCTCTATTATTTTCCTTTCAGCTTCTCGCTCCAATTCTTCTATCTCCTGTAGGCGTTTTTCTAGCAACTCAGCCTGCCTCTTCTGTTTCTTTTTCAGTTTTTTCTTCTTGTTTTTAGATATTTTTCCTATCTATAGCATGTTAAGAAAATTCCACAGGTCAGTTTGCTTTTTTCTAAAGCACCACACAATAGTACAAATGCTTATAGCATGGCAAATACCAGCAAACTCTGCTTTTTCAAGTCATATTCAATTAAACTCACAAGCCCAGACAGAGGATCCACCTTGTACTTATAGTAAAAAACACAGCTGGACACTATTAGGTCCTCCCCTCAAAGGGATATAGCTTATATCAGAAAGTCTTTAACATTTAAACTCTAGGAGAACCGAATATTCTGAAATACTTTGTTTTAAACAAGTAGCTCTTCTTGCCAAGTTTTATTTGCTGCTATCTATATAAAAAGTAGTATCAGTCTCATCTCCTTACTGACAAAAAAAAAAAAAATACATGCCAAAACAGGTAGTAAAAGCTCTCATACTGAGCTGTAATTAATAGCCAAAATAACATGAACTTCAAATGAGCATATGATATAAAAAGACAAAACAGAAAAAGACAGATTTTGTCTGCCTCTAATTATGGGCATCTGATTTCGAAAGTACTAAGAAATGAGAGCCTCAGTGTTTCAAATGACCAGTGAACTCAAGCCCTCAAGCAAAACTGTGGAAATGATTTGTGCTTCCAGGCAGGCTAGGAAGCCTAATTCTAATAGGTCCTCCTTAATACTAAAACTTCCATTCCACACTGAGGACTTTTTTATTGTAATATTTCAACAGAATAATAGATAATACTCTCTTCTCCTACTTATTTTTCTTTACTTGCAGTGCTAGAGATTGAAGGCAAGGCCGTATGCATGCTAGGCAAGTGCACTATCCCTTAGCTTATCCCCAGCCCCACTGACTATTAAACAAGGAGTTGTGGAAAAAAAAAAATTAGTACAACAAAGAAAAGTCGTAGCTTGGACACCAACCAGAAGTAATGCAAAGGAGTTTTGGAATAATCATACTTCAGGTCCTATCTCATCACCTCACAATTCACCAAACTTAGCCAACAGCACCTCAGAAAGTACATAATGAAGACCGATCTTGCACCAGCTTTGATTGTTCTAATTCTATAGAAATCAGATCAACTTAAAACAGGAAGTCTTACATATTTATAAACATATCTACCTTTTAAGTTAATATACATCAGAACATCTATTATAATTTCAAAAGTTCAACAGTGAATATAACATGCTGACATGCTGAATGTAAGTATATGTGTAATACTTACAGGTTTTTGCTGTGGAGCTGTACTCACTAAAACAAAACAAAATACATAGTAAGAGAAAAATATATATAAATGTATACATATATCTTTGATAATTTAAATAATTATTGTTTTTTAATGGCTATCTATCTTTAAAAGCTTAAAAATCACAGCCTCTTAGTCATAGGGATTTATTGATAGTTTATCCAATTTAAACAAATGACGGACTCTTCACAGGGCATAGCAGAAGTTGTTCATACTAAGCCATTTCTCTTATTTAACTAAAATTAAATATCAATACATTTCAGAAATAGTCACTCTTAAAGCACCAAGATGATTTCACAAATCATACAGTCATTGAATCAAATCTGTTTTACTCACAGTGAAATGAACAATTTACATGAAAAGATGTGTATCTATTTTGAAATTTATTTGGCAAGCTACATCCAACTAAACTAAATCAAATAATACCGTACTGCAGCAATGATTCCAGAAATCGTATTAAATGCCTACCGGCAGCAAAAGCTTGATTGGCTGGTTCCATGATCTAAGTAACACCCTGTGGGTGGTAAATGAGATATGGCGATAGCACATTTCCCCAGAACCCCAGAAAGTCAAAGGAGACTTGGTCCATTAGTTTATACACTTCCCTGACAACATACCGGGGCACAGACAATGTAAAAAGAACATGAAAGAACAGCCAACACTTCACTGCCACCACTGAATTCTGTGAAATACAGAAATAAAAGTCTACATGCTAATACTGACGTCACTTGGTCGTCTTCTCTACCCATTTAGGTCTCTGTAACAAATTCTAAATGTACCAGTTAAATTTAGACTGATAGAAAAATGTTAACTGAAGAGAAAGAAGCATTCTAACAAAACTGAAGCTGAAAAAAAATTCTGATGACTCTTGTTGGCTATACAAAACCTGTTACTATGTTTATGTTCATATGCAGATGAAGCAGCAGTTAAGAATTTAATGTCCTTTTAGAGGACAAGATAAGTAACTCAAATACTGAAATACAACTTAATTGGGGCCTCTTCTCAAGAAAAAGGTAGAGTTATTTTCACTAACCAAGCCCTTAGAAAAAATTCTCCCGTATGTAGACACACTTTTGACTCAGTTGCCTTCATTGTGCAACTAAGAAAGTTCACAATGTCCCCAAAGCAGATTGAAATGAAGAAGGCTTGGCTCCCTCACCTGCAGACCCAGAAGGAGGAGGAGCACCTGCTTTCTGCCACTCAGTGGCTTCGGCTGCCATTCTTCTCACATATGCATCATCTACACACATCAAGATGTTTTCTGGCTTTATGTCAGTATGAATGATCTTGCACTTGCTGTGTAGATAATCTAACCCTTGAAGGACCTGGTCATTGTAAAATCAAGAGGAAAGGAGTTGTTAATAACTTTATTATTTAACTTTTATTTATTTGAAAAACAGGCAATATAATCACAGGGTAAAAACCCAATAAACACAAAAAGGTATTCAGTAAAAAGCTCCTTTTACCCCCACACAGGAACGGAACCCAGCTCTCCTTTAAAAGCAGTCAATGTATATCATTCCAGAGATCATTTATGCTCATGAAAGCAATTGTTTCTCTATATATACTTCTTTAGTAACTTAACTGAAAAGTAATTCACCTATCATACAATTCACTCTATTAATTGTACAGTTTAACATTTTTAGATGTGCAACCACCATCATTACCTAATTTAGGAACATTTTCATCACCCCAAAAAGCACCACACCCATTAGCAGTCACATCCCATCTCCCTCCTACACATACACCTCCTACAGTTCTAACCAATCTTACTTGCTGATTTTGTACGCCTTACTTAAATGGAATTGATATGATTCAGTTTATATGGCCTCTTGCAACTGGCATAATTAAAAACATGTTACACAAGGTTCACACTTGTGTAGTATGTATTTCATTTCCTTTTACTACAGAAAGATACTCCACTGTATGGACTTACGATATTTTGTTTATCCATTCATTTGATGGACATCTAAATTGTTTCCGCTTTTTAGCTTTTAAAAATAATACTTCTATGCACATTCATGTATGAGTTTTTGTGTGGCCATGTCTCTTGGGTATATATATACTTAGAGGGAAATTGTTGGATCATATGGTAACTCTGTAGTAAGCCTTGTGATGGCCTGCCACATTGTTTCTACAGAGGCTACACCAATTTACATTCCCACCAGCAATGTATGATGATTCCCATTTCTTCAACTTGACCCACACTTTTTTATTTTAGCCATACTAAGTGGGTATGAAGTGCTATGTCAATTTTTGTTGGTTGTGCTGTTATTGGTGTTTTTTCAGTTACAGTACTGGGGCTTGAACTCAGAGCCTATACCTGGAGCCACTCTACCAGCCCTTTTCTGTGACGGATTCTTTTCAGATTGGGTCTCATGAACTCTTTGCCCAGGCTGGCTTCAAACCACTATTCTCCTGATCTCTGCCTCTGGAGTAGCTAGTATTACAGGCCTGAACCACGGGTGCCTGGCCCATTTTCATGTCTATTAAAAGGAAGGAATCATATCTATTAGACATGAATATAATAAGAATTAGAAATAACCTGGAAAATTCACAAAAACAAGCTCAGGCACACTGGGAAGTTTAAAACAAATGGTAGAGCTAAACTAAGAGAAAAGGCTTGTATTGATAGTGACTAGTTAACATATAAAGTTTAAGGTAATAAAGAACTCCAAACCAAACTGATGAGAAATCTTATAACCATGATGACAGAAAAATAAAGACAATCAGTCAAGCTTCATGGCCAAGGATAGATCTCCCATTGCAATATCTGACTGAATTTAAAGAGCCTATACTAATTTTACCCTTATATTCACTTGCTAAATCATCCTATAAGTTTGTCTTGCTTGCCTCAAAACCACAGCAGCAGAGAGCAGCAGCAGGCAGCAGTGGCTGCTAGATGTCCTGTGGCTGCCAGGAAAGATGAGTGAGTTCAGACATCCAATCAAGACATCCAGGGGCAGAGCCACCATCATCCACCAGGGGTGCCAACCAGGTTTCTCCATGTGAGGTGAGACTTAAGAGTGCAGCCATGGTACAAAAGTGAAGGCAAAGTCCAAGGTGGGAAGCTAGAAATCTACCCCCTCCCCCAGTTAGTTTGTTTCTGGTTCAGGAATTAACTCGCTACTGGCTCAGAGAAAGTCCCTTTTTGTCCCCGAACCTCAAATTCACCATTAAAATGGGGTCTGGTCACACTGATCTATAAGGTATCTTTCTGTACATCAACAGCTGTGTCAGACATGATCTGCTACGGGTCTTAACATCACCTGTTCCTCTCCACCATGACTTTGCTTGAAACAGGTTCTATAATCTTGCAGATAAAAGGAGTTAAGTCTACAATAATATAGAGATCCTCTCTAGAAGGCTGTCTCCTGGCCTCACTCACTGTCCACAGAGTGAAGCCTCCCCCAGAATTATGAACTGTAAAGAAGAATGGAATGTGAGCAACTTTCAAAACTATGTTCTGATGCTGGTGTCAATTTGGGGAGTTTTTTCTTCCCCTGCCTGAATATAGAACACCAGGAAATAAGACTCTGTCTGCCTCTTGCTCTGTTGCTAACAAGTTAATGAAGCACCAAGGGAAACCAAACAGGCAGCCAGATGGGCTGGCAGAGGAAAGGAGGCTGGCCCCAAGCAAGAGTCCTTAATTTAGCTATTAATTACTTGTGGGTGTTCAGGGAAACACCAGAGGGGCTGTCCTCAAGCCCAGAATATTTCCTACTAGAAAAGTTCACGCTCCCACTGGATTTCTCATCCTCAGTAAAACAGACATGAAGCAAGTTCTACAAACTGGTTGTGAAAGTCAAAATGTAAAACTGAATAGACAAGTACCTGCTGAGGTCTCCTCCAACTTGTAAGAACTGAGAGGCCAGGGATGCTGCTAAACACACTACAATGTATAGGACAGGTGGTCTCAACAAAGAATCACCCAATCTAAAATGCCAACTGCACAAGGATTGACATCTGGTCTACACTTACAAAATCCTGCAATTAGGGAAGGGCATGGTGGCAGAAACCTATGATCCCAGCTAATTAAGAGGCAAAGGAAAGAGGATCATAGTCCAAGGCTGGCCCTCGGCAAAAGCGTGGGACCCTCTCTGAAAAATAACTAAAGCAAAAAAGGGCAGGGGGTATGGCTCAAGAGTGGGAGGTCTCTAGCAATCAAGAGACCCTGTTATCATTGGGAGGAGGTGATATTTTGGATTTGTGATCAGTTAAAGGACCAAATGTGAACTGTGGACATCCCACAGAAGAAGTACTATCAATCTCAATTAGGATAGTGTGAGAGAACTGGGTTGATCCTTAAGAAGAGAACAGAAAGGAAGGATGGCATTTTCAGCAGCCTAGAACCAAAGAAATGATCAGAGACACGGAGATAGAAAATGACCAGGGTCATTTAGGGGTCAAACAAGCAAAACCTTAGGAATAAAAATCATGGTAAATTTATGTGTTTGTAATTGCTTGGAACAACTTTGAGTATTTATAAATTCCAGGAGAGACACTGGGTACCTGAAGGACATACTTTTGTTTGTAAAGGGAATTAATGGGCTGTCACCAGATGGTAAAAGATCTTAAACTGATTCTCTGGAAGAACAGGTTACTTAAATTCTATTGGACACAGGCTGAGTACAATTCCAAACACATGCACTACTTGGCAAAAAATGGTAAACACACAAGCTCCAAAGTGAGACTACCTTGAATTTCAATTCCTACTCCACCACTTTCTACTGTTTGACTTGAGACAAATTACTTAGCCTCTCTATGCCTCAGTTTCCTCATTACCTACTTTGTAAGGTGGTGAAAATTGAGTGAATTGAACTGTGTCAAGTATTCAGAACTATGCCTAGAGCATAGTAAGCACTGAATATTTGCTAATATACACAGTACTATCTTTATATCTTCACAATAACCTAATAAAGAGGGTGCTATTATTGTTCTCACTTTATTAGTGACACGATTATACTAAAGCAAGCTAAAAAACTTGGACAGTGGGCTAGAGGTATGGCTGAATCAGTACAGCACCTGCCTAACAAGCATAAAGCCCTGAGTTCAAACCCCAATACCACCAAAAAAGAAAAAAAAAAAAAAAACCTGAGCAAGTCATTCGGCTCAAGTAGGATATTATCTGACCCCACACCCAAGATCTTAACCACTTCATTTATTGCTTCATGAAAGCCAAAAACATTAAGCTGCAGCAAACAGGTGATGGAAAGCTACTAAAGGTTTGTAAATAGCGACTATGAATTTAAGGACTAATTAATTACTGGCAATAGAAAGGAGAACAAATGAACAGATGCGACGAGTACAGAGAATAGACAGGCCTATGAAAAGGTAATGGCCAGAGGTAAAAAGGCCTGGACTAAAGATGATGGTACTGAAATTTTTTAAAATGTCAAGAGGGATAGGCATGAGATAGGAGCATGCCGTAATGGCTGAGTGCCTGGTGATGCACTGTGACAAAACAACAAGAACAACTGAAACGTGATCAGGTATATCTGGCTTCTAAGGCAAGGAAGACAACGATGAAAGAAAATTAAGAAAACTGGCCTAGGCTGGCTTATTCTGAGAAATTATATAACAATGCAGGTCTATCAATACAGGATTTTCCCAGTACTGCCCAGGAGTCAGAAACACTGAGTCCACACAGGCTGAACCAAAGGGAATGAAGCAAAAAACAGGTATGCAGATTATTTACTGAGATCTACCTATCAACCTACCTTCTAGCAATTCACTACAGTGAAGGTTCTAAGAAAGCTTAGAAATCAATAAAGATTTCATGATAATATTTTTCTTAAGTAACGATGAATTCAAATTCCCAAACAAAACAAAATCTATTAACACAGAATGTAAGAACAAAGTACAGGCCACATAACTTTTAAAAATCAAAATTTTAGGGCTGGTGGAGTGGCTCAAGTGGTTGAGAGCCTGCCTAGCAATCATGAGACCCTGAGTTCAAACCCCAGTTCTAATAAATGAATGAATGAGTCGATAAATAAATACATATTTTATTGTGGAGTTTTTCTGGACAAATCAAACGCTCTAAGAGTTCTTTCCTCAGCCAGGCATGTAATCCCATGCCTTGGGAGGCTGAGGTGTGAGGATTCCTTGAGTCCAGAGGTTCAAGGCCAACCTGTACAACACAGTGAGACCCTCCCCATCTCAAAACACACACACACACACACACACACACACACACACACACACACACACACACACACACACACACTCTCCTAAGCAAATAAAAGCACCACTACCCATAAGAGAATCTCCATAAAGAATAGGATATATGAATTCTGGGAGGATAACATGAACGCATAAGTTTATACAACAATTATACACAGAGGTTCCACAAAACTCTCAGAATTTCACCTTTCAATTTGCAGACTCCTTCACTTGCTAAGAATGGCCAGATTGTGTTTTCCCACCCTGGAACATAAAACTTGCCTATGAAATTCACCCTTTTACACTAGCAAGCCTGAAGGGTAGTGATATGGTCAATAACCCATGGCAGCTGCAGCTATCTTTAAAGTACAAAGTTCTGGGGAACGAGGACAACTCTGTGAAATGCAGGCAGCTCTTTTTAGAATAAGTAAATCCTTTAATATTTCATGATTTATTAGAAAAAATTACAAAAGTCTTCCTAAATTTTAACAAGATGATTTTTAAGAGTTTTAGAGTCACCACTAAAAGTTACAAGTTCCAGAGTATATCTGTAGAGATAACATGCTAATTAATATGCTAATTTCACCTTCACCACTTTTTTATATTAAAGGAACCATGTCGTTTCATTTGAGATAATAATGTATGTTAAAACAATGACTGAGGGGCTGGACATGAGGCTCAAGAGGTAGAGCACCTGCCTAGCAAGCCTGAAGCCCAAAGTTCAAACCCGAATACCTCCAAAACACACACACACCACATACACACATACACTCCCCCACCACCCCGAACAAAAATGCTACTATCTGAAGTTTATAAGGGAACAGATACATTATTTAAAAAGAAGCCACAAGTCTGTAGTAGGCAAGCATATGCCCTACTATATACTCCTACATATTAAGTATTTCAATCCAACTGAGATAAAACAATGCAAATAGCCCCCTTCCTTCCCTAGTACCTTTCTTAAGTAACATCTGTAAAGTTAGAAGAAAAACTGCCAATGAACAGCACAAAAGGACAACAATAAGTGAGGAAAGGAACACAGAGGTAGGCTAAACAAAGTAACCAATACACAATTTGAAAAACCACAATCTAAGGTGCTTTTACTACAATTTAAGCTTTACAATTTTTATAAAAATTGTTTAAAAACCTACTTATTTGCACGTATGCATACAAATACTCTCTATACTCACTAGGAAGGTTCTTTTTCAGGCACACATCTCTTAAATTCATGTATCTTTAACTGTGAATAAACATGATTATTTTTCTATTTAAGAATTCTGGGGAAAGAGGATAATGATGGAGGGTGTGACTTTAATTAAGATGCCTTGTAAAGGGGAAAGAAAAAAATTCTGGATTGAGATCTGTATTTTATGCCTGGAAGCCCTGGGTAGGCTTAGTTCAATCTCTAGACCTGAGGTTTGGGGAGAGGTTCCTAACCACTAGCCCTCTTCTCAAGCAAATCAATCAACCTCCTTGCTAAATTACTCGCTCTGCAGAATTATCCATGATAATTACCCATCATACCATAATAGGTAATTCAGGATTAAGTCATATTCACAACTTTCCTAATTTACATAGTATGGGCAAAGAGTAGAACTCAGACTTACGTATTCTGTGAAAAAACTGAATCTGAAAAAACTGCTAATTAAGATGACATCTCCCATCACTGTATATTTTCATTCTTCTAATACTTACTAGTATCTTTAAGTAAGCCAGTCTCCAGTTGAGGGTTTTCTTTTCATAGAGCCAGTGAACAAAGTATAAACCTAGACATAAGCCAATGCAGGCATACAGCCATTCTCTCTTCTGCCTGTCTTCTCACAACCCAAATTTTCTTTCCCTAACCTCACTGAGATATAGCTGACAAAACTGAATGTATTTACTGTGTAATACTAATACTTGATGTTTTGTACATGTATACATTGTGTAATGATTATCACAAACTAATCTATCCTTTATGTCACAGTTATCTTCTGTGTCTGGTAAAATATATAAGATCTATCCTGCAAATTTTAAGTGTATAATATTATACACTGTAAGTTATATCCTATTATTTCCCCTTATAACTGAGAATTTGTAACAACTTAAGTTATCTTTGATTTTCCCTCCATGCAAGGATAGTTAGAAATAGTAAATAAACACAATCAATTACTTGACCTCAATTATTCTGAGGAATTAAGTGGAATGCTTTGTCTTGAGTATACTAAATCAATAATTTGTGATTAAATCACTAACCTTAAAAAAGGACTGAGATACAAAGAGCAATGTATATCTAGCCTTCACATATTGCTTGCTTTTACAACACATCATAGTATACATTATATAAATACAAAATTGACTTAATAAGAGTTCAAAATATTATTCATCTGTGTATTACAAATAGAAATCCAAGTCAGGAATGGTGGTGCACACTTGTAATCCCAGTACTCAGGAGGCTGAGGCAGGATCATGAGTTCAAGGCCAACCTAGACTACATAGCAAGTTATGGGCCAAACTGGGTTGCACAGGGAGTGACTGTATCTGTCTCTGTCTGTCTGTTTGTCTCTCTCTCCTCCCCCACCCCGTGTGTGTGTGTGTAAAAAACAAATCCAGAGTGAAAGGCTAGCCAATTGAGTATTATAGGTGAGGGCATCCTCAGAAACCTCACCTGTCGAATGATACTCTTCACACAACGTACTGGGAGGCCTTGATAGTTAGACTTGATGATCCACTTGAGGAGATGGTGGCCAAGCACTTCAAAGACCATACAGACATCTGTGACACGGTTAAGGATCATTTGAGGATACATTTCCCAGACTGAGGCAGTTACTGAAAGCAGCATCATTGTATCACTTGCAAAATGTTTGTTTCATAAAACATCACATCAATATTATCCATAATACCAAAAGCAGTAAGCTGCTGTTTCCTGCCTAAATAAAAGACCAATTTAACCTTTTTCTTCAATAATATCTTACTGCATGACTTGAACCATTTTAATCCTACAGGCAGCTATTAAAGAATTTACAATCACAATTTAACATGCGATATTAAGAACCGCACGTAATAATGAAAACTCAGGAATCTGAAATTCCTGAGTGCAACATTTTAAAGCACTTAGCAGAGGTAGGGTCAACACATAAAAACATATTTATTTAATGTACACATCTTGATACATTTGGGGATCAGAACATACCTATGAAAACATCACCACTATCAAAGCCATAAAGGTATTCAAAGAAACTGAAATTCTAGCCAGTCACTGACCTTCCAGAACAATAACCTACCAAATTGGTCATAAAATATATTCATGCCATTCCTCCACAGGGAGGAAAGTCAAACCTCTTTTCCACAACCCAAAACTCACTTGCTTCTGGGTCCCTCCAAAACAACAGGCACCAAAATAACTTGGCAGCACAGTCAAAACTGTTATTCCACAAGAGAGAGTCGTAAAATGTCTTTGGTCCATCCATCTTCTTTCTGGCTAGACATATTTCTTTTCCAACAGGACCTAGAATAAGGATTTAAGCCATCCTTTTTAAAAAAGCAAGAGGAATATCTAATCTTACAGCTGACCAAGAGAAACTCAGCTTTCAAGAATCATTCATTTCCATCAGGATAATTTCGTTTTCAGGAAACAAATGTAAATTGAACAATTTAATCTCCAACCACACAACTAAAATAAAATGAAACAGACTTAGGAGGAAGAGGATTTAGAAGAAAGCAATCTGTTTGTTGAAATGTGATTCTAACAAATCTTTTAAAAAGTGATTTTTATAAAACCATCAACAAATTATTATTAATATTATTCAGTGAGTTTTAAAGTTACATTAAAAAAAATCCACACTTTTGTTAAGGATGCACACTGACATTTACAGAGGTAAAAGGACATGACTTCTAGAATTTTGCTTTAAAGTAATTCTGCCAGAGAGAAAGAATAGAGAAAACACAGCTAGACCTTGGTAATTACTAAATTTGTAAACATGGATTTATGGAAATTTACTGTACTACACTTTATTTTTATACATGTGTCAAACTTTTCATAAAAAAAAGTTTTACTAGAAAAACAATGATGGTCTCTTCCATTTACCTACCAGTACAGAAAATACATCACTTTACTTTTACTTGCCATTTGCAAAGTAAACAAACTGAGTAAAATAAATAAAACCACGGGCTTGAGGAGTGGCTTAGTGGTAAAGCACTTGCTTAGCATGCTTGAGGTCTTGGGTTTGATCCTTATTATCACTTAAAACCAAAAACAAACAAACAAAAAGCTTCATGTTCACCTGGAAGAAAGATGGTTTTCTGAAAGACTCAGCAGTATAATCCTAGAAGCAGAACTTAAGAGTTAATTGGTATTGATTAATACTGATAGTACTCAAATGCAATTTTGGGGTATCGGCAGTAGCAGAGCATTTTTCCTTTTATTGAGTCATACGGTGTTTTGCAGACATTGGGACATACATACATGGGCCGTATGCACTGATTTTAAAAGGTTTAAAGCATAAAGAAGTGCTAATATATATTCCACAAACACTTCAGAAAAATAAATTTCACCAAAATTACTAAAAGAAAAAGACCAATAATTAACTATCCAAAATCAAGCCAGGTTGTTATTTTAAAACAAAAGACAAAAAACACCCAGCAAACCAGACCACTATAGTTGTACCAAGTTCTAAGACTATGCAACGATTCTAGAAGCTTCATGTGGAGGGGATACAGCAGCAAACAGAAGTTTACAGGGGCTTGAAATAATTCTACTTTTTTAAAGTAAAAAGACAAAGTACATTATAATTCAGTCACCAAGAAGTAAAGGATACGTATACCATTCATGCCTGAAATCTTGAAGTCATCAATGAGCTGGACCACCATGTCTTTGTTTGGATCACTGGGATCACTTTCTCGAACCTATGCAAAGAAAAACAAGAACAGGGGAGTTTAAAATGGAGAATTTTTTCCATATATCAACCAACAAAGTGATATTTTGCAAATAAAAGATTTAGTGTTTGAACTTATTAAAAAATTCTACTTTTAATTTAGTATCACCCAGAAGAGCCCTTCTCTAAAATAAGCCACTTATTTTTCTTATATCAATATTTTTGCAATACTTACACATTTGAGCAATTTTATTTCATCCAAGGCTGTCTCTGTATAATGCTGAGCACTTTTTACAACCTTCATTGCAACAAATCTTTTCCCCCTTAAAAAAAAGTAGTTATTTACATTATTAGCAGAAGAAATGATTGTTATAATGACATCTATAAAAGGAGGAACCTTTAAATAACCTTTCCTTTAAAATAGTATTTTACAAAATTGGGGGCCACAATGAAATAATGGGTCCACGGGTAAATCTTTTCTATGCTTTGTTGCTTCAATTTTTCTAACTAACATAAAGTAGACTAGAAAAATGTTAGTTACTACGTATAGTAAGGGAAAGTGCTCTCTTATTACATGTTTCAGTTCACAGGCACACACATATAACATACATTGCATACATGTACTGCAGCTCAATGCAGTTTTTTACTATGGTTCATGGCTTTAAAATAATGTTGTGAAACATTGATCTGAAAGGCCTATACATTTTTAATTTCATATATGAATGGTTTTTTTGACTGGATGAGTTACTACAAAAGCAGTATGACCCTCATGAAGAGAAATTTCAAGGAATAAGCTTCAGAAATAAAGCCAAAAGAAAGTTAGTATTTTAAAATATCCAAGCAAATGAACTTCAGATGGGGTGGGGGGTGGAGGAGATCTTAGTGGGTAGGCCAGACTAAGTAGCACTTCACATGCCACAACAAAGTAGGAATGACCCTTGGCCATATCATCCTAGAAGACAGATCTTGAACTGGGCCAGAAATCGAGTGCACAAATTACAAAGAACACTTACTGCATATCCCAGCAAAGCCAGACAGTAGAGAAGTGCCCCCATCCTAGCTTTCTAATGACATGATAACGGCCATTGAAGAGGTCTCCAATTTTCACTGGATGATAGCCACCTTAAAAAAAAAAAACTTCAAAATCTCAGGAAAACAGTAATACATTTCTTCTCTTCCTTTTTTATTTCTTGATGTCATTAAAAGAAAGCTCTAAATAACAGAATCATATTAAAATATAGGGCTGGGGATGTGGTGTAAGAGGGAGAGCACCTGCTGACCAAGTGCAAGATTTAAAATACAGTATTTTTTTCAGGATTACCTTTCATCAGGAGAAAAATATTTTACAAATTTTCATTAGGTATTTTGGTTTAGTAACTTTCAAAAAGTCAACAAACCATCTGGAACTCCGTAACAATAATTCGAGGTTTTTCTTTGCATTTTTTGTTGTTTGGTTTCTTTTTCTTTATCTTTTGAGACAGAGTCTCATTATGTAGCAAACACTGAACTCAAACTTAAGATCCTCCTACCTTAACTTCCAGAATGCTGGGATTACAGGCAAGTACCACCCAAGGCTTAATTTGATACTTTTTATTTAAGACAAGGTGTGTCCATGTACACACCAACTCTTGACATTTACAAACTTCCTCTTGTAAATAAGTTAAATTCAACTCTTTCTGCATCTGCAGCTAAACTCATCAAATTATAGAAAGCTGACTCTGCATAATTTCACATGTACCAACAATATACATATAATCAATAAGGAATTATAGAATACGTACCTTAATTTACTTCCCAGCTAGCCTTATTCCTCATAGCACTCTTCCTCCAACCTTAACCTGCTGCCAGGAAACACTGCTTCCGACATGTGGACTAAAAAGGCCTTCACTTTGCTTTTATTTTTTTTTGGGGGGGGGGGGGTGGAGGGAGGGGGCAACGAGGACGGGTTTGAACTCAGGGCCTCAGGCTTTCTAGGCAGGAGCTCTACACTTGAGCCACTCTGCCCATCACTTTGCCTTTTTAACTAAAATAAGCAGGCTACAAAATGGCCTTATAAAATGTCATCATTTTTGTGAAATACACAAACAGTACATGAGGATAACACGCTAGCAATGGACAACCTTGGATATAAAATTACTTTTATTCTTTTCATCTATATTTTACTCATTTTCTTCCAATTTCTCCAATTTTTTCTAAAACAAGCAATACTTTTCTACCTTAGAAATAGATTTTTCGTTTTTTCTATTTGACTTACATTGTCTTTTTACTGTGAAAATAAATCCATCTGTCGTCTTCTCTCTCTGGTATTGGAGATAGAACCCAAGGCTTACATATGTCAGGGCAAGTACTCTGCTGTTGATCAACACCCCTGCTGGTATTTCTTATTTTTTAAATTGCAGAATTCTTACTGATCACTGAAGAAAGATATGGATGGTTCCTGCTTAGTGATGAAAGACTCAAAGCAAGCACAGGATGTATCTAAACTTCATTCTTTAACATACTTGTGTATCTCCTCAAGGATGCTGAGTCACACTTCATGAAATACTAAGAATATTTAAATTGAGGTGAATTAAGGAAGCAGGAAGTTGACCAGTTTTAAAGTTCTTTATGTCCTACCGCAACCGCACTTGGTTTTCCAGGATTTTAATGTCAAAGCACTGAGCAACATTTTAGGTAAGAGATATGAACTATGATAGTAAATTAGAAATAAAATACAGCAAATTATTAAGTAGTTTATTGTTTAATCTAGGTAATTAAAAGATATGGGCTCTGGGTTTCTAGCGCAGTTCTTAAACAAATTAACACTGAAAAGAAAATGAACATTTATTAAGTGTGAATTAGAAAACTATGCTAAGCACTTTACTTTCAAAATCCAAGTTCCATAAAACAAAAGTAAACTATAACATACTATAAGTGTTGTTCCACAGGGGAGAGGAACAGGGGGAAAGGAAGGCAGAAGGAAGATGGAAAATGCAAAAGTAAAGCAAAGATGACTCCTTGACCACAGGGCACATGCTGCATATTCTATACATATAGAATATATGCTCAAGACACTACTTCTTAAGGGATCGAGTCACACTTTACAACACAGGTATTTAGGAAATACTGGTGTCTTAGTTCTTATAATCACTACTCAAAGTATATGGTATTCTTTTTATACTGTTGCAGAAAGCATGAAGTATCAGATATTAAGGGCTGGGGATGAGCTGTTAACTCCAAAGTTCATGCTCTGTCCACCCATAAGAAATGCGCTCTACTTTTTTAATAACTAGAGGACTGTTTCTTGATTAAGTACAGAGGGAACACTGGATGGCTTATTAAAAGCTATATGGGAATCCTTTGTGTTCTTTCCTTTCCAACTTGGGCCCGGTGGAATGGCTCCCACAAAGAAGGGTGGTGAGAAGAAGAAGGGCCATTCTGCCATCAACGAGGTGGCAACCCGAGAATACACCATCAACATTCACAAATGGATCCATGGACTGGGCTTCAAGAAGTGTGTCCCTTGGGCACTCAAAGAGATCCGGGAATTTGTTGTGAAGAAGATGGGGATTCCAGATGTGCGCGTTGACATCAGGCTCAACAAAGCTGGCTGAGCCAAAAGGAATAAGGAATGTCCGTATGGTATCTGTATGTGGTTATCCAGAAAACGTAATGAGGATTAAGACTCACTAAACAAGCTCTGTTTACATGACCTATGTTCCTGTTACAACATTCAAACATCTGCAGACAGTCAATGTGGATGAGAACTAACAGCTGAGTGGAAATAAAGTTACAAAACTGCAAAATCTATAAAAAAAAAAAAAAAGAGCTATATGGTATTTAAGTACATTATTACTGCTACCATTCACATCTCTAGATTTTAAAATCATTTAATTATGCATAAAGAGAAGAAATCTCTATTACTAGTATATGTTTCAGATTCAAATTCTCAAGCAGCCAGATTGTCCTTGTGAGCAAAAATGGAAGAGGACCATTTCTACTGTAATCACAGTAGAAATGCAGGAACTCCTCTTCTCTATGGGCTTTGAAAGTTTAACAAAACCAAATTAATGGTTGGATCCAGTATCTCTGGAGCCCACTGGGAGCTAAAATATTGTCTAATCTAATTACACACCACTACATTAACTAGAGGAAATAGCTAATTTTTAAACACAAAGATAAAAACAATTTAAAATAAAAAATCATTTACATACCTTTATTTTTAAAACTGTTCAAGTCTATATTCTATATATTCTCATAATTCCTTGCTACAGAAAACAAGAGTTTCTCCTGGCCATCTTTTACTTCCTTCTCGAAGAACAATAACCTTGGTAAAAGGGCATCTTCTCTACCTAAAACTCATGCTGCCAGAAAAGAAGAGTACAATACCACACAGCAGCCCCACACCAAACTAACAAACAGCCAAGGAATGTGAGAAAACAAACACTGCACTAACTCCATCTGAAACTTCCAATTCCCAGCATACTATACTAGCTACTGGTGCATATGCTGTAGCCCATGACACTGTCTAGCACAAAAGGAATCCTAAACTTGGACAAAGACCCAGTCTCTGTTCAGTTCCTTTTGCTGCTATACTCACAGACAGAAAAGGAATACAGGATAACAACAGTGCTACACAGGGATCCTGATAATGGCCTGAGGGAGAAAATCAGAAAGGGTCATAGAGTTGAGGATCACCATGATCTAAGGGTTTGGTTACTATGTTATATTGTATTGTTTAATATAAAACAAATACATGTAACAATTAGAAATTTTTCTTTTCTTCTTAAAAAACAAATATCAAATTGGATTATAAATATAAAGAAAGCAAGAAGGGATTGTTAAGTAATAATTAATTTCACTTCTATGGTTTCTTATACTTTTATCCATCCAGTGCACACAAGAAAACTACAAATAAAACAAGTATACTGGTAATAAGACTCCAAAGAAAATTCTAAATCTTTCCTTCTTGGTTGTGTTATAAGACTTGTTGGCCAAAGATAAGTATGACTCTCTTTTCCTTGCCTAGCAAAAAACAGATTCTGTTTACAAGAGTGAATCAAAAGTTCAAAACCTGGATTGGGGTATGGCTCATGCACCCAAGCAGGGGTGAAGGCCTGAGTTCAATCCCCAGTACAGCCAAAAAAAGTTCAGAACTCCATGAGAGCAAGAGTCTGGAAAGATTTGCAGCAAAGTCCAATTACTCCTAAAAAAGTATCATTGTTTTTACGCGAATACTAATTTCACAGCTCTGACTGTGGGGTTTCTTTACATAAGCACTGAAAACTTCAAAGGACTAAGGAAAGATTTGAGAATCACCCTTAACACACAAGTCTTTAGAAAGCAAAAGGCCGTGAGGGGGGAAAAAAAATGTTCACAGTAAGGTTATAGACACATTCTGTGTCATTGAAGATTCCAATACTCTTTGCCCCAATTGTTAGAAAGTGCATAAAAATGAGGAAGGATATAAAGATCCGATCACATTATCAATCAACTTAACCTAACTGACATTTACAGAACACTAAACTCAATAATAAATACTCTTTTCAAGTGCACAAATGCTATTCACCAAAACAGACAATGTTCTGGAACATATAAAGCAAGTCTGAACAGAAAGAGAAGAATTCCAAGTTACACAACAATGTTCTCAGACCACCTAGAATTAAATCAGAAATCATTAAGACTTTAAAACAAGTCAAATTTTGGAAACTAATTAGATTATCTCCAAAATAATCCACATACTGAAGAAGAAATCACACACACACAAAAACACTAAAAATATTTTTCAAATGAAACTGAAAACTCAACATACCAATCAATCTGTAGAACTGTTAAAGCAGTGCTTAGAAGGAAATTTGAAGCACTAAATGTGCTTCAAATATATTGGAAAGGAAAATCTCAAATTAGTTTCTACCTAAAGAAACCAAAAAAAGAAAAACAAATGTAACCCAAAGTAAAGAAAATAGTAATGACATGAACTAGTGTCAGTGAAATAAAAATGATAAAAACAATAGAGAAAATCATTGAAACCAAAGCTGGTTCTTTGAGAAAATAAAAATAATACATTTCTGGCTAGGTTGACCAGGCAAAAAAGAAAAATTAACACAAATTACCAACATGAAGAAGGATAGAATTCATGTCACTACGAATTTTACGATGTTCAAAGGATTATAAGGGAATATAAAAGTACACATAAAATAGAGGAATACCTTGAACACAACAAAATTTCAACAGTAAGAAATACATTCCTAAATAATCTTGTTATCTATTTTAAAACGTGGATTTAGTTGAGTGCCAGTGGCTCATGTTTGTAATCCTAGCTACTTGGGAAGCTGAGATTGGGAGGATTGTGGTTTGAGGCCAGTCCCACCTCCAAAATAAACAAAGCAAAATAGACTGAAGGCATGGCTCAAGGGGAGGAGCATCTGCTTTGCAAGCACAAAGCCCTGAATTCAAAAAAGAAAAAAATAACCCAAGAATAGAGTCACATCCTGACACAGCACTTGTCCCGGTGTGCTAGAGTTCTCGGAGAGAATCTGCTGGTCTTGATTCACTGGTGGGGGGTGATCAGTGCCCCTGTTAGTGCCCAGATCAGAAACATGCCAGTCTGGATCCCAGAAAGTTTGGGTTGTCACGTCTTTTTACTTTGTCCTTTAAGGAGTTGGTATCTGCTGTGGCATATTATAAATCTCTTCCTCTCCTTCTAGGGCTACTACAAAGTTCTGCGGAAAGGGAAGGTTCCTAAGCAGCCTGTCATCGTGAAGGCCAAGTTCTTCAGCAGAAGAGCTGAGGAGAGGATTAAGGGTGTTGGGGGGGCCTGTGTCCTGGTAGCTTGAAGTCACAGAGGGAAGTTCATTAAATGCTAACAAATCTTCAAAAAAAAAAAAACAATAAAGAAAAAAATAAAGTGTGTGTGTGTGTATGAAGTATGCTGGCAGGGTGTGATGTCATATGTCTGTAATCCCAGCAACTCAGGAAGCTTTGACAGGAGGACCACAAGTTCAAGACCAGCCTAGGCTATAACATGAGACCCTATCTTTAATTAAAAAAAAAAAAAAGAAGAAAAAGAAGCATGGTGTAGCCTCCCAAACATTATAAAAGAAATACTATAAATTCTACACAAACTCTTCCTAAAAAGCACAAAAAAGAAAATGCTCCTAATCACAGCAGCATTTCTGCCATTCCAACATCAGGCAAAGGCATATAAGAAAACCACAGATCATGATGTAATGCAAAAAAATTAAGACAGGCATAGTGCCTGTCTTACATACCTGTAATCCCAGCATTCAGGAGGCTGAGGCAGGAGGATGGTGCGTGCAAAGCTAGCCTGGGCTACAAAGTGAGACTGTTTCTAAATAAATAAATTAAAAAACAAGCATCTTTAAATGAAATTTCAAAACACCAAATAAAACAATATACATAAAAGATAACACATCATGACCAAGGGGGGGTTATTCCAGGAATGCAAACTTGGTTTAATATTCAAAACTCAATCAATATTAATTCACCATAATTTTTTTAAGAAAAAAATCCTACAATTGGCTCAATATACACAGGTTAAACAACAACATATCAAACACTCTTTGCTGATCACAATCCTCAACAAAACAGGTACAGAACATCAACCAAGAAAAGCCTACAGATAGACATTAGACAGACTGAGGAAAGACTAAATGCTTCCTGCCTGCCCTCACCACTTGTATTCAAAATTGTACTGGAAGTTCTAGACAGTATAACCACACAAAATAAATAAATAGAAGGTCATCAAGAATGTCACTGTATTTCTGAACAATTTTTATGATTTGAAAAGGTTAGTTTCTAAACTCACCTCCTCCCCCCAAAAAATGATGCTTTTACATCATGTACTTCAAACTTAACCATATTTATATGACATCATTAGGGGGACTGAACTGTATCTCTCTCAAAAGACCCCCAATACCTGTGAATGTGACTATACCTCGAAATAATCCTTGCAGATGTAATTAAGGGCCTTAAGATGAGGTCAAACTGGACTTACAGTGGCCTCTAAATCCAAAGAGCGGTCATGTCCATTAGGATAAAAGAAGGAAATATGAGACTCAAAGAGATACAAGGAAAAAGTCCATGTGATGACAGAGGTAGAGATCAGAGTGATCTTCCTACAAGCAAAAGAACACTAAGATTTGCTGCTGCCACCAGAAACTAGAAAGAGGCATGGAGCAGATTCTCCTTGAGAATCTCCAGAAGCCGCCAACCTTTCTGACACCTTGAGTTCAGATTTCTGACATCCACCATTGTGAGAGAATAAGTTTCTGTTGCCTTAAGCTACCAATTTGTGGTAATTTGTTAGAGCAGCTGTGAGGAACTAATATACCATCCTTCCTCCTGCACATATTCAAAGATACACTATTTTAGTTTGATGTTCTCCACCTGACTGCACATTTTTTGAACAGAGACCATGATGGCCTTTGTACTAGACTACCTTTTACAGGTTTCTCCAGTGAACAATCCTAGAAAACAAAAAAACTATCTTCCTCTGGAGAAGAGGGCAGAATGGACTGCTGACAAGGAAAATAAGTATCTCTTAGAGGAAGGTATTGTAGGCCCTTATGAAAAACTGGAATTTCCTAAGCTTGTAGTTCCTCAGATGTGCCACAAGCCCCTGTGTATGGCCTGCCTCCACATTCAACCTGGTTAGATTTGGGGGCGAAGGGGCACCAATATGAACATGAAGGTCAAGCTGCTTGCAGTGCTATAATTGAATTCCTTTGTCTCTGACTCAGAAGTCTCTTGGCTTCTGCAAACACCTATTAAACTGTGACAAGCTAACTCTTCCACTTGCAAATAGGGCAAATTCTCAGAAATGTCTTCATTCTTTTTTTTAAATTATTTTTTGTTTTATTAGGATATATTCATTGTACAGGGGGGACTCATTGTGACAATTCCAAATAGGCTTACACTGTACATTGGTGAGATTACCTCCACAGTCTCACTCCCTCAACCCCCTTCCCCACCCCACTTAAAGCAATTCCAAGAGGTTTCTTTTTTCTATTTCATATAAGTATAGGAAGTCCATCAACCAGATTTCCTGAATCTCCTTCGTTTACCCTCCCGCCTCTAACGAGTACCCCCTCCACACACACACACACACACACACACACACACACACACACATTGTACCTATTTTACAGTTCTGTCTTTTGTTATTAATATCTAAGTCGATTTTCAAATGGGTTTCTCAATGTATGCCCACTGAGGGCATACTTTACTTTGGTCTGTTAAACCCCTTCCATTACTCTCCCTTACCCCTTTACCTCCCACCCCCATTTTCAACAGTTTTCAATGTATATCCTTATATCCTCTACCTACACAGATGTAATGTATTTCAATATTGGTGACTCTCATTCTTGAAAAATCTATCTTTGGTACCAGAAAAAAAATTGTCTTAGAGAAATTACTAGAGTTTCTCATGTTATAATAACTGACAGTGTCAGAACCACTGCATATCCTTTCTTGTTTGAGGACTAACAAACCAGAGACAAATTAGTAACATTCTCTCAAGTCGTATAGATCTTTATTAATAAACCTGTACATATTAGTCTTAATCTGACTGTATGATTTCTTCATCTACTTGCCAGTTGTGTTATGTACATTTATTTGTATCATTTCTTACATAAGTCAAGTGTTGGGATACAAATAATAACTACTTATTCTTCAGGAAAAATTCAAACAAAATCCACTCCTAAGAAGTATCTCCTGATTTTCCTACTGAGGTAGGGCTCCATTCTGTGCTTCTCTTATGTACTTCCATAATGCCTCCTTATGTTCTGTTATGCAACACAGTATAATGTAGCTCAGTTATTTTCCCACTTGTCTTCCCAGTAGACTGTAAAACAATGCTTTATTTAGAGACAGTATCCTCAGCATCTAGTGCACACTACTCGGATCATAATAAGCTAAGTATATGAGAACTCAAGTACAAGTCAGATATAGATGGAACGGTGGTTTGTTGTTTTGTTCCCTGGTATGAAGATGGACAAGCTTCGCCACTTTAAAATGAAGGTTAAGTTTTTAGGTAAAAGAGAGAGAGAGAGAGGGAGTGAGTGAGTGAGTTAGGAATTTGCTGTTTGTGGTAGGAAATTAACAAAATACATACTTAGACGATTTTCCTCAATTTCTCTTATGACCAGACAGGACAAAGGTAAACTAAATTAATCTACATGTCTGTTTTTATGATCAACAATCTATCTTATTTGTCATCAATGTATCTTATTTGTCATTACACAGGTGTTTTGTAATTTGCTACAGCAATTTTTTCTAAAATATACTGATGTTCACATTTTCATTTTTCTAAAAAGTGTCTCAAAAATGTAAGACCTCCACAATGGAAATGAAAGTCACATCCTGAGGCAAGTCATCATCTAAAATTCTGGTCTGCACTCTGGAGTCTAGAATAAACTGCAATTGTTTTGTTTCTCAATCACAGTGCTTAAGAAAACATTTTAAATGGCAGACTGGGGCGGACACAGGAGTTAACATCAGATCAGAAAGGCTAATGTTTGCTTTTAAGAGGCCATGTCTAGAGATTTAATTGACTCTTGTTGAACCAAAATTAATTTGGCCTAAACCAGCCTCCATACTTCTCAAAGTAGACTCCATTTATAACCTAGCACAGTATATAAAGAAATTGCAATTGAACCTAATTGTATATCCTTTGAACCAAGCAACTGAATCTCAACCACAGAAGCTGAAAGCTGGCCAAACACACCCATATAAGGCAAATGCCAACTTCAGACAATCAGGTTACTTGTTTTATACTTCCTTTTTGCTGGCTATAAATATAACCTGCATATATGGTAGAGTGGGACATTCTGAATCATCTTTGGTATGAACATTGCCCAATTCTAAAATCTTTTTCTTGATCAAATTTTTAACACTGTAATTTAGAGGTCACAAAAGCTTCTTTTTCATATGTACACGTACAAAACTAAGTCCAATTTCTTGGAATGCTTTTTGGATACACTAATACCCTCTAAATCTCAAATTCAATAAAGACTTAATGGACACATTTTTGCATCATTACCAACATTTCTGTATTATTTCTTAAGTACTTGATGCCAAACAAAATGCTTTCCCTCTCCATGGCTTCTTTGACAGGTATTTTTGATGGTTTGACTCCAAACCATTGAGACAGGAATGCAGTTTTGAGGCCAGCCTAAGCAAAAGTTAGTGAGACAAAACAAGCCAGGTATAGTGGTGCATGCCTGTAATTTCAGTACTCAGGAGGTGAGACAGGAGGGTCACAGTGTAAGGTTAGATTGGACAAAGCTAGGGAGACTCTAATAGGAAAACAAACTAAGAGCAAAAGGGTTGAGGGGGTGGCTCATGTGGCAGAGTACTTGCCTAGGAAGTGCAAGACCCTGATTTCAATTCAGAGTAAGTACCTCCCCTAAAAAAGCATACAAATCATTACCCGATAAATTATGTTGTTATAAAAAAAATTATACTTAAAACTTGACTATACTCTCACTACTTGAGAGGTAGAGATCGGGAAGATCGGGGTTTGAGGTCAGTTCAGACTTTGTTAGCAAGACCCCACTCTCAACAAAAAAGGTGGGTGTGGTGACACATACCTGTGATGTGAATTATAAGAGAGGCATAGGTAGGAGGATCATGATCTGCAGCTAGCCCCAGGCAAAACTGTGAGACACTACCTGAAAAAATAACTACAGCAAAAAAGAGCTAGGGGCTTAGCTGAAGTAGCAATGTGCCTGCCTGGCAAGCACTAAACCCTGAGTTGAAACCCCACTACTGCCAAAACCAAAACCAAAAGAAAATCTTTAAGTTGAAAAACAGAGTCTCTACAGAAACCAAATACAAGGTAAGTTAAGACACTTGCTTCATAGTACATTAAAAACTAAGCACTCCTGATGAATGCCACAGGCTTAATTCTTCAGGTGTTACTCTATCTTTTTATGAAATCAGTGTTCGTGCCCATGCCTCTTCACTGATTTTGGTTGCTTCAAGCTCAGTTTCTTTTTTTTAACACATTCCCCAGTTTCTTTTTTTTAACACATTCCCCAAAGTACTCTTGAGAACAATGTTCTCACAGTGTTTGCATGTATTAACAGTTTATATGAGACATTTATAACTGAAGGTTAGTTTTTGCTCATATTTTCTTTACTTGAATATGTTAAAAATTATTACTTTATTGTTTTTTTGGCCTAAAGTTTTACATCGTGTAGAAGCTTGATAACAATCTGACTTTTTCCCTTGAGAAATCATGTGGCCTTTCTGCCTAAGGTTTTTATCACTACATATAATGCCAGAGTTTGGTATTTATTGGAAACTTAGTGATTTTTATTTTTTTTCTCTTTCTTGTTCTTATCCTTCTCCTTGCTGACAGTCAGAATAAACAGGCATTATATGAGATAATTAGCCTTATATAATCTCATACAAATAATTAATTAGTAATTGCTTAATTGTATGAGATCTCCATAATAAAGAACATGAACTTGGGCACTAATATATTCAAAGATTTTGGGATCATTTCTTGGCTCTTCCTTCTGTTCTGGATAACTGGACTTTTTAAAAATATACTGGATTATGAATTGGAAAAAATATAACTGATGTTAGAATGAGAAACTCTTAGCTGGGTAAAAGTAGGGTTAAGAAATCCACATGAGATCCACATGAGAAATATCAAGATTTCTTCTACAACTAAAAAAATGACTTAATAATTAAAAACTTAGACATGTTTCCAAGTATAGTTATATTATCTTGTAAAAAAAAAAAAGAATAAATATAGAATGTAAATAATCTAAACTATTATTAAAGACATTCGCTATTATTCTAAAAATGAGAAAAATACAAAGGTCTTAGAGACAATGACTATAAATGAATGGGTAAAATGTCAATACATACGTGGAAAATAAAACTGATTTTTGAGCCTCATCCATAAACTATCTAGTTCTGTAACCCAAGCCTAATTAATGCTTTCCAGCTTAATCATCATGAGAAAGTCGAACACATGTACCAACTTACACATACTCCTGTGTTGGGGAGCCAACAGAGCAATTGAGATATACTCAAGAGACTTTATAAGGCTTAGGGTCATAATCCGTAACAAATGAAAATAGAATTAGATGACTTTATGCCCTAGGAAAAGTTTTTAGATTACTGTACTTATAATTGATAACTATATACAGCTAAGAGTCTATATCATCCTTTTATTGATTTCTGTGACTTCTTTGGACACTGTGTTCTCCAAAGAAGTTCAAACCACCTACCCTTCTGGAACCCTGCCCATTTTTACCAAAAAATGGATTCTACATCATCTCCTCATGAATCTGAATGGTCTTTTGGTATATTCCAAAACAACAGAATATGTAGTGGAATTACATACTATGTGATTTCTGAGGATAATTTGTAAAAAGAATGCAGTTTTCACCTTTCAAAGTAAACATTCACTTTGGAACTCTAAGCTGCTAGGTAAGAAGTCTGGCAACTCTGAGGCCATCATGCTGTAAGGAAGCTGAGTCATGTGAAGAGGACACAGGTACTTCAGTCAGCAGCTCTAGTCTTTCCTCCTTCCAGTGCAGTGTGAGACATGGAGCTTTCAGATGATTCTGGTCCCTAGCCACTGAGTCACTTCAAGTCTTTGAGATACTGAGCTGAGACACCAGCTACTCATAAAGCAGGGGCAAATCATCCCAACTTTGTTCTTTCTAAACTTCTTGTTGTGATTTGAATATGAAATGTCCCCCACAGGCTCATCTGTTTAACACTTGGTCTCCAGATGGTAGTGTTATTTTTGGAGGTAGTGGTAACTTTAGCAGATGGGTCCTAGATGGAATAAGTTGGCCACTACTTTTTGGAGGTTATAACTGCCCCATGGTCTCAACTTCCTGTCTACCATGAGATGAACAGTCTCCTCTTGCACCTGCCATATATCTTACCTTACCATGGGCCCTAAGTAACAGAGCTAAGGGTTATGGACTGAGATCTCAAAGTGTGAGTCTAAATTAAGTAATTCCTCCCTTTACATTGGTTTCTGTCAAGTATTTTGGTCACAGATACACAAAACTAACTAATATGCTCCTGATACATAAACTCTTGAGCAAAATAAAGGAGATGGTTAAAAGCTGCTAAGTTTGGGGATTTGTTATACAACAATATTCTCCAGAACACTGAATCATAAAATCTCCTCCACTGACATGTAATAAAGATAGATGTGTTCTCAAATCTTTAAAAGACTAACCCGCGTACTATAAACACCATTCATTTAATCTTTTCATGCTGGCCTTTTGATTTCTCCTCAGAGTTCTCTTCTGCCTAGAAATATGCTCAGATATTCCATCCTAAAAACAACTTTCACTTGCAGCTATCTGACCCCACTCCCTACAAACTCCAATCATTTCCAAAAATTTCCCTGAAGGATCTACTATGCCCTCTCCTAGTAATCCTTACCTTGACATCTGCACAACCCACCACTGGTCACAATCAATGGGTCACTAGAGATCCTCCCAATAGGCAGTTCCCTGTCTCTCACAGCCTTCATCCTCCTCACACCATGGATTAACTGAAGACTGCTATTATTAAATCCTTCCTTCAACTCTCCTTTTGTGCTTCAGATGATACAGTCATGGAGAAATCATTACCATTTCAGTGAATTTTCAATGTAGACAAAATTACTAGTAACCTAGAGCAGGCCTTTGGGATCTGATGAGATATTCAGGTTTAAAGGTTCATAGTGAGCTGGGTGGTGGTGTAAACAGAGCTGAGGAGAATATAAGCAGGATCAATAAAAGGTGTAAAAAAAAGGGGGGCAGGTAAAGTTCTTTTTAATTAGGATAGAATTAGATAAGCAAGTAAGTCACAAGAAAAAAAAAAGGTGAGGAGAGTATAATCAAGATATAATGACTGATGGGAATACAATGAGATAGTCACTTGGGGAAATAGTCTAGCAATTCTTCCAAAAGTTGAACATGGAGCTAGCAAACAACCCAAGATACCTATTCAAGAGGAATGAAAACAAATGTCCACTGTAACTCATATACAAATATTCACAGCAGCATACTCACAATAGTCCAAAAGAGGAAACAACTCAAATGTGTATCAACTGATGAATGGGTAAACAAAATGTGATATTCATACAAGGGACTATTATTGAGCATAAAATATATGTTGCTATATGTCACAACATGGAAGAAACTTGAAAACATTATGCTACGTGAAAGAAGCCAGACACAATGGTCTACATATTATAAAATTTTCTATATTTGAAATATCTCAAAATAAATAAACATACAGAGACAAAAAAGAAATTAGTGGTTGCTAGGGTATAAGGAAACAAAGACTGTTTCTTCTGGGGAGTGTAAAAATATCCCAGAATTAGTGGTGATAGTTGCGTACTTCTGTGCATATATTGAAAACCAATGAAATGTTCCCTACAAAGGGGAGAGTACTGTATGTATGAGTTATATCTCAATTAAAAATTGTTTGTGAATACAAAAAACACCAAAAGAAAGCACAACAAACTCTTAAACATCTTTCCTTCCTTAACTTTTTTCAACTCTAGGTTGAAGCAGGATCTAATATAAGAAGAAGAAAATCATCATAGTTCTACCCAATCCAGCATCCATATTAAGAGGAGAAATGTGGATGGAGTCTTTTTATATGTCCCCAAGTGAGCAATGAGAGAAAACAGAATCTCAAAAACCCACCCCACTATTGGATACTATTTATAAATATACTTTTTTAAATCCTACCTGAGACCCTAAATATGGATCAAACATGCCTGGGCCCTTTCAGAGAACTGAAATATAAGAAGCCAGAATATAAGAACTGACTGGCAGAAATGCTTCAGTTTCTGGTCAGGAGCATAAAGGAAGGAATTCTATGTTTCGGTAAGTAGCCTAGTCAGAGAGAGGAAGGAGCAGAGAAGATGAGTGAAGAAGCAGCCATTCCATTTGACTCCAGGGAGCAGTAGGGCAGACCCATGACATGAGTGTGGTGAGCAGGCTGAGGTGTGGTAGGTGACAAGAGGACCAGCATTTAGGCTGGTCCTCCTCACTATTCCTATGCCACACTCTCCTGCTCTGGCACTGAGTACAGTGGGGACAGCCCCTGTCCCCTGCAAAAGAACAGCAGCAATCACTTAATGGATACTGGCAGCACAGAAGGAGCAGGAAGATGAAGACAGACAGCACCAGGTGACTCTAGCCAAGATAAGGTAGCACCTGCCTCTGGACACTGTAAGGGCTGAGACAGATACAAGAGACATTGGCATTTAGAATGACTATAAATATGAACCATCTATATTAAAAAAGAAAGAAAATCTGGATTACAAAAGTGAATGTGTTCAGAAATTTTTCATTCAAAATATAGGTGCCATCTTCAGTTCCTCAGTCTGCTCCATGACAAATTGGGTACAAATCTTCTTTGCTGTCTTGCCTTCCTGATTGCTAATGTCTGTTTCTTTCTCTTCTTCAGTTCCACTAAAGGCCCCAAATTCCTCAAAGGCCTATCATTGTACAGCCTCTCCAGAGCTTTTGTTACCATTTACAAACATTTACACATTGTTTGTCCAATCCAATCTGTAATACTTGTGTAAAGTTTGGGAACAGTTTGCCTTCACTTCTGACAACAGAATTTTGGGATCCTAAAGACCACATTTAGGTTCAGTAATTTGTGAGAAGAACCCACTAAAGCTATTATATTCACAGTTACAATTTATTACACAAAAGGATGATATAGATTAAAACTGGCCAAGGAAAAAAGACACAAAGGGCAGAATGCAAAAAGATTCCAAATGTGCACTGTCCTCACTCAGTGAAGACAAAGACAAATTTTTTTTGGGGGGGGGAAGGAGGGTGCCAGGGAGAAAGGGGTGGTACTAGGGATTGAATTCAGGACCTTGTGCTTACTAGGGAGGTGTTCTAACTCTTGAACCACACCCCAAGTCCTTCTGTTTTTCTGGCTGGCCTCCAACCTTGATCCTCCCACCTCCGCCTCTTGAGCAGCCAGGACCACAAATATTGTGCTTATTTTTCAGATAGGGTCCCACTAACTTTTGCCCAGGCCTGCCTTGAACCTCAAGTAGCTGGGATTCTAGGTGTGTACCACCAACCTTGGCTCAAGGACATCATTAACTCCTATCGGGAGTGATGTGTGACAAAGTACAAAGAATACTGCAACCAGGAATGCTCACTCCAGCCTTGGTGTCCATAGTGACTGATCTCAGTCTCCAGCCTCTCCAGAGATCAAGCTTATGATGTGACCCAAATCCCTGACAGCAAGTCACACTGATAAGACTAACTGGTGTGGTCCAAGGCTCCCAGTAAACAAAGACACTTTTTAGAAAGGATGTTCTAAGGGTCTAGAAATCACCTCCCAGAGAAGCAACAGGGAAAGCCATACCTCTCTTTGGGCAACAATCCTAGATTCTGACTTTTAAGCTGTCTTCTTAATATCCCCACCAAGAGCCATGCTCTCCAAAATTTTCCCCAGACAGTTGTGACTTACTTCATTGTTTCTGGGTTATTCTCCCACTTCCTTTTTTCAAAAACCTTCTTTAATTAACAAGTTTTAGCTGTAGGTATGTACAATGTAATATTTAAATATATATGTAACACTTTTTTCTAATAAGGAACTGAGGTTAGCTTATAAAAACTGTAATATAATATATAAAAAATTTTAAAAATCAGGGCAAGGAAAAAGTGGCCCAGAAAAAGTAAAACAGAACAATGCTATGGTGAAGTTAGGACACAGAATGCACTGCTATAACTTACTGTTCATTTGTTCAAGATGAATTGCATATTTGACTCTGACCTTTTTCATGACCAAACAAGACCAAAGCACAGAAGAAATTACAAGTAGCTTGATAATTCAGAGTCCATTAAAATAAATAATACCCAAAGGCACTACTCTTCTTCTAGTTAACTCCAGGGTTTGCAACTTTTCACTGTTGCCATTCATATTCAACAACCTGTCAAGCTAAAGATATTACCTCCATGAAGTTGTTTGCTTCAGTTTTCCCATATCTATCTATCTATCTGTATGTCTGGCTGGCTGGCTATCTATCTATCTATTTTCTCTTTCCAACATCAGTAATGCAAGATTTCAAATTCTTTTTTTCATTTTTCTTTTATTATTCATATGTGCATACAAGGCTTGGTTCATTTCTCCCCCCTGCCCCCACCCCCTCCCTTACCACCCACTCCGCCCCCTCCCGCTACCCCCCCTCAATACCCAGCAGAAACTATTTTGCCCTTATTTCTAATTTTGTTGTAGAGAGAGTATAAGCAATAATAGGAAGGAACAAGGGTTTTTGCTGGTTGAGATAAGGATAGCTATACAGGGCATTGACTCACATTGATTTCCTGTGCGTGTGTGTTACCTTCTAGGTTAATTCTTTTTGATCTAACCTTTTCTCTAGATCCTGGTCCCCTTCTCCTATTGGCCTCAGTTGCTTTAAGGTATCTGCTTTAGTTTCTCTGCGTTAAGGGCAACAAATGCTAGCTAGTTTTTTAGGTGTCTTACCTATCCTCACCCGTCCCTTGTGTGCTCTCGCTTTTAGCAAGATTTCAAATTAATCTTCCTTAACTAAAGGACATCCTTCTACAAAAAGTTTTCTTTTAAAAATATTTTTTTTTCTATTTACAAAGAAATACATGCTCAATGAAGAAAACCAAGAGGTTAAAAAAAACAAAACAGAAATCTCACAATCCAGATGTAATTATCACGAACATTTTAATTGAGTTAAAGTTTACATACAATTAGTCAAAAATCTCATACATATAGTTCCCTATTTGACAAATACATACTCCCTCATCAACTCTTAGCACCAACAGATCTATCAAGAGTTAGATCTCCTCAGTCTCCATAAAAGAAATGTAGTCAGGCCCTATCTAATAAGTTCAAGAACATCTATTACTTTTTAATTAAACTTGTATACAAGCACTAGTGGTTTTAAGTAAAAGAACTGTGACCAAATAAAGGATGTCCTTACTGATATCAAAAACAATGGAAATGAAAGACAATTTCTATAAAATGCTTGAAGCTGCATGACACCATTTTAATAAAGAAAACAGGTATTTTCGGTCAGGGTTTTTCAATCTTGGCATTACTAGACATTAGGACCTGATAATTTTACTGCAGGGAACTATCCTGTGCACTGTAGGATGCTTAGCAACTTCCCAGGACTCTACCCAATCGATGACAGTTGAGTGACCTCAGTTATGGAAATCAAAAATGCATCCCAACATTCACAAATGGACCCATAGGGGCAAAATTACCCCAGTGATATACAACAACCAACATTACCTGTTTTGTACGTTATCATTTCTAATGTAACTTTATATAAGTACTGTTTTTTTCTTTAAGGGGAAAAAAAAAAAAGAAAAGAAAAGAAACCCTGAAGCAAGCTGGATGTGGTGGTGCACATCTATAATTCCACCACTCAGGAGGCTGAGAATTTTAAGTTCAAGGCCAGTCTGAGCCTTGAACATAGCAAGACCCTGTCTCAAAAATCAAATAAAAAGCAGTGACACACACACACACACACACACACACAAAACTTGAAGCTATTAAAGCAGTTTAAGTATTGGACTTCAGAGTCAGGAGGAAGGGAAAGGTTTAAAAGCCACTAAAAACTTATAAACACCAACATTAAATTTTGAGAGCTATTAAAATTCAATCACTCTATACTTCCCACAGATGAAAGTAGATGCATGTAGATAAGGAAGTCACTTAACATGTTTCTAAGTGTGTAAATACTCATTTATCTTATGATTTGAAGAAGATACTGCCCCTCTGCTTCTACAGACACAAGCTATATGCTGTTCAAATATGGTTATCATGTAAGAATTCTGGAGCATTATGGACAATTTTAAGAAAGTTTAAAGTAGAAACAAAGGACCTGTATTCTAGTTTACAGGTCCTTCATATCTGTCAACCTGTTTACACAACAAGCTCTCTCAGGCACACATATGGCATCAGCACTCCAATCCATCTCTTAGTTGTAGCCTAAGGCTAGAGAAAATTCCTTTGTCAGAACAAAAAATATTTACTGCACCAGGAACGGCTCAAATGCAGTAGGACTAACAAAGTACATAACCTTTTACCACCAGGAACTTTTCAAACTAGTGAAAAGGAGATCATAAACAATCATAAAAATAAATGCATAATTATACACCATGATGAGTGCAATGTGAGAGGAATACTGTGAGCAATAAAGACAGGCAATGCTGACTGAGGGGGTGGAGGGAGGCTAAGTAAACACCTGCCCCCTCCATAAGAAGGCAAGCAGAAAGCTAAGGTGATCAGTCATCAATGGGGTCAGCAAGAAGAGACAGAGGGGAATGCAGAAGAAACAAAATTCATATTCCTTAAGAATCTTTTACGTCTCAGGTAGTAGGCCACATACTTCATGTTTATCCCATATTAATTCTCATAAATATCTTAAGTAGTAAGATGCTATTTATGCATTCATTAGAAGTGGTATTCTTATATCATGGATTCAGACAACCAAAGCCTAAAGAGAAGTAACTTATCCAAGGAAACAGAGCCAGGAAGTGACAGAGCCAGATCCTGAACTCTGGTCTTTCAGCCTATAATCCTCCTAGAGAGTTATGGTTAAACAAAGTCCCAATGGAGAAAGGACAAGAAAAGTCCCACTTCAAAGAGGATAACAAGGCAAGGAGACAAGAACAGCAAACAATGCTTTAGCAGAAATTTAAATAGTGGCCATTTTGTTAAATGGTAGAGGGTTTACGATTTTGAATAGGGAAGACTTGTAAAAATGAAGTAGTCAGATCAGACACAATTTGGCTGGTAAAGAATGACTAAAAATAGCAGTGACCCAAAGACTTCAGGCGGCTACTGCCCACTGATAGGGTTCCAGGTGACATCTGCCCCTGCCCCCAAAGCGTCTGCACCTCCTAAGGTGAACAAGGATTTCTTTTACAAAGAGAAAAGTTATGTGGTATGTTTTGTTGTTGTTATTTTATTGTGTTTTGGGAGAACTGGGAAGTGGCCAGCAGAGCAGACGGGTTACTCCAGGAATGAAGAAAACAAAAACAAAAGGAACAGGTGGAGTGACAGAAGACACAAGATGCCTCAGCCTAAGTACAACATGATACCAGCCTGAGAAAGCAGCCCTCCCCTTCCCTTCTCCCCCTTCTTAAACAACTTAGTCCAAAACCCATTAGGCATGCTACCAACAAAGGATGTTGGAGCACAAGTCAGGAAAGAAGGAAAGGGAGTGTCAGCAACTGATGACTCATCACACACACACACAGAAATTAATCACCTGTATAAACATAATGTGATGATGAGAGCCTGGTCTCTTGCAATAAAAAAAAAAAAAAGAAAGAAAGAAAGAAACTACAAAAATGGAAGGAAAGAAGAAAATTGGACTGCATTCTCTGGTATTTTAGTGGACTAAGAGGTATCAGATTAAACTCATGGATTTCAATATATACACAGATGGATAAAGAATTAAATATAAACATAAAGGAAGCATGTGTCCCTAGCTTTGTACAAAGATCTGGAAGCAACAGTGATAATTACTATTCTTATTGAAGTAATTGCAATTACCTTAATAGTAATAAAACATCATTAATGGCTAGATCATGCTTTCAAAATATTATTCTTCATTGAAAACAACCAGGGGTCTTATGGAAAGAGTTTATTCTAGGGCTGGGGTGGAGAAATACAAGATGAACCTGGACTATATTATTGCACTTGAAGGTAAAGAAGTGGTCAGGAATGACAAAGATGTTTCAAAAGAACACAGTCTCAACTAAAGGGGCTCCTAATGACCAAATTTAGGGTGATCAGAGTATCAAAAACAAGTAAGAAGGGTAACTCATTATAAAACCCACTGAAAAAAAAACAGAAATCCACAATGAGTGAGTCTATCTGAGATAAAGTCAGACAACTGGGGCAAGGGTTGGAGATGTTGACTGAGATATTTAAATGAGGTCTCAACTCTCCACAAAATCTATTTATCAATTAGTAAGGAGAAAGAGTAGAGATATCTGACAAACAGCAGCTTAATGGAGTGATGAAATCACTACATCAATTTTTTTGATAAAAATCACTGTATCAAAAAAATCAAAACTGTGTACTACCACTTGATAGGATGTGCTGCAGAACACAGTATCACTTCTGGGATATTCCAAACTGAGAAACATTACATAAACTACATTTTATCTTCAAAAATGTCAAGGATATGAAAGCTAAGAAAATACTGAAGAACTGCTCCAAATACAGGAGATTAAAGAAGAAAACAAAACATAATGGTTCTGCCATAGATTCACTTCATATAAAGGGCAAAATTAGGCATGCAAATCCTAAATGAACTCTTTGGAGGGTTGACTAGTATTAACAATGTTAAATTCCTGATCTTGATGGTTGCATTGTAGATCAGAAGAATGTACTTGATTATAGGCAAATATAACCAAGTATTCAGAAGTGGTAACACATCATTACTAACTTAAGCTCAACTAGTTCTGGAGGAAAAAAGCTATCTCTTCTACCCATGAAGAAAAAAATGTGAAGGCCACAGTTCTTATCCCAGACACTCCCAATCAATTTCTTGAACTCTTTTAGGGTTTGGATTTTTTATTAAATTTCCATTTTTGTAGAGCTAGGGATCTAACAGAGCCTTGCACATTCTAGGAAAGCATGGGGTTTGAATCATAAATGTATGGTTACAGATTGCAGACTTAGTCATCAGACTGTGGAGCTACTGGGAACTCGTGGAACATTTAGGAAGTTGGTCCTACTGGAAGGAAGTTAGGCCACTGAGTGGGGTGTCCTTGAAGGGAATATTAGGACCCAAGCCCCCCTCTCTCTTTCTACTGGCTACCACGAGGTAAACAGCTTTCCCCATCCTACCCTCTAGTCATGATATTCTGCTTCAACACAAGCACAAAGAAACAGAGCCAAGAGATCATGGACTGAAAACTGAAACCAGGAGCCAAAATAAACCGTTCCCTCCTCTTAAGTTGACTATCTCAAGTATTTTGTCACAGTGACAGAAATATGACTAACATAGACTTCTTGAGTATATTTATGTCAGTTATCGTAGACAAACTGTGGTCTATTACCACAAAATTCATAGAGTATGGCATCCAACACATGCAATGCTAACTACAGGACAAGTCATTTACCAAATTTAAGGATGTGGACAGACAGAAAAAAGTCCTTACCATTTCTAGCATATTTTATTAGGGTTGACCTTAATACTCTTAAGATGTTCAGAGTTTAGTGAATGTTACCTACAATCAGCCCTGTTACTTTTTATCTTAGCCCTCTGATTTGGGGATGGGATCTCTCCTGAGATAGTAAGGGAATGAGAATACTGGCTACAACTCCTGACCCACATGGAGAGCCAAGTGGAGAGCTGACAATGTTCATGCATTCCAGCATGGTAGAGTCTGTTTGCTAAAAAGAACAGCTCCAGAAGTGTTCTAATCTACGTGTTTTGGAATCTAATTTACGTGTTTTAAAACCTGTAGCAAATAAACTATCTGCCAGCCACTGTGCAGTTCAGAATTCCAAGAAATCTACACAAAGTATGGAGTCTAGATCATACTGACGTGAATATTCATCACACAACATGCTTGCCCTTTATGACTTTCAACTACATACTTTTGGTCTTAACAAAGCATCAGTACAAGAACACTCCACATGAATAGTTTCTATGTCTTCTGTGCAATCAGAGCTGAAAACAAAATCCACTATGCCACACAATAGCAGAACCCACAGAATGTCTTTTTCGATAAGTACAATGCCAGGAAAAGTCCCTTTCTGCAAACAAATGGGCATGCTTTCTTTCCAAAGACAATAAACAGTATGCAATTCAATGCAATACAGAGAAGGGAACCTTCCCTTTTAGCCTAACAGCCAGAAAGCTCAAAGTGAAATACAAGATTTAAAAATAAGCTCCCCTCTCAAGCCTGGTACCTTCTCCTTCATATGTTCCTCTTAGATCATTTATTATCTCCCTTACCTGTAACTGTATCCAATTAAACGCTTTTGAAAATACCTAGAGCATGTACACATGTACATATTTGCTAACTCTTAATTTTCATCTCATCATTTACATTTTCTGATATTGTTCTATAGTCAGTGAACAAGGAAGCTAATTTAATAAAGACCATTCCACAAACTACTGGAAAGCCCCATGAGGACAATTAACCCATGCTACCATGCCACCATATCACCTTTGCAATAATCTGCAGGATCCTCCTGTTCCTCATCATCTGATCCCAGGATCTCCTCCTCTGGTTCTGGGGGTGTTGGGTCTGGCAGCGGTGGTGGCGGTGGTGGTGGTGGTGGAGGAGGAGGAGGAACTAAAGGAGCTTTCTGTTGAGGCTCCGGCCTGAAACAGTAGAAAGAAAATTTCAGTTTACTCAGAAGTAAATATTAGATTATGGAAACATTTGGCAGTTTCTTAATAGGGGAAAAAACTTGAGAAGAAATGATTAATGGCATTTCACCTACTCAGTTGAATTCAAGTAATGTTTCATCACACAAGTCAAGGAGGGGAATTATCCCCTTATTAACTAAGGAATATTTTTACAGACATCTTTTTACTCAGAGCTTGACAATGCTATGGAATTTCAGTGAAATGAAAGAGTATCCCATGATAATCAGTTTTATTAGTTAGAAAACATCCTGCACAGATTATAAAAAGGCAAGTGCAAACAGCCCTGAACTTATTTATAAAGGGGTTTATTTCCTCTTATTTGAAAAATCAGAATTTCCTTCCCAGAGAAAAAGAAGGAATATGATTAAGTTTTCAGGATAACTCATAAAAGGTGATTAATATATACTATACCTAAAGTATGCATATTTACTTAAGAATCACACTACCTATCAACCTTACTTATCAAGAATGCTGTCCCAGACTGAAGGTATGGCTCAAGTGGTAGACAACTGTCTGCCTAGCAAGTACAAGACCCTGAGTTTAAACCCCAGTACTATTCAAACAAACAAAACACCTGTCCAAGGACTGAGACTAAAGCTCAATGGTAGAACATTTACCTAGCAAATGCAAAGCCCTGTGTTCAATTCCTAAACCTCAGGAAAACAAAACAAAAAGTAATACACAATAACAATAAAAAAGCTACCCAAAACCAGAAATTAAATTTAACAAGCCCAATGTTAGTAAAGCACAAATACAGTTAACACACTATACATGATTTGCAAAGGCCATTCCTAAATGTCCCAAAAAGACTAATAATGTTTAGTGTACTCTTTTACAGAGTACAGAAAAATCCAGAATACAAGGAGAAAAAAAAGTTTGAGGACTTAAAAGATCTAAACATATGATACCTAGAATAACCCACACATTTCTTTCTTTTTTTCATTTTTCTTTTATTATTCATATGTGCATACAAGGCTTGGTTCATTTCTCCCCCCTGCCCCCACCCCCTCCCTTACCACCCACTCCGCTCCCTCCCCCTCCCCCCCCAATACCCAGCAGAAACTATTTTGCCCTTATTTCTAATTTTGTTGTAGAGAGAGTATAAGCAATAATAGGAAGGAACAAGGGTTTTTGCTGGTTGAGATAAGGATAGCTATACAGGGCATTGACTCACATTGATTTCCTGTGCGTAACCCACACATTTCTTAATTACATTTGCTTAGAAGTAAAATACTCGTAATGGAATTCTATAAAACCAAGCTTGTACATACTACAAAAGTTAATTACTATTTCTAACCCATGTCCTAATGGGGAAAACATGAACCTAGTGTTTCAACCTGGATGCCAGAAGCCAATCTTCTCTTCAGCAGCCTTCCTAATGCAGCTGCTATTGCTCTCCCTAAACTGCCATCAGCATTGTGGGTGAAAAGTGGGCTAGGAACAGATACCAGTGGCAGGGGCAAGGGCACTGGGCTGATGAGGGTGATCTGAAGAGGTATATTAGTAGGGTGAAGTTGGAAGTCCCTAGTTGTGGAGAACATGGAGAAGCCCAGTGGCACTGATGTGGTAGACAAGAGCCACTTCCTGCCTGCCCAGTATACATTTTCTTTTTCTAAATGTACCTATATTTCCTTTGGGGCCAGTACTACTCGCTACATGATGGAAAGGTGATTCCAGATCTTTTCTCTCTTCAAACAGGACAGCACAGACACCCAGCCAAAGCTCACTCTCCAGAACTGGAAATTTGACAGGGTCAGCTGGCACCAGGAGGGATAGTAGTTCATTCCTGGATGTTCTGAAGAGCCAGGGCCAGAGAAAACACCCTAACTGTTGCCCTTACTAAGCTGGACCTCAAAATCTGAGTGCCCCAACTGTCTTTTACTATGGTGCCTTTAGCCCAAGGTAAGTGTAGCTAATTTATGCAGCTTGCCAACAACAAAAAATCACATTGTCACAACTGAGAAAAGGAAGAGAAAAGTTGAGAGGTACAAAAACACCAAAAGTAATGAGAAAGGGTGGGGACTACACATAACATAAAAACTGAAAGGCAAATACTATCAAGTACGATTACCTTTGGAGGACAACCAAAAAAACAGTTCTAAGTAAAAATTTATGAAGATTCAAACTTACAGTTCCATAGATAACAGATGATATGTGTGGTGGCAATAATGTTCTGAGTTTAGCCATCAGACATGATAGGGCACTGAAAAGAAGAATTTCCTCTTCACTTGTTACCCCCTTCTCTGCTCCCTCTCTCTCTCCTCTCTCTCTCTCTCTCTCTCCTCTCTCTCTCTCTCTCTCTCTCTCTCTCTCTCTCCCCTCCCCCCCCCCCGCCTCTGTCACACACATACACCCCACTTCCACAATGTATCTGAAAATTCCAACATGCCTTAGGGAAGGTAACAATCTGGCAGCTTTTTGTGCATGCTTATTTTCTTTTTAACAGACATGCCTGTCCCAGGCATAAGGGAGTTCTCAGGAGGAGAAGGCAGGAGAGAACTGCCACAGTTATCACTTCTTTTCAGGCAAGAGTTACAGATGAGTCTGAAAGGGATGCACAACTCATTCTCCAGGGGTGTGGGCAACATTTATCTGACCACTTCGTTCAGTCATAAATACTTTGAAAGGTGGCTCTATCTTCCTTACTCAGAAACTTTACAAGGGGGGAAAAAATGAGTAGATTCTCTGAAATTAAAACACAGAAACCACTTAATGGTGGGGGAGGGAGGGTAGAAGGATCCTACTCTATGAGTACAGGACACTTTTGTGCCAGGTTAATTCAGTGTTGTGGAAGCTGTTTGATGCCTTCAGCCTGTCTATAGCACCCCTCTCCTCAATTGTGACCATCAAAAATATGTTCGGACATTGACAAATGTCCCCCAAGGGGGCAAAATCATTCCCAATGAGACCTGCGGCATTAGCAATATTTTCTATAGATAGCTTTACCTCAGTGGAGTAGTCTGTATCTCTGTGATCAGGGAGAAGAGACTCTAATTTTCACTGCTCAATTTTCTCTTACTTGAAAGGCTCAGACACCTTCATTATAATGTGTTTCTTAGTTATTCTTTCTTTTTCTTTTTTTTTTTTTTTTTTTTTTTTTTTTGTGCTACTGAGGCTTGAACTTGAGCTGCTCCACCAGCCCAATTTTTTGTGATAGGGTTTTTTCCGAGATAGGATCTCATGAACAATTTGCCTGGGCTGGCTTCGAACCATGATCCTCCTGATCTCTGTCTCCTAAGTAGCTAGGATTACAGGTATGAGCCACTGGAGCCCAGCTCTCAGTTATTCTTTATCCAACTGCTCAGGTGCCCACATAGTTTAACAAAATTCATAGACTCTGGTCTAAGAAGTAAAGCACTTCACATTCTTCCCACTGAGGACTACATTAAACAGACAGATAGAAAGCTCTTTAAAAGCCAGTTCTACCAAAATAAAGAGATGCATCAAGATTCTGTGAAGTATACAGGAGTTGAGTAATGTTGATGTAATAGGTTCAATTAGCTATCACATCAAAATATCTAGAACTGTGCTGACCAGTGCAGCCACTGGCTTCAGGTAGTTACTGGGCACTTGAAATGTAGTAGTTCAAATTGAGATGTGCTGGAAGTATAAAATACCTACTGGATTTCTAAGACTTAATATAAAAAAGGTAAAATATTTTATTAATGATTTTATATTACATGTTAAAATGTTTTATGTAAGTTAAAATATATTACTGACAATAATTTCACATGATTCTTTTTTATATATAAAGTTTTAGACTAATTCATTTCACAATTTATTATGGGCAGAAAAGTAGTATCTGACCATAAGAGAAAAAAATCTGTATTTTGATTCTAGAAAGCCCACTTAAGTTTCACGTCAAAGTAAGCATATTATAATTTGCCTTATAATCATATCCTTGTTTTATTTCATCTTAATAATATTTTTAAAGTGCATTCCCACTAATACTTTGCTGATTTACAGCATACAAATCAAGAGAAGCCAGTTTGCTTCCAAGTTTTTATCAAGATATGCAATCTTTTTTTCTAGGTAATTTGCAACTTCTAAGTCTCTTCTATGAAACCATGACAGTTTCCATGGTATTTATATTTCAACACTAGAAAAGAATTTATGGTGGGTGATAAACAATAGTTGTAACAGGTAGTTAGGAAGCCCTCAAGCTCTTATCGTATACCTTTTGTTCTGAGCATGATGCTTACACCATCTTTCTGCCCTGAAAGTGTCTTTTTCCAAGTGAGTTAGTTTTGCATAGTTGTAAATTATTTGAGTGTCAGAAGCAAAGTTCCTGAGCTATACTTTTACAGTGATTGTTAGAAGAATATTTAACCACAGCATACACTGGTATATTCATGCTCACATGTTTATTGGGTTTTATTCTGTTTTTTTCTTTTCTTTTCCAAATGTCATGATCTCACTGCTAATTAGAACTACAGTATTAAGGGTTTTTTTTTTTTTCCATTTTTATTAGGATATATTCATTGTACAGGGGAAACTCACTGTGACAGTTCTGAATAACCTACAGTCACATGATTCTTTTACTTAGGCATATATATTTCTACCAAATGGCTTTATTCTAAACCCTACAGATTTGCCCTGTACCAGAATGGCAGGTGGGCCTCATATTTGGATTTGTTTCTTCTAAAGATTTTCTTAATGGCTTACTTCATTGTAACTGACACCAATTCTGAAACCACTCTGCTCATCATAGCAAGTATTAGTTCAATGTAAAAGTAAAATGCTGTAGATTCTTTCTCAACCCATCCATCCTTATTACTAGGGCAGACACACAGACCCATACCATACTACCTGATGGCAGACTGGCTTCTTCAAAGAGGTATCTAGAGTACTGTAAAGACTGCTTAAATCTCAACTGCTTTTTTTTTTTTTTTAGGTCAAGAGGCAACAAGTTAGCTCACCAAATACATATTCATGTACATCAACATATTAAAAAAGAAGTAACTCCCAAGAATCCTAATGAAAACCACCAAGAAGCTATTTCAGGGGCCAGACATGGTGGCACATGCCTTTAATCCCAGCTACTCAGGAGGCAAAGATCTAGAGGACAGCAGTTTGAGGCCAGTCCCAGCAAGAAGTTAGTGAGAACCCCATCTCAACAAATTGGCTAGGCATAGTGGGATGTGTCTATGATCACAGAAATGTAGGAGACCTAAGTAGGAGGGACTGCAGTCCAAAGCCAGGCCCAGGCAAAAAACTCAAGACCCTATCTGAAAAATAACTAAAACAAAAAGAAGAGCTGGAAGGGTGGCTCACGTGGTAGAGTGCCTGCCTGACAAACACAAAGTCCTGAGTTCATACCTAAGTACTGCTCCCCAAAAACCTATTTCATATAAAAAATACTAGAAGTACATAAAAGCACAGGGAAGAACTATAAATATTTCAACAAGAATAAGAAGACAATTAAATGGTGAGAAAAGAATCTCTTAAATGGTATTGGTTAAGATAAATGCCTATAGACAAAACAAACGAACACTGGATGCCCATCCCACAAACATATAAATATTAGCCCAAAATGGATCAAAAATTTAAATAAAAGAGCCAGGACTATAAAAAGCTCAGAGAAAAAAACAAACTAGGAGTTAATTTTCATGATTTTGAGATAGGCAGTATTTCTTAGATACAACATCTAAAGCATAAACAATAAAAAAATGGATTTCATTATAATCAAAAACTTTTATGCATCAAAGAGCACCACCGAGAGAATACAGGAATTCTTACAACTAAATATAAAGACACACCAATTTAAAGATGGGTAAAGTGGGTTGTGATTGAATCCAAGGCTCAAGGTTCAAAACCCCCACACCATAAAAAAAAAAAAAAGTAAAATGTTAAAATGGACATTTTTCAAAGAAGACACACAAATAAAAAGATACTCAACATCATTAGTCATTAAGGAAAAGGAAATCAAAATTATAATGAAATACCATCTCACACCCACCGTGATAGCTATAATCAAAGAGTCAGGCAACAGCCAGGAGCCCGTGGCTCATGCCTAAAATCCTAGCTACTTGGGAGGCTGAGAGAGAAGAGCACAGTTGAAGTCCAGCCCAGGAAAAACAGTTCATGAGACCCTGACTCCAAAATAACCAAAACAAGAATGTACAAGAGGTATGGCTCAAATGGTAAAACAGCTGCTTTGCAAGCTCAAAACCCTAAGCTCAAACCCCAGCCCCACCAAAATAAAATAAAATAAAAATGTTAGGACCGGCACACATCGAAAAAAATGACATATGGCAGCACCATTTTGTAAAACATTTGGAAAGTCCTCTAAAGATTAAATATAGAGTTAACCAAATGAACATCAACTGACAAATAAAATGTGGTACAGTCTTACAATGGATTATTATTCGGCAGTAAGATATGAAGGGTTGACACATGCTGCAGCACGGATGACCCCTTAAAACATTATGTTTGGAATGCAAACATAAAACATTATGTTGGAATCATACAATTGTATGATTCCATTTTTTTGTTTTAGCAATTTTTTGACAGGGTCTTCCTTTTATGCCTGGGACCATGATCCTCCTACCTATGGACTCCAAGTAGCCGGGATCACAAACATGCACCATAACACCCAGCTTGCTTAAGATGGGGGAAGGGGGAGGTCTTGTTAACTTTTTTCCTGGGCTAGCCTCAAACCAGAAGCCCCGAATTTCTGCCTCCTGGGTAGCTGGGATTAAAGGCCCGAGCTACCATACCCAGCAGAATTGCATACTTTAAATGGGTAGACTTGATGGCATGTGAATTATACCTTAAGAAAGCTGTTTTTAAAAATGTAAAATTCTATACAGCTATATAATCTTTGAATATACACCATTATAACTTTATAAAGTATATGCGTTTAAGAACAGCCACAGGTAGATTTAAACAATCTGTGTGTAGTTTCTTTTACAACTGACCAGCTACATTTACGGTGAAAAGCATTACTTAGTTCTTCAAAACAGTAGACTGAGATTCTATTTAGTGGTCCAAAGTTTAAGAACATGCTCTCAAATAATATAAAAATATATTATATTTCAGTAAAAAACAAAAACTTGAAAAACAAACTTCCAACTAGTCAAATATTCACAATAGACTATATTGTGCCTTATATAACACAAAAATGTTCTAATGATTACTCCACAGAGAACCTTATTAAAAATGTAGTTTACTTTTATAAATGTCACAATGTACTCCAACTGCAACAATAAAAATGTAAATGCAGTTTAAAAAACCACAAAATATTTTTCTTTCAATGTTACACTATAATACTAAAGTTACTCACTATGTTCAACTTCATAGCGTATGTTTCAAGTGCACTTGCTCCATCAGAAAAGATAGGAAAAACTGAATGCATCAAAACGCATGCAGCTTCTGCTCTAATTTGCTATTGCAGCCAGATGAGAGTCTGACTTCCTTCCAGATGCTGCAGCATACTTCTTTTTCTTTTTGGGGGGCGGGGGGATAGCACTAGGGGTTGAAAGTAGGGCTTCTTGAGCTACACCTCCAGCCCTTTTGCATTTGAGAAAGGGTCTCCATAACTTGCCATACCTGGCCTCAAATCTGTAATCCTCCTGTCTCCAGCTCCCACCTCCCAAGCAGCAGGGATTACAGATGTGTACCACAGCACTGATCTTTGTACATTTCTTTTGAGCAAAGAAACTACACACTTAGCGGGGGAGGGAGGGAAGGTCTTTTTGTTACCAGATTACCAACTGATACAATTTAAGAAACTTCACTCAATTAATCTTTAATCAATACACAAAGAGGAGTTCCAGGGGAATTTCTTTAGGTAGTATATCAAGGAAGTTCACATTAAGCAAATATTTTTCTTTCCTATTTGTGTCTGCCTTATTATATCTAAAACTCTCTTTCTCTTTCCCTTCTTCTTACTCTTCTCTTTTTAGTGGTAACTGCTTAAGAAGTCCAACTGACATTTCTACTTAAGGAAAGAACCTATTACATACACTTTCTCTCAAAATAGCTTATGGAAAAAGGTGCTTTAACACTGGGTAAAGCCACAAGCTAGGAAGGAAAAATTCAGTGATCTCATGTATTCCTCTCTAGTGAAGAATTTCTAAACTTCATGTAGAACTCTGGCTCACCCCTGTGAAACCCTCTGTACCTCCAAGAATGTAGATATACCTATGAATACAAGACAACACTCCCAAAATTATATTAAGATATATGGCAAAGAGAGACTACACTGGGTGACCCCACCTAATCAACCCTTAAAGGCACAGTTTTCTCCAGCTGGCCACAAAAGGGGAAGCAGAGAGACATGCTCCAGTTGGCCTAGAAGACAGCAAACACTCATTTGCTCATTAGGGCCTCTAGGAGGGACAGCAGTCTCTAGTCAATAGCTAGAAGGCTAACAGGGCACAGGGACCTCAGTCTACAAATGCATAGAAATGATTCTGCCAACAACCTGTGAGCTAAAAGAAGATCTGAGACTAAGATAAGAACCACATACTCAGCTGACACCTTAATTTCACTCAAGAATTCAGTAATGAGAGAAGAATAAGGGAGAATGATGGTGGGGTTAACATAACCAAGGTACATTGTAAGCATATGGAAATGTCACAATAAATCCACCCTGTAAACTAATACATGCTCATTAAAATATTAAAAAAAAAAAAAAAGGAATCCAGTCATGCTCTTAGCCCTGATTTCTAACATACAAAACTGAGTCAATGAACAGGTATGGTTTTAAGCTGCTGTGTGCAGTAATTTGTTATGCAGCAAAAGAAAATGAATACTGCTGTCATTTCTCAAAATGTACTAAAGTAGTTCCTGTAACGTTATTAGTTTTTGGTCTCAAAATAATTGGAATGGTGAAAGGACTTAGAGTGAGTAAACAGGAATAAGAGCCAGTTCTATCTTAGACACAGACAGGTTTAAAAAACAAAGTCAAATAAGCCTTCCTATTCAAATAATCTTTAGTTACATGCCAGAAAACAATGACTTTATTACTAAGACCATATTGTTTCCCTAGTAGGTAAAATAGGTCAAGTAAATCAGGGCTGCTTCCCAAATAATCTAGATTTTAGACAACAATGGAGTTGGGTGTTTTTAAAATGTCACTACTTGATCATCAGAATTGTAAAGTGAGTTAGGACCAAAGAACTGCTTTCTGCAAAGAATGTATGCAAGGTAGAATAGATGAAAAGGATACAGCAAGAAGCAAGGGAATTAGTGAGGAAATGTTGAACTGGTTAGTCCACGGAAGAGAAGATAAACACTGGAATGTGCGCTGGGCCCTGGGGACATGGCTTAAGTGGTAAAGTGCTTACCTTGCAAGAGCAAGACCCTGAGTTTGAACCCCAATACTGCAAAAGGAAAGAAGAAATGGTGCTGACATTCACATGGACAAACAGGAGGCCAAAGAGATTATAAAGAAATATAACTTCTATTTTTGAGTTTGAGGGGCAAGTACAACATCCAGCAGCACAGAATACAGTGGGAGTTGCTGAATATATAGAATCTCTAAGTTAAAAAAATAAATAAAAGTTTTGGGTGCAAATAGAAACAGGGATCATTAGCATGAAACTGGTAGCTGAGGTTTTCCAAGCATGTGAGATTGTCAAGAAGAAACTGAAGAATTAAAGGGTCAAGAGTACAGCCCAGTTCAGAGCCAATTTTACAACATCAGGCCACTAACAGTCTAGATTCTTTGGCTCATGATCTATAGTCAATGACCAATATTATAATCATCAATATAAGTTATAAGCTTCAAATAACTTTAACTTTTCAAATAACATTAGGGGCTGGGAATATAACCCAGGGGTAGGATACATGGTGAGCATGCATGAGACCAGGTGACTGACCTCCAGCTACCAAAAAAAAAAAAAAAAAATGCAGATGTTAGAGAATATAAATGCACAAAAACCTCAAGTAAGCCTAATTTTTACATGCTATATACGTATAATAAGAACTAGAAAACTAAGGAGCCATATGCTTTTCTATCTAAAAACTCTGGAAGCCAGCTGGTACAGGGTACTCTGTTACCAAAAATTAATGCTTTAGTAAGACCTGTATTGGCAAAACTTGCTATAACCACTGATTGCTTCATAGTACTAAGGAAATAATGCAAGATGTGCCACTTTGAACAAAACTTCTGCAAACTTCCGCAAGCTTCAAATGTAGTGCCATCTACAATTACTAACATGAAATGAATCAATAATATTCCAGTGTAGTCAACTTTTCTGTGGCACTTGGACTTGAACTCGGGCCTCACTCTTGATAGCAGGTATTCTACCACATGAGCAAATATAGTCTACATTCTATCCTTTGAAGTAATTTAGAACACAAAGAGGAAATAAATGAAATCCCCAGTCATGCGTTATACAATGCAAAAATCAATAATCACGTTAAAACTGAATAAAATTAAAAACCCAATTCTTCACTCTATCCTCATTTCAAGTGATCAACAGTTACATATGAGTGGTGGTGACAGTACAGTATGAACTATACATTTCCATCATCAGAGAATGTTCTACTAGACAATACTGCTTTGAGCAATTTTTTAGAAACATGAGCCTCTTCCAGCATATTATTATTTTAACAATATTATTGGTTAAAAAGGGCTTAGAACATTTTTCTACACAGCTTACTTTATTTTGGTCAATACTGGAGTTTAAACTCAGGGCTTCAAGCTTGCTAGGTAGGTAGGTACTCTACTACTTGGTCCATGCCTCCAGTCCTGCACAGCTTACTTTAAACAACTTATTGAAAGTTTTAAAATAAGCAGTAAAATGGTTTTTTAAAGGTGAGCTATAACCATTTAAATTAGACAGATAATTCCAATATATGAATATTCTTTCTTTCAGTACATCTCCTTATTGAAATTTACCCTGGCAATGTCTGGAAACAACAGCATACTGGGATCCAAATGTCCATCAGAACTTGTTAACTACATTATGATAGATCACTGCACACCCACAACACAACTCAGGCAAAAACGATGACGTTAATGAAATTAAGGAAACAATTCCACTACAATTACATTAAAAGGAATAAAATATTTAGAAGTGAAAGAAGTTCAAAATACAATATAAAAGCTATGAAACGCTGCTGAAAGAAACTTAAAATGACCTAAGCAAACAAAAACACACTTTATTTTATGGATTAGAGAATTAATATTGTTAAGATGACAACATATCCCAATTGATCTACAGATTCAATACAATCGCCATCAAAATCCCAGCTGCCCTCTTTGCAGAAACTGACCATTCACTCAACTTCAAATGGAAATGAAAGGTTCCAGATCAGTGAAGCAACCTTCAAACAAAAACAAAACTAGAGGACTCACACTTCCCAATTTCAAAACCTATTACAAAACACAATTAAGACAGTGTATTACTAAATTAAATAAATAGATAGAAAAACAGATAAACAAACAATAAATGTACATATTGATCAATGCTTGGAAGTCCATAAATAAACTCTCACATTTATAATAAACTGATTTTCAACAAGGTGGTGAGACCATTCAACTGGGTAAGAATGGGCTAGTCAACAAATGATGAAGGATATGCACATGCAAAAGAATGAAAATGGACTCCCACCTCCCACAGTACACAAAAACTAACTCATTATGGATCAAAGTTCTAAACATATGAGCAAAACCCATAAAGCTCCTAGAAAAAAATGATCAATACCCTTAGCCATGAGAAAAATGAAAGTCAAACTACAATGAGATACTACAATTCACACCTACCAGAAAGGCAAATAAAAAAATATAAAACAGGTAACAAGTGTTGTGGAAGACACCCAAAAAACAGAACCTTCAGATAGCCCTGAGGGAAATGGAAAATGGTACAGCCACATCAGATAACAGCCCAGCAGTTTCTCAAAAAGTGAAACAGAGTTACCATATGACCCAACAATTCTACACCTTACTATATTCCCAAGAGAAATGAAAGCTCATCCACATAAAAATTTGTACATGAATGACCAGAGCAGTATTCTTCTTTTTTGGCACTAGATGATGAACCTGGGCCTTGCAAAGCACATGCTGTTCCACTGAGATCAATCCCCACCCCAGCAGTATTATTCAGAACAGCCAGAAGAGGAAACAACCCAAATGTCAATTAACCACGAACTGATAAATGATGGTATAATCATATAAAGGACAATAAAAAGAAATGAAGTACTGACAGACACTGAAACATGGATGACCTTTAAAAACATTATGGTAAAAATCAAAGAAACCTATCACCAAAGACCATTTATTAAATAAATCTATTTATATAAAATGGCGAAAACACACGAATTTGCAGAGATAAATTAGGTAGATCAGTGGCTGCCTAAGGCTGACAGTGTGAGTAAAATGGAGGTGATTATTCAAGTACATGGAATTTCTTTGAAGGCTGATGAAAATGTTCTAAAATTAGCTGGCTGTTGCAAAACTGTGAGTACACTGAAAAACTTTGTAGTGTATATTCAAAATAGGTAAATTTCATAAGTAAATAACCTTTTAGTAAAATCATTACACAAAAATAATAAAGTAGTTCTATATGTACTTAGGAAGGAAAAATCATTGATGAAAAACAAAGGTGCAGAGCACTGTGTATGGCTTGTACCATTTGTTTTTCACAGACATAAAAAGCATGTGCCTCATATAAACACAATGTCTCTGGGTGCAGCAACACCAAGCAATCCATAATGGCTCTCTCCAAGAAAGAGAATTTAGTGACTGGTTTAAAAAAAAAAAAAAAAGGAGAGGAGTTAATTTCTCAAGAATTTTTCTAAACCATCTCCATACTTTTTCAATTTAGTACCCCAAATAGGTCTACAGGAATAAATTACCAATTTATACAGAAAACAAACATAAGAAAGAAGAAAGTAGATTCTATAAGAATGGTTCATTTATACAACCCCCAGCACCTAGACTGAATTTGTGAAAAAACAGCAAAGGGAACTGTCCAGGTTATGGTCAAGTTACAACTAACTATTCACAGGTTAGAAAGTCAAGGTAAAAGTCAAAGTTCAAATGACATGCAACTTCTGGTAGAAAAGCCCGGGTTAGATTGGATACCTCTTTCAACACTTGAAAATCCATAAAAACTCAAGCCAGTGACTTCTCTGTGCTTCAAATGAAAATCAGAAGATTGTGGAAATTGAAAGAGATAACATATAATCTACTGACATGGTAACTGTGTACACAGTAGGCAGTCAACAAAGGTTAGCCCTCCTTCTCTCCCATTCTCTTCTGGTATGTGGTCACCATGAACCTGTTTCCTCAGGGGTCCAGTTATAACCAATAAATATCAGACCTATGGGCCTATCTGGAGTTCCTCCTGCTATTCCTGTTCATCCATCACTATCCTAACTAAAAAGATTGGCATTGGTCCCACACCTCCCAACCTCCTCTGCTTCCAAACCAATGTTTGTTTGTTTTTGTTGGGACTGGGCTTTGAACTCAAGACTTCACACTTGCAAGGTGGGCACTCTACCAGTTGAGCCATGTCTCAGTCTGCATTGTTCTAGCTATTTTGGATCTCCTGAGCTATTTGGTCAGGCTGGCCTCAAACTGTGATCCTCCTGATCTCAGCCTCCCAAGTAGCTAGGATTACAGGCATGCATGAACCACCAGCACCCACTCAACTCCATGTATTTTGTAAGCATGCTTGGTTGAGGGATTTCTCAAGGAAGTTTTATAAGAATCAACATTCTTTAATTATCATGCAGGTTAGAATTCCAGCTAAGACTGGCTCTAGAAAGAGGCAGGATTCAAGAATGAACCAGGCACTACCAGTGACATGGACTTGGAAAAACATATTGGTACTTCTTCAGACTGGAAAACCAAGCAGGAACCTCTGCTGAGAAATTGCTATCTCAAGCTTCCACTCTCAAGGGTTGGCATCTGAATTTATACGAACTCCCTAAGCCAAGAAAGTAATCTAGAGTACTTCTGGGTTGGTGGCATCTCAGGGTGCCTGAAAGAAGCAACAACAAATTCATTGGGAAAAAATAAACCCTCAATCTGGGTTCTCTGGGAATCTCGGCAATTATAATCCAGCAAATGTAAAATAGTAATTTTCTTTAAATCACCAAATACACAATTAAACCACACTTATGAGCGAGCCTAAAGAAATTATAAATAACAAACTCAGACTTCAAAATATGTATATGATCCCTTGATATCCACGGAGAATTACTTTCAGAATGGATGGCCTGGGACACACATACACACACAGGCTATCAATATCGGAAGATGCTAAAGTACCTTATAGTAAATGCCACAGTATTTGCATGTAACCTATGCACATCATTCTTTACTTTAAGTCATCATTTCTAGATATGTATAATGCCTAAAGAATGTAAATGCTATGTAAATAGGTGCTATATACTATTTGTTTAGGGAATAACGTCAGGAACGGGTCTGCAAATGTTCAGTACAGACAAAGTCTCCCCTCATCTCAGTATTTTCAATCCGTAATTGGTTGAATCTGCAGACACAGACCTCACAGATATGGAGGACAGAAGTATGTTCATAACCTTGATAAAAATAAAAGAAGAAAATTAATGTAGGAAAAGTCTGTTAAACTTAAGTTGATTAATAAATAAGAGACTGGAAGATGAATCTGAAGAAGCCACCTAGGATAAATCATAGACAGATATACAGACTACAAATATAAAAGAAAAAGTGAGAAATTGAGGAGACAATGAGAAGGTCTAACCTCTACTATGTGAGGTTCTTGGAGAAGATAGAAAACAGGAAAGAGGCCACTATTAGAAGAAATAATAGCTGAAAACCATTCAGAATTGATAAAGAACATGACTTCCCAGATTCAGAAAGTGCAAACCATGATGAATAAAGAGAAATCTCCAGTATAGTAAAAAGTGAAGAACACAAAGAGGAAACATTTTTTAAAAAACAGGAGAAAAAAAAGGCATTTTTTGTAATAGGAAGGGCAATTACATTGTCACTAGATCTCAAGAGACACAGGGAAGTCAAACAGTAGTATAAAAGCATCAAATTGCTGAGAACCATTGTGCCCTGGCTAGTAAGCAAACATGTAAATAGACTGTCATCCACAGACCCTCTTTGTCTTGGGGACACTGGGGGTTGAATTCAGGCTTCCCACTTGCTACGCTGGTGCTCCACCACTTGAGTCACACTTGTACCCCTTTTCACTCTAATGATTTTGGAGATAGGGTCTCATTTTTGCCCAGGCCAGTTTGAACCACAGTCCTCGTATTTTAAGCTTCCTGCCATTGCTGGGATGACAGGTGCACACCACCATAACCAGCTTTTTTCCCACTGAGATGGGGTCTCACAAATATTTTTACCTGGACTGGACTAGAACCATGATCCTCCTGATTTCAGCCTCCTGCATAGATTAGGTAACAGGTATATACCACTGTGCCCAGCTATTGCTTGAGGTGGAGTCTTGAGAATTATCTGTCCAGGCTGGCCTCAAACTGTAATCTTCCCAATCTCTGCTTCCCAAGTAACTAGGATTACAGGAGTGAGCCACCAGTGCCCATCTTTTCACAGACTCTCTTCTAAAGAACTTCTGCAAAATGTATTTCAGGAAGACAGGAAATGATCATGAAGGAAGGTCTAAACCTCAAGCTAGCCTGATGATTCTTAAGAAACTGGTAATGGTAAGTAATACAAAACAAAACAAGCACAGAATGTGTACCCTAGGCTGTCAATAAGTACATTATTTAAAACAACAGTACTTCAGAAAGCAAATACTTTAGATAGCATAGTGTAATCCTAATGCTTTAATCATATTAATCCACTTAATCCTCAAACAAATGTATAAGCACTATTAGTCACCACATTTTATAAAGGCCAGTGAGGCAAGGGTTAAATAACTTGTTTGAGGACATACTGTAAGAGGAAAGGCAGGAATTAAGCTTGCCTTCCTAAGCAGCTAGACTGAAACAGGGAAATATTTCTAGGCCCCACTTTCTAATGAAAATGAATCTCCTGATGTGCTAGAAGACTCAGTGGAAGGAACAGTAGATGGCAGGTGGCTGACACTTGATTCAGGTTTGAACAGAAAACATTTAGGAAGCATACTCAGTGGGATGAGACAAGCATCCCACTGACATACACTTGAAGCATTCAGATTTCGCTGTCACAAAGAACATGACTCACTAAGTTCAGGGAAGGTCTGGACATATGCATGTTTGATAAGCACATCAGGAAATTCTGATGCAAGTGGTTCGGGATTCACACCAAGAAAAGTTACTATATGTATATGTAACCACCCCAATTGCTATATACAAGTTCTTTAATTTTGATTTTGACTTGAATTTACTTATGAACAAAAATGTGTTCATGTACAGTTTGGAATTCGATGTCAAAGTAAATCCCTAGTCAAGTACTATGTGTTTCAAGCTCTTCAAAAACTAAGGTAGAATGAAGAAAAATACAGGAGATGAATCAACTGGGGGACAATACATATGTATGTACATGGAAGTATCACAAGGAAACTCCCTGTGTAGCTACTTTTATGTCAAACAAACAAAAATGTCATTATTTTTTTTCTTTTACAAAATCGGCAAACAGGAGTATGGAACATCCTGAAAGGCGGGGAACGACACAGGGTACCAGTGGAAGTGGGGAGGTGGCAGGGAAAGGGAGTAGGAGGGTGAACATGGTGCAAAAACTGTGTACACATATATGTAAATGCAAAAATGATATCTGTTGAAATTATTCCAGGAATGGTGGGAGACAGGATAAAGAAGAGTAGTGGAGGGGATGAATTCAAGTATTACATATTTGATACATTGTAAGAACTTTTGTAAATGCCACAAAGTAACCCCACCCAGTACAATAATAAAAAATAAATAAAATTAGACACGAGATATTTTTTAAACCCCCACCCAAAAAAAAACCACTGTAGAAAGGATGTGAATAAACAATGGAATACTAATCAGCAACAATAATATAATGAGCAGTCAGTACAGCATGAACACAAAAGCATGAGTGAGAAAAGCCAAACAAAAAAACTACATAGCCACTTTAAAAAGGCAAAGCTAGGCCAGGTATAGTGTGGGAGACTGAGATCAGGAGGGTTATGGTTTGAGGCTAGCCCAGGCAAACTGTTAGCAAGATCTCATCTCAACGTGAACTGGTCATAGGTAGGAGGACTGTGGTCCAGATCGGCCTGGGCAAAAACGTGAGATCCTACCTAAAAAATAACTAAAGCAAAAGGAGATGGGCATGTGGCTCTAGTGGCAGAGCACTGCCTAATAAGCATGAGGCCCAAATTGCAAAAGGCTACAGGGAACTTTTAGTGTTGATGAAAATGTTTCCTCATGATTACGATTATACTATGTATGTGTACATTCACCACAACTCATTGAACTAGGCAAACTCTGATGTTATATAGCCCCTCTTCCCCTAAAAGACCACCAAAACCACCAGTGAGTTCTCCCCTGGCAGCTGCTCATAAAACCTGCTCTCAGTTGGTTCAGCTCCAATATTTTTCATTGCCAAATATAAAATCCTGTAAACTCCTTGCAGTCATTAACATTAACATGTAGGAAACTCAGTCCTGACCTTTGCTTTCTAATTTTAAACCATTCAATACCTTGCAAGAGCAATATTTAACAGATGAAATGAGAAAACAAAATGAAAGTTGGACTTAAGGGACTTACCTAAGGTGGAACAGAAATTCAAAACATAATGTAGTGCTGAGACTACCACCCATGAAACCAATCACTATAAATTTCTCTCTTTTACATTCACAGGAGACAGACCAATGTCAGCATGAATATATCTGACAAATGAAGACTATGCTGAAGACCATCAAAGCCATACACCTGATAGTGCAGGAACTAAAGCCCTTCCAGCCTGAACATCTCACCAACTCAGAGACTGTGTGATCATCTCAGAACTGTGCCTCCCCTTCCTTGCGTCATAAATCTTAGGATTCTGTCCTACCATTCCAAATTCTGCTGTTACCTAAAATAGAGACGATAACTCATATATTTATTCAAGAAATATTTACAAAGCTCCAGCTATTTTATTGCTAAAATGAGTAAAATATGAGTCTTCTTTCACAGAACCAGGATTCTAACACATTCAATCACAAAGCAGAAAGTATTTAATAATATAACTTCTTCAGTTAACCCAATATATATCCAACGCATACAGTATTCCGTACTGATACAATGTCCAGGGCATGTAACAATGAAAACAGGTGAAAGGCAGAAATGTTTTCTGGCTGGTTGAGTCTCCCGAAATGCTTAAAGAAAGAACAGAGAATTGAAGAGATGTACAAGGAGAAGAAAAAAGTGGTAAAAGACCTAATTAGGGAACATTCTAGGCAGGAGACACTGCATTTATTAGCATATACATAGCAACAGAAAAGGACTCATCCACTTTTGCTGTAAACAAGGTACCCAAAGGAAAATAGTGTCAAAAATGCTAGAAAGAGTATGATCATATTTTGACACTCTTGCATGAAGAATCCAAAGGTTATCTGATAAGAAATAAAACACAACACAAAATTAAATCCATTTATTTTGGAATCTATAACACAACAGTTCTCAAATAAGATGCTATACCACAATCTTATGGAAGTTTTTTCAAAATACAAAAGCTAGTATGAGGAGATTCTGACTTGGTAGGTCTGGAATGTGCCCTGGGCACATGTCACTAGAAGACTGATAAACACCCTTGTTATGTATCACTGCTCTAAGGTGTTATTACCATCTCTAACATGTCTACCCATGATTTACCAAAGTGCACTTATGATCCATACACAAGCAAAGAAAGCAGATACAAATAGACTAGATGCAGACAAGAAAAAGCAGACAGAAATATGAATTTATAATGGTACAAAATATTTCAGGAATAGGAACTTCACTTTTATAAATGTATGTTTTTAAAAAGTCATTACACTTATCACGATTCTCAATCACCAACTATAAGTAAAACCAAGTTTTGGTTAATTTCATTCACACGTAAATAAATAATACCATAATGTATTACGGTTCCAACTCAGAAAAGCATGCCAAAGGATGTTCTTATCTAAACATAATTAATGCCCTCCATTTTCCTCCTGTGGAACCATGCCTGTTTCTCAAGGTTGATGTAACATCCTCTCACTGCTCCCTCAATCCATCCCTGAATCATGAAATTGCTTCTCTTCAAACAGTCCAAGTCCTATCATCACAAATGCCTATGCAATTCATCTTCCTTTACCAGAGCCAACTCTCCAAAACAGAAATACATCCTGTGGTTCTTCTGCTTGAAAAGTATTATTTTTCTTCAGATTACAAAAATACTTATTCATAGTTTATCAAATCTGTAAATTGGGGGAGAAGGGGATAAAGGAGAGCAAGTGGAGGGGATGAATCCAAGTATGATACATTTGATACATTGTAAAAACCTTTGTAAATGCCACAATGTACCTCCACCTAGCACAACAATAAAGGGGAAAAAAAAATAAAACCAACTTAGTCAGAAAAATAAATCTGTAAGTCTCAAAGCTATAAACAAACTGTTTATAACCCTAGTCTCCAGAGATAAGCCATATTTCATTTATTTCCTCCCAATTTTTACCCAGGTATATTTTACAGAATTTGAGATCATTCTTATCATGAACATTTTGTATCACTAAAAACTCAGTAAAATATCTTTTTTTTTTTTGGAGACATGGTCTCATTATGCAGTCCTGCCTTGACTTTAACTCTTACTCCTACCTCAGCTTCTTAAGTGCTGGGATTATAGTTGTATACCACCATACCCAGTAAAATATTTTAATAGAAACAGACTACTTCATCATACAGCTCTATCAAAAGTACTTAACCATTTCTTTATTGTTTCAGTCTGGGGAAGATTGTATATACTGTGAAAAAAATTTTGTCATGCGTTTTTTTGTTTGTTTGTTTTTTTTTTTTTTGCAGCACTGAGGTTTGAACTTAGGACCTTAGGCTTGCTAGGCAGGTGTTCTCACCACTTAAGCCACTTCACCAAGCCTTCCTTTTTGCAATGGGTTTTTTCAAGATAGGGTCTCACAGACCTATTTGACTGGACTGGCTTCAAACTTTGATCCTTCTGATCTCTGCCTCCTGAGTAGCTAGGATTACAGGCTTGAGCATCTTTATCTACAGTTTACAAATTATTTTCTTAAGACACAGAACCATGAGTAAAATCATTAGCCCAAAAATTATAGACATTTAAAAAACAAACTAGTTAGAGATTAATCAACTTGGGATGTAACACATTTGTACATGGAAGCAATGCTAGGAATCTCTCTGTATAGCTATCCTTATCTCAACTAGCAAAAACGCTTTGTCTTTCTTATTATTGCATACACCTTCTCTTCAACAAAATTAGAGATAAGGGCAGAAGAGATTCCGCCTGGAAGCAAGGCGGGGTTGGGGGATGGGGGAAGAAATGGCCCAAACAATGTATGCACATATGAATAAACATTAACTAATTAATTAATTAATTAATAAAAACAAACTTAGCTGGGTATGGTGTGATCACAGCTACCTGGGAGGCAGAGATTGGGAGATTGCAGTTTGGGGCCAGCCTGGACAAATAGTTCTCGAGGCTCCATCTCAACCACAGCTGGGCACAATGGTACACAACTGTTATCCCAAGCTATGTGGGAGGCTGAAATCAGGAGGATCATGGTTCTAGGCCAATCCAGGTAAAAGAAGTTTGCGAGACTTCATCTCAGTGGGGGGAGAAAAACTGGTCATGTGGTGTGTGCCTGTCATCACAGCAATGGCAGGAAGCTTAAAATAACAGGATTATGGTCCAAATTGGCCTGGACAAAGAAAATCAAGACTGTTTCAAAAACAAAATATACCAGTACCACAAAAAAAAAAGGGGGGGGTGGGGGGTATCAAGTAGTAGAACACTTGCCTAGCATACAGGAATCCCTGAGGTTCAATCCCCAGCACAAAAAAAAAAAAAAAAAAAACAGGCAAAATGCTATATAAAATTCTATACTAGTTATACTCGCATTAGAAGGTGTTTATTGGTAAACTGTTGAAGATGGGTTCCTGCACATACTCTAACACATCTCCCACCAATAAAAGAAAAGATTTCATTTCTTCCTTACAATAATTTATAGCTTTACTAATAAGTAGTATCCCCTTTCATAAAAATATTAATATAATCAATGTTTGAAACTTATAACCTGAAGTAAAATTTGTTCAAAAGCTGAAGTCAACATTCTAACAATTTAAGCATTATAAACAGAAAATAGTTCTTAACAGCAAAATCACTGGTTAAGTTTTATAACTTCTATTTCTCCCTACTTCTCTATTCTGAGCAAGTGTTAACTTATCATATTATGAAACACTGGTGTTAAGCCCCATTTTCCTGGCACACAACTCCTAAAATCCCCCCAGATCTCCAAAGCAATAACTGTTACTGAGTTGGCAGATGGCTGGCAGCCCTAGACAGCTTCAGGCCAGGATCTGGTCATGGGAAAGACCAAGGCAAAATTGGTAGGTTAGAACTTTTATCCTACCCACCAACCTCTAGGGTAGGGGGGAGGAACTGTAGATTAAGTTGCTTACCAATGATCAATGATTTAATCAATCATACTTGTCTAATGAATCCTCAAGGAAATCCCCAAAAGATGGGATTCAGAAAGCCTCTGGCTAGATGAGCACTTGATGGTTTATGGATGGTAGAACCAGGAGAGGACATGCAGGAAGCTCCACACCTCACTCTATGTTGTCTCTTCATCTGTACCCTTTAAATATTCTTTATGATAAACTGGGAAATAAGTGCTGTCCTGAGTTCTCTGAGCTGCTCTAAAAAAAACAACTGAACCTAAGGAGGGAGCCATGGGAACCTCAATATATGCCTTATAGATCAAAAGCCCTGGAACAACAACTTTGCAGTTTGCAACTTGTATCTGAAGGTGCCGAAGTCACCCCAGGGGCTGAGCCCTCAAGCTGTCTCAGGCAGACAAACTCAGATTGAACTGCATCACAAGATGCCCAGCAGGTATCTGCTTTTTTTTGGGGGGGGGGCGGGGGGAGCACAGAGGGAGGGTTTCCTTGGTATCAGAGCATAGGAAAAACTGGGTTTTGCTTTTTTTCCTATCTATATAACTCTTGAAACAGTTACTTCATAGCATTCCTTAAAATTTATTCACTGTTAGTTACATTCCTTTGGAAAAAACATCCTTGTATAAATACAGAAATTCAATTCATATTAACAACACTAATTTAAAAACATACTTCAAGGCTGAGGCAGGAGCATCACTACAGCCCAGGGAGTTTGAGGATGACCTGCAACATAACAAGATCCCCAATCTCATAAAACAAAACACAAAACCCAGAACTCTCCCTAAAGCCAGCTTATTAACTATATATTCTAGGCCAAACAGTAACAGGTACTTTTTTTTTTACCCCTAACAATTAAAGATGAGTGTTTTGCATTTTAATTTACACATGGAAAGGATTTTTTCATCATTACAAACTACAATGAAAAAAATCTAATTTTCCTACAATTTAAAGAGCATAGTTAGTATCCCAAAAATGTTGATGCTTAAAAGCTACAATTAACTGCTAATACACTAAACTTTTTGAAGCAAATCTACCTTTAAACCTTTTAGAAACTGGACTTTTAAAAAGATACAGGATTTTATTTAAATTTCTCCATTTAAATCCTGTATTTGGAAAGATGTTAGTTAGGATCTTCTCTTACATATTGAACATATTCCCCTCATTTTCCTCATTTGCTTTCTCAAACTTTTTTTTGTTAGTATGTGCTTTGATGTAAAGAACATTATTTTCTATGTAAAGCATAAATCTTGAATTATCGTTATAAAACACACTATATTGCTCAGAGATTCAGGAAGCAGTTTGATGCTGAAATAACTATGCAGGATGTAGTTCATATTGCCAATGAAGCTTTGCTTTTGTAATATATTAATAAGGAAAAACTCTGTAATGATGTTGATTTTTCTTTTTTGAAAACTAGGATCAAAGTAGTTCTTTTTTAGTAAATTCAGGAATTTATGGTAAAAAAGAAATTAAAAATAAAAACATACTTCAGAAAGACATACACTTATAGCAAATATGACCATACTGGCATTTATTACATAGCTCACTGTGTGAGTTTACACACAGTGTGTCATTACTCCAGACACACTTTGGTATTGATGCTTAAAAGCTACAATTAATGGCTAATTCACTGAACTTTCTGAAGCAAATCTACCTTAGAACCTGTTTAGGAACTGGACTTTTAAAAAGATAATAGGATTTTATTTAAATTTCACCGTTTAAATTCTGCATTTAATTGGAGAATTAGTACTTTAATTGGAGAATTAACACTTCGGAAAACATGAAGTCTTCTGTGGAACTATATTGGAATTAGAAAAAGGAAATTTACAATTTAACTGATGGAAGTCAGCTAAACTCTAGTACTTGCTCTGAGCCAGGTACTAATCTATTTGCTTTTACATTTATTGAAATACATTTTTAAAGAAAAACTAATTACTAAAAATATGCAGATGGCACAGAAGAAAATTTGATTACTGAGACAATTACTCTTCACACAAAACAATGAAGTTGTGAAACAGCCCTGTCTACCACCAACTGCACAGTAACTTCTAGGTCCCCTGCCTCCAACCAGCATCCCCACTCTGGAAAAGCCAACTTGGGAAATATGACCTCACAACTCAATTCCACCTGTCTAAACTGGGCTCATGAGAAATAATTTCAAAATCAGGCCGGCACTGGTGGCTCATGCCTGTAATCCTAGCAACTCAGGAAGCAGAGATCAGGAGGATCATGGTTTGAACCCAGCCCGAGCAAATAGTTCACAAGACCCTATCTCGAAAACACCCATTACAAAAAAAGAGTGGTGGAATGGCTCAAGGTGTAGGCCCTGAACTCAAGCCCCAGTATTGCAAAAAAAAAAAAAAAGATGTATGCATCTTTTCAGGTTAAAACACCTCCCTTGTAGTAACTATTCTTCTAGATCCCTTCCCTAACATCAGTAAAAATGAAAAAACCTCCAGAAAGGTTCCTAGCATGCTGACCATTCAGCCACAGGGTCTCTTTCCAAACATTTTAATAGCCCAAGCAAAACATGGAATTAAAGGCTGTTTCTTCAGTTTGACCCTGATGTACTTTCCTGCTTGAATATCAAAAAATTAAATGTCTCTCATGTCAACTCAATGTTCTTTTTGCCTTACAAAAGCCATTCTTCCTTAACTCTAATCTAGAGATTTTATTCTTCCTTCAATAGTCAATTCAAATTTGATCAACTTCCAGTTAATTATATCTATCTCCCTTAGCTCACCTCCAGCAATTACTGAGATTTCTCTTGCATCTTATTAACTGCATGCACATATTTGTTTTCCACCAGAGGTGAAGAACATACAGGTTTCAGCATCACCTCCAAACTACTCCACCAGTGCCCTGAACACTGTGAAACTTAAAACTCTGTATCCCTATCTCACTTGTGTTTCCCTAGTTGAGATGAAGAACAAAAGAAGCCTGGGGCAAATGAATTCTTGCTATATAGCTATTTAGTCTGTTAGGTCAGCAACATAGCAAATGTGCAACTATTTAACTATTTTAATTCAAAAATATAAAAGTATTTCCTTATTTTAAAAAGTATCTGCTAAATCCTCCCCCCCACACACACTTTTTTGCATTGTTTAGCTGGAACCCAGAGCCTTATGCAAGCTATCAAGTACTCTACTACAGAGCTATACTTCCCCATTATTCCCCTTTTTAAAAAATTAATTAAATTTCCAAACCCAAAGTTATTTACCTTATAATTCTAGATAATATACATGTGACCTTAAGCAAACAGAGGTTTCAACTGGCTGTCCTGACATCAGTACTTTACAAAACTACGTGCTCCATGAAAGGTTCTACATAAAAGGTGTGTGCTAACATAAATTATGTCAAAGGGACAGTCCAAACCACTTAATTTAATCCTGCTCAAGAGAACCACTGCTTTCTTATTACAAATAAAGTCCTATTTCTTCAGAAAATAATGACTGAGCTTACAGAAGAACACTAAAAACTGCGAAAGATTCAAATACAAACATGTTGATCAGGCACTTTTGTTCAGCAAGTATTTATTAAGTAAGAGTCAACTGTGTGCCAACACCATACTCATTTACAAACACAGAATGTGACACTAAAATACACTGTAATAGTCAGGCTTGCTCGCACTGATACCTATTAACACCATCCCTCGAAAGAGTCAGGTACCAGTATCAACTTATAAGGACAGACATAGAGAAGCAAAGTAGTTTCCATTCCACTAGCATGTGCATCTCCAAAATGTCCCTATAGCAAAACGGTTTACAAATTCATGGTGTCAGCTGGAATTGGCAACTTTGATTTTTTATCAAAAGTCAGTCAATAAAATAGTAATACATGAAAAGCTGGCTTGAAATGAGAGCTCCAGTTTTAGTTTACTCCATATGGATAACCACTTATCCCAGTCACTACTTACTTTAGATTTGATTACCAAGTTCCACACATACAATGAATTTAGATTTTTTTCAAAAGAAATGACACTATACAATATTAGCTCCCATAAATAATTCAAAAGTGATTTTATATCCTTCAATATTATATAATTGTCCTCATAAAATGTCATGCATAGCTTTTGTTGCCATTATTTTTAGGTATTCAGAATCTCTATCCTTTACTCAAAAATAATTTTAACACACCTTAATTATGCAGTGAATATGGCCCTCATTTATCATTTGGTTAATGTTGAAAGATTCAGATTCATCTTCCATTGTGTAAGTTAGACTTCTAAACCAAGCTTCAAACTGTCAAAATTCATCGTGCATTGTATTCCTTATTTTATTTCATGAACTGAAGACATTCAGCCAGCATTCAAAGTGACTCAAACATTCTCGCTAGCCCAAAAGAGTCTCAAATGTGGAGTGGCTCAGTGGCTCAAATGGTAGAACACCTGCCTAGCAAGCATGAGGCCCTGAGTTCAATCTCCAGTACCACCTCTCCCGTCCAGAAATAATGTCTCAAATGTTTGCTAAAGTTAAACTTTTCATGAGAAAAAGCCCTGGTCTCAAAACACATGTGAACTCAAATAAAAGGGTGCAATAATATGAAATCAAGTGATTTCCTTTTATTCTAAAAGCATTCATGAACAATGTTAATAAAAGTTAAATTTACCAAGAAGATTATCACCATCCAAAAACTTTCAATAAAATCTGGCTTGCTTTTCTTTCTATAAAGGCTGTATCTATTTAAGATTGAAGAAGAGCAATCTTTAGTTGTATTGGAGAATTATTAGTTACTATCCCTGAAGCAAGCTACAGTGAGTTGTTAGTCAGCAGTTTAGAACTGTCTACCCTGCTAACTTTCTAGCTAAGACTACTACATAAGACCACTGCCGAGCTGATCCCTCCATCTGTGCCTGTCGTCAATGAATGGTAACGGGACTTTACAGCATCAGTCAGCCTCTCCAATAGACAAGCCACCAAAAGTCACTTTTATGTATGTCATACAACCTATATTTTTTTAATCACATCTCAAACCTAAGTTTGGTGACAATTTACCAGTCAATTTTCACACTGTAATTATAGACACATAGAGAGAAGTTTAATTCTATTTATAAAGTGTAAAAGGGTATGTGTAGAAAATAAGCACTCTTAAGAGTATAAAGAAAATAAGAAAATCAGAAAAAATTTTTACTAAAAATGTCTTTTACTTTTTTCTTTGAAAATCTGTTACACTTTTGTAAAAAGGAATAATAATAAGTTACTGAGGGTTAGACCTCATTAAAAATAGCCATGTGTAGATATTTATATTTTAATTAACGATAAATAAACTTAAAATTTTCACATGTCAGATTTACTACACACATTTCAAGTACGTACTCAACATGTCAGGAATGGTTACAACTATCGGACAGAAGACCACAGAGTTGTAGGGAACTATGCTGCTGTTACAGTTTAAAGGTTGTGAGCTATGTTGATAAGACTACCCTCAAAATTACAGTTCATTACTACCAAGTACAAACCTCTGTTGAGTCTCAGACTCTAAAAGACCTCTGAAACATTAAAAATAAGTCAAAATATTAAATCTATTTTTCAACAAAATAAAATCATACAGTCTATGAAGCATTTAGGAAACTACCATATTTATACATTTTCTAATACACAAAACAAAAAATTTTGCTCCACTTTTTTCAAAAACCATTGCGTATGTGTTCAAGGAAGAAATAAAATCCATGCTTTAAAAAAGAATATTCAAGCCCTTAGCTGCAAAGACCTCCCTCTGAGTCAAATCAAAAAGAATACACTGACTGAGATATATTTCTTTCACCTACTAAACAGCAAATCATTTCTCATCCATGGCTTCCTCTAACCCTGTGTCAGATTGCAGAAACACTTTAATAGTAGGAATTGGGGCTATAATCTATAAACTGCTAGTCCTTTTATCCTAGAATCAAAGGCACTTAATTCTCAAATCAAATTACAGAGAGTAAAACTCTTACAACTCAGTAATAAAAAAAAAAAAGACAAATCACACAATTTAAAAATGAGTAAAGGACGTGAAAACTTCTCTCCAAAGAAGATATACATAAAAGGATGCTCAACATCATTGATCTTTAAGGATATGCAAATCAAAAGCACAATGAGATACCACTTTATATCCAGAAGGAAAACGACAACCAAAAAGATAGATACCAGGGCAGGCTGGTGCACTCATGCCTTCAATCCCAGCTATTCAGGAGGTGGAGATCCAAAAGAAAGGAGCTGGGTGGAAGGAGGTGGCACACATCTGTCATCCCAGGTATGTGGCTTAAGTGAGAGGATTTTTGTCTGAGGCTTGCCTCAGGCAAAAATGTGAGACCCTACCTAAAAAAAAAAAAAAAAATCTCTTAAATAGTAGACAGGAATATAAAATAGTCCAGCTGCTTTAGAAAACATTCTGGCAGTTTTGCCAAAAAGGTCAAACATAAGAAGTCACCATGTGACATCTACTGCTAAGATAAAAGTCCCAGTAGAAATGAAAACATATGTCCATCTAAAAAAAACTGTACATGAATTTTCAGGGTCACATTATCCCTAACAAACCAAATGGAGAAAACTGAAATGTCTATCCAATGATGAACAAATGTGGTACATCCATACAATGGAAGATTATTTAGCAATAAAACATAACAAGTAAACTATGTTAACACCATATCCACACAGTATTTTTTACTATTTCTCTTCTACTGACTTAAAAGGGAAGATTTTAATAAAAATATGAATGTGACTAAAACCAATGTTCTAAATTGATATGGGAAAACTGATACAGAGACAAGATAATGGCTCACAAAAAGGAGAAAGTTAACTAGCTGTTTCTAGAAAAATACAGTCCCAGAATTTACTTCTTCTGAATAATTTTAAAAACTTCCATTTGAAACTGTATAAGGAAAGCATATCAACTTTCTGAAATTATTTCATCAAATATTAATTTAAACAGAAATTTCTAAAGTAACAATGTCTTGATGCTAAAAGGATCACGAAAGATACAATAAAAAAAAAGTTCAGTGTATGTATTATAATGGGCCCAAAATGAAGATCCTGACAAAGATGACACCAAACAGCTTTTAAAAAAAAAAAAAAAAAAACCCTTTGGAGTCAAATTACACAAGGGCATCTATCATTTTGATGTAGACACATTTTAGGTTATACAAGAATATTTTAGTTTCTGCTACAGTAATCCTAACTACAACTCATCTCTCTGCTGCTTTTTCACTGCAAATTGAAATGGCAATGATTAAAAACATCCACAGTTGCTTAAAAGACTGGCTCAGAAAAACTATAGAGAAATGCAGTGATTTTTGCTCAGCAAAGCAAATAAAACCACCCAAAATTTTGGGGGGATATCATTGTTTTAAAGTGCCATCCTTTATGTGCTAACATTAAAAAAGAAAGAAAGAAATTTAGTCATCTAAATAGCTCATCTTTTATTATGTCAAACACACAGCCTTAATCTTTGCTGTGACAAAGGTACCTTCCCTTCTCTCTCAACACCAAGGCTAACAACACAAAGAGCAAAAAGATTTGAATACACTTTCAAGTAAGAATATTTCCTAAAGCACTGCTGCAATCAGCTGTGGACAAGGGGCAGCAATGAAAGAAGTAGAGGGAGGCAGAGCTATTGTCAGGGATGGAAACCAGGAGCCAAGGCAGAAATTGAACATCAGCTTTTAAGTAACACATGGTTTTGATGAAAATGATAAGGAATGAATGATTCAGTCCGGTTACAAGGGGGTGTAGGATTGAACCAGGTCTGATATACAGATAGACTCTAGCCAGAAGTGGGGAGATGTTCTGTAAAGGGAGAACGAATCTACCTTCTACTCTTAAAACATCAAAGCAGGAATGAGGGAGACCTGTCAGTTAGACACTGCATTGCTCAGCCTGAGAAAATCAAGAATATCTGAGGATCAGAAAAATCAAAGTCACAGAATCCTTTAATAAAAAGTCAAGGTACAAATAAGAATGGTACTTAAGATGTACCTTGAAGGTTGTGTTAAGACCTTGACAGAGCTGGAGGCTGGAGCCCTTCAGGCAAAAGGAGCAATTACTAGAGAAAAGATCTGGCAAACAAGTGTGCTTGCCCATCTAGGCAGCAGCACAGCATAAATTAAATATAAGTTTAGCAGCAAAGATGGTGGAGACTGATGCAGGAGACCATCAACTGCCAGGCTCCAAAGGCAGTAGAAGGGCTTAAGGGAGCACTTAACTGGGAACAGGAAGATTGCAATGCCATATTGTACTTTAGAAGGAATTAATCTGGCAAATATAAGCAAGATGAATTAGTTCCAGTTTTTAAAATGTATATACATAAAGGTGTGTCAAAATGGGCACTCATATGCTGCTACTGAGTATAAACTGCTAAAATAACTGGATAGTACTATCAAATATCTAGAAAATGGTCCTATCTTATGATTCCTTCTCAGAAATATGTACTTGGCGGTGGGGGAGGGGGGAATCCAACCATTTTTCAGTTTTTAAAAGTTCACAACAGCTGACTGTGGTTGCACACGCCTGTGAACCCAGCACTTGGGAAGCTGAAGCAGAAGGATCTTCAGTTTGAGGCCAGTCTGGACTAGATGGTCTCCAACAACAACAAAAGCCAGGAATGGTGGCACATGCCTGTAGTTCCAGATATAGAGGAGGGAGGCTTAGGAAAGAGGATCTCTTGCGTTCAAGAGCTTGAGGGAAGCCTGAGTAACATAATGTGACAGTGGCTCGAAGAAAAAAGTACTCAGTGATTATCAAGAATCTTTTTTTATAGCAGGAACCATAATACTAGACCCTATGTATCCAATATTCTTGAATTCATTAAAAATAAATTTTATTTATAAAGTTTGCAAAGAAATCTGTAGTAAATTAAAATATAATAAAGATGGCATTTAGGAGGCTATCATTATTCAAACATTTGTAATGCAGTATCTAAAGCAAAGAGGTTATAAAAGTAAAAATAGTAACATAAAAATGTTCATGAATGAAATGATCACTCATAAAAGTAGACCCTGTTAAAACATCTCTCTCCAGTTTGTTTGGTTTTTTTTTAATTTGTCTTATTTTTGGGGTTTTGGTGGCACTGGGGTTTGAACTCAGGGCCTCTCATTTGCTAGGTAGGCACTCTATCACTTGAGCCACTCCACCAGCCCAAAAAAAATCTACTTAATGAAGGCAAAGATCAATTAATAGTCTTTCATTGAAACTAAACATCAGACAACAGAATGACAATAGAATCCAGTAAAACTGAGCAACTTACAAAGACTTCATGGTGACAGTAAAACAGACTTTAACCAGATGCAAAGCTACTGACAAATAAGAACCAACAGACCAACTGACTATAGAAGACACAATCAGCCAAGGTAGTGCACTGACAGGCCTTTCAAAAGAGAACCTGCAGGAGAGAATAAGGGAGGACCTCTAGAAAAACAGGCAAAGCTTCTCAACTATGTTCACAAAATAAGGCCCTCTATATAACTTCTGGAAAAATAAAACAGGAAGTAAAATATATGTATTTTTGGAAAGTATTACACCAAAAATACTTGAGTTGTCACTTGTATAAACTGGCTTACAGATGCAATGATAAATTTTGTTAAATTTAATTATTGTTATGTCAAAATAAGGGCCAATTAAATCTTTTTCACTACTAACACAAAATTGAAAGGAGTGTGTGTATTGTGCTAGGGATCAAACCCAGGGTCTCAAGCATGCTAAGCATATGCTCTTCTGCTGAGCCATATAAGAGATAGGGTCTCATTATACTGCCTAGACTGACCTGGAACTTCTAGCTTTAAGTGATCCTCCTGCCTCAGCCTTGAGTAAAAGGGACCACATACAGCATGTCCAGCACTTGAAAGGCTGAGGAGGATGGTAAGTTCCAGGTAGGCCTGGGCTATAATAACAAGATGCTATCTCACCAAAAAAAAGATTCAAATTCAGAACACTTTAGCTACGGCCAGGGGCATGGCTCAAGTAGTAGCAGTCCCCCCTAGCAAGTATGAGGATATGAGTTCAAACCCCAGTATAGGGGGAAGGGAGGCATTAGATAAATGAGACTGATCGTATTTTAGCAATTTCACTTATATTTGAAAAAACAGAAAATGACTGCAAAAACTCATGCTAGTAGTTGCCACTGGAGGTGAGATTATGGGTCTTTTTAAGGTTAAATTAAAAATAGTACTTACTAATATTAAGTGTCACTTCATTCAATACTTAAAATAATGCAACAAACTAAGTATTATCATCAATTTCTGTAAACTGAGAAAGATTAAGTAACTTGCCCAAGGTTATAAAATTAAATTGTGAATAAGCCATCCTTTAAACCAAGACTGTCTACAAGACCAGGCTCTCTCTAGTAAGCAGAAAGCAATGAAACAATGAAGAGAGATACACATATAAGAGTATTCATCAGGGCTTGAGGTGTGGCTCAAGTGACAGAGTAGCTGCCTAGCAGCAAGCACAAGGCCCTGAATTCAAACTCCAGTACCACTCTACCCCAAAATACTACTGAGAGTTGAAAAAAAAGGTATTCTTATCTTGGGGGGAGGAGGGGCGGGTAGGGCATCACAGACATGAGAGAACACAAGAATCCTGTAGAGAAAGAGGCAGCAGACCATTCTAAGCAGACAGTATGATGTAGTTTTTTTGAAACAAATATTTGATAATTGCTCCTCTAAAAGTTTTGTAATTTTTAAAGTCAAATGTTTACTTACAGTATTTAATTTTAATTACATGTACATTTAAATTCATAGCACAGAATTTTAGACTGTTTTTTCAGCATCACAAAACAAGTTTATTTGCAATGCTGCATCACATGCACCTTTGTCAGTGCTGCCCTCACCAGTGAAGCTGCTTCTTCAGCAGTACTCCACTTCTCAGCTGTTTCAGTTGGTGGAGAGTGAGTGTGCGTCTGCCTATCTGTCTATCTACATATCTGTGCGTCTACATGTGCACATGTTTAAGATATTTGTAATATAGCCACAGGAACTATTATCACAAGTCAAAAATAACTACTCATGTGTCAGTTTTTCCACTGGATTTTATATACAACGTGCACACATTGTATATCTCCACTTCATTATCACATTGTTTTGCTTTTTTTTATGTGATCCTCTAAAAAGCGAAAGACACACTTGCAGCTGTAAGAAATAATTACAAAGTCAGTGTTAAAATGTCTTTGCCTTTTTAATCATTTCTACTACTGAATTCTAAATATATCTAAAATGAGCAAAGATTGAAATCATTTTAATCTGTAATATATCATCTCAAAGAATTTTTCAAAATTAAGTCATTGAGAAATCTCCCATTAGACACATACGGTGTTCCGCTCTGGAAGATAGTTTCTCAAGGAAGGGGAAACATGCTCACAATTACAGACTTATATATTAAAACCTAGATGGACATTAGAGGAAGGCAAAAAAAAAAAAATACAAATGGTAGCCAGATTTGATCTAGATCAAGTCTCTTCAAGGACTTGTTAAGGCTGATCTCTACAGCTGTCCCTGTTTCACAGGATGCAAGCAGAGCCTGAGGGTGTGTTTTGAACAAGTACTAAGGCACTACCACCACACCACATGTTGGTCTCATTAAGGGTCTGATTTTATCTCTGAAGAATTTCAGGCAGGGAAATAACAACCAAAGATTTGGGGTTTTTAAAATACCGCTCTGACCCCAATATGGAGAATGGAGCTTGCACACATCGTTCATGTACTTTTACATGCATTTTTTCACATCTGTAAATTTCTGGTAATTGTGTGCATCTTCCAACCAATGGTGTAAATATGAAGATACATAGCATAATTGGCAGCGACTTTTCTTTCTTGGAGTTACACAAAATGTGCTGAATTTTAACTTACAGATAGCTGATTCACCAAAATCCAATGTTACTCCTCCTAATGTAGTAATGCCACAAGAGGGAAAACAACTTTTAATCCTGTTTTACAGATGTGGAAGTAAATTTCAGGACAATATTTGAGGCCCATTCAAGATTACACAGTGACTAAATGCTAAGTCCAAGATTACAGAGTCCAAAACTTTTGCCACATAAACCAAACATCTTTTCCGTGTTTCATACTGGTTGCAATGATCTACAGTTTACTCTCCAGAAAAAGAGGAGGGCAAACCAGTGCAGACTAACACATCAACAACAGAAGCAAGTAAAAGATTTATGGGCACCAGGTGTGAAACACCAAATTAGAGCAACTGAGATGTATCACTTGAAAATTTTAATTAAGAAATTGCAAATAGATGAAAACACCCACAAGAACCACTACCACAAATGTCCAGATAAAATCAGGACAGCAGCTTGTGAACAGTGGTTCAGAGTGCTGTGAGATACAGAATGACATAATGTCTCTGAAGAGACAGGGACTGGTTTAAGGACTCACTTTAAATTATAGTAGATGGTACCATGAAGTCAAGTTTGTATCCAAACAGGCATTGAGCCTGGAAAGCAGCCAGAAAACCACGCAAGATCTGCTTTCTGAGAGATAAAATAGAAACCCAAGACATTTCAGCAGCAAACTTTCACAAACAAATCTCAAAAACACAACTTTAGCTATTGATCAAACAAAGCTTGGAAAGGTGTGACCTTCTCAAACACCATTCTGTAGCCTACCACATAATTTTTTAATTTTAAAAATTACAGGAAAAATAGAAAATTTAACCAATATTATTTGTAATAATATCCTGCATATTCCCACTCCCAACTTCAAGTCTACTAGTAAGAGATTCATTGAATTATGCACTCTACCCAGCACATTCTGAAAAGCACACACTTAACACTTTTATTCAGTTCAATTAAATGTTCTAATTCCTAGGAGAAAAATGTGTAAATATTACTGTTCATCAAATCTTCCTCACTAACACAACTCAAAGCTCAGAGACTCCAACATTATAAGCTAATAATTCTTCTGAGGCCAAAATAGTTTGCATCTCTGAAGTCTACTTTATCTGACTTCAACTTCTAACTAGAAAAAAGAAGGGGAAAAAGAGGACTTAGAAGCGGCCATGGACCTTTTCCCATGACCATTTCACATACTTTGAAAAACTGAATACCTTTACTCAGATAAGCAAAGAATTATCACAAAGACTGAGTGGGAATGGGGTCTACAACCAAGCATAAGACACCTGGGTGACTCTATTAAAGCTGTAAGTCACACTATCAGAATGTAAGGAAACACTGGCTAGAACAATTACCTCAAAATATTTCTGTTTCTCCTGTTTGGTTTTCAGTTAATCATAAATGTGTAAATCTTGGCCTAACTAATTTAGGGGAAAACATATAAATGTAAGTAGGTAAGAAAAGTCAGTAACATAATGATAATAATAGCACTTAAAAAACTGCAGAATTATTATGTTTGATACAACTCATGAACTAAACAACCCAGAGTTTATCTAAATCAACTCCTCTATCAAAATCAGACTTCTCACTGCCAAATCAGACAAAAGAGAAGAAGTCCTAAGTAAGGGCTGAATCATGCAGGAAAAAAACTTTACTTGGGGCTCACTACTAATGACAATTAACAAGTTCAAGGCAGACTTCTTTAAAGGAAGTCTTGCTTTTAAAAGAATGGTGCTTGCCTCATTCGAATCCCTAATAAATACAACAAAACCATTATTATTCTTGTTATTACTCTTCTCATCCCTTGGATTAACAGATGCTAAGAAAAGATCAGAGAGGAGTTAAAACTCTGCCTCCCTTTCAGGAGCCTCAGGAAATGTGGCCTGCTCTTCCTCCTGACAAGTCCAAGCACAGCCCATGGTTGAGGGTCAGCTTGAAACACTCCCCCATTGAAGGATACAAATTTCTGAATGGATAACTCAAGATCACAGGTAGCAAAAACATACTGGAAATTCACAGTGAAGATGGAGGAGCCCTGCTATATTGGCAGGTTATGTCCAGTAGCCATGATTCCCAAGGATGTCCAGTATCATGACTGTGGCTGCTGCCTCTCCACCTGTTCTGCAACTTTTCCACTGATTCTACTATCTGCTTCAGTCATTCTAGTAAATTGTATTTCTATTTAACATGGCCAAAGTCAGACAGTGACTTTGTATAGACACTTGCCTATAATCCCAGCAGTCAGGAGGTGGAAGCCAGTCCAGGTTATAAAGCTACTTCAATGCCAGCCTGGACTACCTAGAGAAACTTTATCACCTCCTACACTCAAAAAAGCCAAAATCAGTTTATACTTTAAGGAACCCAGAATTCTGTTTGACAGGCATCACTATTACCTCAACTTAAAATTAAACAAAAATTTGTTTTAATTTGTCACTTTCTTTGATAATATCATTTCACTTAGAAAAATTAGAAAGTAGAGATAAGCACAATGAAGAAAGAAACATAATTTTTAATTCCACAGCCTGAACAGAAAACACACAGGCATTTTGGAGTACACCCTTCTAAGCGTTCTTCTAAAACAGACATTCTGACACATAGTACAAAGCACTGAAACACTAAGAAGTCTTTAAGCCAAGATGACCAATAGACTTGAGAGCAAAGGGGCTTCTTTTCTCCTTCTCTATTAATAAGCCAGGAAAACATATATAAACCAGGGCTATCTCTGGCAAACCCAAGTATATATTTAGTTACCCTATATATCTAAATAGCCCATCCTACTTATCAGAAAGCCCTACTTTTTAAATTTAAATTTTTACAATGATACATAAAAGTTGTACACAAGTACCACATATCATGTGAAGTTTCAATATATGTATACATGGTGTAATATTTAAATCAGGGTAAATATTATCTATCTCTTGAAGCATTTATCATTTTTTTAAGGTAAAAACAGCCAAAATTCCTTTCTTCTACCTTTTTGAAATGCACAGTACTAAGTCCTAACTTGAGAAATAGACTTATTCATCAGAAGAGGTTATAAATTATAAATTATTCTTTCTTAGCACAATTTTTTATTAGTTGTTAAAATGGGGGAACAAAAAGATAAATCTAAGTTGTAACCATTCCAATTTTCTTACAAAAAAAATTCTCAAACAAAATCTACAATTTTAGGTCAGAAAACACAAAATAGTTATCACTCCTTTCCTTCCTATTAAGTCAGAAAAAAATGTTGATTTATCTTTACACAGAAAGTCACTCAAAAAAACACAGTGAACAATGGCTTTTTTTCTAAATTATCAAAGCACCACTGAAGCAGTTATATCTAGTTCTTTGCCACCAAAATAATACATGTTTTTGCTTTTACTCCCTGTAATGGGTGGGAAAAGGATGCTGGAGAGGGAAATACACTGAACATCAAAATACATTGTTTCAAATACTCCTAGAAGCTGACCAGATGGGATGGGATGAGAGCAAAAAATAAAAACATAAGTAACACAACCTAGTTGGTTAGAACCCGATGTAGGAATAGTACCCTACAATATAAAGCAAGAACAGAAAAGCCATTAACTGGTAGAAAACAGAATCCACATTCAATTAAAGTGATACATGGTTGGTTAAGAACAAGAACCACAGTTTTAAATAAAATATTACCATATGTGCTTTTGAGGCCTTTAACTGCACACATGAAAATATTTAACCAATATTTACAAAAGCATTTACTTACCAAGTGTTTACTACAGTTTAAGTTGCTTAATTAAAATAACCTCTGGGTCCAGGTGCAGTGTGTGAAGCCTATAATCCTAGCTACCTGGAAGGAAAAGATCAGAAGGCTCTCAGATTGAGGCCAGACCCCATCTCATTCAATGGTTGGGCACAGTGGTGTGTGCTCATCATCTCAGCTATTGAATAGGAGGACTGTGGTCCAGGCTAAGCCAGGCAGACAGCAAGACCCTCTCTCAAAAATAACCAACATAGGGGCACTGGTGCCTCATACCTGAAATCCCAACTACTTAGGAGGCTGAGGCAGGGAGGATAGTGGTTCAAGGCCAATTTGGGCAAATAGTCTGAGACCCCCATCTCCAAAATAACCATAGCCAGAGCATAATGGACTGGAGGTGTGGCTCAAGCAGTAGAATGCCTGCTTTGCAGGAAAAAAGCCCTCAGTTAAACCCGGGTTCAACAGAAAAGCAAATAAACAACATAAAAAGGGCTGGTAGAGTAGCTGAGGTAGTAGTATGCCTGCCTAGCAAGATAAAGGCCCTGAGTTCAACCCCTAGTACCATAATAAATAAATAAACTTTGGGCCCAGAGTGGCAGTACACATCCGTAATCCCAGCTACTCAGGAGGTGGAGTTAGGAAAGATCACAACTCAAGGCTGCCTCCCATCAAAAATGAGAGACCCTAGCCAAAAAATAACTGGAAGCGAAAAACAGCTGGGGACATGGCTTAAGTGATAGAGTACCTGCCTACTAATAATGTAATATAAAATATAACATAACGTTCTCTGGTGGCAGTATTACTCCAGCTCACAACCTGCAATCTTAAAAAAAGATTGGCTACTTTGTTTGCCTTTTAAACAATGTTCACTAACAAGTTTTACCAGATCAGACAGAAGGATTTAAAGGCAAAAAAATTTAAGTATGCTAAGTGAAAGTACAGAAATGCTGTCAGAATAAAAAGTAAATCTAGTTTTTAAAGGATTGCACAGTAAGAAAAGGATGTAAACTTTATTTTGTACTTGTGCTGCTAAAGAACTCTAATTCTGATACCAAAATTAGATGGTAACATATTGAGGTATGTAACAAGACTGTTAGGCTAAATTTAGATGTTCTTCCTTAAAGAATCCACAAGCTCCTAGTCTATTTATTGAATGGTTTCTTGCCCTAAACATTTTATCTACATTATTTCAGTAAAACATGATTATCGAATTGGTATGCACTATTATATCTACTATACTGGGATGCAGAGAAGACTACCTACTTAAACAAGGTAAACAAAGCAATTCCAATAGCCAAGCTCATTTGAAAATATGGCCTGACTCCAAAGCATGTGACTATACCTCTGTCAAGTCACCATCATACCACCCACCACCTTTCTTCAATATATACTTTATATTCATTGTCTCCGTAAATCCACAAAACTCTATATGAGATGGGTATTACCATCTTTATTTTAGCTATTAAGAAAACTAACACCCAGCTAGGGGTGATAGATCACAGATAGGTACTCGTGGGAGAAGACATAGAGAGGACTGCTGTTTGAGGCCAAGCAGCCAGCCCAGGCAAAAAGTTCACAAGACCTCATCTCAATCAAAAGCTGGGCCTGATGGCACATGCTGTCATGCCAGTTAGGGCAAGAAGCATAAATAGGGGATCACAGTCCAAGATGGCCTTGAAGAGGTTATACAGCTTGCCAGGATTTAAGTTGTGGTCAATGGCTCTAAAACCCATGAACTCTTTCAATATATCATGCTGCTTTCAGCTCTAACCATTTATAAATCTATCATCACAAGATACTTTACAGGAAACAATGATTCTGTGCAGGAAGATCAAGTCAGACCTGACTTTTCATTACAATTATAACTTTCCATTTTCTCCCAAAAAATGACCAATTTCTCAGTTTTGCATTATCAGTCACTCCTTCTACCACCCGTCTCAAGCAGATGATTATAAATAGTGCAAGAAATTTGTAAGAAATCATTCTGCCAAGTAAAAGTCACTGACCATGTCATGATCTGACATAATCTGCCTGATAACCTTAATCAAAGTCCAAGGATCAGGTCAAGTTTGGTGTTTATTTTTTAAAACAAAAATTAAATATTTCCCAATGTAATTTGTTTTGTATCATTATCACCTGGTTGACGACAGGCAGCATTTCTAGGTCTTCTACTTCACCTATAAAATGAGTATGATCTCAAATGATCCTTGTACTTTAAAGCTTTAAATTATCTGATGTACACCCCCTCTTCCTTTGCCTCTGTGAGGAAGAGTCTGGAAATTTAACTCATGGGGATTGATAAAAACCCACAGTAAGTAAAGTAACCCTTATTGAGTTCTACTACACACAAAGATGTACTCACTGGAGGGGCACATATATACAAACAACACATAAATACACACACACACACACACACACGGACCAATCTGAACTAAGAAACAAAAAATCCATCTAGACCTTCTGCTTTGCTACCATCTTTGCATAGATGCTAACACAAACCATCTATTTTCAATTCACACCCATTCAAGCGAGGGCCTAAGCTGGTCCTCAGCAGTTATGGGCTCACTGATGAGTCTTCAGGCAAGTCCAATATCCAGTCCTGAGGAATGGGTGACCTTTGGTTTGACTACAGCTGCAAGCTGAATGTGAAAGCATAAAACTATGAAACCTTAAGTTTGCTAAGAAAGTAGCATTTCAAACACAAATCGACTTTTGTATTCTATTTATCCTGGTAGAATATGTGCCATGGCTCAAAAAAAGCATCCTAAGTCTACCTGATGACATTTCACGGTTGACAACACAAACAGATCAAAGGTGGCAAGATTAAAATCAAAACCCTAGTCATTTGCAAAACAATTTTCAATAATGGTGAACTTAGGGCTGTGAACAAAGTTGGGAATTTTAATAAAACTCAAAATTTGAGGAAAAGTAAAAAAGTAATTCAGCTATGAAGGTTACATTCTCTCTAAATTATGGCACATTAATAAATATCTGCAATTCAGCAGATTAAATCAATATTTTATTAGTTCAATTTAGAGTGCTGCCTAATATTCTGGTTGCTGGCATCAGTAGCACGGGAGGAAAAGATGACCAGCCAAACAGGCAAAATGAAGCCTCAACTCTGCCATTAATTAACAGGATATGGCACAGGATTCACAGGCAATTCAATAGAATGGGTACTTGTAAATGGAAAAGAAACTACCAGAAAGAAGCTAGGGTGGAAGTGCTAACAGGGTGCTGGCCCAAATCCAGGTAGTTTGTCAGAAAGCTTTTCCAAGTGTCCTGATCCCAACCAACCAAAATTCCAACATGGGCTGGAGACCTCACTGATGGCAATAAGAGTCCTCCAAAGTTGGGTAAAACAGCTAGGGAAAGAAACAATTCACAAAGCTTCTCAGAAGACAGTTTAATAAGATCCTGCCTAATACTTTCAAACTTAAAAATAAATTTAAAAAAATTTTAAAGAACACTTCCTTACAAATTGGGAAAGAATTTCTTAAGTCTTTATTTAAATAAACATTTCTGTCAAGACTATCAATCAGAGGACGATCAATCAGAGTATAAAACTCACTATCATACTACAGTAGGTTAAAAGGCACTATTTCTCAGGAAAGTGGTATAAAAGGGTATACTAGACCAGGCACCAGTGACTCCTGCCTGTAATCCTAGGTACTTGGGAGACTGAAATCAGGATTGTGGTTTGAGTCCAGTCCAGACCCCACCTCAACCAACAGCTGGGCAAGGTGGTACATGTCTTGTATTCCAGTACTGAGGAAAGCATGAAATAAGAGGATCACAACCCAGGTCGTCCTGGGCAAAACCTGAGACCCTATATCAAAAGTAAACAGAGAAAAAAGGGCTGGAGGCATGGCTCAAGCAGTAAAGCACCTGCCTACCAAGCTCTAAGCCCTGAGTTCAAACCCCAGTACCACAAAAAAAAGACGTGGGGGGTGGGGAGCGGGGTGGGGGAGGGGGATGCTGAGAGACAGAAGGAGTTTCTGGGTCACAAGGGAGAAGGCATTTGATGGTGAGGCCTAGACAGAGGGAGGAAGGACCAGGGATGGCAGAATCAGTAAGGACTTTAAATAAAGAGCAACAGACTGTCAAAGACCTCCATTCACCACACTCAGGAGACTCCTTTAGGAAGTTAAGCCTGGAAGGGATGCAAAGAGCAGAGGAAAACTAGGAGAGGCTACTGTTCTAAAAGAAACTAAGCAACTCTGAGGTCAAAGGAACAGCTAAATAAAAAGCAGCACAGTAAATTCGGTCAGGAGCAAATAAATAAATAAATAAACCGGATCAAGTGAACCATCTAGACGTAGACTATGGTGGAAAAAATGAGAAAATAAGGTAACTCCAAGACTCTGAATCTGGAGCCACTTTAAAAATTAAAACAAGGCCAGGTGAAGTGGCTCATGTCTATAATCCCAGCTACTGGGAGCCAGAGGTCAGGGGGATCATGGTTCAAGGCCATCCTGGGCAAAAAGTTAGCAAGACCCCATCTCAATGAACAAGCCACACATACCTGTCATCCCAGCCACATAGGAAACCTAACTAGGAGGACTGAGGTTCAGGCTGGGCCACGCAAAAACTTAAGACCCTATCTGAAAAATAACTAAAGCCAAAGGGACTGAGGGCATGGCTTAAGTGGTAAAGCATGAGGTCATGAGTTCAAAACTCAGTACCACCAAAAATAAATAAATAAAAATTAAGCAGAGTGACAAAATTTTACAGTAAGAGGGGTCATCCTGAGGTCACCAAAAAGAAGTTTAAAATCAGTGGGCCCCACTGTTGTAGAACCTGGTAATTAAGAAATAATACGAGCAAGGAGCCTAGCGGAGAGATGATAATGGCTCCAGCAGTTGCTGCAATGAAAAGCATGAAGGTTATATCTGTGTAAGAAAAAATCCTTACTATTTGCTGGGCTAAGAGTATCTATCCTTATATAGACCTCAGAAAGATTCCTATTGTCTTCTACTTTTTCTGAAATATATTTATGATGTTCATTTAGACCCTCAGAGGTAGGTTATACACCAGGTAACTTTTGTCACTGACCCCAGAGATCTTACAGCCAGTCACATTTGACAAGACAGAAAAAGCAAATGAAGCACAAACTTACCATACAACCTACCTGTCAGTATGGTTAGGAAGGGATTAAACAAGATGATGAGTTTGAATCTGAGATGTCAACATAGAGATGTAAAGTACACAGCTAGACACATACATCTGGCAGCTCTGAAGGAAGAGCTGCAGATATAAATGTGGGATCACCGGCATGCAGATGGTATTCAACACCATCAAAACAGATGAGATCATCTTCAGAGACTACAGTAAAGACAAACAGACCTACCATAGAACCCGGAGGAAAGGCTGACAACTGGATAATGGATAAACCAAAAAAGAAACTGACAAGCATTGCTTTTAGTTCTTCATCTTCTCTCCGAAATTCCTCAATAATCAAAAGCAGAAATATTTTATATTAAAGCATAAATACGTACTTTAGTACATTTCAGTGCCAGGCATTTTCAGTACTAAAGACAAACTATGAATTTTACCAACTTCAATAGACTGTCAGTTAATACCAGCAATTTTTCACTTGCCCAGACCTGTGAAGAAAAAAGGGATTTCATGTAAGTGTCCCTTCCAGATAAAAGAAGCTTTTCCCCTTTATATGAAACATTAACTCAAATGTCTTCAAGACTCAAATGAGTGAGAAGATATAAATAGAAAATACTGGGTCGTGGATCTGCTATGTGCCTACATTTCTTAAGGGCATTCAAATACAGTATTTTGCAGAGAATGATGGAAAATTCTGGTGCAAGAATGAATTAGCAATGAAAACCACGCCTTCATATCTCATAACTACTGTTAACTAGATTTTCTTATACAACTTGAGCATCACTAATCCTCAAATGTTTCCAAATCCAAACCATTTTTAAATGCTGACAATGACAGTACAAGCAAAAACTTCCATTACCATGGAACTTTGTTTCATGTGTGTAAGCATTTAAAATGTCTAAAATTACATTTAATCTACATATATAAGGTGTATGTAACTATAAATGAATTTCATGTTCAACTTGGGTCCGAACCCAAGATTTATTTCTGTATATGCAAATATTCCAAAACCCAAAACAATTATGGTCCAAGCATTTCACATAAGGGACAGTCAAACTGAATTTAATATTCACTTTTCTCTATAGATGAAATGCTAATAAATTCTGTGCTATAAGAGAAGACACTTTTTAAAACTAGTCAACGCTGTGAATGGGGAAGCTACCTCTAAGCCTTAGTAAAATAGAGATAATACTGCTATGAGAACTAAACTGAAAGAGTTATGGGTGAAGGGAAGAGAAGGCAGAGAATATCATGATGGGCTCTACTTTTTTTATTCCCCTCCCAGTACTGGGGGACTTGAACTCAGGGCCTAGAGCCTGTTAGTCCATTGCTCTACCACTTGAGCCACACAACCAGCTCACCCTTCTTTAAGCATATCATTGGTCATCAAAGTGTCAATAATGCCCACACAGCTACAAGAATCATCTAAGTGCCATTTACACACACACAAAAAAAGCGAAACCTTTTGTTGGCTTTTATTATTCAAAGTTTTTAACTATCAACTGGACAAAATATGACAATTTAATGGTGCCTAACAAGGAGTATTAAAACAGCTGTTAAAATAAGAAGTTTAATTCTTGGTCTTTGAATTGGCTGTGTCAACATTTTTTTCATCATCCCCTGAAAAAGTTGCTACTAAATGTGAATCAGTCCACTTGTCTTAGAAATTGTATAGAAAGAGAAGGTTTGTAATTAAAAACCAAAATGTCAAACCAGGCTAGACAAAAAAAAAAAAAAAAAAAGATACAAATATGAATTCTGTGCTAGTTATATATTTGCTGTTTCATGGCCAAGGATGGAACTCCTAAACACTCAATACACCCTTACCTTCCTACTCGAGACATCCTTTCCAGAAAAACATTCGCCAATTTTGGTATTCAACAATGCACTCTGAGGCCTAGGGGGTAAGTGCTGGAAAACAGTTTTGAAAGTACTTCTACTAACTGGTATGTGATGTTGTTAAATTGTAGACTTACTAGTTTTCTTACCTACAATGTGGGAATAGAGCCATCTATAGCATATACCTATAAGGATGTTTTTGAGAACTTTTAAGAATTAAACTAACAGTGAGCAAGTTATCGTAGCACACAGTTGTAATCCCAGGAGTGCTTAGGAGGTTTAGACAAGAGGATCAAAGGATGAGGTCAGCCTGGGATACACAGTGAGACCCTATCTAAACTAACTAACTAACTAAACATTGAAGAGAAAAATTCTCTGTGAAGGCAAAGGCAGTTATTTTTCCCCCCTGGCTAGAGCAGAACTAAGAGAACAGTATTAGTGAAATTTAAAATAATCATTCTTGCATGCATAAGGCTCTGTGTTCAATTTCCAGGGCAGAAAAAATAAATACAATAACCATTCTTGATCCTCCCCCACCCCACCTCTGTTGTAGTACTAGGGATTGAACTCAGGTCCTTGTGCTTGCTAGGTAAGTACTCTACACTTGACCCAAGACACCAATTTCCATTGCTGGTTTTCCTAAAAGAGAGAACTGTTCAAATCAATTTCTTTGAACTATCTTCTAAGAATCTGAGTACCTTAATTCCAAAAATGGAAGTTACTAGACTTAAGTCCTATCTAGAACCTTAGCTGAATCACTTAACCATTTGAGGCACTAGTTTACAGAGTGGAGGCTGAACTGTATTTCCAAGTTGTTTTCTTGCTATCATGCTTTTTCATTTCATTCATCACTCTATCCTGGTTAAAATTAAGGACCAGTTAAATGCTTACTAAATCTAAGCTGCATCATTCATAGATGTACTTGTGCTTCTAGTATCACAACTATATTAAAATTAGAGGAAAAAACACCAGGTCAGTTTTATAACTATAATAACAAGCTCCATTTCTGTCACAAGCAGAGGCTACGCTGCAGCCGGAGAATATGGTCGACCTCAGGACACCAGCCTCAGGAGAAGCTACTCAGGAGTACATGGCAATAGATGAAATGGATGCCGCACAGCTCATTATGCCCAAATATAATTTTTTCATTTGTGTACCTTGAAATAAAAATTTGTACCTAAAGTGAAATGGAAGTAACCATGCCAGGACACCAGTACAGCAATAAATCCATTCATACAGTCTTCCTTTAATTACAAAGGCCTCACAAAAAAATTGACAGTTCTATTATGAAGTTTTTTTCTTTTTTCTTTTTGTGGCAGTAATGGGGTTTGAACTCAGGGCCTTGTGCTTGCTAGGCAGGCACTCTACCACCTGAGCCACATCCCCAGCAAACTGACAGTTCTAAATTGAAGGGAAAGTCACATGTAACAAACCAAAATGTTTATTATATCACAATGGATACTTTAAAGAACCTTTCAGTTATTCAAACACAGACAAATGATATTGCAACTGATAAAATAAATACCCAGTAAGAAAGAAGGCAAATTTTTTTTAATTTTATTATTGTGCTGGGGTACATCATTGGCATTTACAAAAGTTCTCACAATGTGGCAAATATACATACTTGAATTCATCCCCTCCATCATTCTCCTTTAATTCCACCCTCCCCCGCCCAATTTCTGGCAGTTTTTCTTATAGAAAAGATGGTGCTGAACAAAAAAAAATCTTTTTTTTCCCTCTTACAAATCTGTGTTTAATTTCATCAGATGTCCTTTCAATAAATGAATGCTAACACTCACCATAACTTAATTATAAACCTTCCTCAGCCCTGCATTAAACAAAGACTCCTTCTGCAGGGTAAGGATTAGTCTAGTCCCAGGAAATGGTTGGTCCTTTTTCATTCTTGGTTCAAAGACTACATTAATAATCATTAGCAAACTATACCAGAAAAGGCTAGTGAATGGGACAAGAACTGAAATTCAATCAGAAATTTTGTTTTTGTTTCTTTTTAAGCTCTGGCTAAAACTGTATGGCAAGAACAAACAGGCTAAATTCTCTGCAGTGTGTTTGGGTAAGTGGGTGGATGAGTGGGTTTTAAATACCATAAACTATAATTTACCTGTTTCTTTATATCATTTATCAACTTAACACAGAGTTGCAAACCTGTCTGTATTATTTTATCTTTTCCTTTAAAATTAAGCATTGTAAAATCCAGCTACCTTTGCCTTAATACAGTCTGTGTTAAGCTAACAAAACATTAAAAAGAGGACTTAAAAGCTTGGTAAGTGGCTCCATGGCAGATTAGCAATGCTTGTCCTTAAGGGGACTGGGGGACATGACTAGCTCCTACGAAACCTCAGAATAATTTTATCAAGGTACAAATGACTAGTGAATGCAATTTCCTTTAAACTGCTAAAATGAGTTACAATAAAGGGAATAAACTATTTTACCCATATGGTATAATACTGTCAGTATAAAAGGGCAAATGATTAATAAAAACTGGAATAGGGTGAAGCTTAAGAAAGAAAAGCTTATAAAGGAAATAATACTCTTTTCTAAATGAAAGAAAGTTAAAATAACAGAATTCATTGGCATTCTTATCTGAAAATAAAGATCAATGTTTTTAATTGTAAAATTAAAATTTTAGCTCCTCAGTAATGCTAGTCACATTTCAAGTGCTTGGTAAGGCATTACAGATATTATAGAATCTTCCATTGCTGCAGAATTCTGTAAGACAACATCAGCCTACAATATTTTAAATGATTTATGGAAATTATACTAAAAAGCCAACCAAGGGAGCATACTCCTACAGTCCTGGCACGAGATAGGAGGATCTAGAGTTTAAGACCAGCCTGAATTACCTGAGACTAGGTATTGACTTATACTAAATTGCATACCTAGAATGTTACTTCTTTCCCAAGTTTCCTTTAATCTGAGTGTATCTAAATCAAGTTCTCACTTTGTTGGTAAAACATATTTATGCCACTTGCCAATTTAATTTCCCCTGTAAACACAGGCACATATGGTATAGGCTTGAAGTCTTTGTCTAGAATCTAGACAGGATTTAACAGTCACTGTTTTATCAATAAATGATACTGTTTCTCAACTTCTGGTAGGGATAAAGTTCTTCTAAAAGAAGACTGCGCTTTAAAAACATTAAAATTTTTATATTATGTGTATTGTACTTACCTACCTGATCATATTTGAGTTCTAATATGTTTGCTTTGGAGGTAATGTGAGCAACCCACCTGAGAAGCATCAGAAATCAGACAATTGGTAACAGAATAATTTAAAAAGTGCTGCATCTAAACCAAATAAGCAATGATCAACAACAGAAAGGTAGCTCAGATAACTGTCCAGTTTTTTTTAACCGGAAATTAAATGTTAACACTACCCTTTTATTTAGGTGTGACATAAAAATCTTAAACATTAATTACAACCTAAAATTTAACACTTTAGAAGTATCAAAATGTCTTGATTTCTTGGTCAAGTTTAAGGTATACTACCTACCTCAAGAGTTTTCAAATAGAGGGACTTGGCATTTGAATGAGGGGGTTCAAAGGTAGAATGACTGAGCACCAATAACTAAGGTTCCGATTTACTTCCCTAATTCCCCAAATCAAACTTTTTCTTGTATGTTTTATAGGATAAGCTCTAACAATGGTTTAACTGAAGAAAGATTTTGCTACTAAAACCAAATCTAAGGGCTACTAGGGGGATGTAGCTCAGTGGACGATTGCTTGCCTAACATGTAAAGGCCCTAGGCTCAATCACCAGCATGTCAAGAAGAAAAAATCTGAAAACTAACATTAACACGTATGACCTCTTGGACCTGTTAAAAGATTACAACCAGTCCATGGGAAAGCAGTGCCACAGGGGACTACACCCTATGGTCCTTCTTGAATAAGCTTCTAATGCTCATCTCCTTCATGAAAATCGGTAGCCAGCCTTATTTGAGAATTTATTACAAGTAGTAATCAATCACTGTGTTAAAAAAATAAATTTAAAAACCAAAAGAAATTTAAAAAAAAAAAAAGGTGAGGGTGGGAAAGCTGGGGTTTGAACTCGGGGCTTCACACTTGTCAGGCATGTATACTACCACTTGAACCATGCCACCCCCTACCCCAGCCCTTTTTGCTTCAGTTATTTTTCAGATAAGGTCTTCTTATGTTTTTGCCAGGGGTTAACCTCAGATTGAGACCCTCCTACCTATGCTGCCCACATAGCAAGGACCATAGGAATGTACCACCATGCCCATCTTAAAGGCTGAGATGGGTCTAGCTAATTTTTTACACGGGCTGACCTCATATTGCCATCCTAACAATTTCCACCACCTGACTAGCTAGGATTACAAGCGTAAGTCACCATGCCCAGGATTCAAAAACAAAAATTTTAAATTCACATACACACACATTGTGCAACTCAGCTGATGCAGGGAAGTTCACAGTCAGTCCCATGTTGTCATCAGTTTTGTCTAAATTATTGTGCCATCTGCTGAGTTTCCCTGCCCTTAATTTTGTGAAAACACGTCTCACAAAAAGCAAATAATATCCTAAAAGCAGGGTAAAAATTGTGGGAAAAATGAATGGAGCAGTACCACATTCTGAGAATTTGCCATTTTTCCTCAACAGTCGTCTTCTGGGAACCATAACCTGCAGATACCAGGGGTCTAGTATACTAAAAAATAGGCCAATTTGCTTCCAATCCTCCTCAAGATGGTCCAAACCCTGAATGACATTGGTGCATCTATCAGAATGCTAACAAGGAGAAAGAATGGAAGAGGAAAATGGGAGAAAAAAATATACAGTACCAAATTGGCAAGAATCTGGAACACAACCATTAGGAGTATAGGATTAGTATATTCACTTTGGAAAACTGGCACTACCCACTAGAACTCAGCAGCTGCATTCCTAGGAAAAGACTTAAGAGAAATGCACAAAGACTGACTTACCAGAAGACATAAAAATGTTCACAGCAGCACTATTCTGAAAAGTCACAAAAGTGCAAATGTTCTCAATGTCAATAGTAAAATGGATAAATTCATATAATGAATATTATAAAGTAATGAGTCTGACTCAATTATAACTACAAACGATATGCATGAATACCACATTGGTGGCACTGGGAGACGACGGGCCAAAAGTATATACAGAGGATTTCTATTTACATAATTTTCAAAAACAGAAACAATTGAATAGCCATATGAAAAAAAAAAAACACTAATCTCAATCCTTACCTTAATTCTTAAACCTAAAATGCATCACAGTCTCAAGTATTTGATCTAAAACTTCTAATAGTAAATCTAGCAGAAAATCTTAATGACTGTAGGCCTGGCAATGATTTCTTTGGTGCCACATAAAAACCATAAACTAAAAAAATTTAAAACATCAAAAGCTGGATACATATAGTCTTCAATTAATTCTAATAAAAACAGAATATGCATAACTAAGTGCAGAGAAGTAAAACACAACCAGCCACTGTGCCATCTCATTCTCTCAGAAAAACAAAACTCTGTCCTGCAAGCACAAAAACAAAGGAATAATGGCAGAGTGGGAATTGGAAGAGGGAAAGACAGCCATGAGAAATGTTTGACCTAATCTTCAGGTTGGGAGCGGGGAAAAAAATGGAGAACAGGCTTTTTTCTGACTTCTGTAACTACTCTTAGCTCACCACACATATGGAGGAAAATACACTCAGCTTAAGTACCCAAGTGAAGGACATGTTGGTCCTGAGTCCTTTTTCCATCAAATGTCTTTTACGTCCTTCTCCCTTCATTTGGTTCCTTTCATATTTTTTAATTCTCTTCCTTCCATTCTCATATTCTTCCAGGTTTCTTTGTTTGCTACTCAAGGCTACAGTTGTCCCTTCTCCTAAGAAACTCGAAAGTAAGAAAAGGAATTAAAATAGACACAAAAATAGCAGTGAAGCATCTGAAATGCGGTTATACTGAGGGAGGGACAATGTATCATCTCTGTCACTTTTTACCAATCTTGTTTATTCAGCATTGATAGACTATAGACCACCACATGATAATAACAATATGATGGTCTCTTGCCCTCCCCCCTTTTTTCTCCTCTCCTGAACAAGGCAGCTAGCAATTTGTTAATTCAGTATTTACTACCTATTAGCAGGAAGGTAAGGGGAAAAAAAGAGTGGGCGATGGGGGAGAAGAGGAATAGGACCAAAGCACGTTATATACATGTATGAAAGTGTCATAATGAAAGCCATTATTTTGTACAATTAATATGTGCTAATAAAAATGGGAGGGGGAAGGCATCCTTTCTCCACATCTCCCAGAGTTTGCTGTGTGGCTCAAAATAGAATTTGGAACCCAGGGACCTCTGTTCTAGGATTTGGACCTAACCAAGGAAGAGCCAGGAGTCTGCCCCCAGTCCCTTATGTTACAAACCCAGTTTCTTATGTGGATTGAGCTTTCTGTTGTAAAGTATAAAGTAGAAGACAATTATGTGGCAATCCATTATCTTTCCTACAAGAGCTCAAATGGTAGAATGCCAAGCATGAGATTCTGAGTTCAAATCCCAGTGCTGCCAAAAAGGAAAAAAAAAAAATGTCTCCTACAGGGTACAAGAATCTGGGAAACATAAGTATGGGGCTTTGGGTTCTCAGTTTTCTTATCTGGAAAACAGAGGTAAAATTGTGGGCCTGAAAGGGAAGTCATAAAAATAAAAACACTTTCGAATCTTAAACATTTACTGAGCATCTGTACTGTGCCCTACCATGCTGGGCCAAAAGGAAACAAGGACTAGAAAGTCTCTGCATCCCCCCTCACAGGTGGCAGCCTCTGTCCTTTCACCACAAACAGGACTAAGCAATCTTTCCCAACACTGTAAAGAAACCCATTTAATCTGTAATCTCAGCTAAGCAGGAGGCAGAGATAGGAGGATAACCATCCTTTTGGTGCCTGTACCCTAAGAAAAAGCAAGCCTATATTAGGAACTGTTATTTAGTTACTAACTTTTAACTGATTGTGGACTTTACTAGTTACAATATCCACTTGCATTTAACAATAGCAGACATACACCAGATTGAGTGTAAATGTAGACTCTCAGCTTCTCCGACTCCCTCAGCCCTCCCTGGAGTCAGCCTAGACAGGTTGGAAATAATAGCTGTGAACACTGGGCTCAACTCTTCCTTGTCAGAAATTCACTGAAAAAGTAGCAATATACTTGGACAAAAAATTTGATACAGAAAATCACTTCTGTTTGCTAAGAATCGTTTCAAGATGATTTGTCAGAGTTCTCCCGACAGCCATTCCTTCTGCCCACAAATTTCTCCTCACTCATTTGCCTGACTCCCTCCCCTCTACCTACAAAGAACTTGGAAGTGGCATATGGTTAGATTCCCAAAACCTCCAAAAACAACACCCTCTCCCAAAAAAAAGGAGATAAATAATATCTATACTGTTTAAGTGACTGCTACCTTTAGCCTAGCTATTATGGTTATTATTCCTTTTGCTACCTTCCTGTTCTAACTTATAAACCCCAGCAGAGCAGCTAGGAAAGGAGAAGAAGAAAAAACAAGCATCAGTTTTTCATTAAATATTCAGTTTATTACATTAAATGGGGGTGGGCATGTAAAACTACCTAGCACCATCTTCATCATGTTTAAGATAATTAATGGATTCAACAGGCACTTAATTAAAAACAGAAAATATCCACAGTAGGATTTATTCCTTAAACCTCTTGCAGTACATCATTTGTTTTATATTCATCATCAGGCACCCTTTTTTAATTCATTCAATGATGTTCTCTACTCCCAATTTTTAAACTTCCTCTCTTTAAAATACAATAACCAACAGTAAGTTGTAACTTCATAATTTGGAAATATCAGTCAGCCATTCTGGTGGGGGGGGGAGGGGCTGGGTTTTGAACTCAGGACTTCATGCTTGCAAAACAGGTCCTCTACCATTTGAGCCACATACAGTCCAGCCATTGTGAACAGAAGTACTCCACATCTCCCTTACAAAATGATGCTGTATGAACCTCCACTATTTCATTAAATTTAAAAACCTAACTCTGAATTTTAAGGTCATACTGATCTGTTGTTACACTTCCTAATTTGGTCAACAACAACAACAAAAACCCTCCTAAATTCCTTTATAATTTACTTTAAATCATATTCCATTATAATTATACTTTAAATTTTTATTTTTCAATGAAGGCATCCTCAAAACTAACAAAGAAAAGTTGGCATTTTTAGCTGTTTTTCTCACTTTACAAAATTGTGCAAACAAAAATAATTCAATTAATACTAGCTCCTGTGACAGTAGTAATTTCCTTTTTCTGGGTTAAAATAAGAGACAAAAAAAGATTATCAGAAACATCTCATCACAGGTTCTGTATCTATGACATTTTATATTTAAAAGTACTGTTTCTCTAACTCAGATCCATAAAATGTCAAAAGACCACTATATGTTGCAGGAACAAAATTGGTTGTGCTTGAATGACAACTTTTGGTTTGACACAGCCAAGAACATTCTCCTTTCTTTTAAGGTTTTGTTTGTTTGTTTTTGGTGGTACTGGGGTTTGCACTCTGGGCCTCACTCTTGCTAGGAAGGCGCTCTACCACTTGAGCCACTCCACCTGCTAGGTTCTCCCCTCTTAAATGAAAGAAGTTGTGTTTCATCTTTTATCCTGTCTACCAATAGATATTTGGGAACAATGACAGTATTTAAACTCCGAATACCACAGGCCATCAAGCCTGAAACTACTAACTTTAATTTAAAACAAAATCAAATCAAGGTCTTAAACTGTATTAACTGATGAATAAGAAACTGAAGCATATGATAGCAATGCTAATGCTACTATAAGGTATTAAATTCCTTAGAAGGATATAGTGCTACTAGGCCATGGAATTTTTTTAACTCAAATTATTTTTGAAGTTCTTCTGAACAAATTAAAAGGCCAAATGCACTGACTGATTACTGTATGGCTTTTAATAATAGAGGGGAAGGGGTATTTCCTATTGTTAATATTTTTACATCAATTAAACAACTTCCATGCTTGCAAAGCATTGAACTGATATATAAGCCACATTTAACATCCATTAAGTAAGCATATCACAACTGACAAATATATCTCTAAGCACCCCCAAGACAACAATAAATAAAATAATACCAGTAAAACTATGTATAAAGTTATCAGTACAGTGGTTGATTTCCAAACTTTAAAGTCATGACCACATGTCCTCTCTTTCCTTCAAACAACCCTAAGAGCCTAAGTAAATAAATAAAATCACCAAAATATTTTAGAATATTTTTCCTTATAAGAATGTATTTTAACCAGAAAAACTTCACCCATTCCTAACTTCTTTTTCAATAATACTCATCCACTCCATTCAGTCCTCAACTTATCAACAGAATTCATACCAGAAAGGCTAATAAAATTATTGCTGTTATTTCATTGAGTATTTTCTTCCTGGTACAAAACTCTAACATTCTAGTTAACATTTAGACTGTTCGCTACTTATACCCTACCCTCTCCGACTCCAATCACCACCATCTTACTGGCAGGCAGAATATTCTCAAGACTGAAGATTGTTTTTCAACTCAACACACACAGTGCTTAAATCAGATGGCTAATCACAAACCAGAAGATAGAAGCTACAAAAAAAAAAAAAAAACCACACAGACATTCCCAAACTCTTTTATTTTCAAGTTCTACAGAAAGTTTTACCTAATTATACTAATAAATCAATATAACATGATGATGTTGCCATAAGATCATGTACTTCAAGACTAGTGTACTTTATATCCATTTTGTCATGGTAAGTTCAACTAATTTTTGTCAGTGTTTTTCCTGAATCATCTCTTAACCACCAAATTATTTCTCTGTAGTTGCCTAAATTTTAAATCTATGAGCAAAAAAGAAAAGCCTGAAAATTAACCCTAGAAAAGGCATTCCTTTAATACAAAATAGCAACATTAAGTAGAAATGTTAGGTAACCAAGAGAAAGGTAACCATTAACTGTTTGCCCAAAAACCTCAATCTAAAACATTACATAGTATATACACAATTTTGATAAACAGGGTGAACATAGTATTTTCACATCAAAATAAGGAATTCTAGTCTCATTTTTTATTTTGGTTAAAAATATCTTAATTCTGTTTATAATGCAAATAGTCATTTAATGAAGTATCATCTCACGGGTATATGACTGACAGATAAAATAATTGCTTTAAAAATACTTCTGAGTCATTTTGTCCTTACCTGCAGGCATGAACCATTACTGCATGCAGTGACTGTTCCATTTCCTAGCACAGACTTGAAGAAGCATATCTCTTTTTCAGAATGTGACTAATCTGTGGGTTTGCAATTCCTAAGCTATTTACATATGGCACTCCCTTTCCACATAGAAAATATTTATTACAACCAAAAATCAAGTATTTTTAACCTAGATCTTACAAATAACCTTGGTTAATCTGTGTAGCAGCAACCTCAAAATATAGAGATGAAATCTAATCAAAGTATTCCCTTAAGGAAAGCAAGATTTTTGTTTATTGGTTAAATTATTTTTTTAAAGCCAACAGCTGTCACACATGAACCAGAGGTCTGCTTAGTTATGGTGTACATGCTGCAGCTGATTAGCTGTTTAAAAAAAAAAAAATTACCCTTTGCAAAAGCAGAACAGCTTGCCCAAATACCCATCTTCAATACAGCACAATACCAGCATGCAGTACAATATATTATATAGCAAACTTGACAAGGAAAAATATATATATGTCCTGTTCGTTTCTTAGCAATGCTACACCATTAATTGTTCATGCAAGAGATGTAGCTGTACCTTTCTGAAGAGGACGACTTCTCAGAGTTAACTGACATCAGCAGCTCAATCTTCTGCTTGATTTCTGGAAAAATCAGAAAATATTCACAACCAAGATTGCCTGCCCTTGCTTCTAAGCCTTATATCAAGAGATTTTTCTTCTCTAATCCCTTTTGTTCAGAATGAGGCCACAAGATTCACAGTACTTCTGTTAGGACTGGGATTCAATGGTGCTATAAAGGGAAAAAGCTCCAGAGGCATCAGGCCTTGCTAAACTATGCACATGACTGTTTATGAAAGCAGGAAGTACCATTTTTTTTTTAAGCAGAGGGGTGTTCTCTTTTTTTAAGGTAGAACAAGCATAGCTCTGTAAGAAAGTTTTAAATTTGGCAAATTAAAATACAAACAGGAAATGCTAAAATAAAGATTAAATACAGTGGGTAATGTGAGAAGCCTGGGTAATGACGTTTCCATCTGCAATGGATACATACGCAACCTTTGGCTGCTTCTACCTCACTAGCCCTAAAAAATATGGCTCAGTGAATCATTTTTGTCACTTAAGAATGAAATATTAAACCAGAACCCCAATTTAATGATTAAAACATGCTTAACCTTTGTTATAATCACTTGATTATTTTTAATTAAAGATATATTTATTATCTAGTCCCTAATTCCTTTAGAAAAAGACAGTACTTGTTTTACACCTTAATTTCCCCCTCCTCCTTCGCAGTACAGTACAAGTGAACAAGCAACACCCAGTTACCGAACAGAGATAATATTCTTGTCCTTTTAGGAAAGGACTGGCAATGGCCCGTCCAACAGAAATGTAAGCTCCAGTTCAATTTAACTAAAAGATAATTGCCGGTACCAATGTGGAAGATAACAGACTAAAAGGAAAAGATGAAAATAAGAGGGAGAAGGAAAAGACAGAAAAGAAATATAACATGATTTCTTTAAACACCAGTGACTGCCCCCCACATAATTTTAAATGAATAAAACGTGGTCCTATTATTTCATGGTAAAGCCGTTTTCCTAGTCCTAAGAAGTATTTCCAACTGGATTTTAAAAATTAAAGTAGGCTCTTATAATTAAAAAAAAGTTCACATACTAAAAATAAAAGACATTGCCACTGAAATGAGTTAACGATCTCAGGATGTCAAAGCAGACCAACAATTTTTTTGTTTTTTCATTTTTTAGGGTAAAAAATATTAATTTTTAGAATGTTGGCTACAAAAATCAAAGTATGACAAAATATAAAGGACAAAGGAATAAAAACTAGTTGCATAGAGCGAAACATACATGCAGAGAAATATCCTCTGTCAATATTGTTAAAACAAGGTACTTTCCAAATTGTTCAGGCTTAGAGCTTTATAAAACTGGCAATAACTGGCATGGTAATGATGAAACTTACCTTGACAATTCTGAGGTGGATTACAGAACACAGCACAAGCTGTCATAGTGAACATTCAGTAAAGATCCTCTCCCTCTTTTACAAAAAGCAGAGTGTTAAAGAGCTCAGGCTCTGCCTTTGATTTAGAAACAAGCTACTCCATCATTTTTTTATAGCCATGTGACCTTAGAGAAATTACTTAAAGTCTCTATCTCTTCTCCTGTAAAATGGGGATAACATTTTCTACTTGAAAATTTATTGTAAGGATTTAATGAAATAACCAATGAAACATCTAATTAAGTATTGTGCCTGGGTATGTAGGTGATAAGCCTTCCCTACCTACAGTTATACAGTGCCTAGCAAAGGATAATATTACCTCAATAAATATTTACTGAATGAGTTAATGAGACAAATGAAGACTGTCCAATTTTAAATAGCTTTTCTATAGCTTGACTCTATCTTCTTCCTCTTACCAACCTCAGCATGTACTTTTTAAAAATCACTGTAATGGAACTGTACGTGAAAATTTAACCAGATTCCTCTCTAGAGGATTATATTTAGTTTTTAATCTATCTACTTCAGAAATGAGATTACACTTGAATCCACCTTTAATTTTTTATTTCAAAAAGACTAAAAAGTTGCTACTTCAGTAACATCTACATAAAATCAGTGCATTTAAGATGAGAAGGTCCAAGATTACACAGCTCTAATGAAGTCTACACCCGTCGTGTAAATATGGGGGAGTTTAAGCTATAATCACTTTGTGGCTAGTGACTTTGCAAGCCAAAGAGGATTCTAGTTATACACAAAGAGATTCCAACATGATTTTCACATTTTCTGTAGTCAGGTGTGTCTATAGCTCCAGAAGGGCTGAAAGATTCAGGAATGGTGACAAACACTGTCAATATCATATCCTGTGAGGCCCATGTATTCAATCTATGCTACTACCATATCCATACCATCCGAGTCTGGTTACTCCCCACATTCATTAAGAATTCCAGAAGCTGTATCTCTGACTTCCACTTGACACATTACCAGCCATAATCCTGGGGGATTCTAGCAACCATATTAATATGACTTCCTAAAGCCCATTGCTAAAGACCTTGGCATTCTCAATCCATGGTCCCTTGAACCTCTGCAGCACCTGAGTCCCATTTCCATGACCAAACTTAGAACACTTGGAATACTGCAAACTAGTCAGCTATTTTTCAGTTATATTAATTTCACCTAGGGAAGTATCTGAGACCTTATACTTTATTTTTCTACAATTACGTAGTCAACCAATCCTTTTCTTTAATTCTAGTCTCCCTATTAAACTTAGAAAGGTCTTCCATACATTTGATTTTTTAAAAAAACTTCATCCTATTTTCCTCTAATATGCTTTATAATAGTGTTCTGCATGTACCTCCCTAGAATTTATTTTAGTTTATGATTTTGTATAGAGATCCACTTGGATTTGTAAGTCACATTTTAAAATACATTCTCCCCATCCTCACAATGACTCTCTAGACCACTACCACTTCTTGGTTCTTCAAAAGCAGCAGTCTTACAATCTTATAATTACCTATTAATTAAACCATCCACAGTCTCAATTTATAATTTTAGGCCAATAAATACTCCAAACAGTCCATCAACCTGATTGTTTCCCTTCAACTTGTATCTGTATTCCATATGCTATCTGTCTACCACACTGCTACACTTAAGTGCTCAAATATACTTGACAAAACAGTTACCAGTTCCTCTACATCTCTCAGCCTTTAATCAATCCTTTACTACAACTCTCGTGGCCCAATTCCTACTCCTACCTAAAGACCATGTTTCTTTACTTCACACAGAAAATAAGTGGTTCCTTAAAATTATGGGCCAGGTGCAGTGGTACACACCTGTAATCCCAGCTACTCAGGAGGGAAGAGAGCAGGAGGATCTTGGTTGGAGTGCAGCCCCCAGCAAAAAGTTGGCATCTTAATCACCTCATTTCAATAGGCACAGAGGCACGTGTCTGTGACCCCAACTACATGAGAGAAGAAGGCAGGAAGACAGAGGTCTGAGGCCAGCCCTGGGCCTCAAGTGGGAGAGCACCTGCCTAGCAAGTATGAGGCCCTGAGTTCAACCCCCCGTACTGCCAAAAAATAAAGTTGTAGTTAACTGAATTTCATGATAATTGTTTCTTCTCGTTTAGTCATATGTGCACACATTGTTTGGGCTATTTCCCCCTTACCCCCCACTCCCTCCCACTTCCCCCTCACCCCCCCACCTTGCTTTCAGGCAGAATCTGTTCTGCTCTTATCTCTAATTTTGTTGAAGAGAGAGTATAAACAATAAAAAAAAAAGACAAAGCATTTTTGCCAGTTGAGATAAGGACAGCTATACAGGGAGATTCCTAGAATTCTTTCCATGTATAAATGTGTTACATTCTAAGTTGATTCATCTCGAACTGACCTTTTCTGTAGTTCCTGATCCCCTTCTCATATTGACCTCTGTCGCTTTAAAGTTTCTGTATTAGTTCCTCTGCAGTGAGAACCTCAAATGCTATGCTTTTTGAGTTTCTTACCTATCCCCCTAACTCCCATGTGTGCTCTCACCTTATCACGTGACCCAAGTCCAATCACATTGCTGTATTTGCCCTAGATCTGAAGTCCACATATGAGGCAGAACATATGATTTTTGGTATTCCTGAGCCTACCTAACCTCGCTCAGAATGATGGTCTCCAGTTTCATCCATTTACTTGCAAATGATAAGATTTCATTCTTCTTCATGGCTGAGTAAAATTCCATTGTGTATAAATACCACATTTTCTTAATCCATTCATCAGTAGTGGGGCATCTTGGCTGTTTTCGTAACTTGGCTATTGTGACTAGCACTCCAATAAACATGGGTGGGCAAGTGCTTCTGGAGTGACCTGTGTTGCATACCTTTGGGTATATCCCAAGGAGTGGGATTGTTGGATCATATGGCAGATTTATGTTTAGTTTTTTAAGGAGCCTCCAAATTTTCTTCCAGAGTGGTTGCACTAGTTTACATTCCCACCAGCAGTGTACAAGGGTTCCTTTTTCCCCACATCCTCACCAACACATGTTGTTAGTAGTGTTTTTAATGATGGCTATTCTACAAGGGGTGAGGTAGAATCTTAGTGTGGCTTTGATTTGCATTTCTTTTATGGGTAGAGATGGTGAGCATTTTTTCATGTGTTTTTTGGCCATTTAAGTGTCTTCTTTTGAGATAATTCTGTTTACTTCAGTTGCCCATTTCTTTATTGGTTCATTGATTTTGGGAGAGTTTAGTTTTTTGAGTTCCCTGTATATTCTGGTTATCAGTCCTTTGTCTGATGTATAGCTGGCAAATATTTTTTCCCACTCTGTGGGTGGTCTCTTCAGTTTAGAGACCATTTCTGTTGTTGTGCAGAAGCTTTTTAATTTCACGTAGTCCCATTATGTCCATCCTTTCTCTTAGTTGCTAAGCTGCTGGGGCTCTATTGAGGAAGTCCTTTCCTATATCTATTAGTTTAGATTTCATGATAATTTTGTTTAAATTTCTACATACATCATAGAAGGACAAAAGTTTCATTTTTGTTCTTTTCCTTTAAAAGAGACAGGGTCTCCCTATTCTGCCCAGGCTGGCTGGCCCTGACCTCCTAGGCTCAAGCAATCCTCCTGCATCAACCTGCAGAGTAGAGGGAGGGGATCTACAGGCTTGTGCCATCACACCAACTATTGTTTGTTCCTTTAATGCTTTTATTTTTATAATTCTTCATAACTCTAGGTCTTTCCTGAGATTATCATCTTCTACCCAGCCCTTTAATATTAGTGATACCAAGAGGATCCTTATCATTCACCAAACCTTCCATTTATATTTTGATAGCAACAGATGTAAGGACACCAACAATGACTGTATATGTATTATCAACCCAATACTTTTTCCAACAACTCAAAATTCATATATCCTCACCTCAAACCTCTACTATAGTTTCTCCTACAGTTACCAAATACCTTCAACTCATTATCTAAAACTGAACTCATCAAATTCAACCTGATGTCCACATTATGTTACATTACGTTATTTCATTTTGTTTTATTCTTGTGGTAGAGATTAAACACAGGGCCTTGAGCATGCTAAGCATGCCCTCTACCCCAGATTCTCCCCCTTTATAATCTTTAACTCAGCGAACGGCGACACTACTGCCCTTCCAAGCCACAAATTTTTGAGGAATCCCATTTGAAATACAATTCTTATGTTCTCCCTTTTTTTGTATCTTATCCCATGGAATACTGTGGTCTATTCTGTGTGGTTGCCCAAACCCACCATGCTTTCTCACTCCACTAAAGTTGTTTTTAGTTTCTTCTCCCCAAAACACCACTATCTATATATAGTTTATCTCCCTGATATATCCAACTCACTTTTCTAATCTCAACCTCAAATGTTACTGCCTTCCAAATCCTTCCAGACAAAATTAAGCTTGCTCCCTCTGCCTCTCTATATAGTGCATATACTTACATTACACAATTATCAAAATATTATCAATTTCTTGTTTAACTCTCCATGAGACTGAAACTGCCTTAGGGATAAGAGACCTGAATTTTTACTTCAAATCTATCAGACACTTATATGATCATACTTTCATAGGTGTCTTAAACTGTTTTAGTCAATCTAATTTGTGTTAAAGTTACAATCTAAGTTAAAGTTAGCTTCCTTTTTCTTAAATGTGTATTTTTAGATAAATATAGCTAAACCACATGAATTTATAAAGGAAAAAATATGCAGGGAAAAAGATAAACAGCAGTAGTCAATCACATTCTTCACCTTCTCCAAAAGATTTATTGTCTCTGAAGCGTGCAGCTAAATTTCCGGGGACCCTAGAAACACAAGCAGAGTATTTCAGCCACCTTTTAAATAAGCTTTAAAAACGTGTTTTATCATTTTTCTTTATAAATTAAAATCATCAGTACTAATCGTTTATCAATTAAAACAACTACCAGCTCTGTGACATATTCTTCTTATATATCACCTTATATATCAAAAAAGGAAAAACCAACATAAAATTTCACCATTCTTTTATATTCAACCTACAGGCCTGCCTTCTGATACCCTAATACTTTAGAAATAAATTTAACCAAGAAAGTGGAAGACTTTTGTATATTCAAAGCTACACTACATTTTTTTAAGAAGCTGAAGACCTAAATAAATGGAAAGATATCAAATGTGCATATACTGGAAAACTTAATATTAAGGCAACAATACTCCCCAATTAATCTACAGATTCAATATAATCTTTACCAAAATTTCAACTGCTTTTTTATTTTTTTAGAAATGGATAGGATGATACTGAAGTTTATATGAAAATACAAAAGCTACTAAATAGCCAAAACAATCTTGAAAAAAGAAAATTGGGAGACTCCCCACTTGGTGACTTCAAACTTACTGACTTCAAAGCTATACTGATCAAAAGAGTATGAAACTGCACTAAGGATGGACATATAAATCAATGGAACAGAACTGAAAGTCCAGAAATAAAACCTTACAGTACATCAAATGATTTTTGACAACAGCACAAAGAACATTAAATGGGAAAAGGATAGTCTCTTTGACAAATGGCTTAAGACAACTGGATATTCATATGCAAAAGAATGAAGTTGAATTCCTACCTCACACCATACTCAAAAATTAGCATAATATGGATCAAAGACCTAAATGCGTTTAAATATAAAACTCTTAAGAAGATACAAAGGTGTAAATTTTCATAACCTGTGAATAGCTACATTTTCTTTTATTTGACATGAAAGGTAAAAAGAATATATAAATTGATCATAAAATTAAGAACTCTTCTCCATCAGGGGACATTTTCAAAAAAATAGGTACAGTGATACATGCCTGGAATTCTAGCTATTCAGGAGGCTGAGGCAAGATCATGAGTTTGAGGCCAACCTAGGTTACACAGGGATGAGGGTGGGGATTTAAATCAAAACCATACAGTATCACTTCACACCCACCAAGATGGCTACAACCAAAAGATAGACAGTAACTAGTACTGATAAGGACATAGAGAATTTGGAGCCCTTATGTGTGGGTGATGTAAAATGGTCTGGCTGCTTCAGAAAGAGTTTGGTGGTTATTTCAAGAGTTAAACAAAAAGTTACCATATGACCCAACAGTTCCATTCCTAGATAAATACCAAAGGGAACCAAAAACCATATGTTCATGCTATTCACACAAAAGCTTATACACAAATGTTCAGACCAGCATTACCAATAACAGTCAGAAAGTAAAAATCATCCAGATACCCATCAACTAATGAATGATAAACAAAATGTGGTATATGTTCATACATAAAAGAAATGGAATACTATTACATACTACCACATGGTTGAATGTTGAAAACATATTCTCCGTGAGAAAGGCTGGAAACAAGACACCCACTGTATGAGTTAATGTACACCAAATGTCCACAATAGGAAAACCCATCCAAAAGTAGACTAGTCACTACCAAGGGTTGGGGCAGGGTGGGATAGGAGTTTGGGAGTACCTACGAACACATGCAAGTTTCTATTTGAGGTGACAAAAATGTTCTGGAATTATGTAACGGTAATGGTTGCACAATATCTGAGGATACTAAAAACTGATTTGTACAGTTTTATATGGCGACAAATTATCTGAATACTTTTCTCAATTAAAAAAAATTTTTCCAGAGTTGGTATATAGCCACGCAAGGATAAGAACCCAAGCAGTTTAGCTCCAGGGTCTAACTCCAAAAAGCCTGCAAGGAAGAAATGATCCCTCTGCCTGCAGAAAGAGTGGTCAGAGAAGGCATTTGAGCTTGGTGATGAAGGTTAGAACTTCGCCTCATGAAGAAAGGAGAATTAAGCCCACTCCAAACAGAAAAATGGCACAAGGAAAGCTACATTGTGCACCACTCTTTTGTTGGCTGGAAGGGATTAGGAGGGAAATGGAAGGAAATGAAGATAGAGATAATGGCAGAGACAGTCTGTACTGTTCCCCCCACAACCACTACTTCCCCCAAAACACACAGGGCACAAACATAACAAATGGTATAGTCAAAATGAAACAAAAGGGTTCAACAGGTGAATAAAACTTCAAAGCTAATTTTTTAAGTCTTGTGTCACGCTGGAGGAAAAATATTGAACTTCACGGAGCTATTTCTAAGACTTATCAATTTGCCACAATTCATTTTGTGTCAGTACACCCACACAGTTATCCTTCAGGAACTTTGCCAATTATCACTTCTCTCCTTTGTAAATCCTAAAATTCTCGCCTCATGCATCAATTGTTCCTTATTGTGATAAAAATCTTTCACAGCAACAAGCTATAGCAAAGTCTCCTTCCAAGGCTTTGTTGCCTTTAAAAAACGTTATAAAGCACCACAAATGGGGCCTGGCATAGTGGCTCAAGCCTGTAATCCTAGCTATTTCAGAGGTGGAGATCTGAAGATTGCAGCCCAAGGTATGCCCAAGCAAAAAGTTTGTGAGACCTCATCTCAACCAATGGCTGGGCCTGGTGGTGCACACCTGTCATCCTAGCTACACAGAAGGCATAAAAAAGAGGATCAAGGTCCAGGCTAGCCCAGACAAAAATGTGAGGCTCTAATCTACCTTAAAAACAACCAATGTAAAAAAGAAAAAAGTACCACAAATGGTCTAGCAAAATAAACAGGGCCTACTTTACTGACTTGCTGTCTGGAAGGAGTTGTTAACAAATACATAAGTAACAAGTCTGAGCTAGCTTTTTTTGTTTGGGAGGGAAGGGGGAAGGACTGAAACAGAGTCTCACTATGTAGCTCATACTGGCTTTGAACTCCCAATCCTTTACCTTTCTGAATGCTAGGATTACAGGAGTGTGCCACCAAGCCCCAGCTGAGTTCTACATTTTAATAAGCAAGAATCAATACACAGACCCCTAAAGAAATCAAGAACACAAAAGGTCTTAATTTTGTTATCAAAGTGGCCTGAAATCCCCCAAGAGTTCAAGTTCTTTTTAGTTATCTTTAGCCACATATTAAGTTGATTTCTGATCACATAAAAACAGTATTTTAACCTGTTAAAATACATGCTTGTAATCATAGCACTCCAAAGATTACACGTTTGAGGGCAGCCTAAGCTACACGGTTAAGTTCCTGTCTTGAAAAAAATTTTAAAAACCCACAGTATTTTAAGCATGAAATAAGCATATACGAATAATTTTTTTTAAATAAATAAATAAAATTCTCTGAAACAACAACAAAAAAAGCATGAAATAATGCATGAAGATTAAAACATTAGGATTAATAAGCGCATCTGTAATATAGAAACAATGATAGCTCACATCTCATACCATGTACAAAGCATCTGGCATGCTTCTATTTGTTTTATGTATACTAACTCTCTTGATATTTCATTTTCCTGTAAAGTAAATATTATAATGATCCCCATGATGATAAGCCTTTCTGAAACACAGAACGGCTATAAATAACTTGCCAAGGTTCACAGAGCTAGATGATAGAGAGAAGATCTGAACCTTTGTGATCTATGAATAGTGTTTAGGCTCCCAATCACTATGATTTATACATTATCATTACTTTCAAACATCCTCAAATTTTTTTAATAATGAAAAGTTTAAATGCTCACTTACATTCATAATATTTACAAAAGCTGTAACACAATTCTAGCCAGGCATGGTGACATACTCCTATAATCACAGCACTCAGAAGGCTGAGGATAAGAGGATTTTGAGTTTGGGACCAGCCTGGGTTACATAGTAAGTACAGGGCAAATATGGACTATATAACAAACCACTATCTTAAGGAAAAAAAACTGGCATTTTAAAGTAGAAAATGCTAGACATATACACTGCCAACAATTTCACTTCTACGAAATTTGTCCTAGAAGAACATTCACACAACTTAGGAGACTCACACAAAGATATTCAGCACAGTGCTGTACTGCACAAGTACTGAATAACAACCAATGTAAAATGAACTATGGTACATTTATACACAGCATTTGAAAAGAATGAGATAGAGCTGTACCAAATCACAAGAAATTTGCAGCTTGCAGAATGTCAGTAATAATAATACAGTGATACTACTTTTGTTATATATTTGTACTTAACAAGTACATACATATACATAACATAAATGAAAGATAAAAGTTAAGGAAGGATATATTCCAAAATATTAGAAAAAGATTTCCTTTAGAAGGATGAAACCTCTCGGAATTACTTTAAGTGGGACAGGACGTATTTGGTAGTTGGCCAGGGGAGGCAGGGAGCGTGCAGGGCAATCAAACCAATGTACAATATAAGGCTGTTCAGAAATGTCACAATGAATCCCCCTTGTACAACGAATATACCCTAATAAAAATGGGTGAAAAAGATTTCCTTACTTCTTGAGATAGACATGGAATGAGCAATCAAGGACTAAGGGATTTTACCTTTATCTATCCTTTACTTTTTACAAGTATTATTTATACAATTAAAAGTTATTTTTAATAAGGCCAAAGGATGCCCCATTTAAAATCTGTCCCTTTGGTTACATGCCTTTCAAATGGACACTGTGCAAAAAGACTGCCATCACACCATTATAAATAGCCTCCAAAATGCCAATTTTCACTTTCAAATAAAATTCACAGTTTAATCAAGGTCAAAGTAATCTTCAGTTAGAACGTTGAGAGTGTCATACTGAAGGAGAAAAAAAAACCAACTAATTTTCTAACAGTGTTTTGTCATAAAAATGGGAGTCATATAGAGGTTGTACAATTGGCATTTCTAAAAAGGCAAGCTTTGTAAACTAAATTCAGTTTGTCCTTCTATCTACAGCAGGGTCTTCAAACAAAATTGCTAAAATAAATCAGTGAACTAAAAAACATCTAACTAAAAGTATAAGTATTAATTAAGCAGTTCAAAAACTATCAAGTCTCTACTATGAAATGGGTGAGCTATGCTAATGAAAGACATGGTACTGCCATAGAAAGAATCCTATAGCTGAGAATGCAGGAAAAAATCCAACTTCGTAAAATACAGTCAAGTGCATACATCTTCTGCTAGATCATACAGAGAAAGACCTGCTCAGGACGCTGGAGTTAAATGTCTAGGCATTTACAAGGGAGAAATACATACGATAAAACAGCCACCATAATACAGAGACAGATAGAAAATGGCTCACAAAGCATTAAGAAAGTCCACCAAAAAAAAAAAACAAGTTTATTGTGAAATCGCTGGGTTAGCAGAGCAGTTCAAGTGGTAAGAAAGCCGACCTAGAGAGTATGAGGCCCTGAGTTCAAACCTCAGTAATGCCAAAAAATACCAGGCAAAAAGTTCTCCCACACCTATTATCCCAGCTACCCAGGAAAATAAAATAAAATAAAAGACTGCTGTTCAGGCTAGCAAGGGCATAAAGTGAGGCCCTACCTCAAGAACAACCAACACAAAAAGGGCCAGCACCAAGTGGCCTATCCAGTGCAGAGCCCTAAGTTCATCCCCCAGTAACACCAAACAAACGAATGAAAAAATGAATGAATGAAAGCCTGTGGGGAACGGATTAAAGCCTATGAGAACTGGACATAAGCAAGGCGAGATACAGTTAATTGCTTTTACTTATATGCTGAGATAAGTACAGCGCTTGGACACGAAACGGGGAAAGGCAGAACAGCTAGGTCTCCTAAGTTGTGTTCAGAGAAGCAGGAGCACACATTTCTCCTATTACAATATCACACCCCTCCCCGTGGCTCCAACCCTGTTTGCTGCTATGAAATACCCCAGAAGGAGGAAGAGAGGCTTTTGCTTTCTGCTTTTGCCTCTTGGGGCTTTACTTTGAACTTTTTGGTGTGGGAAGCTTTTGGAAGGGAAAATAATTATTGAAGGGAAAATGCTAAAGGGAAAATCCTAAAGAGGGGTCTGCACCAAGAACTTTAACACAGGCTTCAGAAAGCAAAGCTGAGAAAGAACTTCATACATAGGCCTTAGGAAAGCTAAAGCTAAAGAAAAGCCAAAGAGAACACGGGACAGTGCACGGTGCAAGAAGGACCGAGACCTTAGACCTTAACAGTTATGCATATGCAGATTGCAGGGGCGGCTATTTGCAAATGTGAGTACCAAGACTTTAAGAGAGCTAAAGAAAGATGAGAAAGTGCAAGCCTGGGGGCAAAAGACTTTAAAAGCAGTTAAACTAAACATAAGCTGAGAACAAACATGGAACAGTACGAGCCTAAGGAAAGAGGTTTTAAGCAAGGTTTTAAAAGAACTGCAAGGAGCAAGGCCTTAAAGAATCAAGATAGAGAAAAAGAAGCAATGAGGGTTGTGAGTCTCCAGCCAAGCGTACAACACACTTGACCCCAAATTTCTTTCTGTCTATCCTATATCTTCTCTAAAATCTCCAGTCACCATCAGTTAAGCCCAGTTAGGTCCAGTAATAGCCAAGGAGTGAGAGAGAAAACCTCGCTCCAGCAAGGGAGGGAGCGTGACAAACAGCGTCCCCTTCAAAAGTCTAGTCTTTTCTTTAATACATCACATCATTATCAATTTTAGTAACAAAATGGCTCCTGATGTTCTTTAATACATAGTTAAATATACTAGCCAATGTGTTTTCATTCTTCTGAAAGATTTGTCAGGTCAAAAGTAGAAAAGTTTATCCAAAAATGATTATCCTAGGGCTGGTGGAGTGCTTAGCAAGCCTAACAACCATGAGGCCCTGAGTTCAAGCTCCAATACTATCCAAAGAAATGATTATCCTAACATCCTTATTTTTTTTCCTTTGCTTTCATGGCATGCTCTCCTCTTTACTTCCTCCTCTGAAATACAGACAAGCCTTAGCTACCAAGGCTACATGGAATGATTGATTCTGGATAGTCATGTGTGCACGACAGTTGAACAATGATAGTTGAACAATTAACTATCCTAATTTTATTTAAGCCATTCTGGATTGAAACATTAATTTTGATTACATGCAAAAAGAAGGGGTTTTATTTGTTTTTTGCTTCTTGCTAACTCACAGCTTCCATTACAGGCACTGCTTGGGTATTTTCAGGGCCTCTGAAACGTAGCTGAGGGTCTCCTCCTGCAACAATGTCGCTAGGCTGGGACAGAACATTTGGCTTGCTACAACTTTTTTCTGTTTCATTACTTATAGTAGCCTTATGCTACTATCTTGTGTGCACATCTAATTGTTGATTTGAACCTGCTGGAAAAACTACAAACTGGTAGTTTCTCACACTATACATAATGTTTTCCTTTAACTACCTACAGCACCTAAAAATGTTTATGAGGCATGTATCGCACTCATATTAAAAGGGTTCTAGTCCTGCCCATTTTTGAGGATACCACTTCTGTAATACATCTGCTTCTCTTTGACCATCTGCTTGATTCTTTCGCAAGTGATTAGCAGTTGCAGGACTGCAGCTTGCACATGGGACATAAAAGTATACCAAGCCTCTTAATATATGGAAACGACAACAATTTTTGCTTTGCATTATGGTGACAACAATCAACCTTGAATTTGTTAAACATTATATATCCTTATCTTCATAAAAACATTATTAGGATCCAGGTATGGTGGTACATACCTGTAATCCTAACATTTGGGAGGCTGAGAAAAGAGGATCACAAGTTTGAGACCAGCCTGGGCTACATAGCATGACCCTGTCTCAAACACACACCACACTATTAGGTGGATATAAGTATCATCTCTACTTCATAAAGGGGAAACATAAAAGGTGAGGTAACATATCTAAAGCCGCCCACATATTAAGTGGCAGACCCAAAACATGGCCCTAGATTTACTACCTGACTGGAATGTTCATGCTATTAATATCCATAATGATCTACCAGCCCCACATTATAACCTAATCTCTCCATTTTGGAACTCCAAATTCTTCTCATACAGGGAACACCCTAGCTCAGTTCATCTTTCCTGCCAGGCTACACCATCCATAAGATGTAGACTACCTGTGGACCACCTGAACTGGGGTCAGGGCCACACCTAATCTAACCCTTTAGGGTTACACAGCACACTACACTGCTACATCCCAAAGGACTGCCAATGGCTATCTCTAGTCTAAGTTGTCTCATGTGCCCCCAGTTCCAGACAGACAAAGATTAGAAGAATGACTGACATAAATAAGGCACAATCCCCCAATGAGGATTGCTATGGACTGACTATGACATTGCTCCCTCCGGCTCATGCGCTGAATGCTTGGTCCCCAGATGGTGGCGCTACTTTGGGAGATGATGGAAAATTTAAGAGGTGGAGTCTAACTAAAGGAAGTAGGTCACTGGGAGTGTGACTTTGAAGGTCACACCTGGTCCTACTCTCTTCCTCTCTCTTCCCAGTTAAATAAGGTTAACAAACTCCTCCACAATATAGTGCACCACCATGATTTCTGCCTCATCATGGGCCCAGAATCAATGGAGCCAAGGACTTACGAACTGAAACCTCTGAATCCATGAGCCAAAATAAGTACCTCAACTGATAAAGTCTATGTCAGGGATTCCATTATAGTGATGAGAAAAACTAACACAGGATGGGAAAGAAAAACTCAACAGTTTAAAGCAAAAGATTTTTATCCAGCTCCACAGCAACTGGAAATATTTGTTCCAATTGTACTCATTAATCAGTATCTTCTACTCAAAATGTTAAGTACCAGCACTGTATTTCAGAAGGTATAAATCAAAGAAAACCCTGTCAAGAGTTGCTTAGGCCTTCTCCTCAGAGGTTCTGGTGAAAAGAAATTCAGTAAAACATTTCCTCTAAAAGCTCCCATTCCATGTGAAATCTGATGCAAAGGAAAAGCTATGCCTGGATTTTTTTTTTTAAACTGTTTTCCCCCCTACCGCTGATGCCTAAATTCTTTGCTAATTCTATCGTTCAGCAGCAAATATTGGTTTTGCTTTAAAAATATAAAAGTTTGTTCTGCTTAAAAATCTCAAGTAAATCTTCATTAGAGGATTAGAGGTTGGAAGGGGAAGTAAGGGAGTCGTTGTGTTTGATGGTTACAGAGTTTCCATTTAGTATGATGAAAATTTTCTAGAAATAGTAGTCATGGTTGCACAAAATGTACTTAATGCCAATATATGGTACACCTAAAAATGGCTAGTTTTACGTTGTGCACATTACACCACAACTTAAAACATATGTGATTTATAAGATATTTCTACTGGATAGCACCATTCTAAACATTGAGTTTAGACTTCCCAGTGAAGGAAACTAGTTAAAGAGAAGCTGTAACAGTCACCTTAAATTCTCAGTATAGAGGATATAAACACTGCTGGCAAATCAGTTTGTGGCTTCCTTAGGTATCTCCAACAAACACTACCCAAGTTAACCCCACATGGAAAAAAGTCTGGAAACTGCTTTGCCACCATCAAACTTTAAGTACTTTCTCCTACTGAAGAATGAATCTGAAGAGCACAAGAATACTTCATGCAACCTCACAGCTGTTTCCACTAGCCATTCCACAAGTGCTTTTTAACAAGCATCTTCAAAATACTCTTGACATACACAATCAGCTTTGTGCTGAGAGCACTTGTGTATATAAAAGACACAAAATTTTATAAAAGTAACATAGTACACAGAGAAGCAAACAAGTTGATGTTCTTTTGATTATAATATTGCTAATATTCTCTGGCTCCTAACTTAAAAGATTCATTCAGTTCTTCCTCCTATTTCTTAAGGCAAGGAAATCATTTTACATCTTTGAACAAAAGAGAATGTTATAACAAATTATTTATATGATAAGTCTTTAGAAGACAAAGATTTCAAGTGTATGAAGCACATCCGCTAAAAAATGAGATGTAACATAGAGGAATTAGTCAAACCAGAAAGGAAAGAAAATATGGTGGAAATTCACTGGTTTTGCAGTACCTCATGTTTGCTATGCAGGCACTATAACACTTAAGCCATATGTATTTTTTATATATTATACAAGATGTCAATTACTTTTTTATATTTGTACAGTTAGCTCCAAAGTTGATACCCATACCATAGTATTCTGAACATGTATGCTGGCCCAGGGACAAAGAGAAAAGGGCAAAGACAAACATATGAAAGAGCCACATAATCAACTCACTAAAATTATAAGCAGTGTAAAAACAGGAATAAATACAAGAACAATGGCAAGAGAAAGTACTCTCTTGAAAGAGAGGTTGTGAGTGCTAGTTAAGCTAAGCAAAAACCAGGCAGAAAATGACAATCTAGGAAAGGAAATACCACCAGCAAGATATATGATGTGAAAGTGTAAGACTGCTCAGGAAGTAACTACTGCAGGCGGAAATGCTTCTCAATGGCTTTGCATTCAGGGCACATACTTCGGCATGTGAACATTTTTTGGCAGGAAATCTGGTTCTGGGAAACCAGAGAAGAAAGAGCATCATAGACACAGTGCCCTTGATACAGGAGGCATTCAACAGTATGCTGGTAAAGACTATCAAATTAATGGGTTAACTCTCAGTTACTCTTCCCAGCCTCTATAGCATCTGACAAAAGGAGTACACTCCTCTTTTAACTCATTATTTTCCCTCTTATTACTTCTACAAACTCCCTATCAGTCATCTTATCTCAAGAATCTAAGTAAATAATCCTTAAAAACTTTAAGAAGTCTGTTACAGTGGCTCCAAGTCTATTATCCTAGCTTCTTGAAAGGCAGAAATCTGGACGGCAACAATTCCAGGCAAGACCGGACAGGGATTCACAAGTCCTCATCTCAACCAATACTTGGTGGCAGTGGTGTGAGCCTGTTAACCCAAGCTATGCAGAAGGCTGAGATTGGGAGGATTGAGGTTCCAGGCCAGCATGGGCAAAAACTCAGACCCTACCTCCAAAATAACTGAAGCAAAACAGGCTGGAAGCATGGCCCAAGTAGTAGAGTTCCTGCCTAGCAAGCACGAAGTCCTGAGTTCGAACCCCAGTGTTGCCAAAAAAGGAACTAAAAGCAAAAAAAGAGTTTGAAATTCACAACTAGCACTAAGACCCAGACCTAAGACCTGGATCCAATCCTGAATCCTTGCTACTTTTATAAACTTTGGTAAAGATACAGAAATTTGTTAGCCCTTCAGTTTTCTGATCTTCAAATTTGAGGGTTTGGTTCTACAGTATTCTGAAATTCTTTATATATACAAGGGTCTATATATTCATCCTTCATTCTGGTATCTTTATTATCTCATTTTTTTTAAGTCTACCAAAAAAATCAGGACCTAAAAGAACACAACCAACACATCTGTTTCTAGCTAAGGAAATCATCTTACCTTAAAGAGAAACTGAGACATATTAACCTTTACTTGAGTTATAATGGTCCTTTCATACCATGAGAGGCATAACCTGTTTTTAACATGCTTTCCAGGAATATAGGTCACCAAAATGGCATTATATGCTGGCCATGGTATCATATACCTGTAATCACAATATTCAGGAACACTGAGGATTAAGAGCTCAGCTCAAGACCTGCTTGGCTAACACAACAAAACCCTACCTCAAAAAAAAAAAAAAAAGGCATTATGTATGGATTGCACATCCATCACACAATCCTTCATAAAAATATTTCTTTCACTCAGCTTTCAAGAGGCTATATGTGGTACACAGTTTTAATGTGACAATTGCTGCTAAGAACTTGGGGGCACACTTCATAAATGCTTCTCCATCAACAGGTAGTGATGGACCACAGGAAATGCTTGATAAAGACCAGCTGCCCTTTCCACTACACCTGACAATTACTGGAGCACTCCTCAAAGTACAATCTATGATTTCTCTAGAGCTAGCCCACCACAAAGGGAATTTTTTAAAGATCTACCATTATAAGACTGTGCATGTCTGGAGAATCTTCTATACATGCCCAAAGCTGGATGCTATTAAATTTGAACTGATTATCTATGTAGTCTATATGGTTACAATACGAAGGATAAAGAGGCAAAGTGTACTACCTCCAAAGTGAGGATGAGCAGGTAATCAACTTGTGAACGTGTGTTAGTTCTGAGACACATTCTCAATCCAATCTCCTCACCTGTAATGCCAGTACAATAAATCCAATTTATTTGCAGATTTATTTACACACAGTATTAACAAAGTATGATAAAAAATAACTTAAAATTTTTGAAAATAGGACTGGAGTTGTGGCTCAAGCAGTAGACTACCTGCTTTGCAGGTGTGAAGTCCTGAGTTCAAATCCCAGTCCCAATCAAAAAAAATTATTTTGAAAACAAAAATTTTAAATTCCCATGTGCATATTACATAGGCTCAGTTGATTTGGAAAAGCTCTCAGTCAGTCCCACATTATCATCAGTTGTGTTTAAATCGATGTGTTCTCTGCTGAATTCCTTGCCCCTAGTTTGGTGAAAAACCTGCCTGCCAAAAAGAAAATGGTGCAAAAAAAAAGCCAGGAAACAATTACGGTAATTCTCCCAAGCCAAAAAGGGCACATAATGTGTTTAAGTGAAAATTTTAGATTCGTTTTTGGAAAGGTGGCAGGTCATTAGCAAAAGTTGGGTGGTGTTAAGGGAAAAACAAATCAAGCATCCACCGTTTTTGAGATAATCAACATGAAATGAGGTCTAGTTTTTGGTGAACAGTGTTAATGTGCACAATAGTAGTTTTTATGACAGCAATGCAACCTACTTCATGTAGTATCAAGTTGTAGATGCCTGAGTATTAAACTCTATGTATCATGAACATTCAGTTTTTCCATAATGGCAGCCTCCTTGGAAACCATATACCTGCAGACGTGAAAGGCCTACTGTGTTCTGATCTTTATTTGGAGACTCATTTCTCTCCAATGCTCATACTTCCAGTGAAGCTGCCACCAACCTGAGAGCATATGACAGGAGTCTATAGGTGAATTTTCACAAAACATTCCTCAGGGAATTAATTTAGTGGCAGGTGACTTTAGCTAATCCAGTCCTGATAAATCCTAGAATAAAGTAGAAACAATGTATGCCTAAAATACTTCTAAAACTAAAATGATCACTTCTTCAAGTCACAAGCACATGAGGTTTCCATCATAAATGAAACATAATAAATATTTAACAATTAGAGAAACTATGTAACCAACTTGGTTAAAATACACATATTTCCTTTTTGTGGTGCTAGGGACTAAACCCAGGGCCTGAACTATACTCCCAGCTCTTACAATTTTGAAAACAGTATTAGACCACCAAGTACTTTTCCATAGTAAACGTTTTTTTAGGGGGGTGACAACACGAGGGTTTAAACTCAGTACCTCATGCTTGATAGACAAGCACACTACCACTTAAGCCACGCCTCCAGCTCCATAGTAAACTTTTAAATGTGACTTCCACAGCTACACATCTTGTATCATGACTAGTATAAACTAGTATTTGAACAAAAACACAAATTCAATAGAAAAAACTAACTTCCTGCCATGATTTATAGAAACAAAAGAATAGCCACAAAAGGAAAATAACCTTTTCATGTAAGAACTATTTCAAGGTCACAACACAATCAGTTGAGATGAATGCATGTAGAAGCTTCATGTTGATGTGAAGTAAAAAATGTACTAAAGTAAAGAAATGACATTTAATTTTGTGTGGCATTAAAACCACATGGAGATATATGGAAACTAAAGGGTAAAGCTCTTAATTTTCAGATTCCTATAATAAAATTAAAGTTATGACTGATTATAGCAGCATCATGTAGTAAAAAATAAATTCTATCACAGTCAGAAAATAAGAGTTCAACTCCTGACTCTTAGTATCTCTGATCCTTTAAATTAAGTCTCAGCTTCCATAAGCCTGTTTCCTCATTTCATAAAATGCTGTGAAAGCAATAATGATTCCCAACTTAATGATTATACAGGAAAAACAAAACACAAGAATTGTCCCAAACATTTTCACAAGTGATAAAGAACAGTTAGAACCTGTTTTCTAGTTTGGTCTTTCCATGAACTGGAAAAACAAATTAGAAATAAATATAGAGTTGTAAGTTTTCATGGCAGAATGATTGTAAGTTCAAGTCCAGCTGGGGCTATACAGAATTCACAATTGAAGAAATGCAAGTAGATGCACTGTTATCCTGAAAACTGCAGGGCCTTGTATGGCAGCAGCAAGCATGCAGCTTACCCTTTGAAAGGGAGCTGGATGGAAGAAGATTAAGCCAACAAATTTAATAAATTTCTATAAACCAAAAAAAAAGTATTTTATTATGATCTGAAAATGGAAATTTGCAAGGGAAACCTGTGCTGTAGTTCAAACCCAAGAAAACATCCATATCAAAATCATAAGTGAAGACAATGTTAGCTTGTTTATGTGATCTCAATAGCACTGCTACTACGACAGTATCCCACAAAAACCAAGAGTCAACTGGACCCATTGTTCAAGTCTGCTGGATGCAACAGAGTTAACTGTGGCTCAGAAACTGGTTTCAGCATCCTGAAAACATTTTGGCTCACAGTCCCTGAGTCAAAAACAATAAACCAAAACCTCTAACAATGCAAACTGCCTATCCAGGTTATACACCAGACTTGTCACCCAAAGACTTTTGTCTGATTCCAAAAATTGATTCTAACATCAAAGGATAAAGATTTATGAGCAATGAACACATTCAAACCTAAAGGTGTAACAAGATCCTGAGATACAAAAGTAGCATTGTTGCTGTTAAGCACACACCATTTGGAAACCAGATTCATTTCAACTTAAGACCAGGAAAGTGTATTTATAAATAAGTCTCATTCAGACCATAAAAACTTCAGATTGGTGTCACCTTAAATCCTTTTTGCAACAAAGCAAGAAATGCATGTATGCATTTTAAAGTAAACAGAGATGGCTTATCCAAAGATTTGGCCTGATTTTGTCTTAACTATTTATTTCTCATTAGATATATCCTAAGTCTTAGCAAAATGACCAATATTAAGAAAAACTAACCAACTAAAAAAAAAAAAAAAAAGGATATCTATTCCATCTTTTCATTTGAGTATTGTGTCTATAGAAATCCAGAAACTCATGATATAGACAATCTACCATGAGTGTCACAGGGGTGCCCTGGCCCCAGTTTACTATGACTAACAACTACATGCTGCTTATAGACGCTCTTTGTACTAAAAGTTTTCCTAGACTAGAAATAAATCAGAAAAGTATATGGTTTTAAAGCTAAACTATTACCTAGCTGCTGAAGATCTCTAGCCAATCTGACAGATCAACTATCACTCTAGCCTAGAAGCATCTAGAACTGTGGCAATAAATATTACTTAAAATACCTTAGGCCAAGTGCATATCTACACTGATTTCTCTGTTCTCTGGAATTTCTAAACCATTGGCTGAAGAGAATATAGGTTGTTTACTTAACAAAAATCCTGCTGCCTACTAGTTCATCACAGCAGTACACAAAAGTCCATGCAAAGGAATTATTTGGCATAACCTGGAGAAATAACTTTTCTTAAAAGTATTTGCAGGAAGATGGCAGAAGATGGACTGAGTACTTACTATGCCTCTTCCCATGACATGTCCTGGGCTGTGTAATTTTTAAAAAAAGGATCTGCTGGATAAATCTATGTTATCTCCCTTATTTCTGCTGTTTTAATTCTTTTGTGTAATTTGGGGGAGAGTCAGTATTAAATTACTCAAAAGAAAGCAGCACTTTATGGAAAGGGAAAAACTGCCTCCTACCCTCCTCAATTCAGAAATTGCAGTCTCTGAAAAAAAAGAACAGAATTTATTCACTTATGCAAAGTATACACACAGGAAAACTCAACTGATGAGTAACTCAAAAAAGTGGTTAGAATTTGGTGGCTGGACATGGTGGAACACACCTGTAATCCCAGCCTTATGAGTTCAAGGCAACCTGGGCTACATAGCAAAACTGTCTCAACATCCCCTCCCACACACATAAAAAGGATTTGGAATTTGGGCTTTATATACTTTTTTTTTCCTTTTGTGGTGCTGGAGACTGAACCCAGGGCTAGCACATGGGGCTTATATACCATCTTAACAAAGAGTAAAGAAGTGTAGAGAAAAGATTAAACAAACAAAAGAAGTTTGGGACTTTAGGGGCAGCCATAAATCAACCATGAGAAAGTAATAAAGGAAATGTCTATTAAATAAGGGTTGTTTAAAAAGGAGCATCTTTATACATGAAAGTTTATGTCCTACTTTTAGACAGAATGGAGAAGTATAGAGAGCTAACTGCCTTCCACTCAATGAATTTCCTATGCCAAAACTGTGTATTTTGAGACATAATCTGATCCTCTTCAATGTACTCAGGGAACCAAAACAAAATGGGACAGCAAAAATATTAGGAGGAGGGCCTGGGCATATGGCTCAATGTTACAGCACTCAACTAGTGTAAGTAACGGACCTGGGTTCAATCCATATATCTACACACACACTAAATAAATAAAACCCCAAGGAGGATGCTTCTTTTTAAAAACACTAGCATCTAATGTGCTTTTTGAAGCAATGAGCAACCATGAGCATTCTGCTGAACTTCCTTGCATTAGTCTGCATTTCAATATTGTAATTTTTCACTTTGTAGAAAGAGAAAAGTGGCCCTGTGATTTTTTTCCAGCGCTTTGGGGCTTTTAAATCTGGCCCTGAAAGGTTATCTATCTCTATATTCTTACTTCATGAAAACTACCATAAATAAAGTTTCAGAATATTAATGAAAGTATATAATCATGCTATGAATTATTACGAATGACATTTCACTAGAACCAATCTGTTTAAATAGGAATTTTTAAACTTATGAGACCACACTATGTTAAAACCAGGCAAACAACATTCTTTTGAAATTTCATGAAGGAAAAAGGTAAGAAGTTGTCTATCCCTGAAGTAGCAGGATGGTACCTTCCCTGAACAAAAAAAAAAGTCATGAAGAAAAACATGTTCACTAACTGCCTCCCTCTGGCTGGCAAGATACCATCTTCAAAAAAGCATTTAACCAAAATACTCATTTACAGATACCTTCATTTGCAGTCAATTTATATGTTATATATGTTTCTAACTTAAGTAGAAAATAACTTTTAAGAACTCTCCTGTTTCTCAGAATCAAAATTATCACAGGAGCATTTATTTAAAGGACAGTAATACCAGCAAGGGAGAAACATAGCTAAATACTGAAAAAAGAAATGTTTGAGGGCTGAGGATATAGTTCAGTGGTAGACACTTGCCTAGCATGAGCAAGGCCCTGGGTTACAGAGATCCTCCACAGTACTACAAGGGGAAAAAATTTTTCAAGAGGTGGGGGGAGGAAACTGGCAACAGCATGTAGATTTTACATTTCTTCGAGTAGTTTTCCCTTTTTTTCCTCCTTTATGACTTTGGGAGTAACTACTGAACTCTCTGCCATCAATGTAATTCCACGAATTTTGCTGGCAGTGGAGATGTGGTCATCTAATTTTTGTAATAAGGAAATTGTTTTGAATAAAAGTAAGTAGCAAAAAATAATAAAAGTTTATTGAGCCACAAAAGAAATAAAATGTTTGAACACAAACTCATAATCTGATTATAGAAACAGAAAGATATTCATACTTATGGTCAGACAGCAAATCACCATGCCATACTAATTCTGAAAAATGAACACTGTACTTTTCCCTCTTACTTTACAATTCTGTTTAGTGAGGAAAGATAATGAATAACAGCTAAACTTGGCCAGGCAACACAAGGCAGCTCAAAAGAAAGATTTAATGTTTTAGGATTCAGTTTAGTTCTTTGTTTTTATATTTGATTTATTTGGTTTTGGTGGTTACTTAGGGTTTGACCTCAGCATTCTAGGGCTTAAGCCGCACCTCCAGTCTTAGGGGGTCATATTTTTTAATATAAAAGAGATAACGAACTACCTTGGATTCAGAAGGTTGCCAAAGGCAGGGTATGACTATCAATTCAAGTAATTAATTTTTGGTTCTATTTTAGTAGAGTCCTACTACTGAAAAATTTAGAATTACAAAAGCCATTCTGTCTGCTATGATGAATACAATGAAACTTGTCTTAATTCAATAGTCCTACTGCAAAGCCTGGTGGCAAGAGCCAGTAATATCAGCACTAGGGAAGGAGGCAGAAGCAGGAGAGTCTCAAATTCAAGGCCAACCTAGACTCAACCTAGTTGAGACCCTGCCTCAAATTTAACAACAAAGTCTTATTGTTAAAACAGAATTCTGTGATCTTTCAAAAATGGGTACACAGAAACAAGGGACTAGGGATGTGGCTCAAAAAAAAAACCAAAAAACGGGAGAAGGGGGTAGAGTAACATATAAGGGTTTGCTTTAGAACTTAAGTCTGATAAATTGGAGGCCTGCAACTCTGAACAAAAAAACTGGCCCTTACAATCCTCATGAGTAGGGGAGGGGAGAGAAAGGGAGGGGACTAATATTTGGAGTAACTAACAGGAGGAGGAATGGGAGCCATGTATTGATTTTCATTTAATTATACAGACTTAACTTTCATTCTGAGAACCACACAGAAAATATAATACAAAATTATGATTGTGGTACTACTTCTGATTGGCAAGACCTTCTGTAGTTCCTAAACCATCTGTAAAGCCATAGGCCTTTAAGAAAGGGATTACACTGAGTGTCTGCTTTTTCAACTGTAAGATTCTCTTCCTATAGAGTCATGAGACCATCTTACCCTTTCCTCTATTCAATCTACACAGATTAGGAAAATACTGTTAGCCATAGAACCCTCAGTATTCTTACAGTACTCACTCATTTTTATCTTGAAGGGAGTTTCAAAAGTAGTTATATGATTTAAAACTTCATGGAAAATAAACAGAATTTCCCTCTCTGGATTTATTCACCCTAGTTGAAGCTCTCATCCCTTCTCCCCTGCACAGGAACCCATCGCCCCTGGTTTCTCACATTTTTCTAATCCTGACCCACGCTCCTGTGGAGTCAAATTTCTAAAACAGACAACTGATCCCATTATTACCTTGCTTAATGTCCTGCAGTGCTGCCCAGTTTCCTGTGGCCACAGTTCTTTCCTTTGGTGGGCTTGTGAAAATATGATGGGAATTTTTTTCCCATCAGAGTTGATTACTGATCAAATCTCCCCACAAAGTGCATTCAAACTTTCCATATAATCACCACAAAAGCACAATCTAGTTGGTGCTCTTAACATTCCAAACACAAGTAACAAAGTCATAAAGGAATTAAAGATTTCTTCAGACAGGTCCACCAACATTAGCTGAAGGTAGGAAAAGCTTACTCTAACCATAACTAGATATGTATACACATACATACATATATTACATAAAACCTAGATTACACATCAAGTCTTTTTTTTAAAAAAATCCTAGGAATGCCAGAATGATAAACTTCCTCAGTAACTAAACATTTCATTTTAGGAGATCTTGCATCATTAGGGTATCCTAAGCCAGACATTATGCTTACGTCCTTAGAGATTCAACTCATTAGCACTGTGTTTTAGTTTAATGTATAAGCAACTTTACGGTTTTATCAATCTGCCACACAAAACTTCAGAAATATGTGGACCCTAACTCCACATTCTACCAAAACACCAACCCAACACATTTTTTGTAGATCTGGTTGAAGGGTAAACAGTTCACTGTTCCTCTACATCAGAAATCAAATCTCAAATATCTCAAGGGGACAGAGAGTAAAGTAGGCCCACTCATGGGAAGAGTGGGACTATCGCAAACAACCTAAAAGGTCTGGTGAACAGCTATCAGAAAAGCATGCTGGCACAAGGAAACTAAATCATCACATTTTTTTCAGACTATGGAAATAGGAAATCTTATGTAAAATGTCCCAGTTTTAATGCATTGTAAGACATTTAATCACATCCACCCCACACCCACCAGTTTGAACTCCATGACAGTGAAGATTTATTTATTCACTTAAAAGACACATACTGTGCTAAATATGGAGACAAACAATGAACAAGACTCAGTCTATGCTCCAAGAGGCTTCAAAAGCAGTAGAGAAGAAAACCATACAGACAATGTTATAAATACTGTGGTCAGTGCAATGACAGACGTTTGTAGAGGCCATGGGGAGGTGAGGAGTCAGGAAAGTCTTCCCCTGAGGGATGCAATGTGGGCTGAGTTCCAGCAGAACTAAGCCAAACAAAAGGGAAAAGGCAGAGAGACCAGGCAGGCTGCAGTTGTGAGAACATGCAATGAAAAGTTGCAAGGCTAGGGAGATGAACTTGAAAGATGCTCTGCTGAGGCTAAGATGCCATGGCATACCAGAGGGGAGCAGATGGACCAACTGAAGTCCAAGAAAAAAAAGAAAGAAAACAAATGCAAGGACCAGATCAAACCACGAGAACCGATCATAAATAAATTAGTGTGGAGAAAGCAACAAATCTGACAAATACATTCAGAACTGTAATATTTTGGTAAAATTTTCTCATAACTAAAATATATCAAATGTAAAAAATACAGGGGCTGGGGTATGTCTCAAATGGTAGAATGTCTGCTTAACATGAGTCTCTGAGTTCAAACCCCAATACCACAAAAAAAGTTAAGAAGTGGGTTTTATATACATATATATATAAATACACACATATATACATATTTATATATGTATATACATGAAAAGGACACAATGGAGAAATTTTTGCATCATCCAGTCACCCATAAACCTACACCATTGCTATATATTTTGATCTAGAACTATCCAATGAGATTCTTTTTTTCTTGTTTTATTTTTGTAGCCCTCTTTTTTTCCCTCAATCAGATTTTTCCCCCACTCTTCAGTCTACTTATTTTCACCTTGATCATACTTTTGTCTATATGTTTATTTTAAGCCTCTACTTATTTTCCCCTTGATCATACTTTTGTCTATATATTTATTTTAAGCCTCCTCAAACCTTCAGTGGAATGGAATGGAGCATTAAAGATCTATACTACATGTCAGTCTAAAAAGCCAAACCCGCTCTCCACAAACACACAAAATTTAAGTCCACTGTGTCAACCTTTTCACATAACACAGGCCAGAAAGATGTCTTCTGTTCTTTTCTACCAGAAAACCCTCAAATCTAGGAGGGGGTGGCTCTGTGCGAATATAACCCTGCTTTGCTGCTTCAGCTAATTAAATAAAAACTCTAATAAATATGAAGGATTGTTTTGTGCAACAAAGGACATTACCAACAATGTGAAAGCACAAACTACAGAATGGAAAAACATACTTGCAAATCATACATCTGACAGGGGTCCTGAATCAAGAGTGTATAAAGAACAATTTTATTGCTGCTTACAATTCAGCAACAAAAAGATAAATATCCCCAATTACATAACAAGCAAAGACTTGAAGTCATTTCTACAAATAAAATATAAAAATGGTCAACAAGCGCATGGAAAATTGTTCAGTATCATTTATCATTAGGAGAAACCAAATTAAAAACAATGGGCTACCACTTTATACCCAGTAGGAAGTATAGGTAAGAATGCAGAGAAACTGAAACCCTTATAGGAATATGAAATAGTTCCCACACTTTGAAAAACAGTTTGATGGTTCCTCAAAAATGTCAACATAGGGGCTGAAGGTGTGGCTCAAACAGTACAGCACTTGCCTAGTAAGCATGAAGTCCTGAGTTCAAAACCCCAATACTGCTTTAAAAGAAAAAAAAGTCAACACAGAACCCTATGACTCCTAGCTATACACCCAAAAGAACTGCAAATGGGAACTCAAACAGATGTTCACAGCAGCACTACTAAGAATCACCAAAAGGTGGGAACACCCAAACATCCATCAAGGGGTAAATGAGCAAAAAAAACTCATGCATACGCATATAGTAGAATTTTTATCAGCCATAAAAAAAAATTAAGTGTGACATCTACTGCAACATGGATGAACCCTGAGAACATTAAGCTAAGCTGTCACCAAAGCAAGTGGAGTTCCAAGGAGGTCTCTGATAGAGGAGAGGGGAACCTCTATTTAGGCTGCATGAGGGTCCTTGACTTACCACAGAATACAACTTAAAGACAAGTCAAAAGTGAGATTTAAGTAGATTTATAGCAAGAACAGTACACATAGAGATGAATGCCAGCATTAGAGAGGTGGTGTTGTTTTATATTTTAGTATATAGGCAAGTGTTTTGGCTACATCTTTGAGATACTGATCTATGTTGATTTTTTTACTGACTACTGAATTACTTACTCAATACTCAATTACTTACACTGACTTTTACTCATACTCTTTCTGAGGTTGCCATTATTAGACTTATCTGGTAATTCCTGTTGGTGTGCAGTGTGTGTTTAAACAGTGAGAAGGTCAAACTTGAGGACACATAATTACTCTCACTCCACAGGAACATATTTGATACTGTTAGTGGTGTTTTAATATATGTTAAAGTATGATGCCTTAATCTAATTATAAAGTTTTCTGGGGATATTTTTTGTTAAAGTTAAGATTATAGGAATGTAGTTTATAGCTTTCTGTGGGGTTTCTCTGTAAGGTTAAAGCTCGATGTGCAAGATGAGCATAATATAATGTACAAAGATTTATTTTAATATTTTATTTGTTATTTTCTCTTCCTTGTCCTTTCCAATTCCCTATCTCAAAGGAAAATAAGCCAGTGACAAAAAGACAAATACTATACAATTCCACATATACAAGGTCAAATTCAGAGATAAATTATTAGAATGGTTGTTACCAGAGTTTCAAAAGGGCTGGGAATTGTTGGTTAATAGGTAGAATTTCAGTTTTGCAAGATGAAAAAAGTTCTAGAGATTGGGTGCACAACAATGAGATTATCCTCAACACTACTGAACTGACACTTAGAAATGATTAAGATGGAAATTTTAATGTTTTATATATATGTATCTTAATATATATCTTACCACAATTAAAACTTTTAGAAGTACTAACATGCACTATCAAGTGGATGACCCTTGAAAATACTATCTAGATTTTTAGAAAAAAAAAAAAAGACAGACACAAAAGGTCACACATCATATGAAATTTCCAGAACTGGTAAATCATAGGAACAAAAAAAAAAAAAAAAAAAAAACCAGTTTGGTGATTGTCAGGCATTAGGGTAGAGAGCATAGGGAACAACTGCTAATGGATATGGGATTTCTTTATGAGGTGATAAGTATTTTGGAATTAGATAATGGTGATGGTTGCAGAAATATGTACTTAATGAAAAGACATTTACCTAGGCAATCTTAAAAGTGTATCTTTTAACTTTCAGGAAAAGAGCTCTTAAAACAGTAGGAACCACCTCCCAAATTACTGTTCAGAACAGAAAGGATTAGAAAGGAGCATTAACTTTAGTTTTCCACTCACTACCCCACTGAGGCACTCATGCACTCAGTAAAACACAGCATCTGCTCATTTACCCAACTTTTCCTCCAAGCTAAAGAAGTACTTCGACAGCAAGTTTGCACAAATATTCTAAAGAAACAAAAAACAGAGCCCATGGACAAACTATGTTCCTGACTTTTGGCTTTGACAATATTTTATCTCAAACCTTATTTCCATTTTACAAATAAGTCAAAGATAAAATAAATATCATTTGTTTTCATGACCATCCATCTAGTCAAGAATTCTCTTAATAGTAAAAGGTTATGGACAAAATAAGGAAAAGACTGATGCAAGGACCAGGAGAAATTTACTCTGACCTTTGGATCAGCCTCTTCTCATTCCAGAATCAGTTACCTCATCCTTAAGTAAAGAGCAGCTTAGAGAAGAGCAAGAGAGAAGAGCGGAGGGAGTGGAGTTCACCCCCTAGTCACCATTAATTACTACTATGACCTTAAGCAAACTATTTGACCCTCATCAGGGTCTGTTTGCTTCATCTGCAAATAAATAACAAGATCTACTTTACTCCACAGTTATGAGACTTAAACAAGAATGAATAAATAACATCATAAACATTCATTCCCTCTCCCATTCCTGTGTGTGTGTGTGTGTGTGTCATTCATTCCCTCTCCCATTCCTGTGTGTGTGTGTGTGTGTGTGTGTGTGTGTGTGTGTGTGTGTGTTACTATAGTTTGAACTCAGGGCCTCACATTTGCTAGGCAGGTGCTCCACCACTTGAGCCTTTAGCCCTTTTTGCTTTCTCCTTCAAATAGTGTCTCAAATTTTATCCCTGGGCAGTCTCAGATCACATCTTCCTACCCATGCCTCCCATGTAGCTGGGACTACAGATGTGCATCATCATGCTAGGTTTATTTGTTGAAATAGGGGTCACAACTTTCTGCCCATGCTGTCCTCAAACCACTGCCTCTGCTTCCCAAGCAGTTGGAATTACAGGTGTGCATCACTATACAAAGTTCCTCCCATTCCTTTATGTTTAAAAATTAAGACTCTCAGTCTGATTCATTCTCTTTCCTCCTTCCTTCTTTCCCTCCCTCTCTCCTCCCTCTCTGGGGAAGTGGAAGAGTTCCTACAGAGCAATTATACAGTGGGATTATCCATTCTTCCCAGAAGTTGAGATCCACAAGATCGAAATAATTTTCATAATGGTTTAAGGCATTACTTGCCTTTTTCTGTCTCCACATTTGCAGTGATGATGTAAAGGCAATAGTAAGAAAAACTGCTGACATCTAGGCACAAATCAGGGCAGTGGTGGCAAACTATCCTAGCAGTCTCTATGTTTATTGACAAGGACTTGCACTTAATGCCCCTTTCACTTAAGAATATTCTTGACAAAGCAGTTTAAGCAGTTTAAAAATATTTAATTAAACCTCAACCCACCTGCACACCTTTTTAATAGTCTATGTGATAAAATGAGTATTCCTGCTGCATACCAAGTAGAATGCACATCTCAAAGAAAACATTTGTGCTGCTGGTCTCACTTGGTTTTTCCACAGAACACCATTCTTAATTGACTATCAGATAAGCCTTCATTATTCATACTTGAGTACCTGACATTTTCTCAAAAGTAAATGAAATATGAACCTGTTTGCATTAAGGAAACCAGCTAATAGAACACAAATTTGAAGATGTTCTTAATATACTTCAACCAAAATAACATATCACTACAGACTAAAGGCAGAAATGTTACATGAGAATCTATTTCTATTAAGCCAGACATTAAAGAAAGCTGCAAAAATGTAAATACCATTCTTGTAATTTTTGGTCCTAAGAAACGTATCTTTTTCTTTAAAAATATGTTGTCTACTAACACGCAATGTGATTTATTATTATCATTTGAAATGAATTGGCAAACACATTTTTAAAGTTTCTAAATTTTAATTGCTAAAATGGTTATCAATAGATATATGCCACATGCTAAAGAATCACTACTTCTACCATTACCAAATTCCTTAATTCAGGCTACATGAATAAACAGAAATGTCACTCAGCACTCAGTACTTGAGCCTTTTGTTTCTGTCATATCTAAGAGAAATATAAGAACCTCACTAACCTTCACTAACCTTTTTTCTTTTGTAGTGCTGGGATGCACGTGCTAGGCCTACATTCTAACACTGACTTACATTCTCAGTACACTATTCTTACTTTTTGTGTCAATATACTAACTGAAAACCTTCTATTTAATCTTTTTTTTTTTTGAGACATGCTTCCAACCACCTCTTTCAACAATGTGAGTAAAGCTCTAATCTACAGAAAATAGACTTCAAGCATACCACTGATGTACACAATTCTTTGGTTCAAGGACACTGTCTGCAGTCTACATCAATAGACCCTGGCATAAAATCTTAGCACTAGAGAGCAGTGAAGTATTGATATTTCACATGTCCAGTCTTTAACTACTACATTCAAAATAATATAGCATCACAAATCAAATAAATACAAACTAATATATAAAACATAATTAAATGCATAAGTAAAATTCATGTTTTAAAACAACATCCAGCTGGGGGCATGGCTCAAGTCATAAAGTGCCTACCTGCCAAGCACAATGCCCTAAATTCAAACCCTGGTACCATCCACCCACCCAAAAAAAAAAACAAAACAAGCAACAGTTTTTTGAAAGATGCTGGGTATCAAACCAAGCCTAATGCATGCTAGATAAGCACTCAACCGCTAAAGCTTTACCTCCCATCCCTCAAACAACATTTCAAGTAAACCAAGGAGTCACATCTCAACTAAAATAAACACAAACCCTAAAAAGTGAAAATTAAATTTGGCATACATTTTTTGAACTGCTTACTTTACTCAATAACTTAAAACAGAAATAAAACATATGCTCATGCTATCATTCTACACATACCTAATTTCTATGAAAATTTAAGTAATGCGCTATTTTAAAATTCTACACATGCTAATCAAGAGCATAAAATTTTTCATTACTGCAAATGTCCTTTTCTATATAGCCAAAGAGTCATAATCAAGATGTAATTATTAGCTAAGCATAGTAGCACATGGGATGATGAGGCAGATCTTGAAGTCAAGACCAACCTGGGTTACATAGTGAGATCATCTCAAAACACACACACACACAAAAACAATGACGACAACAAAACAAGATTTACTATTATAAATTAGTTACAAATGAATGAAAAAGTTTAAAGACAGCTTTCTACTTGTTTATGGTAAGATAAATACTTCTTTGGCATTAATTAGCAATATTATAAAGGCTGAAAATTACTTTCCTCTTTGTCCTTTCTACATTCTTTAAAACTTTTTTAAGCAACGCATTAATGATTAACAACCAATAAACCAATATAAGTAATTACCTATAAAATGTAAATGAAAACAATGCGGTATTACTTCTCATCCATAAGGATGGCTATAGTAAAAATAAAAACAAAACCAAGTGTTGGCAAACATGGAAAAATTGGAAACCTTGTACATTGACTATAAAATAGTATAGCTACTATGGAAAACAGCGTGGTGATTTCTCAAAAAAGTTAAGCAGAATTACCATATGATCCAGTAATTCCATTCCTAAGTATTTACCTAAAATTGAAAACTATTACCTGAATACATGTACATGCCTGTTCACAGTAGCAAAATTCACAGTAGCCAAAATAGAAACAGGCCAAATGTCTGCCAACAGATGAATAAACAAACTAGTATGCACATATAACCGAACACTGTTCAGTCATAAAGAGGAATGAAATACTGATATATGCCACATGGATAAACCTTGTAAAATACTCTCCTGTGTTCTGTGGTTAGTATGTAGCAACAGGTATACTTTGGTGCTGAATATACATCATGCTAAGTGTAAACATCATGCTAAGTGAAAGAAGCTAGAGAGTGTCATGTATTTGTCATGTATTGTGTGATGCCATTAATATGTAATATCCAGAATGGGACTAAATGCAGATTATGGTTCCCACAGTATAGGTACAAGGGGATCTTCTACTGGAGCAACTATTTGATGGGTACAGTCGCCTTTTGGGGTGACAAAATGTTTGAAACTTAACAGATATAGTGGTAACAGGACCAATGTATTAACTGCCAATGAATTGTTTGCTATAAAACTGTTAACTTCATGTTACACAAATTTAACCTTGATTTTTTAAAAACTTTGCACAGATGTATTATTTGCAATGAAATGCTCTTGCCAGTTCAAAGGCCCTCTTTCACCCCTAAAGTCTCCCTGGGTCACAGCTTGCATGCAGCTGGGTCAAAAATGTCCTTTAAAAAAAGAAACTGAATATACCTTTACCCAAACACTGAAATTTTATGGAACAGGGAAAACAATACTGCTAAAACTTCCTTAACAAATTTCAAGAACAAATGAACAAGTCTTCTGTTAATCCAAGCAATGGCTAATACTGAAGTATGCACGTACCACCACTAGAAAATGTCAAGCAGCAAATTAGTTTCTCATAAATTTCAAACTACAAAACAGAACCACACAGAAACGTCTCTAAAACAGCTACCCATATTTCATATTTGAGACACTGCAGGCAGTCTATTACTTTTTCAAAGACTGACTTAATGCAAATAAGATTATAATACTGGCACTGGTCAGAATGTGAAAAACAACAAAATCTCTCTCCTCAGTGACTTACTATGAACTTCATTCAGCACCAAAGTATACCAGTTGCTATATACTAACAACAGAACACAGGAGAACAGTGCTTCTTTCCTTTTAGAGTATTTTAAGAAGGATATGGCCAAAATCAAACATTAATTTCCAAAAACTGCGAGATACTACATCTAGAACACTACAGGAACAATTTGGGGACATTTTATTCAAATCTTTCCCATAATGGACATGAGCTTAAAGTAGTGAAGATTCACCTAAGGCAGCCTTTTTCAATATATGAAATGCTAAGTCAAATATGAATAAAAATAAATTTTTAGAAGAACCCTAACAGTCTTTCTTTAAAAGTACTTTGACCAAACCAGTCATAACTGAAAAACTAGCTACCCAATGACTAAGGAAGGCTGGCATATCCACTGAATGGGAAGGAATACTACTCACATTTATTGTGTGTGTCCATCAGGCACATGCCTTGAATTTTCAATCTGTTACCACTGAATATCCAATAACCTTACTATCCCCACTGTAAAATCCACCATGTTCATTGAAGGTGCACTAGGAAGTCAACTGAAGACATTTATCACTAACAGTCACTCAGATGCACCTCCATTCAAGCAAGACTTCTAAATTCCAACAATATGCTAACAAAAAGAGCAGCATTCAACATCCTTACACATACTAAATTTGATAATCAAGGTGTCTAAGTCTTTATCCAAAAATATTTAAAATATTTAAAGAAAAATATTTAAAGAAACAGAATCAAAGACAAAGTATTTCATCTCATCACTAAAAGCTCCTTTGAAATTAGTTACAAGTTCATTAATGCTTTTGCATAACAAGTGTCGAACTGTGAAGGTATACAATTTTATAAACCACATTTCTCCACTTATTTAACAAGGTGTCACAAGAGACTTCCCAAGCCTTGATGGAAGCTAAAGTAGCCTACAGGCTACTTTAAAAATTCTATACAACACTATCTACATGAATCAACCAAGAGACAAAATTGTCAAGATAGAAGTATAAGTTCACATGCCATCCAATGGAGATCTAAGAAGCCAGGTCTTTTGACAAATCCTTTTGGAGGGTTGTTTATTTTTGTTTTGAGATAAGGTCTTGCTACATAGTCCAGGCTGGTCTTGAACTACTGATTCTCCTGCCTCAGCCTCCCAAGTATGGGATTACAGAGATACATTAGCATGCTTGGCTTGACAAACCCTATTTCAAAAATAATTACAAGCTTCTTCTCTGGGAAAACACCAAATGGCAGATGACTCCATTACAGCATGAGGGTCTGAAGGCACTAGGGGCCCACATATGAGAGGCTGAGGTGGCGTTCATGGAGGCTTCAGCAGAGACTAAAGGGGCCATGGTAGGGGTCAGGACTGAGGCCAAGGGGCTTGGAGAGGAAAGGCTGAAAATTAGGAGTGGCTCTCTATCACCAAACTGGGTCAAACTGTCAAGGACATGAAGATCAAGTCCTTGGAGGAGATCTTTATTTTCTCCCTGCCTATCAAAGAGTATGAAATTATTGACTTTTCCTGGGGGCATTCCTCAAGCATGAAATTTTGAAGATTGTGTCAGTGCAGAAGCAGACTCAAGCTGGTCAGAGGACCAGGTCTGATACATCTGTAGTCATTGAGGACTATACTGGTCAAGTCAGTCTGAGTGGTAAGTGCTCCAAGGAGGTAGCCACCTCCATCCCAAGAGCCATTATCTTGACCAAGCACTCCATTGTCCCTGTGGAGAGGGCCCACAGATCAGCAACCTCCACATACTCCACACAAGGTGACAGACTGCTGGGGCTCTGTGCAGGTATATGCCTCATCCTGCCCCCAGAGGCACTGGTATTGTTTCAGCTCCTGTGCCCAAGAAGCTGCTGATATAGCCCACATTGACAACTGCTACACTTTGGCCAGGGTGAGAAGCTGCACTGCCACACTGGGCAACTTTACTACAGACATCTTTGATGCCATCTCCAAGACCTACAGCTACCTGACCCCTGACCTCTGGAAACAGATCATGTTCAATTCTATGACCAGACTTTGAAAACCTTTACCAGTTTCCATGCAGAAGATCCAGACTCCAGCTATGGCTACTTCACAGTTTTTATACAACAAAAATAAATTAAAAACATCACATTTTCCTCTGGTTCTTCAAACCTTAAAAAACCAAGAAGTGGCTTGTGGAGTGGCACGACTCAGATAGTAAGAGTGCCTGCCTAGCAAGCGTGAAGCCCTGAGTTCAAACCCCAGTGCCACCAATGCGCACACACACAAGAAGTCATACTTAACTTTTCTTCTACTTCATACTCAGTAAATCCAGTCACCTCCACCTTCAAAATAAGTTGTCAATCTAACCATTCTCACCTCCTTCACAAAAATGACTTGGCCACAATCTATCACAATCACAGACTAACTATTGCAACAGTCTTCTCCACGGGCTGTAAGCTTTAACTCTTGCTACTCTATTACCCAGTACCCACAGAGTAGCCAGAATGACCATTTTGGTTTTTAACTATGAAGCAATTAAAATTGAAGAAAAGTATAGAACAAAGAACTTTTTCATGGTGCTTTAAAACATATTAGTTAGCCTAATTTTTACAGAAATCCTGAGCAGTAGCTGTGATAAGTTCACTTTCTCTCTTTCCTAGAAGTACAATGACTGCCCATCATTACATAGCTAGTAATGGGCAAGATCATGACGGGACTCAGGCTTTTTAAGTACTATCAATTATGCTATGAAAGCCCCTCTGCATGTGCACTGCTTATTAATCACATTCATAAACTCTAACATTCATTTCTTTTAACATTCAGAATTATTGGTATATTACTAGAATGTTTCAAAGGAACAGCTAGAGGTAAAGAAATATTGTAATTTTCAACCCTACTACAAATTTCTGTCTCACTAAAAGCATAAAGCATGCACCAACTACAGGTTTATTACATGATAATTCTGTTCTTATAAAAAGTTCAAGTTATAAGCAAAAGAGCTCTGACAATGGGCACTTTAATACCATATTCCAGGATTTAGCAAGCTATATGCTGATACCTATTTGTGTTACTACATGTGAGCAAAAAGAATCATTTTTTTGTTCTTGTTCCAGTGATAAGGATCAAACCCAGGGCCTTGGGCATGCTAGGCAAGTGCTCTTCCACTGAGCTACCTTTTCTATTTTTAAATGGTTGGGGGTTGGGTGGAAGCAAAAGACTATTTCATAACGCCTGAAAAATATAACTCAAAGTTGAACTGAAAAACATACTAATTCATGACTGTTTTCACACTATAGTGGCAAAGTTAAACAGTGGTAACAAAGGTCATGTGGCCTGAAAATATTTGGTCTTTTACAAAACAAGTTTGCTAGCCACTGTCCCAGTCTCTTAGTTTTGCACCTCTCAACATCCTGAACTCAAAGCAACATTCACTGTCCTTTTTCCTCCCTGCCAAGTGCAGGTGAGGTTCTCCCTGGCACCATATTTCTTCATCACTTTGCCTCCCAATTTGAGATGCATAATTGCCTGTTACACATCTGAATTCCCAACTAGATTAAAAGATACTAGAAAGTGAGGCCAGCAGCTCCATGCTTATTAACCTAACCTCAGTGAACAGCAATGCCCATTTATACTAGGTGTCTAATACTTGCTGAATGAATGGACAGGTACTTATAATTTAGATAAACTGATCTGAACAACTCTCAACTTACAACAGTTTCATACAGAAGATAGCAGAATTTCAGAGCATCAGAAAACAAGAATAAATATATGAATGACTATATATCCCTTAGCTCACCTTGATCATAAACCCCAAATGCATCCAAATTTGATCAGGGCAAAAAGGATAGGTGGACAGACAAAAATAAATAGGTAAAATGTGTCAAAACGTAATGAGAATTGGTGAGCCTATATAAAGACTATATGAGAAACCACATTCTTACTACTTTTCTGAAAATTCAAAATTTTCTAAAATAAATGCTGGGGGTGGGGAACTCTACCAGTCCAATAGTTAAAATTGCAACACATCAACAGTTTGGGCAGGCTTTCATTAAACTAGCCTGGAAACAAATTTATAGGAAAACAGACACAAAGAAGCAATTCAAAAACTGAGAAACTGAGAGTGGTGATGCAAATCAGTAATCCCAGCACTCTCAGTAATCTCAGTAATCTCAGCACTCCAGACACTGAGGCAAAAGGACCTTGAGTTCAAGGCCAGCCTGGGCTACATAATAAGACCCTGTCTGAAAAAACATAAATAAATCACTATTCTGACAGTAGGGAGGGCAGAAAAGATATCAAAGAACTGCCTTCTAACTGAAAATCAAGTTATCTATATTACTTAGAAAGAGAAAAATGAACCTAAATACAGTCAAAAAATCATTTGGCTGAATGTTAAAATTGCTTGCAGAACTTTAAACTCAAATCTGGGCCCACTGTAACCCCAAACAAAAAAAGTTTTTTAAGTCTGTGATTTATTCTTTATAGTCACAAGGTAATAAACTAAATAACTGCATTATCATTCAGTTTTAAAATAAAACTACATGCAATCATCCAACTATCAAAAATCAATCATAGCTTTAAAATGAACTATGCATATCAAGTAATATAATCTGGGATGGGTAGTGTTGACAGACACCTGTTATCCCAGCTATTCAAGAGGTAGAAGAGCTATAGTCAAAGAATAAAATCTATGTCAACTTTTCAAATTAAAACAAAAACATATACTCTAAAAGGTTCAATCCCCAGTACTACCAAAAATATACAAAAAGCATATACGAAAGCCATAAGCACACAGTACTTTATTTGTGAAGAAAAATCAAATGTATGTTTTCATGATTTATACTATTTTTCTTTAAATTTTCATTAAAATAAAATTAGATACTGATCTGTTGCCACCTACTGGTTAAATTCATACCTGAATTATCATTGCAGGTAAAATATTCACTAATGTTAATAGAAAAAACAAAAAATAGCTCATTAATGCTCTCTTCCTATTAATGTCTTATCAAACGACTACGATAGATTTCTCTTTGGAGAAGTTTTTAAAGCTGCACCAAGAATTGGGGTTGGGGATTTAGCTCAGTGGACGAGCGCTTGCCTGGACAGTGCAATATTCTCACACAAAACTTTCTTTAGTGTGTTAGGACTATTTTAAAATACCGTAATAATTTGTAAGAACATAAAATCCTCATTTATTGAGTGAAAATACTTTCACAATGTTCCTTTTTTTCCTTTACAACTCAAATGTTTATCTATTCAGAGAACTGGAATTATCTAAGAACTCAGGACGTTACCATCTTTCTACAGTTGACAGATCAGGATCAGGGTCACTTGTTACATTTGTTTTTATGCATTTCAATTATCTTTTACTCTACAGTAATCCTTCTTGCTCTGTAATCTTGCTTTAGCTAAACAAAAACGTCTATTGTCCAGTTACAATGCTTTAAAAGCAACTCTTTCCAGTTACTCAGATTAAAAATAAACAAATAAATAAATTTAACGCATACAACTTATTTCAGGGTCTCAATTCTACCAAGCCAATTGTGAAAAGACCACCTTCCCTTAAAGCCATCACGGACTTGTAAAAATAGATGACAGTAAGGAATTTTGTGAATTTTGTTAGATGTGATGGTGTATTTTGATTATGAAATCTTTTAGTGATTGTTATGGACTGAACTGTGTCTTTCCAAAATTCACATGGTAAAATCTTAACCTGGGATGCAATGATAACTGGAGGTGGGGCCTTTGGGGGGTGGTAATTAAGGCTAGGTAAGATCATGAGGGTGAGGCCCTTATGATGTAATTTGATACACTTAGAAAAGACAGGAGAGTGCTTGTTCCCTCCTTTGCACGTGAGAACATAGGGAGAAGGTATCTGTCTAAAAGGCAGATAAACCTCATCAGAATTTATCTTCATGCTGGTACCCTTATCTTGGCCTTTCAGCTTCCAGAACTGTGAGATATAAATGTTTCTTGTTTAAGCCACTGTGGTCAAAGCTATTTTGTTATGAAAGCCTAAACTGACTAAGGCAGTGATACATATGCAAATAAAATACATTTGCAACATAGGGGGAAGTAAATCAAAGAAATGGAGTAAAACCTTAATAATCACTAAATTTAGGTGGTAGGTATTTGAAGATTTAATACACTCTATCAGCTTAACTTCAAAGTCTGAAACTTCTCATAATTAAAAAAAACTTTAAAAAGTAAAGAATGTAAACCAGGCTCCAGTTGCTCACGCCTGTAATCCTAGCTATTCAGGAGGCAGAGATCAGGAGGATCACACTTCGAAGCCACCCCAGGGCAAATAGTTCACAAGACCCTATCTGGAAAATACCCAACACAAAACAGGGCTGGCAGACTGGCTCAAGCAGCAGAGCACCTGAGTTCTGAGCATGACGCCCTGAGTTCAAACCTCAACACTGACCCAAAAAAATGTAAAAAAAACAAAAAACTTTTCAATGTATTTCCTATAATCAAAAAACCTGAAGATAAAATGTGTTAATATAAACAAAGTACTAATCTGAAATTATTATGAGGCAAAAAGAAAATGTAACTTGAAAGTTTATCATGTTTAAAAAAATTTGGTAAAAACTGTTATAAGATTTATTAAATATTGTGAGTCTCAAGCTAAAAGTACTGACCTTTAAAGACTGGTGTTCTAATTAAATGACCTCTCCAAATTACTTACCTGTTTAAATTTCCTCAGTTACTGGGCCAGGGAAGTAGCTTGATAGTAAAGCACTTGCTTAACCTGTTCAAGGCTCTGAACCCAATCCCCAGCACTTCTTTTTTTAAAAAAAAAAAAAAAAAAAAAAAAAAATCCTCCATTACAAAAGGGAAATCTTTTCTGGGAGTGGGGGATACGGAGCAGAGCTAGGATTTGAACTCAGGGACTCACACTTGCCAGGCAGGCGTTCTACACTTGAGCCACTCTGCCAGCCTACAGAGGGGAAATCTTAAACTGTTTTAAATAAAGGTATTTTTCAAGCCAGGTAATGGTGGTACACACCTGTAATCCAAGCAATCTGGGAGGCAGAAATTGGAGGATCGAAGTTCAAGGCCAGGCCAGGCAAAAGTTAGAAAGACCCTACCTCAAAATTGAGGCAGGAGTGGTAGCACAAACCTGTGGTCCCAACTACTAGGGAGTTCGAGGTAGGAGGGTCATAGCCTAAGGACAGCATCAGAAAAACAAACTAAAAGCAAAAGGACTAGAGGTGTGTTTCCAGTGGTCAATCATTTGCCTAGAAAACATAAGGCCCTGAGTTCAATCCCCAGTAGTGCCTATGATCTAGGAACTATGTTATGTACCAAACAGGAGAATTCAATGATGACTAGCATACTATACCCACCTTTGGGAGCTCCATGAAGTATGTTAAATACTTTAACAAAATATTAAAAGAAGGAGCATCATAAATCTGAGACATCCAGAAGAACTCAGAGGAGGTAAGAGTAGAGTACAGAATGCTAAGTGACATTGGCGAACAGCAGTTCTCAAAGTATGGTCCACAAACTCCTGTGGCCCCTAAGAATAACTCTAAAATATTGTGACAATGCAATGCCAATAGTGGGTAAAAATATGGTGCCTGAGCAAGAACTGAGGCAATGATCCCTAACTATACTAATAGACACAGTATTCTTCACCATCTTTTAAACTGTCCTTAATAAAGAAGTAAAAATTTTCATAAATCTCTACCTTTAAACATATATCTTTGTAAAATTCAGTGTGACAAAAAAAGGAAAGGGAATAAAGAACTTATAACCACCACAATATGTTGGTTGTCTCAAGAAAAAACACTTGGACTAGTAAAGCTCAACTAGTCACTTTTTTTGTAGAACACAATTTTCACTTGAAAGAAGAGACACACAAGCTATGATTATTCCGAGTTGAGTATTCAGCAGACATTTCCTAAAAACCTGAATGAAGCAACCCTGTCAACAGAAGACAGATGACAGTGTTTGTTGCCAATGATAAGATTCAAACTGTCAAGAGAACACTAAAATTTTGTAAAATTTAGTATCTGCCACAAGAAGCATAAAAGATCTCAATAAAGACTTTTTCTCTGCTGGTGCTAGAGATTGGCCTCTACACCCCATCTCCTGAAGACGTTTCTGATATTGTATATATACATCAATATTTAGATCTGTGAACATCTGTAGACCTTAGTAAATCAATAGTTTCTGAATGATCAATGCATGATGTTACAAAATCATGTATTGGGGAGTAGGGAAAGCCATTTGAAGTGTAAAGAAAAAAAAAACCCAACATACATCAATGCAAATAAGTATAAAAAGTTCACTGATACTGGTTTCAGATTTGACAATACAACAAACTTTTCAGTTTTAGTGTAGTATCAAAGAATATTCACAATAACATGAAAAGGTTATTAAAATACTCTTCCCTTTTTTAACTGCATGTATGTTCAAAGCCAGATTTTCTTCACATACTTTAATCAAAACAAAATAGCCTAACATATTAAATAAAGAAGCAAATAAAAGCCAGACATTAAGCATATAACTAAAATCTAAGACAATGCCACTTTTCTCAGGAAATGCTCCTGTTCTGAAAAGAGACAACAAAGTTAGAGAACTGACACTATCTGATGATGTCAAAACTTACTATAAAACTACATAATCAAAACTGTGGTACTGGCTGAATGTAACTAAGATATAAGGTAAGCACTTTTGCAAATGTCACAATGTACCCCCAAGTACAACAGTATAAGAATTTTAGAAAGAAACTGAAGAATATGAGCAAATTAAAAAAAAAACTCTGTATTGGAGTTGACATAGATAAATGGAACAGTATACAGTCAGAAAAAGACCTTCACAAAAGAAAGAAGCAAAGGCAATACAACACAGAAAAAGATAAGTCTTTTCAACAAATGGTGCTAAAACTCAATAGTCACATGACAAAAGAAATTAGGCACAGACCTTACATCTTCACAAAAATTAACCCAAAATGGGTCACAGACCTAAATATAAAATGATGTTAATACTGGAGAAGGGGATGAATCTAAGATATATAGACCAGTGGGAGTGGGGAAGATAAAAGGAAAGGGTGTAAGAGAGTGAATATGGTGGAAATATTAGGTACTCATGTATGAAAATGGAAAAATGAGACCTGTTGAAACTATTCCAGGAATGGGAAGAGAGGGGAGAATGATGAAAGGGGTGAATTCAACTATGATATATTGTAAGAAGTTCTGTAAATGTCATAATGTACCCACAGTACAATTAAAAAAAAAAAACTAAGATATATTATGAGCACTTTTGTAAATGTCACAATGTACCCCCAGAACAACTATAATAACGCTAATAAATAAATGAGAAAAAAAACAGGAGAAAATGTAGATGAACTCAAAAATGATAAGGCTTTCTATGTACAACATTAAAGGCACAATACATAACAGAGTAAGATGGAGTTCATTAAAATGAAAACTTGTGTTCTGTGAAAGATACTGTCAAGACAATGAGAACACAAGCTGCCTAACTTGGCAAACGAGACATCTAATAAAAGACTTCAAGTTATCTAAAGAGCTCTTAAAACTCAACTGCAAGAAAATAACCCAACTTAAAAATGAGCCAATGACCTTAACAGACAATTCACAAAAGAAGACAGACATGTGGTAAATTAGCATGTGAAAAGTTGCTCCATATCATATATCTTCAATAAAATGCAAATTAAAACAATACACCTATTAGAACGACCAAAATCCAGAACACCGCCATCACCAAATGTTGATGTAGATATGGAACAATGTGAACTCTCATATCCGTTGTTGGTGGGAATGGAAAGTGATAAAGCTATTACGGCTCACTCTCTGGTAGTTTACTACAAAACTGAACATACCCTTCCCGTACAATCCAGTAATTGCGCTCCTTTAAACTTACCCAAAAAAGATAAATATTTATGTCCACACAAAAGCCTGATCAACTTAGAAGCAACCAAGGTATTCTTCAGTAGGTGAATGGATAAACAAACTGTGGTACATTCACAGAACAAAATGAGCTATGAAGCCAGAACTACTAAGTGAATAAGTCAATCTGAAAAGTCTACATAACTTTATGCCTCCAACTATATGGTATTTTGGAAAAGTCAAAACTATGGGGACAGTAGTTACCAGGAGTTGAACAGCGGGAGAGATGAATGGGCAGAGCACAGGGTTTTTAGGGCAATGAGACTATTATATATGTGATGGTTAATATGTACACTAATACATTGGTCCAAACACACAGAACATATAACACTAAGAGTGACCTCTAATGTGAAGTATGGCCTTTGAGTAAAAATGATGAATCAATTCAAGTTCAACAACTGTAACAAATTTACCACTCTGGGAATGGTGATTAACAGGGCAAGCTGTTCAGGTGTGGGGCAAGGAATAATGGAAAATCTGTATTTTCCTCACAATTCTAACATGAACCTACAACTCTTCTTTTAAAAACAAAAAGTTTTTTATTAAGAAACACATTCTCCAAAAAAAGAGAAAAGAAACATTCTTACGTGACCATGATATAATCATTTTTAAAGTAAATAAATTAAAATTTTAAAATGTATACCAATAATAGCATCAAAATATATTAAGCACTTAGGGACAAACCCAAGACCTATGTATACATTGAAAACTACAATACGCTGCTGAAGGAAATTAAAAACCTAAATAAATGCAGATCATGCTCAAGAGAGCATTGTTAAGATGTGCATTCTTGTCAAATTGATCTATAAATTCAACGCAATCCCAATCAAAATCTCAGTACTTTTTTCTTTTTATAGAAACCAACAACCTTGAAAAAAAACAAATTCAGAGGACATATATCAAAGCAGTTACTATTGAACTTACAGTAGTGAAGACAATGTGGAAGCTTATCATGGTTCGTACATACCTGTAATCCCAGCATTTAAGAGGCTGAAAACAGAGGATGGTGAGGTGAGCTTGAGGCTTACATAGCAAGACCTTAGTGCAAAAAAAAAAAAATAATAATAATAATAATAGACAAAAGACAGAGATTGGGAGGACTGAGGTTCAAAGCCCACCAGGGCAAATACTTGGAGAGACCCTATCTCAGAAATACACAACACAAAACAGGGCTGGCAGAGTGGCTCGAGTGGTAGAGCACCTGCCCTGCAAGTACAAAGCCCTGAGTTCAAGCCCCAGTATCAACAAAAAAATTTATCTCTTTCCAAAGGTAAAACTAATTTTCATTTTGTTCATCAAAATACTAAATATCACTTGCATTTTCTTTTTTACTATTTAAACATTTATTCATATGTGTACACACTGTCTGAGCCACCTCTCCCCCCACACCCCCTTCACTGCCAGGCATAACCTGTTCTGCCCTCTTCTCCAATTTTGTTGAAGAGAAAACGTAAGCGATAATAAGAAAGACATAGCGCTTTTGCTAGTTTGAGATAAGGATAGCTATACAGAGAGATTCCTAGCATTACTTCCGTGTACATGTGTATTATAACCCGAACTGGTTCATCTCCACCAGACCTCTTCACTACTTCCCAGTCACCTTCCCATAGTGGCCTCTGCTGGTTTAAGATTACTATATTCACTCCTCTGTATCAACCACTTTCAAGTTTTAGGTTTCCTTCCCTTTCCCTCTTCCTCCTGTCTGCATGTTCTCCTTAGTGTGTGACCAATGTCCAACAATATTACTGCATTTGTTTTAGGTCTATAATCCATGTATGAGGGAGAACATGTGATTTTTGGCCTTCTGAGCCTGGCTAACTTCACTTAAGGTGATGTTCTCCAGTTCCATCCATTTACCTGTGAATGACAAAATTTCATTCTTCTTAGTGGCTGAGTAAAATTTCATTGTGCATAAATACCACATTCTCTTAATCCATTCATCAGTAGTGGGGCATCTTGTCTATTGCTATAACTTGGCTACTGTGAATAGTGCTGCAGTAAACATGGGTGTGCAGGTGCCTTTGGAATAACCTGAGTCGCAGTGTATACCTAGGGGTGGTATTGCTGGATCATATGGCAGATCTATGTTTAGTTTTTTAAGAAGCCTCCATATTGTTTTCCAAAGTGGTTGTCACCAGCAGCGTATGAGGGTTCCTTCCCCTCCCCCCCACCCCCCCAACCCCCCCCCCCCGCATCCTACCCAACATTTGTTGTTGGGGGTTTTTTTGATGATAGCTATTCTAACAGAAGTGAGGTGGAATCTTAGTGTGGTTTTGATTTGCACTTCCTTTATGGCCAGGGATAGTGAACATTTTTTTTCATGTGTTTTCTGGAATTTGGATTTCTTCCTTTGAGAAAGTTCTATATAGTTAAGTTGCCCACTTCTTCATTGGTTCACTGATTTTAGGGGAGTTTAGTTTTTTGAGCTCCCTATACATACTGGTTATCAGTCCTTTGTTTGATGCATTGCTAGCAAATATTTTTTCCCACTCTGTGGGTAGTCTCTTCAGTTTAGAGACCATTTCTTTTGCTGTGCAGAAGCTTTTAAATTTCATGTAGTCCCATTTATCTATCCTTCCTCTTAGTTGCTGGGCTGCTGGAGTTCTACTGAGGAAGTCTTTGCCTATACCTATTGTTTCCAGAGTATTCCCTGCTCTTTCCTGTACTAACATCAGAGTTTCAGGTCTGATATTGAATTTAACACAACTTACGTTCCTTTACTTTTCATCTTTTTTATCGTATGTGTCAGAAGTTCAGATTCCTACTCAGAGTCTTACTTTTCCTATTATTAATGTCTTAAATCTGAAATCTTAATTCAAATTTTTCAAATAAGGCTGAATGCAAATTAATTGCTACAACACAGCCTCCTGGCTTACCTCACTTTTTCCTCAAATTTTTCCACATTCTAATGCATTCTGAAAAATTCTTTCTGAAGTGGCTTTCCCACTGCTGTTCCCTTATGAAGAATCTTTTGCATTTTTTTTTTTTTGTTTTTGTTTTTTCAGGCAGGGTCTCACTATGTAGCACCCAGGCTGGTCTTGAATTCTAGAATCTCCCAAAGTACTGGGATATAGGTGTGTACCACTGCCCCCCAGCTCTGAAAAATCTTCAAACAGCTGTCTAAGAAGAGCTGCACTTCAAACGAGACATTAAGACCTTCCATAGTCCTCTCTCCCTCATCCACTCTTGAATCATCACTTCCTGCACCACACACCCTGGGCATTTCTTGCAATTTGGGCTCAGAATCTCTGGGGGTAGAGGCTGAGGAATTTTCAGCCCCCAGATGAACATTTTAAACCTAAGATTTGAAAAACTACTGGTACAAGAGTCTTTCATAATATAGCCTTTGCCTCATTCTTCTGTTTCATCTCCAACATTCCCACAAAGACACACCAAATTACCTTCAGGATCCATCTTATTCATGCCCAACTCCAAATTTCTTTACAAATGCTACTCTTCTCTCACTGAAAGGTCTGACACTCTCCTGATTTTTTTTTTTTGGCAGTATGGGGCTCGAACTGAGGGCCTAACCTTGAGCCACTCCACCAGCCCATTTTATGTTAGGTATTTTCAAGATAGGGTCTCATGAACTTATTTGCCTGGTCTGGCTTCAAACTGCAATCCTTGTGATGTGTCTCCTGAGTAGCTAGGATTCCAGGTGTGACCTACTGGTGCCCGGTTCACTTTCCTAATTTTGTCATTCTTCTCTGATGCAGCCCATATGCTTCAACTATAGATTGATCTGGATATGGAAAAGCCAAAAAGCTTCAAGTAAACAAGAAAGGCAGAAGGGGAGGGGGACAATGGAATACACAAGAAAGAGGAAAAGAGTGAACTGAGCCAAAAAGAAGAAAAGGAACAAACTGCTGAGCTAAGGTCCAATTATAAATGATATAAAAAATGTGGTAAGGACATGAAAAAAAATTTTTGTAAGCCCCAAAGGGCCTTTAAGGGGCCCTGCAGATAAGATGTGCACTGTGGACTTTAAAGTGGGAGAGAGTAAAGGTTAGAAAATCTACAAAATGTGTGTTCAGTTGTCAGGTTCTCTATGAAAACAGGCTCCTTAAAGGAAGACCCCTTATTCACATACCCTTTAATTTCCTACACACAGCTTCTGACTCAATGCAAATGCATTTCCATTTCAGCACTTTGTGTCTCAATGCCCTGTTCAGATAAACAAGATTGTCAAATGTTGATTATGGTCCCTACTATTCACAAACCCATACCACTTAGTTTATAATGCCCTATCTCTCTATTTTTCAATAGCATTCCCACCAGAGGTTAGAAACTCTTTTCTTCAAAAAGTCAAATAGTATTTCAGGAATACTGAATATAACAGAATGTGACAGAGAATTTACCTATCATCTGCCAGACCCTGACTTTGATCTGCAGCATGGCAAAAAAAAAAAAAAGAATTCATAAACTAAGTAACTGAATTAAAATTTCAGTTCCTTAGTCACACTAGCCACCCTTCAAGTGCTCAAGAGCCCACTTGAAGCTACCACATTAGATAGCACAAATATAGACTATTTCCATCCTCACAGAAAGTCCTATTGGGTAGCACTGGTTTAAAATGCTATATATTTCCTGTCTCTGATAAATAAAAGATAAATATGAAACTCTTTTATTAGAAGAAGAAAATATTCAACATCTACCTCTTAGTAAAATATTTATTAAAAGCTTCAAACAATTCTCAATTGTACTCTATATTCTCAAATGCAGTTATTTCCTTACCCTGGAAAGTGAAGAATTCTGCATATAACTAATTATCACACAACTCACTTCAAGCAGAAAATAATTCTTTCATACTGTGACTTTTTTTGGGGGGGAGGGTAGGTACTGGGGCTTGAACTCAGGCAATCGTGCTTGCTGGGCAGCGCTCTACCTCTTGAGCCGCTCTGCCAGTCGAAAACGGTTCTTTATTATCACCTTTGCCTAGTGCCTGGCACACAGAAGACACTTGAGTAATTGTTGCATGAAACTCAATGAACTGTAAGTCTTCAGCAACATTAAAAACACAAAACTGGCATGATGATGCACACCTGCAATCCCAGCACTGAGGGAGGCTGAGACAAGAGAATCACCAAATGTCAAGTTTCAGGGTAGCCTGGGCTACCTCTCAAACCCTGTCTCAAAAAGACAAAAAAAGAAGGAAAAAAAAAAGCACAAAAGCCAGATCCCATTCCACAACTCGTGTAAGTATTAATAGGAACAAGTTTTCTGGGTTCCTGAAAATCAAGTATTACTTAAAAAATGGAAAATCCATATGAGGAAGAAAACTACAGATTGCCCCATAGCTATAAAATCATCTGTTATTAGCTAAGAGATAGACTGGCTTTTAAATATGTAACTACAAGTAATGTTAACATTCACTCTTAAAGGAAATTCTGTCACATGCTACAACACAAACTTTGAGGACATCATGCTAAGTGAAATAAGCCAGTCATAGAAAGATAAGTAATGCATGATTATTACACCTACACAAGGTACTTAAAAGCAGTCAAGCTGAAAAAGCACAATGGTGAATATCAGGGGATTAGGAGAAAGAGGGCTATTGTCTAACAGGTTGGGAGTTTCAGTTTTTCAAGATGACAAAGTTCAATTAACACTGCTGTGTACTTAACAGTTGTTAAAATATATACTTTTTTACCATAAGAAAAAAGTTTAAGTGTAAATTATTTGTTATAGATTACAGAAAACCAGCTGTTACAAACCTGATGCACATTTTTGTCAAGAGAAAACTGACATGTTTTCAATTATTTCTAATTATCTCAAATATCTAAAATATTTTGCTGCTTTTGAAACTTTGTTCTGAACACTATATGATATAAGGTATCTGGAAATCTTCACACAGATATTTTACTACAAACATTTTAACAATGACTGTATGTAATGTTAATCTATTTTTTCCTACTATAGGAAACAGCAGTGTGACAATTTGCATGTTTAAAATATTAAGAAGTTAATACTTTTTATAGTAATACTTAGTGAAAATGTTTAAAAAGCTCTGATTTCTAAGAGTGGAAAAGTTTTAGTTCGGGATTTTGAAGAGGTTCTCACTATAGATGGTGGTGATGGTTACACAACAATGTGAATGTACTTGACACCACTGAACCGTACACTTAAAACAGTTAAAAATAGTAAGCTCTGTTATGTATATTTTACTATCATGAGGAAAGTTTTTTGTTGTTGTCTGTTTGTTTGGCTTGAACTATACCTCCAGTTCATTTTGCTTTGATTATTTTAGAGATGGGGTCTTGCCAACTATTTGCCCAGGCTGGCCTCAAGCTGCAATCCTCCCAGTCTCAACCTCTTAAGTAGCATGGCACATGGAAAGAAGTTTGTTTTTTTTTTAAACACTTCTCTGTCTTTAAATGACTGTATGATTTAAGAAGAAGTTTCAGGCTAAGGACATAGCTCAATGGTAGAGCATTTGCCTCACATGTGTGAAGCCCTGCATTTGATCCCCATCAGTACAAAAAATAGCAGGGAGGGAAAGGAAGGGGAAGGGAAGGGAGGGGAGGGACATTTGTGGAAGCACAATTAATTCTGAACTACCACTAACACTGGCATTTCAAAAGTCTCACTTACTCATAAAAGATAGAATGAAAATTGGAAATTTTCCTTGAAAACAGTTTAGAAAAACCAAAACATTTTCCAACCTACACATACAAATGACATATAAAGTATTAATATTAACAAAACCATAATTGCTTGCCAAACTTAAGGCACTTTTTGGTACAGAATGACAAATATTTTTGAACCAGTGGTGCACTGCTTTAAAAAAGAAAAAGTTTAAAGACATTATGTCCAATCTTGCCAAGAACACATGAAGCTATTCAAAATAGAGTAATAATGTAATTGTAGCATTAAATTATAACCATACCGGGAAGGGGTGGGGGCAGGGGGGAGAAATGACCCAAGCCTTGTATGCACATATGAATAATAAAACAATAAAAAAAAGAACTTCTCATAACAAAAACAAAAATTATAACAATACCTTAATAACTCACCTTCACAATCAAGGGTCGCTCATGAATACTCATGAAAAATTTCTGAAGTCAAATAGTGGCTAAAGCCCAGAAAACAGAGGTATCAGAAAGACATGAGCAATAAAGAGTCTAAAAATTTCTATTAAGTAATTCCTGTTCCAATATGTGCAAGCATTATGCTAGAATTCTCATTTAATCCTCACAATGACTCCATGAGGTAGGTGCTGTAATTAATCCCATTTTATAAATGAGGAAACTAAATCCCAGACAGGTTAAACAAAGTATTCAGCACTATATTAAACAACAGGACAGGGGTAAGAAGTCACATTTCTCAGCAAAGCCCACGTTCAATTTTATAACTTCCAGCATATGTGCTTTATCCAGTTGCTATCACCTTCATAACTGAGGAGACTATACAGTTGTATGGTCCCTATTTTCCTGAAGGAAATAGAGGTTCAGTGAGGATAAATCACATGCTCCAAGTCTCCTAGGAAGGCAGGCACTAGAACTCAATTTGGAACCCAAGACTTCTTACTCTTCCTCCTCAGTTTACTTCATCAGTGTGGTGGTTTCAAAAATATGTTCACAAGTTACTTAATAGGCCACTCATCAAAGAGCAGAACCTAGGCTCTCCCTTGAATGTGTGTTATACTCACTAACTCCCTTCAAACAAAATGTGGCTGAATTGATAGAAAGACTGACGGGTGGATCATGAAAGCTAGTGCTGCCTCCTCCTGGCTCTCTCTGGGATCACTAGCTTTGGACAAAGCCAGCTGACATGTTGCGAGGACACTCAAGGACAATTCCCCATGGTGGGAAACAAGGCCTCCTGCCAAAAACTTGGAAGCAGATTCTCCGGCCTCAGCCAAGCCTTCAAATGACTACAACCCTGAGCCAGAACTGGCTAAGCTCCTTCCAAATTCCTAACCCACTTAAATTATGAGATGATAATGTCTCATATTAAACCACAACATTTACCATGATTCATTCATGGGAATAAAGAGCTAATAGAAATAGGGAAAAAAATACACACACAACCCTCACATGTGACCAACACAGTGCCATCTAAATTAGCAAAGAAGAGTATAGGCTCAGCAGGTTGCCTCTGTTTTTTGGTGGTGGGACTGGGATTTGAACTTAGGACCTCATGCTTGCAAAGAAGGCACTATACCTGTTGAGCCACACCTCCTGTCCACTTTGCTCTGGTTATTTTGGAGATGGGTCTTGAGAACTATTTGCTGGGTTGTCCTTAAACTTCAATCCTCCTGATCTCAGCCTCCCAAGTACTAAAGCAGGTTGCCTCTTAATAGAAGCTGTATGATCTGGAGTGAGAGGCAATCTCTCACACCCAGTTTTTCATCTGTAATAGGATAATAACTTCATTTTTAAAAAACCCTCCCCATTTTATAGTAATCTTTCCATAAACCTGACCTCTTAAGAGTCACTATAAAGAGTAAATGGAGTAATATAGCCAGGCCTTGGCATGGCACCTAACATGTAAAAAAGGTTCAAAAAAGTTCACTGCTACCAATCTTTTTTTTTTTAATCTCCACTCTGCTAGCAGCCTCCCCCACACTTACAATCACACTTTTAAAATTCCCAATTCTCAAAAACATAAATTTCCTTGGCTGGCGGAGTGACTCAAGCTGTAGCCCCTGCTTAGCAAGAGTGAGGCCCTAAGTTCAAACCCCAGTACCAACAAAAAAATAAAATAAAATTCCCAAGTCTCAGCAGGAAACACCTCCATCCCTGCCCTAAATTGTCCAATAGCTTTTTTTTTTTTGGAGACAGGGTCTCTCACTAGCCTAGGCTGGCCTAGAACTCATGATTTTCCTGCCTCAGCCTCTCTAGTGCTAGGTTCAGACCCACACCACAGCACCTAACTTCCAATCGCCTTTTCTTATTGTTCCTCATTTAATTCTACACATGAAAGTCAACTAAAACAACTAAAATGGTTATCTTCTGATCTCTACTGCTGCTGCTGCTCTGCTGCCAGTACTCCTCCACCTGCCTCTTTGAATACAGTTGAGCCTCAAAGTTATTTCCTTGGTCCTCTTGGTAAGTCTTACCTTCAATAATAGCCTTTTTGTAGATGACTCTCTGGCTCTGAAATACAGGGCATGGTCTCCATCTATCACCTAATTCACAGGTCCCAATTTCCCCAGTACCTCCACATGAATGTCCCACAAGTACCTTCAACTCAACAAAATCATACTTTTCTTTCATCCTTCCCCATGCCCAATCCTGCTTCCCCTCCTGTGTTCATTAACAGATCATAATCTCCAGAGTCACTGAAGATGAAATGTTCAAAATCATATTAAAATCCTTTCCCCTTCAAACAAATATATTTAAGCACTGTGCTGGGGGCCAGGGACACATGGTACACAGGACAAGTGACTGCCCCAGGAGCCCACAGTCTAGCATGCTTCTAATCAGCTGCAAGTCTTAATGATTCCACCTGGCAAACACATATATTCATCCCCCTCCTTTCCATTCCTACCACAACCATCCATCCTCTTACCCATAGGGTACACCTGCAAGAGCATCCTAAAATTTCTCTCCAAATTATGAAGCCCGGCCCCACCTCAATCCATCCTTCACACAGTTGCCAGATATCTTTCTCAAGTAGGTGATAATGCTATTCAGCTCCGCAAAAATCTGCAATGATTCCCACTGCTCACAGAGAAGGTCAGTACTTCGGATTATTTCCACTAGTATCACCTCCTGTAATCTGTTGTACAATTTACATGCATGCTGAGAGATTTAGGATCTTTCCGTAATCCAATATTCCCTCAGAATGTCACATCCTCTACAAATATGCCCTTGGTTAGTCAACAAAATTGATCCTTCCCTTAATTTTACACAGCACAATTCCTATACCCTTATTTGTTAACATCCCACTCATCCTTATATCACAGTTGTTTGCTTGCCTGTCTTTGTAAATAGGTCATAAACTCCTCACTGCCACTAATTAGCTGGGCAATACTGATTAAGTCATTTCATTATTTGAAGTTCAATTTTCTCATCAGTAAAATGAAAGGGTTAGATTAATTGCTAAGGAACTCCCAATTCCAAAGATCCATAAGGATGACTCTTATTTATCTTTGAAAAAGGCAGTACAGATTAGTTGTAACTTAGATTTGGCACTTTAAATACCAGCTCTATCTACAACCTTACAGCTCTCAACAATAGGTCTGCTGCTTAATATTTCTGTGCCTCAGTTTCTCATCTGTAAAATGAGAATAGTTTTATTTGCTAGAATTCTTTCAATTTCTTATTTTTTTAAGATAAAATTTATATACAATTCACCCATTTGAAGTGTATAACTTAATAACTTTTGGGCTGGCAGAGTGGCTCAAGTGGTAACAGTGCCTGCCTAGCAAACATGAGTTTAAACCCCAATGCCGCCAAAAAAAAAAGCCTCCCCTAAAGTGTACAACTTAGCAACTTTTAATATATTAACAATTGTACAACCATCAACATAATCAATTTTAGAATATTTTCATCACCTCAGAAAGACACTAATACCCATCAACAATCACTCCTCATTTCCCCCACTCTCTGCCAACCCTAGGCAACCAGTAACTTACTCTGTTTCCATGGATTTGCCTTGGGGCATTTCACATAAATTCGTAATATGTGGTATTTTATAATTGTGTTATTTCATTGGTTTTTCTTGGGGGGGGAGCGGTACTGGGGTTTGAACTCAGGACCTCACACTTGCTAGGCAAGTTATCTACCACTTGAGCTACTCCACCAACCCTTTTGTGTGTGGGGGGCGGTATTTTCAAGATAGGGTTTTGAGAATGATTTGCTGCAACTGGCTTCAAACCATGATCCTCCTTGATCTCTGCCTCCTGAGTAGCTAGGATTATAGGAGTGAGCCACCAGCAACCAGTTGACAGGATGTTTACACATAATGTTTACAAAGTATTCTCATGATGTAGCATGTAACAGTGTTTCTTTTTTTTTAATTGCTAAATAATACAGATATACTAATATATTGTGTTTTGTTTATCTAGTCATCAACTGATAGACAAGTGGGTTGTTTCTACCTGGTTATTATGAGTCATGCTGTCCTTCAAGTTTTAAGTAATATGAAATCCAACTCAACAATAGTTCTTTTTTTTTTGGTACTGGGACCTGGATGGCAGTTATATTCACCACTGTACCACCAATGCTGGTGCTGGGGTTTGAATCCAGGGCATACTAGGCACATACGCTACCACTGACCCACACCACCCAACCCAGATAATTTAATCTTTTGTCTTTTTATTTTTCCTTTTGTTTTTTGGGGGGTGGTATGAGGTTTTGTAGTTGTTGTTGTTGTTGTTTTGCTTTGTTTTGAGATAGGGTCTTGTGTAGCTGTGTATCCAAAGCTTGCTTTAACTCATAATCCTCCTACCTCAGCCTCCCAAATGCTAGAATTACAAGTGTGTATCATCACTCCTGGGCTCCCAGCATGATCTCTAAGTCAGCCTTTAAACACTGTCAGCACTGAGTTTCTCTCCCCTTTTGGCTAGACTCTGTTCTCTTTTCACTTTCACAATTTGCCTAGTAACAAAATGGTCCCAACAACTCCATTTTACCTCATCTCTAAGTCAGTAAGAAAAAGGCCTGCCTCTTTCAGATCCTTACACAAAAGGTCTAGGTTAGCTCTATAAGACCCCACCAACAAGAGGAAAGCACTAACTACACAGGCCATCCTCTACCCCAGAGAGTATGGGTAAAAGGGAGGGAACTCAAATGGTATGAAACAAAACGAGACAAACAATCCTCACAGAAAAACCAACGCTCTGTTTCTAGGATAAATTAATTCTGGACAGCTGAAAACATTTTTTAAGGTCCAATTTAAGTTGCTGTGAGAATTAAACATATTTGATATTTCAGTAGGGAAAAACAATTTCATATAGTTCAGTGTCACATACACTCAGCTCAAAGTGTGTTCAATCCATATTTGCTTTTTCATAGTGAAATGTAGGACTGCATCTGTGTCAGATAAAAGATAGAACAAGGCTTATTTTCAAAATATTTTAAGTCTTAGGTTAAAAAGTCATGATCTCTTGGGCTGGTGGAGTGGCTCAAGTGATAGAGTGCCTGCCTAGCAAGCACAAGGTCCTGAGTTCAAGCCCTAGTACTGCCAAAGAAAAAAAAAAAAGTCATGAACTCTCCTTCATCAGAGATTTCTCTAACCTTATGGAAAATGTGACAGAGGCAAATATGACAGGAAAGACTCTGAGGCCTGGAGTCCTGTAAAAGCACCTCCAACAATAACAGCAACACGGTGTGTTCCATGTGTATCCATCTCAATCCTTTTTTAGTCCAACTTCCCACTAAACCTATTAAGAAATCTTTCTTCTCCCCTAGTGCTGGGGATAGAACCCAAGGCCTCATATATGGCTCTACCACTGAGCTATATATCCTAACCCTGAGAAATTTTCATGCAAAAACACAGCTTTGATTTTTTTTTAACGTAAGCTAAGCAAAACTACAAAATGACCTTATAAGAAGTCATTTTTCAATCTTGCCCAAAATACATTTATCTCATAAAACAAGGGATACCAACATAGAAAAAGAAACCAGAATGTTTATGCCCTTTTGGACCCTTTGCCTAAACATGATTAAAAAATTAAACTACTGCTGGGCCAGGTGCTAGTCATGCCTATAATCCTAGCTACTTGGGAGGCTGACTGAGATTGGGAGGATCATGGATGGAAGCCAGCCAGGGCAAATAATTTGAGAGATCTATCTTCAAAATAACCAGAGCAAAACGGACTGGAGACATAGTTCAAGCAGCAGAGCACCTGCTTTACAAGCTCGAAGTCCTGAGTTCAAACTGCAGTCCCATCCTCTCCCACCTCAAAAAAAAACTTACTGCTGGAATCATCCATTCATTTTATCTCCTCCCTGGCCTGTTACTGTACTTAGAAATTATAAACATGATAGAAATAACCTACTTTGAACAATAAATATCTCCTCATTATTTCTAGATCTAGTGATAGTCATATTGCTCTAATTCTCTTAGAGGAACAAACTTTAGAAAATAAAGATTTAAGTTCGCCAAAATAAATTTATGTGCCAGAAGCTTAAAAAAATTTATCACGATTCCATAGTTTTTCCTTCTTCCCTATTCTAAAAATTCCTAAAATACAATTAAAACATCATAAAATAATAACTACCATATACTCAACATTTATGATGTACCACACAAAAGACAAGTATTTTTTAATCCTTACATGTCACTTTGAGAGGTAGGTTTCATTAGCTGTATTTTAGGGTAAGCAATTAAGCCTTAGAACAACTAAATAACTTACCTAACACCATTAGAAGCAATGCCATTCTACCATTTGATCTAGCAATACCACTCTTGGGGATATACGCAAAAGACTGTGACACAGGTTACTCCAGAGGCACCTGCACACCCATATTTATTGCGACACTATTCACAATAGCCAAGTTATGGAAACAGCCAAGATGCCCCACTACCGACGAATGGATCAAGAAAATGTGGTATCTATACACAATGGAATTTTATGCAGCCATGAAGAAGAATGAAATGTTATCATTCACTGGTAAATGGATGGAATTGGAGAACATCATTCCAAGTGAGGTTAGCCTGGCCCAAAAGACCAAAAATCGTATGTTCTCCCTCATATGCAGACATTAGATCAAGGGCAAACACAACAAGGGGACTGGACTTTGAGCACATGATAAAAGCGAGAGCACACAAGGGAGGGGTGAGGATAGGTAAGACACCTAAAAAATTAGCTAGCATTTGTTGCCCTCAACGCAGAGAAACTAAAGCAGATACCTTAAAAGCAACTGAGGCCAATAAGAGAAGGGGACCAGGAACTAGAGAAAAGGTTAGAACAAAAAGAATTAACCTAGAAGGTAACACACACGCACAGGAAATTAATGTGAGTCAATGCCCTGTATAGCTATCCTTATTCTCAACTAGCAAAAACCCTTGTTCCTTCCTATTATTGCTTATACTCTCTCTACAACAAAATTAGAAATAAGGGCAAAATAGTTTCTGCTGGGTATTGAGGGGGTGTGGGGGAAGAGGGAGGGAGCGGAGTGGGTGGTAAGGGAGGGGGTGGGGGCAGGGGGGAGAAATGAACCAAGCCTTGTATGCACATATGAATAATAAAAGAAAAAGGAAAAAAATAAATGAATAAAAAAAAAAAAAAGAAAAAAATTTGCAGGATTTTTAAAGGTATTGGGGGAAAGATAGAAAAAAGAGCAAGAAAGGGGGTAAATACAACCAAAGTAAGTTATATGCATATATGGAAATGTCATGATGAAACCTCCACATTGTACAATTAATACACAATAATAAAAATGAAAAGAAAAAAAATTAGAGATAAGGGCAAAATAGTTTCTGCTGGGTATTGAGGGGGTGGGGGGAAGAGGGAGGGGGCGGAATGGGTGGTAAGGGAGGGAGTGGGGGCAGGGGGAAGAAATGACCCAAGCCTTCTATGCACATATGAATAATAAAACAATAAAAAAAATACAGTGCTGGTTATAATACAAACAGTACTGAAAGACAACCTTATAGCCACTGACAGACAAAAATTAAAAAGTAAATTTTAGGTGCTTATAGGTAATAGTGCACTGTACATTTAAGAAAGAATTTTGAACATTTTCACCATAAACAAATGAGCCGGGTACCAGTGGCTCACGCCTATAATCTTAGCTACTCAGGAGGCACATATCAGGAGGATGGAGGATCAAAGCCAGCCCAAGCAAAGAGTTCACCCGACTCTATCTCGAAAAAAACCCATCACAAAAAAGGACTCAAGGTGAAGGTCCTGAGGTAAAACCCCAGTACCACACACACACAAAAAAAGAAACAAAAGAAATGATAGGACCAGGGATATACCTTAGTGTACCTTAGTGGTAGAGCACTTGCCTTAGCATGCCCACCACAGGTTGGGGGAGGGGGGGTAGGTGGGAGATGATAAATGTCTGAGTGGATGTTTAACCTGATTTAAATGTTACACAATGTGTAATACATACACGCACACATACACACACACATATATATATACCAAAACATTACATGGTACCCCACTATGTACAACTTTTATATTATTACATACCAGTTAAAAATAAATGTAGAAAAACTGCAGTTTAAAAAAAAAAAAACATGGTTACTCCTTTTATCTTTTTATCTTCCTATATATATTATGGTTTTCTACATAAGGCATCTGCTAACCCACTCCTACCATATATGTACATGATAAAATAATACAGACTTAATGTGACATATTAAGAGCAGTCTCCATTCAAACAAAGAGATTTCCTTTTTCCTTCCAGCAAAAAGGCTCATAGAATAATCTTTTACAGGAGTTGAAGAATAACTTGTGTTCTTGTAGACTACTAGTTTCAAAGTCCACTGAATCAGAATCCAGGACTCTAAGACAGTATTAAACTGGCTCAGGAACTAAATAGTAAGTAACCTTCATCAAGTAATTCAATCTTCATGCCTTCATTCCTCCTTCAGTGGAAATATGGAATGCTTTAGGGCAGTGGATTTTTAAACTGTGTTCAAAGAAGCTGCTTTTGGAGCACTGCAGGGGTGAAGGGCAGGCCAGGTGACTAGGACCTGCCAATTCTCCCAGCATGGAGACATTTCTCCCCTTTATATATAATAGTATTCTACTTGAGATTTTATTTAAAAAGCATTCTGCTATTACAAAGTAAGGTTCAAGTGCTCTCCATGGATCCTCAGCTCTATAGCTATATGCAGTATACTTCATTTGTGAAAGATGTAATCAATTTTACATGAACTCCACAATTAACATTCATTAACATCTTTGTTTAGGATAATCTAACCCCCTCCAAAAAAAAAAAAAAAAAACTACCAATGGGGACATTCTAGAAATTATCAATTTGGTAAGCTCCCCTATATAAGTGACTGCAAGAGCCAGGTAGCAATAGAAACAGGAGTATCACCTTTGTACCCTGGACACCAGAAGCAATGACAGCAAGTGATGACCAAAGGAAGCATCCAGGCACTCAAGTAAAGACTAACAAAAAGCCAGAAACCTCTTCTAAATGGAGTGTATCACAATTAAACTTGTGCCTCAGGAAGAGAATACATTTTCTCCCCTCCCAGCAGAGTCTAAAAATAAGGCTCTTACAATTTCTCTTTTGAGGGCTAGAAACTTTTTCTTCTACATCAGTCCCAGAATGGCTTGTCTTGCTGCAGAATGATAGTTTCAAAGACCACTAAATCAGATGTATCGAGATGCAAATTCTAGTAAAGTCTGTCTTTACCCTTTTTCCCACCCCAATTACTAAACCAGTCCAGCACACGCAGTCCATCCAGGAGGACATCTACCAAATTTCAGCAGCAGAGGATACACACAACCACACTGCATGTTCAACTAAGGTGAATGACAGTGCTATGTGTTACCACACGCACAAGTTTAAACTATTCAACAATATCATCCAGACATTCTCTCTACACTTTTAGGCTTCACATTCTAAGATCCTGACTTGAAAATTATAATGCTCAAAAATACATTAATAATTTGTCTAACAGATATATGAAACAAATGCACTCAAATTGGCACACCAATAATTAACCTTAAACACATTGGCAAAGCTACTTGACTACAAATATATTCAATGTAGAAACTGGTTCAAATGTAAGTAGTAAAAATCTATACCTACATTTTGTATGATTTACCTATTAAGGCTAAGAATTCAGCATAGAGTATCAATTATGCTCAAATACGAGCCAAAATTATTTCTCAAAAAAGAGGTAGTAGCCCAGATACAATGTCTCAAGCCTGTGATCCTAGCTACTTGGAAGGCAGACATCAAGAGGATCATGGTTCTAGGCCAGCAAGGACAAAAAGTTCATGAGATTCCCATTTCAACCAATGGCTAGACATAGCAAGGTATAACTGTCATTCCAGGTAGATGGGAAAGCACAAATAAGAGGATCATAATCCACACTGGCCCAAGCATAAAGCAAGATCCTGTATCAAAAAAAAAAACAATGTAAAAAAGGGCTGGTGGTATGGCTCAAGTGGTAGAATGTCTGCTAGCAAGTTCAAGACCATGAGTTCAACCCCAATACCACAAAAAAAAAAAAGGTAGTTTCCTGACATTTTAGTGTTTACAAACTCATTCTTAGGATAGATTGTTTTCTGAATTTTCTTACTTGTTAATAAAATAAAGCAAAAGAGGAGAGAAGAAATTAACAATGAGAATACGGTATTGTTTGGCTTGATGGCAGACAGTAAGAAATTATGCCTTGAGTCCCAAAGTAAAATTCATTCTTAGAGGAGCATGGCTCACTGGAGTCCTTACTGACTGGCTAAGAACTGTTCAAAAATTGAAAGAACTGGAAAAATCTCCAATAGCTTTAATCAATACTCATTTGGGAGGCTTAGAGATACCCACACAACAAAATAAACTTAAAAGGTAGCAATTAACTTTAACACTTTTTTGGAATTAGTCCCAAAGGGTATGACCTCATTTAATGCTGTACACAGCTTTTTTGTGTAATAATCACTTTAAATATCAAGTTAGACATTAGATAGTAAGAATAAATGTAATTCCACAGACTAAGTGACAACAAAAATTGTCCCCTTGTTTTGCAAACTATAAAATATATAAAACTTCCGGTATCAGTCTCATGCATGAATTCAAGAAGAGCCATATTTCTAGCAGTATACGCTGAAGTACCTATCGTGTGCTCTCTGTATACTATCCACTCAGCTTTTCTGAAAATTCGGTGTTCTAAAAAATAAAAAATTTTTATTTTATATTCTAGAGAATTATTGAACAGACTCAAAAGCACAGCTAACAATAATCACTAATATTGCAAGTACAGAACATCTAAACAGGGATAGCTCCATGGTAGAGCAGCTGCTTATCATGTACTACACAATGGCAAACCAAAAACAAGTCTGAATAAAACTGCTTCATGACACAAATGGATAAAAAGTGGTACTCCTAAATTAACACAGAAATTTTTGAGTTTAAATATATTTGTAACTAACAAGAAATCAAACATCATAAATAGACTTTGACTATTTCATCTATATCCACAAAGCTTACATGTTCAAGATGTCATAAGATTTTAATCTTTTCTTTGGGAAATTAGGGGGCTTATAATCAGGGCTGCCTTATGCTTAGGTTCATAAAATATCTTAAAATGCAAACTGAATCTGAAAAGTTCCCATACACAACAACAAAGCAAAGCACCCTAACAAAAAATAGGAAAGAAAGAAAAAAATTCTCTGATCAATAACTCCACTAGGAGACTGTAAGAAGCTATTTTACCCTCACCATTGGCTGGTAGAACTGTTCCTGGGATTAAAGAAAGTTAAAGTTTAAAAATCTGGCAAACAACATGTAATAGCTTTTTTTCTTTGAGAACAGAACCCAAGACTTGACACTGAAAGTCTGAGTGGTACTATGAGACATCTAATACAAATGTAGCATCATAAAAATCACTCCAATCCTGAGTCTCTAATACAGATAGTACTATCTGCCTATAGCAGAAAAAGAAATAACAATAGGTAAATTCTTCATAAACTGTTAAAATTAAAGGGGAGGGAAAGAAAACAGATCAGTCATAATGAAATCTGAAGACGAGTAATGATTAGCTAAATTAACAAACAGTGAACTTTTCTCAAATCTCATTATCCTTAGACTTTCCTGCCCCACTGATTTATTCTCTTTAAACTTTCTTTTGCTTCTTTCATTTATTTTACCACAACGAACATTTTCCAGGTTTCAGGCCAAAGTACTCCTTTATCCTCTTCCCTGCAGTAAACTGATACTGCTAGCCTAATAGTCCTCTCAGTTCCTGCTTCCCAAGTGAATACCAGTTCCCTGTAACATACTCCCTTTAGGATATTTGTAATTTTCAAATTCAGTGTACTTAAAAGCTTCTTCATCGCTAAACAATTTCTCCCAACATGTTAACTATTCACTAAATAGCCATTCTAAGTCAAACTTTAATTTTGTCATTTTTAATTGCTTTTCTTCTCCATTTCCCATAACCAGCTAGTCCTAATTCCATTGATTCTTCTTTAAAAGAAGAATTTTTCCAAAATTTGAAAGCCTTAAAAAGACTCTCTTTGACCCAAAATTTCCATTGGCAAGACTCCACCTACTCTATGAACATTTTAAATGCTGACAAAGATACTAACATATGTCTAGGAACAGCGAAATGTTTAAGCAGATGAAATAGCTAAGTAAATTAGAATGCTGCAGCCCTCAATAACTGGTTATGAAAAGTTTTTTTGTTTTGTTTTGTTTTGGTGGGACTGGAGTTTGAACTCAACTTCACACTTGCAAAGGAGGCACTCAAAAAGCAGGTGCTCTACAGCTTGAGCCAATGGACCTCCAACCCATTTTGCTCTGGTTGTTTTGGAGATGGGTCTCTCAAACTATTTGCCTGGGCTAGCCTCAAACTATGATCCTCTCAATCTCAGTCGCCCAAGTAGCTAGGATTACAGGTATGAGCCACCAGTACCAGGAGGTTATGAAAAGTTTTTAAGGACATGGAAAATATTTATAACAAAATACAAGGAAAGCAGGATACAAAATAATATATATATAAAAGATGATCTTTTTTAAAAAAGCTATTATAAAAGCACAGCATGGGGGAAAAAGCCCAGAAGAAAATATACCAAAATAATTTACTGGTGTTTAATTTACTGGCTGGTAAGAATAAGAGGAATGTCTGTTTTCCTTCTTCATATACTCCTATAATTTCTAAATATGGTATATATTATTTTTAAAGCTAGGGAAAGAAGTTAAATGTGCTTTCAATTGAAGATATCAAGTGTCCTTAGTCTACAAACCCAGTACTATTCTAAATGGCCAATGAAAACTAGGGAGACTTGAAAACAGCCTCAAAATTTTTAAAAAGAATAACAAAGGGTGACTGTGGAACAACTTTCTCCAGGTTGTCCCACCTCTCTGGCTCTTCTTTTACCAACCCTGCCTGGGGCCTTCTCTTCAGTCAACAAATTCAGCAAGATGCCACTATCAGCTACCTGCCAATGCCCACCCAATACACATCTCCTAAGCTCTTCAGGTGCTCCAGCTGCAAATACTGACCAAGAGTCTTTAACTGGAAGTTGGGAAGGGAGCTCTCACAATCCAACCAAAGGACCATTAACTTTTCCTAAACATACTCTGCAATCCCTATGTGAGGAATGGCTACACCATCTACAAACTGAGCTAATTCAGAAACCCAGCATTCCTACTAGACTCTTCCATTCTCCTCCCTCATTATACTGGGCACTAATTCCAATAAATTCTACCCCCTTAACACTCTGTCTCCTCAGGCCTTAAACCTCTAAGTCCCACTCCACACAACAACCAGAGGAATCTTTCTGAAATGTTCCTCTGTCACTTTAACACATCCCAGTCCCTTGTGTAACCTCATCAGAGCCCCACTCACTCAATGCTTACCCCACCCGACAATGACTACTTGACATTCTAGTACTAACACGCCATTGTACACCTCCACATGCAGATACAACCCAGGCCCTAGCCCTGCCCTCTCTTATTATACTTGGTTAACACCAATTATTACCTGCTCTTCAAGACCAGGTTAGGGTGCTCTCCTGATACATCCGACAAATAACCCATCTAAAAATCTATGAAGAATTCCTATAAATCAGTAAGAAAAACACAATTCATTTAAAAAAAAAAAAAAGAGAGAGAGAGAGCGGCAGTATGTGCCCATTAACAAAATGACAAGTAAAGTGTGGCATTATTTATTCAATTGATGGCTACAAAGCAATAAAAAGGAATTACTGGTACTATTGGTACATACTACAACATGGACAGGTCTCACACATACACTGATGGAAAGAAGACACAAGGGAATATTCTGTATGATTTCACTTATATGAAATTCAAGAACAGACAAAATTAACCAATAATAATACTCATCTGAAAAGTAATTACATCTTAGTGGCGGAGTAAAGACTGAGGAGACAGGCACACGAAACCTTATGGGGTGCTGGAAGAGTTCTGTATCTTTATCTGGATGCTGTTACAACAATATAAATATGTAAAAAATCATCATCCTGAAGTCTGAGTTCCTGTTGAAGAGGAAAGAGCTTTTTTGGGGAGGGGGAGGGGGAGGGATGACAGGAAGGCGAGGGCAGTCAAGTTAAGAATCCCAACTCCTTAGACTCCAAGACTCCATTTACTATTCTTTTCCTTCTTCCCCACACCTTTATGGTGATAGTCAGCATCTGTATTTGCATTGGTTTTCATTATGTTCCAAATCTTTAAAAATTTTTAGGGTTGGGGGCAGTGGGAAAGGAGGAGAGTAGCAGCAGACGAGCAGAAGGAAGACATGAAGATGAAGAAGAGGATTTATGTGGAGTTAAGAAACAGAGCTCTGGAGAAGGTGACAGACAGTCCTTCATAACTGGCTGTGTGTCAATGGGTAAACCAAAGGCTTGAATGACACTTTTAAAGAACTAGTTTCTGAATATGGCTAACATGGAATTAAGATCACTGGCTTGACTTCCCAGCTTAAATAAACTTTGAAAGTTGGAACTTAGTGACAATATAATTTCAGAACGTTTGAAAGTGCTGACAGAGAAATGTACAGATCTTACCTACCTAAATCTGAGTGGAAACAAAATCAATGATCTCAGTACAGTAGAAACTCTTTGAATCTTAAAAATGTGAAGTCTTGATTTGTTTAACTGTGAGATCACAAACCTAAAGATTACAGAGACAGTATTTTTGAACTGCTGCAGCAAGTCACATACTTAGATGGATTGATTGGAGGGGCAACAAAGCACCAGACTTGGAAGAGGAGGAGGAGGATGGAGATGAAGATGATGAAGTTGAGGAAGATGAATCTGGTCCACCTGAAGGAGATGAGGAAGAGAAAAGGAGAAGGAAAAGGAGGAAGATGAGGACATAAACCAGGCAGACTCAGAACTGGGAGAGGGAGAAGAGGTAGGCCTTTCATACTTAATGAAAGAAGAAATTCAGAATGAAGATGATGACTACACTAAAGGGGAAGAAAAGGAGGAAGAGGAAGAAAGAAGGTCTATGGGAAAAAAGAGGAAACAAGATGCTGAAGACGATGCAGAGAAAGAAGATAAATAGACCGTGATCCTGGGTGTACAGCAGAGTAATTACATCTCCTCGGTTCCATCACGTATGATAGCTATCCTTATCAGAAGATAGTATGTAGCGTTATATAGGAAAAGTGTGGTTTTACTATTTTTGCCTCATCATTCTAATTAAGATTTACTAATTTGTTAATAATCAAATTATATGTAAAAAATTTTTTCAGTAACTTCCCAACTGTGAGATTTTCTAGCAATGCTTTTGGAATCTCATTTTTTCTAATTAAAGCTGTGTTGAGACATTTTAAGTCCATAATTAAAACATGATCACTTTTACACAGGTGTAGTTAGGTGCATTTCATTCATAAGTTATTGTAAATTAACTAAAATTACAGTCAGCTGTAATATGAAAGGACCATATCCTCTTGAATGATAAGTTTATTGTATTTTTAGAAATGCTAGAGGTCTTTAGTTTGAAGGCAATGATTAGGGGAAGCTATAAGTACCTGGGGCCTTTTTTGTTACAAGAGTAAGTTGGAAAGTAGAAGCAGAATAATAAAGATTCTATTAAGCAGTACTGTTCATGGATTTAGAGACAGTTCTATTCAGTAACACAGCTCATGGGTTTTATGGCAACTGATAAGATTTAATTTTTTGAAGGAATAAAATGCTTAAATCAAGTCCAGAGACATGCAAGTGAGCATGTCTTCAAGCAGCAGACCTTGACATGCCACTGGTGGCTTACTCTGTTTTAGGAGTGCATTCTTTCTCCTCTCTGCAATTTCTTTACGATCTATTTCCCTTCTTGTTTCATTCTCCTCCCTCTGTCCCAAAAGAAAGTTCAATTTGTAATACCCAGAAAACTTTCAGTCTTGTACCTTAACCACCTTTTCAAACCTGTCTGGGTTTTAAACAAAGTCAAAGAAATGGGAGTATTTTCTGAGATATATTACTGACACAATTTTATGCAACAAGTTCTCCTTACTGTACATCTTTCTTGATTGACAACATGGAAGACTGTCTTAGTAGACTGTCTTAGTAGGACAAATATAGAAGAAAAGCAGGGGAGGCAGCAGTAGCATTTCTCAAAAGTCAGAAACAACTGCCTGTTGATAATGAGATGGTCAAGTCAAATTTTTAAGCTGGTTTCCCAAATGATCTGGATACCAACCACCCTGTGAAATATTTGTAATTTTTCCTTTAATTTTTCTTTCTATAGTTTTCAAGCATTACCAGATATAGTATTTAATTTGAATAGTAAGTTAAATAATAACTGTAAATTATAATAATTATATAATAATCATGTTAATAATTACATATTTATGATTATATAACATATACAATATATACTATACTATAATAAAATATAATAATGATATTAATATTATATATTATATTAATTCTCCCTGTTCACTCTGCCAATTATAAAATTCTCATTTTTAAATTAAAATCTACATGTTGACTTTCTTATCATCTTATTGTACAATCAAAACTAGAGTTCCTTGGTTTGAAAATAACACAGAATCAGATGGAAGAATATTTTAAAGTAAGTCAATATTAAAACTGAGATTTCTTTTCAAGTGGATGTCAATTAAAAATAGAAAAATGTTTGGAATAAGTGTTGAGTGTGTGCTTCCTTGTATGGCTACTTAGTAAACTAACAAGATTCCATGTTGTAGGCAATCCTGACCATCTGAAATATTCTTCCCTTAAGGGCAGTCAATCTTTACCTGAACTGCCCACTTCATCCTTTGGGGTATAAATCTGCCTTCCTAATAAATACCACTTTTTTTTAAATGTTTCCCTTTGTTCTGCATATTTGTAAATTTTTTACAACCATTAGCAAAATAACTGAAGCATCTCCACCAGGACACATTTCAATTACTGAGTATAGTACTGCTGTTGATTCTTTTTTATTTTACAATGTACCATTTAGTGTTTTAAGATAAACATTATGAACTTGGTTGTAGGATAAACTTTGTTGGGATTGGACTCCCCACAGGACTCAAGTTTACCTCACAATTTTAACCACTGATGCCTGCTTCAGCCCCTAAGAATTCTCACTGTTCACTCTGCTAATTATAAAATTCTCATTTTTATATTAAAATCTACACGTTGACTTTCTTATCAATCATCTTATTGTGCAATCAAAACTAGAGTTCCCTGCTTCAAAAATAACACTCAAAGAATCCCTGCTTTACCTTTGTGGGCAATATTTTTATGCAAATCAGGGTAGGTTTCATATTTTGTAAAAAGTTCTTGGTTCTGTTCTAATGTTCTTTGTATGGCAGTATGTATACAGTGTGTTAGGTTCCTCAAGAATCTCCTTAAAATTTTTGAAGTTAATACTTTTGTGCAAATATGCTTTCAATAAAGCCAAAATAGTGATTAAAAACAAATAAAAATCCAATGCTTCTGATCAGTCTTTTATTGACTATTTCCTGCTTTCTATGACTGCTATAACTTAAGTTTTTGAAACTGAATTTTAAATAAATTGGAGATTTTTTATAAAAAAATTGTAAGTACATTTATGATTAACGTGTTTTACTACATACATATGAATACTGTAGATGCAATAACAAAAGTATGCACAAAAGGGTAATACACCTTTTAGAGCTACAACTGATGCTTCTTTAAATTGTTATGTACTGCCCAAAATTTCTGCCATGACAATATTATTCACTTTTATCATTTAAAACATAAGTACAAAAGAGTAATAGGCTCTTGAACTACAGATGCTGCTCTTCAGCTACCTCCCTCAGCGCCCACTTCCCCTCCTCTTCCTTGGGGAGTATATTTTCCTGCTTTCCCTCACTCACTCTCTTACTCTCACTAAAACTCTGCTGCTGCTTTGCAAAAAAAGAGAAAAAAAGAATAAAGTTTAAATTAAAAAGGTCTCTTCCTAAAGCCTTCCCTTGTCAATCTAAACACCTCTATACCTGCATCTTTAAGGACTGGTTACACTGTCCTGGAACATTCTGCATATAAGAATCTCTTCTATCTTTCAGTTAACACTTGATTTTACAAAGTATAAACGGCCAATAAATACATAAGAGAACGCTCTACATCCTTAGCCATAAAGGAAACGCTAATCAAAACCACACACATTTCATCTCGCCCCAGTCAGACTATCATTAAGAAAACGAACAACACGTAAGCCTAATCAGAATGGTCATTATGCCCCACACACACACAATATATCCCAATAAAAAAAATTTCTATAATAAAAAAAAGAAAACAACAAATGCTGGTGAGGATTGGGGGGAAGGAACCCTGGTGGGAATGTAAATTAGTGCAGCCAGTATAGAAATCAATATGAAGGTTCCTCACAAAACTAAAAACAGAACTACCATATGATCTGTTATAACACTCCTGGGCAGATATCCAAAGGAATCTGAGTCTGCATACAATGATACCTTCACATCCATGTTTATGACAGCACTATTCATAATAACCAAACTATGGAATTGGTCTATACGTCCATCAACTGGTGAACGGATTTAAAAACAATGAGACATATGTACACAATGGAGCTATTATTCAGCCATACAGAAGAATGAAATTATGTCATTCACAGGAAAATGGGTGGAACTGGAAATCATCATGTTAAGTGAAGTCATACTGAGAAAGATAAATATCACATGTTCTCCCTCATATGCACAATCTAGAACTAAAAGAAAAAAATGACACGAGTATAAACAGGGGGACTGTTTGCAGGTAGAAAGCAGTGGGGGAGGGTGAAACAGAGGATGAGGGCTAAATATGATTAAAGTACTTCATGCACAAGTATGAAAATGAAATAATGAGTTCCATTAAAAATGGTTTTAAAAATGGGGAGGGAGAACAAGAAAGAGTAATACAGAGGGTAAATAAATTTGATCAAAGTATATCATGTGCATGTATGGGAATAGCTCAATGAAACCCCTTTGTACAATTAATATACACTGACTTTAAAAAGAGGGAAAAAAATGGGTTTTATTTAGTCTTCCTAGCATCCAACACATTGCCTAACAGTAGGAATATGCAACACTAGGTATATGCTTCACATGTGCTAACTATATTAAACTGTACAGTTAGTAAGCCAAACATGTTTGTTGAACAAACAAATGTGTAACAAACAAGAAGTAAAAAAGGGGTTATCACCTTCCATGAGAGGTCCAAGCTCATGGGCTTGGGAGACTGTGTTGATACTACAGGAAAGGGTTGAGGCTTACCTAGTAATATTGCCATGTTCTCACTCACTCCATTCCAAAATTATCTCACCTGTGATTTACTGAGCCAGTGCCACCAATCATTTTCTGTAGCAGTCAGAACCAATACTACAGAAACAGAGAAGCAATAGTCTTAAAGGACCCATCAAAGAGAAGAAAGGCAAGTGGCCAGAAGATGCAGCAAGAATTCTATCACTAGCTGGGCACCTGGTGGTGGCTCACACCTGTAATCCAGCTACTCAAGAGGCAGAGATCAGGATGATCGCATTTCAAAGTCAGTCCAGGCAAATAGTTTGTGAGACCCTATCTTGAAAAACCCTTCACAACAATAGGACTGGTGGAGTGGCTCAAGGTGTAGACCCTGAGTTCAAGCCCAGTACCACCAAAAAAAAAAAGAATTCCTTCACCAGAGATCACAGATACTATGCAGAGACCAGGAAGAGAAAGGGACACATAAAACACCACAAAAAATGTAAAGACATCCCACTCTTGTGGACTAGAAGAGGCATTACTGTTAAAAAGTTCATATTACCCAAAACAATCTAAAGATTCAATGTAACCCTTTATCAAAATACCAATGAGATCAAAAGGATTGTACTCCAGGCCAGCCTAGGCAAAAAGCAAGACCCTATCTCTAAAATAACCAGTGCAAAAAGGGCTGGATGTGTGCCTCAAGCAATATGAGTGCCTGCCTAGGCACACATAAAGCCCTGAGTTCAAATTTCAATACCACAAAAGACACTGTTCAAAAAACCAAAAAATCCTAAAATTTGTATGCAATCCATTAAAAAAAAAATCAAAGCCATCTTGAGCAAAACAAAACAAAAAAAAAGCGGAAGACATTATACTATCTACTTCAAGATATACTACAAAGCTACAGTAATCAAAACTGCATGTTTATTGGCATGAAAATAGATACACACCAATGGAACAGTATGCAGAGCCTAGAAATAAACCCACACATCTACAACCAGCTGATTTTTCTTTTTTCTTTTTAAGACAGGGTCTTACTCCATAACTTGACTGGCCTCAAACTCCCTATCCTCCTGCCTCAGCCTCCTAAGTGCTGGGATTACAGATGTGTATCACCTTGCCCAGTCAGCCAAACTGAGGTGTTTTTGTTTTGGTTTTTTGGGGGAGTTGTTTTTGTTTCTTTGGTGGTACTGGAGTTTGAATTCAGGACCTCGCACTTGCTAGGTGGGTGCTTTATCACTTGAGTTGTGCACATTCCCAGCCCTTTTTTGCTTTTAGCTGTTTTTTAGATAAGGTCTTGTGATTTTGCCCCGGGTGGGCCTCTGACAATCCTACCTACACCTTTGGCATAGCTGGTATATGCCTGTAATCCCAACTATATGGGAGTTGTATGTAGAAGGATAGTGGTCTGATGCCGGCTCCAGGCAAAAACCACCACATGTGGTTTATTTGTTGGTATGGAGTCTCACTAACCTTTTACCTGGGCTAGGAAAACCACAATCCTCCTTAAACCACAATCCTCCTGATCTCTGCCTCCTGAGTAGCTGGAATAACAGGCAATAACCACTGTATCTGGGCTTTTTTTGGCAGGGAAAGGGGGAATTGAGAGGGTCTGACTAACTAGCCGAGGCTGGCCTAGAACTCACGATGTAGCCCAATCCTACTGATTTTTTGACAAAGGTATCAAGAACATGCATTGGAGACAAGACAATCTTTCCAACAAACAGTGCTGGGAAAACTGGGTATCCACATACAGAAGAAAGTCTAAATCCCCATCTCTCACCAGTTACAAAAATCAAAACAAAATGAACTAAAAACTTAAATGTAAGACCTGAAACTAGGAGCCTGAGCCAGGTGTGGTGGCTCAAGTCTGTAATCCTATCCACTAAGTAGGCTTAGATCAGGATGATCACAGTTCAAGACCAGCCTAGGCAAAAAGTTAGCAAGACTCTCCCCACCCCCCCACATCTCAACAAATAAACTAGGTGTGGTGGTATATGCCTGTAATCCCAACTATATGGGAGTTGTACGTAGAAGGATAGTGGTCTGATGCTGGCTCCAGGCAAAAAGCAAGACCCTATCTCAAAAATGCCCAGGGCAAAGTCAGGTATTAGTAGTCACGCCTGTAATCCTAGCTACTCAGGAAGCAGGGATGGGGAGGATCGCTGTTTGAGGCCAGCCTTAGCAAAGAAATTCACAAGACTCCATCTCAACCAACAGCTGGACATGGTGGCACACGCCTATCATCCTAAATATATGGGAATAGAAGACAGGGAGCATTGCAGTTCCAGGCCAGCCAGGACAAAAAGTTCCCAAGACCCCGTGTCTCAACATAAAAGGCTGGGCTTGGTGGCATGTGCCTGTCATTACAGCTACTGTGAAAAGCATAAATAGGAGGATAATGGTCCAGGCCAGTCTGGGTAAAAGCAAGATCCTAGCTCCAAAAAAAACCAGAGCAAAAAGGGCTGGAGGCTGGCTCAAGTGCTAGAGCACCTGCCCAGCAAGTGTGAAGCCAAGTTCAATCGCCAGTACTTAAAAAAAAAAAAAAAAAAATCAAAAGCACAGGAAAACAAAAGCAAAAGCAAAAATAAACAAATGGGATGACATCGATCTAAAAGTCCTCTACTTAGCAAAAGTAACAATCATCAAGATAAAGGGATGACACAACCTACAAAATGAGAGAAAATATATGCAAACTATACACCTGACACAGGGTTAATTCTCAGAATATATATAAAGCATTCCAAAAACTCATTAACAGAAAAACAACTCAATCAAGAAACATACAAGGCTAAGGGTGTGGCTGAAGTGGTATAGCACCTGCCCATCAAGCACTAGGCCTTGAGTTCAAACTCCAGTACAGCCAAAACAAAACAAACAGACAACAGGGCCAGGCACAGTGGTGTGCACTGATAATCCCAGCTACTTAGGAGGTAGAAGTAAGAAGATCAAGGTCCTAAGAAAGCACAGGCAAAAGTACAAGATCCTAACTAAAACTAAAGGACTGGGGCATCACTCAAGTGGTGGGCATGCTTATCTAGCAAGCACCAGGCCCTGAGCTAAATCCCCAGTACAGCTCAGAAAGAAAGAGAGAGAAGGAAAGAAAGCTCTTTAACATCAGGAAAATGCAAATCAAAACCACAATAAGATACTATCTCACCCCAATAAGAATGGCTTTTATCAAAAGGACTACGTGTAACAAATGTTGGTCAGGATGTGGAGAAAGGGAAAACCTTGCACACTGTTGCAGAAATGCAAATTAGTGCAACCATTATGGAAAACAGTATGGAGGCTCCTCAAAAAACTAAAACTAGAACTGCCATATGATCCAACAAACCTACTCCCAGAAAATGAAATCACCATGTTAGAGACATCTGCACTCTGGTGGTGTTTACTGCAGCATATTCACAATAGTCAGGTGATGAAGATAACCTAAGTGTCCATCAAGTGATGAAGAATAAAGAAAACATGATACATATAAACCATAGACTGCTACAAAGGCATAAAAAAAAAATGAAGTAATGCCATTTGCAACAAAATGGATGGACCTAGAGATCATTATATGAAATAAGCCAGGCACAGAAAGACAAGTACTACACAATCTCGCTCACACATGGATTTTTAGCAGCTGATCTCACTTGTAAAAGTTGAGACTAGAATTGTGGTTACCAGACACTGGAGAATAAGGAGGAGTGAGGAACAGGGAAAGCTTGAGTAATGGGTACTAAGTCACACTTAGGAGCAAGAAGTTCTGGTGTCCTACTGCACAGCAGCGTGACAACAGAAAACAATTAAAAGTACTGTACATTTCAAAAGCTAGAAGAGTTTTCAATATAAAGAAGTGACAAATGTTGGCCACAGTAGCCCAATCCTGTAATAGCTATTCAAGAGGCAAAGAGCAGGAGGACCACCTTTGCAGGCCAGCCCAGCCCCGTCTCAACTGATGGCTGGGCACAGTGGCATGAGCCCGTCATCCCAAGTACACAGGAAAGCACAATTAGGAGGATCACAGTCCAGGCTGGCTCCAGCATAAAGCAAGATACTATCCCAAATATAACCAATGCAGAAAGGGCTGGCAGAGTGGTAAAGTGCATGTCTGGCAAGTGTGAGGCCCTGAGTTCAACTCCTAGTATCACCCAGAGAAGTACCAAATGTGTAAGTAGATAGATGCATTTAAACCTGATTTAAACATTACACAAAAGTATATGTATTTAAACATCACATGGAGCAGGGGACCAGGGGCTCACACCTGTAATCCTAGCTTCTTGGGAGACTGAGATCACTAGACCCCATTTCCAAAAAACCCAGAACAAAACAGACTGGAGGTGTGGCTCAAGTGGTAGAGCACCTGCTTTGCAAGCATGAAGTCTTGAGCTCAAACTCTAGTACCACCAAAAAAAGAAAAAAACCTCACATGATACTCCATTAATACACACAATTTTTGTTTTTTCATGCATCAGTTAAAAAAGATTAACTTAAAAAGAAAAAAAGACACTAAAAGACCAAGTTGCTAACTTGGTATAAAGTAAAAACACAAACACGATTCCTCCAGCAATTGTACTCCTGTTAATCATTTTATAGAAATGCAAACTTTTATACACCAATGTTCAGCAGCTCTGTTTCTAAAAGTTAAAAACTAGAAACAACCACGTCCTTTACCAAGCGAATGGGTGAACTATTTTTCCATATAGTATAACATTACTGTTTCAGGGTGTAACTCAGTAGTAGAGCGCTTGCCTAGCCATGCACACACCCCTGGGTTCTGCCAAGCACAAGCAAGGTGGGGGAGGGATGAATACTAACGCAGGAAACATGGATGAATCTCAAGGGCATCATTATGCTGGGTGAAATAAGTGAATGTCCAGAGTGATGTGCCATATGATTTTTGCAACATGGCAAAATTATGATAACACAGAGCAGGTCAGTGCTCATGGGCTGGGCTGAGAGGAGTAAGTCACTCTTAAAGGTAACAAAAGGTGATTTCTTGCAGTGATAAAACACTTCTGCATGCTGCTTATAGTGATTACATTAATCCACCCAAGTGACAAAATGTGACACAACTACACACAGAAAGAGTGCCTGTAAAAACTGGTGAAATCCAAGTAGTTTCTTGTTGTTTAGGGCTTTCTGCTAGTTGATGCTGGGTCTGTTTTGTTTCTGTTTTCCAGACAAAGTCTCACCCTGTAGGCCAGGCTGGCCTCAAACTCATGATCCTCTTCAGTTTTTCTTGAGTGAAAAATATATTGTATCAGTGTCAATTTCCTGGCTTGACAATGTTCTATAGTTTTGTAAAATATCACCTATTGGGGGGGAGAGAGGTAATGAACAAGGGGTACACAGGGAATTCTAGTATTTTTGCAATACTTCTTGTGAATCAAATTACTTCAGATTAAAGTGTTCCAGTAAGTATTTTTTTAAAAAGAAGTTTAAAAAGACATGAAGCCCAAATAACTCCTTCTACCCAATAATGGATGAATGGATAAGTAACATAGAATCAATATAATGAACTTGGCAACATAAAGGAGTGAAGTATTAATACTTCACTCCTTTATATGGAATACTGTATTCCTTTATACAGAACGTTATAATGTGGAAGAACCATGAGAACACTAAGCTAAATGAAAGAAATCAAACACAGAGTCACAGATTGGAGATAAGGTTATCATTACATTCTACCTTGTGAAAAGACTATAAGTTAATGCAGACAGCCCTGCCTGGGTTTGACCTCTAGCTCCAAACCAAAAACAAACTACTATCTGTCTTGACCAGGTCACACTGTATTGTCGAGGCTAGCCTTAAACTCCTGGGCTCCAGGGATTCTCCTGTATCAACATCCCCCAAGTAGCTGGAACAACAGAAACACACGCCGTATCTTGCCAAACACCAGTCCATTTTGCTTTGGTTATTTTGGAGATGTGGTCTCAGAAACTATTTGCACAGGCTGGTCTCAAACCTCAATCCTCTTGATCTCAACCTCCCAAGTAGCTAGGATTACAGGCATCAGCCACAGGTGCCCAGCTTCCCACTCTTTCCACTCCCACTCCCCCACCACTACAATCTATTCTCCACTTAGCCAGTGCTCTCTGAGGGATTTTGTTTTTGTTTTGTTTGAAACAGGAAGGAGAGCCTTGTCCTTCCTAGATATAAGCCTCCAATGGCCTACTAGGCCCTATAGGTGTGATGTCTGCCTCTTATCCACCTCTGTACCACTCCAGCCACTCTGACCTTTGAGATTCTCAGGCCCCTCCCCTCCTCCCCTCATTCTAGCTTTTGCTCAAATGCCACTGAGAGTAGACTCTGGTCCCAGGCTGCCTATATTCAACCTTAACAGCTGAGCATGTTACTTACTCACACTGTGACCCTGTTTCTTCCTATACGAAATAATGATTAAAAACAGTACCTTCCTCACAGGGTGTCACTCGTGATAAACATATGTAAACAATAAGCAGTAAGCAACATGTTCAATCATCATCTATCATTAATATTTCTTAAGGTGCCCATGTTCATTTTCTTCCTCTCTCTTCTTACTATCTGAAACAATCTTTTTTTTTTTTTTTGTGGTACTGGGGGTTAAAGTCAGGGCTTCACACTTGCTAGGCAGGCACTCTACCACTTGAGCCACACCTCCAGCCCTTTTTTCTCTGGTTATTTCGGAGACATGGTCTGGCTTCTTGCCCATGAGTCTGGACAGTAATCCTTATTTAAGCTCCCTACCAAAGCTGGTATGGCAGGCAGACATACCCCACCATGCCCAGCTTTTTATGTTGAGATAGGATCTCTAGAACTTTTTTTGCCTGGACTATCCTCTAGCCATTATGCTCCAGATCTCTGTCTCATGAGTAGGTAGGATTACAAGCATGAGCCACCAGTGCCCTAAAAATGTCTTGATTCAATGAATTAAGTGAAAAATAGCACTGCCTCAATCATTTATGCATTTGGGCTGGTTTCTTCTTGCTAATTACTTTGCACACCAGTCAGTAAATCTTTTCATTAGCTATTTTCTCCTTCAAATCTTATCACGTATACCTTATACATAGTGGAAGAGACTGGCAGAGAGACATGAGAGTTAACAGAATACTGTGGATATTCTTCAATTCTTCAGAAACACACCACAAGAAATCCTAGATACCAAGCACCAAAAAAGGGTCTTGGTGATTATAAAAATCAGACCCTAAAAGGTGAAAACATGAAATATACAATTAAAACTCTTTTTTCACATGTATGCATAGACAACAGCAGATGGATATTTATTTATACACATACATAGTTGTCCTCAAAACCAGTCATGCTTTCTCAACTTATGTTTCTGAACATAATGGGTTATGTGGAACTAAATCAATGCTTTGAACTGAAAGCCATGATTAAACCCAAGCACTCACTCAGATATGAGCTAAACTTCAGTGGTTTACCAAAGGAAATCCCAAATTTAAGGTTCTGATTAACTTGAAAGCTAGCACTAATTTTTAAAAAGCATCATAAACTACCAAAAAACCCATTCCACTTTAAATAAAAAATAAAATTAAAAAAGAATCCAATATCCAATTTCTACCCTCTGGTTCTTAAAGTCATTAGTAAGTCCTTTTCCCACACCCTATTTTTTTTTTCTTAAGGTATTTTTAGGTCGATATCCACATTTTGTGGAACCATAAAAATAATAAAAAAAAGTTATGTTCAGTTCTTAAATGAAGAAAATCCTGTCATGAAATCCCGCTCCATTAGTAATGCCTTTGCCCACTTTTCCTAGGTGCCACCAATGCATAGGAAATTCACTAGGCAACGACAGAGGCCAACAGGAAGGTAAAAATCCTAGGAGTGCTGCGAATATCCCCCTCCCTGAAGGAAAGAGACAAACCAGTGAGTGTTTCACGATTTTATTAAGGACGATCCTGGGCTGTCCGCAAAGATGCCACACACAGAGGTCTTGCTCAAAAGGAAGCACGAAGCGAGCCATCTGCAGAAAGGTAAGGATGCTGCGGGCTGGTAGATGAGAGCCCTGCGGGGAAGGACGGAGGGAGGGAAGCAGCTCTCCAGGAAAGCCCCACGGGGCTGGCATGGGCAAGGAGGTGACCTGCGCCGGCACGACGGTGCTTAAATAGCCCTAGCCTTGGGTCCCCAACCCTACGCGCGGCCGACCCGCCCGTCGCCACCCACGACCCATGCGCAGCCACCGTGCACCCAAGTCACGCACGAGCCAAGCACAAAGTTTCCAATGCAAAAACGGAGCGCGAAACGCACAGGTCTGGGAGCTGAAGTCGCGTTAGGAACACGCCCGAAGCTAACCCCTTGACAAGCAGCTCGGGTGGTGAGCAAAAAGGCCGAGAGGCGGGGACCGGGAAGAAGAGGAGACGGTTTTCGCTCCCTCGCACCCAAGGCTCCTCTTCCGCTCCCGCCCCGCGGGCGGCCCAGGTGCGAGCCGTGCCGCCGCCTGACCCCCGCACCCCGCGCGCCCGAACTGGCCCGCCATCGCCCATCCCGGGAACAACCCGCGACCCCAGGCAGGCCCGGCGCAAAGGGAGGGGCGCGCACGCCCAGCGCCTGCTTGCTGGCCGCCCGCCGCCCACCCCCGACGGCCGTGGCCACCCGGCCGGGGGAAGACGGGCGCCGGCCGAGCTCGGCCCTCCGGCCGCGGGCCCGCGCGCCCCTCCCACGTCCGCCCCTCCCCCCCTCGGGCGGTCCGCGGGGTGCGCAGGAGCAGAGCACCGCCGTCCCGGGGGATCAGCCTGCCGCTCGCCGGCCTCAGGGGACCCGGGCAACTTTCCCCTGCGCGGTCGCGGGTTGCCCTAGACAGGGCGGGGACGGAGGCCCAGGGACAAGCGCAACGTGGACTCACTTTTTCGGATGTTTCTCTCTTTTCGGCCTCCGCTTTCGGGCCTGAATGGCCAGCACTGGGGAAAGAGCAGACACACATTAACGGTCGGGCCGGCCAGCCGGCCTGCGCGGCCGCGTGGCAGGAACGCAGGGCGGCCGCGGGCCACTCACCTTTCCTGGAGCTCATGCCGACGAGGCGGAAGCGGGGCAGAAGCGGGTGGGGGGGGGGGGCTTCGCGGCGGCGGCGACGCGGGAGTCGAGTCAAACCGAGCCGGGCTGCAGCCTCCACTCACTCCACCAAGCCGGGAGGAGGCGGGAACCGCGCCTGCGCCGCCGCCGCCGCTGCCGCTCCTGCGGGGGCCCAACAAGACCCGCCCACCGGCCGGCCCCGCCCCCGCCCACCGGCTAGGTGGGGGATCGCGACCCCTACCCGGCACCCCTGCCGCCCCTGGCGCCCACTTACCGCCCACCTGCACAGAAATGACCTAGCCCCGTTGCATCCGTGGCCTTCTCCGGCCTGGTCCGCAACCTCGGCCCCGGCCTCTGCCTCCTGCGCCCCTGCTGCAGTGGGCCCAGGCCACCCGCCACTACGGCGCCGAGCCCCACGGCCCGCGCGACCCTCCCTCTGCCGCACACAGACCGCTCCCTTCTTCGCACCCCGGCCGGTAGTGCCGCCCGCCTCTCCATGAGCCTTGCCGGGGCCGGCGCCTCCTCGGGTCTCACACCACCTCCCTTCCCGCGGCCTCTTCTCTCCCTGGGCGCCTCTACATCCCTGCATCCCCATCAGCGCCGCTGCCTCCTCTCTGGCAGGCGTGGAAAGGGCACCAGACCCAAAGTGAGGAAGCCTGGGTCCGTGACTAGCCGTGTGACCTTGGAGAAGTCATTTTCTCGCTCCCATCACCTCCCCACAGGACCGCATGAGTTTAATGAAGGAAAAGATGCACATAGCGTTAAGAGAAAGGTTTTGTACATGAATGGAAGTCCACATTTGATCACCAAGTGATCAAATGGTGATAAAACTAATCATGTCAAGTCGTTTTCATTTTATGATGAGAAAACTTGAATCCTAAAGAGGTTGAACAGTTAAACCAGACAGGATCCAGATTCAAGGCTGGGTGGCTTCACTCTCTTTCCACCTTCCCATCTGTCTAATAAAGATTCGAATCAAGGTGATAGCGCACAGCGTCAACTGCAGTGTTCTCTTGTTTCTTTAATTACAATCCTTTTGAAAGACACCTGACCGTTAACTCCCTCCCAAACTGACCCAAATGGGTAGCCTTACTTCGTACATGTTAAACCCAGCAAAAGAGAAAATCCTGCTTGAATTTTGAATAAATTTTCTTTTCTCAATTTTTTATTTTCGAAAATATCAGACCTACAGAAAGTAACAATAAAAATACAATGAGCAGCCAAATGAACCCATATTGATTAACCAGTTTTTAACATTTCTCCACATTTGCTTCTTATGTGTGTGGACAAGTTTATTTTGCTGCATCACTTCAATTCTTTGCAGACACTTAACCCTTGACACAGAAATATTTCAATACATATCAGTTAAGAACAAAGATACTCTCCTACACAATCAGAATCCTGTTACCACTCTTAAGAAAATTTAATGCTAATACAATATATCTGCAATATACAGGCCATGTTCAAATTTCTAAAACATCCCAATAATATATCTTTTAGGTGTTTGGGTTTTTTTCCCCAATCCATGATACTATTCAGGATTTTTGATTGCATTTAGTTCTCATGCCTCTTTAAGCTCCATTAGTCTAGAAGAGTTCATAGGTTTCTTTTTTTTCATAACATGTTTTTCAAAGAACTTAGTGTTTTGCAAAATTTTCCTCAATTCGGATTTTCTCTTTCCTTTTTATTACATTCAAGTTAAATAATTCATCAAGTACACTATATAGATGATGTGTGTCCATCCGAATGCATCGAGATGTGGTTACACTTAACCATTTCTCCATGATAAAGGTACCTTTTGCCCCCGTGTATTTAAAAAATAGTCTGTGTAGCTGATTGCTGGTAGCTCACGCCTGTAATCCTAGCTACTCAGAAGGCAGAGATCAGGAAGCTTGAGGTTCAAAGCCAGCCCAGGCAAATAGTTCATGAGACCCTAGCTGGAAAAAAAATCCTTCACAAAAAAGGGCTGGTGGAGTGGCTCAACATGTAGGCCCTGAGTTCAAACCTCAGTATCGCAAAAAAAAAAAAAAATGGGCAACAGACTTGAACAAACATTTCTCCAACAGACGTACACTGGCTATCAAGTACATGACAAAGATGCTCAAAATGATTCATCATTACACCAAAACAAACCACAATGAGATCTACTTCACACCTGCTTAGGATGACTGTAGGTTTTTTAATAGAAAACACATTATGGTACATATGGAGGAATTTAAGTCTACATACAATAGAGATACCTGTACATCCATGTTTACAGCAACTATTCACAATAGCCAAGCTATGGAATCAGCCTAGGTGCCCATCAACAAATGAATGGATAAAGAAAATGTGGTATAATACATACCATGGAGTATGATTCAGCCATAACGAATGAAATCATGTTGTTTGCAGGAAAATGGATGAAGCTGGAACTCATGTTAAGTGAAATAAGCCAGACTGTGAAGGACAGATACTGCACGTTCTATCCCATAGGCAGAATTTAAAAAATCAGGAGTGTAAAAGGAGGCTTGGGTGGGGAATGTGTGGGGGTGGAAACCAACAGGGAGAGGGAGAGTGAAAGGGGGAGTATGATAGAGGCAGTTTATATCCATGTATGAAATAAAATAATGAAATCCATTAAAAATTGTTTTTATAAGGGAAAGGGGTGAATTTAATCAAAGTACATTAAATGCATGTATGGAAATATCACAATGAGCCCCTTTGTACAACAAATGTATGCTAATAAAACAAACAATAAAATACATATTGGCGAGAATTTTGGAACCCCCACTATAGGAAATATTGGGACCCTTGTACATTACTAGTGAGAACATAAAATGGTGCCATTTCTATGAAGAATCATTAGTTCCTCAAAAACCTAATCATAGAATCACCAACAATTCCACTCCTCTGTATATATCCACAAGAGTTGAAAACAGGGAGTCAAACAAATCTTTGGACATGAATGTTCATAGCTGCAAGTATCACAGTAGCCAAAATGTAGAAACAACTCAAATGTCCATCCACAGATAAACAAACTGCGGTGTATCATACAATGGAGTATTTTCCATCCATAAAAGAGTGAAGTAGGCCAGGCATGTTGGCTCATACCTGTAATCCAAGTCACTTGGGAGGCAGGGATCTGGAAGACTGCAGTTCAAAGCCAAAAAGTTGAAGAGACACCCCCCGCCCCCGCCATGTCAACCAACAAAAGGTGGATGTGGTAGTGTGTCATCCTTGCTGGATCAAAGGCCAGGGCAGCCCAGGCATAAACATGAGACTCTATCTCAAAAAATAACCAAAGCTGGTGGGAACATGGCTCAAGTGATAGAGCACCTACTTAGGAAGAGCAAGGCTCTGAGCTAAAACCCCAACACCACCAAATTAAATAAATAATGAGGTAATGACATCATAGAATACTTTTCCTCCATAAAAAGGAACAAAGTACTGGGACTGGGAGTGAAGCTCAGTAGTAGTGTGTGTGCTAGCATGTGCAAGGGCATGGATTCAATCCCCAGCACCAAAAAAACAAGGAATGAAATACTGACACATGCCACAACATGGACGAATCCTAAAAACATTGTGCTAAATGAAAGAAACCAAACATAAAAGGTCACATATTAGATGGTTCAGTTTCTGAGAAATAGCCAGAATAGGCAAACCCATGGAAAGCAGATTGGTGGTTGCCAATGTTTGGAGGAAGGGGAATTGGAGGAGGAGCAGCTGCTTAAGGGGAACCAGGTTTTATTTTGGTGCGATGAAAATGCCTGCACTAGGTAGAGGTGGTGGTGGCACAACATTGTGAATGTAAATGCCAGTCGCTAACTTGTTTGCTTTAAAATGCCTCATTTCATGTTATAGGGATTTCACCTTAATTAAAACAAAACAATGGTTGGAGGTGTAGTTCAATGGTAGAGCACTTATCTAGCATTTGTAAGGCCCTAGGTTCCATCCCCAGTGGGGGGTGGGGTAATAGGTGGGATAATGCTTTAGAGACTCTGTGGATATCCTTTCCTAACAATCTATTGATAATGCTTGCCTGGATAGCTGTCTGGTTTTTGTGGGGCTTTAGGGGGAGTTTTTTGGCAGCAGTGGGGTTTGAACTTAGGGCCTCACGCTTGCTAGGCAGTCACTCTTACAGTTTGAGCCACTCTGCCAGCCTTTTTTTGTGATGGGTTTTTTTGAGATAGAGTCTCATGAACTATTTCCCTGAGGCTACCTTCGACCTCCTGATCTTTGCCTCCTGAGTAACAAGGATTACAGGTGTGAGACACAGGCGCCAGGCTTGTTATTTGTTTTACAGTCCTAGGTTAGTGCTCTACCACTCAGCTACATCTCTAACCCAATTATTCTACCAATGTTATTTAAGTGACTTGTGTGAATGTGTGTGTCTGTGTACACATGCATGTGTTTGCATATACACTGTAAGTACAGCTCTTCCACTAAGTGACACCCCAGCCCAAGTGACATTCTTATGTAAAGAAGTTTTTATTTCTACATCACAATGACTTGTTTTTATTTACATCTTATTTTTTACTTTTGATACCAATATCAACAGCAATTGCCATCACTTTTCTTTTCTCTTTTTATTTCCTTTTATGCTTAAATTGTCCCAAATTTAGCCAATGAGTGTGAGTGTTCTTTGGACATGCCCTATTCAGTTTTTGAGCACTTCTTTCCTCTCTGGAACAAGATGCTCCAGGAAATCTCCTGCTCCCCCTAACGCAGTCTCTGAACCAGAGATTTCTCCAGTTTTATTTTTTTTCTAGGAAGTGATCAGAAGCTTCGAAGCCAAAGGGATCTGATTTGAAACCAGTTTGCTTTTTAGTTATCTTTTAACAGTTTTATTGAGATACAACATATGCCACACAATTTGCTCATTTAGGGCACATAGTTCAATAGTTTTTAGTATAGTCACAGGGTTGGGCAACCACTACTAAAATCTAATTTTAAAACAATTCTCCCCCTCAAAAGAATTTCATACCCATTAGCAGTCACTTCCCATCTTCCCACCCAAGGCCTAGGCAAGTACTCATGTACTTCCTGTCTCTATAGGCCTGCCTTTTCTGGATAGTTCAAATAAGTCTTTTGTGACTGTTTTCTTTCACTTAGCCTAATGTTGAAACATTTTTGCTATTTAATTTTTGCACAGCCTTGTAAGTTACTTCACTATGACATCTGGAAAGTGGAAACAATATTGATAACAGTCCTTAGAGGTCAGTACGAAAATCAAGTAAGTAAATCTTCAATAAATAGTAATTATTAAAATTCATTGGAGCTGGGTGAGGTGGCTTATGCCTATAATCCCAGCATTCAGGAGGTAGAGACAGGAGGATCAAGAGTTCGAGGCTTGCATTTAAAACAAAGGCAACATTTTAATAGTGAGTTTGAGGAAGAAATTTTAAAAACACAAAAACCTTCATCCAGTGAACATTTTAAAAACAAAAACGGGTCTAGGAATGCTCAATGGTAGAACACCTTCTTAGTCTATGTTAGCCACTGGATTCAATCCCACAATCATAAAACTAGAAAAGTGAGGCTGTGGGGTGTTCAGTGGGCGTTTGCCTAGCATCTGAGGCCCTGAGTTCGATCCAGAGCACCTCAAAAAGAAAAAAAAAAAAGTGATCACATCTATATGTAGTATTGCTTTAAAAAAAAAAACTGTCTCCTGTAAAAATGGCAATCATACACTTTAAAATTTTGGAAACAATTTTCCAATCCATTTAAAAATCTTCCAAATCAACACTTTTCAGAAAGCTCCAAATTAATTTGGCAAAACTATGAAAATTTAATTTATTCTGAAAGACTTGCAAGAATAGCTATTTGACAATTGGGAAATATGAAAACTCACTAGCTGTACTTGGACAAAAACTTATGCATAATTGGTGGAGAATTAAAAATCAAGTACTTAATACAAATTAGCAATAAATTTCTCTTATGTATCTCTGAGATATCTATCACTTGTGATAGCTATTACAGACATACTTATAAGTCAGCTAAGAAAAAAGACTCACTTTGCTGTATCATAAACTGTTATTTGTTCTTCTACAAGTACGATTGGGCATTACATATCCAAAAATTTTATTGGAGTCACCAGTCAAAAAAGTTTAGAGCTTGATATGCTGGTGAGTACCTACAACTCCTAGCACTTCATGAATTTGAAGGCAGCCTGGGCTACATAGTGAGATACTGGGGCTGGCAGAGTGGCTCAAGTGGTAGAGCACCTGCCTAGCAATCATGGGGCTCTAAGTTCAAATCCCCAGTACCACACAAAACAAAACACAGACCCTATATCAAAAAAATAAAAAAATTTGGAGACCAACGATATGATAGATTTGAGATATGGGTACAAAAGAAAAGACTATTAAAGCTGTTTCTTGAAAGGACATGACAGAGGATATAAGGGAAGGGTGTAGGAGGGTGAATATGGTGAAAATACTATGTACTCATGTATGTAAATGAAAAATGAAACCTGTTGAAACTATCCCAGGAATGGGGGGAAGGGTAATAAAGGAGAATGATGGAGGGGGTGAATTCAACTATGATAATAACAACTTTTTGTAAATGTCAGTGTGCCTGCAGTACAATATGATAATAAAAATAAAAGGACATGACAAAAAAAAAAAAAAAAAAAGAGTTCGAGGCCAGCCTGGGCAACTCAGTGAGAACCCATATCAAAAAAAAAAAAAAAAATATATATATATATATATAATATATATAACCTATAACTGCCCAAAAGATTTTTAAAAATAATGGGAAAGGGAAATACTAGATAGTTTTAGAATAGGATATAGTTTGTCTATACCAATCCAAAAGAAGTGAAAAGGGCAGGATGTATACATTTTCCCTTCAACGTAGTACAATGGAACACAAGACATCCACATAATATTCTTACCGAGCATAATAAAACATGAAAAGAACATTGAAAAACCAATTATACTCTGCTACTTTCAAGTGAAGCCACTAACTCATGCTGTATCTTAAAGGGTATCTTTAGTATGTCATAGAATTGGAAAAACACTTCAGAGGTCATATAATCCACTTTGGGCCCTTTCTGGGATGAGAATCTGGCCTTTTAAGGACTTCAGCCCCTTTTTTTAGGCAAGTCTCTTTATATCTACTCTACTATTTCTACTATGAAGCTTAAACCTGACTTTTACTTTGAGTAAAAGTCTCAATGACACCAGCACCATCAGAACAGCAGTGTAACATAGACATTATTGTTTAAATAGCAAGCCAGGCTGCCGGAATTCAAATGCTATTTCTGCCATTAGCAACTTGAGCACAGTCTCTCTGTGCCTCAGTTGCTCCTGCCCCAGTACATAGTTACCTACCCTATAAATTTGTTGTGAGAAATTAATGATTTAGTTCACATGAAACACTTAGTGAGTGCTGGATGTGGTAGCACATGCTTGCAATCCCAGCACTGTGAGTCTGAGGCAGGAGGATTACAAATTTAAGGACAGCCTGAAACATGGAGTTGTATATAATCATGTTTGCTGTGAGGATTGAATCAGTGTACATAAAGCACTTGGAGAAGCATCTAAGCCTTCGGTAAATATTAGCTAATCATAAACATGTTTATTAGGTAAGAAAATGAAAATGTACTAGGTGTCTATTGCTACATTACAAATCTCTTCCAAATGTGGCATCTTAAAACAACAAACATTTAGGACTGGAGGTGGACCTCATTTGGTGAATATGTACAAGGCCCTGCATTTGATTCCTGGCACCACAAAAAAATAATAAAAGTAAAATAAGCACTTATTATCTCACATATTCTGTGGTCCAGGAATGCAGGAGCAGCTTAGCTGGGAGACCGAGATGTCACAGGGGACCACAGGCATCTGGAGGCTTGACCAAGGCTGGAAGATCAAGTACCAAGACAGCTCATTCACATGACTGTTAGCGGCAGGCCTCAGGTCCTTGTTGGCTCTTGCGGAGAGCTCCCTTCCTCACAGCCTAGATCTCTCCATAGGCTGCTGGCGTGGCTGGCAAATGACCCCAGAGAGAACAAGAAAGAAACTGCGGTGCCTTTTATGACCTACCTGAGGAGTCACAATCCAGCATTTCTGCCACATTCTGTACATCAGAAACAAGCACAGCTCATGCTCAGGGGAGGGGAATCAAGCTACTTCATGAAGAGAGGATTATCAAGGAATGTTGGACACATTTTATAATCACCACAAGGGGTCATTCCTTCTTTCTTTTAAAATGCTTTTGAGTCCAAGTAAGAATTCTCAAAAACTGTCAATCTGCTGTTTGGTTAAACAGTAGAGATGAAGGAAGTTTTCAGCTTCACATTCAAATGGAAAAAAAAAGGAAATGTAGACTGTATAGATCACTTTGGAAAAAGTCATCAGTAGTAATAAATTTGTCTTAAATAAAATGCTATATAAGACTCTTACATATGCCAGCTCAAAAATGACTCCAAAAGATTTCCAGCCTTCATGCAGCTGTTATTAGGGTAGATTTAGAATATTCTAAATATGCCAGCTCATATCTAGAGAGATTACATGGCCTGGACACAATCTATACTGACTTTCCCACCATGGGCTCCATTCCTTCCAAGCATTTACATATAGCCATAGCCATGATAAATACTCATTCCTCAAATACTTGAGCTCTCAGTATAAGAATTTGGTTTTACGATTACCATGATTGACTACAAAATTTCTTTGTAATATTTCAGCTTGATCCTAGAGCCTGGAGTATGCTAGGCAAGTACTCCACCACTGAGCTACTCCCCTAGTAAAACAGACTTAAAAAAATATAAGCCATGTGTGGTAACATGGGCCTGTAGCCTGAGCTACTCAGAAGACTGAGGCATCTGTATCACTTGAGGCCAGCAGTTTGAGGCCAAACTGGGTAACATAGCAAGACCCCATCTCAAAAATCCATAAGCACATCATCCAGAGAAAAACATCTAAAGTTTTTTGGAGTTTTTTTTTTTTAATTAGAATCGTTCCATGATAGTTGTATATGTAGTGCTTTTCATAGATTACATCATTAAAGGACCTTTAATACATAAATTCATTGACTGTTTAACAGTATATATAATACCAATCTTTCTGTTGAACTTTAAGCTCGTTTTTACTCTTTGAAAAAATTTTAAGTACAAGGCCCTGAGTTCAAACTTTAGTAGTGCAAAAAAAAAAAAAAGAATTTCGATTTCCATTTCTAATATAAATCTCATACAAAAAATAAACTGAATATTATATTCTTCACAATTAAACATGTATTCTTTTTGATTTTGGTGGTGCTGGGGTTTGAACTAAGGGCTTCGCACTTGCTAGGCAGGACTTGTACTGTTTGAGTCACACCTCTGGCCCTAAACAAGTATTCTTTATAATTTAAAAAGAATAATTCCTATTCAGTTCCTTATAATTCATAATTAGTTATCAAAAATATATATACTTGTAACTTTCAAGTAAGCATAGGCATTGTGTATGAAGATACAATATACCATTAAAAAGCAGTTTTAAAGCCAGGTGCCACCTGCACACTCATGTTTATTGCGGCACTATTCACAATAGCCAAGTTACGGAAACAGACAAGATGCCCCACCACTGACGAATGGATTAAGAAAATGTGGTATCTATACACAATGGAATTTTATGCAGCCATGAAGAACGAAATGTTATCATTCGCTGGTAAATGGATGGAATTGGAGAACATCATTCTGAGTGAGGTTAGCCTGGCCCAAAAGACCAAAAATCATATGTTCTCCCTCATATGCGGACATTAGATCAAGAGCAAACACAACAAGGGGATTGGACTTTGAGCACATGATAAAAGCAAGAGCACACAAGGGAGGGGTGAGGATAGGTAAGACACCTAAAAAATTAGCTAGCATTTGTTGCCCTTAATGCAGAGAAACTAAAGCAGATACCTTAAAAGCAACTGAGGCCAATAGGAAAAGGGAACCAGGAACTAGAGAAAAGGTGAGATCAAAAAGAATTAACCTAGAAGGTAACACACACGTACAGGAAATTAATGTGAGTCAATGCCCTGTATAGCTATCCTTATCTCAACCAGCAAAAACCCTTGTTCCTTCCTATTATTGCTTATACTCTCTCTACAACAAAATTAGAAATAAGGGCAAAATAGTTTCTGCTGGGTATTGAGGGGGTTGAGGGGAGAGGGAGGGGGTGGAGTGGGTGGTAAGGGAGTGGGTGGGGGCAGGTGGGAGAAATGACCCAAGCCTTGTATGCACATATGAATAATAAAAAAAATAAAATAAAGCCAGGTGCCAGTGGCTCACACCTATAATCCTAGCTACTCAGGAGGCAGAGATCAGAAGGATCAAGGTTTGAAGTCAGCCCAGGAAAGTAGTTTGCAAGACCCTATCTCAAAAATACCCAACGCTAAAAAGGGTTGGCAGAGTGGCTCAAGTGATAGAGTGCCTGCCTAGCAAGCATGAGCCTCTGAGTTCAAGCTCCAGTAACATCAAAAAAAAAAAAAAAAAAAAAAGCAGCTTTAAGGAAGGCACTGTGGTGCACACTTGCAATCCCAACACTCTGGAGGCTGAGACAGGAGTATTGCTTAAGCCAAGGAGTTCAAAGCCAGCCTGGGGTACTTAGTGAGACAAACAAACAAAGAAAGATTTTTAAATCTTCATGATTATAGTCCTTGTGTATTCATTTAATTCCCTATAGTTATATAACATACATACAAAACATGCATAAATCACAAGTATGCAGTATAATACCGTAATATGAAAACATATGTGTTTATGAAAATAGATTGTCAATATCCCAAAGACACTATTCTCCCTCCTTAGTCACTGTTCCATCAAGGTAACTTTTAACACCACAGATTTATGCTGGTTATTTTTACTATTATAGAAACAATAAAACACTTACTTTTGTATAGCTTCTTTTGCTCAACATTACATGTGTAAGACATCCACATGGTGTGTGTAGCAATTTGTGTTTATTCTTATAGTATCCCATTGTGTGAATATGCCACAGAAAAATTGTTGATTTCATTTTTTTTAAATACCATTAGGGTTCTAACCCAGGACCTGGCACATGGTAGGCAAGTGCTCTATCACCCCCTCACCCCATTCTTCTTAATTCCTCTATCAGTGTTTGGTACATAGTAGGCGCCATTGAATCCATATGAAGAAACAAAGGAAGTTTTAAGCCTGTTCTTTTGTATAGTTGACGTAATGTGAAACAGAAATATAAACTGATGTCACTCTTGCCGAGAGAATACTCAATAACCCCAGCACACATACCACTGGGCAACTGTAGACAGGCCTCAGTTTCCATGGATTACCTCTGTGTCCTGTAAGACCCATTTTTTCCTCACAGTCTGCTGAAATAAATCAATACAGGAGGTGACCCAAAACAAACAGTATTAGCCACGGGGCTGCTTAGAGACTGGGGTAGCTTGGTGCAGCACAGCAACCTCAAAGCTTGAACCCTCTCTGATCCATCTTTAAGGATCCCAAATGGAACTGAATCTCCTTGAGACTTATTCTTAGAGCAGCTCAGACTTCAAGGTGCCCCTTCCCTTAGTGTGTCTGAGATGCTTTAAGAATCATCTATATTAGTCCCAGGGCAAATAACCCACATCTGCAGCCTTTGCAAGCCCCAATCATCCTCTAGCATCTGCATGGGAGCTCAGCATTCCTAACCTGAGCAGACCTGGACAAAAAGAAGCAACTAGCTACAAGAAGCTGATATAGGAGGCTGGCCACCATATAGCCTCATAGCCAACAAAGGAAAACCAGGGCAGGAGCAAGAAGTAAGGCAGTGAAAGCAATGCATGTATTTGTTTGTAAAAACAAATATGCTTTCTAAAACAAACACAATCCAGCTGGGGATGTAGGTCAGTGGTAGAGTACTTGCCCAGTATGTACAAGGCCCTGTGTTCAATCCCCAGCACCGAAGAAATAAATTAATTAAGAAAAAGTACAATTACCAGTTGATAAGCCAATTTTTATATACTGAAGTATTGTTGTGTGTCTTTCCACTGATTTCACAAATTATACAACCTTATAGGGTCCCATGATTCCATGAACAGAGTAGTTGAAACAGTCCATAAAAAAAGAACTCTTTCACTGACGAAATGGTGAGGAAAGAGATCTGCTTCACTATGAATTTCAAATGAATTTATTTTTGAATCTCTGGGTGTGTATGGCACATCTTTTTTTTAAAATTGTTTTATTATTCATATGTGCATACAATGCTTGAGTCATTTCTCCCCCATGCCCCCACCCCTCCCTTACGACCCACAGAACCCCCTCTCTCTCCCCCCCAACCACCTCAATACCCAGCAGAAACTATTTTGCCCTTATCTCTAATTTTGTTGAAGAGAGAGTATAAGCAATAATAGAAAGGAACAAGTGTTCCCTGGTTGAAATAAGGATAGCTAGACAGGGAGTTGACTCACATTAATTTCCTGTGCATGTGTGTTACCTTCTAGGTTAATTCTTTTTGATCTCACCTTTTCTCTAGTTCCTGGTGCCCTTCTACTATTGGCCTCAGTTGCTTTTAAGGTATCTGCTTTAGTTTCTCTGCGTTGAGGGCAACAAATGCTAGCTAATTTTTTAGGTGTCTTACCTATCCTCACCCCTCCCTTGTGTGCTCTCGCTTTTATCATGTGCTCAAAGTCCAATCTCCTTGTTGTGTTTGCCCTTGATCTCATACCCACATATAAGAGAGAGCATAGGATTTTTCTTCTTTTGGGACAGGCTAACCTCACTCAGAATGATGTTCTCCAATTCCATCCATTTACCAGCGAATGATAACATTTCATTCTTCTTCATGGCTGCATAAAATTCCATTGTGTATAAATACCACATTTTCTTAATCCATTTGTCAGTGGTGGGGCATCATGGCTGTTTCTATAACTTGGCTATTGTGAATAGTGCCGCAATAAACATGGGTGTGCAGGTGCCTCTGGAGTAACCTGTGTCACATTCTTTTGGGTATATCCCCAAGAGTGGTATTGCTGGATCATATGGTAGATCACTGTTTAGCTTTTTAAGTAGCCTCCAAATTTTTTTCCAGAGTGGTTGTGCTAGTTTACATTCCCACCAGCAGTGTAAGAGGGTTCCTTTTTCCCCCGCATCCTCGCCAACACCTGTTGTTGCTGGTGTTGCTAATGATGGCTATTCTAACAGGGGTGAGGTGGAATCTTAGTGTGGTTTTATTTTGCATTTCCTTTATTGCTAGAGATGGTGAGCATTTTTTCATGTGTTTTTTGGCCTTCTGAATTTCTTCTTTTGAGAAAGTTCTGTTTAGTTCACTTGCCCATTTCTTTATTGGTTCATTAGTTTTGGGAGAATTTAGTTTTTTAAGTTCCCTGTATATTCTGGTTATCAGTCCTTTGTCTGATGTGTAGTTGGCAAATATTTTCTCCCAGTCTGTGGGTGTTCTCTTCAGTTTAGAGACCATTTCTTTTGATGAATGAAGCTTTTTAGTTTTATGAGGTCCCATTTATCTATGCTATCTCTTAGTTGCTGTGCTGCTGGGGTTTCGTTGAGAAAGTTCTTACCTATACCTACTAACTCCAGAGTATTTCCTACTCTTTCCTGTATCAACTTAAGAGTTTGGGGTCTGATATTAAGATCCTTGATCCATTTTGAGTGATATACATGGATCTAGTTTCAGTTTTTTGCAGACTGCTAACCAGTTTTCCCAGCAGTTTTTGTTGAAGAGGCTGCTATTTCTCCATCGTATATTTTTAGCTCCTTTGTCAAAGACAAGTTGGTTATAGTTGTGTGGCTTCATATCTGGGTCCTCTATTCTGTTCCACTGGTCTTCATGTCTGTTTTTGTGCCAGTACCATGCTGCTTTTATTGTTATTGCTTTGTAATATAGTTTGAAGTCAGGTATTGTGATACCTCCTGCATTGTTCTTTTGACTGAGTATTGCCTTGGATATTCGTGGTCTGTTGTGCTTCCATATGAATTTCACGGTAGATTTTTCAATCTCTTTAATGAATGTCATTGGAATTTTGATGGGAATTGCATTAAACATGTAGATTACTTTGGGGAGTATTGACATTTTTACTATGTTGATTCTACCAATCATGAGCATGGGAGATCTCTCCACTTTCTATAGTCTTCCTCAATCTCTTTCTTCAGAAGTGTATAGTTTTCCTTGTAGAGGTCTTTCACATCTTTTGTTAGGTTTACACCTAGGTGTTTGATTTTTTTTGAGGCTATTGTAAATGGAATTGTTTTCATACATTCTTTTTCCGTTTGCTCATTGTTAGTGTATAGAAATGCTAATGATTTTTCTATGTTGATTTTATATCCTGCTACCTTGCTATAGCTATTGATGATGTCTAGAAGCTTCTGAGTAGAGTTTTTTGGGTCTTTAAGGTATAGGATCATGTCATCTGCAAATAGGGATATTTTGACAGTTTCTTTACCTATTTGTATTCCTTTTATTCCTTCTTCTTGCCTAATTGCTCTGGCTAGGAATTCCAGTACTATGTTGAATAAGAGTGAGATAGTGGGCGTCCTTGTCTGGTCCCTGATTTTAGAGGGAATGGTTTCAGTTTTTCTCTCTTAAGTATAATGCTGGCTGTAGGTTTGTCATATATAGCTTTTATAACATAGAGGTTATAACGTTGAGTGTGACACTGGCTTCATAAAATGTGTTTGGCAGTTTTCCTTCCCTTTCTATTTTGTGGAACAGTTTAAGGAGGGTTGGTATCAGTCCTTCTTTAAAGGTCTGATAGAATTCAGCAGAGAATCCATCAGGTCCTGGACTTTTCTTTTTGGGGAGACTCTTGATTGCTGCTTGAATTTCATTTTGTGTTATAGATCTATTCAGGTGGTTAATTTCCTCTTGGTTCAGTTTTGGATGCTCATATGTATGTAGAAATCTGTCCATTTCTTTAAGATTTTCAAATTTATTTGAATATAGGTTCTCGAAGTAGTCTCTGATGATTTCCTGGACTTCCATGGTGTTGGCTATTATCTCTCCTTTTGCATTTCTGATTCTACTAATTTGGGTTTTTTCTCTCCTCATTTTATTTTTTTTTTATTTTTTATTTTTTTTTTGCTATTGCGCACTGAACACATTTTAATAAAACATTAGCACCTTCAATTAACACTGAACACATTTTGGTAAGTACTGTTGTTCAAACTCAGAACTTTTACCATCAGAATTACTGCTGTTAATGGACCATAATTTACATTTTCTGCTTTGGGTGATCTTTGACTTTTCATTACTACAAATAATTCTGCAGCAAAAATCTTTACATAGAAATTTTTATCATCACTTCTACATATTTCCTGTGGACAGATTCTTGTAAGTGCAATTACTTATAAGTTTACACATTACTTTTACATATTTGAAGCTCTTAGTGCCTGCTACTCAGTTACCTTCCAAAAATGAGTTTTTCATATTTATTAGCTATTTACATTTCTTCTTTCTGAAGAAAAATCATATCATGTCTCTTATACATTTCATTGGGATGCTAAGGGTTTTTAACTGATTTGAAAGACTCTTTGTGTATCATCAGTGTTTTGTTCTTTTCTTTTCTTTTTTCGAAAGGATCCCTATGTAATCCACTGGCCTGGAACTTAGTATGTAGCTGAGGCTGGCTGGCAATACTTCTGTCTCAGATTCTCAAGTGCTGGGATTATAGGTGTGTACTACCACACCTGGCTGTAAATATTTTCTTAATTTTCTGCTTATATTTTATTGTATTTTTGATATGTAGAAATCATGTGCAGTTAACTTTATCAGTTTTCTTTTTTTGCAATTTTTTTCAGGGATTTTTTATTCATATGTGCATACAATGTTTGGGTCATTTCTGCCCTCCCCACTCCCTCCCCGCCCCCTCCCTCTCTCCCTCACCCCCTCAATACCGGGCAAAAACTATTTTGCCCTTATCTCTAATTTTGTTGAAGAAAGAGTATAAGCAATAATAGGAAGGAACAAGGGTTTATGCTAGTTGAGATAAGGATAGCTATACGGGGAGTTGACTCACATTGATTTCCTGTGCATGTGTGTTACCTTCTAGGTTAATGCTTCTTTTTTTTTTTTTTTTTATAATTCACTTTACTTTGAATTACTTCATTTTATTTATTTATTTATTTTATTTATTATTTTATTTTTTTATTTTTTTCATTTTTCTTTTATTATTCATATGTGCATACAAGGCTTGGTTTATTTCTCCCCCCTGCCCCCACCCCCTCCCTTACCACCCACTCCACCCCCTCCCGCTCCCCCCCTCAATACCCAGCAGAAACTATTTTGCCCTTATCTCTAATTTTGTTGTAGAGAGAGTATAAGCAATAATAGGAAGGAACAAGGGGTTTTGCTGGTTGAGATAAGGATAGCTATACAGGGCATTGACTCACATTGATTTCCTGTGCGTGGGTGTTACCTTCTAGGTTAATTCTTTTTAATCTAACCTTTTCTCTAGTTCCTGGTCCCCTTTTCCTATTGGCCTCAGTTGCTTTAAGGTATCTGCTTTAGTTTCTCTGCATTAAGGGCAACAAATGCTAGCTAGTTTTTTAGGTGTCTTACCTATCCTCACCCCTCCCTTGTGTGCTCTCGCTTTTATCATGTGCTTATAGTCCAATCCCCTTGTTGTGTTTGCCCTTGATCTAATGTCCACATATGAGGGAGAACATACGATTTTTGGTCTTTTGAGCCAGGCTAACCTCACTCAGAATGATGTTCTCCAATTCCATCCATTTACCAGCGAATGATAACATTTCGTTCTTCTTCATGGCTGCATAAAATTCCATTGTGTATAGATACCACATTTTCTTAATCCGTTCGTCAGTGCTGGGGCATCTTGGCTGTTTCCATAACTTGGCTATTGTGAATAGTGCCGCAATAAACATGGATGTGCAGGTGCCTCTGGAGTAACAGTCTTTTGGGTATATCCCCAAGAGTGGTATTGCTGGATCAAATGGTAGATCAATGTCCAGCTTTTTAAGTAGCCTCCAAATTTTTTTCCAGAGTGGTTGTACTAGTCTACATTCCCACCAACAGTGTAAGAGGGTTCCTTTTTCCCCGCATCCTCGCCAACACCTGTTGTTGGTGGTGTTGCTGATGATGGCTATTCTAACAGGGGTGAGGTGGAATCTTAGTGTGGTTTTAATTTGCATTTCCTTTATTGCTAGAGATGGTGAGCATTTTTTCATGTGTTTTCTGGCCATTTGAATTTCTTCTTTTGAGAAAGTTCTGTTTAGTTCACATGCCCATTTCTTTATTGGTTCATTAGTTTTGGGAGAATTTAGTTTTTTAAGTTCCCTGTATATTCTGGTTATCAGTCCTTTGTCTGATGTATAATTGGCAAATATTTTCTCCCACTCTGTGGGTGTTCTCTTCAGTTTAGAGACCATTTCTTTTGATGAACAGAAGCTTTTTAGTTTTATGAGGTCCCATTTATCTATGCTATCTCTTAGTTGCTGTGCTGCTGGGGTTTCATTGAGAAAGTTCTTACCTATACCCACTAACTCCAGAGTATTTCCTACTCTTTCCTGTATCAACTTAAGAGTTTGGGGTCTGATATTAAGATCCTTGATCCATTTTGAGTTAATCTTGGTATAGGGTGATATACATGGATCTAGTTTCAGTTTTTTGCAGACTGCTAACCAGTTTTCCCAGCAGTTTTTGTTGAAGAGGCTGCTATTTCTCCATCGTATATTTTTAGCTCCTTTGTCAAAGATAAGTTGCTTATAGTTGTGTGGCTTCATATCTGGATCCTCTATTCTGTTCCACTGGTCTTCATGTCTGTTTTTGTGCCAGTACCATGCTGTTTTTATTATTATTGCTTTGTAATATAGTTTGAAGTCAGGTATTGTGATACCTCCTGCATTGTTCTTTTGACTGAGTATTGCCTTGGCTATTCATGGCCTCTTGTGTTTCCATATAAATTTAACAGTAGATTTTTCAATCTCTTTGATGAATGTCATTGGAATTTTGATGGGAATTGCATTAAACATGTAGATTACTTTTGGGAGTATCGACATTTTTACTATGTTGATTCTACCAATCCATGAGCATGGGAGATCTCTCCACTTTCTATAGTCTTCCTCAATCTCTTTCTTCAGAAGTGTATAGTTTTCCTTGTAGAGGTCTTTCACATCTTTTGTTAGGTTTACACCTAGGTATTTGATTTTGTTTGAGGCTATTGTAAATGGAATTGTTTTCATACATTCTTTTTCCGTTTGCTCATTGTTAGTGTATAGAAATGCTAATGATTTTTCTATGTTGATTTTATATCCTGCTACCTTGCTATAGCTATTGATGATGTCTAGAAGCTTCTGAGTAGAGTTTTTTGGGTCTTTAAGGTATAGGATCATGTCATCTGCAAATAGGGATATTTTGACAGTTTCTTTACCTATTTGTATTCCTTTTATTCCTTCTTCTTGCCTAATTGCTCTGGCTAGGAATTCCAGTACTATGTTGAATAGGAGTGGAGATAGTGGGCATCCTTGTCTGGTCCCTGATTTTAGAGGGAATGGTTTTAATTTTTCTCCGTTAAGTATAATGCTGGCTGTAGGTTTGTCATATATAGCTTTTATAATGTTGAGGAACTTTCCTTCTATTCCTAGTTTTCTTAGAGCTTTTATCATGAAATGATGTTGGATCTTATCAAAGGCTTTTTCTGCATCTATTGAGATGATCAAGTGGTTTTTGTCTTTGCTTCTGTTAATGTGGTTTATTACGTTTATTGATTTTCGTATGTTGAACCACCCCTGCATCCCTGGGATGAAGCCTACCTGGTCGTGGTGAATAATCTTTTTGATGTGTTGCTGAATTCGATTTGCCATTATTTTGTTGAGGATTTTTGCATCAATGTTCATTAAGGAGATTGGCCTATAGTTCTCCTTTTTGGAGGTGTCTTTGCCTGGTTTTGGGATAAGTGTAATAGTGGCTTCATAAAATGTGTTTGGCAGTTTTCCTTCCCTTTCTATTTCATGGAACAGTTTAAGGAGGGTTGGTATCAGTTCTTCTTTAAAGGTCTGATAGAATTCAGCAGAGAATCCATCAGGTCCTGGACTTTTCTTTTTGGGGAGACTCTTGATTGCTGCTTCAATTTCATTTTGTGTTATAGGTCTATTCAGGTGATTAATTTCCTCTTGGTTCAGTTTTGGATGATCATATGTATCTAGAAATCTGTCCATTTCTTTTAGATTTTCAAATTTATTTGAATATAGGTTCTCAAAGTAGTCTCTGATGATTTCCTGGACTTCCATGGTGTTTGTTGTTATCTCCCCTTTTGCATTCCTGATTCTACTAATTTGGGTTTTTTCTCTCCTCATTTTAGTCAGGTTTGCCAGGGGTCTATCGATCTTGTTTATTTTTTCAAAGAACCAACTTTTTGTTTCATTAATTCTTTGTATGGTTTTTTTGGTTTCTATTTCGTTGATTTCAGCTCTTATTTTTATTATTTCTCTCCTTCTATTTGTTTTGGGATTTGCTTGTTCTTGTTTTTCTAGGACTTTGAGATGTATCATTAGGTATTGATTTGGGATCTTTCAGTATTTTTAATATATGCACTCATGGCTATAAACTCCTCTCAGGACTGCCTTAGCTGTGTCCCATAGGTTCCGGTAGGTTGTGTTTTCATTTTCATTGACTTCCAGGAACCTTTTAATTTCCTCTTTTATTTCATTGATGATCCATTGTTCATTAAGTAATGAGTTATTTAGTTTCCAGCTGTTTGCATATTTTTTGTCTTTACTTTTGTTGTTGAGTTCTACTTTTACTGCATTGTGATCAGATAGTATGCACGGTATAATTTTCATTTTCTTATATTTGCTGAGGCTTGCTTTGTGCCCTAGGATATGATCTATTTTGGAGAAGGTTCCATGGGCTGCTGAGAAGAATGTATATTGTGTAGAAGTGGGATGAAATGTTCTGCAGACATCAACTAGGTCCATTTGATCTATTGCATATTTTAGATCTTGGATTTCTTTATTGAGTTTTTGTTTGGATGACCTATCTATTGATGATAATGGGGTGTTAAAGTCTCCCACAACCACTGTGTTGGCGTTTATATATGCTTTTAGGTCTTTCAGGGTATGTTTGATGAAATTGGGTGCGTTGACATTGGGTGCATATAGATTGATAATTATTATTTCCTTTTGGTCTATTTCCCCTTTTATTAGTATGGAATGTCCTTCTTTATCTCGTTTGATCAATGTAGGTTTGAAGTCTACTTTGTCAGAGATAAATATTGCTATTCCTGCCTGTTTTCGGGGGCCATTGGCTTGGTAAATCTTCTTCCAGCCTTTCATCCTTAGCCTATGCTTATTTCTGTCGGTGAGTTGGGCCTCCTGTAAGCAACAAATTGTTGGGTCTTCCTTTTTAATCCATTTCGTCAAGCGGTGCCTTTTGATGGGTGAATTAAGTCCATTAACATTAAGCGTTAGGACTGATAGGTATGTGGTGATTCCTGTCATTTAGTTGTCTTAGTTGTTTGAAGGTTTGATTGTGTGTACCTAAGTTGGGGTTACTCTCTACTTTCTTGCTTTTTCTTTTCCTGTGGTTTGGTGCTGCCTGTCTTTTCATGGTTAAGTTGGGTTTCACTTTCTGTGTACAGAATCCTTTGAAGAATCTTTTGTATTGGTGGCTTTGTGGTCACATATTATTTTAGTTTCTGCTTATCATGGAAGACTTTTATTGATCCATCTATTTTGAAGGATAGTTTTGCTGGGTAGAGTATCCTGGGGTTGAAGTTATTTTCATTCAGTGCCCGGAAGATCTCACCCCATGCTCTTCTTGCTTTTAATGTTTCCGTTGAGAAGTCTGTTGTGATTTTGATGGGTTTACCTTTGTATGTTACTTGTTTTTTCTCTCTTACAGCCTTCAATATTCTTTCCTTAGTTTCTGAACTTCTTGTTTTAATGATGATATGTCGTGGGGTAGTTCTATTTTGATCTGGTCTGTTTGGTGTCCTGGAGGCCTCTTGCATCTGTATGGGAATATCTTTCTCTAGATTTGGGAAATTTTCCATTATTATTTTGTTGAATATATTACGCATTCCCTTGATTGCACCTCTTCTCCTTCTTCAATGCCCATGATTCTCAAGTTTGGTCTTTTGATGGAGTTGGTGAGTTCTTGCATTTTCTTTTCACAGGTCTTGAGTTGTTTAATTAATAGTTCTTCAGTTTTTCCTTTGATTACCATTTCATCTTCAAGTTCTGAGATTCTGTCTTCTGTTTGTTCTATTCTGCTGGATTGGCCTTCCATTTTGTTTTGCAGTTCTGTTTCATTCTTTTTTCTGAGGTTTTCCATATCCTGGCTGGTTTCCTCTTTAATGTTGTCTATTTTTGTCCTGAGTTCATTTATCTGTTTATTAATTGTGTTCTCTCTTTCACTTTGGTGTTTATACAGCGCTTCTATGGTTTCCTTTCGTTCTTTTGCTTTTTCAAATTCTCTATTTTTGTTGTCTTGGAATTTCTTGAGTGTCTCCTGTACATTTTCGTTGACCCTATCCAGTATCATCTCTATAAAATTCTCATTGAGTACCTACAATATGTCTTCTTTTAAATTATTCTTGTGGGCTTCATTGGGTTTTTTGGCATAGTTTATCTTCATTTTGTTGGAGTCTGGATCTGAGTATCTGTTTTCTTCATTTCCCTCTGGTTCCTGTATTAATTTTTTGTTGTGGGGAAACTTGTTTCCCTGTTTTTTCTGTCTTCCCGTCATTGTCCTTGGTGTTGTTACTGTCCCTGTACTGTGTGTAATTAAGTATTTTCTAGCTTGTAATAATAACAGTGGTAAGATTTAGAATGGAAGGGTGAGAGAAGCAAGAAGTTAAAGAAAAGGGAAAAGCAAATAAACAGACAAGTAGGAGAAAATGAAACAAGGAATCAAACAAGAAAGTTACAAAGGTATAAACAGGGACCATTAGTGTACTAATTGACAGTAAGCTGAACAGGCATTAGAGAGACAGAGAGAGGATTGAAAATAAAAAATAAAAAGAATAAAGATAAGAATAAAAATGAAAAGTAAGTAAATGAAAGAAATATATATATAAAAATAAAATAAAACAAAATGAAAAATAGATAATAAAAATAAATTTTAAAAATCCTCCATGTTTAAATGCAATAAACTTTCAGTGTTAATAATTTTGGTGTCTGTCACAGTCTCCAATCCTGGAGATGGTGCCTCAGATGTTGTTCTGTAGTTGTCTCATCAAAGGGGATGCATAAAGTAGAACAAAACTACACAAACAAAAACAAAAACAAAAAACAAAAAACAAAAATCCACAAAGTGTCCCAAGTTCAAATGCAATACAGTTTCAGTAAGTTTTTCAGCATGCAGGAGTAGTTCGGTTGTTTTCTCATCAGAGGTAGGGAGAGAGAAAAAAAAAAAAAAAAAGAGTCTGGAGACAGTTCTGTGAATGGTATCTGCGGCTGTGGCTTGCCTGCCCGCTGTTGTCAGCCTGCTGTTGCTGGAGGCGTTATTTATGCAGCTCTCTGGGGTGAGCTTAGCACTCACTTGGCCCCACAGGCTTTGTTTACTCAGAGTTCTCCTGTGCACAAGCCTCTGCTACAAGCTTTCCCTTTTCCAAGCACACTGGGGGAGGTGACACTGCACCCACTTTCTCAGGCCTGCATGTTTGTTTACAGCTCCCATGGGAATTGGGTCTTCCCCGCTCTCCTGTGGAGTTTTCCTCACACCGTGTATGGCACATCTTGTGACTCATCACAGGCCGTGGTCATTCATGGACTTAAGCAAATGGATGTCTCTTCTCGTGCACTATTGTCACTGGACAAAAAGAAAACATGTTTGATGCCATCATGCAACATGATATAAAGTATTTCCTATGTCTGATTTCTCATTTTTTCCAATTCTCAATCCTTCCCTCTTCTTTCTGCTTCATTTCTAATACTAAACCTGTAGTCACCTAATACCTAAAGAATCTGGCCTTCGCAAGTTCCATATGCCTCAATTTCTCTATAATTGCATAACAAAACAACTCCAAATTAAGACAAAAGTGATTTCTTATTTCTCATAATTCTACCAGTTTTCAGGGAAGTTCTTTTTCTGGTCCTACCTGGACTCACTCATGCTGCCGTATCCATCTGGCGGGTCCACTGGGGCTAGAGAGTCCAACACAGCCTTGTTTATACCTCTGAGGTACTGGCAGGACTGGTGGGAAAGCCCTCTTTCTGCATGTGGTCTTTCCTCATTAGACTCCAAGACAGCACAAGCAGCATAGGCTGCCGAACTCACTTAAAGTTACCTCTACAATATTCTGTTGGTATAAGCAAATCCTAAGGCCAGATTTGCTGCAAAAATCAATCCCACAAAGGTGTAAATTCAAGGAGGCATGATTCATTAGAGTCATTTTATAACCCTCTACCAGAAGTATATGTATATATAGCATATGTGTGTGTGTGTGTGTGTGTGTGTATACATGTGTATGTAAATGCTAATCCTATTAAACCTCATCTGAGGCATGTTTGCCAAGGCAAGGTCAGCCAACCAATAGATTTTTAAAAATTTTTTTGGTGCACTGGGGTTTGAACTCAGGGCCTTGCACTTGCTATGCAAGTACTTTACCACTTGAGCCACACTTCAGTCCCTTTTGGCTTTAGTTATTTTTCAGATAGAGTCTTATACTTTTTGCCCAGGTCCAGCTTTGGAATTTTCCTACCTATGCCTCCTGCATGGCTGGAATTACAGATATGCACTACCACACTAGGCTTATTTGTTGAGACTTGTTCTTGCTAACTTTTGGTCCTGCTGGCCTTGAACTATGATCCTCCTGATCTCTGTCTCTTGAGGAGCTGAGAATACAGGCATAAGCCAGTTAACATTTTTTTTTTTAGCAATCATGATCAAAATTATGAGCAAAGTAATATTATAGGAATATACATTACATGTATCTGGCAATTTCTGGCTAAAAGAATGCTTCAAATTCATTTTTTAATTATCTCAAAACCATCTTGTGGAATAGGTAATAGTATTTGTCCCATTTTGCATTAAGTAGGAGAGATGGCATACACACAGTTCTTTGACTCCATCTACATTTGTTTTTCTACATTGGTTCCTCCCCTGAAATAAAATATGTAATGAATCACAAGACATTACTAACGCCCCCTTTGTATTTATATAAAGAACTAGACACTATTAAACCTATGACCAGGGACTGAGGATATCCATGGTACAGCTCTTGCCTAGAATGTGTGAGGCCCTGGGTTTGATCACCAACACCTGGGAGAAAAACTATGATCAAAAGACAATGAGAGAGTCTTGTGATAGTCATAGCAGGAGGGATTCTCTCCAGCTGCAGCAGAAATTTCTGGAAGAAATCAAAGCCCCTGGAACCCAATCCAAAGTCACAAAGAGAAAATTGAGTTGACAGACATATATTTATATACATGCAGAAATGAGGTGCTTAAAATATGAAAACAAATAAATTGAGCACCATGACAGCAAACTCATAAGTTAATAGTTCCTAGACAGCATTAAAATCAACTTAGAGGAGATAGTGTATTGGAAGGGTCTAGAAAATGAGTTATGCTGGAAATACAAAACAAATAAAAAAGCCTCCCCCCACCTCACATTTTCAGTGAGATAAAGCCTGGAAAATAGGTCAATGTCTTCTAAATGTACAGCCAGGTGGCCCTCTCATGGGCAGTGACAAATACTGGTCCCACACTTTAACTTCCTCGGGCACTCTGAAAGCCCTCAAGCTTGCAGCACCTTGGACAGAGGAAACCATGATGGGGTTTTTTTGTTTGTTTTTGTTTTTGTTTTGTTTTTTAATTTGCCTCGGGAGTTCTCAGAGGCCCTCACTGAGGATTCTTAGCTCCTACATGGCTTGTGAACACACTCCTTCACTTCCTCCTCTTAGTGAGACTAACTCTTAAGTAATATTGCCCTGGATTATTTTGCTCAACTACATAAACTTGTGGTTTTTAAAAGTATAAATACATAATCCAGGAAACAAAGGTAAAAGTACTTTTACATTTGAGTACAGAATTATTGTAGCCTCATTCACTGGCGAACTAGTCTCCTATTGTTCAATCTACAAGTGTCCTGTGCTACTGACCTATTCTCCAGTCCCTGCTGCAGACTCCTCACTGCTAACCACAGCCTTCCAGAAACTTTCTTCCCACATCCCTAGAGGGAGAAAAGTGCAGTTACTATTATTTGTTCTTAATTTTCTTGAGACAGCTTTATACTTACCTCCTCTCTTCCTTTTGGGATGTGACGGTTCCAAATCACTTCTCTTTAGGGTCAGACTTTATCAGATGTTGACTCACAAACAATTTTTCTCTTCTACCCTGCTGGCAGAGCTCCAAGTTTTCTTCCCTTGTCTGCTTTCTCCACTCCATGATTTGGGTACATGTTGATTGGTCTAAGCCTGTTATTCTCATTTTGCTCTCGGGACCTCTTCACACTTTTTTTTTTTTTTCAAAGGGTCTTGCTATGTAGCCCAAGCTGACATGGAATTTGTGATCTTTCTGCCTTGGCCTTCCAAGTACTGGGATTACAGGTGTACACTATCACACTGGGTCACTTCTTGGTTCTCTTAAAAATAGATGAGAACCTCACAAGCCTTTTATTTTCAGTGTTGAGAATTGAACTTAGTACCTCATACATGCTAGACATGTATTCTATCACTGAGCTATACCCCAGCCCTAGGAACTTTTGTGTTTTAGGTAGGTAGATCGGTAGATAGATAGATTTTTTTTATTGGCAGTACTTCGATTTAAACTCAGAGCCTTATACTTGCTAGGCAGGCACTCTACTGTTTGAGCCATATTTCTAGCCCCGTGTTAGATATTGTTACTTATTTTAAATTAAAACAGATGTTTATTTTATATTTTAAAGTAATAATGCACTCACTATGTTAACTTAAAACCTTTGTTTTTGTTTTTTTTTTTCAGTGCTGGGTATCTAATCCAGGCCTGCACAAGCTAGGCAAGCATTTTACTACTGACCTGGCCCCTAAATAACATTTTTTGTGGGTTTCTTTTTTTCTTTTTTCTTTTTTTTGTGGAACTGGGGATTGAACTCAGGACTTTGTGCTTGTTAGTTAGGCACTCTACCATTAAATAACATTTTTAATGAAAAACTCCTGTATTTCCCAAAATAAAGTATTTTGTTAGAAGTTACACTTCTGCAAATCTAACATCTGACCTAACTAAAAGATAAATTGTCATCTGTTTCCACATTTAATCCACTGCCATCACACGACACTGGGAGAAGAAAATGGAAGGCAAACTAAGATAAAATGAAGCTAAAAATCTGAGTATTACTATGAAAACATTTGGACTTCCTGAAAGGGTTTCTACATTCTCCAGATGGTATGTTAAGTTCCACTGGTTTAAGCCAGTCTTGGTGGTCTGTTAGGGTTGAGCATATGACACAGATCTAAGTAAGACTTGCAGGACCTCTTCTAGTGGATTTTAAGAAAGACTTCTTTGGTCTAAAAACAACCACAAAAATTCACAAATTGATGTGTATCTGTTAATGGTTTAAGATAGAAGCCATTCTAAATATATTAAAGAAAAAGATGCAATACAGGAGTACAGTGCTTATATAGTCATTGGAAGGGCTGGGAAAATATGCCAGAAACTGCCACTGGATTTGGGTTCAACATCACACCACTGGCACTACAGTTTAAGATTAGGGAGCTGTTCCAGCTGCCTGCCCTTCAGGGAACTGGCAGTCAGACTTGGGACTCCCCTAACACTTGCCCCAGAAAGAAGGCTCTCATCCCTCTTCCACCTTTTCCCTCTCCATTGCAATTTGTTGACAGGGACTGAGTCTTATCCAAACTCTAGCTGCGAAGAACTCTGGAAAATTAGGTTTTTAACTTTCCAGCCTCTCCAAATAGAAAACTAGTGAAAATGATGTTGCAGGAGTCGGTCCAAGACTCCAGGACAACAGGCAAAAAAGAAATGGTGCTTTTCTTTCTGATGCATACCATACACCTGGCAACCATGGCAGGAGAGCTAAGAGGGGAGGTGATAAGGATATGCTAGAGGTGGCAGAGGGAACAGGAACAGATACTGCCTGAGTCTTTGACATGGTTGAACCACCGAATTGGCCAACCTTGAATCCATGTACCTCCAGGCGTGTTATCATGTAAGATAACAAATCTCATTAAATAACACGTGTAAGTACACTGTTTCAGTTGGTTTCATGTAGCTTCCTTCTTCCCCTCCATTCTTCTGTCTTCGAGCCCTTGTCTTTAGGCTTTCATATGTATGGAAGAAACAACTTACCTTTCCTCTTTAAGTCTCAGTTATAATCCTCTAATTTTTTTCACCAAAGAACTGACCTTATTATCCTATCTGTACAGAAAGATCTGTCCAGGCTGAAACCTCGTGTTCACCAGCAACACACATTCTCTGGTTTGCCAGAATTCTCAAGCTGGCTTCACACAATGACGTTCAGTACAATACATAGCCATGCCGCCCTGGATTTGCATTCTGGCTCCCCTATTTACTCTGTAATCTTAAACAAGTAACGGATTCTCTCTGTGCCTCGATTCCTTCATGTATAAAATGAGAATCATAATTTATGTTAATGGATCATTAAGAAGATTAAAGTTGAAATGTGTCAAGTATGCAAAACAATACTTAGCATAGAGTAAGGGCTATATAAATATTTTTAATCAGCATTATCATCATTAATATCATATGCTTGGTTCCTGTAAGCATTTGAGTTTATCAACCCTGGGTTGAACTCTCAATTTTTAAAATTTATTATTATTGTTGTTGTTGTTATTTTACTGTGCTAGACAGAACCTAAGGCCTCATGAATGCCAAGCAGGCACTCTACCACTGAGCCATACCCCCAGCCCTCAAATTTTAATTTATATAAGAAACAAATAATGTTTACCTTCTAATGCAGATTATCACCATCCCATTCTTGTTCAGTAGGTCCAATGTGGGGCCAAGGAGCCTAAATTTTAAAAAACAATCTAGTGGTCAAACATCATCTGATGTTGCATCGCTTCAGTAAACAACGTTTAAACAAAGCGATCCTCAATATGACCTTTATTTTTATATAATTATTACATAAATTGCAGTACCATTGATATTTTCGTTAAAGTGGCACAAAAACATTTTAGTGGGCTGGGCATAGTGGCTCACATCTATAATTCTAGCTACTCTTGAGGTACAGATTAGGAAGATCATGATTTGAGGCCAGCCCAGGCAAAAGGTTCTCAAGTCCTCATCTCAACCAACAAAAGCTAGGTGTGGTAACATGTGCCTGTCATCCCAATTACACCAGAAACATAAATAAAAGAATTGCAGTCCAGACCAGCCCAGGCATAAACTGAGACCCTATATACGCAAAAAGGGCTGGGGGTGTGGATCAAGTGTTTGCCTGACATTCAGGAGGCTTGCAAGCTCAGGGTCCTGAGTTCAAACCCCAGTACCCCAAGGAAAAAAAAGTTTTTTATTTGTTATTTATTTTTTATTCATATGTGCATACAATGTTTGGGTCATTTCTCCCCCCTCCCTCCACCTCCCCACCCCCTCCCTCTCCCCTCTACCCCCTCAATACCCAGCAGAAACTATTTTGCCCTTATCTCTAATTTTGTTGAAGAGAGAGTATAAGCAATAATAGGAAGGACCAAGGGTTTTTGCTAGTTGAGATAAGGATAGCCATACAGGGAGTTGACTTACATTAATTTCCTGTGCGTGTGTGTTACCTTCTAGGAACATAAATCTTCATTTCAAGTAGCCCTGATTTTTTTTATATTTTTGGTCAAATTATTGTCAGATCTGATTAGATCAATATTTTTACTTTATAAAGTAGCTTTCTGGACAGGGGTCTTGGCTCAAGGGGTAGAGTGGTTGCCCAGCAAGCATAAGGCCCTGAGTTCAAATCCCAGTACCACCAAAAAACCCCAAAAATCTAAAATGAAATCAAGAACAATAAAATAGCTTTCTAAAAGTCTGTTCTAAAACTACGAGTGTTACCTTGCATGTTATTTCCTTGCTTTTAGTTTTTTCCCACCTCATCAGTGTGTCTTCAATCTGTGATTTCTCAAACATTTTGGTCTCAGGACTCATCATACTTTAAACAAATTATGGGGCTGGAGGTGTGGCTCAAGAGACAGAGCACCTGCCTAGCAAGCATGAAGTCCTGAGTTCAACTCAAGTACCATCAAAAAAAGAAAAATTATGGGCCTCCCAAAGAGGCTTTTTTGTGTTAATATTTATCATGTTGGAGATTAAAACAGAGAAAAATGTTAAATTTAAGAATTCCAAATGCATATATTCTATTTGTAGCAAAGTGACGACACCATCATGCATCATGGAGCCTCTGAAAAACTCCACCGTAGACTCATGAGAGAACATGTGGCACCTAACACCTCAGTGTTAGGTAAATAGCTTGGAACTCACATCTCTCCCCACGGGTCTCCAGACCACATTTGAAAAATCACTGCTCTAAGACAATTTTTTTAATGTCATAGGTGGATTTTGTAAGGGTTAGTTTCATTAAATAAGTATTATAATCTGCAATGCTAATAACCAACCTTGTATAATATGAATGTAGGAAGAACATACTCTGGCCCAGTATTCTAAACAGTGATGGCACCAACTGATATGTGATCACAGGAAGCCAGAGTAAAAAACTCTATATGCTAAATATCAACTGAGCTTAACTTTACATAAAAAAATAAACATAAATACAACTTATTCCAACGTTACCATGAGCCTGTACTCCATTTTTTACCTCTAGGCACAGTTAGTGCACAGAGCATTGCTTACAGAGAACAGCCTAGAAGAGGGCCTTGTGTTCCCAAAAAGATATGTTGCAGTCCTACCTTAAAATGTAACCTTATTTGGAAATAGGTCTTTGCAAATACTGTCAAGTTAATATGACATCATCCTGGACGGGGTGAGCCCTAATCCAATAAGAGGGTGTCTTTTTAAGAAGGATATGAAATACAGAGATATAGAAGACATCTCAGAGACAGAGGGAAGAAGGTCATGTGACCACTGAGGCAGATTGAAGAAATGCATTTATAAACCAAGGAGTGCCAAAGGTTGTTGGCAGCCACCAGAAGGTAGGAAGAAGCAAGCAAAGAGGCTTCAGAGGGAGCATGGACTTGCTGACACTGATTTCTACACTTCAGAACTGTGAGAGAGTAAATTTTTATTGTTACAAGCCTCCTGCTTTGTTAACAGCAGCCTTAGGAAACTAACACAGACTCCATGGTTGGGAGGCCAGCTGGACTCCTGAGAAATAGATCCACCAATAAGAAGAGAAAAGAAAAATCTTGGGATTGTCTCTTGACAATCTACTAGGTAAACTCCTAATTCTATGTCACATTATTAGTGTTTAAAAAATTTTTTTTGTCAGTTCTGAAATCTAAGTTCCTCATTGTTTGAAATTAATCATAAACTTTTAGTCACAAAGGGTTCCCTTTTAAGTCTGTACTGAATTAACTATTTAATAAGTTTGTAGCATTCACGGTATATGTACATTGATAATAAAATGACGGTATATATGTACATTGATAATAAAATGACGGTAGAAATTGAAATCAGAAGGAAAATGTTATCTGAATGAATATTTTGGACTCAACAATGTGTCAGAAACTTAGTCTGTCATCTCCTAGCAGTAAGCAAGTAATTTAATCTTTCTAGGTCTTAGTGTCCTCCTCTGTAACATGAGAGTGATAACACTTGCCTCACGGGGTTTTTGTGGTTTTGGAAATAACAAAGCCCATATAGGACAGGCAGCTAATAATAAGAGCCAATTACCCAATGCTGTGAACAGCAGCAATAATAAAAATTGAAGAAGTGAAATTTAAGGACAAGATGGGGCATAAAGGTCTTCAAGTGCTGTGCGAGTTGAGAACAATCATTCACTGCTCTGTCTAGGATTTTCTGACAGAGGCATCGAGGACTTTCCATAAAACGTTTGCTCAAATGGGCAACCACAGGGCTGGGGATGTGGTTCAGTGGTAGAGCTCTTGCCTAGCACGTGCAAGGGTTTGGGTTCAATCCCCAGAACCAAAAAAAAGGGGCTCACCACATTTACAGAGTTTAAGTTTGGGATCTCTTTGTTAGTTAATTTCCTTTAATCCTCATAAATTTACATGGACTTTTGATCATTATACCATCCCTACTGGTAATATATTACATAAATACATCTGTTTTATAAAGAAGCACTTCTATTTTTAATCCCTGTATGAACCCTTTCAAGTTATAAATTTTCCTCTCATTGTAAGCTGCCATTAAAATAATTATAAGATAACATATTTAAGCAAAAAAGAAAAACAAACTCAAAGGAAGAAATAATAGAAATCCCAGGAGTTGAAAAAAGTAAGTCAGTGGGGCTGGGAAACATTTGTAAAGTGTTTGCCTTGCATTTGTGAGGACCTGGATTAAATTCCCTGCACTGAAAAGAAAAAAAAGTCAGTAAATTTATTGAGTTTTGTGTTTTAAAAATGGGGGAGGGAGGGCTAATAAAATCACTAGATTGAGCAAAGAGAGATATTTAAGAGGTAAAATGTGGCCATTGTCAGGAAAATTAAAATGATGAAGCCAGGTGTTGTGATGAACTCACGTAATTCCAATACACAGGAAGCTGAGGCAGAATGATCAAGAGTTCCAGGTCAGCCTGCCTCAAAAAAAAAATGTTGGAAATTTTATAATTAAGTGTGTACATGAAAAAATATAAGGATAACAAATATAAACCCAAAATCACAGTCCAAACAACACTTAGATTAACTGGACATCATCAAGATGTAAATCTTCTGCTCTTCAAAATGCAGTGAAGAGAGTGAAAAGACAAGTTTCAGACCATGAGAAAATATTTGTGAATCACAGATCCGATCAAGAACCTCTATCTACAACATATAAAGAACACTCAAAATCCAATAAGAAAATAACCAATCCAACCCAGAATGGGAAAAAGATTTTAATAGACACTTCAGCAAAGAAAGCTATATGGATGGTAAACCACACAAGGCAGGATGAAAGGGTGCTCAATACCACTAACCATTAGGGAAATACAAATTAAAATTAAAATCGGAAATCAGCAAAAGAAGACAAAAATGAAGATAGGACACTGCATCAATTTGTGAAATGGCATGACAAAAGAAAGAATATAGTACAGAAAAAGAACAAGAAACAAAGATCTTACAAGTTGGATGAAAGAAGTCCACATGTAGGTTCTCATAGTATGTGTAAGCAGATTTTTATATTTATATAAATATAATTTTTATAATTACAGATTTTTATAATTACTAGACAGTGATTTCCAGAATGAGTAAACATTTTTTGGCTATATGCTTTTACAAGAAACTTATCTACAAAAAATTACATAATATTAGCCTGGTCTAGTGGTGTGTGCTTATAGACTCAGATGCTTGGGAGGCTGAGGCAGGAGGATGACTCAAGGTCCAGTCCAGGCGTTCCAGGCTGGTCTCAGATCCTATCTCAAAAAAAAAAAAAGTCAATGTGAAGGCAAGTTTCTAAAAAGTCACACGGGAAATTTTGAAAATTTTCAAATGAATAAGCCAAGGACTTGGACATGGCTCAAGTAGTAGATTGCCTGCCTAACAAGTGTGAGGCCCTGAGTTCAAACACCAGTACTGCAAAAAAAAAAAAAAAAAAAAACAAAAACAAAAAAACCCAACAACAAAAAAGAACAAGCCAAGCATGACAGCACATGTCTATAATCCCAGTACTCAGGAAGTTGAGGCAGGGGAATATTGAATTTAAGGCAGTCTAGGGTACATAGTGAGATCCTGTCTCAAAAAAATGAGAAAACTTGATGCAAACACTAACCAAAAGAAAGCTGATGCAGTTAATACCCAACAAAATATAATTTAGGGGTACAGTGGATAGAATGTTATATCCCTCTTAAACTCATATATTGAAATCCCTAGGGATGGTGATATAAGGTGGTAGAGAATTTGCCTAGGATGCATAAGGTTCTGGGTTTTATTCCCAGCACACACACACACACACACACACACACACACACAACCTTAGCACCAGTGGACCATGCCTGTAATCCTAGCCACTTGAGAGACTGAGATCGGGAGGATCAAGTTTCAAAGCCAGCCTGGGCTACAATAGCAAGATGCTGTCTCAAAATAACCAAAGAGTAAAATGGCCTGGAAGTGTAGCTGAAGTGGTAGAGTGCCTGTTTTGCAAGCAGGAAGTCCCACCAAACCCCAGTCCCACCAAAAAGAAAAAAAAAAAAGAATTTTAAAATTAGAAATTATACATTCTGGGCATGTGGTTCAGTGGTAGAGTGCACTCAGCCTCCCAAGTGCTGGCATTACAGGGCTAGATCACCAGTCCTGGCTTGAAAGCAGGTCTTGAAGAGATGTGTATACACCCGCGTTCGCAGCAATGTTATTCACAATAGGTAGGAAATGCAAGCAAACCAAATATCCATCAATGTAGGAATGGACAAACAAAATATGGTATATGTTGTTTAGCTTCAAAATGGAAGAAAATTCTGACATCTGCTGCACCATAGATGAGCCTGGAGGATATCATGCTAAGTGAAATAAACCAATTAAGAAAAAGAGAGACCAGGTGCCAGGGGCTCATGCCTGTAATGCTAGCTACTTGACAGGCAGAGATCAGGAGGATCCCATATAGTTCTTGAGACCCTATCTCCAAAACACCCAACACAAAACAGGGCTGGTGGAGTGGCTCAAGTGGTAGAGCACCTGCCTAGCAAATGTGAGGCCCTGAATTCAAACCCCAATACCGCCAAAACCAAAAAAATACTGTATGATTTCACTTATATGAATTATCTAGAGTAGTTTAATTCATAGAGACGGAAATGGAACAGTGTTGCTGGGAACATAGGAGAATGAGGAGTTATTTAACGGATACAGAGTTTCAATCTTAGAAGATGAACAAGAGTTCTGGGATGGATGGTAGTGATGATTTTACAACAATGTAAGGTACTTAATATGGCTGAACTGTGTACTGAAAAATGGTTGTGACGGTAAATTTTGTGTTACATGTAGTTTACTACATTTAAAAATAATTTTAAAAATTGTATGTTCAAACTATAGCACAAAGTATGTGTTTTGAAAAAGTTGAGCAGGTATCATCTTAGAGAAACCAAAGGAGGGCTCCTGTGCTTTTGTTGGGTCTTCATGCCAACCAGTTGATCAATAAGTATTTACTGAAAGCCTATTAGATGTTAGGTATTGGCTGAATGCTGTGAATACACTTAAGTAAAACAAACCATTCGCTCCTGAATGAAAGAGTAAGAAAGTTCCCAACATTTTGTAATTACCACATGACATCTCCAAGGCATGGCACATCCTGTAGAAATTAATGTATAAAATGTTATGAATAAGAAATCAGAACTCCTTCCTTCCTCCATTTCTGTGATAGTGAGGTTTGAACTCAGGGCCTTGTGCTTGCTAGGCACGTGCTCTGACATTTGAGTCACACCTTTTTGCTGTAGTTATTTTTGAGATAGCGCCTCCAATTTTTGCCTGGGTCATTCTCCTATTTACACTTTTGGAGTAGCTGGGATGACAGGTGTGTGCTGCCATGCCCAGTAATTGGTTGAGATGAGGGTCTTGCTAACTTTTTGCCTGGACTGGTTTTGAAACTTGATCCCTCTAATCTCTGCCTCCCAAGTAGCTAGGATTATAATAAGCATGAGCCACTGTGTCCAGGCAGAACTTTTTAATTTAATGCTGTTCAGAGTCAGATTCCAGGGTAAGTCAGTAACATATGACTAATAACCTTGAGAAAGCCAGGTCAGAATCTTGGAAGGACACAGATCAGATACGCTAACTCAAGACTGGAAGTATTCAAACTCATAGATGACTGGAGACAGGACTTTTTCAAGTGCAGGCTCAGGGCCTTAGATAGCTGAGGCAGAGAATCATACTTTCTGCTGGGGGAAGGAAATCAGATGGCCTCATGACCAACCTATTCTTAGAGCATAGTCCAAAATGCATCCTGAAGGTCTGCAGCGGTTGGATTACTTACTCAGGTTATTGCTGTCTCCTCTCTCCCCAGCCACATCCAGGGATCACTAAGAACTGTCTTCTATTAGAATAATTATTCTATTTGTTAAGACTATTCATTGTTGTGACAAATACTTCAGAGAAACAGTTTAAAAGAAGGAAATATATACTTTGGTTTATGATTTCAGAAGTTTCAGTCTAAGGTTGATTGCTTTTGGATCTGAAGTGAGGCAGAATATTTTGGCACAGGGTATCAAAATATTGACAGTGGCTGCTGACTTTTTGATGGCCAGGAAGTCGAGAGAGGCAGGGAAAAGGAAAGAACAAGGTATATCTTTCTATGGCATGCCCTCCAGTGACGTACTTCCTCCAGCTGGGTCTCACCTTCCACTAGACATCATAGTATAATTAATCCATCAGTTAGGGCAGAGTCTTCAGAATCCAATCACTTCCCAAAAGTCCATCAGCTGGGAGGCAAGCCTTTACAGCATGAGCTCTTTGGGGCTGATTATATAAGAAAATTAGAGGGTTGGAAATAAGGCTCAAATGGAAGAGAGCCTACCTAGCAAGTGTAAAGCCCTGAGTTCAAAACCCAATTCTGCCAAAAAAAGAAAAAAAGACATAAACATGGGCTGGGGGGTGTAGCTTACAGGGCATACTTAACAGGCTAGAGTCCAATCCCTAGCACCATTAAAAAAACTCCACAAAAATATCAAGGTGGATTATCCCCTTGATTTTTGGCAGTCTAACAGCATATTCTACACTGGGTTTTGAATTGAGAGGCTATTTGAAGATCAACATTATTTACAAATGACGAAATACATTGAGATTACTTGAATACATATCATATATGTATCTTTTTGGAAGTGCTGTCCATTGAACTCAATACCACAGGGGGGTATCTTGAAAATATGACAGTGAGGGAAGAAAAATGTAAATTGGTCCATTATATTTTTATTTCTAATTGTTAAAAAGGCAAAGAGAGGGCAGCATGCCTTTTTGACATCATATTGAAGCATTGTTTCAGAAGTATACCAATATATAGAGAGATTTGGTAAACTTTTTCTGTAAAGAGTCAGATTGTAAATATTCAGGTTTTTGGTTGGTTTTGTTTTCCACAAATCTTTGCAAATATAAAAATCATTTTAATTTATGAGCTACACTAAAACAGGCCAGTGGGTTGCAGATTGCTGACCCCATCTGGGGGAAGTCTCTGTTTGACTCACTCGCTCTTCATTATGGGTTAAAGGCCTATAGTTCATGAAGGTATATGTAAATTTGTAGATTCTTGCCCAGTAGAGGCAAGGTAATTTCTGTTTGGTAGAAATATAAAACCAAAGGTTATTGTCGTATATTAAGCAGTTTTGTATCTAACTGAACAATCTTTTTTAAAAATTAAACTTTAAATTTTGAGATTATAGTAGATTCACATTCAGTTCTAAGAAATAACAGAGATCCTGTGTACCTTTTACCCAGTTTTCCCCACTGGTAACATTTTGTGGAACTATGTATAATATAGTATCCCAGCTAGGCTATTAACACTGAACTAGCCAAGACAGAAGGCTTCCATTACAGGTGTGGTGGTGCAGGCTTATAATCCAGCAATAGGGAAACTGAGGCAGAAGGGTTTAGAGTTTGAGACCAGCCTGGGCTACACAGGGAGACCCTATCTCAAAAAAAAAAAAAAAGATAGATAGGAAGGAAGGAAGGAAAGAAGGGTAGGAGGGAGGAAGGGTGAAGAGAGAGAGAGAGAGAAGGAGCAAACCAGAACATTTACACTATTACAGGGCCCCTATGTAGCCTTTTTATAGAGACACCCACCTCCTTCCAGCCCCTGTTACTGATGGGTGGTCTCATAAGACCTTGGTGGAGGATATCTCAAGTCCTGAACAAAGAATTGGTCAGAGACATACAGATTGCAAAGTAATATCAAGTTTTATTGAGAATGAGAGAGTAAATGAAAACAGGAAAGTACACTCCCAAAGAAAGGGGCAAAAGCAAGCTTTGTGCAAGGTGGTTTAAAAGCAGTACCTGTAGCTCAAGAGCCCCAGTGCCTTGGTTTGGATGGCTATGCATGCACTACAAGGGTTAAGCAAGGGGAGGAGATTGGGGTGGTACTTAGGTGTGGCTTTTGGTAATTGACTGCATGTGTGAATCCAATGAGCTGTAATTATAGATGCTGATGCCAAAGACCCAGTTCAAGTACAGATGAAAATACTATTTCAAAAGGGGTTTTGGGGCAGTTCCAGGTAGAGCTAGATCATCTGCTCCTGGTGAGACGGTCTGTGAGGGGGCCACCTATTCCCCATGATCTGGCTTGGGTACTTTCCCTATTACTAACCTGCCTCACCCCCACCTCCTCCTTAATCCCTGACACCAACTAATCTGTCAATTTCTATAAATTTGTCATTTCAAGAGCTTTACCTAAATGCAATAATATGGGTATAAGCTTTTGGGATTGGCTTTGTTCATACTGAATAATTCTTTAGGCATTCACATAGGTGAAAGATGAACAATTTTACTTAAAATTTCCTTTTTCCCTGCCTACCAAGCATGAGGCCCTAAATTCAAATTCCAGTTCTGCCAGAAAAAGAAAAATTCCTTTTTCAAGAGAAATACTCAACTTCTCAAATACTTTTTAAGCCAGTTTTACCACCTTGTTTGTTCTCTCTTTAATGAGTTGACAAGCACTCATCCCACACCCCTCTCTCTCCCTGTTGTTCGTTTGGCAGTGCTAAGATTTGAACTCAGGGCCTTGCATTCCCTGGGCAAGTGCTCTACCACTTAAGCCATGCCTCTAGCTCTTTCTGCTTTAGATTATTTTTCAGATAGGGTTTCTCTTTTTGCCCAGGCCAGCCTTGGACCGTGATCCTCCTAAGTATTCCTCCCTTGTAGCTGGAATACAGATGTGCACCACCAAGCCTGGCTTGTTTTGTTGAGATGGAGTCTCAATAACTTTTTGCCTGGACTATCCTCCACCCTCCATCCTCCTTATCTCACCTCCTGAGTAGCTGAGATTATAGATGTGAGCCACTATGCCCAGCTTATTCTGATTTTTAAGTCATGTTTTAGCTTTTTGAAAGTAATACTCTGTCATAACTACTTAGCTTACAGATATTTTATAGTCTGGCTCAGTTTTTTAAAAAATTTATCTATAAAACTTCTACCTGGTCAGAAAAGACCAGACCACTTTTTCTCTCCCTCAGTCAGAATAAAAGCATCATTTGCTTTGTTTGAGTTTCAAAGTGGTAAGAAGAAACATGGTCTCTCCAGTGACAAGTTATTTTTTGTGAGATTTTCTGGTGAGTTAAGAAGGTTTAAAATAGCATATACCATGGGCTCTTTTTTACTTTTAAAGCAACGCTTCCAACCGCAGGGAGATTTAGGAGTACTGGTAAAAGAAAACCCCAGGTATCCTTCAGCCTCTGTTTTTGTTTCTAATAAGCGGGTGGTTTACAGTGGAGATCAGCACTTACAAGAAAAGGTGCATTTCTCAGATGCACACATTGGAAGTCCCAAACGCCCTAGTGTGCTGTTTCTGAGCATTACCAAAATAACTTCCTTTAAATAAACAGCACAGGACAAAATTGTATCATGGGACATCTCCATGTTTATCTACATAAGTACCATTGAAACTCTGGATTAGCAATACTTGGTCAACCTTGTTTGATCCATACTCACAATTTCCCCCAACCTTGTAAATCCCAGATGTCACAGGATTTAACCCATGAGTACTTCAGTACATATCTCTACTCCATAGGAAGTAAGGCCAATGGTAGGTAAATAAGTCATGAGAGCAGAGTCCCCATGAATGGCATTGTGCCCTTATAAAACATGCCCCAGAGAGCTGCCTTCTTCTTTTTAGGACACAACTAAAATACACCATCCACGAACCAGGAAACAAATCTGCTGGTGCCTTATTCTTGGACTTTCTAGCATCCAGAACTGTGAGAAGCAAGTTTTTGTTTATAAGCTACTGTTTATAAGCATCCCAAGTGGACTGAGATATACATTTTTCCACACCATTACCACACCAAGGGATAGTAATAATTACCTAACATAATCCAGTCAGTGTTCAAGTACATCACATTGTCCCATGTATCTATGTATCTTTTCACAAATAGCTCAAATCTAAACAAGCCCTTTGTGATATATATATATATATATATATATATATATATATATTTTTTTTTTTTTTTTTTTTTACTGTTACTGCAGTACTGGGGTTTGAAATCAAGGCCTTGTGCTTGCTATGCAGGTGCTTTACCACTTGAGCCCCTCCATCAGCCCTTTTGCTGTTAGATATTTTTGAGATAGAGTCTTGCTTTATGCCTGTGCCAGCCTGGACCACAATCTTCCCCATCTCAGTCTCCCATTAGGCTGGGATGACAGGTGCACATCACCACATACAGCCATTGGTTGAGATGGGGTTTTGAGAACTTGTTGTTTGGATGGCCTTGAACGGCAATCCTCCTGACTTCTTTCTCCCAAGTAGCTAGGATTATAGGCTTGAGCCACCATGCCTGGATACTTACTTCTTTTTAGATAATAAATTTGTTAAGGGATAACCATTGGTATACAATAATCTGTCATGAAGTGCACAACTGGAGAATGTTTACCATATTGTTCACCCAGGATATTACCACCACAACCGAAACAATGAGCACCCTTGTCACCCCTCCTCCTAACTACCTCACACCATTCCTAAGAAACCACTAGCCTACTTTCTGTCACTATAGGTTAATTTCTATTTTCTAAAATTTCCTAAAACTGTATTCATACAGAGTGTACATTTTTGTGGAGGTATGGAGTCTGGCTTGTTTTGCCCAGAATAATTATTTTGAGATTGTACTAGTGTATGTATCAAAAGTTCCTTTGTTTTGCTGCATGATGCTTACATCTATTAAGCACTTGTAGATGGACATTTGGGTTGTGTCTGGTTCTTGGCTATTACAAGTAAAGCTGCTATGAACATTCCTGTGAAAGGTTTTGCATGCACCTTTTATTACTCTTTGGTGAAGACACCTTAGTATAATCATTATGGTGTGATAGGTATAAGCTTACCTTTTAAAGAAACTACCAAATTGTCTTCCAAAGAGGTAAGACCAGTTTACAATTTCTCCAGAAGAGGTAAGAAGCTCAATATTTGCACCAGCAGTAAGTACGACCTGTCTTTCTCATTTTAAATATTAAAATTTAAAATATTCCAATAGGTAAAACCTGTTTTCCAAACACATTTCTTTCTTTTCTTTTTCTTCAGAATTCAAATTTTATTTATTTATTTATTTTTAAATTTTTTTTATTATTCATATGTGCATACAAGGCTTGGGTCATTTCTCCCACCTGCCCCCACCCCCTCCCTTACCACCCACTCCGTCCCCTCCCTCTCCCACCTACCCCCTCAATACCCAGCATAAACTATTTTGCCCTTATTTCTAATTTTGTTGTAGAGAGAGTATAAGCAATAATAGGAAGGAACAAGTGTTCCTGGTTGAGGTAAGGATAGCTATACAGGGAGTTGACTCACATTAATTTCCTGTGTATGTGTGTTACCTTCTAGGTTAATTCTTTTTGATCTCACCTTTTCTCTAGTTCCTGGTGCCCTTCTACTATTGGCCTCAGTTGCTTTTAAGGTTGCTTTAGTTTCTCTGCGTTAAGGGCAACAAATGCTAACTAATTTTTTAGGTGTCTTATCTATCCTCACCCCTCTCTTGTGTGCTAAAGCTTTTATCATGTGCTCAAAGTCCAATCCCCTTGTTGTGCTTGCCCTTGATCTAATGTCCACATATGAGGGAGAACATACGATTTTTGGTCTTTTGAGCCAGTCTAACCTCACTCAGAATGAAGTTCTCCAATTCCATCCATTTACCAGTGAATGATAACATTTCGTTCTTCTTCATGGCTGCATAAAATTCCATTGTGTATAGATACCACATTTTCTTAATCCATTCGTCAGTGGTGGGGCATCTTGGCTGTTTCCGTAACTTGGCTATTGTGAATAGTGCTGCAATAAACATGGGTGTGCAGGTGCCTCTGGAGTAACCTGTGTCACATTCTTTTGGGTATATCCCCAAGAGTGGTATTGCTGAATCAAATGGTAGATCAATGTCTAGCTTTTTAAGTAGCCTCCACATTTTTTCCAGAGTGGTTGTACTAGTTTACATTCCCACCACAGTGAACAGGGTTCCTTTTTCCCCACATCCTCGCCAACACCTGTAGTTGGTGGTGTTGCTAATTGATGGCTATTCTAACAGGGGTGAGGTGGAATCTTAGTGTGGTTTTATTTTGCATTTCCTTTATTGCTAGAGATGGTGAGCATTTTTTCATGTGTTTTTTGGCCATTTGAATTTCTTCTTTTGAGAAAGTTCTGTTTAGTTCACTTGCCCATTTCTTTATTGGTTCATTAGTTTTGGGAGAATTTAGTTTTTTAAGTTTCCTATATATTCTGGTTATCAGTCCTTTGTCTGATGTATAGTTGGCAAATACTTTCTCCCACTCTGTGGGTGTTCTCTTCAGTTTAGAGACCATTTCTTTTGATGAACAGAAGCTTTTTAGTTTTATGAGGTCCCATTTACCTATGCTATCTCTAAGTTGTTGTGCTGCTGGGGTTTCGTTGAGAAAGTTCTTACCTATACCTACTAACTCCAGAGTATTTCCTACTCTTTCCTGTATCAACTTTAGAGTTTGTGGTCTGATATTAAGATCCTTGATCCATTTTGAGTTAATCTTGGTATAGGGTGATATACATGGATCTAGTTTCAGTTTTTTGCAGACTGCTAACCAGTTTTCCCAGCAGTTTTTGTTGAAGAGGCTGCTATTTCTCCATCGTATATTTTTAGCTCCTTTGTCAAAGATAAGTTGGTTATAGTTGTGTGGCTTCATATCTGGATCCTCTATTCTGTTCCACTGGTCTTCATGTCTGTTTTTGTGCCAGTACCACGCTGTTTTTATCGTTATGCTTTGTAATATAGTTTGAAGTCAGGTATTGTGATACCTCCTGCATTGTTCTTTTGACTGAGTATTGCCTTGGCTATTCATGGATTCCTGTGTTTCCATATAAATTTCACGGTAGATTTTTCAATCTCTTTAATGAATGTCATTGGAATTTTGATGGGAATTGCATTATGTAGATTACTTTTTGGGAGTATAGACATTTTTACTATGTTGATTCTACCAATCCATGAGCATGGGAGATCTCTCCACTTTCTATAGTCTTCCTCAATCTCTTTCTTCAGAAGTGTACAGTTTTCCTTGTAGAGGTCATTCACATCTTTTGTTAGGTTTACACGTAGGTATTTGATTTTTTTTGAGGCTATTGTAAATGGAATTGTTTTCATACATTCTTTTTCCGTTTGCTCATTGTTAGTGTATAGAAATGCTAATGATTTTTCTATGTTGATTTTATATCCTGCTACCTTGCTGTAGCTATTGATGATGTCTAGAAGCTTCTGAGTAGAGTTTTTTGGGTCTTTAAGGTATAGGATCATGTCATCTGCAAATAGGGATATTTTGATAGCTTCTTTACCTATTTGGATTCCTTTTATTCCTTCTTCTTGCCTAATTGCTCTGGCTAGGAATTCCAGTACTACGTTAAATAGGAGTGGAGATAGTGGGCATCCTTGTCTGGTTCCTGATTTTAGAGGGAATGGTTTCAGTTTTTCTCGTTAAGTATATGTTGGCTGTAGGTTTGTCATATATAGCTTTTATAATGTTGAGGTACCTTCCTTCTATTCCTAGTTTTCTTAGAGCTTTTATCATGAAATGGTGTTGGATCTTATCAAAGGCTTTTTCTGCATCTATTGAGATGATCAAGTGGTTTTTGTCTTTGCTTCTGTTAATGTGGTTTATTACGTGTATTGATTTTCGTATGTTGAACCACCCCTGCATCCCTGGGATGAAGCCTACTTGGTCGTGGTGAATAATCTTTTTGATGTGTTGTTGAATTCGGTTTGCCATTATTTTGTTGAGGATTTTTGCATCAATGTTCATTAAGGAGATTGGCCTGTAGTTCTCCTTTTTGGAGGTGTATTAGCCTGGTTTTGGGATAAGTGTAATACTGGCTTCATAAAATGTGTATGGCAGTTTTCCTTCCCTTTCTATTTCGTGGAACAGTTTAAGGAGGGTTGGTATCAGTTCTTGAAAGGTCTGACAGAATTCAGCAGAGAATCCATCAGGTCCTGGACTTTTCTTTTTGGGGAGACTCTTGATTGCTGCTTCAATTTCATTTTGTGTTATAGATCTATTCAGGTGATTAATTTCCTCTTGGTTCAGTTTTGGATGGTCATATATATCTAGAAATCTGTCCATTTCTTTAAGATTTTCAAATTTATTTGAATATAGGTTCTCAAAGTAGTCTCTGATGATTTCCTGGACTTCCATGGTGTTTGCTATTATCTCTCCTTTTGCATTTCTGATTCTACTAATTTGGGTTTTTTCTCTCCTCATTTTAGTCAGGTTTGCCAGGGGTCTATCGATCTTGTTTATTTTTTCAAAGAACCAACTTTTTGTTTCATTAATTCTTTGTATGGTTTTTTGGTTTCTATTTCGTTGATTTCAGCTCTTATTTTTATTATTTCTCTGCTTCTATTTCTTTTGGGATTTGCTTGTTCTTGTTTTTCTAGGAGTTTGAGATGTATCATTAGGTCATTGATATGGGATCTTTCAGTCTTTTTAATATATGCACTCATGGCTATAAACTTTCCTCTCAGGACTGCCTTAGCTGTGTCCCATAGGTTCCGGTAGGTTGTGTTTTCATTTTCATTGACTTCCAGGAAGTTTTTAATTTCCTCTTTTTTTTTTTTTTCCTGATGACACCAGGGTTTGAACTCAGGGCCTCATACTTGCTAGGCAGGCGGTCTACCGCTCAAGCCACTCCGCCAATCCTAATTTCCTCTTTTATTTCATCGATGATCCATTCTTCATTAAGTAATAAGTTATTCAGTTTCCAGGTGTTTGCATATTTTTTGTCTTTACTTTTGTTGTTGAGTTCTACTTTTACTGCATTGTGATCAGATAGTATGCACGGTATAATTTCTATTTTCTTATATTTGCTGAGACTTGCTTTGTGCCCTAGGATATGATCTATTTTGGAGAAGGTTCCATGGGCTGCTGAGAAGAATGTATATTCTGTAGAGGTTGGATGAAATGTTCTGTAGACATCAACTAGGTGCATTTGATCTATTGCATATTTTAGATGTTGGATTTCTTTATTGATTTTTTGTTTGGATGACCTATCTATTGATGATAATGGGGTGTTAAAGTCTCCCACAACCACTTAGTTGGTGTTTATATATGCTTTTAGGTCTTTCAGGGTATGTTTGATGAAATTGGGTGCATTGACATTGGGTGCATACAGGTTGATAATTATTATTTCCTTTTGGTCTATTTCCCCTTTTATTAGTATGGAATGTCCTTCTTTATCTCGTTTGATCAATGTAGGTTTGAAGTCTACTTTGTCAGAGATAAGTATTGTTATTCCTGCCTGTTTTCGGGGGCCATTGGCTTGGTAAATCTTCTTCCAGCCTTTCATCCTTAGCCTATGATTATTTCTGTCGGTGAGATGGGTCTCCTGTAAGCAACAAATTGTTGGGTCTTCCTTTTTAATCCATTTCGTCAAGCGGTGCCTTTTGATGGGTGAATTAAGTCCATTAACATTAAGCGTTAGGACTGATAGGTATGTGGTGATTCCTGTCATTTAGTTGTCTTAGTTGTTTGAAGGTTTGATTGTGTGTACCTAAGTTGAGGTTACTCTCTACTTTCTTGCTTTTTCTTTTCCTGTGGTTTGGTGCTGCCTGTCTTTTCATGGTTAAGTTGGGTTTCACTTTCTGTGTGCAGAATCCCTTGAAGAATCTTTTGTATTGGTGGCTATGTGGTCACATATTGTTTTAGTTTCTGCTTATCATGGAAGACTTTTATTGATCCATCTATTTTGAAGGATAGTTTTGCTGGGTAGAGTATCCTGGGGTTGAAGTTATTTTCATTCAGTGCCCGGAAGATCTCACCCCATGCTCTTCTTGCTTTTAATGTTTCCATTGAGAAGTCTGCTGTGATTTTGATGGGTTTACCTTTGTATGTTACTTGTTTTTTCTCTCTTACAGCCTTCAATATTCTTTCCTTAGTTTCTGAACTTCTTGTTTTAATGATGATATGTCGTGGGGTAGTTCTATTTTGATCTGGTCTGTTTGGTGTCCTGGAGGCCTCTTGCATCTGTATGGGAATATCTTTCTCTAGATTTGGGAAATTTTCCGTTATTATTTTGTTAAATATATTACGCATTCCCTTTGCTTGCACCTCTTCTCCTTCTTCGATGCCCATGATTCTCAAGTTTGGTCTTTTGATGGAGTCGGAGAGTCCTTTCATTTTCTTTTCACAGTTCTTGAGTTGTTTAATTAATAGTTCTTCGTTTTTTCCTTTAATTACCATTTCATCTTCAAGTCTTGAGATTCTGTCTTCTGTTTGTTCTATTCTGCTGGATTGGCCTTCCATTTTGTTTTGCAGTTCTGTTTCATTCTTTTTTCTGAGGTTTTCCATATACTTGGTGGTTTCCTCTTTAATGCTATCTATTTTTGTCCTGAGTTCATTTATCTGTTTACTGATTGTGTTCTCTGTTTCACTTTGGTGAAATATATATATATAAATAAAAGAAAACAAAATGAAAAATAGATAATAAAAAAAAATTTAAAAATCCTCCAAGTTTAAATGCAATGAATTTTCAGTCTTAATAATTTTGGTGTCCGTCACAGTCTCCAATCCTGGAGATGGTGCCTCAGATGTTGTTCTGCAGTTGTCTCATCAAAGGGGATGCATAAAGTAGAACAAAACTACACACACACGCACAAAAAAAAAAACCCACCAAGTGTCTCAAATTCAAATGCAATACAGTTTCAGTAAGTTTTTCAGCTTGCAGGTGTAATTCGGTTGTTCTCTCATCAAAGGTAGGGAGACAGAAAAAAAAGAGTCTGGAGACAATTCTGAGAATGGTATCTGCAACTGTGGCTTGTCTGCCTGCTGCTGTCAGCCTGCTGTTGCTGGAGGCATTATTTATGCAGATGTCAGGGGTGAGCTTAGCACTAACCTGGCCCTGCAGGCTTTGTTTGCTCAGATTTCTCCTGTGCATGAGCCTTTGCTACAAGCTTTCCCCTTTCCAAGCACTGGGGAAGGTGACACTGCACCCGCGTTCTCAGGCCTGCATGTTTATTTACACTTCATGTGGGAGGTGGGTCTTCCCCCCTCTCCTGTGCAGTTCTCCTCCCACCTCCGCTTTCACAAGCTTTCCTGCTCCTGATTAATGGGCGGTGCTGCTGCTCCTGCCAGCCGCCATGTTTGTTTGCAGCTCACGTGGGAAGTGGGTCTTCCCTCCTCTCCTGTGGAGTTTTTCTCCCTCCACCACTCTCACAAGCTTTTCCACTCCTGGTTGCTGGGCGCTCGCCCCTGCTCCCACCAGAGGCTCTCTGGCCAGATCGGCTTGTTTATGTACAGTCCCGGGAAGGGTTCTCTTCCCCCAATCTTCGGCACTCAGTGCACCCAACCCTCTTTCCCGAGTGTCTTTATTGTTCTTATTGCTTATTACTCAGTTTATCTTTTTTCCCTGGGTGGAGGTTGGTCTGTCCAGGGGGCTATGCTGCTCTGGCCCAGGCTTGTCTGTGGGAGTACCGTGGTACTGCAAAGCTCACCTGGTCCGCGTCTTCCCAAGCCATCTGGGCACCAGTTACTGGCGTCCCGGGGGCCCTCCTGGTTTCTCCATTTAACGTGAAGTGGAGATTCTCTGCGCCGGTTGCAGGTGTGGAGGGGTCAAAGTTATGCCTCTTCTCAGTGATTATGCCTGCAAAGTGTGTCTCCAGCATCTCTCCAAGATTTCACCATAGGAGGCTCGCTTTCTGCTTCCTCCCTCTAGCCACCATCTTGGAATCCCCCCCCCTTTTTTTTTTTTAATGAATTTAGGGATAGGCTAGTTAGGCCTCAGTAGCCACACTGAAATCACATGCAACTTTATTTGATGTGCTGTGGATCAAACCCAGGGCCTAGCATAAGATAGGCAAGTGCTTGACCATGAAGCTACACTCTCAGGACTCCAATCTTATTTCTTTTCTTTGTTTTTTTTTTTTTTTGTGGTACTGAGGTTTGAACTCAGGGCCTACACCTTTAGTGACTCCACCAGCCACCCCCCTTTTTTTTTTTTTTTTGATGGTTTTTTTCAAGATAGGGTCTCGAGAACTATTGCCCAGACTGGCTTTGAACCACAATACTCCTGATCTCTGCCTCCTGAGTTAGGATTATGGGCATGAGCCAACAGCACTCAGCTCTCAATCTTATTTCCGTATGATGCCAGATAAACTTCGTAGCCTTCAACGAAAACAACAGATTGTATTGATTGAATGCAAAAGCAGATATGAGAATTCAACTGTCTTCCATTGCAGCAAACGTTAAAGATATTTATAGAAATGTAAAATAATGCCATTTTCACCATTTTCGTCTTGGAAAATGTATTTTCATAGAAGTTTTACTTAATACGTAATTGATTTATTATTTTTTTAATTTTAGATGAAACTTACATAAAATAAAATTCACCATTCTAGTTTTTTTTTTTTTTTTTTTTTTTGAGACATGGTCTTGCTTGTGCAGCCCAGGCTAAGCTGAAACTTGCTATGTAGCCCACATGGACCTTGAACTTGTGATCATCCTGCCTCAGCCTCCCACATGCAGGAATTACAGCTGTGTACCACCACACCTGGCATTTTATCCATTTTGAAGAGTACTACTCAGTGGTTTTTATTATATTCACAATGTTGCACAATCATCCCCACTATCTAATTTTTTTAAAATGTTCTGAAAGTAGTTGCTTCCTTTTTTCTTTTCTTTTTTTTTTTTTGGTGGTCCTGGGGTTTTAACTTGGTTGGGACCTTGCACTTTTTTTCAAACTTATTAAGTTTTTATTTTCTATTTGGGGAGACAGAGTAAGCACATCTTTCATTATGTAAGGTATAACTGTGTATTCTAGATATTGGCATGATGTTATTTGAAAACTTAAATATGGGTAAAGAGCTGTATATGGTTGATAAAGGTCTGGACTGTGTCAAACTCTATTATCAACTAGTTATTGCCCTCAATCCCTTTTTTATCTTCCTTTGCCTTGCAGAGAAAGTCTATGCATTTCACAGAATCTCTTTTATTATATGGTTCTAGGATGTTGTCTGGAATGGAAGCAATTACGAAAGACTTGAAAGTGGATGATGAGAGGTCATTACTTCAGCAACTCTTGGTAGACCTGAGATTACCTGCAATAGCTTCCCTTGGCTTCTGGAGATTTCTGAAATCAGGCCTTTGTGGGAATTGCCATGGATTCCAGAGAGTCTTGTTAAGAATCACCTGCAGAGTGCTGCAGATGGCTAAAATCATCAGAACTGGCTTCCAGACTCTTGAGACTCACCCAGCAGAGCTCCAGTTGTCAACCACCATCTGAACTTAACTCTAGCTGCTCTGTGTCACCTTTCACACTTAGACCCAGTGACTTTCAGATCTTGAAATCACCTTGGTTTCAGATGTGTCAGTCCATCATAGTAGGGAGGGGAGAGAACACAGCAGTTCATACCATGGCAGGCAGGAAGCAGAGAAAGGAGTACCACTATCTAATTTAAGAAAATTTCCATCACCCAAGAAAGACACTCCATACCTCCTAACTCCTCATTTCCCAATCCCCCTAGTAACCACTAATCTTTCTATTTGGTGGATTTGCCTATTCTGAACATTTCATGTAAGTGGAATCATATAATATGTGGCCTTTTTGTCTGACTTCTTTCTCTAATATTTATGTTCATCCATGTTTTACCATGTTAGTATGTTACTCCTTTTTTGTGGCTAAATAATATTGCATGCATGAATATGCCACATTCAATCTATCCATTGCTCAGATGATGGACACTTAGATTGGTTCCCTTTTTTATAAAATGCTTTTAAAAAATCCTTTATATAGTAATGTTTCTATTGATATTCCTGTACAAGTTTTTGTGTGGCATGTCTTCATTATTCTTGAGGTTATGCTTAGGATTGGTATATAGCTTTGTGTTTCACTGAGGAAATGCCACACCATTTTCCACAGCAGCACCATTTTACATTCCTACCAACAATGTAGGTTTCAATTTTTCCACATCTGCATCAATATTTGTAATTATTATTACTTTTTATCATAGTCATTCTAGTTGGTGTGAAGTTGGTCACATTGTGTTTTTAACTGGCATTTCTCCAATGGCTAATAATGTTGAGTGTCTTTTCATGTATATATTAGTCATTTTCTTTGGGAAAAGGTCTACCCAAGTCCTCTCTCTAAAGAAAGAAAGAACATGATTGTATTAGAGGTTGTCTGAGGGGACTATAGGGAGGTAGGAGAGGAAAGGAGAATGATAGAGAATGAGTAATATTGAAACACAATGCACCTAGGTATGAACAGAGCATAACAAAATGCACTGTGAGCTGGCATATACCAGGGGAGCAGGGCAATAAAGAAAGAGTAAGTAACGGGGTGGGGGGGGACTAATCTGACTAAAGTACAATATATACATGTCTGCTATACCAAGGCAAAACCCCTTTGAATAATCAATATACACTTAAAAAAATGAAGACTGGAAAGGCAAAACAGATCCTGTAGGGGTGAGTGCCAGAGGGAGGGTGAAGAAAGGCGAATATGGTGGATGTATTTTGTATTCATGTATGAAAAGAAAATAATGAAACTTGTTGAAATTGTTCTAAGAAAGGTGGTGAGGGAGAATGATGGAGGGGTAAATCTAAAATATATTATAAACACATATGTAAATGTCACAATGAATTACCCATGTATAACTATTGTATGCTAGTTTTTAAAAAGTACTCATCTTTAAAAAAATAATAATAAATAAACTGACTTGACAGCATTCTTGCTGAAGGCAGGCCAGGGTGGTCAACTATCACCTGGGGATAGTGAGAAATGAGGATTTGATCAGCTGTTTATGATGATCAGATATTGAGTGTAGAATTCTTTTTTTTTTTTTTTTTTGTGGTACTGGGGTTTGAACTCAGGGCCTACATCTTGAGCCACTTCTCCAGTCCTTTTTTGTGAAGTTTTTTTTTTTTTTTTTTCCCCAACATAGGGTCTCACAAACCATTTGCCCAGTCTGGCTTCAAACCTCGATCCTCCTCAGTAGGTAGGATTACAGGCGTGAGCCACCAGCGCCCAGCAATATGGAATTCTTTCAAAACTGACGTAGCTTTGCCCCTAAAACTGTGTGCAGACCCAACAGGGATAAACACTAAAGCCCTGGGGAGCTTACATGAGTCTGACCATAGCTAGGCCTGCTAGAGAGTTTTTGCCAATGTCCATTTGTCCCAGCACCATTTGTTGAAAAGATTATTATATGGTTGGGGATGTAGTTCAGTAGTAGAATGCATGCTTAGCATGAGTTTGATCACTAATACCAAAACGAAAACATAAAACAAAAACAAAGCATATGCTATCCCCAGTAAACAGGCTTAAAACTCTTGTTGAAAATCAACTAACCACCAATGTATGGATTTATGTCTGAATTTACCATTCTACTTCATTGATCTATACATCTACCCTTATGCCAAAGTTACATTGTTTTGATTACTGTATCACTATAGTAGAATTTGAAATTTGAAAGTGAGCCTTCCAACTTTGTTTTAATTTTTCCAAGACTGTTTTGGCTACTTGGGGTCCTTCCTACTCATATGAATTTTGGAACAGGTTCTTTGTGCAAAATATGTTTTGGAATTTTGATAGGGGTTGCATTGAATTTGGAGATCTACTTGGCAATTATTTTCAGAGATTATTATAAATATTTTGTAATGCTGTTATTATCCATAAATGATATTTATTGATCATATAATTTCTCCTAAATAATTCCTTAGAAGATTAATATAATGCTCTAACTATATTATAAAGTAGAAATAAATAGGCATGTCAATGTATGTACATAAGTAGTCATGATTATACAAAAGGCTTAATGAAATAATGCTTGTGTCTTCACATGGAATCATACTAAATGTGCCAGTTGTAAACACAGAGTAAAATAGGTCTGTTCTCATAGCAAGTCAAATGTCCTAATGGTACTGACATAGTTGTTATGGTTTTCTGAAATGGTGCAAAACTCTTAGTAAAGTTCAGAATATAGTAGTCAAATTTTTTTTGTTTCATGTACATAATTGCATTCCTGGAAAATTCTGGGCATATTAGAAGCACATAAAAATACTGTATTTGAGGAGAATGATGAAGGGGGTGAATTCAGCTATGATATGTTTTTGTAAAAACTATTATAAATGTCACAATGCACTCCTGGTACAACAATGCAATAATAAATAAATAAACAATAATAAAAAAAATACTGTATTTGTTAAATGGAGTTATTCTCTAAATTCAGGTAATTATAAATAAGTTTTCTATCCACATCTGATAGAACTGTTGAGAGCTGTGTGGGGTGAAGGACAATATTTCATCAGGAATGAATGTCCCTGTATGGAAGATGTCTTTTATTTGTGGTTTCCACACACTAAAATGCCAGTAGTGCTGCCCAGTCACTGGGACATGTGGTATTTCCACACACCTTCAAAACGCTCAGAGGGTGGACACAGGCCTCACATTGCCCCCAATCACTGTGCTGCTCTGGGTTTCATTTTCCTCATCTGAGAAAAGCAGAACTTGGTCTGCATTATCTCTGATTTACTCAGTGCTCCCCCAGTAGACAGACACTATGGCTCTCAGTGCTTGCTGAAGAGTCTAATTGCTAAAAGGTGGATGGATAGCCATGTCTCCCTTGCTGGCTGATATTAGCATGTCATAAATGTCAACCAGAGACTTGGTTTTGTTTTTGAGACAGGTCTTGCTAGGCAGCCCAGAGTAGCTGCCACCCTGCAATCCTGCTTCAACCTCTCATCGGATTTTTGACTTTTTTTTTTTTTTTTTGGTGGTACTGGGGCTTGAACTCAGGGCTTTTGTGCTTGCTAGGCAAGTGCTGTACCATTCAAACCATGCATCTTTTTCAGATACGGACTTGTCATTTTGCCTGAGGCTGCTCTCAGACCATGATCCTCCCATCTCTGCCTTTTTAGTAGCTGGGATTACAGACACAAATTACCACATCCCACCCAGGAGTTGTCATCTTTTAGGGTTTATTAAACACACATACACACACAATAAAGTCTCTGTCCTCATTGTCCTTAGGTACTCATTGTCTACATTAATACTGGAAAAGCAAATCTGACTTCCAATGAAACTGGAATGTTATGTCAATCAAGGGCTTCTAGCTGGAATTACTTGGCTCATTTCCTTAGAAATCTATAGTGCCTAACTTCTCCAAAGGAAATTTCCTGTTGGGAGTTGACAGAATTCCAAGACATACTCAGCAGATAACTAATCTTTTAATGTTTAAACCATGAAAAATCTGCTACACATTAAACAAATTGTAAATACTAATGCTATCCTACTTCAGACTTCCTGTAATGGGCTACAGACTGCTTGTGTCCCCCTAAATTCCTATGTTGAAATCCTAATACCCAATAATGGTATTTGGATATAGGGTCTTTGGAAGGTAATTAGATCATGAGTGTGGAGCCCATGGGGTGGGTTTAGTGCCCTTATAAGAAGGGAAAGGAGCTGGGTGCTGGTGGCTTATGCCTGTAATCCTAGCTACTTGGGAGGCTGAGATCAGGATTTCGGTTCTGGGCCAGTCCGGGCAAATAGTTTTCGAGACCCCCATCTCCAGAATATCCAGAGCCAAGTGAACTGGAGGCTTGGCTCAAACAGTAGAGCACCTGCTTTGAAAGCTTGAAGCCCTGAGTTCAAACCCTAGTCCCACCAAAGGCGGGGGTGGGGGGGAGGCAGGGGGAAGGACTAGAAGAGATCATGCTCCACCCACTCCCTATCCTCTCTCCACCTCCCAGTCTATTGCATTCTGCCATAGCAGCCTGAACTAAGATGAACATTTTTCTTCTTCCTTGAATTAATCTAGTAATTGCTACTATTTTTGCTTATATTTGCTTTTGGGAATAAAAAAGCTTCTGTATTATTTTAAAGCTATTTTAATATCATAATTTTGTATGCAAGGTAAAAAGAAAAAAAAAGCAGAAAGAATTCAAGTGTATGCTGCAGGAAGAAAATGAAAACTGAGCCAATTTCCCTCATTCAAGTTCACATGTATAGACAGCCACTGTTCATAGCTGGTTGTAATTTGTTATCTTCATAACAGTATTGTCCTTTCACTTTGTTTCCTAATCTGTCAACCTTAGAAACTGGAACTTTTTATTATGAAGGAATCCACTTGTATGACTGACATGGAGCTCGGGCTACATTATGGAGGTATACACCCCACCCTGGAATTTCAGGTGACAATTACTGTCTTCTCTTTTGATCTCAGCTGAATCATGATGCTGCAATTCCTGCCCGTGGTAAACACTAAAGCCAACTGTGTAGGAGGCTCTTTCAGAGAAGACAAACCCTCCACATTGCTTTATGAAGCAGGGAGTAACCCCAAACCTTATAGGCTGGGGCCTGTGCAGCCTTCCACTCATTCATCTATCAACATTGGACTGTAGTTTTTACATCCAGCTTTGTAAGATAAATCTTTCATTACATTGCATACATTTGACTCTCTTTATTTACCTTCCAATAGTCTAGTTTCTATTTTTACTTCTCCCACGGCTGCCTTTTAAACATTATATAACATCATGTATTCTTTAAATTATAAACATCAGATTGTACCTACTGATTTCACTCTATGAAAATCAGTAAATTACTGCATTTATTCTTTTTACCTCTTCTAAATTGTTTTTTGAAACATCTTGCTATGTAGCCCAACCTGGCCTTGAACTCAAGATCCTCCTGTTTGACCACTCCAAGTGCTAGGATTACATGAATGTACAGTCACAATTGGTTTCTTTTAACTTTTTGCTATAGTATTATGTTACTTTGAAGGACTGAAGGATGGACTGCAGGAGGTCCTAAAACGTGGTAAGTGGTCAAGGAGACACTTCTCCTCCCTAGGAAACGCCCGTTTGCATCTAAAAGGCATCTCCACCACCAGGCAATGCAAAAATAGGCTATAAAACCCACTCCCCACCCTGACCCACGGGATCACCGGTTGCCGGGTCCCCCTGCATTCTCCAATATGCAGTCTTTCTCTTCTCTTCTCTACAAATAAATTCTTTCTGACCTCTGCTGTTAAAGTCTGTGTTTTCATTTTCAGAGCAGACTCAAGAACCCTGAGCACCTGAAATACCTGTGCGTGTCATCCGTGCATCAACTTTAAGGTAAAATATTTATATGCAGTTTATTTATGTCTACTAACTTAATTTTCTCTTTGCTACAGCAAGCCATGTATGCTTCTGCCTCAGAGCCTTTGCATTTGCATCTTCTGAAGATGATCTTGGGGTTCCTAATCCCCTGATCTGTCTGCCCAACATGGCTGTATTGGGTTAGATCTCTTTTCTCTGCTGTTCATCATTCCTCATCACCCTGATTGGCGTATTGGAACAGGTGGTCAAACCTAGTTTTGGAACTCCCAGAGCCAGGGTGTCTCTCCCTAAAACTCCAGTTATAAGACCACAGTTTGACCAAGACTGATTAACTATGTTTGACTTTTGCTTCCTCTCTGTTCTTTCCCTGTGTATTCTTGGAGCTCACATTAGCAACTGCTGCCATTACCCCCTCCCCGCCATCAGATGGTGCTGAGATGCTTAATCTCCTCCATCTTCCCAATATGTCTAGATCAATCAAATTCCTTTCCAACATTATTTTTGTTTGATTTCTGGGGTGACTCACTGGACCTAATTTGTTGGTTCTGTACCCTCTTCAGTCAGGCCTCTACATTAAGGGCTTTGGTAACAACTTCAGAATTGCAGGTTCTAACATTTTTCTCATCTTTGAAGACATCACTCTAATGTCTTGCAGCCCTTGGTGATGAACTGGAGCAATCTGATTTGGAATATTTTGCAAGCGTCAAGGCTTCACCCATTGAAGACTTTTTTTTTTTGGCAGCACTGGGGTATGAATATAAGGCCTTGGGCTTGCTAGGCAGATATGCTACCATTTAAACTGTATTCCTAGTTCTTTATGCTTTAGTTATTTTTCAGGCAAGGATCTTGTGTTTTTGCCTCCTGTATAAGTGGGATGACAGACACAGGTCACCATGCCTAGCTTATCGATTGAGATGGGGTCTTGCTAACTTCTTCCCAGGCTGATCTCAAACAGTAATATTATGCATCCCCTCCCGAGTAGCTGGGATTTCAGACGTGTGTCACCATACCCAGCCTAGTTTTTTTAAATTCTGAAATTTCACCAGAATGTGGGTTTTTAATTAGTTCTATTTGATACTTGGTGAGTCATATTTTTCTTCAGTTAGAGATAATTTTCTTCTATCATTTCCCCACTCTTGTCTTTGTTATCTCCTTTGCACTGACTATTGTCTGCTGTCTTTTTATGTTCTGAAAGACTTCCTCTACTTTTCTCAGATGAACCATCATTAAAAATCATTACAATCCATTTGGCAGTCACTCTTTCAGGCACCTCATTAATCAACCTTTCGCTGAAGACTTTGGCTGTGGAGATAGTCTTCTGGGTACTCCTCTGGAGTTGTTTTCCCTCCCGAATGGGCCTGCTGTTCAGGCGCTCATTGTGGCTCTTCACCTCCTGCCACTGTTAACTGTTTTCCTGTCTGGTGAGTCCTGAGATTTATGGTTATGGTTAGTCTGGGCTGAGGTGAGTATGGACTTCTTTGGCAGAGATGATGTGATCTCCAGCAGGCCTCCTTGGGAGATCTGAGGTTTCCATGAAGCGGCAGGGCACGCCTCAGGATAGATGGCAGGTGAGAAGTCAGCAGCAGCTGGGGAACCCCACAGCTACTAAGCTAAGGAGGCCTGGACTATGGACGGAACAGGTTTTGTGTGTTTCTAAGCAGAACTGCAGAGGAATCCCTGCTCCCTGCCTACAGCTGCCTGGAGTTCCGAAGTCAGGTCAAACTCTGCTCTCCTTCACTCAGGTTTTAGCACCTTCCTGGGGGCCCACTTTCTTTGGAGAATGAGTCACTGACAAAATCATTTATAACAGGACCCAGTGCTTTGATGTGCTTAACAAATATTTGTTGAATACTTGATGAAAGAGAGGGGGAGGGAAGCAACAGTCCCTGAAATTCCAAGCATGCTTCTGTAATGAATTCAGTCTGCTCTGTCTTTGTTGACCTTGATATGCCAATGTGGGCAAACTGCTACTTCCTCCTGTCTTCCTCTTAGAATATGATACCCACTTCTAGTCCTTTCCTGTAATTTCATGATTCAAGATCACCTTGGAAAGGAAAGGAGATTGATGTGTGTGTTCAGTCTGTAATCCTAAACCAAAAACCTATCTGAAAGTGTAACTGCCAAAGAATGTATTTAACATTCGTTGAACCCTCACAAGATGAAAGGTATAGATTTTTCTTATATGTTGATATTTTACCTGGAAGTTAGGAAAACAATGTTATTTGAGTCCTTGTTCAAAAATTAGTGTAAAATGAACAAAAGATTTTTTGCCTATTTTTATTAGCATCACAAGAAAATTGAGACTATTCATTTAAACCTTTACATGAATTTTCAAGATTCCTAAGAAAAAAACTGTTTTGTCAGTTGCATATAAAGCTCATTTGAAATAAACTTACTCTGTAAAGAAAAAGTTGCAGCTGGGAGTGTAGCTCAGTGGTAGGAATTTGCATAGCATGCATGAGGCACTGGGTTCAATCAGTACCGGGAAGAAAAAAAAAACGGGACGGGGGAGGGCATAGAGAATGGAAAAAGAAGTTACAGCATATTATACACACATCGTACTCACATTAAAATATGTATGTACATGTATCTGAGTATGCATATCAGTTGTGTACTGCATAACAATTTTAAATCTCATACAGCATGGTGGTCAAATTCAGGAATGCACAGCTGGAAGAAATGGCAAGTAGCTGAGGACCAAAAATGAGAATCCTCAAGAAAATTCAGTGATGGGTTCTGTAGCTTTGGCAACAAGCTCCTTAAAAAGTTTTAAAAACATGTCCCCAATACTGAAAGGTTTTACTAATAGAGAGGAATACTCGTGGTGCTTTATCTATTTGCAAACAGATCTGTGATGAAAAAAAGAAACCAAGCAAACTACAGAGGCATTTCTGAAGCTGAAGAGAGACACCTCCTGTAGAAGAGCCTCTGGCAGGTCATTGCAGGGGTGAGGGGTGTTGGGGGTGTTGGGAGGAGTGTGTGTATGGTGGGGGGGAAGAGTCTCTAGAGGCCCTGGGTTCCCTAGTGTTGGCAATAATGGCGCCGATAGGTTTCAGATCTTACTGCACCCTTAAGCTTCTGTTTTCCAGGGTCACAGTCTAGCCTCAAATCTAGCTTGAATCCTCCTTCTGCCCCAACCTCCAATCAGCATGAACCATAAGATCCTAACCAATCAGATCATGCTGAGTCTGAGGGGTATTTAAGCCCCTGCCTCTCTCTCTCTCTCTCTCTCTCTCTCTCTCTCTCTCTCTCTCTCTCTTGCTCTCTTGGCTCTCTGCTCTCTCCCTCTCCCACCCAGCAATAAAGAATCTCTTGGCCAGATCACTCCTCTCCACGTGGTCATTTTGGGGCCTGTATTTCCTTACACCTAGTACTGCAAAAAAGAGAGTTGTTCCATCCTTATAAGAAAGCCAAATAAAATGAAAATCAGGGCCTGAGGGAGGCTACAAGGTCAGACATCACCTCTGAAACTGGAGAAGTGAGCACAAAGAATCACAGGCGAGTTCATTTTACCTGAAATATAGTGGTGGATCCACTTGAATGGAAATTTTGAATAACTCTTAAAGGCTGGGTGTGGACAGAATGAGAATATGAGGAACTCCAGGGGTTATAGTTTTACTTTTAGGAATCTGACTAGGTTCTCCCTAGGAAGAGCCAAGAAACACTGTGTTTCTGGCAGAGGAGGTAAGAGAATTCTGTAATATGCCCAGAGCATTTTCTATAACAAAGGCCTATTCTGCAGAGCAAAAAGTTAACCAAGGTCTTATCTGATTTGGGGGAAGGAAAATTACCCAGATACAGGCCTTGCAGTCTTCTGGCCTCACTTAAGTGTTAAGTCCTCAGAGAAAAGGAAAATGATGTACATCAGAAACTTCAACGTGAATAAAGAAAGGAAGGAACAGGAGAAAAAAGAAATGACTTAAAATACAACTTTTACTTTTCTTGTTCTTAATTGATCTAATAGTACTGTTTGAAGTAATGAACAGTAAAATGAACCGGGTAATTGTAGTGCATGGAAAAGTAAAACCAATGAAAGCAAAGTGTCACTGCTTTGGAAACCAGGAGAAAGAAATTAGAAATACACTTATTAAGGGACCTGACTCAGTGGAGAGCGGTGTTATTACTTGGTTCTTTGAAGCAAAAACTGATATGACTACAAAGAGAAACAAATTCAATATTGTAATTGAAATCTTCCATGCCCTTCTTTAAGCAATGAATAGATTTGGATGGCAGAAAATCAGTAAGGGTATAGCTGACCTGAACAGCACCATCAAACAACTATACACAACTGACATTTATAGAGTACTTCACCCAACGACAGCAGAATACACTTCTCAAGTTCACCTGGGGCACTACCCCAAAGAAACCACATTCTGGGCCACAAAACACATTTGGAAGAAAAAAATCAAAAACACAAATCAAAAACTTAATTTTGCAATGAAATTAAACTAGAAATCAAGATTGGAAACATAGCTGGAGCCAGGTGCCAATGCCTGCAGTCCTAGCTACTTGGGAGGCTGAGATGGGGAGGACTGAGGTTCAAGACCATCTCCAAAATCACCACAGCAAAATGGGCTGGAGGTGTGGCTCAAGAGGCAGAGCACCTGCACTGCAAGTGAGGCTCTGCGTGCAAACCACAGCCTCAAAAAATAAATAAAAAAACAAGATAAATGGAAAAAATCCCACAATATTTAGATTAAATAAGACTCTCTAAATACATTATCAAAGAAGAAAAATTGTAAAATATTTTTAATTATAGGAAATAAAATTATAACTAATCAAAATTTTGGGATGCATCAAGATTAGTCTTAGCCAGGTGTGGTGGCATGTGCCTGTAATCCCTGTGCTCAGGAGGTTGAGGCAGGAGAACAGTGAGTTTGAGGCCAGCCTGGGCGTATGTAAATAAATCAGTACTTAGAAGGAAGTTTATATTAAATGGCTAAGTTAAACCTAAGGCAAGCAAACAAAAGAAATAATAAAAAACTAGAGCAGAAATTAGGGCAAGTGAAAAAAGAAAAATAAAGAAAAACAATGAAATCAAAAGCCTACTGTTTAAAAATATAAAATACATTGTAAATCTTTTTCTGTTTATGGTGCAGGGATTCAACCCAGGGCCTTGCACATGCTAGACAAGCACTCCAAGCTATGTCTTTGGTTCTAAGAACTACATTCTTAACCTCTTAAATGTTACAAACTTTTCTTTTTCCTCAAAGTTTTGTGATTTTCCCATTTTCTGATTATTTTCCATTTGTATTATGCCACTGGGCATCCTTTTCCTAGCATCCTACCTGCATGCTTTCAGACAGTTTTTTTGTTGTTGTCCCTTTTCTTTTTTGTGTGAGACAGCATCTTGCTATGTAGCACAGGCTGGCCTTGAGCTCATGATCCTCCTGCTTCAGTCCCCCAAGTGCTGGGATTATAGGCCTGTACCACCATGCCCACTGGACCATTTTTCTTTCTCCTGCCCTAAGTTGGCATGCATACAGGAAGACAGAACTAGACAGACTCACTTCAGGAGATCCTCGAGGGCAAAGTCTACCTAAATAAATGAGGATAGTGCTGTTTAGAAACTAGTACAGTACACACTCATGGAATGAATGCATGGGGTTTTTTTTTTAGGGAAACTAATTAGGTATATCAATGAGCTATGTTGTACTTAAAGAAGTTATAACTAACTGTGAATTTTTACTTTTTGGAGTTCTTGAGATTTAGGTGTTATTCTGCCTAAATAACACACAGAGGTCCTAAGAAGCCAGGATGGCACAGGAAAGACACAGACTTTAGCTCCACTTTGTTAGACACACACTGTAAGGAATCAGTGCAGCCAATGTGATCTTCCCAAGGGCTCAGTTAAAAGGTGGATGCCCTTGTCTAATGTGATGACTGTCCATTTGAGCAAGCTTTTTGGTAGTGAAACATTTGTTTACTTGTTTTATTTATTTTTGCTGGTACTGGGGCTTGAACTCAGGGACTTGAACTTGCTAGACAGGCACTCTACCCATTGAACCACACTGCCAGACCCGTAGTGAAACATTCCTCTATAGGTCAAAGCAAGTAGTAACTTCTATGTTGAAAATTTTCTTTGTAAACAAGAAAAGTGAAGAAAATAGGACAAATGTGGCTACTAAAAGGAAGATGTGGAACTGACTAGAGTGTCACATTCTTAGCCTCACTACTTATGTGAACCCAGTTTTCAAGTAGATTCAAAAGCTCTCCCAAGAGTACCTCCTCAGTGTTTCATCCTGGGTATCTGTGATAGAGTCTGCAAATAGTACCTCAAAAAGAACATCTCCAGTAACCTGTAAAACTTAATCCTTGGGCTGGGCACTGGTGGCTTACATCTGTAATCCTAGCTCCTTGAGAAAATGAGATCAGGAGGATCATGGTTTGAGGCCAGTATGAACAAACAGTTCATGAGACCCCCATCTCCAAAATAACCAGAGCAAAATGGACTGGAGGAGTGGCTCAAATGGTAGAGCACCTGCTATGCAAGTGCAAAATCCTGAGTTCAACCCCAGTCTCCCACCCCACTAAAAAAAAAAACCCTCAATCCTCAGGAATGAGAAGACAATTCAAGGAATGGAGAAAATATTGGCCAATCATGTATCTAAAAAAGGACTTGCATGTAGAATATATTCAGAACTCTTAGTACTCAACAACATAAATTCAAGTAATATCCTAAAATGGGCCAAGGATCCCAATAGACATTTCTCCAAAAAATGTAGACATAGAAGCCATACAAAAATTGTTCAACACAGGGCTGGAGGTGTGGCTCAAGTGGTAGAGTGCCTGTTTTCCGACTTTGAAACCATGAGTTCAAACTCCAGTCCCACCAAAAAAAAAAGTTCAACATCATTAATCATTATGGAAGTGCTGGAAGTTCCTCAAAGGTTAAACACAGAGTACCCTACGAACCCTATGAACCAGCAATTCTACTCCTAGCTATATAGTCTAGAGAAATGAAAATACATGACTACACAGAAACTTGTACAAAAATGTTTGTGACAGTATTACTCATAATAACCAAAGGTGAAAACTAAGTCCCCATCAGTTGATAAACAAAATGTGGTCTATTCATATGTGGAGTATTATTTGCCTATAGAAAGAATGATGTCCTGATACATACTACAACATGAATAAAACTTGACAATATTATGCTAAATACAGGTAGTATTGTATGATTTCAGTTGTATCAAGCCACTAGAATAGACAAAGCTACAAATACAGGAAGTACTACTTGCCAATAAAGCAGTGGTTGCCAGGGTTGGGGCTGGGGCAAGTATACAATGTGACTGCCGAGAGGCATGAGGTTTCTTTTGTATTTTTTTTTTTTTTTACTATACTTTATTTTACAATTCTTTGATGAGGTTTCTTTTGGACGTAATAAAAATATGGTAATATTGGTTGTGATAATGGTTGCACAACTCCAAATACACTAAAAATCCTAAATTTTTTACAAACCAAATGGGTGAATTGTGTGGTATGTAAATTATATCTCAATGAAACTGCCGGTAACAAAACCAAACCAAAACCTCAGTCCTGCCTAAATCGCCTTGCCATCTGCATAGCCTGGCCCCTCGGCTTCATCTGTTAGCACAGTTTTATTCACTTCTGACTTTTTCCTTCTTTTTCATCCCCCAAACCTCAATTTATATTCCATGAACTGGGAGTTTAAAATCTAAACAGAGGCTACACTAAGGATCAATTCTGCATTATTTATAGAAGAGAAGATTACAAGGTGTCATCTTCACTACTTAAAACCTCAAACATCTTCAAATTTCAGAACCTATTAATAACCGCATTTGTTAAGTGTTCCCACAGCAAAGGTAGCTACTTCCAATCACCTTAAAACGGAACCCATTAAGAATTTCAAATCATACTTTACTAGCCTTAAATCCAAATTTCACATTCCCAACTTAAAAAGATATATTGGTTTAAATAAAACGTATAACTAAAAGAAATTTCACTTTCTTAATTTGGTTACTAGAAAACGTCTATTTCTATACAGTAATCCCTCTCAGCTTTAGTTTTGGTTTTTACAATTTCAGTTACCTGCAGGAAATCAGTGTGACAATTCAGTACAGTACAATATACTGGGGGGAGGGAGAGCACATTCAGATACCTTTTACTGTATGTTGTTAGAACTGTTCTATTTAGTACTAGTAACTATTGCTAATCTTACTGTGCCATATTTGTGTAAGAAAAAAACAGCATCTATAAGGTGGCTATTATTCATTGGGGTCTTGGGACTACTCCATGGATAAAGAGGAACCACTGTATGTGGCTCACTTATTTTATTGGACAGAACTGCTGAAGAGAAACATGCAGCATTTGAGGGGGCGGTAAATACCCATTAGGAGACAAAGGTTTTGAATAACTTTTCTCACTAGTTTCTTGTGTCTTTTTACATACTGGTCACTTGCCAGGAGTCTTTAGCGCAGATGGAAAAGCTGTAACACAAAGCCAACCCTGTACTCTCACAGGACAACAACAAAATACGACCCTCCAACCATTCTTGCAGCTGTTGCTTTCATAAGAAGCTACAACACAGAAGTTTCTTTTTCTTCTTCTTTTTTTTAAACTCAGGGTCCTGCACTTGCTAGATAAGCACTCAACCATGAGTCATGCCCCTGGCTCTTTTTGTTTGTTATCTTTAGATAGGGTCCTGCTTTTTGCCTGGGACCAGCCTTGGGCTATGACCCTCCTACCTATGCTTCCTGTGTAGCTGGGATTACAGGTGTGCATGCTCCCACACCTAGCTTATTAACTGAAACTATCCATCCCTTGGCAGGGAGGACGGGGGACAGGCTGGCCTTGAATTGCAACCATCCTGATTTCTGCCTCCAAAGTAGCCGAGGTCACGGGTGTGAGCCACAGCACCCAGCCAGAAAAACTTTTAATTATAGCAGTTAAAACTTTTTTGTGTGTGTGTAGGTAAATTTTTTGTATGGTATAACAAGGCTACAGAGACTTAAGACCGGTTTAACTTAACTTTTGAGTAAGAGCATCTAACTGAAAGCAAGGGTGCAAGTAATTACAGGAAGTGGCAGCATACAGTGAGTTCAAAGGACTCTTAAGAGAGGATCTATTTAAAGTATGAGCCACACACCTAATTACAATGTGACCCCACTGGCACATGTATCACCTAGCATTACTGGGGGTCACACACTCCTGTCTTGGGTGATTGATTTGTTAACTAGGGTAGCACTATCTAATATAGAGTCACTAGTTGTATATTTGGTTGTGAAGTAATTGAGAAGTAACTACTGTGAATGAGAAGCTGAATTTAAGTTTTGGTTAGCTCAAATTTTGCTACATGTGACCATGGCCCATGTTGGTCACATGTGTAGAACCTTGCTACTTCAAGTGTGAACAGACCAGCACCATATCCACCCTTGGGTTGTTGACATTTTTGGGGTTTTTTTGGCAGAACTGTGGTATGAACTCAGGGCTTCACACTGTAGAGGCAGGCACTCTAGAGCTTGAGCCACACCTCCGGCTCAGGACATCCACCCATTGGGAGTAGCTAGAAATGTAGAGTTCCAGATTCTACCCAGATCTCCTGAAGACTGCCAGGAGAATCCTATGCACATGAGCTTGGAAAGCACCTATCTAGTGTAGGGGATATTATATGAATACAAGGATGCCCTTAAAATTATAGTTTATAAATATGTGACTGCATAACCCCCCTTCTTCCACTGGACACAGTGTCTATACTTTTCCCTCAGATTTTCCCAAAATTGAGAAGTTCTACACCATAGGAATGTAGCCTCACAAAGAGAGAAAGTCAATTTCATTGAACAAAGAAAAGCCTTACAGTTATTCTTTGCTATGTAAACACTCATTTCAACGAATGCAGGCCAAAACCTGACACACTTGGTAATTCCTGGACTGGGCTTTTATCTCTTCATATGTCTGAAACACTCTCCTAATCTGTTTTTATGTTTCATAAAAGCACATACAGAGCCAGGCACAGTGGTACATAACTGTAATCCCAGTACCCAAGAAAAGTTTGAGGCTCAAAAAGAACAAATAAAAAACCAACCAACCAACCAAACAAAAATAAACCCATCAGCATAGCCTGGTAGCTATAGCTTCGATAACATTTATATAAATTGTTTTTGTTTTATACACACATTTTTTAAAAGAAATTCAAATTGGCCACAAAATGTATCCCAGTGCAAATGCCAGTTTACACTCATCTGTATCACTGCAGCAATTGGTGAAGCCTCAAGAGTACTACTACAGCTGCTACCAATGTTTGGATCAATTCAGGAATCAACCACTGTTTTTTTTTTTTGTGGTACTGTGATTTGAACTCAGGGCCTTCACCTTGAGCCACTGCACCAACCCTATTATATGAAGGGTTTTTTGAGAGAGGGTCTCACAAACTATTTGCCCAGGCTGGCTTTGGTTTTGAACCACAATCCTCCTGATCTCTGCCTCCTAAGTAGCTAGGATTAAGGGCGAGAGCCACCAGTGCCTGGCATTGTTTTGTTTTTGAGATGGGGTGTTTCCAGGCTGCCCAGGCTGGATTCCAAATCCTGGACTTAAGCAATCTGCCTGCTTCAACCTTCCTAGTAGTTGGAACTACAGATATGCACCACCATGCCCAATTAAGAAAAAATTTCAATTAGTATAATGGCTATGTATTCATTACCTACAACATTAAATAATATGTAATAAAAGTTTACAACTTGATTTTTTAAAAAAAGTCAACAAATTGCAAGCACCTAATAAAGGTCTTAAATAATAATAAAAAAAGATCCTGCAACTGACCACTTTTTATTAGTATGCCTGTCTAGTTATTATCTGTAACACAAAACCACGAATAATAACATTTCATAGTATTATCTCAATCATTTACCTCACTTTTCCATTAGAAAAAAGTGCTGGTTTTACATTATACTAAAAAATCATGATTCTTTATTTTAGACAAAAATTCAGGAAACAATTTTATGTTTAGGATGAGGTTGCTTTCAGACTGTCAATCTGCCTCAGAAATTTCCTCCTTTTGTTAACGATAACAAATAAGGTGATTTATTCCACATTAAGTCCCTAGAATTAGACACTATGTTCCCAAGTCTCAAAACAGCTTTAAGAATCTGCCTCAACTCATTATTTTTCCACTGATGTTTCAGACATGCACAAATTGGTAAAACTGGCCTATGCAGCCAGGAAAATTAACTCATATGTGGTGCTACAACTATTTCCCAGATGTGGAAACATAAGTTTGGCCTCACTTTAAAAAAAAAATACGATTATAAATGAAGAACTGCTGACTATATCTGTAGTAAGAAGACACTGGGGTTGAGGGTCGAGGTGGGCTCAAGTGGCATACTGCCTGGCCAGCATGAAGCCCTAAGCTCAAGCCCCAATACCACCAAAAAAAAGTAGGTCCTCGGGTCTTCATGAATAATTTTCATTAATCAGTTTGATGAAAGAGAAGAACTATTACTGGGAAGTACAGGCAGGACCACCACGTATTTCATAAATGGTAGCTGCTGTATTAGCTTTTGTAAGACAAGAGTCTTTAGAAACTAGCTAGTTAAAGGACAGGCTGCAATCCTCTTGTAGCCTTAGCACTGTGGTGGAGGTCATTAAAGGAACAGGGCTGAATAAACTGCTCTCAGTCGTGTATCCACTGCCAGATCAGGACATGTATCATTCACACTCTGATGTTCCTGATCTGGTAGCTCTTTTCCAACCCTTTCTTTTCCATTCCAGAAAGCACATGGAGTGACACCAAGAGAAAGATAACCTTTGAGTCATCTGTACAATCAGTCACACTGCTTGATACTTCTATATTATTCTTAGATCTCACAAATTCCTGTCAACACCATTTCTGAGGATCCTTCACTCACTTAGTGCCTTGCCTTTCTTTCTTTTTGGTGGAATCTGGGTTTGATCTCAGAGCTGCACACTTGAAAAGCAGGCACTCTAATGCTTGAGCCACACTTCCAGTCCATTTTGCTCTAGTTATTTTGGAGATGGGGGTCTCTAGAACTATTTGCCTGGGCTGGCCTTGAACTGTGATCTTCCCAGTCTCAGCCTCCCAAGTAGCTAAGATTATAGGCAGGAGCCACCAATGCCCTTGCCTTTCTTTAGTCAGGGACAAAATTATCACTTGCACCCAGTTTTAGGTATTTGACTTATTTACATAATCAGTAGAAAGGAGTTTTTAAAAAAATATTTATTACATTTGAATCTAGAAATGATAGGAAACAAAAACTGGTACAATTATGTACACAACTTTGGAAAGGCTAATCTAACCATTCATACCAGAGAAAACTGTTATGCAGTGCTAGAAATGGAGTAAGTAGTTGGTGCCGAAGGTTAAATGTTGCTGATAGAAGGAGCCCTCATAAATTTTTAGTTTTCTTCTTTGCCATTATTTATTTTTAAGCAAACACCAGTTCAGTGGAAAGAGTTCTGAACATAAAAGGCACCTAGAGTAAAATTAGACCTTAGCCAATAAAAAACAACTACACATATTTACAAGAAAAAAGGCCCTATTAATACAACTCTCCTTAAAGAGTTGATAATATAAATTCAAACCCATCGCAAACTTAAACAGTATACAAATGCTTACCTGAATCAGGTACAAGAGCTGCATAATGACAATCACTTTTGTGTTTATAGCCTATAGAGGTTGTATTATCATTTAAGCCAGTATGAGCACTGCATTATAAGTAGGGACTCTCAAATTGTTCATCCATAGTCAAGACTTGTTTTGTTGCATTTGCTCTTAAAACCCACTGTCATGTGCTTCATTCATGAATGTGTTAAAAATTCCTGTTGTGTTTCAGATATGTAGCAAACCTAAAACTTCTACTTTAAACCAAAGTCTTTATTATATAAAGCCAGTAAAGCTGATATTATACTATGATTTAAGCACCTAAAGTATATTTTGACCAATTTACATCCTCCGAGCTAAAATCAGGATATTAAGTATTTGTGTATGTGTACAAATATTGCAAATTATTTCTTTAAGCTAATAAAAACTTTAAAAAATACAAATAATCTTTTACTACAAAGATTGAAAATCCATATATGGGTCTGACCAAAGAGAAAAATGAACAGGAGGCTGGGTAGCAAACACTTGTCTGCATTTTCTGGTATGTGGATAAGGTACTACTTAGCGGAGCCAAGTTGTATTCAGCTGGGTCTGGTTCTTGATACTGGTATCCATTTTTAGCACTTCTCGAATGGCCATGGTAGCATATGTAGAAGGAGGAAGAGAAAAATCCATTTTCAGAGCCCTGTATTTGCCTTCTGTCAAGCAAGAAAGAAGAGAATGGTCAGAAAATGAGGGTGGCTGCAGACGCCCTGGAGAAAGTCAGTCAATCTCTGCATGCTCCTTTCCTCAGACTTTCACTCCCTGGGTCTCAGAGAAAGAGACTGTGGAGGGAAAAGGTGTATGAGCTAGCTGACTTACTATTCTACCAGGATCTTTCATAAAAAGAGCAGGTGGGGGCTTAAATGATAGCATACAAGGGTAAGGTCCTAGTACCCCCTCACACAAAAAAGAACTTGATAATGAGAATGCAAACTTAACTCTTTACATAATCTTCCTGGATTTTCATTCACCTTTGTTACACCTCTGTGGGGAATAGGGAGAAAACACTCAATTATCTCGTATCACCACCATCTATTACATCTTTTCATTTTCAGTGAGATTGATGCTTTAGTCACTCATCTCTAGCTATAGTCATGAAACTATAAAACACAAAGCAAAAATCATAGAGTGGGTGGGTAGTGGTAATAATGATTAAAACAGCAAGTTTTTGTCCTTGGTATTGAACACAAGACCACTTAAGCTGTAGTCCCAAACTTTTGTTTTTGGAGACAGGGCCTGGCTAAATTTGTCTGGGCTGGCCTTGAACTTGAGGTTTTCCTGTCTCTGCCTCTCAGGCAGTAGAGATTAAAAATGTGAAAAACCATGCCCAGCAAAACTTTCTATTTTTATGTGAGAAAACATTTCAAAATTGACCAAAAGCTAAAGACTGAGTGAACTTACCAGAAGCAAAAACTGGTGGTGGTTTCCCTTCTAGGTTGTCCACATCTGTGTTGAAAAGTGGAATTTTAGGATCATCATATGCAACGACTTCCCTTCAGAACACATAAATAAAGATAAGTATGAATGTGAACTTTTATACATGGCACAAAGTTGCTTATCACCATTTGTTTAATAAGAAAAGCACATAGGTCTATTGTAAATAATTATAGATAGGACTGCTCAATAATAGAACAGGGCCAGATTTTATGTATAATCATATAATATATAATTGTACAATAAGATGACAGATGATGTCAGCCTTTGGAAGTATTTCCCTAGGATGGAAATTCTTTTTTTTTAATGGTACTGGGCTTTGCTGGATAGACAGTCTACTACCACCTGAGCACTGGCCCAGGCCTGGAAATTCTTTTTATGTGAAGTTGGTAAATAGTAACCTTCACTTTGTACAGATGTGGACTGAATTAATCATGGCATTTACATTTTTTCCAGAGTGGTTTCCACCACCATTTATACCTTGTTGTGAGTGAGAAACTGCTCTCTGGAATGTGGAAGATAAAGTCCAACTTTGTCCACAACCTTATATAAGAGGACACAAGAAAAGGCAGATGAGAGGGAAAAAAAGAGAATTTCCTGGTAATGGGTAACTAGTTCAGGATTTCATTTTAAAATGATCCATAAAGATATAGGTAACATCTATTAAAATATTTTAAAATGAATGAATACAAGTATCCTCTTCTCTAGACCAGTATTTGGAATTCATAGCCAATTCTGAGTAATTTGCTCAGGGATAATTTCATAAGCAAATCTCAAGGAAATAGGGAAAAACAGGAAAAAGTTCATTCTCTACACATTTCTTCAATGCTAACAAAACATAAATGAATTCCCTTTCATTATATGATTTCATTCAACACAGCTTCATTTATTGCTTGATGATTTGAAAAATACAAACTGGTAGCAGTAGTGACAACAGTAGTAAGAATAATAACATTTACAAAACATTAATATGCTAGGTTTTAAACACTAAAAAAATACCTATGTGAAGAAAACTTAAAACTTTATATAGCAATTCAATTATATTTCATTCCAGAATATTACTCACCAGCTGACATTCTGAGGACGAATAATGATCTTTCGGTAGGCCCCTGATAAAGAATAATCTCGAATTTTGTGTCTCATGTTGTCAATATCAAGGTTGTCTGCTGTGAGCATTTCCCTGTAGGCTTCACTAACTAATATAAAATATAAAAAATTAGTTGGAATGCAGCCTGCCAGCAAGTTACTTGAACTAAAGTAGAAATAATATAACATGTAAATTCTGTTAGATCACCCTACCAAAATTAGTTATCCTAATGTATAACACAAAGTCTGTTCTTGGGAATCAAAATTTAGTGACTTAGTAATTAACTAGTAGGCCTAGAAGTTGTCTTCGGCTTTGGTTTGGGCAACTTACCAGCCATGTATGTAAAGTTCTCAGGCTAACTATAAAAGGCCATTTTACTCAAAGGTGCTAAACTATAATTTATCTGGCTTTAGAATCAGAAGAGATCATATACAGAGGCTTCCAGTGCTTTCTGGAAGAAGCAGTTATAAATAAATGTATAAAAGTAAGAGAACCATGGAGGACCATGTAGAATCTTTTTTTAATACTACAGAGAGATAGTTTTCCAATGTTCATTTACATGTTGTCATTTATGAGGAACAACTTTAGGAGACACACAAAGCGTGTCCCCATTTTAAGTAGAAGTCCATTTTCTTATAACTTCTGTTGACTGCTTTAGAATACAGTAATTATCTGTCCTCCAGGTGTATTTGTAAGTACTGGACCTTAAAGCATATCTTCACTATACTTTGGATCTCTCAACTGACCCTCTTCTGACATTTCTATATTTTCCACCAAACCCTTTATCTGCCCCAGTGTAACAGGCTTCAATAATAACTCCAAATATTTTTAACTTTTTAAATAGACTATCAAACTTTGCCCTTTCCATCTGCACTGTTTCCTCTTAGGAGATATGGTCTTACTATGTTGCCCAGGATGGACTTAAACTCTCCCAAGTGCTGGGATTGTGGGGCATGTGCTATTATGTCCTGCTCCACATGTACATGAGATCACTGGGCACATAGGTAAACTTATATTTAACCCTATTAAATTCCTTTTGCAATCTTTACTTATTTTTCATATAAATTACTTTGTCTTGCATGATTTACAAATGTGACCAACAGATTTCTTTTCTTTTCTTTCTCAGATTTCTTTATGCAAGTTATTCATTAAAGTGTTGAGTAGCTGGGCACTATGGGTCATGCCTAGCTACTCAGAAGGCAGAGATTGGGAGGATCAGGGTTCAAAGCCAGCCTGGGCAAAAAGTGTTTGAGATCCCATCTCAACTTATAAAAGCCGGGAGTAGTGGTCATTCCAGCTACACCAGCAGACAAACAGCAGGATCATGATCTAGACAGGTCTGAGCATAAATGAGATCCTATTCAAAAAAATAACTAAGTGAGAAATGACTGGAACTGTAGCTCAAGTGGTAGAGTGCCTGCCTATCATACTTAGCAAGAATAAGGCCATGAGTTCAAATCCCAATACTGCCACAAAAAAAAAAAAAAAGAAAAAAAGAAAAAAAAATTGGGTAGAAGGAAAAGGAAAGACACGCTCCCCAAACACAGTAAGGACAACAGGGTTCCCTAAATTAAGCACTGTTGGATCCTAAGTGTGGGTATGTTATGTGTCCAAATGATGAACTATGACCGTCCATCTTAGCTATAAAGTTTCACCATTGGCTTTGTGAAAGGTTTTGTTGAATTTATGTTTCTAACTTGTACTAGGCAACTTCATCCTCACAGAAGTAAGAAAGAATTTTTTTCCTTTCTTATGTTGACTTGGGCTGTCAACAAGGGATACCCAGCAGGTAATATTATTTATACTCAGTAGAATTATTTGTTCTCAATATTTCAGGAGCATCGAGCCTGTCCCTCTTCTGCTGAACGAAAAATCCAGGTGATTTTGCTTTTGATGAGACTAGGCTGCCTCAGGTGTGTCAGTGAGGATATTTCTAGAGGACACTGGACAACGAGTCAAAGGACTCAGTGGGGAAGATGAACCCTCAATGTGGGCATGCCCTGGGTGGGACAAAAAGGTGAAAGTGCAAAGTATCTTCCTCTCTCTCCCAGAGCTGGGTCACCCCTTTTCTCCTGTCCTTGGAGGTGAGAACTCCAGGTTCTCCAGCAATGGACTCCAGGACTTGCCCCAGCATCCCTGCAGGTTCTTGGCACTTCAGCCTTCTTGGGAGTTACATCCTGGCTTCCCTTGTTCTCAAGCCTTTGGATGTGGACTGAGCCATGATACTGCCTCTGCTGGTTCTCCACCTTGCAGATAGCCTGTTGTGGTGCTTCTCAGTATCCATAATCAAGTGAGCTGATTCCCTACATATTACGGTTCTATCTCTGTGGAGAACCCAACACATGGGAAGAGAGAGAGAGGGAGAGAGAGAGAGAGTGTGTGTGTGTGTTTTCGGCGGGAGGGCGGTAACTGAGGGCTTTGCTAGGCAGGCACTCTACCATTTGAGCCACATACCCTAACCCTTTTTGCTCCCCCCCTTTTTTTTTTTTTGGAGGTACTGAGGTTTGAACTCAGGGTCTCAATCTTGCTAAGCAGGCACTCTTATCACTTGAACCATTCTGTGAGTCCTTTTTTGTGCTGGGTATTTTCGAAACAGGGTCTGGTGAACTATTTGTATGGGGCTGGCTTTGAACCGCGATCCTCCTGATCTCTGCCTCCTGAGTAGTGCTCTGGTTATTTTGGAGATAAGGTCTCCTTTTTGCCCAGGCTGGCTTGGTTGGCAATCTTGACAGGCACATGCCACCATACCCAGACTTCTTCTGTTGAGATGGAGGTCTCACAAAATTTTTTCTGCCCAGGTCATTGGAACCAGGATCCTCCCAATCTTAGACTTCTGTGTAGCTGGGTAAGAGGTGTATGCTACTGTTTCCAATTACTGGTTGAGATAGGGTCTCGCAAACTTTTTGCCTTGGCTTCCCTCAAACCACGATTGTCCTGATTTCAGCTTCTCAAGTAGCTAGAACTACAGGTGTGAGCCTCTGTCGCCCAGGTAAACTGAAGCTTTTATCTTAAGTGCCTTCCTTCCCACTAGTTTCTGGTGCTGCTCTACTAGGCTCCAGGTTGAGGGAAGACAGAATGCACCACTCCCTGCATACTTTATGCATTCTCATCTCCTCCATTCTACTCCTTTCCCCCAGTCAAGTCAGCCAGTGTAAGAATTAGAAGTATAGAAATTTGGTTGAATTAGTCAACAAAAAATGACAGGTTTCTATTAAACTTTTCCAAGAGGTAAATTTGGATCATCCAAGAAGGGCTCTAATTCTAATTAACAAAACTTCTAGGATGTAACATTGAAAAGTAAACGAGCTATCTCAAAAGAAAACACCATCCACAGACCAGTCCTGGCTAGCAATAACTTCCAGGGTCAGTCCCACTAAACTGGCCCCATGATCAGTGCTGTTTGTTGTTTGGGCAGTACTAGGGTTTGAACTCAGGGCCTTGAGCTTGCCAGGTAAACACTCTACCACTTAATCCACACCCAGGCAGAGCTGCCTTTTTTTCCAATCTCTGAATTTCTGAACAATAAAAGCTCCAAGCCCTGTCCTACAATGTTATTCATGAAGGTAACAGATTTTTGTGTGTGTACGTGCAGTAGTGGGGTTTGAACTCATGGCATCCCACTTGCTAGGCAGGTGTTCTACCTCTTGAGCCATGCCTCTAGACCTTTTTTGCTTTAGCTATTTTTTTTAAAGAGTCTCCTGCTTTTTGCCTGGAACTGAGATTCTCCTCCCTATGCCTCCTGTAGAGTGGGAATTATAGATATATAGCACCATGCCTGGCCAGAAGTAATTTTTAGCAGCTCCAAGAAAATAGGAAATAAAGGTAGAGAATTCCAACGTTCACTACATAAATTGTACTCGTTACTTACTAAACACCATAACCACACATTAGTTATATGGGTTTTTAAAAAAAGCAATGTTAAGTAGAATTATCCATTCACTTTCTCAATATTTTTTTTTCAAACTCTTCCCATCCTTAGTAAGAATTGGTGAATTTCAGAAACTGAAATAATGAAAATAACAATGATAATACAACTATTAGTACCACTACTATCACCACCATCTAGTTTCTTTTTTGTTTTCTATTCTATGATTTCTTTTTTTTTTTGTGGTACTGGGGTTTAAACTTAGGGTCTCACGCTTGCTAGGCAGGTCCTCACCACTTGAGCCACTCCACCGGTTCTATATTGTGATGATTTTTTGAGATAGGGTCTCAAAAACTATTTGCTCAGACTGGCTTCGAACCTCAATCCTCCTGATCTCTGCCTCCTGAGTAGCTAGGATTTCAGGCATGAGCCACCAGTGCCGGCTCTGTAATTTCTTTTTAAAACAGGTTCTCACTACATTGCCAAAGCTGGTCTCCAATTTGGTAGGCTCAAGCAATCCTCCAGCTTCAGCCTCCCAACTAACTGGGTTCTACAGGCAGCCCACTGCTCTCTGATAGTTTCTTAAATTAAATTATTCATCTGAATGCATCTTTTTCTGAGAAACTTTGATGAATAACTGTGGCCTATATATGTTGAAAATCTAAATATCTCTTTAAGTTTGATGGAAATAAAGTTTTAACATACTTAAAGTACTGATTTTTTATTCTCTTCACTCTTGGCAGGTTAATTATGCCAGACCTATTTTAACTATTTTGCCCATACAGGAAACTTACTTTTATGCTTTGGGTAGATAACATCGAAACCAGGCAAAGGCATTACTACATCATGAATGGAGTAATTATTAACATCTTCTTCCTCAATATAGGTGGCTGTGGCTGAAAACCCAGAAGTAAACAGGAAGTTAAGAAGAAAGGCAATAGTTTCATGAATCAAACTTCATTTAGGCCAAGTCAGAAGTGTAAGTTGTCCCAGTTCTGTGGCTTAGAAAGCTTAAAGAAATTAAGTTGAGAAACACACCCTTTTGTCTTTTCTACACCACAAGAAACAAAAGTTAAGAATCTAGTAGAATTTTTGTGTGTGTGGTAGGGGCTTGAACTCAGGGCCTGCACTCTGAGCCACTTTGCCAGTCTTTTTGCTGTGATGGGTTTTTTTGAGATAGGGTTTCACGAACTCTCTGCCTGGGTTGGCTTCTAACTTCGATCCTCTAGATCTCTGCCTCCTGTGTAGCTAGGATTACAGGCATGAGATACCAGCGACAGGCTAGTAGAATTCTTTTTTTTGGTGGTACTGGGGTTTGAATTCAGGGCTTCATGCTGAAGTTCTGAGCCACTCCACCAGCCCTTTTTGTGTTGAGTATTTTCATACATTCAGTCATTATCATATTATTGTTGTACTGGGTATTTTTGAGATACAGGGTCTCATGAACTACACTGGCCAGGCTGGCTTCAAATTGCCATCCTCTTGATCTTGCTTCCTGAGTAAGCCAGTGTTACAGGCATGAGCCACTGGCGCCCAGCTTCTAATAGAATGTTTTTGTTGTTTTAATTGTTGTACCGGAAGTACATTGTGACATTTATAAAAGTTCTTACAATATATCATAGTTGAATTCTCTCCCTTCATCATTCTCCTTTATCCAACCCCCCATTCCTGGGATAGTTTCAACATAGTAAAATTCTTAATGCATATTTTAAAACACTTCTTAGTTGTATCATTTTCTGAGAATCCTACTTTAAAAAATCATTTCCATTATCTTTCTCAGGCAACACCACAAGACTTTCTGGAAACCCAGTATAAATGTATACATTCTGTCAAAAGAATAAACAATTTAAAACCAGCCTGTATTTAAAGGTACATGGGACATCAAAATATACTGGATGTGACCAATATTATATGAAGAAAAAGATGTAAAATCAGGAAAAAAATTAAATTTCTGAATGAACAAATGCAGGCTGTGTATTTAGCTAGTGGATGACAGCAGATGCTAACTTATCTGGGAACATGGACCTTGGAATCAGACAGACTTAACTCTGATTTTCAGATTCCCTTCTCTTCCTCCTTCCCTTTATCTCTCTTCCTTGCTTTCCCTCCCTTCCTCCCTCCTTCCTTTCCTTCTTTCCACTAGGCAGGCACTCTGCCACTTGAGCCACACCTCTAGCCCTTTTTGCTTATAGGTTACTTTTTAGAGAGGCTCGCACATTTTTCTCTAGGGGGTGGCCTGGACAGCAATCTACCTCACATAGCTGTGGCCACAGGTGCACATCACCATGCCTGGCTTGAGATACAATCTCACTAACTTTCTGTCTGGGCTAGCTTTGAACCTTGATCCTTTTGATCTCTGCCTCTCAAATAACTAGGATTTTAATTTTTTTTTAGCTAGTTGTGGAATCTTGGGTAAGTGACTAAACCTCATGAAAAACAGAATGCTTCCGTGTAGTACTATGAGCTTTAAAATAGAAGATTCGTGTGAAGGGCTTAGTGTAAGACCTGACACGCAGTAAGGGCTCTACAGCAGATGAGATGTTAACACTGTCTTAGGAACGTCTGAGGCTCAGCATTCACTAAATGCTCACTCTGTCATGGCTCACTTGTAAAGTTAGCTCCATTCCTCATTTCTGAGGAAACTAAAACTGGCCGATAACAAGCTGAAGGTTGAGACATATCCAGAGGTATTTGAGTTTGCTAGACCCAGAATAAAATTTGGGAAGGGATTTTAGACATCATTGGTCCAAATCCTATTTTATTACTAATTGAGAAAATGGAAGCCAAGAGTCAGTTCTGGGTTTGATATTATCAAACTAGATGTATATTTTATTTTTTTGTTAAAGATACTGACACAAACTAGCCAGTCAGTTTAAGTGGCCTTTCCATCTCAAACTTTCTAGGAATCTCTCTTTCTTCACTAGTAGCCACTCTACATTTTATAACCACTGGTATTAAAAACGTGAATCCTAGGTTGCTTGATCAACAATGAAATGTGGTATTTTACCTCCTTTGAGAACAAGGTCCCCTGGAACAGGTTGTAGCCCATAGTCTTCTATCCTCTTGCTCACCATGTTATTCCACACATAGCTTTGATAGCTATGAATATACATTAAGCGATTATTTCTTGGTATCTGGAGGGAAAGAAAAAAACAGGCAAGAAAAAAAGAATTCTGAATTTTAAATTAAGTCTATGCTTTCCAAGACATCTTGCTTGTTTAGTGGTGAAACGCATGCTTTAAGTTTCATTGTATAATAACCTATACAGTGACAAGTATTAAATATTAAACAGAAGAACTCAAAATAAAGGGCATGAACACTCATCAGTACCAACAGTTCCCATTTTATATCCATGATACATGTAGCCATATAAATAAAGTACATACTATAGAATTTATGCCCTAAATCAAAGAAACAGACTTGAATTCAAGGATTCACAAAGCAATTACAGAGCCAACAGTGTTTTCTCCTTCATATTTCTAAAATAATTGAGTGACACCTTATTTCATGCAGCAAGAATTCTGCTTTTTTGTGCACACCTAAGGAAGTAACAAAGACTTAAATTTAAGAGTTAAACTTTAACATGCATTGGATTATACATAATAGTGATATAGGCTACACTGGCCAATATGGCACCCACTCTTGAGCCACCTTGATGAAACCAGACTAATATGCAGCTACTTAGGCTGCTTACTGTCCAACTGTTTCTTAAGCAGATTAAAGTTCTGATGATGATGATGATCCAACAATGACTGTAATGGATCCTGAATTTCTTAAACACCCACTTACTATTGGCAACCACAGTTTCCACAGGACTTCTTGTGCCCTTAACATTAATTAGGGCCAACATTGTTTGCAGCTATCTGCTCACTGTCATTCAGGATCTAAATACAGATCATTCATATGAAACCTCTAGATCACCTTCTGCTCTTTTGAAATTTAGTAAACTCTTTCAAGACAAAGTTTAAAAAGCATTAAACCGTGAGCAATTGCCTGACTTCACAAATCACACTCACTATGCCAAATGCAGAGACTATATTCTTCATTCCATATTTTGAAAGTCCACGAAGCAGCTGCCCTTCCACACACCTTTTGACAGGTAGTTTTCTGAGGGCAGCAGCTGGGTCTTTGGTCTTCGCCCATTCTTCCCTGCATTTAACCAAGTACCCCTTTTCGGCTGGGGAGAAAAAAAGCTTGGATTAAATCATTTATCCAATACACAAAGTTTCATAACTTAACATGCTTCACAGGGAACATGAATTAGGAAATGTTATTTATTTGTAATGATGGTGCTATAAAGAACTTCTGTTCACCTGCAAATGGCCACCAGAAAGCAAAAAGATGGGAACCATAGAAAAGTTTACAGAACTATGTGACTTTGTCAACATGCTACTGCCCCCGTGCCAAGAGGAAAAGCTATTTGCTGTTCATTATCATCATAGCTAATTCAACATAAGACAAAAACTTGATAGCAGCTTCTTCTTTTCCTTTTCCCATTGAATTGTCAAGTTTTAATGGGTTACTTTCCTTAATATTAAGTAATTTTATCATTTTTTAGTGTGCAAGTGAATAATTACCCTAAGTATTATTATTTTAACAATTTATAAAGTAGTAGTTAAATTTCTTTTACACAATATGATACTTTCTGGGAAAATTTTAGTGAACTCAGCTGGATGCTGGTGGCTCAGGCCTGTAATCCTAGCTACTCAAGAGACAGAGACCAGGAGCATAGCAGTTTGAAGCCAGCCTGGGCAAATAGTTCGCAAGGCTCTATCTTGAAAAAAACCCATCACAAAGAAAGGGCTGGTAAGACTGGTTCAAAGTGCAGGCCAAGTTCAAACCCCAGTAACGTTAAAAAAAAAAAAAAAAATTTTTGGCAAACTCTTTAAAAATCCTCAAGATGTTCTGTCAAGATTTTATATTTTACTAAATATAAACTATACTCTTTAACAAAATAACCACCTATAGTATTCTTATATATTCAAAAACTTAGTAAATGAAATGAATTCACTTCTTAAATGTATTTATACATTTTTAAATTAACAAATTAGGTGAACTAAAGAACTAAGTACAAAATATAAATTAAAAATCTCAAATTTACACATAAAACTTGTGAAAAGCCTTAATAAATAAACTACTTTTAATTTTAATGTAAAAACGAGGAAAATTATAAAGTAACTACCCCCATCTGTACAAATGCTCTTATTCAAAATGATTCCACAAATATCTAACTATTTTCTTTTTTTTGTGGTGATTTGAACTCAGGGCAAGTGCTCTACACTTTAGTCATGCTGCCAACCCTTTATCTATTTTCTTAACATAAATTTTATTCTTACCTCCAGAACGGGGTTTCAGTATTAAATCCATGACTTCTGTCCAGGAATTTTGTAGAATAGCTCTGAAATTAAACCATATTTATTTTATTTTATTTTTCATTAAGGGAACTTTATATGTTCAAATCTTTGAAGTCAACAAATTACAATGTTTATGTTTTATTAAACTTACAAGTAAGCAGAAAAATTATAACACAGATTTCAAATGTAAATACCAGAAGAACTTCAGAAAAAGGGAATAAAACTTAGGATATGATGCTTAGAATAACATTTAATATCATTTTACAGTTTAAAAATACTAGAAATACTACCTTGCCATGGCATATCTATATAATCAGATATGTTTTAATATATGCCAAAACTTGTTTCTCAAAAAAATTTTCCCTATATGTTATATACCTTTTCATCTCAGGCAAACAGGATAAAAACAATCTTTTACTATTCTTTACTTTTTTTTCTTTTGGTGGTTCTGGGGCTCGAACTCAGTCCTCTTTGGTGTTGGGTATTTCTGAGATAGGGTCTTTCAAACAATACGCCTAGGCTGGCTTCAAACTTTAATTCCCTGATCTTTGCTACCTGAACAGCTAGGATTACAGGTGTGAGCCACTGGTACCTGGCTTAGAGTGAAGCTCTGAGTTCAAACTCCAATTCCACCAAAAAACCAAAATAAAATAAAAAACTACCAGAATCTCTGAAGGGGCTGTTTAGAATATAAGAAAAGCTTTCTTTTCAAGTCATAACTTTTTGAACTTTTTTATCTTACGCAACTCACTGTCTTAAAATAGAACAAAAATTAAAAGGAGGCTGTGGATTGGTGGTTCATTTGCCCCTGACATGAAATCTAGATATAATTAAAACACCATCAATAAAAACTTATTTTCTTTTTTGTGAGACCTCTTTTAGAAATAAGTTGTGAAAGCAAATACAAACCTTCCAACTTGGTATGTAGGGACGGCTGTAGTTCCAAATCTTTGCATTCCATAGTAGTTAATAAATCCAATATCCTTGAGGGAGTTCATAGCTTGCTGTACTTGGCTGTCAGTTCCAGTTATGTTTCTGCCCAAATTATCCAGAGAAAAGAATTTACAGCCAAAAACATGTGGGGATGTACACAGTGACTATGGCTTGGCTTCTACATCTCTCTTTGCAGCTTTCTACCTCCTAGGGCTGTTTGCTAACTGTGATAATATATTTATAACAGTAAATTTACCATTTTAGTCATTTTTAACATATAACATAATGTCATTAAGTATATTCACATTCACAATATTATACATCTTTCATCAACATCTACTTCCAAACTTTTCCATCTTCCCAAACTAAAATTCTTATACACATTAAAGAATAGCTTTCCACTCCTCCCTGCCCCAATAACCTCTATTCTGCTTTCTATAAATTTGTCTATTCTAGGTGCTTCGTATAAAAGAGATATAGGCTCTTTTCTTTTAATACAGTATTTGAAGAAGATGGTGTTTTTGTGAAGGCTGTGCTAACTTTTAGGGGGTGAGGACTATTTGTCGGTACAATGCTATATACGTCTTTGCTTTCCCAGTCTCCCCAGCATTTCTCTGCCTCCTGTCACTGCCACTCCACTTACACCAGTACCAGGTAACTTGCACCTTTGTAACAACTGCAATGAACAACCTCAAAGTGACCTGGCAAGCCACTCCCTGGTGTGCACTCTCATCTACTGCCCTTTACCTGAGAACAACAGTGAAGTGATTTCCTTGAAGCTCTCCCAATTTCAGAGGGTTTTTTTGATAGCTGAAATTTCCTAGCTTAAAGTTCATCAAGCACTTATTCAGGTGGGCAAGTCTCTGTGCAGATATTCTTTAAAAAGGAGCAGAAAGAAGACTGTAGGATATTGACTGAGTCACAGACACTTTTATTACAGAAACAAGACCACACTATAGCCGAGACCACTAGAAAAGAAAGACCACAGAAGGTGGGGTAAGCATATTTTTTCCCCTTTCTAGGTTTTTCCCTCAGCATAACAGTGCCTGCTCCTATTGGAGTTATGTGACTGCGGCTGTACTGACATACTTAAATTCTCTTCTTTCTTATATACTTTTTTTTAGTGGAAAGGGATGAGTAGGGGAAGAATTTTCTACTTTTTGTGGGGCTTGGAGCAAGAAAAGGATGGTGGCAGAGAACAATTCCACATAGTTTAAAGAATGGTATCAAGGGGATGGTGGAATGGCTCAAATGGTAGAATACCTGTCTAACAAACATGAAGCCCTGAGCTGAACCCCAGTACTGCAGAATATACAAACAAAAAGAATGGAATCAAACATTTAATGAAGTGTTAGTTATACTTTTGTCTATCAAAAATATTATAAACTCATTACAAAAATCTTGGAAAATACAAAAAAGTAGAGAAGAAATTCATAGGTTCATCATTGAAAAAAAATCTGTTAAATCTATTTTTGCACTTCTTTTTTTAAAACATGTTAAAGATATATATACATACATCTATATATTCATTACTCCCACATGTCTGTACTCTGCTACTATCTACAATTTAATATAAATGCTTCCTATACCATTATAGAATTTTCATTAAAAATTCCCTACCTTGGGGTTGGGGGCATGGCTCAATGGTAGATCCCTAGCAAATACAAGACCTTGAGTTCCAAACCCAGTACCACCAAGAAACAACAAAAAAAAAAACTAAAAAAATCCAGCCACGCACCAGTGGTTCATGTCTGTAATCCCAGCTACTTGAGAGACTGAGATCGGGAGGGATTGTGATTTGAGGCCAGACCAAGCAAATAGTTTGTGAGACTCCATCTCCAAAATAAGCAGAGTGAAATGGAATGGAATTGTTGCTCAAGTGGTAGAACATCTGCTTTGCTAGTACAAGGCCCTGAGTTCAAACCTCAGTTCCACCAAAAAACAGAAAGAAAACCAAAAAAAGCCTTACCCTTCTTCAATAGGAAATCTATGTAAAACAAAAAATACCATAATGAAAAGACTTTTTTAATCTCTATCCCTGATGTCCTTCTCCACTTGCAGCTAACGTTAAACATTTTTTCCATATTCTTCCAGAAACACTTTCTGTATATACACACATCTCTATCGTCTCCTCCCATTTTCAAATTTTGGGGTAAGCTTTATTATCTTCCTGCTTCGGGCTCCTGAGTGCTGGAATTACAGGTTTGCTTCACTACATCTGCCTCTACACTTCCACTTGTTTTGTGTATAAATTTTTGATCCACCTGGAGTTTATTTGGTATAAGGAACTAAGGTAGGGAGCCAACTTTATGTTTTTTCAGCTGGCAGCCCTATTATCCCAGCAACAATGAATCAACTATTTTTTCCCTGCTAATTTTAAGTTCTATTTTGAATACATACTAAATCTTTGAATGTTTCTGGCCCTGTAATTATTCTACCAATACAAAACTACTGCAATTGCTATGCTTCTATAATACCCTTTACTACTCACCAAGGCTAACCTTTTTTGTCTTACTATGTTTTATGAGACAGGGTCTTGCTATGTAGTATAGGCTGGCTTCTCACTGGCAATTGTCCTGCCTCTGAGGCCTGGTTACTGGGATTACAGGTGTGCACTATCACACCTGGCAGTAATCCTTCTTTCATTAATAATATTTTTTTTTTAGAATTTTTGTGGCTTGTTTGCATCTTAACTTTTGTATACTGACTTTATGCTTAGCTTGATTGATTAAAAATTACACTAGTAGTTTCGCTAGTATCAATATTAGTTTATACATTTTTTTTTCAGTAAGAAGATATAGATATACATGTGTATCCATGAACAGGTTGTATCATTCATTTATTCAGGTCTTTTAAATCTTTCAGCACTGTGAAGTGTTTTTCATAGAGATCTTATACTATGCAAAAATCTTTGTTCCTTGCTATCTTCCTTCTTTTCTTTGTAAAACATTTTTTCCATTGTAATTTCCAACTGAAATTATATCTACTGCTTATATATTGATTTCTGTATATTAATTTTTATCTTGTGTAACTTTCAATCAACTCCTTAAGTAGATACAATCATATTGACAATATCTGTAAATTGGCCACTTCCCTTCTTAATTTTCTTTGTTTCCATTAGTTAATTTAACAATGATATATAACAACAGTGTGGTAATTTTTATCTTGCTCTTGGCTCTAAATCAGATGTGTCTAGTATTTTATCACTAAGACAATGGCTTTTCATTTGACATATACCTATTTTGTCATATTAAGACAGTATTCATCTATCTCTACTTTCAGTAATGTTTTCTTCTCTTATTTTCCAACCTGGGTCATTTTGATTGTTTCCAATTTTCAATATTAGAAGTAATGCCACATAACACATTACTGTACATAAGAAAACAGTTTTAAATTTTTTCTAAATTCAGATTTCCTTTGAAAAGACATCTATTCTGACAACTAGCAGAACAAAGGGCATGTGCCTCACTGTGCTAAAGAATGGCCTTCACTCTACTATTCTAGATTTTGCCAGTTGTTTCCAGTGCTGGTCTGAGCTGACTCCCACCTACTATCAGAAGCCATGTTCCACTTCTGTTTGGGAATACTGTACTGCGAGAGTCTGGATGTGCATTTCAGGTACTGGGCTTCATGAAAAGCTGAATTCTGCCCCAAAGTACCTAACCATGGAACAATCCCACAGAGGGGCTGTGACCTGCCTGCTGGCCTCTCAAGTTCTACCACCACAGGGAAAAATATTGAGAATATTTTATCCTACTTCCTAGTCACAAATATGTTGTTCTTAGTTAAATAACTTGTTTAAAATTCGCCTAAAAACTAGCTTGCCATCTGATCACATGGAATGCTTTCTTTGATGAAAATGTCCCCATACTTCCTGAAGACAATCAATCCCCTGATGCACTAGACATCAGCCAGTTTGTTGTTGGTTTCTGGGTTCAATATGTGCAGAAGCAACCTCAGCAAGTTTGTTTTCTTTTCTTTTTTTTGGCAGTGCTGGCAATGAACCCAGGGCTTCATGCATGTTAGGTAAGTGCTCTACCACTGAACTTGACCTCCAGCCTGACCAAGTTTCTTGTAGAAAAAAAAAATTTTATCGCCCCATTAATTAACATGAAAGATAAGAAGCTAGTCAGTTAAGTCAGAAACTTGTACTCCATTTTCCCCATTTCCTGTCCCACCCCAGGGCCACACAAATATAGGACAAGTTCAAACAGGAGTAAAGCAGGTATAGGCCAACTGAAAGGCAGCAGGCCCAGAAGAAAAAGGGTACTAGGACCTTAAGTTCAGATATATGGGGGGCAATGGTAGAAGTCACGGGCTTAAATTAATCTGGGAACTATATCCTAAAGAATGCAGAAAGCAGAGGATTAGTAAGAGTAGAATAAGGACTAGGAGCACAGGACTCCTCTTTAGTCAGTAAACACTGCTGGAGGAACTGACAAAATAACTCAGTCAGGTGCAAAAGTAACCAAATTGTCAGCTTGGCTGTACTGAAGAGAGAACTCTGGAGACTGCTTCCTGCTAGCGCAGAGGAAAGGCCTGACAGCACTGTTGACAGGCCAGTTCCTTAAACCAAGATAAAATTAACATAAAATTCACTATTTTAATTGTTATTAAGTATGCATTCTTGTGCTTTCCAGCACATTCACAATATTGGCCAGCTGTCCTTACTATCTAATTCAAGAACACTTCTATTACCTGAAACAGAACCTCAACCTATTCAGCAGTACTCTGATTCCCAGGCAGATTTCTCTATTTTGAACATTTCATGTAAATGGAATCATATGATATATGGCTTTTTACAGCTGACTACTTCACTTGGTATAATTCACTTTTTTTTTGACTGTATAGTCCAGGTTGACCTTTAATTTGCAATCCTCCTGCCTTAGCTTCCTCAGTGCTGGGATTACAGGCATAACCCAACATACCTAAAAAGATAATGTTTTTAGGGCTTATGTTGTAGTATTTATCAATACTTCCTTACTTTTTATGGCTGAATATATTTTTTTTTCCTGAATATACAATAGATATCTATTTCAGTACCCTAACAGCAAAGCAACAACCCAGAGCTATACTTATTCTCCAAGGTGACAATTCTCCTGAAAGAAGATGGACTAGAGCTGTCAAGGTCTTCATGATACTGTTCACAATTTTAATTCTGATGGTCAGGCTCTTTGGTTGTAAATTCACAACAAATTAAATAACTAGGGAATATGACAACCCTGCTTTTAAACATTTGGTGCCAACCTGACATGTTACACAAAAGTCTTTAGTAACAAAGTCAGAGAAATACTGGCCCAAGCTCAGAAAGGAGACTGGCAGGAACAGGCAGGAAAAGAAACAAATCATTGTGAATAAGACTGTTCCTGTTGAGATCCTGTTGAAATTACGAGGTGGTTTTAGTTATGTGAAGCTGAAAAGAAATGCTGCTTATCCACAGGACTGATCAATTCAGCAATAATTAAAATCCTTACTTGGCAGAGTGGGTTCATCCTGCTCACCAGTTCTCACGGGAAAGGCAAATCTACCCTGCCCCATTAAGCAAACTAAGGGTGTAGCCTGCATCCGTGAGATAAGTGCTATGCGCTTTGAAAAGGCCAACATTTAGGTGTCTAATATGGTTCCTAATCAAGTCAGCAGGAAAATGATAAAGGCAGCACAACTGTAAGGGCAGAACAGTATTCTCATCAAGAATGACACCTGCTGGCTGACCAAAAAGAGAAGAGAAGTATCTTCAGTCTTAAATATTCAAATATTTTACAAACATAAAATGCAAAATAAAATTATGAGATGCCACTTTTTACCCTCAAATGAGCAAATTATTTTTTCCCCTGGTAAGAACACTGCTGGGGAGGTTTCTGGGGAACCAGGATGAAGGTGGTAAATGGGTACCACCTTTCTCTAGGGCAATGAGGCTTGGCTGTCAAACAGGAAGCATTTTATATTCCCTTTTAGTCAGTAACTGCACTAAGTTTATCTTAATGAAGTTATCACAGATTTAGCTATGAATATGTCTGTTATGGAACTGCTTATAACAAGCAAGAAACATGAAATGATACAAACATTCAAAAGTTGAGTGGTAGTTAATATACAGGATATATTGTATATTTAAATATCTTTCATCATGCACTAACATAATAGGTAATGAGGTACATCATTTACTTTTTGTACAAGGAAAGAACATACTGCAGTAACATTTTGGTTTAAAAGAAGAGGGGGAAGTTCTGTCTATCCTTATGCCTTATTTCTTGCGACAAGCCCATGAAACCAAAGTACATGTCAGGTCCCAAATGTGGTATGCTCCTTAAGTCTTTCTAATATCTTCGTAAGTTGTTTTCTTGGTTTGGAACAACCTATACCCTCCCCAGACCCAAGAAACAACTCCACATCCTTCTAGAATTAAGACCAGTGGTTTTCAACCAGAGGCGATATTGCCCCTTAGGGCATGTTTCCCAACCTCTAGATATTGTCACAACTGTGTGAGGAGGTGGCAGCCAGTATTGTCATGTAGTGGGTAGAGACCAGGGAGGCTGCTAAGTATCCTATTAAACACACAATATCCTCACAACATAGACGTTTATACCCGAAAAGAAAAAAGTGCAGATGTTGACACCCTGATGTAAGTTAAGACTTAAGCATTCCACTGGCTGTGAAAGCTTTCCCTGCTTCCATATTGATATACTAAATTCCATGCCTGCGGTCAGATTTACTCAAGTATGCCTCCATCTCAGCACTGATCACACTGCAGGGTAAGTTTTACTTCTCTGTCTGACCAACTAAATTATAACTACTTCAAAAGCAGAGACCATCTTTCTCATCTATCTATCTCTGCTTTATAATAAAAGAGCTCATTCACTGTTTTGTAACTGAATTTTAAATAACACTGATATTTAATGAACGAACAAAAGAAACACTTTCCTCTTCTACCATAAAAATCCTTTAAAGGCCACGCAAAAAAAAAAAAAAAAAAAAACACATTTGATAGAAAAACATTAGGAAATAAAGATAAGCAGGAAGAAAATAATAGAAAAAAAATTTTTTTTGAAAAGGCACACATCATCTAAATTTGCAAGAGGTAAATTCTATACAGCAAACTTGAGAACTCTGAAAGGCAGTGTAGGATTTTTACAGTATAAATCCTGATACTTACTTGAGAACAGCAATCTCTTGAACTGTTATAGCCCTTTTATCTTTGGTTCCCATATAGGAGAATATGTTTGGCTTGACTCTGGTAAGACAGAAACAAAACAATCTGAAGTCACATATCTTAAGGAAATCACATTTCTCATAATTTAAGCTTCAAAATAAATATACTTAAAATAATAAGAGACACAAACATTATTTAAAAATGTAACTAGGAAAATGTAAATTAACATGCAAACTAGAAAAGTAAATGACACCCAAACAATTCTCTTCTTATCATTGTTTGACTTAGAGCTTTTGTAGCTATCAGTGAGCAAGTGATATTGCCCAAAGATTTGGTTAGCCAATAACAAAAAAATTAATGATGCACCTTCATCAATCAAAACCAATTTGATTGCCAGATGGCTCATGGTTTGAAGCCAGTCCAGGCAAATACTTCTCGAGACCCTATCTTGAAAATACCTAACACAAGCATTCATTAATCACATAAAATTGTGAAAGTAAAAAAATCATTCTAGAAATGTAATGTAGCACTTTGAAATGTATCTTCAATTTTAAAAAAGTTAATAACAACATGAATTTTCCTTAAATGCATGCTATTGCCTTGTATAAAAAAAAAGTCAAATGCTAAAATACGTACCCAAATGGTTTTGAAGTGAAAATAAAGGCAGCTCATTAACTAAGGAATATTTGTGACTCCTGAGCAATCCCAACTATAGATCCCAGAGGAACTCCCTCCCCAACTGTCTATTCCCCATCAGGAGTTGTCTGCTCTCCCAGGTCTCAGGAAACATCAGGGTACCTTGGACTCTCTCCCAGAAAGCAAATAAACAGAATAAACTAAAATGTTACTTAATTAGATACTGTATCATGGGCTGTATTTTGCCCTCCTCAAATTCATAAGTTGAAGCTCTGATCCTTAGTAACATATTTGGAAATACGGCTTCTAAAGAGGTGAGCAAGTTAAAAAGTGGCTGTTGGGGTAAAGTCTAATCCAATCTGATTAGTGTCCTTATAAGAGGAAATATGGACACACAAATGTCAGGGGTACAGAGGACAGCCATGTGAAGACAAAGTGAAAAGGCAACCATTCAAGAAGACAAGGAGAGAGACCTCTGGGCTAAAAACAAAAACAAAGCTGCTGACACCCTGATGTTGGAACCTCCAGCCTACAGAACTGCGAGAAAATTAATTTCTGTTTAAGTACTTAGTCTGTGGTACTTTGTTATGCCTGTTCTAGCAAGTTAATACATGGTGTTGTCGTGTTAACTGAGTGAAATCCTCACAGAACACAGATTTTCTGTGGACTGCAGCCATTTCTATAAAAAACACAAAACAAATAGAGCTTTGGCACCTAACCCATCCTCAGAGACCACAATCTCTAATATATTTGCATTCCTCTGAGAAACTATGACTGGTTTCAGGTTTTCTATCTAGTTGGAATCTAGGAATAGAGAACACCCCGTTTGATAAAGTCAGTCCCTGCAAGCACATCAAAGTGTAGGTTTTCAGGGGAGTTCATTTTTATTTTCATCTGGATAGATGGGTAATTCTCAACTGTACGTGAACTATTTACTTACAGAATTTTCATCTGTTATTACTGGCATAGAGATAAAAAGATTAATTTACATATTGTCTAAGAAAACTACCATTGGGAGGCACATTTGTTATCTATCCATTGACCTATGTTCCTGCTCTTTTTTTCCCATTAGCATGGAAATAGGAAAACACATTCCTGTTGATTTGACTTGTTTCTAAGAAAAAGAAGATACTAACCTTAAATATTTGGACAGTACATTAATAGCATCCATGGTGTCTTTGTTTTCCTTGTATAGAACAAAGTGGCAGTAACTTCCCCTAGATTTTGGCCAAGAATGTTTTCTTGGATCTTAAAAACAAAAAATTAAATGTTATATATACCATGAAAAAAATTGAGTTTCCTCTCATGAAACCCCCTATAGAGCTGATTTTTTGATATAAGACCTTTCAGTGATAGATTTGGCCTGAAAGGAGATACAGGTTAAGTGGTTGTAGCTACTAGACATCTTACAGATATTAAGCTTTCTCTGGTTGGACACAACACTGTGTTTAAAATCAAAAGCTGAAATGCAGGTGGTATGAAAAATGACTTAGGACAACCCAGCAATCTTCACAACAGCAGATACACAGGAGCCCCTGGTGCCAGGAGCAGGGTTACTGGATCAGCACACTGTCTGACAGTGCCCACGGGTTCTATACCATGTACAGCCTAGAGAGAAAAGGCTGTCATGAGGAACCTATGAGCCTTGGCTCAGAAACACAATCAGGTGTTCGTACATGTAGTAGCAGAGTTGAGGACAGAGCGTGTGACATGATTAGTAACACGATTAGATTTTCCAAAGACCACTTCCACCACAAAAGTTTAGCTAATACCTACAATGAATCTACAAATGTCTAGCATTCAAGACCTGACTGTCACTCTTGGGAAAAAAGGAAAGTTTAATGAAAAATTAAGTTACATTAAATGCTAACTTCTGAGCCAATTTTACTTTGATTTTTTAACTCTTTGGAGACTGATAAACACTGCACAATCTGGGAGAACCTGATTTTTTAAACTTTTCTTTTAATTGAACATTTCAATTATACTGCAATAGAAGATTTAGATTTAAATAATAGAAGATTTAGATTTAAGCTGCTCAAGCATGTTTGAAAATTCAGTATGTTTGAAAAATCAGTACTTTGGGAAAAATACGTAAGCCACAGCTGCACTTTGCAGATATTGTACAATACTCATGAGTCCTGTGTGGCACAGAGCTGCAGTTGTTATTTAAAGAACACATCTGGTTCACCTGACTTCTATAACTCCATGAAAGAAAAACTGTGAAATAATAATTTCATTCTCTCAACTAGAATAGTTGAAAATAGTCCCTTTGTCTTTGTCTTTAAAATCATCTTTTCACGTGAAAAGGATTCTCATGAACTCTTTACTTTCAGAGGCTTAAGATGTTCCTGGTATCTAGCTTTGTCAGGGCAAAAGCACTGCTTGGTAACAGGTTAGGAGCTCAGCTAAAATGAAAAGAACCATCAACCAATGCACAGAATCAACACACCATCCCAGAAAACTGCCATGGTTTACATATGCCTAGTAAATGTTTTCCTTCCTGGTAGATATGAGTCTTTTCTGTCCTGTATAAAAAAGTATTACAAGCTCTTGGTGTGAAATTACAACTTCCTCAGAAAATTGTGAATGGAAGCATCTAGTTCAGTTTTCCTTTCAGCTCACAATCAGTTAAGCAAAGTTGTCCATCTTAGCACTTGTGACAAGATCATTGGCATTTCATTTTATCTACATGAAATACCAACTGCTCTTACCTGCTGCAGTTCTGACCTCTGTCCAAATGCACAGCATAGAGAGCACAAAAGAGCAATGTTTAATTTATAATAATATTAACGTGCTTTAGAGGTGAACATGTAAATGATCGCATGGTAAGTTTATATTGAGGACTTCTACAACACCTGGAAGTTAGTTAGATGGTGGGTTAACAGTCATTCAGACATTAACAATGGAATGTTGTGAAGGTATACAGTGAACAAAGAGAAAACTTACCTACAGGCACAGCCAGCCTGACTCAGTCCCTTCACAGGGACATGTCAGTTCATACTCTAAACTACACTGTCTGTATGCATGGGATACGCCTAAAGGCTCAAGACTGGATATCAAATGCTCCCCATCTAGACATTTGTTTCCTTAAATATGGCAAGACCTATCCAAAATGCTGTAAAATTATCTTTGGTGGAGAGACTGCAAGAAATTATTGTTTTGCTTTATGCTTTTCTGTGTTTTATGAGTTTCTGATTTTTAAGATTTGAAAAATGTTGAATGATCACTACAGAAAAGTTCTCTAAGTTCTATTACAGATTAAGAGATTTAAGAGATAATTTGAGACACCACTGAGTGTAATGTTCTGATCTTGTTTTTACCATTATTTGAACAAGAGACGTGTATGTAAGAAACATTTTTGAGATACTCAGAGAAAAACAAAACTGAACATGTACTGGGCTAGTAGGTATTAAGAAATTATTTAGATTTTAAAATGCGACAACGGTCTGGGGTTTTAATTCTTGTCTGGTAGATACATAGTGAAATATTTTGAGTGAAATGATATATTATGTAGAATTTGTTTAAAATGCACCAGTAAGAAAAAAAGTGGGAGGGATGGATCAAACAACATTTGAAGATGGTTGATGGGTACATAGGGATTCCATATACTACTTCCTCTATTTGTGTGCAGGTTTGAAAATATCTGTAATAAAAAGTTTAAAAAACAAGTGTGATAAAAGTTGATGAAAAGCTACATTTTCTCTTAACTACTAGCCCTTTAGTGCATTCACAAGTAAGTATGTTAAGAAATAAATGAAGTCATAAGACCGAAAAACTAAAAACTATTATCCCTTAAGAGAAACCATGACGACAGAGTATGAATTTTGACTCCCAAGCATGCAACTTCTATTAGCAAATCCAAGCACTGAACATGTATACAATTATCTCCTCTTTAAATACTAAACACAAGTATTCTTTTCCTAAGTGCACTCAATATATTAAATAGTAAAGCATTAGCACTGGTTAACTTAGAATATTTTTAATAACAGGAAATCAACAGTTAATTTGGACTTTTTTTTTTAACTTTATAAATTCCAACCCCCAAGTAATATTTATATGTAGCTATAAAATTTGGTGAATTTAAGGTAACATTTTCGAGATGCTCTGATTTAGAATATAAATGCAAAGAATTCTTTGGCAGGGTAACATGTTTGCTCTTTCCAGAAGGTTGCTTCCACCTTCTGGGTGTCTAACACAAGCAGCCTGGTCTAGTAGAAATGGAAACCAGATACAAGGGGAAATATATCTGGAATAGTCATGTGTCACTGAGCACAGAAATCCCCATGAATAAGGAAGGAAAGATGTTTGTAGCTTGAGAAAGATGACATGATGGGGAAGCATGCAGAACATTCTTTCTTTCTTACTCAAGGCCATTCTCACCATTGACCCCTTAGACTACAAACTTCCAGCTTCTTCAGGGATCCTACTCCATCTTTATTACTCTCCTCCCTGAATTTCTCCCTTTCTTTCCACTGGCTCTTTCCCTTCAGTATAAAAATATACTAACAGCTCTTCCATCTGAAAAGCCAAAATCTATGTACCCCTCTCCTTAACCACATTCCCTTCCTTTCTCAGTCTCTTTGTAGCTTATTTGAAAAAGCTGTTCTATACAGCCTCCCATCTCAACCTCCTGAATAAAATGTTTCCAACCTCATCATTCCACTACAACTACTTTAATGCGAAAAGTCATCAGGGATCCCATGTTGCTAAACTGATGGAGAAATTTCAGAGCTCCTTTCTTACTGTGCCTATTTGGATCATTTCCTATTGCTATAATACCAGTCTCTTTCAAAAAGAGTTTTTTTGTGTGTCTACCAGGCCTTTCCTCCTGAATCTGTAGGTCCCTAAACCCAAGGATCCTCCTGGGAACCATTCATTTCAAAATTGTAGGATCAGTATATATCACAGAGCAGAATGTTTTTGTTTTTGGAGACTGGGTCCCAGGCTGGCCTCAAACTAGTTATGCAGCCCAGGTTGTCTTCGAACTCACAATCCTGTTGCCTTAGCCTCTCATATGCTGAGATTACAGGAGTATACTACTAGGCTGAGCCCAGAATTTTTTTTAATTTAAATCTAAAAACAAGTTCCTAGAAGCATTTGGAATCTGCACTATCTAAAAATGTAAATTAATATACCAGTTTATGCAATGTTATAATACTTATTTGGTATTTTTAGAAAACACATGTTTTGTGTTTGATATGTAAAGCAATGTGTCCTCTCAGACTGGCTTAACACACAAAATAATGTTTGAGTTTAAATACATGGCTATTTGTGTTCTTGAACACCATATTCAGAAATGTACCATGCCTACATTTTAAGATGCATGGTTCTATTTGAGAAAAGTTTTGGTTAAAAACACTGCAAATCTGGGCTAGAGGCACAGCTCAAGTGGTAGAGTACATGCCTAGCAAGAGCATGGTCCTGCGTTTTAAGTCTCAGTGTCAACAAAACAAAACAAAACAAAATCTGCTAAATAATGTGTAACCCAGTAACGATTTATATCACTGGTAGTAAATGAACCTAAAAACATTATAAATGATAAAGCTTTGCAAGGAAGCTTTTAGGCTAATACACAGTCAATACTAGGCAAGGTGGCCCAGGGAGACAAACTGTCATTACTACTGGGTTCTATTTTCAGGGTCAAGAAAAAGTCTTCAGATACAAGTTCTCCCTGTTTTCTTAGTGGCATTTACTTTAGGCCACTGTTAGCTTGTGGTGAGGGCAAGTCCTCTACAAGAGAAGTGAGGAAAAGGAGAATGCAGGTTTCCAACTGTCTGCCTAGGCCAGGAAACAGCCTTCCATGAAGCAGGGCAAGAGAAGAACCCAGAGGGCAGAGATTTAGCCCATCCTTGACTAAATGCCACGATCCCTCAAGCCCAAGAGGTTTAAATCCTGCAAAGACTAACCCAGTCCCACCTGCCTTTATGCTTCTTTTTTAAGATCAAAAATTATATTTGATTGAAGATATCCAAAGGGAGATGCCGTTCAGCATTTCAATTTGAAAAGCTTAAGAAAAATTTTTATTGAAAAAAAATGAAAAATGGGTGTAGCATAGCAGAAAAAAATCTAGGAGAAAGAACCTGAGATGTGGCATGTTCTTGAAGAAGAGAAAATAGGTAGAAGCTGTAATGGCCACCTTGGCCTGCAAATTCCCTCCTCCCCTCACAAAACCTAGCATCCCTTAAGAAATGAGGACCATTTCCAAGAAGCAACCAGTCAAAAATATGTAGTCTTCGCCTTTTCTAATCTGCTTTCTCATGACCACGCTAAGCAGAGTAAGATCTTGCCCATTGTCTCTACTCTGCAGAGGGCAGCTGGCCAAATGCTGCTAACCAACATGGGCTGCTTCCCTGCAAGGCCCCTCTACCTAATAGCCTTTCCAACTGCACAGAACTGAGATGCACTAGGACATTATTGTAAGTAGTAAATCACTTCCTCTACCCCTGTGACAATTATGCTACATATTGTCTTTGAGAGAACTGAAAAAGTCACTGAAATCATTTCCCACAGGGCTTACTCCCCTTGAACAACCTTGACTGAGGAAGGCTGCTAAGGTACTCTTTTATACTATGACCCAGACACTCCAGAAACATATGGTAATAGGCAGATCCTCCTGCCTCAGTCTCCCAAGTGCTGGGATTATACAGGCGTGTGCCATCACAATGGGCTTCACTTTTCTTTTTGCTATTAACTGAGAAGTGGCCTCCAACCTCAACCTTCTCCTAACCACTCAAGGCTTCTCATTTCTGAGATGAGATTTTTCTCATCCTTAGTAAACCTTATTACTGCTGCCTTTTTTCTTACACTCTTTCATTTCACTAGAACCACCATTATAAACAATTAAGGCTTCATCCACTCATGGTATTAAATTTTAAATTTAGTGGATTCAACAATTTCTTGTTATATGGTCTTAGAGTTTTGCTCTAACAAACGTATCTTGAAGTAACTGAGGGGAGAACTTAAACATGTAGTACCAGTTACTGTTAGGGGAGGAAGGTAAGGAAATAACTTTTCTATTGTAATTTTCAGAGGGTGTGGAAATGACCAAAGTAAAGCAAAGCATATTCATAGCTGGAGTACATTGAGAAACCCATTTGAACATTGACTTTGGAATTAAAAATGAAAAGACAGGACTGTAAAATAGGTACAGTGTGTGTGTGTGTGGGGGGTGGTACTTGTGAGAGAAGGGAGGATGAATGGAGGAGATGAAGGTGAGGGACTATGGTTGATGGGCTGTATATGAAGCCCATATATGAAACAGAATAATGAAACCTCTTGCAATTGCAAGAGGTTTGTGAGAGGGTGATAGTGGGGGAGATCTAACCAATGTATAATATAAGCAAGCCTAATCAGAACTGCCGCAATGAATTTCCTCTGTACAATTAATATATGGTAATAAAAATGGGGGGGGGGGTGGAATAAAGAACTGTATTTTCTCCAAAAAAAAATTTATCTGTTGATCCGAAAAGAAGATAAGAAAGGAGATTAAGGTGATGGTATAAGGTTGATGGACTTCATAAACCTGTAAGAGAAAGAAATAAAAAACCCTCTTCCAATTGCTCTTAGTGGAGTGGGGAGGGGACTGAGGAGGAGATAGGATGGGGTCAATGTAAATAATGTACAATATAAGTCTAATCAGAATTGTCACTATGAATCACCCCCATATAATGAATATATACTAATAAAAAATTTATAATAAAAAAAAGGAAAAAAGAAATATCTAAGTTTTCAATGTAAATACACATTTCATAGCTGTAGAAAACACATTAGAACATAAATACCAAAGTCATTCACTGACAATACAACAATACACAATGCAAGATGGGCTAAGTGAAAGGTCATCTTCATAAATGTTCCATGTTTTTAATGTGTGAATGGAGAATATATCTATAGTTGGAAATCAGAAGCAGAAACTATGCCCCTGGGATAGGTGACAAGCACTTCTGTTCATCTGAAAGCTTTCTTTCCTTCATTAAGAATACACAGTAAGCAATAATCCTCCCATTTTCCTCTTGAAGTGCCACTCAGCCCACTCTGCTCTTCAGGGATCATATCAGATTTCTAACACCCTCTTAGACACCACTATAATTTCACAAATCTTTGCTCACATACAAGACAGAATGCCCCTTATCCAACATGCAGGCTGCAGGATTGCTCTGGCATCTGAAATGATTATTCACCCTCTCTGAAGGAGTGACAGAATCAACATCCTTCTCTACACAAGGTAAGGCAGCACTTGGACGTGAACAGGCAAAGCAAACAAGGAGCAGGTGTGCACCTTACAACTGCCTGGCAGGAGAAAGCAGTCACTCACACACTTACTTGCCAAAGCCTTTTTTCCAGCTGCATGGTAGGCTACGATGTATTTTCTGCCATCTCTATCCTCTGTTTTTGTTTCTAATCCTGGAAACAGAGATTTAATAGCTTGATGGATGATGGTTCTTTTCTCTTTGGTGTCTTCAATAACCTATTAAAAACATAAGGTGACACTACCACTTTAACAAATAATAGGGAAATAATACAGTGAATCAGTAAAAACATGGCTCATCTTATTAAATGCAAAATGACAAAAGTGCCTGGGTACAATTTTAAAGCTTTCCAATCTTGCAAATCCTAAAGGCCTGTTGACTGATCAGGTCCACTAGGCAGACACTATACCAAGCATGTTATACTGTTTTGTTTAATCCTTATAATCTCCCTATCTCACCATCATTACATGTATTTAAAGATGAGAGAAATGAGGCTAAGAGAAGTCATGGAATGTATTTAGGTTGTATAGCTAGAGGGCAGAGAGCTAGATTTGAAAGCACGCTGTTGGACTCTGGGGCTACCAACCACAGAAGCTGCCTCTCAGCATCTCTGCTGGACAAGTGTTTTTGGAGATTACAGAGAAAATGTAGGTGAGCTAGCCTTTTGATTATTTCAGACACTATCCCCGGGGCAGTCCAATCCACAACTGTCTCCTGCTGAACTTTATTCTATACTAAATTATTTTATAGTGAGATTCTAACACTCACAATAAAGAAAAAACAAAAGATAAACTTATTAGTTACACAATTTTTTCAATTTTCTTTTGGTGGTACTGGGGTTTGAACTCAGAGCCTCACGTTTGCTAGGCAGGTGCTCTACTGCTTGAGCCACTCTGCCAACTCTACTTTTTTAATTTTTGAGGGTATCTCACACTAAGAAACACAGTTTTTCTGTATTCAAAAGCACGAATGGTTGTACACTCCATATTTTAAAAGAAAAGATTCCACTACATAATACTGACGTTATACTGAATGCACAGGTATTTTCTACTTTATTTATTCCATTAAAAAATGCTGATTGTGAGACCTATTAATGTCATTTCATAGACTGATTTAATGGGTTGCAATCTGAAAGCAGAAAATACCAAAATAAACTATAACTGCTAGTGGCTACACTTATAATACTTTAGCAAAATACAAAATGTAAAAGAAAAAAAATCCTGCATTCTAATTATAGATAAATGTTCTTCATATGGATGAGTGCTGAGAGCAATGCATTAAAATCATTGTGTGTATTTAGACTTCAAAAATTCAGAAAGTCCTTGCTCCTCATTTTATAGATGAGTAAGCCTGCCCACATGATTTGCCCTTTAAAACTTTGGGCTAAACTATACATCAGACAAAGGACTGATAACCAGAATATACAGGGAACTTAAAAAACTAAATTCTCCCAAAACTAATGAACCAATAAAGAAATGGGCAGGTGAACTAAACAGAACTTTCTCAAAAGAAGAAATTCAAATGGCCAGAAAACACATGAAAAAATGCTCACCATCTCTAGCAATAAAGGAAATGCAAATTAAAACCACACTAAGATTCCACCTCACCCCTGTTAGAATAGCCATCATCAGCAACACCACCAACAACAGGTGTTGGCGAGGATGCGGGGAAAAAGGAACCCTCTGACACTGTTGGTGGGAATGTAGACTAGTACAACCACTCTGGAAAAAAATTTGGAGGCTACTTAAAAAGCTGGACATCGATCTACCATTTGATCCAGCAATACCACTCTTGGGGATATACCCAAAAGATTGTTACTCCAGAGGCACCTGCACATCCATGTTTATTGCGGCACTATTCACAATAGCCAAGTTATGGAAACAGCCAAGATGCCCCAGCACTGACGAATGGATTAAGAAAATGTGGTATCTATACACAATGGAATTTTATGCAGCCATGAAGAACAACGAAATGTTATCATTGGCTGATAAATGGATGGAATTGGAGAACATCATTCTGAGTGAGGTTAGCCTGGCTCAAAAGACCAAAAATCGTATGTTCTCCCTCATATATGGACATTAGATCAAGGGCAAACACAACAAGGGGATTGGACTATGAGCACATGATAAAAGTGAGAGCACACAAGGGAGGGGTGAGGATAGGTAAGACACCTAAAAAACTAGCTAGCATTTGTTGCCCTTAACGCAGAGAAACTAAAGCAGATACCTTAAAGCAACTGAGGCCAATAGGAAAAGGGGACCAGGAACTAGAGAAAAAGTTAGATCAAAAAGAATTAACCTAGAAGGTAACACCCACGCACAGGAAATCAATGTGAGTCAATGCCCTGTATAGCTATCCTTATCTCAACCAGCAAAACCCCTTGTTCCTTCCTATTATTGCTTATACTCTCTCTACAACAAAATTAGAAATAAGGGCAAAATAGTTTCTGCTGGGTATTGAGTGGGGGGGAGAGGGAGGGGGCAGAGTGGGTGGTAAGGGAGGGGGTGGGGGCAGGGGGGAGAAGTTACCCAAGCCTTGTATGCACATATGAATAATAAAAGAAAAATGAAAAACAAAACAAACAAAAAAAAAACTTTGGGCTAGAGGCATGGCTCAAGTGGTAGAGTGCCTGTCTAGCAAATACAAGGTTCTGACTTCAACCTCTAGTGCCAGATGGAAGGGGGTAAAATAAATTTATAGATTAGATACTTATATCTGGTTAATATAGAAAATAAATACTGGATTATACCTGATATATTTTTAAAGTTAAAACTTTTAGCAGATGGTATAACTATGGCTTTTAAGATAAGAGTTTTTGCCACATGTATAGGAAAATGCTTATTATAGGGCTAAGCCATACACTGCATTATACACATCAGGGAAACCAGGACTATCCTCCTTGATTGCTCTTGAAGCCTATTCTTAGTGCTGGGGATGCACCTCAGTAGGCATCTATCTAGCATTTGGGAAGCCCTGTGTTCAATCAAAAGTGCCACAAAAAAAAATAGGTCGGGCATAGTGACACATGTCTATAATCTAAACTTTGAAGAGGCTGAGGATTTCAAGTTCAAGGCCAGTCTGAGCTACATAGTAAGGTCCTGTCTCAAACAAACAAACAAACAAACAAACAAGAGCAGAAAGAAACATCAAAACTAAACGAAAAACAAAACATGATGTATCCTAGAAATGTTTTAGTTGGCAGTGCTGAGGATTTTGTCCAGGGGTAAATTCAGAAAGTGGATCTCCCTAGCATTGTGACCTACATATTTTTCAAAGTGTTCATGGGAAGGGAGTGGAAGGCAGAACTGGAGGCGTATCATGAATTCTGAGAAGTCACAGTAAACTTTTTAACTGCGAGTGACAGGGGTGGCTGAGGGTGTTTCAGACAACAGAAAATCTAATAGCTCAGTAAAATGTACCACAGGGGGTGACAGATAGTTCAGTGGTAGAGCACTTGCCTACCAAGTGCAAGGAGGTCCTAAGTTCATACCCTATTATATACATATTGAAATGATAAGATTTTGAGTAAGAGTAAAAATACACACATATGTGAGTAATTTCACTTTTTCTTGTTTGTTTGTTTTTTTGGGGGGGTGGTACTAGGTTTTGAAATTAGTGCTTCATGCTTGCAAGGCAGGTGCTCTGTCACTTAAGTCATGCCGCCAGCCTTTTTTCCTTACTTTCTAAAAATACGTGGCTACCAGAAAATCTTAAAATAAAAATATAGAGGATGAGGTGTATCTCAGTGGTAGAATATGAGCTTAGCATGTGTGAGCCCTGAGTTTGATCTCCAGCACCAAAAAAAAAAGGGCATCATAATTTTACTGGATGGCACTATTGAATAAAATGTCCATTAGGAAACACTTAAAAATTTACTCTTCTATTTATTATCTAAAACTCTCCTTTTTCTCAAACAGCAGAAGTAGACCTAGGTTGAGCAAATGAGCCCTCCCTATCTCCTTCCTCCAGTTACTCCCCTTTCCGGAACCCCACTGGAGACTAAGGCTGTAAAGCCAGAGGCACTAGAAAAAGGCACACATCTGACTACCAGGCAACAGAGGTACTGTTGCAGCAATGTAACTGTCATTCTGTGGTTCTAAACAACACATTTTTTTGTTGATGTGTGATCATAATTTTTTTTAAAGCAAATACATAACTTTGTTAGCTGGGTATGGGGGTGGTAATCCCAGTATTGGAGATTGAGACAGGAGGATCAAGGCCAGCCTGGGCTACTTAGCAAGAACCTCTCTCAAAACAAACAAAAAGCCCCCCAAAATAATAAAAAACAACCTTGTAACTTTTTTTTTGGTGGGACTGGGGTTTGAACTCAGGACTTTATACTGGCAAAACAGGTGCTCTTACTGCTTGAGCCACACCTCCAGTCTCTTTTGCTCTGGTTATTTTGGAGATGGGCAGGCCTTAAAACTTGAGCATCCTGATCTCAAGTCTCCCAAGTAGCTAGGATTACAGGTATGACACTGGTGCCCAGCACCTCATGACTTCTTTTGTTATAGCTTATCTGCCCCGATAGCAACGTTTCAGTATAGTGTCCTTTCAGATCAAATAGGACAAGGTCACCCTTTCACTTAACACTGTACTTTTTCTTAAATTAGTATGGATTAATTGTACAAAGGGATTTCATTGTGGTGTTTCTATACATGTATATAATGTACTTTGATCAAATCCACCTAGTCTATTACTCATTCTTAGCCCTGTTACCCCTTTCATTAATTATAATGGGTCTCATTATCCTATTTTAATAATGCATGTAAAGGACTCTTATCAGATCCAACCCCTATCACCCTCTCCTTTCATCCTCTTCACTTCCACTTGTTCCTCTCCACCAACCATCTGTTTTATACATGTCATTCTTTTTTTGTTGTATGTTTTTTCTTTTGGTCTAGATTCTGCTTAGTAGCGAGAACATGTGATACTTGTCTTTCTCAGTTTGGCATATTTCCCTTAGCATAAAAACACTGCAATTTTTTCAATGGACACCCAAAAAGAAGCCATCAAAACTATTAAAATCTTCTCATGTATTTTTGCACTACTTACCTCAATGGCAACACTGGTTTCTTTATTTTTAAAAAGTTGGAGCTCTTCCAATTGCTGCTTTTCTTCAGCTGTCAAAACTGTAAATACATCTTCAGAAGGATCCTTTCAAACAACCATGAGAACTCACAGTGAGTCATATGTGAATTCAAAGATAATAAAGATCAATTTTTCTATGATTGCTAGAAAATACTTTTTCTATGACATTTACTAGAGGGCTACTTCTACCTCTTCATCCACTGGAACAGACAAGTCATCCAAATGGCTGATCCGTCCATCTTTTCCTATTTCATGAACAATGAAGTCAGAATATCTGATAAAAACACAAATTTTCAGAGAATGAACATTTTACTTCCTGCCAATTTTAGGGTACAGTTTATCAACAATAGCCTTACTATTGTATAAAACAAGGGATTTCAAAAAATTGCAACTGTGAAGTTTTCTAATAAATGCTGAGCCACACCTTGGCTTGGGTTTTATACTAGAAGCTTCTAGAATATCTTCCAGAGACTTATTGATATTAACCTGTGGATATTCAAATAATCCCTATTCAATTAAACATACTAAAAGTATTTATTTTTATTATTATTATTATTTTGGCTTTTTTTGGGTGGTACTAGGGTTTGAACTCAGAGCTTCACACTTGCTAGGTAGGCACTCTACCACTTGAGCACTCCACTAGCCCCAACAGATGGTTAATTAAATCAGAAACCTGTGTGTTTGCCATGAGCTACTCTGAAGTTTTTATGTACAATACCTTACACACATTATTTACAATACTCTCAGCAACTCCACTGTGATATTATGATACATTTTTTGGATAAGGATACTAAAGCTCAGGGGAAATAAGTAACTATTTAGTGGCCAAACTACATTTGCACCCAGAACCATCTGGCACCAAATATCACCTTCTTTCTACTGTAGATGATGTGGTATATTCATTGAAAGAGGTGGGTTTTTTGGGGGGGAGGGGGACGGTACTGGGTTTGAACTCAGGGCCTCACACTTGCTAGGTGGGTGCTGTACTGCTTGAGCTACTCCACCAGCTCCAAATGAGAGTTCTAAAATTTCAAGACTCAGAAAAGAAACCATTTAAAAGAATCTAATAAAATGAACAGCAATCACTTATATACTTCAATGTATATCACTGGGAAATTACTTTTATTCACTCAAACAATTCTGGGAAGGATTGTCCCTTGATAAGAACTGACCATTAGCCAGGTGTGCTAGTACACATCTGTAATCTCAGCACTCAGGAGACCAAGGCAGAGGATCATGAGTTTGAGGATGGCCTGGACTACACAGCTAGCTTGAGGTTAGCCTAGGCTACATGGAGAGACCATGTCTCAAAAGAAAAAGCAGTGGTGGGAGGGGGGAGGTAGCTGGGGCCAAGGTTCAAGTGGTAGAGCAAGGCCCTGAGCACAAACCCCAGTATGGAAAAAAAAAAAAAAAGACTATTTATGCAACCTTCTTTATTCCATTCCTTTTTGACTGTAACTATACATAATCCTTGGGGGTTAGGGAGCTAAATGGAAGACTATAATGCTGATTTCTTTCTAAAGAAAAAAGTTAATACAATTAAAAATAACTTTGTACATAAACTAAACATACCTTTCTTTTAAGATTCCTGAGAATCCTTGATGAGAACTTACAAACTTGGTGATGCCTACATCAAGTTCAGTGAGTCCATGCTTCATCATGTCTGCAAAACTCTCTGGTTCTTCCTCCTCAGTGTCCTCCTCTGAAAGGCCATCTTCCTCCTCCTCTTCCTCCAACTGACCATCAGAATTCTTTTTACCTTTTCCTGCACTTACAGTATCTGGTAGCCCAGGCTCATTCTCACTACTGGGTAGATTTTCATTTCCTAGTCCATCCTGACCTTTGGTCAGACAACAGTCCAATGAGATCCTCTGTTTTTTTGTTTCCTCAGCTGGGGCCTCACCGTCATTATCTTCAACAACAAGGCACCCACGTTTCAGAGATGTCATTTCCATCTTCAAGGTTCCAAGAAAACATTTAAGAGAACCTTTCAATAAGGAGAAAAGAGTAGGAAGTAGCAGTCACTACTACTATAAAGAAGGTGGTTTCAGCAAACAGAAGTACAGTTAATTTTGATCACAGGGTCCCTAAGAATAATTGATTAAATAATTCTTCCTCATATTGGCATACACTTCTGCATGGAATTTGACAATGTACCTCATGAGCCACAAAAATATGTAAGTACTTTAGCCAGGTGTGGTGGTTTTTCTCAGCCAGGTGGGAGGCATTTAGGGAGGATAGAGGTTCAAGGACAGCCCAGGCAAAAAAGTTAGCAAGACCCCATTTTAACCAATAGCTGGGTATAGTAGAATGTGCCTGTCAACCCAGATACATAAGAGCATAAATAAGAGGATCACAGTTCAGGCCAGCCTTGGCAAAAACACAAGATCTTATCCAAAAAGGTAACTACAGCTCCACACCTCCAGCCTGTGCAGAGAATCACTACTTCACATTAAACGGAGAAACCAGGAGGGCCCCCGGGCCGCCAGTTGCCCGTGCCCAGACGGCTTGGGAAGACACAGACAAGGTGAACTAAGCGGTACATGGTACTCCCACAGACAACCCTCGGCCAGATCAGCATAGCCCCCTAGACAGACTGACCCCCAACCCGGGGAAAAAAGAGAAACTGAGTAATAAGCAATAAGAACAATAAAGACAAGTAGCAAAGAGGGTGGGATGCCCGGAGCACCAAAGGGGGGGAGGGGAATCCCTCCCGGAACTAAATAAACAAGCCGGGCCTGGCCAGAGAGGACAGGAGCAAAGGTGCACGCCCAGCAACCAGGAACGGGAAAGCTTCTGAGAGTGACGGAGGGAGGAAAGCTCCACAGGAGAGGAGAGAAGACCCACCTCCAACATGATCTGTAAACAAACACGGTGGCCTGAGAAAGCGGGTGCAGTGTCACCTCCCGCAGTGTTCTTGGAAAGGGGAAAGCTTGTAGGAGCGGCTCGCACACAGAACTCAGAGAACTCTGAGTAAACAAATCATGCAGGGCCAGGTGAGTGCTAAGCTCACCCAGAGATCTGAAAAATAACGCCGGCAGAAACAGCAGGCTGACAGCTGCAGGCAGGCAAGCCACAGCCACAGATACCACTCACAGAACTGTCTCCAGACTCCTTTTTTTTCTCTCTCCCTACCTTTGATGGGAGAACGGCCAAACTACACCTGCATGCTGAAAAACTTAATGAAATTGTATTGCATTTGAACTTGGGACACTTTCTGGGGTTTTTTTGTGCAGTTTTGTACTACTTTATGTTTCCCCTTTGATGAGACAACTACAGAACAACATCTGAGGCACCATCTCCAGGATTGGAGCTGAGGGACGAACACCAAAATTATTATGACTGAGACTTCGTTGCATTTGAACTTGGAGGTTTTTATTTTTTTCTATTTTTTATTTTATTTTATTTCATTTATATTTTTTCTTTCATTTACTTATTTTTTATTTTTATTATTATCTTTATTCTTTTTACTTTTTATTTTCAATCCTCTCTCTGTCTCTCTAATGGCTTTTCAGCTTAGGGTAGATTAGCACACTGATTCTTCCTGTTTATATCTTTGAAACTTTTTTTACTTCTTTGTTTTTTTTTTCTACTTGATTATTTGTTTTTCCCTTTTCCTTTAACTTCTTTGATTTCCATCCCCTCTCACCCTTAATTCAAAATACCACTAGTGCTATTATTATAAGCCAGAAAATACTTAATTGCACACAGTACAGGGACGATAACAACACCAAGGGCAAAGACGGGAAGACAGAAAAATAAGGGAAACCAGTTTTCCCACAGCAAAAAATTAGTACGGGAACCAGAGGGAAATGAAGAAAACAGATACTCAGATCCAGACTCCAACAAAATGAACATAAACTATGCCAAAGAACTCAATGAAGCCTACAGGAATAATTTAAAAGAAGACATGCTACAGGTACTCAATGAGAATTTTATAGAGATGATACTGGATAGGGTCAACCAAAATGTACAGGAGACACTCAAGAAATTCCAAGACAACAAAAACAGAGCATTTGAAAAAGCAAAAGAAGAAATAAAGGAAACCATAGAAGCACTGTATAAACAAAAAAGTGAAACAGAGAACACAATTAATGAACAGATAAATGAACTCAGGACAAAAACAGACAACATTAAAGAGGAAATGACCCAGGATACGGAAAACCTCAGAAAAAAGAACAAAACAGAATTGCAAAACAAAATGGAAGGCCAATCCAGCAGAATAGAACAAACAGAAGACAGAATCTCAGAACTCGAAGATGAAATGGTAAATAAAGGAAAAACAAAAAAACTATTAATTAAATAACTCAAGACCTGTGAAAAGAAAATGCAAGAACTCACCAACTCCAACAAAAGACCAAACTTGAGAATCATGGGCACTGAAGGAGATGAGGTGCAAGCAAAGGGAATGCATAATATATTCAACAAAATAATAACAGAAAATTTTCCAAACCTAGAGAAAGATATTCCCATACAGATGCAAGAGGCCTCCAGGACACCAAACAGACCAAATCAAAATAGAACCACCCTACAACATCATCATTAAAACAACAAGTTCAGAAACTAAGGAAAGAATACTGAAGGCTGTAAGAGAGAAAAAACAATTAACATACAAAGATAAACCCATCAAAATCACAGCAGACTTCTCAACAAAACATTAAAAGCAAGAAGAGCGTGGGGTGAGATCTTCTGGGCACAGAATGAAAATAACTTCATCCCCAGGATACTCTACCCAGCAAAACTATCATTCAAAATAGATGGAGCAATAAAAGTCTTCCATGATAAGCAGAAACTAAAACAATATGTGACCACAAAGCCACCAATACAAAAGATTCTTCAAGGGATTCTGCACACAGAAAATGAAACCCAAATTAACCATGAAAGGGCAGGAAGCACCAAACCACAGGAAAAGAAAAAGCAAGAAAGTAGAGAGTAACCTCAACTTAGGTACACACAATCAAACCTTCAAACAACTAAGACAACTAAATGACAGGAATCACCACATACCTATCAGTACTAACGCTTAATGTTAATGGACTTAATTCACCTATCAAAAGGCACCGCTTGACGAAATGGATTAAAAAGGAAGATCCAACAATTTGTTGCTTACAGGAGGCCCAACTCACCGACAGAAGTAAGTATAGGCTTAGGATGAAAGGCTAGAAGATTTACCAAGCCAGTGGCCCCCGAAAACAGGCAGGAGTAGCAATACTTATCACTGACAAAGTAGACTTCACACCTACATTGATCAAACGAGATAAAGAAGGACATTCTATACTAATAAAAGGGGAAATAGACCAAAAGGAAATAATAATCATCAACCTGTATGCACCCAATGTCAACGCACCCAATTTCATCAAACATACCCTGAAAGACCTAAAAGCATATATTAACTCCAACACAGTGGTTGTGGGAGACTTTAACACCCCATTATCATCAATAGATAGGTCATCCAAACAAAAAATCAATAAAGAAATCCAAGATCTAAAATATGCAATAGATCAAATGCACCTAGTTGATGTCTACAGAACATTTCATCCCACTTCTACACAATATACATTCTTCTCAGCAGCCATTGGAACCTTCTCCAAAATAGATCATATCCTAGGGCACAAAGCAAGTGTCAGCAAATATAAGAAAAGAGAAATGATACCGTGCATACTATCTGATCACAATGCAGTAAAAGTAGAACTCAACAACAAAAGTAAAGACAAAAAATATGCAAACACCTGGAAACTGAATAACTTACTACTTAATGAACAATGGATCATCAATGAAATAAAAGAGGAAATTAAAAAGTTCCCGGAAGTCAATGAAAATGAAAACACAACCTACCGGAACCTATGGGACACAGCTAAGGCAGTCCTGAGAGGAGTTTATAGCCATGAGTGCATATATTAAAAAGACTGAAAGATCCCAAATCAATGATAATGATACATCTCAAATTCCGAAAAAACAAGAACAAGCAAATCCCAAAACAAATAGAAGGAGAGAAATAATAAAAATAAGAGCTGAAATCAACGAAATAGAAACCAAAAAAAAACATACAAAGACTTAATGAAACAAAAAGTTGGTTCTTTGAAAAAATAAACAAGATCGATAGACCCCTGGCAAACCTGACTAAAATGAGGAGAGAAAAAAACCAAATTAGTAGAATCAGAAATGCAAAAGGAGAGATAATAACAAACACCATGGAAGTCCAGGAAATCATCAGAGACTACTTTGAGAACCTATATTTAAATAAATTTGAAAATCTTAAAGAAATGGACAGACTTCTAGACACATATGATCATCCAAAACTGTACCAAGAGGAAATTAATCACCTGAATAGATCTACAACACAAAATGAAATTGAAGCAGCAATCAAGAGTCTCCCCAAAAAGAAAAGTCCAGGACCTGATGGATTCTCTGCTGAATTCTATCAGACCTTTAAAGAAAAACTGATACTAACCCTCCTTAAACTGTTCCACAAAATAGAAAGGAAAGGAAAACTGCCAAACACACTTTATGAAGCCAGTGTTATACTTATCCCAAAACTAGAGAAAGACACCTCCAAAAAGGAGAGCTATAGGCCAATCTCCTTAATGAACACTGACGCAAAAATCCTCAACAAAATAATGGCAAACCGAATTCAACAACACATCAAAAAGATTATTCACCACGACCAAGTAGGCTTCATCCCAGGGATATAGGGGTGGTTCAACATACGAAAATCAATAAACGTAATAAACCACATTAACAGAAGCAAAGACAAAAACCACTTGATCATCTCAATAGATGCAGAAAAAGCCTTCGATAAGATCCAACACCATTTCATGATAAAAGCTCTAAGAAAACTAGGAATAGAAGGAAGGTACCTCAACATTATAAAAGCTATATATGACAAACCTACAGCCAACATATACTTAACGAGAAAAACTGAAAACATTCCCTCTAAAATCAGGAACCAGACAAGGATGCCCACTATCTCCACTCCTATTTAACATAGTACTGGAATTCCTAGCCAGAGCAATTAGGCAAGAAGAAGGAATAAAAGGAATACAAATAGGTAAAGAAACTATCAAAATATCCCTATTTGCAGATGACATGATCCTATACCTTAAAGACCCAAAAAACTCTACTCAGAAGCCTTTAGACATCATCAATAGCTATACCAAGGTAGCAGGATATAAAATCAACATAGAAAAATCATTAGCATTTCTATACACTAACAATGAGCAAACTGAAAAAGAATGTATGAAAGCAATTCCATTTACAATAGCCTCAAAAAAATCAAATACCTACGTGTAAACCTAACAAAAGATGTGAATGACCTCTACAAGGAAAACTGTACACTTCTGAAGAAAGAGACTGACTATAGAAAGTGGAGAGATCTCCCATGCTCATGGATTGGTAGAATCAACATAGTAAAAATGTCAATACTCCCCAAAGTAATCTACATGTTTAATGCAATTCCCATCAAAATTCCAATGACATTCATTAAAGAGATTGAAAAATCTACCGTGAAATTCATATGGAAACACAAGAGACCACGAATATCCAAGGCAATACTCAGTCAAAAGAACAATGCAGGAGGTATCACGATACCTGACTTCAAACTATATTACAAAGCAGTAACAATAAAAGCAGCATGGTACTGGCACAAAAACAGACATGAAGACCAGTGGAACAGAATAGAGGACCCAGATATGAAGCCACACAACTATAACCAACCTGTCTTTGACAATGGAGCTAAAAATATATGATGGAGAAATAGCAGCCTCTTCAACAAAAACTGCTGGGAAAACTGGTTAGCAGCCTGCAGAAAACTGAAACTAGATCTATGCATATCACTCAAAATGGATCAAGGATCTTAATATCAGACCACAAACTCTAAAGTTGATACAGGAAAGAGTAGGAAATACTCTGGAGTTAGTAGGTATAGGTAAGAACTTTCTCAATGAAACCCCAGCAGCACAGCAACTAAGAGACAGCATAGATAAACAGGACCTCATAAAACTAAAAAGCTTCTGTCTATCAAAAGAAATGCTCTCTAAACTGAAGAGAACACCCACAGAGTGGGAGAAAATATTTGCCAGCTATACATCAGACAAAGGACTGATAACCAGAATATAGAGGGAACTTAAAAAACTAAATTCTCCCAAAATTAATGAACCAATAAAGAAATGTGCAAGTGAACTAAATAGAACTTTCTCAAAAGAAGAAATTCAAATGGCCAAAAAGCACATGAAAAATGCTCACCATCTCTTGCAATAAAGGAAATGCAAATTAAAACCACGCTAAAATTCCACCTCATCACTGTTAGAATAGCCATCATCAGCAACACCACCACCAACAGGTGTTGGCGAGGATGCAGGGAAAAAGGAACCCTCTTACACTGTTGGTGGGAATGTAAACTAGTACAACCACTCGGGAAAAATATGTGGAGGCTACTTAAAAAGCTAGACATTGATCTACCATTTGATCCAGCAATACCACTCTTGGGGATATACCCAAAGAATGTGACACAGGTTACTCCAGAGGCACCTGCACACCCACGTTTATTGTGGCACTATTCACAATAGCCAAGTTATGGAAACAGCCACGATGCCCCACCACTGACGAATGGATTAAGAAAATGTGGTATCTACACACAATGGAATTTTATGCAGCCATGAAGAACGAAATGTTATCATTGGCTGATAAATGGATGGAATTGGAGAACATCATTCTGAGTGAGGTTAGCCTGGCTCAAAAGACTAAAAATCGTATGTTCTCCCTCATATGTGGACATTAGATCAAGGGCAAACACAACAAGGGGATTGGACTTTGAGCACATGATAAAAGCAAGAGCACACGATAAAAGCAAGAGCACACAAGGGAGGGGTGAGGATAGGTAAGACACCTAAAAAATTAGCTAGCATTTGTTGCCCTTAACGCAGAGAAACTAAAGTAGATACCTTAAAAGTAACTGAGGCCAATAGGAAAAGCGGAACGGGTACTAGAGAAAAGGTTAGATCAAAAAGAATTAACCTTGAAGATAACACCCACACACAGGAAATCAATGTGTGTCAATGCCCTGTATAGCTATTCTTATCTCAACCAGCAAAAACCCTTGTTCCTTCCTGTTATTGCTTATACTCTCTCTACAACAAAATTAGAAATAAGGGCAAAATAGTTTCTGCTGGGTACTGAGTGGGTGGGGGGGAGAGGGAGGGGGAAGAGTGGGTGGTAAGGGAGGGGGTGGGGGTGGGGGGAGAAGTTACCCAAGCATTGTATGAACATATGAATAATAACAAAATAAAAATTAAAAAAAAAAAAACAGCAACAACCAGAAAAAAAGAAAAAAGAATCTTGTGTTTGATCTTGCCTCATTGGCCAAAACCAAGAACAAAAAAAAAAAAAAAAACCAGGCATGGTGGTACAGGCCTGCAATTCTCGCTACTCAGAAGGTTGAGGCAGGATCACCTCTAATAAAAGGCCAGGCTGGGCTATATAGTGAGTTTCAGGCCATCGTGGACTGCATAATGAAACCCTTCTCAAAAACAAAAATTTAAAAAACATTAAATCCAACAGATCGTCTATTAACTGGCCCATTCACAACGTGGTGAAGAAAAGTACCACAGTGGACCAGGGCTTACACAGAGACTATGGGAACATCAGAAAGACATCAGAAAGGAGTGGGGTCAGAGCAAAACCTAATGGGCCACTAGAAATGAACACGTGAGCCAAGTTTTGAAGACTATGGAAGAATAAGGTAGTGGAAAATGGTGGAAGGCATGGCAAGTCCAAAGGTAGGAGGGTATGAGAGAACATAGGCCATTAAAAGAACCCCAAATGTTAATTCCCCCAGTGGAAGGTAAGACATCTTAGCAGCTAGTCTGAGTGAAATTTAGGTGTGAGGAAACAGCCACAAAGCTACACAGAGGAAAATACATCCTGAAAAATCAACCAACCACTGGGTTCATGAACTAGATCTAAGGCTAAAACAAAGGAGAACAATCGAAGGGAACACTCAAGGACATTGAAGTCGTAGAACAGGACAGACTGGGTGACAAAAGTAGAGAAAAGAAGAAAATACTCTAAGAGGGTAGAGGTTTTCTGCCTTGGGGACCTGAGAACACAATGGAGCTCTTCCTGAAAAAGGAGAGGGTGGTGGGAGAATGAGCCCGCTAAGTAGTGATGTCCTAATGGCAGTCATCATACTGTGTCATACATACCCTTACCCAAAAACTTGCAATGGCTCTCCAATGACAATACGAGGTCCATAGCTGGCACTGTTGGGGTCTGAGGCCGGCCATCTTCCGAGAGGACAAAAGACACTCACGACAATGTAAGCCACAGAGCGAGGTTTATTTCCAGCTAGCCGGGGTCCAAGTATCCACCCGACACAGCGGGTTTCAACAAGGACCCCGAATGCAAAGTTCAAGCAGATTTTATACTCTCTTAAGTATTAATCTTAGTCACATGGGAATTTCCATGGCCCCTGGGGTCACATATTTCTGACATCGCCCACATTCTGGTGGTGGGGTAAGATTACTTAAAGATTACTTATTAGGAACTGAAAAAACACTAGATGTTTACTTATCAGGAACTTGAGAAACACCAGATATCTTAACATATTGACTCACATATCGTTTATCAAGATCAACCAGAAAACAGTTCCTGTTCCCAGAAACCATTCCACCTCCCTTTGCTCCAGTAAGCAGGGCTCGAGATTACCCAAGGGTCATGCTAGTCATGGCCATTTTCAGGCTAAGTGGGCTGCAAGTCAAAGGTACCCTAACATTCCCCCCTTTAGTTGTTCATAATGAGGAATCATGCTCATCTAGGTGACGAGCGTAAACATTCTCAGGGATAGGTAACCTTTCATATTGCTGTCTCAGGACCATTAGTTGGACTGTACTAATTCGATCTTTCACGAAGGTTACTAGCTTATTCATAATACAAGGACCGAAGGATAAGATAAGCAGCAGTATAACCAGAGGGCCCACCAGGGTGGAGACCAAGGTAGTAAACCAGGGGGACCTATTGAACCAAGCTTCGAACGAATTTTCTTGGGCTTCTCTTTCCCACTTCCTTTTTGCCAGTCCTTCCCTCACTTTAGACATGGACTCCTTAACTACTCTTGAGCGATCAGCATAAAAACATTCCTACCCTAGGGCTGCGCATAGCCCCCCCCCTGCTGGAGGAACAATAAGTCTAGGTCCTGTCGGTTCTGAAGCACTACCTCAGATAGAGAGATAAGGGATTTTTCCAGGTGACTAATGGAGGCTTCTATTCTCTCTATGTCCTCGTCTATGGCCGCGTGCAGCGAGGCCATCCCTTTATGTTGAGTAGCCAAGGAGGCTATGCCGGTTCCTGCCCTGGCCACTCTCAGGCTAAGTAGGGTAGCAATGGTTATTTCAGAAATAGGCTCTCTCTTCTTTCTCTCACCTGCTCTTGTATTCCAGTATGAATATAGGCTTTCCTTGGAATGATAGATGATGCGGGGCAGCACAGTCACGAGGACACAGAATTCTTTAGAGCCGTTAAAGACATTAGTTGATAGGCAAGGGGTAAGCCCAGACTGTGAGCATACCCACCACCCATTGCCTTTTGGAATTATCCACTTAATACCATCGTCCCAGGTGGGATTGTTATCTATAGTAGCACATAGGTCCTGTTTTTTCCCCGTACCTTCCCTAAGCAGGTTCCTTGGCTGCTCACTTGTTGTATGGTCAGGCCTCTCTTATGGTCTCCCCAGGAACATTGAGTGGGGTTTTCACTAGTCGAGACATTGTAGGTGACATTTAGCCCTATCGCCTCATAGAATGGGGGCCTCACATTATAACACAGCCAGCAGGAGGTAGTCATATTAGGGTTGGTGTGGTTTAATGTTAGGAATGTAGCATTTACCAAATTCCAGAGAGGATCTGTGGACCCAGGCATGAGATTGGGCCTTCCCAGGAGAGAGCCGGTGCCTAGCGGTTCTAGAGTTTTAATGTTAGTATTTGTGTGAGGCTGGGAAGGGACCAGGGTGGTGCGAGGTCGGAAAGGTGGCTCTACATAGGGTGGCTTGAGTACTTTGTTGGGGCCTACCATTTTGGACGGTGGCCCTATGGGCTCAATTTTTAATCTGATTACTATGGTCAAGCCTGAATGCCCACCATATTTATAATACACAAGTCCCCACCTTCTGCCTTGTATCCACCCGGGGGTGTCCCTTTTGCCACTGTCAGTGAAAGTGACCTTGATTCTATCTAGATCGGTGGGCCAACATTCTTGGGTGGGCAACGGCTTTTTAGTTCCCCACAGTACCCCCTCGTTTACAAAGGCAAATTTAACCAGGTGCGGTTTTGATACCCCCCATTTCCAATTACCATCATTAGATGTGACACATGCCCATGACTTACAGAAGGAGAATTGCATCCCCTCACAGTCTTTGCTTATCTTGTGGCCGGGGCAAGCATAAAAATCATAACATCAGGTTTGCTCCAGGGTAGCACATTTGTAGGCAGAATTGAGGTCTCTAAAGCAGAATTGAAGCTCTGGCCACCAAGTTCCTGTAGGGGCAATGTGTGTAGTCTCGTTAAGGGTGGTATGGGTCTCCCCGTCAGTGAATATCCAGGTTTGCTTATAGGGCTGGTGAGGGTTGGTTTCTGCAAGGCTCCTGCTCTGGGCGTTGAGCAAGATCACAGCGACCAGCCAACCCATCTGTGGCTGTTCTTGAAGACTCTGCATGTTCCCGGGCTTGCAAGAGCTTCAGCTTCAATGGGTTATCTGGGTGCCACCGTACGGTCCACTCTCTAGCGTCTTTCTGTTCTTGCTGACCGGCTGGACGCACGTGGGAGTGATGGACCCAAGGTCCGACTCCGTCAACCTTAAGAGCAGTGGGGGTAACCAGAATGACCAGGTAAGGACCTTTCCATCTTTCTTCTAGAGTGCGGGCTCTGCGTCTCTTTACCCATACCCAATCTCCTGGGATGATGCCATGTTCCGGGTTTGATGCATCTTTTGTCTCATACAAGGAGCGCACTAAGGGCCAGATCTCTCGTTGGACCTCCTGTAGGGCCTTTAAGCTAGCCAAGTAATTTGGGGCTGTACTGGGGTCTTGGTCCGGAAGAGCTCGGACAACAATGGGGGGTGAAGCCCCATATAGAATTTCAAAAGGTGTCAATCCATGTACATTTGGTGAATTTCAAACCCGGAAGATGGCATAGGGTAGGAGGGCCATCCAGTCTCCGCCAGTCTCGATGGCTAATTTAGATAAGGTCTCCTTCAGGGTCAGATTCATTCTTTCTACCTGCCCTGAGCTCTGGGGGTTATATTCAAAATGTAGTCTCCAATTAGTCCCCACTGCCTGGGCCAGTCCTTGTAGGATATTACTGATGAAAGCCGGACCGTTATCAGAGCCTAGAGTTTCGGGGATGCCATATCTGGGTATGATTTCCTCCAGCAAAACCTTAGCTACAACCTGGGCAGTCTCTCGTTTTGTAGGAAAGGTTTCCACCCAGCTTGAGAAGGTGTCTATCAGAACCAACAAATACCTATACCCATACCTTCCCGGCTTCACCTCAGTAAAATCCACTTCCCTGCTCTGTCCTGGCGCCATCCCCCGTACCCGTGTACCTGTATGAAGAAGTCCCTTTTTACTGGGTTTCATAGCCTGGCACCTGGCACATTGGTCCACAATCCTTTGAATCTGAGCTGCTTGGCGCGGGAATCGGAGGCGGGCTGACTCGAGGAGGGAGAGTAGTTTTTTCTTGCCTAGATGGTTGGCTCAATGTAAGTTGGAGAGAAGAAACAGTCCTAGTTTTTCAGGAAGGATTAGCCGCCCTTCAATATCACGATACCAGCCTTGCTAATTGGGCTCTGGGCATTGGTGACCTTGGATCTGCTGTCTGTCTTCCGAGGTGTACTCAGGTCGCAGTAGCAAGCGCATGAGCTCGGGCACGGGTAAAGTCAGCGCTAGGGTCGTGGAGGCCAAAGCAGCGTTTCAGACTGCTTCATCCGCTCACCGGTTCCCCATAGCTTCCGGAGTCTGGGCAGACTGGTGACCAGGAACATGTACTACCGCAACAGCCTGAGGCTTCTGCACCACAGTCAGTAGTCTCTGGATCACCGGAAGGTTACGTAGCTCCTTTCCTTCCGCTGTAATGAAACCCCTTTCCTGGTAGATGGCACCATGTACGTGGACAGTGCCGAAAGCATAACGTCTTTCGGTATAAACAGTCACTCGTTTCCCCTCAGCCCGCTCGAGTGCCTCTGTCAATGCGATCAGTTTGGCCTTCTGGGCTGAGGTCCCCGGGGGCAACGGGGCACTCCAAATTATGCTCCCACCTTGGTCCACCACTGCTGCGCCCGCCTTACGCACCCCATCCGAGACGAAGCTACTCCCATCTGTATACCATAGCAGCTCGCTGTTGGGTAGGGTTGAGTCCTGGAGATCGGGGCGCACTTGGGTGATTTCAGGTATAATCTCCTGACAGTCATGTAGAGGGGCTTCCAGGTCCGGATTTGGCAGCAAGGTGGCCGGGTTCAGAGAGACTGGTTCAGAGAAGAGGATGCGGGGAGCATCCAGCAAGAGCCCTTGGTAATGAGTCAGTCGGGCATTGGTCATCCATCTACCTGGAGGGTGCTTTAGGACCCCCTCTACTGCATGGGGGGTTACCACCTTCAGATGTTGTCCAAAGGTGAGCTTATCCACGTCCTTCACCATAAGGGCAACTGCTGCTATGATCTGCAGGCATGGGGGCCAGCCCGCTGAAACTGGTCCTAACCTTTTGGATAGATAAGCAACTGGACGCTTCCAGGGCCCTAGGCGCTGCATTAGTACCCCTTTCGCTATCCCTCTTCTTTCATCTACAAAGAGAGTGAAGGGCTTTAGAGGATCTGGCAGTGCCAGGGCCGGGGCTCTCAGGAGGGTGGTCTTGAGCTCCTCAAAGGCATTTGTTGCTCTGGCCCCCAGGCCCAAGGGGCCTTGTCCTTAGTTGCCTCGTATAAGGGTTTTGCCAGCTCAGCATACCCCAATATCCACAGCCGGCAGTAGCCCGCCATCCCCGGGAACTCGCAGACTTCTCGAGCCAAAGTGGGGACGGGGAGTCTGAGAATAGTTTCTTTCATAGTGTTCATTAACCATCTGGTTCCCTCTTTTAGTTCATACCCCAGGTAAGTAACTGTTTGTCTATAAATTTGAGCCTTCTTTGCACTGGCCTGATAGCCCAACTTCCCCAGCTCCTGGAGGAGGTCTCCAGTGGCTTGCTGGCACCCAAGCTTCAGATGCGGCTGCCAGAAGCAAGTCATCTACATACTGCAAAAGTGTGACGGAACTGTGGCTCCGGCGATATGAGTCTAGATCCTTATTAAGAGCCTCATTGAACAGAGTAGGGGAGTTTTTGAAACCTTGTGGAAGTCTAGTCCATGTTAGCTGTCCGTGGGTTCCCGTATTTTCATCATGCCATTCAAAGGCAAAAATGTGTTGACTGTTGGGTGCCAGAGCTATGCTAAAAAAAGCATCCTTCAAGTCCAGAGTGGTATACCAAACATGGGAGGGGGGCAAATGGCTCAGGAAGGTATAGGGATTGAGGACTGTGGGGTGGAAGTCCTTGACCCTCTTATTTACTTCCCTTAAATACAGGACTGGCCTGTAGTCTTTTCCCCTGGGTTTCTTAATGGGGAGGAGTGGAGTTTTCCAAGCAGAATGGCAGGGCCATAATATCCCAGCTTCCAGGAGACGGTTAATGTGAGGGGCAATCCCCCTCCGTGCCTCCGAAGATATGGAATACTGACGAACTCGGATGGGCTGAGCCGAAGCCTTGAGTTCTACTATTACTGGGGCTCGATATTCCGCCAGCCCTACACCTGTTATTTCTGTCCAGATTTGGGGGTAGGTTTGAATCCAATAAGCCATTTCAGTGGTCCATTCAATAGGTTTCGGGGGAGGGTCCCGCAAGGAGGACAGGCGATATTCACCCTCGAGAGACATGGTCAAGATTTGGAGAGGCTGTCCTTGTCCATCTGTCACTTTGATACCGTGAGGCTCAAAGTGAATGTGAGCCCTCACCTTAGTTAGCAGATCGCGTCCCAGAAGGGGGGCAGGGCACTCAGGAATGACCAGAATGGAATGGGTCACCTGATGTCGGCCCAAATCCACCTGATGCCTGCTAGTCCATTGATATGCCTTGGACCCAGACCCAGTGGCTCCCTGCCCGAGACTAATTTTCTGGGACAGTGGCTCAGTAGGTTTATTAAGGAGTGAATATTGGGCCCCTGTGTCCACCATGCATCTCATGGGCTTCCCCTCCACATATATGGTTACCCAAGACTCGGGGAGGGGATCCGAGTCCCGTCCCCTCTAGTCACTGTCCATTCTGGCTAACAGGACCCAGGCATCATTATTGGGCCTGTTATTTGGTCCCAGGCGACCCTGGAGTTTGGGACATTCCTTCTTCCAGTGTCCATATTCCTTACAATAAGCACATTGTCCCTGGTCTAGCCTGGGTCGATCTCTTCGGGGATGCGGGGGGCCACTCTGTCCAGAACTTGGTCCAGCCAAGCCCTGGATTCCTGCTAGCAATATCTTAGCCATCTCTTTTTGCTGTTTCTTGTTTTCCTTACTCTGGTGTTCCCTGTCCTCCTTCTGAATCCTTTCTTGTAGTTCCTGATTCTCCTTCCTGGTTCTATCTTCTCGTCCTTCTGGGGTTTCTCGGGTGTTAAAAACCCTTTCAGCTACTTTCATCAAACCCCGGATAGTCATCTCCCCAAGTCCTTCCAGCTTATATAATTTCTTCCTGATATCTGGGGCAGCCTGATTTATGAATGACATTATCACGGCTGACTGATTTACCTGTTAGTGGATCTTGGGGGGTATACTGTCTGTACGCATCGTAAAGACGCTCAAGGAACGCGGCCGGGCTTTCATTTTCCCCTTGTGTTATTGCCTTAACCTTAGCCAAATTGGTAGGGCGGCGAGCTGCCGCCCGGAGGCCTGCCATAAGAGTCTGGCAGTAGACCCGGAGATGCTCCCTTCCTTCTACATTCCCATAATCCCAGTCGGGTCTGTTTAAATGATCATCAATCAGGTTCGGCAGGGTGATCGGTCGTCCATTTTCGCCGGGGATGTTCTTTCTGGCTTCAGTGAGAATCTGCTCCCGTTCCTCAGTGGTGAACAGAGTCCCAATGAGCTGCTGACAGTCATCCCAGGCGGGACTGTTGAGTATGCAAAATGGACTCGAACAAATCAGTCAGGCCTCTAGGGTCCTCAGAAAAAGGAGGATTCTGAGCTTTCCAGTTATACAGGTCACTACTTGAAAATGGCCATCAGGACCAGCACCACCCAGGGCCCGCACCGGAAGGATGGGGGGCCCGGTGGAAGTGGAGGAGGGCTCCTCCTCTGGGGCTTCTTCTCACTGCCTATGGGGTCTGAGTCCCCTCACTGGTCCGGAGACTGGGGTAGGGGTTGCAGATGGGGAGGCTGATGAGTGGGGAGGCTCGGGGGGGCAGCTGCCTCTGGCTGGAGCGGCGCGGCAGCAGCATATGGCAGGGGGTTTACTTCAAAAATCTAAGTCTATCAAGGACGGATGGAGAGTTGGTTCTTCCTGCAGAATAGGCTTCTTAGGGGAATTAACGGGAGTGGGGTGCTCCCTGACATGGCCAGTATCGTGGGCCGGTCTGTAGGTGATTCATGGATAAAGGGCCGCAGCCAGGAAGGAGGGTCTTCTACTAAAATCTGCCAGATAAGGATGTAGGGATATTGATCAGGGTGGCCATGAAGACCAGGTCTATTAATGACATCTCGGACCTTCTTAATCGTGTCCAAGGAGAAGGTACCTTGAGGAGGCCAGCCTACATTAAAGGTTGGCCATTCCGCTGAGCAAAGGGTGTCAAATTACCTTTCTTAATCTCCATGCCATAATTGTGTCCCTTAGCGTGGATTTCTGAAAAATGACTCAGAAAAAGAGTCTTAGGAGTTACCTGAGCCTGTCCCATGATGATCAGGAGAGATGGACAGAGGAGACAACAAAGAACAAGAGAGAGAATTCCAGCAGACAAACAAATTCTCACAGGACTCTTCAACAAGCACAAGTACCGGCTGGTCAACCAGACTACTCTCACAGGCGCAATTCCATTCACACCAGATTCAGGATCCTTACCCAAAGACCACCCAAATGGCATCCACTGAGGACGTCGGCATGGTTCCTGACTGTCGGGGATGTCTCCCACGACTTCCAATAGTGGAGCCTCCAGGGCTGTAACCCCTTCCTTCCACTCAACGAGAATTCTCAACCAAATCCAGACGGGGATTCTAATTCCCTCCAAACGGAGGTGGCCAATCCTCCTTCCACGGTCTTTCTCAATTAAACCTTGGTATCGGAGGCCGTTTGTTCCTCTCAGGGAGGGGCCAATCTCACTGGGGCCTCCAGATGTTGGGGTCCGAGGCCAGCCACCTTCCGAGAGGACAAAAGACACTCACGACAATGTAAGCCACAGAGCGAGGTTTATTTCCAGCTAGCAGGGGTCCAAGTATCCACCCGACACAGCGGGGTTTCAACAAGGACCCTGAATGCAAAGTTCAAGCAGATTTTATACTCTCTTAAGCATCAATCATAGTCACACGGGAATTTCCATGGCCCTTGGGGTCACATATTTCTGACATCGCCCACATCCTGGTGGTGGGGTAAGATTACTTAAAGATTACTTATTAGGAACTGAAAAAACACCAGATGTTTGCTTATCAGGAACTTGAGAAACACCAGATGTCTTAACATATTGATTCACATATTGTTTATCAAGATCAACCAGAAAACAGTTCCTGTTCCCAGAAACCATTCCACCTCCCTTTGTTCCAGTAAATGGGGCTCGAGGTTACCCAGGGGTCATGCTAGTCATGGCCGTTTTCAGACTAAGTGGGCTGCAAGTCAAAGGTACCCTAACAGCACCACAGCATCTACCAGGAGACCATGATACCCTTTCAGAAGTTAAGGAAGTAAGCCCATCCATGCAGCCCGGCTCAGGGACTTCAGAGCCAGAGTATCCACCTCCTGCCCACTATGCATCAGGCCTCCTGCTCCACAATTTGGAACCAGAGCTAGGTTTTGCCATTTACTCAGTGGGTCACTTACCCTTTAAAAGCCTCAGTTTCTTTCTCGGTAAAACTGAAGATAACTTGGTTAAAGGTCTTTAATAGCTCCTCCTATTCAATTATTGGTCATTAGCCTTGCTTGTGGATGGTTTACACAGAACTGTCTTGCTTGGAGGTTGGAGGGAACTTCTTACCCTGACCCTTCTTTTGTTTCCTGGACTAATTAATGATTAAACATACTTTCCCTTTCAGACACCATTTAATTTTAAGAGCCTCTCACTGCCAAGAGCACCAAATAATCGAGCCTTCAGTCTGGCAGTCATTTTCTGGATATTAGTGGACATTTGTCTGGATCTCCTTTTCTTGATACTTATGATTGCAAAGACAAGCTCATTACTAACCTCACTTATATGCTTCAAACAAAACTGCACTTTTCACTTGTTTAAGTTAACGGCTCTATAACAGACACTAGTTACTAAAGTGTATATACAACACCAATTCCTATAAGTTACTTAATATCTGTTTTGCAAAGTTTAGTCCTGTGGACCTAGAAGCTGGGAACAAATTTTCTAAAACAGCTGAACAAACTTCTGGATTTAAGAGCAGAACTCTTATTAGTGTTGTTTTCATTAAGTATGGATTATTATGAAAGAAAAGTTTGTAATAGAATATAACGTAAATTCAACCAGAAAGGCTGAACTCTGACTGTCCCTAGGTATGAAACCTAAAGAAATCAGTTTTGAATTTAGGAAAATTCAAAAACTGTAGTCAAATATTCAACCTTAAAGATGTAAAATGAATGGCTGGGGAGACTGTTAATTTTTTTTTTTTTTTCAGTACTAGGGAATTGAAGTCAGAGCCTCACTCTTGGTAGGCAGGTACTTTACCACTTTACCAAGTCCCAGCTCAGCACTTTTCACTTTTGTTATTTTTCTAATAGGATCTCACTTTTTGCCCAGGCCTGCCTGGACTGCAATACTATTTTAGACTTCCTGATATAACTGGGATGACAGGCATAAACCATCACACCCAACTTTTTTCTGTTGAGATGGGATCTCACAAACTTTTTTTGCCCAGGCTGGTCTGGAACTGTGACCCTCCTATCCCAGCCTCCCAAGAAGCTAGAATTACAGGCTGGAGCCACAGCTCTTGGCTGTATTTAAAAATTTTTAATACAGCATTGACAAGAGTCCCTTAATGCTCCTTCAAAATGAACATCTAAAAAGGAGCTATATTATCCCAATCCTATTTCAAAGCCCTCGGCAATTTCCACTTTTTAAGTGAATCTATCTTCCATCCCCTGCAAATTGTCAATAATCTACCTCTGAAAATAACGTACATTTTCTTTAAGGTAGAACATCCATTACATCCTAATATGCAAAAGCAGTGAGCCTATCAGAGTCATTTATTCTAACAATTATTGAGTACAGTTTGTGTCTTGAACTATTCTAGGCACTAGAGAAAAATGGAAAATTTCCTATCCTTGAGGAGCTTACATTCTATCTGATGATACATTCAGTAATAAAATAGCCTCTCTAATGAGGTGGCTTGAAAGAAGTAGTAGCTAGGAAAAGATGTGTGTGAGGAGAGTTCCAGGCAGCAGGAACAGCTAGGGTTGCGAAAGGACCTGATGCCAGAGCAAACATGGGTAATGATAAGACCAGTTAGACTATTATTATTTCTCCCCTTGGATAAAAACTTAAATTCATTAGCGCCTGTATTGCCCCAGCCGTTAACAAAAGATATGTTCAAAAGGACTTGTTAAATTTTTAAAAAATGGACTGTTAGCTATTTCCCTAATGATTAGACAATAATGTACTGGTGTATAGTCTGATTTTTGCAGATCCTTCAATAGTCAAGGCATCTCCCTGTTAAACCAAAAAATCCTTAGCGATCCTTATTTTCACAGTGAAAAAATGGCACCCAGTATTTGAAAACTAAGCTCTTTCCCAACCCTACTTTTTGGCAGATGCTAGTTAATACCCTGGCAATGAAGACATTTTTTTCAAGTATGTCTTTTTTTTTAAAAGTATGTCTTTGAGACTGAGAACACCACTCTCAATCTCAGCCCTTTTGGTCTGCTTTATTTCTTCGAAGTTTACATGTTTTGAGATTAATTTTTATTTTGTTATTGAATATATCCTCAACTAGAGTATAAGCTCCTTGCGGAGAGGAAATTTTCCATTCTTCTCCAGTGCCTTTAACAGTGAAGTCACAGGGGTGCACTCGACAGTTAGGCTCATGGATTCTGCATATTAGGGTGTAGTTGGTGGCTCTGCCTTAAGGCGAGCTCCTCGGTGCAGGGCAGGCGGAAAATCAAGAAAGTCCCCTCCCCGAGTCCTGTCCAGCACGTAGTAGGCTGGCAGCTGGCACTGAGGTGCAAACACAAGGACGACAGCACGTGGGCTGGACCTGCGGCAGACTGGCCAGGCGACGCGGGGGGGGGTGCGCGGGTTTTGGGAGAAAAGCTGGCTTTCTCTCTGAGAGGGAGAAGAGTTTAGAGAGCGTCCGGGGCAAGGCAAAGAACGGGAGGTGTGGAAGAGGACCCCGGCTGACAGCGCCAACGCGGCGGGGCGGGGGGAGGAGAGGCTGGCGCCGCGCGCGCTAACGACAGCCGGGCCGCAGACGGCCGGGAATCTGGAACGAGGAGCCGGAAGCGGGGAGCGGCGCCCGCGGGCCGAAGCGCAGACCCCACAGGCTCGGCGGCGCTCCCGCGAGCACTATAGTTTCCGAGGCGCCGCGCGCGGACTCAGACCGCCTTCCCAGCCCGCACCTCCAGAGGTGGGGGGGAGGCGGCGAGGCTGGCGGCAGAGCTCCGGAGGGAGGCCGCGCACTTACCCGAAGTCTGGAAGCGCGGACGCGGTGCGGGTCGAGCGGCGAAAAGGCCAGCGCTCGGCTTGGGGCACAAGAGTGGGGCAGTGCGGAAAGCCACTCGGAGGAGGGTGCAGCGAGATCTAACCCGCATAAGCTGCGCGATCCGCGCGGGTCAGACGCGCACTGGAGGACTCGCCGACCGCCGGGCTCGTACACGTGCGGCGCACCGACGCGCCGCCGCTGCCCAGCCACGCCCCCGGGGAGGAGCCATCTTCCCGCCTCATGCCACGCCCCCGGGGCGGAGCCATCTTCCCGCCTCATGCCACGCCCCCGGGGCGGAGCCAGCTTCCCGCCTCATGCCACGCCCCCGGGGCGGAGCTCGCTTCCCTCCTTCAAGCCACGCCCGTTTCGTTGAGACCGGCTGGGGAGGGAGCCTCAACGCGCTAGCGCATTCACCCCTTGACCTAGGTGGGTCTTTAGATCTTTAAGACTTCCAAAACAGCGACTTATAGCAGCCTTATTATTGTGTTTAAATAAGCGTTTCAGCCACATAGTTGTGGTCCTTTATCATAATTATTAACGCATATTAATTGCACAAACTAATGGATTTCACTGTAACATTTCCATACATGCTTATGTCCTGCTTTGCTCTCCACACATTGTGACCTTTACTTGTTGCCCTGCTTCCCGCAGTTAACAATATTGAAAAGAGAATCACTTTAGGGATCTACCGCTCTACACAGGATTCCTTCAAATGTAGGGGATCCAAGAACCATATCCCTACCTCTTACCTTTCCGCTTGACAACTCCCCTGTAGGATTTTGCTTCAAGAAACTTGATCATCGCTACTGTATGATTCTTTTTAAAGAAAAATAAAATTCAGTTCTCTTCCAGTCTCAAATAGCACATACTTACGGACTAAATCCAAGCCTAATAGTTTTTCAAATCTATTACCTTGCCAAACTCGTAAGTGAAAAATCGATGTTGGGGCAGAGGGGAGAAATGACCCAAACAATGTATGCACATGTGAATAAATGAATAAAAAAGAAAGAAAGAAAGAAAAACCAATGTTATTTCAAATCCTTACATTTCTGTGAGGTTTGTTTTTCAAACACAGGTTTGGTGTAGAGATGCGATCAACTGAGACTGATAAATTTGCTCAGAATGGTTGCTTTCTAAGCTGCCTTCCAAGCTGCCTTCCATTGACATTTTTCACCTCAGTTACCTATCTCAATTTTTTTTCTGCCCTTAATTTTTTTTTCTTTTAGAAAGGGTCTCATTATATATCCCAGGCTAGCCTCAAACTCCAGATCCTCCTGCCTCAGCTTCCTGAGTGCTGGGATTACAGGTGTATGCTACGGCCTGCCTCTTTTCCTTAATTCTTGTACAATCCTATGTCCTTGAGCTATATTATAGTTCAGTTGATGTCCCAATGACAGCAAATGGAAATTTTTTTCCACAGGCACAGAGTAATGATTCAATCCTACACTCTTTTAAACTTTAAAAAGTATCTTCTTGCCAGGTGCCAGTGGCAAGCTACTTTAGGAGGCTGGGCAAACAGTTAACAAGACCCCATCTCTAAAATAACTACAGCAAAATAAACAAAAGGTGCATAGAGCACTCACATGATGGAGCAATAGAAGCGCTCTTTCATTGCTGGTGGCCATGCAAAATGGTACTTGTAGCAGGGAGGAGGACCAGAAAAGAAACAGGCAAGTTTGTGTTCTCATAATGTAGCAGGGGGAAGGGATGGCATACCAGAGAAATAAAACTTAAAGAATTAAAACATAAAAAAGGTAACAATGCACTGGGGGAATGAAATAGCCAATAAAGTCACATGCAACCATGTATGGGTTAAGCTTTGCTTTTTGCTTCTGTAACCTGCTTGCAAGGGTATATAAGGTGAGACCCCCTTTGGACACGAGTCCACTGAGTCTGTGCCGGCACAATAAAATGTTGCTTCCTGCTAAACTGCCTTAGCATCTGGCATATCAGCTTGAGATTCCTGCAACAGTACAGCTACTTTGGAAGACAGTTTGCAGTTTCTTTCAAAATTAAATATATTCTTAGCACATCCAGTGGTTTCAGTCCTTGTGACTTACTCAAAGGAACTGAAAACCTCAGTGCTCACAGAACCCCATATGTGAATGTTTATGAAGCTTTATTCATAATTGCCAAAACTTTCCAGGAAATGAGATATCTTTCAGTAGGTGAATAGGTATATATGGTGTATGCAGACAATGGAATGTTATTTAGCCTTAAAAATAAATGAGTTATCAAGCTGTGAACAGACACGGAAGAAACCATAAATGTGTAATACTAACTGAAAGAAACCAATTTGAAGAGGCCACAGACTATATGATTCCAACTATATGACATTCCAAAAGGAAAAACTATGGAGACAGTACAAAGATCAGTATTTTCCAGGGGTTAAGGTAGATGAAGAGGGGTGGGTGCTGGTGGCTCATTCCTGCAAATCCTAGCTACTCAGGAGGCAGAGATCAGGAGGATAGAGGCCCAAGGCCAGGCCATGCAAAAAGTTCATGAGTTGCATCTCGACTAGTAAAGTCTTGGTAGCACATCTCCCAAAGCCATGAGGAAGCATAAATAGGAGGACAGAGGTCCAGACAGTTCTTGGCATAAAAAGAGACCCTATTTGAAAAATAACTAAAGCGGAAAGGGCCAAGGGCATGGCTCAAGTGGTAGAGTGTGCCTGCCTAGAAAGCAGGAGGCCCTGTGTTCAAACCCCAGTACTGCCCAAAAAAGAAAGAAAAAGAAGAATAGGCAGCTCAGAGGTAGTTACTGTTACCATATATAGCGGTGGACACATTTGTTCAAAACCACTGAACCTACAGCACTAAGAGTGAATCCTAATGTAAACTCTGGAATCTGGGTGATAATTATGTACTAATGTAAGTCTATCAATCACAACAAATTACCACCTTGGAGAAGGATATTGATGGTGAAGGGGATGTGCATGTGGAGGCAGGAGATAGATGGGAAATCTTGATTTTGCTGAAACCTAAAACTGCTCTAAAAAAATGAGGTCTTAAAAAAAAAAAAAACTCTGAAATGGTGGCCAAATTCTCCATAAATGTGTTCAGAGGAAAGATTTTTCAAATTTGGCTGTTAGCTAGGTTCATGGTCAAAAGTTACCCTTTTCTCCCTTGTTTTTGGCAGTACTGGAGTTTGAATTCAGGGCCTCACATTTGCTAGGCAGGTGCTCTACCACTTGAGCCACTCTGCCAGCCCTGTTTTATATTGGGTATTTTTCAGGTAGGGGCTCCAAAACTATTTGCCCAGGCTGGCCTCGAACCTTGATCCGCCTGATCTGCTAGTGCTACAGGCATGGGTCACCAGTGCCTGGCAAAACTTATGCTTTTTGCATTTCAAATAAACTGCCTTAGATGCAGTACAAGTGAAACATGCATTTTTAGTTTTGTTTTCCAAAATGGGCAACTCTATATTGGCTCTTATGATTAAGACAATGCAGAAGTGTTCAAAAATCTCTTTTTACTGTAATTCCCTCTAAAACTTAACAGCTGAATTCTGTCAACTTTAAAATTCTGTATTATGCATAATATACAGTACCTGCTTTTAACTCCACACCAGCACTATGGCTTGCTAAGTGCTGATCATTTACCTCTTCTTTCATCTTTATGATTGCCTAGTATTCTGTTCATCTTAGATGACTTTTTCCACCCCTCAGACAGTTCCTGTGTTCCCTTGTTCAGTCATTGCAAACATTTCTGTCATTGAACCAAATTATTTATTTATTTACATTATTTATTTCCATATCTACTTCTTATACCAAAAAGTGAAATCTTCAGAGGCAAAAATTTAAATTTAGGGCCATCTCTCTTCTTCTTTAATTTTACATTTTTATTTATTTACTTTGCAGTATTGGATTGAACCCAGGAACTTATGCATGCCAGGCAAGTGCTCCACACTATAACTACAGCTATAACCCTATTAAAAATTTTTTTCTACTTAAATTTTTTTTATCACTATTATACATGCCTGTGATTTAGAGTCAAATAATTCTGCAAGGTTCGCAATGAAACAGCTGGGGCTATATCCCCATTTCCCCTGGACTCACCTGCTTCCACCTTTTCGAAGTCAGCCATTTCACTTCTTTAACCGATTATTCTGTTATTTACCATCATCTGTATATATAACATGCTTGCATTGCCATTTCTGAGTTTTCACTATAAGCATTTTCTAATGATTTTACTTAATGGGACATGAGGATTTAACTTTCCTCTCTCCATCTGCCTCATATGCTTATATTATACTTTCTTTGGATTTGTGTTTATTTCATTATAACTAGGTAGGTATTAGTCATCTTAGGCCAGAAGGAAATGATGATTTCGCATGTGTGTGTGTGTGTGTGTGTGTGTGTGTGTGTGTGTGTGGTGGTACTGGGGTTTGAATTCAGGGACTCAAGCTTGCAAGGTAGGTGCTCTAGCACTTGAGTCACTCCACCAGCCCTTTTTTGTGTTGGGTATTTTCTAGATAGAGTCTTGTGAACTATTTTCCCAGGCTGGCTTCAAAATTCCATCCTCCTGTTCTCTGCCTCACAAGTAACTAGGATTACAGGTGTGAGCTAGCAGGGCCCAGCCTTAATGATCATTTAAATCTCACTCTCCAGAGGCTGAGATGGAGGAAGTGTTGTAACAGTTTCATCTTTCTGAAGGGTTCTCTTCTAGAGCCTTCTGACCTGCACCAACCATGCTTAGTGCACACTTGTTGACAGAGCATCACTTCATTTGTCTCCTGTGTTTTATCTTCTGTTTCTTATGTCCTATGTGCTATGGTTTGAATGTCCCCACCAAAATTCATGTTGACATTTAGTCCCCATTGCCAAGTATTGTGAGGTGGGACTAGGAACTGGGAATATAGCTCAATAGTACAGTGCTTGCCTAGCATGCTTCAGGCACTTCGTTGGATTCCCAAAATACCGCCCCCCCCACACACACATACACACATAGAAAAGGTGAGACGAGGTAGGGACTTTAAGAGGTGATTTGGTCATGAGAACTCTGCCTCCTTGAATCTGTTAATCTATTAATGAATTAATGGGTTATCTGGAGAGAATGGGTCTGTTATCAAATCTAGCTTGGTTCTGTGTCTTGGATGAACCCTTTTATCCACCATGTGATGCTCTGTGCTGCTTTGGGAATCTGTGCTGTCCCCATCAAGAAAGCCTTCACCAAAATTTGCCCCTTGATTTGGAGGCCTTCCAGCTGCCATACTGAGCTAAATAAATCTTTATTCTTTATAAATTATCCAGTCTGTAGCAGTCAGTTATAGCATCGGAAAATGAACTAAGACAGTTTTCTTTTTTTTGTTTGTGATTACTTTCTAATTTTAAGGGAATACAACTTTCAGTAGTTTCTTGAGAAAGGAGAGGTAAATGAAAGGTCTATTTTTGAGGTTTTTTGTGTGTGTGTGTGTGTGTGTGTGTGTGTGTGTGTGTCTTGCACTTAGGGCTTTGGGCTTGCTACGCAGGTGCTTTACCACTTGAGCCACACCCCCAGCCCTTTTGCTTTTAGTTATTTTTTGAATAGGGTCTCACATTTATGCCCAGACTGACCTGGACCATGATCCTCCTAGTTAAGCTTTCCACGGAACTGGAATTACAGGAATGCCTGCACAACTACACCCTGTCAGAATGACTTCCAACTGTGACCTTGTGGACCTCTGCCTCCCTAGTAGCTAGGATTATAGGTGAAAGTCACCTTACCTGGCTAATTTTTGAGATCTTGACTGACTGAACATATCTATATTCTAACCCCACACTTGATTGATAGTTTTCTAATCAAGTATAGAATTCTAGTGTTAAATAAATTTCTTTTTGCTATTTAGTGGAATTGTTCTCCTGTCTTCTAGCTTTCTTTGTTGCTGTTGAGAAATTTAAAAATATTCTGATTCTTAATTCTTTATAAGTGGCTAGTGTTTTTCCTTTGGAAGTCTTTCTGCCCCCAGTGCCCTGCAGTTTCACACTGATGAGCCTTGGAGTGGGCCAATTTTTACCAATTTTGCTAGACACTCAGTGGTGCATTTGAATTTGGAAACTCCTGATTTTCAGTTTGGGGAAGTTATCTTGAATTATTTTGCTGATGATCCCTCCTTCCCAATTCCTTCTAGCTTTCTTTCTTTTGGAATTTTAACTTTCCAGATATTGGCTCTCCTGAAATGGTCCTCTAATCTATTATTTTTTTCTCCTATTTTTTATTTCTTCATTTTGCTTTCTTCCCCTCCCCCCTTTTCTATTTATTTTCCAACATTTAGCTTTCGGCTCTTTGACTTTTCACTTCTGCTATTCTATTTTTTGTCTCTGATTGCTCTTTTTCTTACTAAATGCTGCAGTGGTAACTCATAACACAGAATATATATTTTGAGTTTTCCTTACTGAATGTTTTCTGTTTCCTTTAAGGATTGCTTGCTTTTTTTTTTTTCTTTTCTTGTTTTGGTTTCTATGGTTCTACCTTCCATTGTTTATGAGGTTGTCAAACCCCAATTCTCTCCCTACCCCTTGCTGCTAACTCCTGTTCCTCTTCCCTGGCAAATAGCAGATGTTTGGGGGTAGAGGGGCTTCCCTGGGCGAAGTGCGTGAAGATGCTGAGTGCATCTTCAGCTCCCGAAACGTTTCCAATGCACTCTGCACCCTCCAGGTGGGAAATTGGCGGGTCATCGCCAGGGAATCTGACGAGCCTTAAAAGAAACATAGATACTGACGTTCATTGGAAATCTCCCAACTAAGCCGAACCAAATAACTCTACCTTGAAGCTTCAAGTCACCAAGCTCACTCACATTCATTCTCACGTGTGACTATTGTCTAATATATATATATGTATATATAATTGATAATTAATATATAAAATGGCCCATATAGCTCATGTAGGGAGATCTCCAACCTCCATCATTAAGTGCTCCAGTGAAGATGGGGTGAATTCAAGTATGACATATTTCATATATTGTAAGAACATCTGTAAATGCCACAATGTATCCCTACCCAGCACAACAATAAAAAGAAAAAGGAAAAGAAAGAGCAAGTTAAAAAAAAAAAGGAAAGAAAAAGAGCTCCAGTGAAGCGGAGGAGCTGGGCTCAACGCCCCGCTCCCACCGCGCTAGGAAGCCTGGACGCGCCGGGCCGGCAGGGGGAGCCGCAGCGCAGGCGGGCGCCGGTGCCGGCGCGGGCGCGCCTCTCTGGGACAAGAGGACGGAACCAGCGAGACGGCGACAGGAAGTCGAGGTGGCTCTCAATCCCGCTGCCACGGAGTCTGCCGCTTGCCGGAGCCGAAAACTGCAGGCCACGCTGGCTGCGCATGGAGCCGAGGACTCGCGCGGATGCAGGATGCTCCGGGTTGGCGAGATCGGCGAGGCGCCGGCAGCCCGGGTGAGGTGGTCCTGGCGACCCGGGGAGGGGACACTGGTGGTCCAGTGAGGCGGTACAGACCTCTCGGAGGAGATTGTCCCCTCGAGGTGACCCTGGAAGCTTGAGAAAGTGATTCCCGTGGCTCGAGATAGAGATAGGTCCTTGGAGGACCTCCCAGGGGAAGTTGTTCTAGTGAAATAGCTCCGGTGGTTCCGGTGAGATGACGGGTCTTTCTGGAGAGGTGGCATAGACCTCCTGGAAGGTGTCAGTGATGGCACCAAGGAGGCGATCCTCTTTGGAACCTGCATCAGATAGCCCTGGCCCCTCAGGAATGTCGTACCACTCCGTTCTTCATGAGGTGCCCTTTGGGAGCCCTCTATGAGTGTCATCTACTACGTCAGGCTTAATTTGTTTGTCACGTCTGTTTTCCTTTTAGTGCTGCTCTGAAAGTGGTGACGAAAGGAAGAACATCCAGGAGAAAAGTAAGCAGGCTCCAAACACCTTAGCTCTTTCTGCCTAGCCATCCCTCCTAAACAGGGTCTGCCACAGAGAAACTTTCTTAGCCTGCTACCTTTTAGATGAAGCATCTCTTTCTGTACAGTATCCTTTAGAGTAATAAATATTATCATTATGCATGGATTTTTGTGTTTCTGAGATTGTTCAATATGGGATGCTGTGGAGAAGAACACTTCCTGCCCTCTATCTAGTACAGGGACTGGAGTTTTCTGCCATCAGACTGTTTCGGAATAACTGGGACCTGCCTGTCACTTTAATGAAGCATCACCTTATTAAACATCAGGAATTTGGAAGGGCTGATGATAATTTATGAGACATGATCACCACCTTTTCTTCTTCTTCTTCTTTTTTGATTTGTTTTGAGACAGGGACTTGTTATGTAACCTGAGCTGGCCTCCAACTCCTGATCTTCCTGCCTCAGCCTCTCAAGTGCTGAGAGCACAGGTGTGCACCATGACGCACAGCTAGACTACCACCTTAATTGGGCTCAAGGAGGAAAGTGATAACTGTTTAGTTGTACTTTTACCTTCAGTGCACTTGCAGTTAAAAATTAGTCTGGGAAGAGCAAAGCGGGTACCTTGGTCCTGGATCTTGGACTGGACGGGGAAGGGGGAAAGGTCAGTATCTCCATTTCCTACCCATGACAGGAGCATATGTCAGAGTGTGGAATTTGCTGTTTTACTTTAATGAGCTAAGAATGCTCATGCTCAGAATGGCAAGTTATTGGAAATCCAGGACTCCTTTGGAGCTTTGAAGTGATTTTTTTGGGGGGTGGGGGTGAAGAGAAGAAAGGAAAAAGCACATGATAGCTTGTTTATGGAGTCGGGTGCTGGTTGCTCATGCCTGTAATCCTAGCTACTTGGGAGGCTGAGATCAGGAGGATCACAGTTTGAGGCCAGCCTGGGCAAATAATTAGTAAGATGCCTCCCCCATCTCCAAAATAACCAGAAGCAAAATGGACTGGAGGTGCGGCTCAAATGGTAGAGTGCCTACTTTACAAGTGTGAAGTCCTGAGTTCAGTGTGAAACCACAGTTCAACTGTGGGTTGAAGGTTAACTCTTCTGACCATGGCAAACAGTCTGGAAAAAAGCAGTGGTAAGAGAAAGGGTGCCCACATTAGCATGTGACCATAGGAGTGAGGCTTGCCCTTGACATTGGCTACTGATTCTTTCTCCTCAGAAGGAAAGCTCCACTGACACTCATAGCTGCCACACTCAGCTCCTTTTCCTTGAAGAAGTTGAGAGTACTCCTCCCTTTAGCCTTTGCCCTTTAGATGCCTGGGAACTCTTAATACCCTACTGATCTGTCATTTTAGTAAAATAATAGATGCACAGTTTGTCCTTCTCCCTTCAGTGGCCCAGTCAACTGTTTTGCAGTTAATAGTGCTCTTTACAGAAAATAGAAGAGGAGAGACATAATCTGCTAAATCACCAATGTGTCATTTTAAAAAATGTCATTTGATTAAGAATGTACTATGTCAGTTTAGCCAGGTGCTCACACCTGTAATCCTAGCTATTCAGGAGGCAGAAATCAGGAGGATTGGAGTAAAGCCATCCAGGCAAATAGTTCATGAGACCCTATCTCAAAAAACCTTTCACAAAAATAAGACGGTAGAGTGGCTTAAAGTGAAGGCCCTGAGTTCAAACTCCAGTACCGCAAAAAAAAAAAAAAAAAGTACTATGCCATTTTAAACATTACTCGTAAAGGATGCAATTTTTTTTAAGTGAAGGAAGGTGGGCATGGTGAGGTGGTAGTTTGAACAAGACCTTGTCTCAAAAAAAAAAAGGTAGAATTGACTCCTGAAATACAGCAAGCTTGAGCATTTATAAATCACTTCCTGGGCTAGCAGAGTGTCTCAAGTGGTAAAATGCCTGCTTTGCAAGCATGAGGCCCTGAGTTCAAACCCCGTATGGCCAAACAAACAAACAAAAAAATCATTTCCTGCCTTCAGATATACCACACAATTCATTTATGATAAATTAAAAAAGATATTGAGTTCAGTACATAATAATAGATTTGTTATAAATTTAATATGTAATAATTATGTGTCAGATTGGGAGAGTAGCTTAAGTGGTAGAGCACCTGCTTAGCAAGGGTGAGGCCCTGAGTTTGAACTCCATTTTACTGTTTCTTTGAGTTCTGTTTTGTTCTGCATATACTTGACCTTATGTGGTATTTTTCTGTGCCTGGTTTATTTGATTTATCATTATTGCTTCTCCATGTTCATCCATGTTGTCACAAGTGACAGGATTTCCTTTATAAAGGCTGAATAGTATTCTATTTTGTATATATATACCACATTTTCTTTACTTACTCATCTACTGATAAGACATTGAAGGCTGAGGATGTGAGGGCGATCTGGCTGCGACATCTGTCACCCCATTGATCGCCAGGGTTGATTCGGCTGATCTGGCTGGCTAGGCGGGTGTCCCTTCCTCCCTCACCACTCCATGTGCGTCCCTCCCGAAGCTGCATGCTTGGTTGAAGAGTACGACCATTCCTGAAAGAGGAGGACCGTTCTTTGTTCAAGGGTATACGAGTAGCTGCGCTCCCCTGCTAGAACCTCCAAACAAGCTCTCAAGACATTTAAGGCTGATTCTATCTATATCTTGGCTGTTGTGAATCATGCTGTAATGAACATAGGAGTACAGGAGTCTTTCACGTGTGATTTCCTTTGACTATATCCCTAGTAGTGGGATTGTTAGATCATATGGTAGTACTTTTTTTAACTTTTTTTTTCTTTGTGATGCTGGAGTTTGAACTCAGGGCCTATACTCTGAGCCACTCCACCAGGCCTTTTTTTTGTGATGGGTTTTTTGAGATAGGGTCATGCAAACTATTTGCCCAGGCTGACTTTGAATTGCGATCCTTCTGATCCCTGCCTCCTGAATAGCTAGGATTATAGATGTGAGCCACTGGAGCCTGGCTAGGCATGCCTTTATTTAGATCTGAAGTGACAGTGGTTAGTAATGAGGCTGATTATACCCTTTCTCTCATTGCTGTTTTCTTAAAACTGCATTTTTGGTAACAAGCCAAGTTCTGTAAGAGACACCTCCAAGAAAGAGGTGAATTCTAGTCAGTATTGCTCCCCACTAAGCTCTGTATTGTCCTCCCAGCTTTTTCCCTCATCTACACACCTTTTTTTTAATCCTTAGGAACTTCTCAAATCTAGGGATTTTAATTCCTCCATGTGGAATCATCAAGTTGTGCAGGGAGTAGAACTGAGCATCGTGAATGACTACACAGTGAAATGGAGCTACCATTATACCACGTTTAACCCAAACTGCAGATTTCCTAAATTTGCCCAGGAAGAAGGAAATCATGAGTGATAATAGGATAGCTTATGTATGGAAACAGATCCTTCAAGAGAAACAGTTTATCTCAGTACACTGGGGTAGAGTGGGAGAAGAGCATGGCAGGCAACCAGGGGTCATGTCATCCCTCATCTGGTTACCAAGAAGCTACAGTGAACCTCCAGGTTTCGCTGAGTTGCAGGGTGCAGTTCAGAAAGCCTCCTTGGCACAGGTAATCAGCAAAGTATAGCTAGAGATACCTGGAAGAGAGGAGAGTGCTAGCGTTCCACAAAGTTAGGACAGCAGAAAATAATTTAATTCCTTTGGAATTAGATTATATATTTACTAAAAAAATATGTTAAGTATTTTGCTTAAACAAAAGTTGGAAAATTTTTATTCTTATATTTGATTTTTGCTTCACTGCACCAAGAATTAGAGGTAACTTAATGTCTTAATAAACATCCTGAATAATAGAAGAAGGTAGACTCTGCAGAGTGAAAAACTGATTTGTAAAACAAGATATGATCAATTTTCATAGAATTTTCACAGAATAAAGAGTACACTCTTGGGCTGTAGGTGTGTCTGAAGTGGTAAAGCACCTGCTTTGCAAGTGTGAATCCCTGAGTTCAAATCCCAGTCCCACCCTCCAGAAAAAGTACACTGGGAAATTTCATTTGTGAAATGGGATGAGATCAAAGCTACACAGTGTTCTTGCTTTCACTAGGCATTGTTTGCTCTGTTTTAATAAATGTCCAGTAATTGTTGCCTGTGTTATCACTCTTCTCAAGAAGTGGCCTCGAGGTTCCAAGTCTCCTGTTGTTGTTTTTGCCACATTTAGTAAAGCCACTGTGAATTGGGCTAAGTCTGACTTGTTTGCCATGGAAACAATTTCACTTGGACTGTACAGATTAGTGGTTATATTCCCCTCGTCCCCCTACTCTCCCATAATTCGTATTTTTTCCATGTTTCCTTATTTTTTTGTGGTACTAGAGATTGAACCCAGTGCCTCATGCTTGCTAGGCAAGTGCTGTACCACCTGAGCCATGCCCCTTGCCCTCTATAAGGAGCTTTTATTCATCTGTCACCTTTTCAGAGTTTTTCCATAAATAGAAATCTACTTATACTGTTTTAATATGTTAAAGCCAGAGAACTCCTTTGGTATTATTCGAGATAAGACCTTTGTCTTTTACAAAGTTTGAAAAGGTATTAGGCATTGTCATGCAGTGTCTGTTGGAACCTCTGGTTACTAGGTCAGACTTACGGAATTTTTTCTTCACTCTGAGTCTTCTCAGCTCTTAAACATTGTATAGTTGCATAGTTGATGGACTGCTTTGTAGCTATTCATTTGGTTCTGTGTATCTATATAAATAAACATATCTATCTATAGTGTGTGTATATATTCTTTAAATTATCTACTTTTTTTTGTGGTATTGGAATTGAACCCTGGGACTGTGCATGTAAGTCATGTTCTCTAACCATTGAGCTACATCTCTAACCCTCAATTGTTAACTTTTAAAGGTGAATAAATTGCCTTGTATATCTTTTATATTTCCTTTAACTCCATAGTACTTGGTGTTGATAGGTGCTATTCTTTTATTTTAGGTGGCATAAATATTGCTGCTCTTGTTGGAAATGAACAAGTCAGTGAAGGTACAGATAATGGTGATCTTTCTTCTTATGTGTCTGCGTTCATTGAAAAGGAAGTTGGAAATGACCTTAAATCTTTAAAGAAACTTGATAAACTCATAGAACAAATGACAGGAAGTAAAATGCAGTTAGAAGAACAGGTAAGTATTAAAACTCAATGAAATAATAACGGTAGTATATTCATTATAAGTAATAGAGTATATATAATCACTATTATGCAGAATTTTAAAGATACAGAGTATGACAAATAATCTTATTTAGCTGTGTTGTAACAGGCTTTAAGGTCCTACAATTTCCTATGTATTTTACAAATTATTGAAAAGACAAAGTTCCTACTGATTTGTATCTTGAAAACGTAATGATAGGTAACATTTTATATGTTTTTCATGGAATAACTTCTAAAGTGCTTTTATGAGTAAGTAATTTCATAGTATACAAAGGTGTTTAAACACCTTTATTCCAGATTTCTATAAATACACACCCAGAAAGGAAACATGGTAAGAAGTATAATATTATGACAATGATTATTTGAGGGCAGTTGGTTGAATGATGACTTAATTTCTTCATATTTTTATGTATTTTCAGGGTTTTTCTTTTTCTAACGAACATACTACTTAAAATTTAAGATCCCAATGAAAATAATTCTTGAGCCAAAGATAAGTGGTTCTCATTAGTTGCAATAGTCTGTTGTCACAGATAAAAGATTTGTATTGTGTAAGTACTAAATTAGGTTAAGTTTGTTATCTTCAGGTCATCAGTCATCTTATGTTCTTATGGCTCTTCCCATCACCTTGGACCTCCACAATTTTCTGTCTTTCCACTTTACCTACTACTAGTCTTTGTTTAGCCTGGCTGGCTCAGCCTTTTTCACTCCTAGAAGGCCTAGTTGGAGACTATCACACAGCCTAGTGAATTGATGCCAGCCCAATGTGTGAGTGTGTCTGTCTTCAGCCATACCCACAGTCTTCCCCTAGTTGTCCTTCCAAATTCTCCCCAAGACATCTACCTGACCTGGCCATTCTGCCCTTTCCTTTTTCTGAACAGAAAAAGTTGAGTCTATCTAGTACAAATCTATTAAACAGTCTTCCCCACATTCCTAAACTTATTTATTTTTGATTTAACTTTTATTTTCAAACTTATTTGTAACCATTTTTACTTCTTAATTGAGCAGAGGCTCAATCTAAGGCAGTCCTTGTGCCCCAGATCCTTCCTGCCTCCACAGTGAACTTGCTTTACTCTTAGAGTTTCATCCTTTGCTCATCAACGAGTCCTGTCTTCTCAAGGATGGACACACGTAGGTCTTTGTTGTAAAACCTAAACAAACAAAGAAGAACACCTTCGTTTCATCTTTTAGTAGATGTTTGTTCTTTTCTTTGACTATCTGGCTTCTTGAAAAGTGATTTTTGAGCTGGGTGTGGTAGTGTACACCTGTCATCCCAGCATTTGGGAGACTGAGGCAGGAGGATCATGAATTCCAGGCCAACCTCACATAGTGAAACCCTGTCTCAAGAAAATAAAAATATAAAATGAAATAAGAATATGTTTTCAAAAAAGTCATCTTTGTTATCTGTCTCTGCTTTCTAATTTGCCATTTGCTCTTTGACCTCTGTAATCAGTCTTTCCCCCAGTGACCATAGAAACTGTTGCTGAAATCCCTCATTGAATCTGAAACTCATCATGTCCTGATCAGTTTGTAATGATCAGTTTCTTTTTTTTTTTTTTTTCATTTTTCTTTTATTATTCATATGTGCATACAAGGCTTGGTTCATTTCTCCCCCCTGCCCCCACCCCCTCCCTTACCACCCACTCCACCCCCTCCCGCTCCCCCCCTCAATACCCAGCAGAAACTATTTTGCCCTTATCTCTAATTTTGTTGTAGAGAGAGTATAAGCAATAATAGGAAGGAACAAGGGGTTTTGCTGGTTGAGATAAGGATAGCTATACAGGGCATTGACTCACATTGATTTCCTGTGCGTGGGTGTTACCTTCTAGGTTAATTCTTTTTGATCTAACCTTTTCTCTAGTTCCTGGTCCCCTTTTCCTATTGGCCTCAGTTGCTTTAAGGTATCTGCTTTAGTTTCTCTGCATTAAGGGCAACAAATGCTAGCTAATTTTTTAGGTGTCTTACCTATCCTCACCCCTCCCTTGTGTGCTAAAGCTTTTATCATGTGCTCATAGTCCAATCCCCTTGTTGTGTTTGCCCTTGATCTAATGTCCACATATGAGGGAGAACATACGATTTTTGGTCTTTTGAGCCAGGCTAACCTCACTCAGAATGATGTTCTCCAATTCCATCCATTTACCAGCGAATGATAACATTTCGTTCTTCTTCATGGCTGCATAAAATTCCATTGTGTATAGATACCACATTTTCTTAATCCATTCGTCAGTGCTGGGGCATCTTGGCTGTTTCCATAACTTGGCTATTGTGAATAGTGCCACAATAAACATGGATGTGCAGGTGCCTCTGGAGTAACAGTCTTTTGGGTATATCCCCAAGAGTGGTATTGCTGGATCAAATGGTAGATCGATGTCCAGCTTTTTAAGTAGCCTCCAAATTTTTTTCCAGAGTGGTTGTACTAGTCTACATTCCCACCAACAGTGTAAGAGGGTTCCTTTTTCCCCGCATCCTCGCCAAAACCTGTTGTTGGTGGTGTTGCTGATGATGGCTATTCTAACAGGGGTGAGGTGGAATCTTAGTGTGGTTTTAATTTGCATTTCCTTTATTGCTAGAGATGGTGAGCATTTTTTCATGTGTTTTCTGGCCATTTGAATTTCTTCTTTTGAGAAAGTTCTGTTTAGTTCACCTGCCCATTTCTTTATTGGTTCATTAGTTTTGGGAGAATTTAGTTTTTTAAGTTCCCTGTATATTCTGGTTATCAGTCCTTTGTCTGATGTATAGTTGGCAAATATTTTCTCCCACTCTGTGGGTGTTCTCTTCAGTTTAGAGACCATTTCTTTTGATGAACAGAAGCTTTTTAGTTTTATGAGGTCCCATTTATCTATGCTATCTCTTAGTTGCTGTGCTGCTGGGGTTTCATTGAGAAAGTTCTTACCTATACCTACTAACTCCAGAGTATTTCCTACTCTTTCTTGTATCAACTTAAGAGTTTGGGGTCTGATATTAAGATCCTTGATCCATTTTGAGTTAATCTTGGTATAGGGTGATATACATGGATCTAGTTTCAGTTTTTTGCAGACTGCTAACCAGTTTTCCCAGCAGTTTTTGTTGAAGAGGCTGCTATTTCTCCATCGTATATTTTTAGCTCCTTTGTCAAAGATAAGTTGCTTATAGTTGTGTGGCTTCATATCTGGATCCTCTATTCTGTTCCACTGGTCTTCATGTCTGTTTTTGTGCCAGTACCATGCTGTTTTTATTATTATTGCTTTGTAATATAGTTTGAAGTCAGGTATTGTGATACCTCCTGCATTGTTCTTTTGACTGAGTATTGCCTTGGCTATTCGTGGCCTCTTGTGTTTCCATATAAATTTAACAGTAGATTTTTCAATCTCTTTGATGAATGTCATTGGAATTTTGATGGGAATTGCATTAAACATGTAGATTACTTTTGGGAGTATCGACATTTTTACTATGTTGATTCTACCAATCCATGAGCATGGGAGATCTCTCCACTTTCTATAGTCTTCCTCAATCTCTTTCTTCAGAAGTGTATAGTTTTCCTTGTAGAGGTCTTTCACATCTTTTGTTAGGTTTACACCTAGGTATTTGATTTTTTTTGAGGCTATTGTAAATGGAATTGTTTTCATACATTCTTTTTCCGTTTGCTCATTGTTAGTGTATAGAAATGCTAATGATTTTTCTATGTTGATTTTATATCCTGCTACCTTGCTATAGCTATTGATGATGTCTAGAAGCTTCTGAGTAGAGTTTTTTGGGTCTTTAAGGTATAGGATCATGTCGTCTGCAAATAGGGATATTTTGACAGTTTCTTTACCTATTTGTATTCCTTTTATTCCTTCTTCTTGCCTAATTGCTCTGGCTAGGAATTCCAGTACTATGTTGAATAGGAGTGGAGATAGTGGGCATCCTTGTCTGGTTCCTGATTTTAGAGGGAACGGTTTTAATTTTTCTCCGTTAAGTATAATGCTGGCTGTAGGTTTGTCATATATAGCTTTTATAATGTTGAGGAACTTTCCTTCTATTCCTAGTTTTCTTAGAGCTTTTATCATGAAATGATGTTGGATCTTATCAAAGGCTTTTTCTGCATCTATTGAGATGATCAAGTGGTTTTTGTCTTTGCTTCTGTTAATGTGGTTTATTACGTTTATTGATTTTCGTATGTTGAACCACCCCTGCATCCCTGGGATGAAGCCTACCTGGTCGTGGTGAATAATCTTTTTGATGTGTTGCTGAATTCGATTTGCCATTATTTTGTTGAGGATTTTTGCATCAATGTTCATTAAGGAGATTGGCCTATAGTTCTCCTTTTTGGAGGTGTCTTTGCCTGGTTTTGGGATAAGTGTAATAGTGGCTTCATAAAATGTGTTTGGCAGTTTTCCTTCCCTTTCTATTTCATGGAACAGTTTAAGGAGGGTTGGTATCAGTTCTTCTTTAAAGGTCTGATAGAATTCAGCAGAGAATCCATCAGGTCCTGGACTTTTCTTTTTGGGGAGACTCTTGATTGCTGCTTCAATTTCATTTTGTGTTATAGGTCTATTCAGGTGATTAATTTCCTCTTGGTTCAGTTTTGGATGATCATATGTATCTAGAAATCTGTCCATTTCTTTTAGATTTTCAAATTTATTTGAATATAGGTTCTCAAAGTAGTCTCTGATGATTTCCTGGACTTCCATGGTGTTTGTTGTTATCTCCCCTTTTGCATTCCTGATTCTACTAATTTGGGTTTTTTCTCTCCTCATTTTAGTCAGGTTTGCCAGGGGTCTATCGATCTTGTTTATTTTTTCAAAGAACCAACTTTTTGTTTCATTAATTCTTTGTATGGTTTTTTTTGGTTTCTATTTCGTTGATTTCAGCTCTTATTTTTATTATTTCTCTCCTTCTATTTGTTTTGGGATTTGCTTGTTCTTGTTTTTCTAGGAGTTTGAGATGTATCATTAGGTCATTGATTTGGGATCTTTCAATCTTTTTAATATATGCACTCATGGCTATAAACTTTCCTCTCAAGACTGCCTTAGCTGTGTCCCATAGGTTCTGGTAGGTTGTGTTTTCATTTTCATTGACTTCTAGGAACTTTTTAATTTCCTCTTTTATTGCATCGATGATCCATTCTTCATTAAGTAATGAGCTATTTAGTTTCCAGCTGTTTGCATGTTTTTTGTCTTTACTTTTGTTGTTGAGTTCTACTTTTACTGCATTGTGGTCAGATAGTATGCATGGTATTATTTCTATTTTCTTATATTTGCTGAGGCTTGCTTTGTGCCCTAGGATATGATCTATTTTGGAGAAGGTTCCATGGGCTGCTGAGAAGAATGTATATTGTGTAGAGGTTGGATGAAATGTTCTGTAGACATCTACTAGGTCCACTTGATCTATTGCATATTTTAGATCTTGGATTTCTTTATTGAGTTTTTGTTTGGATGACCTATCTATTGATGATAATGGAGTGTTAAAGTCTCCCACAACCACTGTGTTGGCGTTTATATATGCTTTTAGGTCTTTCAGGGTATGTTTGATGAAATTGGGTGCGTTGACATTGGGTGCGTACAGATTGATGATTATTATTTCTTTTTGGTCTATTTCCCCTTTTATTAGTATGGAATGTCCTTCTTTATCTCGTTTGATCAATGTAGGTTTGAAGTCTACTTTGTCAGAGATAAGTATTGCTACTCCTGCTTGTTCTCGGGGGCCATTGGCTTGGTAAATCTTCTTCCAGTCTTTCATCCTAAGCATATGCTTATTTCTGTCGGTGAGATGAGTCTCCTGTAAGCAACAAATTGTTGGATCTTCTTTTTTAATCCATTTTGTCAAACGGTGTCTTTTGATGGGTGAATTAAGTCCATTAACATTAAGTGTTAGTACTGATAGGTATGTGGTGATTCCTGCCATTTAGTTATCTTAGTTGTTTGAAGGTTTGATTGTGTGTACCTAACTTGATGTTACTCTCTACTGTCTTGCTTTTTCTTATCCTGTGGTTTGGTGCTGCCTGCCTTTTCATGGTTAAGTTGGGTGTCACTTTCTGTGTGCAGGATCCCTTGCAGAATCTTTTGTAATGGTGGCTTTGTGGTCACATATTGTTTTAGTTTCTGCTTATCATGGAAGACTTTTATTGCTCCATCTATTTTGAATGATAGCTTTGCTGGGTAGAGTATCCTGGGGTTGAAGTTATTTTCATTCAGTGCCCGGAAGATCTCACCCCACGCTCTTCTTGCTTTTAATGTTTCTGTTGAGAAGTCTGCTGTGATTTTGATGGGTTTACCTTTGTATGTTACTTGTTTTTTCTCTCTTGCAGCCTTCAATATTCTTTCCTTAGTTTCTGAACTTGTTGTTTTAATGATGATATGTCGTGGAGTAGTTCTATTTTGATCTGGTCTGTTTGGTGTCCTGGAGGCCTCTTGCATTTGTATGGGAATATCTTTCTCTAGATTTGGGAAATTTTCCGTTATTATTTTGTTGAATATATTACGCATTCCCTTCGCTTGCACCTCTTCTCCTTCTTCGATGCCCATGATTCTCAAGTTTGGTCTTTTGATGGAGTCAGTGAGTTCTTGCATTTTCTTTTCACAGGTCTTGAGTTGTTTAATTAATAGTTCTTCAGTTTTTCCTTTAATTACCATTTCATCTTCAAGTTCTGAGATTCTGTCTTCTGTTTGTTCTATTCTGCTGGATTGCCCTTCCGTTTTGTTTTGCAGTTCTGTTTCGTTCTTTTTTCTGAGGTGTTCCATATCCTGGCTGTTTTCTTCTTTATTGTTGTCTATTTTTGTCCTGAGTTCATTTATCCATTTATTCATTGTGTTCTCTCTTTCACTTTGGTGTTTATACAGTGCTTCTATGGTTTCCTTTATTTCTTCTTTTGCTTTTTCAAATTCTCTATTTTTATTGTCTTGCAATTTCTTGAGTGTCTCCTGTACATTTTGGTTGACCCTATCCAGTATCATCTCTATAAAATTCTCATTGAGTACCTGTAGTATGTCTTCTTTTAAATTATTCTTGTAGGCTTCATTGGGTCTTTTGGCATAGTTTATCTTCATTTTGTTGGAGTCTGGCTCTGAGTTTCTGTTCTCTTCATTCCCCTCTGGTTCCTGTACTAATTTTTTGCTGTGGGGAAACTGGTTTCCTTGTTTTTTCTGTCTTCCTGTCATTGTCCTTGGTGTTGTTACTGTCCCTGTACTGTGTGTAATTAAGTATTTTCTAGCTTGTAATGATAACAATGGTAATATTGAGAATGGAAGAGTGAGCTGAGATGGAAAGCAAGAAGTTAAAGAAAAGGGGAAAACAAATATACAGACAAGAGGGAGAAAGCAGAACAAGGTATCAGACAAGAGAGTTTCAAAGGTATAAACAGGGAGTGTTAGTGTACTAATCGACAGTAAGCTGAACAGACAATAGAGTGACAGAGAGAGGATTGAAAATCAAAGATAAAAAAAATAAAAAATAAATATATGAAAGTAATATCTATTTATAAAAATGAATTAAAATAAAATGGAAAATAGAAAATTAAAAAAAAAAAAACAAAAAACCAAAAAACTTCCAAGTTTATATGCAATGCAATTTCAGTCTTAATAATTTGGATGTCCGTCTCAATCTCCAGTCCTGGAGTTGGTGCCTCAGATGTTGTTCTGTAGTTGTCTCATCAAAGGGGATGCATAAAGTAGAACAAAACTACACTCACACACACACAGAAGAAAAAAAAAAAAAAAAAAGCCCCACCAAGTGTCCCCAGTTCAAATGCAATACAGTTTCAGTAAGTTTTTCGGCTTGCAGGTGTAATTCGGTTGTTCTCTCATCAAAGGTAGGGAGAAAAAGAAAAAAAAGCGTCTGGAGGCAGTTCTGAGAATGGTATCTGCAACTGTGGCTTGCCTGCCTGCTGCTCTCAGCCTGTAGCTGGCGGCGTTATTTATGCAGATCTCTGGGGTGAGCTAGCGCTCACCTGGTCCCACAGGCTTTGTTTGCTCAGAGTTCTCCTGTGCGGGGGGGCCTCTGCTACAGGCTTTCCCCTTTCCAAGCACTGGGAAAGGTGACACTGCCCCGCGTTGTCAGGCCTGCGTGTTTATTTACAGTTCACGTGGGAAGTGGGTCTTCCCTCCTCTCACAAGCGTCCCCGCTCCTGGTTGCTGGGCGCGCCCCGCTCCCGCCAGAGCCTCTCCGGCCGCCCGGCTCGTTTATTTACAGTCCCGGGAAGGAGTCCCTTCCCCCAATCTTCAGCGCTCAGGGCGCCCCACCCTCTTTCCAGCGTGTCTTAACTGTTCTTATTGCTTATTACTCAGTTTCTCTTTTTTTCCTGGGTGGAGGTCAGTCTGTCCAGGGGGCTATGCTGCTCTGGCCCAGGCTTGTCTGTGGGGCTACCGTGGTACCGTGAAGCTCACCTGGTCCGCGTCTTCCCAAGCCGTATGGGCGCCGGCCACTGGCGGCCCCGGGGGCCTCCTCGGTTCTCCATTTAACGTGAAGTGGAGATTCTCTGCACCGGCTGGAGGTGTGGAGGGGTCAAAGTTATGCCTTTTCTCGGTGATTATGCCTGCAAAGTGTGTCTCCAGCGTCTCTCCAAGATTTCACTATAGGAGGCTCGCTTTCTGCTTCCTACCTCTAGCCGCCATCTTGGAATTCTCTAATGATCAGTTTCTTAAAAGGTTTCCCTCTCAGGACTGGAAGTAGAGTACCTGGTTTGCAAATAGGGGGAAGCCCAAGGTTTCCCTCTCTTGGATAATGGTGCCACCAGCCTGTTCAACCCCATCCCAAGTCATCTGAGTTCTGCTCTTGAGCATCTCCATCCTTGCTTTCCCACCACTACTGCCACTTCATTTAGATTGTCATTCTCCTGTTGCATTTGTTGTAGTTTGCCAATCTTCTGTTTTCTCTATGCTGCCACAGTAACTTTCTTTTTCTGTTCCTTACAGAAATTTTATTATATGTACATAGAAAAAATATATAAGTATAAAAATATATAAGTATATATATAAGTATATGGTTAAAAGTTTTTCTATGTACATGCAAAACATGCATACTTAAAATATTTATAGCTTACCTTTTTGTAGTTAGTATAACATAGTACTTGTTTCCCTATCAATAAGTGTAGGTCTCTCTCTCTCTCTTTTTTTGTGGTGCTGTGAATGGAACCCAGGGCCTCATACATGCTAGGCAAGCACTCTTATCACTGAGCTGATAAGAGTCAGCCCTCTTTTTTGCTGGTTTTATGATACTCAAATATGGCTATGCCATAATACTCAAATATGGCTATGCCATAATTTAACCAGGCGTCCTTGTTGATGGACATTTTTATTAGTTTGTTTTGATTACAAATAATATGGGAATAAATATAATTGTCATATTACCTTTTTAAATCATAAGTTTAACTGAACTATTCTCTTATAAACACTCCATTGCCTATGTATAAAATCCATATTCTTGTAGGGCACAAAATATCACCTGTGGTTGGGTCTTTCTCTACCTGTCCAGGCTCCTCTTGTGCATTTGAACTGTATTCTATGTTCCATGCCCTGCCTGCGCCTTGCATGCAGATCATGACTGAGCTGTTCTTTCTGCCCGGAATATCCTTTCCTTTTGTAGTCCCCTGGAAAATTCTCACCCATCCTGCATGAGTGGCCTGTGCATGACCTATACATGCTGAATTGTCCTGTACCTCAGAACCCTGCTTTTAGAAAATAAGCAGGTTCGAAAATGCAGAATGTGGAATGCAGATTCCACATTGGTAGTTAGAAAATGCAGAATCTTGTTCCTTACTTCAGACTTACACAGCCTGATAATACTATAACAGGACCTCCAGGAGATTCTTGTACACATTCAAGGTTGGAAAGCACTACTTAGTACACCATTTCTCCTAACATGTCAGTTTTATTGGATTAACCCCACTATTGAGATTACTTCTTCACATCTCTTTTCCATCCAAACTGAGCTTAAGGGAAGATATCATGTCTTTATATCTTTGTAACCTTAGCATAGTTCCTGGTTCAGAATAAATGTCTAATCAGTGTTGATTGAGTTGAAATTCCTCTACAAAATTCTCTGTATCATAATGATGCCTAATATTTGTGTATGTTTTCTCATGTGCCATAAAAAAAATCTTTTAATAAATGCTGTATCTAAAGACATTACCTAGATAACATTCTTACCAAGTCAGTAATTCTCAGCTTCAATCAGAATCACTGGGAAGGACTTTTACAAAATACAGATGCCCAGCTATATTGTGAATACAGCTTCGAATCAGAGTTTCATTTTTACTTTTTGTTTTATTTGAAGACAGGGTTTTACTGTTTAGCCTAGGCTGGCCTCCAACTTGTGAGTCTGCTGCTTCAGCCTCCCTAGTGCTGGGATGATAGGCACAGGCCACCATTCCCAGCATCATTTGCTTCTGAAGGAAAATATTTAGTAGGTGAGACAAATGCTCTCTGACTGGACCCTCTCTAGATGCTTGTTGGGGACCAGTGTGGTAGGGGAGCCCCTCTCTTCATGTATGTGTGCTTCACATACAACATTGTATATGTGGGTTTGATTAGCATAGGATGAAGAAATCAGACTTTTCTTTCAAGCTTTTAAGGGACAGTGTTCAGTTCTGTTAGAACAAACATGGTTGTGATCTAATAGATATGTCTGGAAATTTCATGTGAGAGCTGATGTTTTCTTTTGGTGTTGTTTTTTGTTTTGGTATGATTAGGTACTTACAATTTCATCAGAAATTCCCAAAAGAATTCAAAGTGCCTTAAAAAATGCAGAAGAATCAAAGCAACTTCTTAATCAATTTTTGGAGCAACAAACTCATCTCTCCAGCTGCATTAACAACCATTTACTGTCTGCACAGCCCTGGATGGACGATCTTGGGGCCATGATTAACCAAATTGAAGAGACTGAACGGCATCTTGCTTACCTTAAATGGATTTCACAAATTGAAGAACTAAGGTAAAGTGGCCCTTTTTGTTCTCATAATTATTGTTTTCCTTTGAGGCTGTGTCTTTGAGAGTGCATGTATGCCATTCAATAATTGAGTTAATTAAAGATTATAATAATGTAATTTTGTCAGTTGTTATGAAAATAGCATTATGATAATGATTCTTTTCCTTTATTGTGAATGAACATAAACTTTTCAGGGAGGTTAATTTGCATTTGAAAAAGTAATCTAAGTTAAAATTTTAAGTCTTATAGTTGTGTTATGAACACATGGTAAAAAGTATTATTTGTAATGCCAAATTAATAAAACAAACCCTCAGTGAGATAATAAATATTCATACCAAATTTCATTTTATTTATTTATTTTTTGGCAGTACTGAGATTTGTACTCAGGGCCTGGCACTTGCTAAGTAGGTGCTCTACCACTTGAGCCACACCTCCAGTCCCCTACTTAATTTTTAGAGATTGTCACTTAATGAAGTGTATTGTTTTCTCTAGAATTTGAATTATTTTCAGTGGGAATCACCTGATAAGTACTGCACAGCATTCTTAGATAAATGACAGAATTCTGCTACTTGTGGGTAGGGAAAAAAGAAGTAAAGTTCTTTTTTAATTGAGTATGTACCACTCACTGGTAGTTGATTGTAAGCATCTGGTATTGCCTTTCAAACAAGCCAGAGTAACATTTCTACCTAAATGGGCAGATTATGTGGTTTCATGGTATGGTCCCCTGGCCCCTCCAAATTGTACTCTCTTATCCTTGCTTTGTTTTAACCACTCTTGCTGCAAAGATGTTGTCCAGAAAGTTTTCTACAGAAAATCACCCAAGAACCTTAATATCTTGTTTAAATGTATCATGGTTAATATACTTAATGTTATCTATTATGGATATGTTATATATTCCTTATTTCCTAAGATTGTAAAGAATTTTGCATATCAGGGCTGGGTGCAGTGGCTCAGACAAGCAATTCTAGTTACTTAGGAGGCAGAGAATCAGAAGGATCGTGGTTTGAAGCCAACTCAGGCAAAAACCTTTGTAAGACTCCATCTTAACCAATGGCTGGGCACAGTGATATATGCTTGTCATCCCAGCTACATGGGGAAGCACACATAGGATGATTTCGGTCCAGGCCAGCCTGGACATAAAGCCAGACTGTATCTCAAAATAACCAATGCAAAAAGAGCTGACAGAGTAGCTCAAGTGGTGAAGTGGTAAAGCATCTGCCTAGTAAGCACAATGCCCTGAGTTCAATCCCCATGCTGCCCAAAAAAAAAAAAAAAAAAAAAAAAAAAAAAAAAATATATATATATATATATATATATATATATGACATATTTGTATACATATTTGCTTCACATATGTGAGTTTTACATCTAAAGTAATATGCCCAAGATTGTGGTGTTACTAGTGATTCCAAGACTTGATTTAAGCTTTTTAGAGTATGTCATTCTTTTTCTTTTTGGTGGGATTGGGGTTTGAACTTGGGTTTCATGCTTGCCAAGTAGGCACTCTACTGCTAGAGCCATGCCTTCAGTCCATTTTGCTCTTATTTTGAAGAGCCTGTTTCCTAGGCTGACCTTGAGCCATTGGTGCCTACAGTGTGACTTTTGTTTAGATAAATTATTTGTAGCAAAGTATTTTAAATCTTGCTTTATTTTACTTAATTTCTCCTTTTCCCTCTGAAAGCAAAAACCAGTAAGGGGTAATATTAATAAACTTATTAAACAAAATAATTTGTTTTAAAAGTCTCTTCTCAAGTTGTAGAGTGCCTGCCTACCAAGCACAAGGGTCTGAGTTCAAACCCTAGAACTACTTAAAAAAAAAAAAAGAAAAAAAGCCTCTCATAGTAACCAAATTAATAGACTAACTAAAATAGGACTGTGGCTATTGATAACCTTGTCTGGCACCTGAATTGTTTGAAGGAAAAATATGCCAAGGAACCATATTAGAAATAAGACTCAAATTTATAAAGAAATAGAACAGCTATTTCTCTCTCTTTAATAATGTGTTCTTTCCCTTAGGTCTTTCGTGACAACATCTCTATTTCTAGCTTTCTTTTGAGCTTCTGGGATTTTTTTCTCATTTCCAAGTTTCCCTTTAATGACCTGTTTTTATTCTATAGTACTTTCTCTTGCTCTCAAAGTAGTTTCTTCTTGCTAGAACCAGTATCTTTGTAGTAGCTATTTCATGAGTAATACCATACAACAGTATCACTCTGAATGAATGCTATCACTTTGGCTTTTCCTATGGTATAAATGGCCTTTGTGCTTCAGTGTTGAGTGGGGATATATATCACAGTAGAACGTAGTACTCCTATTTTCGTGGTTACTTGTACCCTTAAAATCTTAAGCACGATAGTCTTATTGTACTATAATGCAATGCTTAGTTTCAGATGTATTTCTTTGAAGTGGAAATCAAGTTCTGGGTAAAGTAGGTAAAAACTGAAGATAATTATACTTGCTTATACCTCATACCAGATGCTATCACATTATTCCCTGAGATTAAGACACTAAACTGTGTGCTTCATCTCTAGTACCACCAAAAAAAAAAAAAGACACTGACAACTTCTGTAAAGAAGTCCCCACAGAAATGAGTGAGCAGCACCTGAAGGATATGACATAGGAAGGACAAATCTGTTCTGGCAGGAGGAGTAGGAAGGAGCAGGTGAGGGAAGGCATCCTGAACATGGGCCACTGCTCTTTGAAGGACGCTAAGAATTAGAGGACGCCAGGCTCCCAGGATGGTACTTTATTCTTCCTTAGATGTAATTTTATATAAAACATGAGGGAATTTAACTATGATATATTGTAAGAGCTTTTGTGAATGTCACAATGTACCCCCAGTACAACAATTAAAAACAAACAAAAAAAACTATGAGGGAGAAGTAGTATTTCTGAATTTAAAATTTGCTTTGCTTTGTTTTGCAGTGATAACATTCAGCAATATCTGATGACTAATAATGTGCCAGAGGCAGCCTCTACCCTGGTGACTATGACAGAACTTGACATCAAGCTTCAAGAATCATCTTGTACTCATCTTCTTGGTTTCATGAGAGCCACAGTTAAATTCTGGCATAAAATTCTCAAGGACAAGCTTACAAGGTAGGTGCTTTCATATGGCTATTTGATGGTCATTTTTTTTATGACATTGTACTGAAATATGTGTGTTTCTTTTCTGTTACAGTGATTTTGAGGAAATCTTAGCACAGCTTCATTGGCCATTCATTGCAACCCCCCAATCGCAAACTGTTGGCTTGAGCCGACCTACCAGTGCCCCTGAGATGTACAGTACTCTGGAAATACTGTTTTGTCAGCTGCTGAAACTACAAACCTCGTATCTTTGTTGGAGGGGAAAACTTAACTAAAATTTCTTATTCTCATGGTAGATTGTGGCTAGAGAGTAGAACATTTTGAAAGTGGCCAAATGAGAGTCCTAGGTTGGCCTAGTGTGTAAATAAATGCCCATGGAGTTCTCTTGCAAAGTAAATTGTGTGTGTGTGGGAGGGCTGCAAGGAAGAGTCTGAGATAGGCATCTGACCCAAGTTTTCATCACATATACATCTCTTGAGAAAACAGAACAAGTAGACAATAGGGAAGAAACCTTTGTAACAAAGTATTAATTTGATCAAATTAATGTAGTGAATGTATTTCCTTACTACTATTTGTTATTTTCAGAAACATTTACAGATGAATTTATGCAGTTTTTACTGAATTTATAGTTAATGTAAAGTTAGATTACATATTGTTTGTGTTAATAATTTTTGCTCAGTATTGATACATTTTTTGGAAAAAATGTATTGTGTGCATATCCACATGTGTTTGTCTACATGTGCTTTTGATTCTTTTTCCTTGACTTGACTATGTCAGAGATGAATTACTTACTGAGCCAAAACAGCTCCCAGAAAAATACTCTCTTCCTGCATCCCCTTCTGTCATCCTGCCCATCCAAATTATGCTGAGTCCCCTTCAGAAAAGGTTCAGGTATCACTTCAGAGGCAACCGGCAGACTAATGTGTTAAGCAAGGTGTGCTTTTCCAACTCTTGTCCTTGGTTTTTGTTTTTGTGACAGGGTCTTGCTGTATAGCTCAGGCTGGCCTTAAACTTGGAATTGCCCTGCCTCTGCCTCTCAAGTGGTGGGATTTATAGGCAAATGCCACCATGTTCAGCTTGTCCTTGGTTTTTATTAATAGCAAATGTCAAAGGTTTCTATACTTGTTTAAATTAAAATCTGCCTCTAGTGGACCTAGTACTTTGCTATCAACCCTAAGTTGTGCAGCCCTTGAGGTTAGGGCCTGCCCTTATTTATTTTTGTATTTTCAGCATCTAGCACACAATGGGGATTTGCCATGCAGTAAATGTTTTTGAATCCTTGTCCAGAAAACTTGGAATGCTTGCAGAATCATCTTTAAGGACAATTTAAAATGCTGCATGCCTATATTTCCTTTCTATAATTATACCTGTTTTAAGGCATGGATTATTTTATAATGCAGACAAGCCAAATTTTTTTTCCTAATTTATCTTTAGAAAAGAAAAGGCAGAAGAAAATAATGTTTAAAATTTTTTTTGAAATGCTATTTGAAAAACAATTTAAGGACTGGAGGTATGGCTCAAGTGGTAAAGTGACTGCTTTGCAAGCATGAAGCCTTGAGTTCAAACCCCAGTCCCACCAAAGACAAACAAACAACCCCACAACAACAATGAAAAAACAATTTAAAAGTCATCTGTTTTTTTGTAATACTCATCATTTGATCATTTTACATTTTAATAAAGTGCTAGGTTTTAAATATGTAAGAGAGAGAGAGTGTGTGTGTGTGTGTGTGTGTGACTAAAGTGCTGGGAGGTTGAAGCCAAGACCTCAAACATGCTAGGCAAGTGTACTTACTACATTCCAAGCACCAATATGCATTTTAAATTTATGTGTTTATTGACTAAGCCATATTATGGGAAACATTTGATTATTAAGTCTTTCATGAGTGTAAAGTTCAGAGTAGAAATTGTGCTCTTATGTATAGGAATTTTCAACTAATTTTTTATATATTATGTGTTTATAATTAAAGATGTTTAATTGTAACCTTTGAGTTGGAAAAACCAAAGAATTCAAACCTCTTACTTCGCTCTTTAGCCTGAATGGTACTTGGCTCAGATACTTATGTGGATTGGAAACCATACGCAATTTTTGGATGAGAAGATTCAGCCAATATTAGACAAAGTGTGCTCCGCAGTAAATGCCAGGGTGAGAGACTCAGTCCTAAGTGTTTCAGTTTCAGAGTTGTACTTGTACCTGAAAAACTCATTATTTACACACCTCATGTTTGTGTATTTCTTTTAGCTTGAATTTTCTCGGGGCCTTATGATGCTTGTTCTTGAGAAGTTAGCTTCCGATATTCCTTGTCTACTCTATGATGACAATCTATTCTGTCATTTGGTGGATGAGGTGCTGTTGTTTGAAAGGGAGCTACACAGTGTTCATGGCTACCCTGGCACTTTTGCTAGCTGTATGCATATTCTGTCAGAGGAAACCTGTTTCCAGAGATGGTTGACTGTGGAGAGAAAATGTAAGTGTTCATTTGGCCATAGAGTAGGGAGAGATTTCTGTTTTTTGTGAATATAAATTTTTGGTGTTTTACTCCTCCAGTTGTGGGTAAGATCTATAGCCATTTACATTTTTCCTGGTCAGGGTTTACTGAGTTGTCTTCAGAGATAATCTTATTTTCTTTTCTTCCCATGAAACTTCAGTTTTTCCTGGAATTACACTCTACATGTTTCTAGGGTAGCATATTGAACCCCATAGAGTATATAGCTGTTTTGATAGATTTTACCCTGTAGTGTTTCTGCTCTTGGTATAATTTCTTTGGATATAGTGTATCTATCATCATAACTATTTAACCCTAAAATAGAACATTTTAAATATAGTACAACTAGTGGGTTTATTTTTTATAGAAAAGTCATCATTCCTAAAAAAAATCATTGTGAGTTGAAAAATTAGGAATGACAATAACCACTCAATTGATATAATCCTTTTTTCTTCGTATCAGTTGCTCTTCAAAAAATGGACTCAATGCTTTCATCAGAAGCTGCCTGGGTATCCCAATATGAGGATATCACTGATGTGGATGAAATGAAAGTTCCAGACTGTGCAGAAACTTTTATGACTCTACTCTTGGTTATAACTGGTAAGTATAAATCTTTTAAGATGTGACTTTTTAAAACAGTAGTGAGTTTTCACATGGTATTTTTTCTAGTCATTCAAAAAAATTAATGTTATACAGTGCTTATAATAACTGTATAATATCTTCTAATTCAGTTTCTGTTTTAAACACTGTTTGGTACAGTCCACAGCCATACAACCCTGAGCATACCTGATCTTGTCTGATCTCCAACGCTGAGCAGGGTTGGGCCTGGTTAGTACTTATATGGGAGACCTCCTGGGAATATTGGGTGCTGTAGGCTTAAAAAAAAAAGTAAACACAATCTAGTCCAGTATTCTAATTTTTAGATTTTTAATAATTTAAGCTAGAACTTACACAATGGTACCCATGAGGGAAAATTTTTTGAATTTTTACATAAAAACAAATAAGAGTTTAATTTTATTACTGGAACTTTTTTGCCATTTGGCTTTTTAATTGTCTTTAGTAAGTAGTGATTTACCTAAATTTCATTTCATTTATTTATTTTTTAAGAGATGGGATCTTACTATGTTGCCCAAGCTGGCCTTCAACTCCTCGTTCAAATTATCCTACTGCCTCAGTCTCCCAACTAGCTGGTATTACAGGCGTAAGTCACTGTGCCTGGCTAGCCCCTGGGGTATTTTAAAGAACATTTTAGATACTTTATCCTGTCACTTGCAGATTCTTAAATACATATCTTATTTAATTTGAGTTTTTCCTTCTTTTTTAAAAAATGCCATTTACTTATTAAAGATACTGAGTTAATTTTAAATATAATTTTCTCATGTGCCCTTTAATAAAGGTATGATTGAGATATATGTATAATTATATATATATTTATATATATTTATATATATATATATAACATAATTATATATATATTTATATATATATAATATATATAAATAAATAATAATTGAAGTATGATTTACCTATGGTGAAATGCACAGATCTTAAGTCTTATCAAATATGTACATATGAGTTCTGTGTCCTTATGATTAGATCCATACTTGAATGGTCAACAGATTTTAACAAAAGCAGCAAAGTAGACCAGTAGGAAAAAAATTAAATATGTCATGGATGGCACCAAAAATCTTCATATGTCTTATTAACTTTCTTCATAGACAGGTATAAGAATCTCCCAATAGCTTCCCGAAAACTACAGTTCCTGGAGTTACAAAAAGACTTAGTAGATGATTTTAGAATACGATTAACACAGGTGATGAAAGAAGAGACTAGAGCATCCCTTGGCTTTCGATACTGTGCAATTCTTAATGCTGTGAACTACATCTCAACAGTACTAGCAGACTGGGCTGACAATGTTGTAAGTTAATATGCAAGTTAATATGCTTTTGGATTGAGTAATGTGTTAATAATTTGAACTTTTGAAATGTTGAAAGTATTACAAGCAAAAAAAAAAATGTTAGAATCACTTAGGAGTTATGATTAAAGCACATATTTTTTTCAATGAAATCTTAAATGGTTAAATAATCCTGATATTTTTCTGAACTTAATCATAAAAGGATTGGGGATATAGCTCAGTGGTAGAGTTCTTACCTAGCATGAACAAGACCCTGTAAACAGATTTTTCAATATGTTTTCCAATCAAAAGTAAAGAAATGTGCTAGGTGCCAGGTGGCCCATGCCCGTAATCCTAGCTACTCGGGAGACAGAGATCAGGAGGATCACAGTGTAAAGCCCACCCAGGCAAATAGTTCACGAGACCCTATCTCAAAAAAACCCATCACAAAAAAGGGATGATAGAGTGGTTAAAGATGTAGGCCCTGAGTTCAAACCCCATTACTGAAAAAAAAAGTAAAGAAACCTACTCAGTGTTTAGAACCTTAACATAGAAAAACATTCTAATTCCTTTGGATATTTTAGAAGCAGTATTAAAATAATCTTAGAGGACCTCCTATACCTCTTTGGGTAGGATGTCCTTGAATTTGGAATCACTGTTCTAAGATCATCTGGGAAGATACAAAAAAAAAACTGCTGGGTTTATACCTTTGTGTTTCATAAGATAGATTTCACGACAGAAAACACTAAACTGGACTAGGATGACTATACAGTGGTGAAATACATATTAAACAGTGAAAACACTATGCTGAATAAGTAGGATAATGAATATGAAGATATAAATGTAAATTATATAGTTGTTTCATAAAATGAGAATAGACAGGAAAGTAAAACAATAACAACTACTATTTTAACTAAGGCTTAAAATACTGCTCTTAAAAATGTGGTAGGTAAAGTTGGAATTAAAATATTATAAAGTTTGAGCTGAGTATAATGGAATATACCTATAATCCCAGCACTCGGAAGACTGATGCAGGAGGATCATGAATTTGAGGCCAGCCTGGGCTACCTAGGTGAGACCTTGTCCAAAATAACCTGAGCAAAATGGACTGGAGGATTGGCTCAAGGAGTAGAGCACCTGCTTTGCAAACTTGAAGCTCTGAGTTCAAATCCCAGTGCCACCAAAAAAAAAAACAGTTATAAAGTTAGAGCTGAGAATTTAGCTCGGTGTAGAGCCCTTGCCTAACATGCATAAGTCCCTGATTCCCAGAACAAAATAAAGTGTTATATAATTGGAAAGACTGAACTGCTAAGAAATGATAAGAAATTCACAATATACTGAGGGAAAATACAATTTGCAAGTGTGTCCAGATAAGTCACAAGGACAAAGTAAATTAATTTACTTTAAGTAAAGAATTTCTTTACTTTATCAATTTTTTTTTTCTTTTGTGGTACTGGGGTTGGAACCCCACTTGCTAAGAAGATACTTTACCACTTGAGCCACTCTGCCAGCCCCTTTTTTGTGTTGGGTATTTTCAAGATAGAGTCTCGAGCAACTATTTGCTTGGGCAAGCTTTTTTTTTTTTTTTTTTTCACTACACAGTAATTGTATATATTCATGGGATACTGTATAGTATTTCAACACATGTACAATGTATAGTGATCAGATCTGAGCATTTAGCACATCTTTTTTATTTATTTATTTATTTATTCATTTTTCTTTTATTATTCATATGTGCATACAAGGCTTGGGTCATTTCTCCCCCTTGGGCAAGCTTTGAACTGTGATCCTGATCTCACCCTTCTGAGTAACTAGGATTACAAGCGAGAGCCATCAGTGCCCAGCACTTTATCATATCTTAATGCAATAAAATAAAAAATAAAAGCAGAAATGAAATACATTCAAACATGGACATTTAAAGAATCCATGCCTTATAAGGAAATAAGTCTAGAAATAAGACAATGTATTTTAAATTATGAATCTAAGACAAAAAATGATAGTGTACTGTTAATACATGATATATTTCTCTACTGCACAAAAAGTTATACTACCTAAGCATTTTGAAGAAGAAAATGTATTCTTCACTACACCAATTTACTGTGAAAGAAACAGCAAGACATAAAAGTCTTGATCTTAAAAACATGGGAATAAGCCAAAATAAACAGAAACAAATAAATGTTCTAATAACAGATATAAATAAGATAAAAACCTGCTGAAACATATCATAGTTTATTCTTATCTAGACTCTGTGTCTGGGACTTAGTATTTATTTCAAGTGTTTTTCTATAAAAATGTCAACTGAAATCTGTGTGCATATGTCATTCTGCTGAGCAAGGAAAATAAAATAATTCATAAAATGGATATAATAGAGTGTAATTATCAGTGCATTTATTTTATAAAGTCCATTAATCAGCATACATTCATTCATTTTGTACTTTTGTGTTAATGCTTCTAATTTCAGTAAGTACTTTATTCTTTCCGCCCCCACCACTGCTCATTTGCTGCTGAGCTTTTTCAATAGTATAAAGCAAATTGTCATTCTTGATTCTTATGCCAGATGATCTAATAAAAGACACATTTAGGAACAGATTTTTAGCTTCAATGAAATTGTAGATCATTAACTACTTGGTGCTGTAGTCTGTTAACAAAAATGAATTAACCATCATCTCTGTCTGTAGAAAACGTTAAATCTGATGCTGAATTAACTGGGTCCTCTTGTCAACAGAAAAATTAGAAAATTTCAGCATTGACTCTTCAAATTGTAATGAGTTCTATGCCCTAGCATGGTTTTTATGTTGTTAATTCTGTCTTAAATCAAGTCCTTGAATCATCTTCACAATCCTCCAGCCTGTGAATGTTTTGAGTAAAAAATCACTAAAGTTCTTGTATTACATAATTACATAACTAGAAAAAGAAAAAAACAGTGGACAGAGTTCACCTTCCATTCATTTTCGATTCTCTGCTAATAACTGTTTATTGTCAGATTATGCCAAGCCTGAAATATCCAGCCATTCAGAATTAGGATTTTTCAGTTGTAAGTGACAGAAACCCAATTCAAACTGGCCTAAGTTGCAGGAGTGGGGAGTGTGGGGGGATAAGGAATTTGTGTAACTGGACAGATTAGGCATGGCTGTTGTAGAGTTCATTTCTGATTTCATTTTGAGACAAGCTCTGGACATGTGGCAGTAGGTAGTTCCAGCTTACATGTCCATCCATAATCTCAAAAGGACAGTGCTTTTTCCCTGATAGCTTCAGTAGAAATACCAAGGTGGTCTCTCACTGGGCCATACCTGGCAAGTCATTAGTGTGACCCAGGCATAATATTACCAAGATATTTGTACATCCCTAGCACCAAAGGGAACAGGTACAAAATCTGAGTCCATTTGTCTCCGAGTGAGGGAAGGAAGTGATTCTCCAAAGGAAATTTGGAGTACTGGTACTCAAAAGAGGAAAAGAGCCTAAAGGCAGCTATTGCCCATGACACATTCCCATGTAAAAAGACATGGAGAGAGTGAGATTGAGTGAGTAGTGCTCTAGGTTCATGTTGGGGAGTTTTAGTATTAAAGATTGACCACCAGATTTATGTATTTTGTTCACTATCCATGAAGTCTTTGAGAGAATTCTAAATAGCTTTTGGTTTTTATTAATTTTCCATGGGTTTTTTTTTTTTTTTTTTTTTTTTGTGGTACTGGGGCTTGAACTCGGGGCCTTCACCTTGAGCCACTCCACCAGCCCTATTTTTGTGAAGGGTTTTTCGAGATAGGGTCTCGTGAACTATTTGCCTGGGCTGGCTTTGAACCGCAATCCTCCTGATCTCTGCCTCCTGAGTAGCTAGGATTACAGGCGTGAGCCACTGGTGTGTGGCTTCCATGAGTTTTATTCCAAGAACTTTAAAACAACAGCAATCAAAAATTTTCAAGGAAACATTTTAAGGTAGTTAAATGTTTTGATGCCTAATTTAACATGGCTTTTTGTGATGTGCTAATTCCTTAATACCATCTAGAGTTGTTTTTTGGTTTTTTTTTTTTTTTTTTTTTGGTGGTACTGGAATTTGAACTCATAAGCCTTGAGCTTATAAGATAGGCACTCTAACACTTTAGCCACACCTCCAACCCTTTTCTGCATTAGTTATTTTTAGGTACGGTCTCATGTTTTTTGCCTACGCTGGCCTGGATGGTGATCCTCCTACCTTTGGTCTCCAGCATAGCTGGAATGACAGGTGTACACCACAATGCCCAGCTAATTCTAGATAACTTTTTGCCTGGGCTGGCCTGGAGCTGTGATCCTCCCAATCTCCATCTCCCAGGTAGCTGGGATTACAAGTGTGAGCTACTTCATCCAGTCTAGGTAAGAGCTTTAGTAAAAATAATAATGATAATAACCTTGATAAAAGGATTTATTTAAGTGCTCTTTATGTTTTTGGAGAAATAAAAATTTCAGCTCTTCGTGGCTAATCTTATTCTTAAATGCTTATTAAGAGGACCATTTTTTTTGTTAAGTGTATGATTACTGTAGATAGGAGTGGAAGAGAAAGTACTTTTAACTGTAAATACATGTAATATGATACAGAATTCAAAAGCCACAAAATGGTAGATAGTGAAAGTAGGTCTTAATTCTAACCCTTCCCAATCCTATGCATACTCCTCTGCTTTAAATTTTTCAGTTAACAATGTCTTGAGATTGTTCCATTACAGAACATAAAGAGTTGTCTAATTCTTTTTAACAATAAGCTACAAAATATTCCATTGAGAGATGATAAAATTAACTAGTCTCCTATTAGGGACATTTAACGTGTTTCTGATCTTTTTCTGAAAGTCCATAGCATTTTTTTTTAACAATTTTTACATTTACTCATATGTGTATACATTGTTTGGGCCACCTCCCTCCCTCCCCCCACCCCCACCCTCTTGTTCTCCGATTTTGTCGAAGAGAAAACATACGAGATAATAAGAAAGACAATGTTTTTTGCTAGTTTGAGATAAAGATAGCTATACGGAGAGATTCCTAGCATTGCTTCCATGCATTTGTGTATTGCAACCCACATTGGTTCATCTCTACCAGACCTCTTCACTACTTCCTAGTCCCCATTAGTGGCCTCTGTCAGTTTAAGATTACTATATTTGCTCCTCTACAGTGAGCGCATCAACCACATTCAAGTATTGGGTTTCCTTCTATTTCCCTATTCCTCCCATGTGCATTTTCCCCCTTAGTGTGTGACCCATGTCCAACAGTATTACTGCATTTGTTTTAGGTCTATAATCCTCATATGAGGGAGAACATATGATTTTTGGCCTTCTGAGCCTGACTAACTTTGCTTAAGATGATGTTCTCCAGTTCCATCCATTTACTTGTGAATGACAAAATTTCATTATTATTTTGGTTGACTACAATTCCGTTGTGTATAAATACCACATTTTCTTAATCTATTTGTCGGTAGTGGGGCATCTTGGCTGTTTCCATAGCTTGGCTATTGTGAATAATGCTGCAATAAACATGGGTGTGTAGGTGCCTTTGGAATAACCTGAGTTGCATTCCTTCGGGTATATCCCTAGGAGTGGTATTTCTGGATCATATGGCAGATCTAAGTTTAGTTTTTTAAGAAGCCTCCATATTGTTTTCCAAAGTGGTTGTACTAGCTTACATTCCCACCAGCAGTGTATGAGGGTTCCTTTTTCCCTGCATCCTCACCAATGTTTGTTAGTGGTGGTGTTCTTGATGGTAGCTATTCTAACAGGAGTGAGGTGGAATCTTAGTGTGGTTTTTGATTTGCATTTCCTTTATGGCCAGGGATGGTGAGCATTTTTCATGTGTTTTTTGGCCATTTGGCCTTCTTCCTTTGAAAAAGTTCCATTTAGTTCAGTTGCCCACTTCTTTATTGGTTCATTGATAGCTAGCAAAGATTTTCTCCCACTCTGTGGATGGTCTCTTCAATTTAGAGACCATTTCTTTTGTTGTGCAGAAGCTTTTTAATTTCATGTAGTCCCATTTGTCTGTCCTTTCTCTTAGTTGCTGGGCTGCTTGAGTTCTACTGAGGAAGTCCTTACTTATACCTATTACTTCCAGAGTATCCCCTGCTCTTTCCTGTACTAACTGCAAGGTTTCAGGTCTGATATTAAGATCCTTAATCCACTTTGAGTTGATACTAGTACAGGGTGATAGGTATGAATCTAGTTTCAGTTTTCTGCAGGCAGATAACCACTTTTCCCAGCAACATTTGTTGAAGAGTCTTTATTTTCTCTGTGGTATGCTTTTGGCAACTTTGTCAAAAATAAGGTGGGCATAGCTGCGTGGATTCATATCTGGGTCCTCTATTCTGTTCCAGTGGCCTTATATCTGTTTTTGTGCCTGTACCATGCTATTTTTATTGCTATGGCTCTGTAGTATAGTTCGGGCATTGTGATACATCCAGTGTTACTCTTTTGCTCAGTATTGCCTTGGCTATTTGTGGTCTTTTGTGTTTCCAAGTGAACTTTAGGGTAGGTTTTTCAATCTCTGTGATGAATGTCATTGGTATTTTCATGGGAATTGCGTTGAACTTGTAGATTGCTTTTGGTAGTATAGTCATTTTTACAATGTTGATTCTGCCAGTCCATGAGCACTGGAGATCTTTCCACCTTCTGTAGTCTTCCTTGATCTCTTTTTTTCAGTGGTTTGTAGTTCTCCTTGTAGAGGTCATTTATATCCTTTGTTAAATTTATTCCTAGGTATTTGATTTTTTTTTTTAGGCTATCGTAAATGAAATTGTTTTCCTGTATTCTTTCTCAATCTGTTCATTTTTGGTGTATAGAAAAGCTATTGATTTTTTTAAGTTGATTTTGTATCCTGCTACTTTGCTGAAGCAGTTTATGGTGTCTCGGAGTTTCTGGGTAGAGTTTTTTTGGGTCTCTGAGGTATAGGATCATGTCATCTGCAAATAGGGATAATTTGACTTCTTCTTTACCTATTTGTATTCCTTCTATTTCTTCTTGCCTTATTGCTTTGGCTGGGAATTCCAGGACTGTGTTGAATAGGAGTGGGAAGAGTCATTCCTGACTTCAGGGGAAATGGTTTCAGTTTTTCCTCATTAAGTATGATGTTGGCTGTAGGTCTGTCATGTGTAGCCTTTATAATGTTGAGATACATTCCTTCTATTCCTAGTTTTCTTAGAGCTTTTATCATGCAATGGTGTTGGATCTTATCACAGGCTTTTTCTGCATCTATTGAGGTGATCAAGTGGTTTTTGTCTTTGCTTCTATTAATGTGCTATATTACATTTATTGATTTTTGTATGTCGAACCATCCCTGCATCCCTGGCATGAAGCTGACTTGGTCATGGTGAGTGATCTTTCTGATATGTTGGATTTGGTTTGCCATTATTTTATTGAGGATTTTTGCATCAGTGTTCATTAAGGAGATTGGCCTGTAGTTCTCCTTTTTATGTGTCCTTGTCCAGTTTGGGGATGAGTGTAATACTGGCTTCATAGAATGAGCTAGGCAGTGTTCCTTCCCTTTCTATATCATGGAAAAGTTTAAGGAGGGTTGGTATCAGTTCTTCTTTAAAGGTCTGGTAGAATTCAGCTGAGAATCCATCAGGACCTGGACTTTTCTTTTTTGGGAGACTCTTGTTGCTTCAGTTTCATTACGTGTTATTGATCTGTTTAGGTAGTTAGTATCCTCTTGGTTCACTTTTGGATGGTCATAAGTATCTAGAAATTTGTCCATTTCCTCAAGATTTTCCATTTTATTGGAATATCGGTTCTCAAAGTAGTCTCCGATGATTCCCTGGATTTCCTTGGTGTTTGTTGTTATCTCCCCTTTTTCGTTTCTGATTTTACTAATTTGGGTCTTTTCCTTCCTCATTTTAGTCAGTTTTGCCAGGAGCTTGTCAATCTTGTTTATTTTTTTCAAAGAACCAGCTTTTTGTTTCATTGATCATAGCTCTGTTTTTCTGAAGAGAAGGAAGGATAATGTTTTTTGCCTGTAAAAATGACATTTAATTTCCTTGTTTGTTTTTCCCATGGGACTGGGGTTTGAATTCAGGGGTTCATGCTTGCAAAGTGGGCGCTCTGCTGCTTGAACCACACTTCCAGTCTATTTTGCTCTGGTTATTTTGGAAATGGGGGTCTCATAATACCAAAAGAAATACAAACATTTACATAAAAGCTTGAACACAGTTGTTCACAGCATTATTGTTGTTGCTATTATGATGATTTTAATGACTATTATTATGATTTTTTTTTTTTGACAGGATATTGCTATGTAGCCCAGACTGGTCTCAAACTCCCAATCCTCCTGCCTCAGCCTCCTGAGTGCTGGGAATACAGTTGTGTTACCAACTCTGGCAAAGGCAGCATTATTCATAGTAGATAAAAAATGGAAATAACGCAAACGTCTATCTAATAAATGGATAAGTAAAATGTAATATGTCTATACAGTGGAATATGTTTTGGCAATGAAAAGAAATAAGTACTAACATATGTTGTAACATGGAGCAAACGTGAAAACATTTATACTAAGTAAAGAAAGTTAGTCACAAAGAACCATACATTATATGATTCCATTTACTTGGAATGTCCAGGATAGGCAAATCCATAGAGACAGCAGATTCTGATTGCCTGGGGCTAGGGAAGCAGGGAGAGAACTGGGGAAGTAAGGATTAAGAGTGAGGGATTAATAAAAATGCTTCTAAGGTTGTGATGACAGATGAACAACTCTGTGTATACCAAAACCCTTGAACTAGATACTTTAAATAAGTGAATTGTACTGTGTGTAAATTCTCTTTCTAGATGTCAAAGAAGTATGATAATAACTGTGCTGACATGCCTTTTTTCAGTTCTTTCTGCAACTTCAACAGGCAGCATTGGAGGTCTTTGCAGAGAATAATACACTCAGTAAGTTGCAGTTGGGACAACTAGCCTCCATGGAGAGCTCTGTCTTCGACGACATGATTAACCTCTTAGAGCGTTTAAAGCATGATATGTTGACCCGTCAAGTAGACCATGTTTTTAGAGAAGTTAAAGACACAGCAAAATTGTATAAGAAAGAAAGGTAATGTCATTTGTATAAATCAGCCTTAGGTTGTTTTTATGTTTTTGAAGTGCTGGGGTTTGAACTCAGACCCTCGTGCTGTAAGTCGCTTCTTAGCACTAGGTTAGTAAAAGTTGAAAGATGGTACATACAGTCAGATTTCCAAGGTGTTTGGACAGTATAGAATTTGGTCTTGTGCATTCCAAACTTTATCATCCCCCTTCCCCAGTGCTGGGGATCGAACCCAGGGCCTTGAGCATGCCAGGCCCAAACATTATCTGTTTTTGATGGAATCTTTCTAAAATTTATTTTTTGGACATTCTGAATCAGAATAAGTTGATGATAATTTATCCCTCAGCTGTTTGTAAATATAGAGGGCAGATATATGATCTGGAGTTCAATAGTCTAGCCTGTGGCTAATTTTAAAGGTAAGGTGCTTCTGTAGTACCCATTGCATGTTTGCATTGTACAATTTATTCTACTCCCATAATTCTCTGAATACCTGTTACCTCCACCAGAACGTGAGCTCTTTGACAACAGGTACTGTCCATTTCTCCTGTCATAGTCCCTACCACACAGGGACTATGTAGTACACAGAGTACTACAGTACAGTTTGGAAATATTAGTTCCTGTCATTTGTGTTGAAAAGCAAACTCTAAGATTAGCTGATGTCTTAAATGTCAAAAATACATTTCAATTTTAACTTTCATAATGGTTAAGTCATATATTAAATTTTTGGGAATTTTTGCAATATCATTCTCTTAGTAAACAGTATTTAATTGAGACCTAAAATATAAATATAGGTACATTTGCTTTTTGGTAGATCTTTTAATATTAGACTGTACATTTTTCTTATTTAAAACTCCCAGGACAGTATATTTCCCCAAAATTTAAAACAATTTGTTAAAACTTGAAAACACAAAACTTGATGAAAATTTTTAAAGTAAAAATTAATGTTTTTTTTCCCCAGGTGGTTGTCCTTGCCATCTCAGTCAGAACAGGCAGTGATGTCCCTGTCCAGTTCGGCTTGCCCATTATTGCTTATATTACGAGACCGTTTGCTTCAGTTGGAGCAGCAGCTTTGCTTCTCCTTATTTAAAATTTTCTGGCAAATGCTTGTAGAGAAGCTTGATGTATACATCTATCAAGAAGTAAGTAAGACCCTCAGTCCCACCAAAAAAAGAAAAAAAAAGTAAGAGTAGACTGTATTTGGGGGCTGTGTTGACAAAGACAGCTGTTATATGAATTATTCTTTGTTTCAGATAATTCTTGCTAACCACTTCAATGAAGGAGGAGCAGCCCAACTGCAGTTTGATATGACTCGGAATCTTTTCCCTCTATTTTCTCACTATTGCAAGAGACCAGAAAATTATTTTAAACAGTAAGCTTAATATTTAACAATTAATATTGATGTGTCCAGTTGTTGATGAAGGGCAACTCTTTTTTTAACAACTTTAGAGTTCCATTGATGTTTGGTGGAGAAAGAGCAATTAAAAACTTAGAATCTTCATTGTATATCTTCTATATGTTCAGAGCACAGTGGGGAAACCAAAATAATGTATAAGTTATGCATGACCTCAGAAAGTTGGCCAGAACTAGATATAACTTATTTGTTGGGCCTTGTTTCTTAGCGTTAGGTTTAATGCCAATTGTTTATTGCTAGGAGAATAAATAGCAAATGAAAGTATAATTCTGCCACATTCGGTAAATATAAGAAATTACAGATATATTTGCTAATAGTGCAGGCTAGAAGAAATCTATTTTCTTACATATTTGATAATAATTTTTGTTCTAAGTATATTTATAAATGTATCTGAGAATTGCTAGAAATAGTTCCAGAATTTGATTTAAAATTTATATTATATATAGGGTTTGTGAGATTCTGAAACATTCCTTGAAAGTTTACTTTTAAAATGAAAACATGGAGCCGGGTGCTGGTGGCTTACACCTGTAATCCTAGCTACTCAGGAGGCAGAGATGAAAAGGATCGCGGTTTGAAGCCAGCCTGGGCCAATAGTTCAAGAGACCCTATCTTGAAAAATCCCATCACATAAAAGGGCTGGTGGAGTGTATCAAGGCATAGGCCCTGAGTTCAAACCCCAGTAACACAAAATAAATAAATAAAATAAAATGAAAACTTGGGGCTAAAGTGGCTCAAGTGGTAGAGTGCCTGCCTAGCAAGTGTTGAGTCCCTGAGTTCAAACCCCTGTACCGCCAAAAAAAAAAGAAGAAAAATAAATAAATGAAAACTTAACGTTTGCTTGTTTCAGTAAGATATGACTATTGCCATTTTTAAATTTAGCTAGTATTCTACCTTTCTGTTGCCCTCATCTTATCCCTTAATTTTCTTTTATCCTATGTGCTAATCTACCTAATGTCATAGCTACAGTTAATGGTCTGTTAGTATCACATATTTTACTTAGAGAAATAATGCATACATATTGAAATCAATGCTTCTATTACCTACAGTAATCTAATGAATTATAAACTCCATGTACCTATGTGGTCACAACAAATTTAATGACCCAAATAATAAATTCATAAGTAGTTTTTGTAAAGGACACATGACCAGCAGTACCAGGAACTGTTTAGTTTCTCCAAATGAAATTGTTATGATATGGATGGTATGGATAACGGGGGTCTCATTTCCCTCATTCCTTTGCTTTCTTTTTTTTTTTCTTAAACAGTGTAAAAGAAGCCTGCATTGTTTTGAATTTGAACATTGGTTCCGCATTACTCCTGAAAGATGTACTTCAGTCTGCTTCAGAGCAACTTACTGCCACAGCAGCGTTAAATGAGGTTGGAATTTACAAACTGGCTCAACAAGATGTTGAGATTCTACTTAATTTGAGGACAAACTGGCCTAACACTGGAAAATAATGCATCCTTCAGAAGAAGTTTTATGTTGCTGTTTTGTTTTTTTTTTTTAAGAAATTGGAAGCCTATTAGATTTTAAGTTATATGAGGAAGTTGTAAATTAATGAAGCTGGACAAATGAAAACTTTTACAGAATCGTTTATTGTCTTGGACTTAAGTTGTTACGAAAATGCTGACCATATTTCGTTTGTCCTCTTGTACCTGAGAAAATCAAAATCAGAAAACTCAGAAGCTATGAAAACACAGAGTAATTCCGTTTAGAAATATAAATGCTGAATATGTGTATAGAAGAAAATACAAGAACAAAGATAATAAATTATAACCAACTTTCAATTTCCTGTGCTAATTAAGGGAAAACTCTGTTGTGGATAATCACACATAGCCAATGCATTTTTTAAAAAATCATTTAAGAACTGGTGGAGTGGCTCAAGTGGTAACAGTACCTGCCTAGCAAGCATGAGGCCCTGAGTTCAAACCCCAGTGCCACAAAAAAAAAAAAAAAATCACTTGAGAATGTGTGTTGTATGACAGTGACAGCCTTTTCTCTGTGGATGAATATTTTAGGTCAGAGCATTCCACCTCAGTTTCTCCCCTGTGGCAGGGAATATAAACATTTGGTTTACTATTTATGTAACCAACGAGGAGATAAAAATCTTAAACTTTCTTTTTTCTTCTAACTGTATTAAATCCTCGGAGAGTAAAACTTTTAAACAAATTGAGCTAATTATCTGGAGGCTTTCTACAACTATCAAATTTTATTCCAGTTTTTTTTTTGTGTGTGTGACAACACCAAGTACTTTCAATGCTGTGGTATCATAAATCAAAAATTGTTAGACCAGCTTCCATACTGTTGATAAACATTTACTTTGCAGTAAGTAGTTCTGAAGAAATATTTTGAGATAAATTCTGTTACTCTATATTTTATTCAGAGATTTTCCAACTACTGAACTCAAAGCTCTTCTGGTAGTTCTGGCACTTTGGGCTTCATCTCATCCTTTGATAATTGTTGAGGTTTCCCATTGAGAAGAGAAAGAAGCTGCCTCTGGAACTTCCTCTTGCTCCAGCATTTCCCACTCTCCTCTCCAGGGGGAGTCTTTCCTATCCTCACTTTCTAGTTGCTAAAAGTTTGAAGGAAATGAAGTGTTTCTGTCAAAAGGTAGGAACCTGTTTACATGGTATTAATAATACTTCATGTCACATTATTAAAATATTTATCACTGTAAAAATAAACTTACACTTCATTCCTGAATTTCTCCAGTGTTACTAAATGTCCATCATCATTTAAAACTTCATCTGCAGCACTCAGACCCAGGGTTTTTAGAGCTATAAAAGTCAAAATTAGAAGAAATGAAAATTTACTAAGTGAGAATTATTTTTGGTTAGAGGGTCTTTTATGGGATGACTATAGCTATTACTTTAATTTGTAGGTGATACTGACCTTCTTTGTACTGCACAAATGATATTGTGCCTTTGCCTGAGGAGTCCATCATCTCAAACATAGCCACAATGTTAGAGTTATCCATAAAGAAAGGAATAGCTACGTCTGTTAACTTAGCAATTCTCAGACGTTCCAACAGAGAGATTAAATATTCTCTTGGATTTTCTGCAAATGAAGTAGTCATTTAACAATTATTAAACACCTCTATTCAAGGTACTGTGTTGGGCACTAGGGATGCAGGCCTTGTTTTCATGAGGCAGCAGGGAAGGTACAACATGGAACTATGAAATTACTATGTAATTACACACAGGTGCTGTACCGCAAATGACTGAACAGTTCAGAGACTGAGCCTGGGCAGTTTGGTTTTTTTTTACAAAGCTCCCCTGGTAATTTTCAGACAGAGTTGAAAACCAAAAAGACAAGGGGGGAGAAATGACCCAAGCATTGAATGCACATATGAATAATAAAAGAAAACAAAAAAACCCCAAAAAAGACAGAATAGCATGATTCAGGAAAGAAGTTGGCCAGCGAAAAGAGGATCATCATGCTTTCAGTTAGGAAGCATGATGTCCATTTCTAACATAAAAGCAGTATTTTGAATAATTAGGCCGTCTTTCACTAAGCAATTTTAAACATGGAAAATCAAGATCACTCTACTTTCAGGAATAATGCAGGACAATCATGACAGAAGTCAGAAGTAAAAATGGAGCAGCTTTGCTCCTCCTACTGCTCCATTTATTTCAATCCTAGGGTTTACTCGTATCTTCTTTTTTAAAAAAAGTTATTTTTGGGAATGAAATACGTTCGTTAAAAGTAGACAGAAAAATTTAATAAACCTACCACCAACACAATTGTTAAATTTGTGGCCAGTTTTATTTCACTTTCCCCTCTTCCTGTATTATTTTGAGACAATCACAGTGATCATGTTTCTTAATAAATACTTCAAGTATCTGAAGAACTCCTTTTTCTTTTTCATAGTATCACAATACCATTCATCATTCTGAAAAACCTTTTTAGTATACTCACATAGCTGGTAGTATAAAAGTTTTCAGCTGTCTCACAAATATAACTTTAAACATTTTTTAAAAATCAGTGTAGGCTGGGCACTGGTGGCTCACACCTATAATCCTAGCTACTCAGGAGGCAGAGATCAGGAGGATCACAGTTGGAAGCCATCCCAGGCAAATAGTTCTGAGAGAACTTATCTTGAGAAAACCCTTAACAGAAAAGGGCTGGTGGAGTGGTTCACGGTGTAGGCCCTAAGTTCAAGCCCCAGTACTGTAAAAAAAAAAAAAAAAAAAAAAAAAAATCAGTGAAAATGATTTTTTAAAAAAATCAATGTAGCTCAGTGGTAGCACACTTGCCCTAGCATACCTAAGGGCCTGGGTTTGATCCCCAGTATTGCCAAAAAAAAAATCAGTATTCAAATAGAGTTCACACATTGTGATAGATTTTAATTTATTTTTTCTGAGGTACTGGGGATTAAACTCAGGGTTTTGTGCTTGCTAGGCAAGTGCTCTACCACATGAGCCAGTCCTTATACGTGTATATATATACTTTTCGATGGCACTGAGGTTTGAACTCATGCTTGCTAGGCAGGCACTCTTACCACTTGAGCCACTCTGCCAGCCCTTTTTTTGTGGTGGGTTTTTTGGAATAAGGTCTCACACACTAATTGCCCAGGGCTGGCTTCAAACCATGATCCTCCTGATTTCTGCCTCCTGAGTAACTAGGATTGCAGGCATGAGCCACTGGCATCCAGCAGTTTTTTAATTGACAGTAAAAATTGTATATAAAGTGTTATGTGTTACTTCACATACTTTTTTTGTGGTTAAACATTTAAAGTCTCCTGTCAAAAATTTTTTTTGGATGGGGTGCTAGGGTTTGAACTCAGGGTTTCACGCTTCTAGGCAGGTATTCTACTGTTGAGCCACTCTGCTGGCCCTGTTCTCTGAATTCTTATGTAGACAGTATATTATAATTAACTGTACTCACTCTTATATACAATAGATCTCTTGAACTTATTCCTCTTGTCTAACTGAATTTTTGGGTCCTCTGACCAATAGTTCCTCAATCCCCATTTTACTGCTTCTTTGAGTTCTGTTTTGTTCTGCATATACTTGACCTTATGTGGTATTTTTCTGTGCCTGGTTTATTTATCATTATTGCTTCTCCATGTTCATCCATGGTGTCACAAATGACAGGACTTCCTTTATAAAGGCTGAATAGTATTCTATTTTGTATATATACCACATTTTCTTTATTTACTCATCTACTGATAAGACATTTAAGGCTGATTCTATCCATATCTTGGCTATTGTGAATCATGCTGTAATGAACATAGGAGTACAGGAGTCTTTCAACATGTGATTTCCTTTGACAATCCCAGTAGTGGGATTTTTAGATCATATGGTAGTACTTTTTTTTTCTTTGTGATACTGGGGCTTGAACTCAGGGCCTACACTTTGAGCCACTCCACCAGCCCTTTTTGTGATGGTATTTTTCAAGACAGGGTCTTTCAAACTATTTGCCTGGACTGGCTTTGAAATTTGAGCCTCCTGATGTCTGCCTCCTGAGTAGCTAGGATTACAGGTGCCCAGAGAGGTCATATATCATAATGCCAGGGGCTTCACAAGACCAAAATAGTATGCCTTCCTAAGACTCAATCACACCCTGATGAATAACACCAAAAACTTGTATCAAGAAATGGGAACATCTGCAGAACAAAACTCACGCGTTTTACAACAAAATAAGCAACTTCAAAGAAAGTTGTTTTGCCACATCAGGCTAAATTGCAGACACCCAAAGTATAAAAGCCTCCTTTCCTCTGCCAAGGAGGACTAGGCAAGAAGTTAGAGAAGCACTGAGCATGCATTATATGCCAGTCAAACTCTCCTTTAGCTTTCCTCCTCCCTCTACCTCTGGAGTCTGAAGGTATTTCATGGAGTTCACATTGTTAAATGTGTTAACAGCACCTCATGTTTTAAAACTGATAATTAAACTATTTATGTGATAGGTTTGATGTTACTAATGTGTGACTATTCTCTCACTTCCCTTCCACCACAGAGAATTTTGTCTTTATCTTTTCCCCCCTCACCCAATGCCTTTTACAGAACCCTTAAGATGATAAATTGTTTGACATGATAAATAGCTCAGAGTTTTTAAAAAGGCAAGAAAAGGAGTTGGAGAAGAGTTGAATGGGTTGTCTCATAGATTTGGAAGGTGACAGCCCCTCTGCAGCTGCTGTGGATATGAGTTGGGAAGCAGGAGGGAGGGGCTGTCCAGTGGTTTGCTGTGGATTAGCATTTAGAATCTTTGACTCCTTTCAAATTATGTATGGCTGATGGAATTATTGTGTGGTTTCTAGTGCAATTCTGTGCTGAAACTGAAATGATCATAGGAGGGCCATATATACATATACACACAGTATGTGTGTATATATATATACATATATATACATATATATGATATACACACATATATCATATGTATTATATAAATTGTATAATACATGGCAATGAATCATATATCATAAATACATAACGTTGGTGGGGGGAGGTGGCCCAAACAATGTATACATATGTGAGTAAATGTAAAAACAATAAAAAATACATGTTACATATTATAGTATGTGTATATATATATCAGATATTACATATAATTTCCATTAAAAATAGAAGTGCTCGAGTCTTAAGGAATGCATATCAGGCATCTAGTTCTGGTCTGATAAGTGAACTCATGTTGTGACTCAAAACACCAAAATTTTTCTTTCCTTTTTTTTTTTGTGGTGCTGATAGAAAATTTCAATTTTTTCATTCTGTTCACCCATTAGCTGCTATGTAGTATTTTTTTGGTACTGGAGTTTGAATTCAGAGCCTTGTGCTTGCTAGGCAGGTGCTCTACCACTTGAGCCATACATGCCCCCACCACTTTTTGCTTTAGGTTTCTTTGAATAGGGTCTCTTGTTTCTGCATGGGTTGTCCTGGGTCCCAGATCCCCTATTTAAGCCTCCCACTCCACCCCCCACACCACCTGCATAGCTGGGATGACAAACACAGGTCATCACACCCAGCTTTTTTATTGGTGGTGGAAAGAAATGGAAATACCAACTTTGCTAAGAAACACCCAACCAGTATGATCATGGACAGAGTGATAAAATGCTAATTGTTTTAAAGCAATAAAGCAAAAATTGTTTAAAAGTTCCAAAACAAATAAAATAGAAAGTGAAAAATTAGCCAGGTCTGGCTAGCTTTTTTGCCTGGGCTGTCCTAGAACCACAACCTTCCCAATCTCTGACTCTGGAGTAGCTAGGATTATAGATGTGAGCTATAGTGCCCACCCAGCAAGACAAATATTCTTATGTAATGAATACAATGTAACAAATGTATAAAAATGGGGAAAATGAATGTTTACCTTAACATCCAGTGAATATTATTAGGGGTTACCACACATCACACATTTATTTTGATGCTCTACGGACTGAGCTATCCGGGCTCACATCACACATTTATTTTGAAGAATCAAAAGCCTTGAAATCATTCAGCAGCCACACTGCTGCAGCTAATAGCTGAAGACTTCAACTTACAGTGCCAAGCACCAGAAAGAGACACTAGTCACTTTTCCAAAACATAGAATTAAAAAAATTGGTTTGGTAGCGAGTTTATCCCTCCGCATTAAAAAAAAGAAGTTAAGGATACTCCTTTGTCTTTATTTCTTTTCACTTTCTATTATATTTGTTTTGGAGCTTAAAGAGTTTTTGCTTTATTGCTTTAAAACAACGAGAAAGCATTTTACCACCTTAACCATGATCATACTGGTTGAGTGTTTGTTTGTTGGCAAAGTTGGTATTTCCATTTACTTCCACGGAAGTAAATGAACAGTGTTGGCATTTGGACACTCCAATATGGAGGCCGGCAAGCTGCAATTCCTGGGGAGACTATAATACCATTTTCATTTAACATAACTTCTTAATCACACACCACTCAAAAGTTACAAAATGACCCAAACTTTATAAGGGATTCAGATGTATTAAAATCCCGGTAAAAGCTATTTCCTTAGGAATATCCTTCAAGCTCACCCCATCAATCGTTTAGTCCGTTTACTAAACTGAACACTTTGAGAGCAGGGGTGGCATTGGAGAAGTGTAGCTTGCCAGGCACAAGGCTGATTAGTCAGCCACACTCCCACAAGGTGGGCACTATTACTAATTACAGAAGAAGAGGCTGTGAACTTGAGCCTTGCCCTAAGTCACACGGTACTAAGGGGACGACCAGGGGCCAGGTTGCCCGCCTCCGCAGCCTGTCTCCAACCTCAAGAGCCCGACACTGTCTGCTGCACCTGGCCGCAGCAGTCGCTCAATAAATACTCCTTCAACGAACGGCCACAGTCAATGGCAGCAGTAGGACCCCAGCAGAGCGGAAGTAGGGGAGAGGAAGGCAGCTCCGCATGCACCGACCACACCGGGAATATCTAGGGAACCCGAGGCAAAACCCTTACTCGGCCGGATAAAGAGGAGGATGCTAGTGACATAGTGCAGCAGCTCCATGATCCGATGTTTTTCCAAATACTCCTTAGCTTGCTGCTCCCTGTCGCCCGCGGAGGCCTCCATTGCCCGGCGCTCAGACGTTGCTAGGCGACCAGGCAGCGTCTGCGTCGTCGGACTCCGTCCCCGCCTGGCGGCCTGGTGACGTGACGCACCGGGTAGAGGCCGGCAGACATTGCTGTGAGTCTCGCCCGGACGGCTGTGGACGATTGTCACAACCCTCGTGGGCCGAGGGCTGGGCCTAGTGGCCATTGGTTCAGTGAGAAGACTTGGAGTACTAGTAACTCAGGACGAAAGAATAATTAACTTATGTAACTCCAGGAGTGGGCGATGGAGAATTTTCAGTGGAGGCCGCCTGCAGGCGTGATGTGTGTTATTATGAGGTAGGGAGGACTCAGCCGGTTGTTTGGACTGGACGGTGGGACACAAAGCATGCCTGGATCCTAACTTCAGCGTCTGTTTACTGCTTGACTAGGCTGCCTGCAAGACGGTCCCAGGAGACAGAAGCCATCTGTCAGTCATTTTAATGGAGAGTCGCCGAATTAGTTGGGATGCAAGTGGCTAGGAGGACCTCTGCTTATATTAATTGGATTACCAAAGGGACTATAGTGAGATGCGGAGGCTCACCTCTGTAATCCCAGCTACTTGGGACAAAGAGATAGGGAGAATCATGGTTGGAGACCAACCTAGGGGAAAAAGCCAGATTCCATCTCAATCAATAAACCGCGAGTGGTGGTGAACGCTCATCATCCCAGCTATGGGCGAGGCATAAATAGGAAGATCGCCATCTAGGCCTGCCTGGTTATAAACAGGAGAGGGCCTATTGGAAAAATTAGTAAAGCACAACGGGCTGGGGTACCTGCCTAGCAAGTGGGAGGCCCTGAGTTCAAGCCCTAGTACTGCTAGAGGAACAGGAAGAGTGGGAGAGCAGGAGAGAGGATCACTCTTTTCACACCTGGGCAGCTCACACGCAGTAGCCAAATCGTCTTCTACCATTTGACAAAACCCTCAGTTTTGACATTCACAAATCCCACCCTATTGAACAAAATCTCAGCCCTCCTTTGTCCGGCCCCCCCACCCCCAAGCTTCCCTGAGTTTGACCATTTATCTGATTCTGACTCCTGGTTCCTGATAGGTTCTGGATTGAATTTGAAAACTATTGGTCTGGATGTTATCCTTGCGTGTTTTTTTTAAATTTTGGTGGTGCTGGGGTTTGAACTCAGGGCTTCATGCTTGCTAGGCAGGTGCCCTATCGCTTGAACCATGCCTCGAGACGTTTTGCTCTGGTTATTTCAGAAATAGGGTCTTACTTTCTACCCAGGTCACTTGGTCTGCAGTCTTCCTATTTTTGTGTTTCCTACCGTCGATGAATGACAGGAACACACAACCACACCCCAACTTTTTTCCATCGAAATGGGATCTCACAAACTTTTTGCCCTGTCTGGCAAGGATGGCAATCCTCCCAATCTCAGCCTCCCAAGTAGCTAAGATTATAGATGTGAGCCACTGGTGCTCCACTTCTTCAGTGGTTTTTAATCTACTCTTTTGGGGACTTGTTTATGGTAGAAGGGACAGTGAAACATAAACAGAAGACTACCCTCCTCCAACATGGCCATATAAGACCACCCTTCAGGGTTGACCAAAGATGTGATCATTTGGGAAAATGACTCTGGCTCTGCTTCAGGGTCAGCACAGCAGAGGCCAGATGATGGCAACAGGGATAAGAAAATTGAGGGATCCCTGAAGAGGGGACAGTGGCATTGAGAAGCAGAAGACCATAGGCCTGGAGGAGGAGGACCTGAGTCACATCAATAGGGAGGTCATGTTTGCAGTCTTTGGTCATGGTGTCCTTTGACTGACTGGCTCAAGGTCGTGTGGCCAGGAGAGAGCAAAGTAAAAAAGATAAGGCACAGTTTTTACTTATCCAGGGGCACTGGTCCCCTGGATGCTGTGACTTCTGCTCAGTGCTACAACTGAAGATATTCAGGTTTCTCCTTATGAACTTCATGGATTTATTCTTCAGGAGTTACTTAGTCCCTAAATAAATAGTTCTGCTTTTTGTACTCCAGAACTTGGAATAGCACAGACATTGCAATAATCAACAAATTTCCTCTGCCTCTGAAGTCAAGCTGGGAAGCACACCGACCCTGCCCACACCTTCCCTGGTGGCTTGTTGTATCTATCCTGTTCCAACAAGTCTGTGTGCCTTTCTCCACCAGAGGAACAGTGTAGTTGGCCCAGTGCTCCCACACACATCTCAGACAGTGCCCAGTGTCCCTAGAAGTCATGCGATAGAGAAGTGTCCAGATGCCACCTAGTGGAGTCAGCCACTCTCTGTCGTCGCTGTCTCATAAGCCACACTGGGGCTTCATTGTCAACCTAGCACTTCTCCTTAGGACTCCCTTTCCTCCCCTCCTCATACTTCATAACGGTATTCCTGATCCTCTTTCTGGTTTGAGTCAGTAATTCCGGGTAAGAGGCATTCGTGCAGTGGCTGTCAGCCAGCACTGCACATTACAGCCTCTTGGAGTCATTTCCAAAGTACTGATGCTAAATCTGCCTGTCAGTGACAGAGCTACAGCTCGGAGTACATGTGTGTGTGTCTGTGTATGTTGGGGTAGAGAGGGATTGTATAAAGGAGAATTGGGGAGACACGAGTGGACAAAAACTGGGCTGATTTCCTCTCTCTGTTTTCTATTTCAACTAGGGACAAGTCAGAGATGCCTCAGCTTGAAGTTTTGGTTGCTAAAAAGTAGGGAAGGGGCTGGGAGTATAGCTGTGGTAGCATGCTTGCCTAGTATGTGCAAGGACCCAGGTTGGATTCCCAAGCATAGCAAAAAAAAAAAAAAAAGGAAAAGGAAAAATATAAAGGGCAATTTTTCCAAGAAAATATATTCTTAGCCAGTGTGGTGTAGTGACCTCTGGAACCAGACACCCTCACTTCAGATCTTGATTTTACCACTGACCATTAAAACTGTAAAATTTTATTTTTACCAAGTTGTTGTATTGGTGAGCTGCATTTTTAGAGTTTAAAACAGAACTCAGCCTATGCTGGACTCTTTGCATTGGATAGGGCCTAGTGACTTGTTTTTAGCTTTGCAACCAGAATGTCACATAGGGCTCTGTGGAACTCAAGTCTCAAGAGTTCCACCTCAGACTTTGTAAAATGGTAACAGTCAGTCTCTGAAGAAGTTCCAGATATGCTCAGAAGGTGTGTGGAACCTTTCTCATTCCTTATGGACTAAAAAAAACTAATACGCTCAGAACTTTTTTTTTTTAAGTACTCAGGATTGAACATAGGGTCTCACACTACCATTGAGCTACAGCTGTGGCCCCTGAAAACATTTTCAAACACTAATTTAAATCCATTTTTACAAAACATGAATATGTAGAGCATATCAGGTGAATGGTCACATTATAGAGAAAGCAGGATGAGGATGGGATGACCTTGTGGGACACCCTTACAATTTGTCATTCCAGTTTTTCCTTTTAGATTCTCAAATAGTTTAAGACTCATGAGAAGTTGTGAAACAGTTCACAGAGTTCCATGTACCCTTCCTCTAGCTCTTCCCACTGCTGAAGGCTTACATAACCCCAGAATCAGGAAATTGATGTGGCACAATGTTACTAACTGAGCCCTAGCCCTTATTTAGCTCTTTACCAGTTTTTCCTTCTGCTTCATTTTTTTAGGCTACATCTGCATGTCAGAACATCATAAACTGAAGCTTCCATTGTACTGACTAGCCTTGATTAAGCTTTAATTAGGTTCAACAAATTGAAGAACAAAATGTATGAATACCAGCACTCTTTGAGCTTCCACATTATTTGTGTGAAGGATGACCTCAGATGTTGTCCTATTTACATAATTTACCCAAAGACATTTTCCCAGGAGGCTTCTCACTCACTAGCTGTGTGATCTTGAACAGATTGCTTGACCTCTCTAAACTTAGTTTTTCTCACCTGTAAAGTGGAACAATTTATATATCTCAGAGTTATTTCAAGGATTGAAATAGAAAACATGTACATGTATATAAATGGAAAAATGATACCTGTTGAAACTATTCCAGAAATGGGAAGAGAGGGGGGATAAAGGAGAACGGTGGAGGGGGTGAATTCAAGTATGATATATTTGATACATTGTAAGAATGTTTGTAAATCCCACCATGTGCCCCAACCCAGCACAACAATAAAAAATTAGATCTCTTAATGTATAATTGTTAAAAAAAAGAAAACACGTGAAATGCACAATCAATATTGTTATTAATCTACTGCTTCTGCTAGCACTACTGACACCATCACTGCCACCGCCAGGGAATACCTGCCCTTTAAGCCCATCACTCTCTCTGTCTCTATCTCTTTCTCCCCACCCCCTCTTGATGGGACTAGAGTTTTTGAACTCAGAACTCTGTGCCTGCAAAGCAGATGCTCTCCCACTTGACTCACACCTCCAGTCCATTTTGCACTGGTTATTTTGGAGATAGGGTCTCGTGAACTATTTCCCCCAGCTGGTCTCGAATAATGATCCTCCTGATCTCATCCTCCCAAGTAGCTAGCATTACAGGCATGAGTCACCGGTGCCAGCTAAGCACATCTCTTGACGTCAGAGTAGTACAGGTGTGGCTCAGAGCTTGCATCTGCTCAGGGCAGCTGGAAGTCTTTCCTCTCCTGGCAGATGGCAGATGGTGAGGTAGAAGGGTGTGCTTTCTCATGGCTGGGACAGTGGCCAGGTGACACACAATCTTGTCTTCCCTAGCTGAAACTGACAATGCATTTCCCAAAATAATACCACTGCATTGATGTTAGACTTCAGGTGCATTGTGGGATATATAGGCCTTTGTGGGTTGTCCTGTAAGCTGATCATTCTTAGTATTACCTTTAAATGGAAGAGCATATTAGGTTCCAGTGAAACATTTGGAGCACAGCCCACAGAGTGGAGATTGTTTATGCAAGAAAGAGAATTACTTATATATTATTTTTGAAACTAAGACATTCAGTTTGTCCCAATACTCTTTTCAAGCAGAAAAATGGGAAAAATTGTTGGCTTGAAAGTTCATTTCCAAGTGATAATAACATTCTCCTGGTTGGCCTGTGGGATAAATTATTTCATATAGCTTAACATGAAGTAATATAGTATCGCCAGTCAGAGCATTGACCAGAATCAGCAGCATTCTGCAGCTGGCTTGCAGTCTCACAGGAGGCCTATACCTCCTCCCAACTCTGGGCTCTGTGTGGTTGCATGGGCCAGCTTAATATTGACCATTGTGGCCATTTCTGTATTTACATCACAGAAATTAGCAAATGCTTTCCTGTTCACTCCCAAAGCCCATTGGTCCACATTTACCAGCACACCACTGGCTATTTTTTTTTTTCCAGTGCTGAGATTGATCCCAGGACTTTGTATATGCTGAGCAAGCACTCTACCATAGAGCCACACCCCCATCCCAGGTCCTTCATTTTAAAATTCAGCATACATTTATTGTACACCAACTGTATGCCTGACACTGAACAAGACAGCCCAGGTCTTGCCCCCTTAGTACTTTAAGGAGATTCCTAAAGACAAATTTGGAGTCCAAGGAAACATGAACTAATAATCTTTTTTTGGAATGAAAAGTCCCTAGAACTTCAGTGGAACCCATATGGTAATCCACACAGAGCTTCACATACAAAATCTCCACAGGAAATTCTTTCTAGGAGACAGATCACCTTTAAGGCCATCTAAGGCCTTCCGTTTTCAACCACCCCTAATCGGTTAGCTACTATATCTTTTCACCATAATCAGTTACATTCCATCACATCCACATTTTCTCTGGTCCTGAATGGATATTCAGTCTTCTTAAGCTTCAAAGCCCAAAGCCAAACACTATATAGGGGAAACAGGAAGTTGAGATCACCTAATGACTATGTATATTTCTTTTCTTTTTTTGTGAGGCTAGAGATGGAACCCAGGGCCTCCTGGATGCTAGGCAAGAGCTTTACCCCACCCCCAACTCTCATGTTTCATTATTATTTAGGCATGTTGATATAATTCTTACCTAAGTTAAAACAAACAAACCCAAAGCAATGTATGTAAAGTGTAACAGACTAATGTGTTACATTCTTTATGATGAAAAGAGATGATCTGGTGCCTTAGTCCCATTTTCAAGCCATTACTGTGCCCCCTCCTCTGTGGTACCTACTGGGAAATTATAGGAGAAAATGGGCTTCTTTTTTTTTTTTTTTTCATTTTTCTTTTATTATTCATATGTGCATACAAGGCTTGGTTCATTTCTCCCCCCTGCCCCCACCCCCTCCCTTACCACCCACTCCGCCCCCTCCCTCTCCCCCCACCCCCTCAATACCCAGCAGAAACTATTTTGCCCTTATTTCTAATTTTGTTGTAGAGAGAGTATAAGCAATAATAGGAAGGAACAAGGGTTTTTGCTGGTTGAGATAAGGATAGCTATACAGGGCATTGACTCACATTGATTTCCTGTGCGTGGGTGTTACCTTCTAGGTTAATTCTTTTTATCAGCATTCTCTTCCACCCATGTTCTGTCTGTCTTCTTTCTGCTAGGACAATTATTACTCCAAGTCTGCCATGTGTGCCTCGTGTGTGTGTGTGTGTGTGTGTAAACTTTTAACTTTTAAGAGTACACGGCAAAATGAGCATATCTTAAGTATACAAGCTGATGAATATTTCACAAATGATAATATTCATTTAACAAGCTCTCAGGTCATGATACAGAGCATTTCTGGCTCTCTAGAAATTCTCCCTTGTGCTCCTCAAAGGTAAAAGCTATTTTATAAATCATTGTGTTTATATTCAAGACTTTAATTCACTGAGGTTACTTTGAATGCCAATTCATTAATTAAAATGTTAAACAATGCTGGGCTCAGCATGGTCCTGGCAGGCACAGCCTCACAGTGCTTGAAGGTGAGCTGGGGCCTGGAGGCCCTCTCTGTGGGTCCTCTGCAGTATGTCAGTCCTCTGCTGAGTGTTGGACCCCTGGTCCATGCAGCATGTTCTTAGTTTACTGAGTTGGACAGAACCAAAAGCCTTGTCAAAACTGAAAAACAAAATCACACATATGATTCTTTCTAGTAGAAAAGCCCCAGAGTCTCTGTTATTTTTCCTTCTCAGGCTCTTGATTTCCATGGGGCTCTGCCTTTGCACTTGTTCAAGAATGTGCCAGAATTTTTACTCTCTCTCCCCATCCCCCAGCACTGTGTCTGGATTATTCTGGAGCATGAAAGAGATTTTCTGGGGGAGGGTGTTAGGAAATCAGCCAGGGAAGTGAAGTAGTACAGACAGTTGGAGCTCCTCTTTAACAACAGCCTCCATAGTACTTGTTCAGGTTGCAGAGGAAGCAAAGGCTTTTGTGATGACACTGCTTGATTAAAAACTCACTAAAATATTTGAAAGCTACAGGGGAAACTGAGAAAGAGTTCACATTTTTTTTTTTTTAAATTAAGAGAACCTTCCCCACGTTAACAACCTCAGATCAGATTTGCATTTTGAATAGTCAATAAATGCAACACCTCCAAGCTGTTGGCAAGCTTCCCACAGTGATTTTGCAAAGATTCAGCCGGGGCTAATTTGGTGTTTGAGGCATTCAGCTATTTTGCATCTTCCTCATTTACTTTTCTAGTTGAATGGTTTATGAAGATGCAATGAATAGAAAATAAACATTTACAATCCATTCCTGGATACTTTGCTCAGAAACATGGACACATACAACTATGGCTCTGCAGTAGCCCCGACTAGATCAGAAAGCAAAAAATAATCCATTAGGCAAGTAGTTATTGCCTAATGGGAAGGACCAAAGGGGAGAAAATATTTAAGCATAATAAAATAAATTACAGAAACCTGAGTAAACCAACTAGGAGACACAGAGTTTTAAAACACGTCTACGAAAACATTCCGAACAGCTCAGAAAGAAAATTCAGTAGGTAGAGTTTATTTCTCCAGGAAACAGTGACATCTAATGGAGACAGCATTGGATTGAATCCAAGTGTGCTTTTTGTTTGTTTGTTTGTTTTCTATAAAGTTGGTTGCTTTTTTTTTTTTTTTTTGGTGGTACTGGGGTTTGAACTCAGGGTCTTGCACTTGCTAGATAGTCACTCTACCACTTGAGCCACACCCCCAGTCCCTCCGACCCCTGTGTGGCTCAATTTCCTCAATTGTTGAAGGGGGCCTTTAATGGCCATCCATCCATCCATCCATCTATCCATCCATTCATCCAGTTTCATATGGATTAGGAAACCCAGAAGGTATATGTCCCTTTTAGAAGTCACTCGGGCCAGTGCAGTCATGAATGGCCTGTCAGGAGCAACTCTCTCAGAGAACCAATGGACAAAGGAAGTTGCTGATGTTTTGTGGCTCTGGCCAACCTAATTTTACATGTATTCAGTGTGCCTACTGTGTGCTATACTTCTAATCTGCTTCCTTTGGTTTTGTGCTCTGCCCAATAAGTGAACATATTTGCTTGGGCCTGAGGCCAGATAGCAAGAAATTTACCTTAGTTTGCCTGCAAGGTTTGACTCCTTGAAACCCTGTCCAAGACTGTCTTCTCCACAACAAGGATTTTTTTAAATCGCAGATCACAAATATGCTCTCAGCACTGTCTGGCAATCCAGTCTCTTTAGTAATTCTTTCTCTCTTTAGTATTTCATTCTTTCTTTTCTCAAACTTCTTCCGGGCTCTCATGTACATTCATCTTGTTCATGGTCATTGAGGAAATGGAATCTATCAGGTAGGAATTCCCTGATCTTTCCAACATTGAGTTTGTAAGCTGACTTCCCCATCTCCCTTGAAGAAGTGTCCCAGTTTTATATAGGCTAGTACCCCCCTTGCCTTCCCAGAGACTTCTCTTTCTCTCTCTCTCCCTCTCTCTCTTATTAATTTTTATACTTATGGATGACTAAACCCAGGGCCTTGCACATGCTAGGCAAGTACTGTACATCCTTAGCAACCCCCCACACACTCTCTTTTTGGTTTTTTTTGGCGGTACTGGGGTTTGAACTCAGGAGCCGCATGCTTGCTAGGCAGGCACTCTACCACTTGAGCCACTCCTCCAGTCCCCCCATTTTTAACCACACCTCTCTCTTGCTTCTTTAACCTCTCCCTTCTCTGTTACTCTGTCTCACCAACATACAAATCATAATCTGAACTCTCCTTCCTTGAAAGACAAAATAAATAATCTCATCCAAAATCTTCCTGTACCTTCTAACCTCCCTAGGATATTTGTCTATTCTTACTGAATTCCCTTGCTTAGTTCTCACTCATCTTTCCAAATGCTCCAGTCTGGCTTTGCCGCTTCCCTCCCACAAACTCCATCACATCTGCTTTAAGGTCATTATCGCTGTCAGTGTAGTTACTGTTGAATTAGTAACTCTTCAAAAGGTAGCCAAGTCCTGACCTTCAGAACCTGTGAGTATAACTTTATTTGGGAAAGGGGAATTTGTAGATATAATTAAGCTAAGAATCACTAGAGGTCATTCAGATTTAGAATGGGCCTTAAGTGCAATGACAGAAAGGCAGTGGGAGATTGGAGAGACAGGAAAAAAGGCCCTGTGAAGATGGACAAGACTGGAGTGATACAGCTGTTTTTTGTTCTGTTTTTGTTATTTTTGGTGGTACTGGGGTTTGAACTCAGGGCTTTGTGCTTGTTAGGTAGCACTCTACCACTTGTGCCACTCTGCCAGCCCTGAAATGATACATCTTTAAGCCAAGGAATGCTGAGGAACGCCAGCAGTCACCATAAGCTAGAAGTGGCAAGGAGATATCCTCCTTAGAGCCTAGAGAATATTTTTTTTGTTGTTTTAATCCACTGAAGGTGTTAAGTCTCTAGTGACCTCCGCATTGCAAAACTCAGACACCCTGCCATCTCTCACGTTGCAGCAGTATTTGATTACGTTGACTGTTCCTTCTTGAAACACCTCACAGTTCTGGCTTCTGGACAACCACTTTCTGTTGGGTTTCTCTCTTCACCTTAGGGTTTCTTGCCAACTTTTGACTTCTATCCAGCTTCTAAATGTCTAGTTTTCTTTCTTTACATCCACCCAAGTACTCAAGTACTCACCAACACACCTGTGGCTCTAAATAATACCTCTACACCTGCCTCCCAAATCAATGCTTCCAAGCTAGAGCTGCTGATAGCTTCAGTCATGTAGATACCAGGCCTTCTTGACATAGCGGCCTGGGCCTTTCACAGTAATTTGCATGAGCAAGCCTACTTGTAACAAAGCAGAACCTTTTTTTTTTTTTTAACTTTTATTTGCATTTATTTCATGCTGAATTTATTCCCAGTACATTTTTTGTTTCTTTGGTTTCTTCTGGGACATCCTTTTCCTCTGTGCAGCCTCCTCTTATGGTTTAGGACCCTTCTTTTGTAGTAAGAAACATTGCATGGTGGGGAGCTCATGTTTGTGTTAGCCTGGCCGTATGCTCTGCCAGTACAATGCACGGGGATGTGCTCAATAGCCATAGAATCCTTTCCCCACAAAGTGGCCCTGAACTTACTAATTTCTTTCCCTTGAGCATGCATAAATATCATTTTAGTATCTCAGCATTTGTTTTTATTGAAGGAGTATATTGAAAACATACTCCGCCAAAGGTGACATCTAAACTTTAAGCTCAGCATCACCGTCTGCCTTTTCAAGTCTGGGCAGTAAAAAATTCAACATTCTTTTTGGGCCATTGATCCTGTGCCTCGCCCCACAGGTTGGCCTGGACATACCTACCATCTTCTAGAAGATGCCACCTTATAGAAGTAATTGGTGGCATCTTTAGATACTTGGTAGATTTCAGATAGAATTCTGGGCCCTTGATGGTCAGGATAGTCTTGCTGGTTTTTTTTTTTTTTTAAATCTCTTTTATTTATTTTGGTTGGTGTTCTTGATGTGAATGGGAAGATTTGAGCCTCTTGATTTGCATGATTTTGTGAGTTTTTCTGGGTGATGTGAACACTAAACCATTTTTAGTGCTCACCTCAAGCAGCTTATGTGAAGAGCAGAAGACAGAGTTTCTGATTTTCACTAAACACTACTCATTCAGCCCTGCTTTGGTTTTTTTGACTTCTGAAGAAATGGCATCTCTATCCAACAAGATTGCTCTACTAGGAACCTAGGAGTCTTTGGTTGGGTGTGGTGATGCATATTTGTAATCCCAGCACTCAGAGAGGCTGAAGCAGGAGGATCATGAGTTTGTAGTCAGCCTGGGCTACACAGTGAGACCTTGTTGAAAAATAAAAGAAACCTAGGAGTCATTCTTTCCCTAAGCAAGTCTTGTCCATTTAATGTCTAAATTGTATCTTGAACCCATTCACTTCTCTCTATAGTTACTGTAACTATCCTGGGGCCCCACAGACATTGTCTTTCACTTGGTCTCTTGTAATTGCTTCCAAGTGATTCTCCACACAGCAACCACAGAGCTCTTTTAGTACAGCAAATCATGCCCCGCCCCCCCTAACGTCCTTCAAAGGATCCCTACTGAATTTAGCACAAAATCCAATCTGTGAGGCCTTTTGTGACCTTGTCCCTATCTTCTGTCCTTCTCTCTGCCCCTGCTGTCTACAATGGACTCCTTTGGTTTTCTTTTTTTGCAGTGCTGGGGTTAAGCATCCTAGGCAAGTGCCTTACCACTGAGCTACATCTTCAATCCACCAAGGTCCCTCTTTAGGCTCTGAGAACTTAACAAGCTTTCCTACCTTGGGTGATCTTTGCATTCTGGTCCCTTCTTCAGAAAGAACGCCTGACAGCCCCTGACATGATCTCCATTTTGCACCAGCTTCTCTAGTTAATTTTTTCTCCCGTAGAACTCACTTCTTCTGCCATAGCCTTTGTCACAATCTATAGTTACACACTGGATGATGTGTTTATTTGCTCTCTCCCCAACTGGGTTGCTTCCAGAGAGCAGCCGGGGTGGTATCTGTTTCTTGTCACTAAGCACAGAGTGCCTAGCTCAGGGGCAGGCACAGAGGGGAGGCCCCATAAATATTTGTCCCATGAACTGTCTCCTCCTCCTCCTCCCTGTCATCTCTCACCACAAATACTATGGTCTTGTGGGAAGTCTCTTTTGATGAGAATATTGTCACTCACAAGGAAATAAGAAGCAATACCAGAAACTTACTTTATGAAAACCCGAAGTCTTTGTTTTACAAACATATAAATTATTTTATTTACAAAGCCATGTTACAAAAAAAAAAGCAAAAAAAAAAAAAATACAATCTGTCACTGGAGAATATTTCCAGGCCTGGTATTGAACCACGGCAGTATCAATAGATACATGTTTGTTCTTTCTTTTTAAAACTGTAAGCCATAGAATTTACTATTTACACCTACTTTAGACAATTATTCTGCTTACAATATCACAGGCATGGAATGAGTTCTATCTGGTAGTGCTAATACATGAAGGTGAGGGACAAAGAAAGAAAATACTTAGTGTTACAAAATATGGATTGTAGAAAAGAAACCCACTCCACAAGTGTGGCATTTGTTTAGAATAATTGGACATGCTTTCTTCAAAATTCTTCTGGAAAAGTTCTAAAATCGATAGTAGGAAAGGACAAATGAGCAGGTGCAAATTCTTGTCTGTGCAACAACAGTTATTTAATATACCCCATGACTGGCCAGCTACGTAAAACCCACAGAGTTTTGTTAAAGTGCCATGGGCCGACAGCATAACAAAATATAAGGTGTAAATAGAAAATTTCTTTTTTTCCTTTTTTAAAACAAGAGTTCACTGAGAATCAGCAATAATAGAATATGCTGTATAAACTATTTTCTACAAAGTTTGATCAGCATTATTTACAATTGGTACATTGATACAAAAGAAGGCATACAAGTTATCCAAGTCGCTTTTTTTTTCTTTTTTCTTTTTTTTATGGCTGACAGGTCTATGCATTGCGTTATGCTTACCAACCAGAGCTTTCGAGCCTCTACGGCTGGCGACAAGTCAGGAGATCTTCAGGCAAATAGGGGTGTGTGCAGTCAAGGGGGTGGGAGAGAAGGCCGAGTGGGGTGTGCACAACAGAAGGACCCAAAGGCTATCACTCTAACAATGCTTAATCGTCTGCTCCAGTTGAATGCCATGAAAACAAACCCAAAGAAAACCTTTTATTTGCATTCCATTTTTTTCAAGCTGCAAGTTTTTAATACATCATTATAAAGTAAACCTGTGGTTGATTGTGAAGGAAGAAATACCGTGGGTTTTCCCTTTTTGCTCAGTTTTCCAGAAATGTCCTCACCTTGGTCAAAGCCAGTCTTTCGATAAAGTAAGCAGCATTGGGTGGGGAGCCTGTTAATTCCAGCTTCTGAATCAAGATGTAGAGAATTAAAATGTTGAAACCTATTGAGTTGATCCTTCAGACTCTGTATAGACATCAGTTCTCAGAGCAGCCACTTAATCTCTCAACCTTTGATTTCCCTCTTTGAGTGTGTAAGAGTTTATAAATAGAGGGTTATTTTGTTGCTGAGATTTGTTTTTATTCCTGTAAGTTTTTACAACTCAAAATAAATTATAAAAAAAACATACTTCTAAAACTGAACAAGACAAAAATTGTGCAAAAATAACAAAGATATGTACATACTTTTCAGTCTGAAGAAATGTACAATAAAAACATAATTCAAAGAACATTTTAAAAATATAAACATTGCTTAAACTTTCCTAAGTTTCATATTGTTTTTGAAACTATTCTGGTCAGTTAGCTCTGTAATATAGTAAAACATAAATTATTACAAAATTAACACTATAAAAATTTACTTTAAGAATATCTTCTAAACTTTTTCAAAGGGTCTAACCTTGTTTATAATTTCTTAAACATTTATAAGTCTTAAAATCTGCCTTAACCTTTGTTTTTTTTAAAGAAAAAGTAACAATCATCCCTTCAATTTGCAGTCTTTTTCCTAAGACGTAAATAAATCAGCATATAAGTGCACTTTTAACACTGTAGAAATAAAAATGAAATCATCCGAACTAATGTCCTGGTACTTAATATCAACTCCTGATTTTTTTGAAAAAATCATTTTATATTAAAAAAAAAACCTAGTAATCCCATAAGAAACACTGTCAGTGCAATTCCATTGATGCAAATCACTCCGTTTGCTTCCCGTCTTTGCAGACTCCAAGCCTGTGGTGAAACTTAACAGTAGTCTGATCTTTGGGTTGAGGTAAAAGGAAAGGAAAGGAAAACTTCAGGGAGAAGGTGATGGTGGTGCCCAGCAGCGAAACTAGCATTCATTTCAGATTTCAGGATGAAGCGGAACCTCTTAGCATCTCTGCTATGCATCATAGGCAAAGTTGCAGATTAACGCACAGAACACCTACTTCGTTGTGAATTCCACTCAAGCTTAGGAGTCTGCTAGAGCTTATGGTATTGCTGTTTCTCTCATAACTTGAGTGTGAGCAGCTTTCCAACATCTTCCTTTTTGCTCTTCCAAAGGGTGCATTTACCACTACCTTTTGGGGATGATGTCTCTGAGTTGGAGTGTCCGAGCTGTGGTATCTGTGGGGTATGAGTGGGCACTGCTAGTATTTTCTCTCACAAGGGTTTGGCACATAAGCCTCCATGCTGGCCCCCTAAGGACCCTTCCTGGCCCTTCCATAGGGGTGATCAACATGCCATCCCATGGAGGGGCTTTCTTGGTTCTCATGGCTTTTCCCCTGGTCTTCCTCTGACTCCAGCTCTTTCTGCTTTGGGGACTCCCACACTGTGTGTGCCCTGGAAGGCATTCTGTAGAGTGGGCTCCCAGTAAGCTCAGACGACAGTCACATGGTTCCCACCTTCTTTTAGGGATACTGTCCCCTATCCTCCATGGTCTGCTTCCTGCTGCCCTCCCCCAGGCCCCTTCTACCCTGTGCCTGACTCAGTAGATCCTTTCTGACTACACAGCAGGACAGAGGTATTGGGTAAACCAATCATTAAATGGATGCCCACTGTTCTCAGTTTGGCCCCTAGAATTTGGCTGTAGCCATGGTGGGCTGTGGAAGCCTGTGGAGAGCACCTCCTCCCCACCATCTGACTTTCGCAGCTCCAAGCACAGACTGAGCCCTTCCCCCAGCATGCTGTCCAGGGGAGCTGGTGACAGCAGCAACTTCCGATGGCCAGTAGGGACCAGTGAGGGGCAGGCAGGGGATGGAAGGGATGGGATTGGAGAGGATGAGGAGGGAAAAGGACTCTGCAGGTGCTGAAGTTCAAGAGCTTCAGTGGGTGCCAACTTGGAACCTACATCCTGCTACGTCTGCTTTCAGGGACAGAGCAAAATGATGGTGTGATAGCAGCATCGGGAGCTGGGAGGCCCCCCCACATTTGGAAGAATGGATAAACGCGGCAAGTGAAAAATGGAAAGAAAACACTGGTACTGTTTTCTGTCAATCTCAAATTCACGTTCTTTTTGCCTTTTTCTTCAAAACTGAAATTTGGTCAACTAAAAGAAGAAGAAGAAGAAAAAGAAGAAGAAGAAGAAAGGATAGAGCCACAGGCAGTACACAGGAAACAGCTGCTCCCCGATGGGTCAGCCAGGCCCCTCCCTCTTCCTCCAGACGCAGCCTCCTGGGGTGGGATGGAAACCAGGAATTGGTTTGGAAGTAGCTTCATAGTCTTATTATGGAAGAGTCCTTATCCTGCCCATTCTGTTTGTGTTCTTCTGGAAAGAAAAGAAAAACTTGTTTCAAAGCCAGACATTTGGAATGAACAGTGAGAATTCAAGGATGGAGCCTCAGTTTTCTCATTTATGACAAAGGACAATATCCCGCCTCCTATATATGGCAAAAGACAGCTGTAATAAGCAAATGAAGTAGTGGATCTAAAGGAACCCTTACATATTAAGGAGGCCCTACAACTGACAGGAAACACAGGAACAAATGAAGTGGACATTCATGAGATTCCTTTCCTGGAGAAAGGGTTGGAATTTTTGATGTCTTTTTTTTTTTTCTTTTCTCTGATGGGTCACTTTTTTCTAGGTAACCTATAGATGACACAGTGAATTATCTAAGGAAGATATATGGTGTTGGGTTAAACAGAGGCTTTGGGATAAATATTTGGGGTTCAAGTTACTTGGCTTCTCAATATAGCCATCTTCACCTACCAGCTGTGTAATCCTGCCCCTCACAAGGGTGTTACTGGGCTTCCATGCACGTGATGGATGTCAAGGACTTAGCACAGCACCTGCAGAGAAAGGTCTCAACACATGGTGGCTGCTGTTATAATAACTTGTTACGGCTGCCTGCCACCATTTGGGGTCTAGTGGGGAACCTGAAGCTATGTGTACACAATGCCATGCTTATAGAGGGGTAGCATAGCTTCCAGGCACACTCAACAACCTCTGCAAGAGGCCCCATAAACAGAGGTGACTGTCTAAGCAGGGATGTGTCTTTCTCCCTAATAGGCAAGATGACAGACTGTAGGTGCTCAGGCACAGAAAGGATGACAGTGACTCCAAATGGTGGAGGACCTTCCTGCTTCTTGGGGTGCAAAACGTATCTCCATAGTCTTTTCCCAAACTCTACGTGGGAGTGGGATTTGTAGGAGAATTCCAAAGGGCAAAACACAAACATGTTGCTATTTATTATACAAACCACACTGCATATCTAGGACAATGTATTAGCCCAGCTCTTTATACGTTTTCCAAACATGTATACGAGGCACAACTCCACCCGTTGTTTTCCCCAGACACACACACTCATTCCACTGGAGAAAACCATTGATCTGGTTTTCTCACACCTCAAATTCATAACACCCACTAAGGCTATGCTGAACATTCACTGTGAAACTACACGCTGGGTGTAGCTAGCTCACCTTGAGAAAGCACTGGTTGGCATATGCTACACACAAGGCCCTTCCATCCACACCATCTTATTGAATTTTCTCAACACCCTTAGGAGGTAGGTATTAATTTTGCCATTTAACAAATGAAAAAACTGAGACCTGGCGAAGTAATCTTCCCAAAGATCATATAGGTGGTAATAATAATAGCAGTTAACACTGTGTAGTTGTCACATTTCCACACTACTATTTTCCAGAGACTTTATGTGAATAAATTAATTTAATCCTTACAAAAGGATAGGGGCCATTATGATCCCATTTCATAGATGAAGAAATGGAAGCACAGAGAACTTACTAATGAGAAAGCCTAGGTTTGGAAGTCATGCTGTCAAGTGAAGTATGGACTTTGGTTTGACCACAATGCCTACTTTTTGCACTCATGTTGTTCCCCAGGAACTTACCTGTCGGCTGTGGCCAGGGCTGGAGATGCTTGAAGGACTGGACTGTGACAAAGCTAGGCTGCTATTTTTCCCAACCTGAAAAACACAGGTGAAGCCCCCCTCAGACACCCAAGGCAGCTTGGGAAAGGCCCTCCAATGCCACACATTGCTAGGGGAGAGAAGCAGACCATAACACAAGGCTCATTCCCTCACGTAGCCTCAGGGTGGACATTTCCATCTCAAATGGCAGGAAAAGGCAGTAGTTCAGGGGTGCCAGGATGCTCCTCTCCTTCCCAGAGGGTGGGGAGCTCTTAATGTTGCTCCTTAGATGGACAGGATTGCAAACTTCAGGTGAAAGCTGGTGGGAAGCTGGCCCCTCCTGGGAACATGTGACTTGCCCACCTGTGGCCAAAGGCTCCTGCCAGCTCATCCACCTCCAACCACAGTGCCAGACCCATTTTGTTTGTCCCCAGAGTCCCTTGAGCCTGCTGTAGACGAAATGCCTGGGTCTGTAGACGAAATGCCTGGGTCTGTTTCTGGATCAGATTTCCTGGCCAGGAGACAAAGCACATAGCCTTCTTGTTCTTCAGGAAACTAGCAATGGCACAGGGCTGCCCTGTAAGTGGAGGGAAGAGGCTGCTGTGCCTGAGTTGGGTTCCTCGGGAGGCAGGCCTGGGGACACCTAGGTGTGGCTCTTCCTCTGTGACTGTCCTTGGCACATGGTAGGCTGGGTGCTCAGAGGAGCTGATGCCAGGGACTTGCCCTCTGTCCCTGTCTGATTTGCAGAAGCAGCTCTTTGTCTTTGGGCTATAATTGACTCATCCTCTACATTCACCTGCCTTTGCATACAAACAATTGTCTTTCACACAGTGTTGCTTTGTGTTCAATTAAACACCTAGGTGGCCCATTCTGGCCTTATACCTACCAGATACAATTAGAGAGACCCTCAAGTTGTCCCCAGAGGACAGGCTTATCTTGGCTTTCCCAACTTTACGCTCTGCCTCTCCAAATCTTCTCGCAGAATCAACCCAGACCCTAAAGGCCTTTGCCTTTCTCCAACACTTGGACATCCCTGGTGGGGACTCTGGACAAAGCCTTTTCTTAGTGACCTGGTGACAAGTATTGAGAACTAGTGCTGACCAGCCCCCCAGCCAGCTGGTAAGAACCCCAGCTGTTTTTATTCCCCTTTTGTTGAGCACTGTCTGGCGGAGGCGCATTGGCGTTCTCTGGTTTGACCAGTACTGATTAAGCATTTCATTTGGTCTTGCAGATCAAAGCACCAACAGAGCAATACTCAATGCAGAAGCACTGCAGTATTGGTGTAGGGCTAAGAGCCTAGACTCCAAAGCATGTCTGGATTTAAATTCCAGCCCTACTATTTACTTGCTCTGAGACTTTGGGTACATTGCTTAACTTTCCTGTGCCTTGACTGATTCATCTATAAAAAGGAGGTAATTATTGAGTTCATATATCTGAAGTGCTTGGGACAGAGACAGTCAATCACATGGGTCATTTCATGTCTAAGATGAGTTGAGATACCAAGGCTTTGCTGCCTGGTGTGGTTGGAAAACAGGGCAGCAGCCCTGCCTGGGAGCCTGGGAAAAATACTGACTCCCGCATTTTTCCAGGATCCCTAGCTGCATGTGCATGAGCACATCCCAGTTTGAGAAGCCCTGGCTGTGCCCTCCATCCTGAGCCTGGAGGTGACACAGACCAGCAGTCTGGTCTCCAGATGGGGCCCTAAGAGTGCTGTCCCTCCTCCCCCACAACCTTGGAATTGGGGAGTCCAAGTGGACCCAGGTGCCAGTGGAGGACCTGTGTCTCACCCTCCTCTCACCTTGGCCTTGGTGGCAGCTATCTGGCCCTTGAGTTCCAAACTTGCTGTTGCTCATGTGTGTACTTGTGATTTGTGAACCCCCTCGGTAGGTGCTCTTCGTGGGGTTTTTACAAGTCTCATATGTGGTGATATAAAACATTAAAACATTTTTTAAGAACTGCCTCCCATCTCTCTGAAGTCCTCATTCCTATACGGGGGTGTGACTGGTTAGTTCTGCGATGGTAAGTCCTGGGCTGGGTTAGTGTCCACACAGGTGCCCCCAGTCAGGCCAAGGCACCCTAGGCCAGGCCCTCCCACTCTGCTTTCCGTCTGCTGGCCAGGTGGTGGCCCTTCCTAAGTAGCTGCCTGAGCCTGAGCAGACAGACTGGATCTGGGAATAGGAACAGAGCCCAAGGGAAGGGAATAGGAACAGAACCCAAGGGCAAGGCACAGGCATTCTTCTTGGGCCACCCACATGTTCCCAGCTTCCTCACAATACACATTCCAGTGGATACTCTGTCATGGAGCACTTTGCCATTTGGTGGGAGTTGCAGTTTTACTTGAAGAAGGAAAGAACTGTATTAGGAGGGGGCGGGGTTGAGGCAGCCTGGTGAGTGAGGAGCCAAACTTGAGGCTACCACTGTCCAGGTGGGACCTGGCATTGGACCTGCCTGGGCTTCAGGCTTTTCCTGAGGGGGTTCCAAAAGATCAGATCAAACTTCTTAGCAATAGAACTCTTTAATGAAGCCATTCTCAGAACCCCAAGATTTAGACAGAAGTGGAGTGAGGAACTCAGAATCTCTTTGTACCTCAATTTACTCCCACCTGTAAAGTGACAACTGTACCAACCAGAGTAGGTTGCTGTGAGGACGAAGTGAGGCAATCACTGCACAGCGCTTAGCACAGTGCCTGCACTGTATTCATGAGGCTGAAAAGCATTTGTTAAAAAAAGGAAAAAAGAAAAAAAAGAAACTGCTCTCAGAGCAAAGGGTGAGGTCTGCCTACAGGGAAACCAAGAAAAGGAGCCATGCTTGTGTTACCTGCCTGAGCCACCTGGCCAGGCAGGGGCACTGCCCAGCTCCCCCTGCCCCCCAGAGCTGATGAAGGCAGTGCTAGGAGGTCCCTTACCTGACGAGAGGAGGTGCTGTTAACGGGATCGGGCACCGGTGCAAGGAGGCTGGGCGGGTTCTTTTTGTGAACGCTATTCATACCAGGCATTTTAGTGATTTTACACACTTTGCTACTAGTACTTGAGTTCTTACGCTTTTTTCCTTCTGATTTGTCAAAAGAGAGGGGTAGAGAAGACACGGCATTGTGTGAGGCCAGAGAGAGGTCCCCTGCGTGGAGTGCAAGGGAGGGCACAGAGAGGGGACAGGAGTCACTGCTGCCGCCCACTGCGCCCACCTGTCTCACTCTGTCCGTGGAGCCGCCGGGCAGTGAGGTCCGTCCTGAGGGCTCCAGCTTGGCACTGAGTGGGCTCACCCCATTGTTTGAGTTGTGCACAGACAGACTGTTACAGGGAGGGGCCGCCTGATAGGAGTTCAGAGTGGAACTGGCACTCAGAACACAGTTTTTTTTGTGGGGTCCTGACAATGGTGACGAGAGGGAAGTCTGTAAGGACAAGGAGGAGGAGGAGGAGGAGGAGGAAGTCGAAGACTGCGGCTTCCTCTTTTTGTTACTTGGAGACTCGTCGCTACGGGAGGACAGGTCTTTGACTTTTGAGGATTTGCTGGTTCTGGTTTTGGATGGCTTGTGGGATGGGGAAGGGATGACGGCTGGTATCGGGGACACGGCGGATGGGGCCTTGAAGGTAGAGTCCATGATGCTGAGGGTTGCGGCCACATGGGGGAAAGCTGAGGTGTGGGACATGAGGACACGGGGGTCCGGAGATGCCACAAAAGCTGCGTCTGAGAGCATGGCTGATGTCATTATGTAGGAAGAGGTGAGTCTCGAGCTGATGGGAGCTGAAGGAAGATACACAGCACTGGGGTTGCTGAAAGGCTGTAAAACGGATGCTGGCACAGGGGTGGTGATGTGGCCTGCAGGCGAGGGCATGGGACTATCTGCCGCAGGAGGGATCTTCCTAAACACGAGAGAAGAGCCAAAGAGAAACAGTGAGACATTGGGCTGGCATCGCTGGGGAGGCTCAATGAAGTCTGAGCATCAGGGCTACAGAGAACACCCCGGCAGAACCAGACTATGGAGCATGAGGCCTAGAGGATGGAAAGATCTGAAGGATGGCCCTGCCTTATGCAACCCCCACTCAACATCCAGCATCTAGTTCAACGCTTTCACATGTGCACATCCTGTTCTCCGTGCTTGGTAACTATAGAATGTCTGATTTGGGTTCATGAATTAAAGGCGAATGTTATTGAGAAGATAAACAGCCCCAGAAAACTTCCCCCTTCTTTCTCTCTTTTTTTTGGGCAGTGATGGAGGTAGCTTTTAATGAGAAGTGGTCATTTCATACTTAGATCCTGGCTTGAAGAAACAAAAGGACAGGGCTTGGCCATCTAGACATGTGGACCAGAGCTTCCCCCTCTGCCCACTGGAACCCCTTCCTGCCCCTTGTTTTCCACCCTACTTTGGCTGGAGGCATTCTGGGAACAGCTCTCTCCCCTCAGGTCAGCATCCTCCTGTGCTTGCTACCTGCAGCCCCTAGTTAGTCTGGAGAGAGGCATTTCCATGCTGGGTCATGGCCCCTGGCTGCTGGTAGTCAAGGAGGGTCAGAAGCTTTGGAAATGACAAATATGTCAAGTTGCCTATTCTTTTTCCTCTTTACCACATCCTACCTCAGAGAGGTTGTAAAGGGGCTGTCTTTCAATAGGTCTTACTGTCTCCATGTTGGGAAAAGGTGAGAGTGCAGGAACCCTCATGTGTCCAAAGAAGGGGACCAGGAGTTTCTAGTTTAGTTCTGAAGCTAAGTGGGGATATGGGCAGGACAGCATATGGATGTGGGAGGGAAAGCCACTGTTTTTTCTTTAGTCTTCCCGGAGCTGGGGTGGGGGTGCTGAGAGCAAATGTCTTGGTGCCAAGGCCAGCTCATTCTTGGGCTCTGTCTTCAAACTCTGTCTTTTGACTTGTGCTGGAAATGACTCACATTTCCAAAGTACTCCCTGTGTCAATGCTGCTGCTACTTTGAGGGTACAGGGGGGTGCCCAACAGCCATGAGGTCACAACCTGTTCCTGACTTTGCAGGAAAGAACCCTGACTTCAGGAGCGAGTGAATGTTTTCTTTCCTGTTTCTCACATGGCTTGTTTTCAGGGGCTGACCAGGAACTAGCTTCCCTTCTTCGTGACCAGCACTAGAGGACAGGCAGGCTGGCCTGGGTCTGCACCTCACTCGGCAGGCTTAGAACACCACATGGGACAATGTCTCACATGACCCCTTCTTCTTTTGGGAAGCCACCCTCCAGCTGTGGCACCTGCACAGGTGTCCTGGAGCTCTGGACAGAGGTCCCACTGGGAAGTAAGCGCCTCTCCTAACGTTGCCCTTGCTGAAGAGCCCTTCTCTACCTGCACTTGGTGGAGCCTGTGGCTTCCATCTTTAGAGTGTCCTTGAAAATGTCAGACAAAGGAGATCAAATACAAGAGAAAAATGTTGCCTAATCCATAGCAGGGCATTTGTGAATTTCCTTCCTCTCAAGCCTAAGGAACTTACACTAAACAAGGTACTCCATAAATATCTGTTGCAATGAATGAATGAGCGGATGGATGGATGGATGAATGGGGAGGTGGATGGTGAGCGAGCGGATCTCAGCAATGACATAACCGTCTTGTCAGGGACCATGCATGCTGGGCAAGGGCTCCCATAGAGTCAGACCGGAAAGGTCTCACACATTCTTAGAACTGTCTGGGGCCTGCACAACCCCTTCTTAACAGGGTGCAGGGTATGTTTCTTAGACTTGAGGCATCAGCAAGGCTTCTTGCTGGCTTTGTTGCCTTACTTTGATCCTACAGGTGTCCCACTCAGTCTTTCCTTGACTCAAGTATCCTTATCAGCTTAGACAGAATCCATGGTGGCAGAGGCTTGGCAGTTACTTGCAATAAAAGATTATTTACAAATATCAGATGGCACATTGAGTAAGGACCCCACCTGAGGACCTTGACCGCGATTCATTTGTAATGGCCCAATTTATATTTTTCTCATTAAGCATGAGTTCATGCTTCAACTCATGCCGATAAGCAGAGTTGAATCCTAAATCTCTCTGGCCCTAGTTCAGAATTGGAAAGGGTGCTACTTTTGGCATACTTTCTAGCCTTTTCTTTCCTATCCCCACTAATCCTGGACAGCAGGAGCAAGAGGGGGCCAGGGAAGGAGAGAAGTGGGACAAGGGGCTGTCCCTGGGAGCTCCTGTCCCCCACACTGAAGAGTTTATGTGTTTCCTAGATGCCAAATGGCAGTGGATTTTAGCTTGACTGGGCTGTACCCTTGGTTGTAGCTTTGCACACTGGCCTAGGGAAGCCCTGTACAAAAGCCCATAGATGTGAATGAATTCCTGACAGTGCCCATCCTCCCCTGCCAGCTGGCATGGACATCCAGATGCTGACCTGGCTGAAAGAGAATACTGTGTTGGCGTCTCCTGATGCAGAGTTAAATGCTTGTTAAAGAAAAAAGAGTCTTGGCCGTTCCTTTTCTTCCTAATGTCTTCCATGCCCCCATCGGCTGCCATCCCTCCAGGTTCGGGCCCGTCGGGGCCTGGGGTTTGGGCAGCGAGGTTGAGAGGGCAGCGGGGTGCTACGCTTTCCAGAGTTGACACCCAGGCAGCCCCAATGTTGCTCAGTGACAGCAGATTGGTTAGGCAAGTCCTGAACAGAGGGGAGGGACCTGATGCCCTGTGGCTTGGGCTTCTGTGCCTGAGGAGGAAAGGAATATGGAGCTTGAGCTGACAGGACACCAGGGAGTGAAATACAGATCAACACATTCCTTCCACGTGTCCGGGATTTACACTTCCATAACACAGGAGAGCAAAGAGCTGTGAGAATCACCAGGGCTAGCTGCCTTCTTGGGGGAAAATTATCAGATAACAGAACAAGGTAAACCCCATGCAGTGCCCTTTTGTTGTAGTTTTGAAAGGGCACAAGTAGAAATTGAGGGTGCCCTTTAGACACACAGAGCAGTCACTCACATGGGAAGAGACGGTAAGCTTCTCTTGTGGCCCTTTCCTAGTTTATCTGAAGTGTCAACATTTGTCCTAAGTCCCCTGGGAGAGCTTGATGCAAATACAGTGGGGTCTATGACTCCTAGTGCATTGTGAAAGGGGCTCAGGTGCTTCAGCTGCCTGGCAACAGGAGGAAACCTAGGAGAGGGGCAAGTTGCCGATTCTGGTCCTCCCATTTTTCAGGAGTGACTTTCTGGCCTCTCCTGGGCCTCCCTGGGCAGGGTTGGGGTCTCAGCTGTTGACCTCCTGGACTATTGGAACCCAGTCTGACGTGATCCATGCTTCCATTGCATTATGCATTATGATATCCAGATGTCCTTTGTGGGAGTGGAGGGTAGGGATACCCAGAAGTTGCCTTGCATTGTCAAGTGGCAAAATGTAGCTCCTTAAGTGCTGTGGTTTGAGAGGGTCTAGGCCTATTATTCCGTCACAATAGCATTCTACCAAATTGAGGTGTCTTCCCTTTTTTGTGAATCCCCTATTAAAATGTAAGTACAGTGGGAGGTACTGGAGAATAAAGGGCCCTTAGAGAAATGGAACAGAAACTAGAGTTTAGGGGAGAAAGAAGCACTAGCAGAGGTGAGGAGTGGGCCCTAGGGAGATGGGAAGGGCCAAAGACAAACTTAACCAACTTCACAACATTGCTCACGATCTGCCCTGTTGACAACTGTACACATTTTTTTTTTTTTACAGGATAGCAAACAACTAGAAATTGATCTATAGCCATTATGAAATCTTTACTATTGCTATAATAACATCAGCAATACAAACAGAAGCATACTCTAGATGCACTTAGTAATACTAAAAAGGCCCTAGAATGCTAAATAAACAAGCTCTTATCTCCTTTTCATTTAGTTTAGAAGATTATCAACACAAAAATGCTCTTCGACGGTGGCAAAGCATACAGCACATAATAGGTGTTTCTAAAAATCTGCAGGCAAACCATTAAGATGAGCTGACATTTAAAAATTAATCATGAATCCTGAGTCCAGACTCATTTTGTTCTCTGAAAAGCGAGCTGCTGACATTGATTTTGAAAGTTGGGGTTTGGGGAATTGTGGGGCAGCTCTGATCTTATACAGCACAGAAACTGCTCACTTACTTCCACATCTGTGAATTCAAGTGTTTTTCTACCATGGAGTTTAGTGCGAGTCGAAAACGATCCCATCTTCTATCAAACACATAGTACCCTCGTCCCATGAGGCGACTCCCAAATGAGCAAAACTGTGAGGAAAAAAACATTTTAGTTTTGATTACAGGTTAATAAGATAATATAAACCATATAGAGAAAAATAACATTTGCATAAAAACACACAGGGGTACCGTTTGACTCAAAATAAAGAAGCAACTCATACTGCAGCCAAAAATATTTCTGTGATGCTGTAGTTTGAGCTCTAGATTCTCTACGGAAGCTCACATGATAACCCAGCAGTTGCCACGTTCAATTTTCTGTGGCACAGAGGCCACACTCTCTGCTTCTGGGATTGAGCCAGCACTTTAGGTTGAAAAACAAGCAATAAGCAACAGCTAGGTGACTTTCAGCTTCATCTGTTATCCATCTTCTCAAGAAACCTGGCGGTTCCCTGCTTCCCTCCCAGTAATAGAAACTGCTGGTTCTGGTGTTCTGGGCCACACCTTCCTAGTTGATGTTGCAGAGCCACTTCACTTACAAGCATGCTAAATGCCTTCCCTTCCCAGTTTTGACCTTCACTTCTCATCTGCCCTTGCAGGCTGCCATGGGACACATGCTGCCTCCAGGCTCTTGTGCACACCGTTCCCTCTGCCTGCTGTCTCCATCCCTCTTGTTTTTGGCAATCATGAGTCCCCTCTCTTGGTGCCCTAATAAATCATGATTCTCATTGCCAATGGCTTCATCTGGCTGATCTTCTCATTGTAGACTCCTATTGCACACCTATTGTGCACTTTAGTACATTTTACCTTGGAATCACTGCATGCTGTTTTTATGTTTATATAATGCACACACAACCATACGTGATGCCTACATGTCTGATGACTATCGATAAATTCTCCTCCTCAGTATGAGTATCATACAGATTTGGGATAAAGAATGGATTGGGACTTGGGAGGCTGAATCAGGAAGATTGCAAGTTTAAGATCAGCCTGGGCTACATATTGAAACCCTATCTCAAGAGAGAGAGAGAGAGAGAGAAAGAGGGAAAAAAAAAAAAAAAAGAATGGATTTCCCACAAAAATTTTTAAAGCAAACCATTGCATTTAAAACATATGACCAAAATATGGGCATATGGATGTCTAATAAACACTGTTTTATTATGATGTTAGGACAACTGGAAGGCCATTAGACACAAATGCAAAAAGTGGCCTCCTCTGAGAAGGTGACATTTGGCTGGTCTAGAGCTCCAGTAAATCTGCAAATGACTCTATAACTCAAATCAGCTTCCTCTCCTCTGGCCATCCGCTCCCTGGCCTCCATCCCAGATTCAGTGCTGGATTGGCACCCATTCCACAGACTTGTCCTGGAACAAGCCTTTGGAACAGTTCTCAGGAGGAAATGCAAGGTCTTCCCTTTGTTCTTTTTCTGCTTGTGTTTTGCGGGGGTTTGTATTAAATTGTTTTAAACTAATGTATTAAAATTTTCATATTAAGTTTTTCGGGGGACTGAGGTTTGAACTCAGGGCTTCATGTTTGCAAAACAGGAACTTGCAAAGCAGGTGCTCTACCACTTGAGCCACACTTCCAGTCCATTTTGCTCTGGTTATTTTGGAGATACAGTCTCATGAACTATTTGCTTAGACTGGCCTCAAACCACAGTTCTCCCCATCTCAGCCTCCCAAGTAGTTAGGATTACAGGTGTGAGCCACCAACACCTGACTTATATTAAGTTCTATTGACCAAGCAGGAAAACACATAAGGGAATTCTCCAACACAGAAGCTGGTCCCAGCTGTATGTGGGAGCCATTCCAGGTCTAAACATCATTTCTTCCTTCATCCCAATTCCTAAGATCACATTGAGAGAGAGTTCATTACAAAAAAATGATTTAATGTATCTATTGGCTAGGAGAGGACAAAGCAAAGAAATAAATCCCTAGCTTTTCCATTGAAATCAGCAACACATTAGGGGTTCACAAATGTACCATGCCCTGGGTTTAGCTAATCTACTATAGCAACTTGTCCTTTGGACAAATGTCTTGATGCCCTTCAGGGTCTGGCTTTTTGGCAGAGCCTTACATCTCTTTCAGACTGGGGAACTGGAGGCACTTTTTGGTCTTGGCTATCTATGCATTTAATACAAAGCTAGATGGCTGGGGACGCCCTGTTTATAGTTGGTGTACTGTGTCCTCAGTAGAGCTTCAGATCTTCCCCATGGTCACAGTGGCTGCTGCTGCTGCTGCTACCTTTGCCCACTGTGTTTCACCTGGCCCTGTCTTTCTGTGACTAACAGAGCCACACCTCTGTTCTGCTATCTGATGTGCAGCAGTAACAGTGAAGGTGTGTCTCCTTGCAGAACCTAAGGATGAATCACAGCTGGCTTCACCCTGTGTCACTGCAACCCTTTCCTTCTCTGCCACCCATCATTGTGAGTGTGTGTGTGTGGAGGGTATTCGACCTACTTCTGGGAGAATACAGGAAGTCAGTTGGGGGTTTCATAGGAAGATTTTTTTTAAAGCTAAGAGTGCAGTATCTTGGAAGATCCCTTTTTTGTGAGTCCCTTTCCATTCTGTGCAGAATGTCACTGGATAAGGATGTGACATCAGAGCTTTAGTTGCTGTATTGAAAGCATGCATGAAAGGCAAAGATGGCTATAGAGGTTGTCCTTAGTTCCATGACATTGTGGGAGCATCTACCTCTAGATTTCTTGCTAAGTGAGATAATGTCATTTGTGCATTCACGAAGTCACTAAGTTTTTTACTACTGGCAGGCAAAGGCATTCCAAATCATTCCTGGTTATTTCTGTACTAGCCAAGAGGCAAATTCTCAGGCTGTAGGGGAGCCACAGGTAACCAGAAACAGAAAGTGGGTGTAGCCTTTGTTCATCACAGAAATGATGAGAGTAGGATTTGCACGGTTCCTGAGATCTAGAGATAGTCAAAGCTGATCTGGCAGGCTGGGCTGACACCAGAGTTAACCACCATGGGGTCCAGAACATGGACTCTATTCAGCTCTGTGATGTTCACCCCAGGCACTTCCCCTCTCAAGGGTTCATGAGGCAAATGCAAACCAGCCTCCAGCTGAAACCTTGATAAACCAATATGATTTCAATGGCCATCTGAATTGTTAAACTGGACTCATTCAAGCAGTTGGAAAGAAAGTGCCCATTTTGTTAATGAGCAACAACGCTGACATGAATGAAATACTTCATCCATCCCTTCCACCTCTGTTCTGGTGCCATATGGTCACAATTACTAATAACTGTTTCCATAGTAGGTGCGCCTGGCTAACTCTGGATATCAGAGGCTCCATTTTTAGATGGCAAGGCCAGAAAGTTGGCTCCCGATGGCACTTTATATACAAATGTCATTTCTTAAACATTCTCACTTCAAGATCACAAATGCTTAGGTGTTAAAAGATTAGAACCAGTCAGGAGCCCTTTCCTTCCTTTGTGGGATGCTCAAGGGGATTTCAAATGCCACCGTTCGACCTCATGGATAAGCCTTTGGGTAAAGCTCTGTAGCGGTGCTTTTCCCTAGGTGTGCAGGCCTCTGCCATGACTGCCAAGGGTCTGTGAGCACAGGGGAGACCGTATGGAGGGGACAGAGGACAGAAGGAAGCCTACCGCAAGAGGTCTGGGATGGTGTGCAGAGAACTGACAATCTAACTTCTCAGATTCCTCGGCTCCGTCCATCTCCCCTTCATCACTGGACAGCCGGCTGGCAAGGTCACCTCCAACTGAGGGCAGAGGAGGCTCTGGAGTGTAGCCACTGTGATTTGAAGACGCACTGCTGCTTATGCTGTTTGCAGATGAAGGTCTATGAGCAAGAGGGGAGAACAAACAGAATAAATGTTCTGTAGTAACGAGACCCAGCCAGAGAGCTCGGCCTGGCTCCCAGAGAGGAGGCTGATCAGCTCTGCCCCCATGTCAAGGAGGGCAGGGGGATGGCAATCTTGCAAATTGAGGTTGAAGGGTTCAGTGACAGTGCTCTCCAGTGATGGTGGAGTTAGGTCTCCCCAGCTTGCTGTCTGTGGGACACAATATAGTTCTGAGAGAAAAACCCAAATGTGAGTGGAAGAACTATAAGAGTTAATTTAACCACAACTGCCTTCTATAAATTCAATTGCATCTGCTTGCCCATTTGCATGTAAACAATTTATATTTGGCACAAGTTACCTCCTTTTGAAAGTGCAACCTAACAGGTCAACTTTCCAATCATCTTCTAACCAGGTGAACAAGATCAGACCAATCAACAAAGTATCACTCATGAAGACCAGTCCTATGAATACTCTGCTTTTTTATTTTTTGGCAGTACTGGGGTTTGAACTCAGGGCTTTGCCCTTGAATCCTAGCCCTTTTTGCTTTAGTTATATTTCAGATAGGATCTCCCCCTGCCCCTTATTTCTTTTTGTCCAGCACTGGCTTGGATGATCCTCCTACCTTTGCCTCTCAAGTAGCTGAGGTCATAGGTGTATGTCACTATGCCCTGCTTGTTTTTTAGATAGGGTCTCACTAACTTTTTTGCCTGGACTGGCCTCAAACCAATCCTATTCTCTGTAGCTATGGTAACAGGCATGCACCACCATACCCAGCCCTTCTTTCTTTGCTGTTAAAGTACAACTTTATGAAACTGTTATCACACTGGCATAAGGTTTTACCCCAGTGATAGGCACTAGCCCTTTACCCCAGTCACACCTGTTTTTAAATATTGAGCTGTGTATAGTTTAATGGTATCTTCTGAGAATGAGTATCTCAATTTAATTTTTGACAAGCCTCTTTTTCTTTACCTGGTAAGGATGGCTCATCATAGGTGTTGAAGAGAAATTTTTCTCAATGAAGGAGTGAATGGATTCTATGAAACAATCTAACAGATGTCCTCTCAATTATAACTAAGCTTACAAAAAAGCCACATAACAGTAAGAAGTAGCACTACATACTTCCTAAGCAGTATAAACAAGAAAAAACGAAATGAAACAAGGAACACTCAGAAACAAACCCATCCACGTTAGCAGAAAAGGTAGAAGACAAATAGTTGTTGTTAGTAGTTCTTACTTCAACATTTTTTAGCAGGTGATTGATGAGGGAGAGGTAGCAAAGACAGGGGGAAAAGGAAGTTTTGGGGGCAAAAATCAAGACTTTAAAGAAAATCACTTTTCCATTTTCTGCTTTGGAAGCTGCACCTTCAAGTCACAGGTAACAATGCTTTTGATTTGTCACTTTCTCATTTTCACCCTGGATTCTTTGTTGCCTTGAAATTTTCTCAGGTCTCAAATACCAGAAAGCAAACCAGATTCCAAAAGCAGTTGCTTCAAAACAGCCACAGATGTTCACCATGGATGGATGGATAAACAAATTGTGATACATATATGCAATGGAATATTAGTTAAGCCTTCTGAAAAGGGAATGAAATTTGGATACACATGGATGAAACTTGAGGCCACTGTCCAAAGTGAAATAAACCAGCACAAAGCGCAATATTGTTTGATTCCACTTATGAGATAGACAGTAGTTATGAGCTAGAGAGAAGGAGGAATGGGGAGTTAGTGTTTAACAGGTGCAGAGTTTCAACTAGAGTGATGAGGGAGTTCTGGAGAAGGATGGTCCTCTGTACAATGGTGATGGACTTACTATCACTTCACTGTGCAATTAAAAATGGTTAAAATGGCAAATTTTATGTTATGTATATTTTGCCACAAGAACAAAACTAAAGAAAACAAGGTCCTAGCTATTTAGTGTCATTATAAAAGTTTGGGTGGGAGGACAATTTATTGCTGACTTTCCCAATTTCATTCTTACAAAAACAAGGACGCAGGCTGGGGGCATAACTCAAGTGGTAGAATGCTTGCCTAGCAAGCATGAAGTCCTGGGTTCAATCCTTAGTACTGCCAAAAATAAAATGAGATACAATAAATTAAAATAAGGATGACACTCATCTACATGGTAAAGCCCTACAGTCCAAAGCACACCTCTCTCCAGACCTTCCTCCATCCCTGCTCTTCTGTGTTGAGAAGGGAAGCAAATACAATTACGTGCTCACACTGGAGACTCAAATAGTAAACAATTTAGATGATGCTGGCACACAAAGAAAACGGCATCCAGAATCCTGCCACCCAAGATCAAGTGCTATTAGCATGCTGGTGTGTGTCCTTCCAGACTTCTTTACTGTGCGTCCACATGCACATCTGTAAGTAAGAAAGGGATCACGCTGCATTACTATTTTGAGACAGCTTTTTATTTTGTTTTAAACCTAGTGATGTAGAAATCTTTCCGTGTAGCATCATTTTTTATATTCTCCAGTAATCCATAATGTAGATATATCATAATTTATTAACTAACCCTCTAAAGATGAACATTTGTTTCCAGAGTTCTAGTAGGCGCTTGTTGAAGCTTCTCCCCATCACGACAGGACTTCCCTGTCCTGTAGGATAAAGTGAGCTGGACTTTGTTCAGTGTTTAATAGCAGCATGGTTATACAGAAAGTTACTTTAACCTTTATGTTGTTGTTGTTGGCACTGGGGGAGGTCTGAACTCAGGGCTCTGTGCTTGCAAAGCAGGTACTCTACCGCTTGAGCTACAACTGCAGCCCATTTTCCCCTGGGCTGGACATACAGAGTTTCATGAACTATTTGCTTGGGCTGGTCTCGAACTGCGATCCTCCTGATCTCAGCCTAAGTAGCTAGGATTACAGGCATGCGCCACTGGCACCCAATTTTCTTCAACTGTTATATGAACCAAAATTTGTTCATTCATTCATTCATGGGGTGTTGAGAATAACTCGGCAGGGACCCAGGCTGAGACAAGGCACCAGCAAAGGAAGCTTGGAGGGGTGCAGAGCTTTGCTTGTTGGTGATTGTGGTGAGGTAGGGGAGGAGAGGGACTTTGAGGTCACAGGACTCTATGGAAGATAGGAACCCTTTTCCTCTGTCACTGAGATTTTACTTGGCTAGGCGGTGGGTGGCAGCCTCCTTCTCCAGCTGTCTACTTGGAGTAACCAGGCACTTTGGAGACCCACTACCACTCCAGAAGGAGCCTCCAGCCAGCTGCTGGTACCTCCTTGTAGAAGGTACAGGTGAGAGATGGAAGCCAGCCCTGTCTGTGCTTTCTGCAGAGTACATCTGCTCCCAAAATTTCTTTATAGACTCATCCATCAATGGACTCACGATATGTTTCCATATCTTGAAAATGTTGCAGCAAACATGGGAGTGTGGAGACCTTCTTGTAACATGGGGAAGAGGAGTCACACACATTTATCTCCTTTCCCTCCCCAAATCCTACTAAAATGACAGTAAGAGATTTTTAAAAAGTCATGAGAGTCAAAGAACAAAGAGATCAGCAGAGAGGAGTAGTTATGGATGACTTCCTAATATCCACCAAAGACCTAAATGAATAGGAATCTCTTTAATCTTGCTTGCTAATGACTGGTTTAGAAAAGAGCATGAGAAATAGGAGAACATTTATTTTTGGGAGTGGGGAACTTTTGGAAATATTTTTCATACTTTAAAAAAGTGACAGAAGGCTCTGGAAGAAGACGATGCTAGTTAGGGAGGCTGTGCATGTGCAGAAGGCATATGGGAACTCTGGGGACCTTTAGCTCAATTTTTCTGTGAACCTAACTGCTCTAAAATATAAAGAATATTCAGAGGAAAGACACATGAGGAGACATAAGCTTCATCTGGACCTTGTTGGGTCTGGATAGGCCTGGAATGGCTGCAGCCATCTTGCTACAGGACTTTGAAGACAAGGTCAAAAGTCCAAAGAGAGTAAGGGCAGAGAACCAGGCATGGTGGCACATACCTGTTATCCCAGCACTCAGGAGGCTGAGACCAGAGAATCAAAGTTCAAGCCCAGCCTGGGCTACACATTAAGATTCTGTCCAAACAAAACAAAAGTGCCAAGCAATTAATAAATGGCTGGTAAGCCAGGCATGGTGGCTAAAGCCTGTAATCCTAGCTATTTGAGAGGTGGAGATTCAAAGGATGGTAGTTTAAGGCTAGTCCAGGCAAAAGGTTCACAAGACTCCACTGACTGGGCTCAGTGACATGCACCTGTCATCCCAGGGAAGCACAAATAGGAGAACTGTGGTCCAGGCTGGCCTGGGCATAAAGTGGGACCCTATCTCAAAAATAACCAACACAAAAAGGGCTGGAGGCGTGGCTCAAGTGGTAGAGCACCTGCCTAGCAAGTTCGAGGCCCTCAGTTCAAACCCCAATTATAGGAAAAAAAAAAAAGGCAGAGGGAGCAAATCAGTCCCTGATCTGTGGAGACAGTGCTCTTCAGCTCTGTACTTCTTGTCACATGTGACACTTTTCCTCATGAAGCTCATGGTAGTTCTGCTTTCTGTTACTTGCTCCTGAAGCACCCCAATGGAGAGTTTCACAGGTTTTTAGAAGACAGAATGTGGCTGGAGAAGTGTTACCTCATGGGGGAAGGATCTGGGCCACTACAGAACTTCTGAGAAGCCAGGTGCCTGGCTTACCTGGGGCTGCAAAAGTCACAGATGACATAAGGACTACACATAGCTGCGGAGTTGAAAATTTCAATACATGGCAGCTGGACCTCCATACAGGTGGTCTCTGCCACCTCACAGCACCAGATACCACCATTCCTGCCAGGGTACCCTCTCCACCTCAGCCAACTTTCTAGCAAGAGAACAAAGGTTTACTTTCCACAGGAAATGAACTGGAGAGACCCTAGACCTAGGGCTGCAGGCTTGTCAGGAAGCTGAGGCACAGGCTGTAGACAGAGTAGCTGTGGGCTGTCCTTTGTCAGGACTCCTAGTGTGCCTGTCACCATACAGGATTCCTCTCTAGAGAAACTGGCCCCAGAAGAGAGTCTTCCAGATCTTGCCTGTGAAAATCTGAAAACAAAAGGCTTGAGTGGTGACTACATGGTCTTGGTTGTTAGTCCCACATGTACACTTCGGTTAGCCTGTTGGAGCCTGACTCTTTCTAAATGTGAATGGTTAGCGATTGCCTGATATTCCTAGGGCATATCCTGTGTGAGAATGACCAGCGGAGCACCAAAGAGGCAAACATGCAAAAGGAATAAACCCTGAGGAAGCAAAGATAATGACGGACAGGGAAAACTAAAGACCTACCTTCAAAGATATTAAAATGGCCTGGTGTGGTGGTACGTGCCTACTATCCTAGTGCTTAGGAGACTGAGACAGAAGGATCACAAGTTCAAATCCAGCCTAAGCTATACAGCAAGACTTTGTCTAAAAAATCAGCAGCTGGGGATGTAGCTCAGTGGTAGAGTATTTGACTAACATGTGTGAAGCCCTGAGTTTGATTTCCAGCACCATAACAACAAAAGCAAAAAAGATGTTAGAGTGCTGTTACCAGGCTGGGGGTACAGCTCAGTAGGAGAGAACTTGCTTAGCATGTGTGAGGCCCTGGGTTTGATCCCTAGTGCTACAAAATAAATAAATAAAAAAAAATGGCATTACCTCTGAGAAACAATAGTGTCTAACAAAATGTCATAAGAAACAATCAGATTAAAAAATAAAATAGATAAGGCAGGTGCTGCAGTGGTACACACCTATAATCCCAGCACTTGGGAGGCTGAGGCAGGAGGATTGTGAATTTCAGTCTGGGCTACATAGCAATACCCTGACTCTCAAAGCTCTTCATCTCTCCCCCCATCCAAAAAAAAAAAAAAAAAAGAAAAAGAAAAAAAGAGACAATGAAGACAACAGCGGGGAGGAAAGCATCTCAGATGCAACACAGGAAAACAACCCAGGAGAGCACAAGGATTTCCATATCAAATGGACCTCCTGGGTCCCCAGTAGGAACAGAGCCACATGAGATTCCAGAGCCCCAGGGCATGAGAGATTTAACCCATCATGTGCAGAGAAATGGGGTCAGAATGACATCAGACTTCACGACAAAAACTTGTGATGGAAAAACGTCTTGGAAATTCTGCAGGGAAATGATTTTTAATCCAGTTGTGTACTCAGAGAGATCATCAATTTGGTGTTAAGGTAGAATAAAAACATTTTCAGGTGGTAAGGATTCTAAAAACTGATTTGCCTTGTTTCATTAAAATAAACGACAAATAGAAAGAGAAAGGTGGGGGCAGGGTCAGGAAATGGGACTCTAACACAGAAAGGGCCAAGAGAGATTCAGCTTTGCAGGAATTGCTGGTTTTCCTTCTAAGTCTTTCAGTGCCATTAGACTTTTGAACTATGTGCCTGTGTAACCTTGATAAAAAAAAAATTTAAGTAAGGAGAAGATGGTTGAAATGCTCAATAGCAAGTTCCAGTTGCCAGATAAAAGGGGAGGGATGAGCAGAAGAGAGTCCTGGGGCGCAAAGTTCAGCGCTGACACTGTGCTCTTGCATGGAACTGGCTAAGAGCAGAGAGGGAGACCAGAAGATCTCAGGGCATGTGCACACGCACATGTGCAGAAGGAGCTGCCTGAGCATTTCCTTTCAGGCATGTGTCCTTCGGGATGTATGCAGCTTCCTGGAGAAGATGGAGTTGTGAGTGCTTTCAAGAGCTTCCTGCTCTGATTGCTGAACTCTAGGATGCAGCCTGGTGAGAAGGAGTTAGTTGGAACCAGCCTGTGTCTCAGAACGAAACAAGACTTGGGCAAGGAGTGATGGGGAATGGGCTGTGAGGCATGAGAAAGTGCTGACAAAGTTACTTGAGGTCATTTAGTTACCATTCACTCTTTCCTCTCAATGCTATATAACCTTTACCATCTTTACCTGCCAGTCTGGCCTGAAGACAAAGCACATGAAGATGGGTCCCAGTTCAGTGCCACTCCCAGGGAACTTAGAGAAAGTCCTACCCCACTCTCTGTGGAAGCACAGCAAATATCTGTCTGAGTGCTTTGGGGACAAAAGTGGAAGGCAACTGATTTTAATTGAGTCCTTACAATGTGCAAGGCACATGACATACATTGAAACTATTATCTCCTTTCACAGATAAGGAAACTGGTGCCAAAGCTAATAAGAAATGTGCCTGTCTGCTTGACTTCGAAATGCTTCAGATTGAGAAACACATGTAGAGAAAGCACAGACACAAGTCAGGAGATCTGCAGTGTGCCAAGAACACTAGCCTAAGGAGCCAAGCACTGGACTGGGTTCTCTCACTCCAGACTCATCCCTCCCCTTCCTCAGGGGCTAGGACCTTCTGTTTCTCTCCACATCACCTTTGGCAGTCTAAAGAAATTCATTAGGGTTTGCCACCGACATTAGATTGGATGTGTGAACATTAACAACATGGTGGAATGGGCCTGGACTTTGTTGGCACTGGCTTCTGTCTTCTGCCCTCCTCTCCTTTCCAACAGAGTCCTGATGAGTTTGGCTGAGCTAGGCATCCATAGCCCTTGGGCTCTTTGGGCAAGCAATGTGTCCCCTTAGAGCTGTGGGCAAAGAAACAGAGCCTATGGGTAATGTGCTTTGGCTGTGGAAGCTTTTTTTTTTGGTGGGATTGGAGTTTGAATTCAGGGCTTCACACTTGCAAAGCAGTGCCATACTCCAGTCCATCTTTCTCTGGTTATTTTGGAGATGGGGTCTCAAGAAATATTTGCCCAGGCTGGCCTCAAACCAGGATTATAGTGTGTGCCACGGGCACCTGGTGAGGTGGAACTTTTAAGAGTTGGGGTCTAAGGGAGATAATTAGGTCAAAGGGGCACCAACCATGAAAGGGATTAATGCTGGTCTTGAAGAGTGGGTTGGGTCCTGCAGGAGTGGACTAGTTCTGTGAGCCTGGCCACTTCCTGCTCTCATGCTTCCTTGCTTGTACATGTACTCCCCCTCTACATAGATGCTTCTTTCCACTTCTCTGCCATGTGTAACACAGCCAGAGGTGAGGAGCTGGCTAGAGGCTGTATAATGCTGTTTGGATTTCCTAGTTGCCAGAATTATGAGTAAATAAACTTTTATACATTATGTAATGTCAGATATTTTGTTATGGTAACACAAACTGAACTAAGACCTTAAGGCTGGGGACAGAGGCCTAAAAGGCATGTGTTATCAAAGTCACCTAGCAGGGCTGGGAACAAGACAGAGCACTTGCCTGGCATAAGCAAGACTCTTCTCAAGTCTTGAGAAGACTTTCAGTCTCTAGTACCACAAATGTATCTATGTCATATATATATACACACACACACACACACATGTTGTCATATACATGGATATCTCTCTTTTGTTTATATATATATATATATCAAAAAAAGAAAAGAGAAAGTCAACTAGCACCAAGGTCTTCATTTACTCATACTGTGTTCCCTTGAAATACCGCTATCATTACTCAAAGCTGCCATTAATTGGGTATGTTATTATGTGTTGGGGACTTTCTCACTTAATACTTCTTAGTTCTATTTTCCAGATGGGCAATCTGAGGCTAGAGAGGCTAAGAATCATGACCAGATTTGTGTAGTTGGTGAGCATGGAGGTGAGATTTCCACTCCAAATTTCAACTTAAACTTTTCTAATTCTAGATCCAAGTTCCTTTTTAGCAATCTCTGAGAAGAAAGGGTTGCAATTCAAGAATATGAGAGCTAAATATTTTCAAAGTAATCAGAAAATATGTAAGAAATAAATTTGTACATTAGCACTTCTTGTAAAGGGAAGATTATAATAATTTGATTCATGTGTGATAGTTTTCTTTCTTTTTTGCCAATTATAATGAGTATAGATGAAATAGCTATTATGTATATCATTAATATGAGTAAATACAGATTTTGGGGAATTTTGTGTGATTACAACATTAAACTTTGATCATACTTTTTCAATCTGATTACATAGGCTCTCATCCTAACCTAAAATAAGTGCAAAAGGACTTTTATTCCATTAACTTTAGGAAAGAGTTTACCCTTGAGTTTTCTGGTGGCTGTGTCAACTTGAAAAGTGTCCTCAAAAATGATTCCGTTAATGTAAGCATGATGGCTCACTTTATAATCCCAGCACCAGGAAGGCAGAAGAAAGAAGAGCACGAATTTGAGGCCAGCCTGGGCTACACAGTGCGACGCCATCTCAAAACAAAACAAAACAAAACCCAAAAAATCGCCAGTTACTAACATTTGCAATGTGGCTTTTGTCTCTGGCTTCCTTCCCAAAGATATTCTCCTTACTGATGAACCTCCCCATGTTCTGCTCTCTAACAGAACATAAACACCTGGTGTTCCCTATCAATGAATGTTCTCCTGAGAAATTCTCCATCAAGGAGCAGAGCTAGGGAGATCCTGAAGGCTCTCCTCCTGTTTGATTTTTAACAGATACTCCCTTGTTTTTCTGTTAAATCAGGCACCACTTCTGGGGTCCCCACCAGCCAAGAACTGATGAAGAAATATTTAACAAAAGAGAGCTTTCTGGACTGGTGGAGTGGCTCAAGTGGTAGAGTGACTGCCTAACAAGTGCAAGGCCCTCATTTCAACCCTCAGTACTGCAAAAAAAAAAAAAAAAAAAGGGCTTTTAAAGATTCCCCTAAGTCCATGGGAACTCCCAGGTGATCCCTTCATAGGTCTGAGGGACAATGGCTCTGTGTGTGTGTGTGTGTGTGTGTGTGTGTGTGTGTGTGTGTGTGTGTGTGTGAATGAGAGAAGAGATAAACTGGCTTCAGGTAGAGGCAAATCTGCTTGTATATTGGAAACCAGGGAAGGTTGGGTTGTAATGAAAATGTTTGATAGCTACAAAGAAATTGAAAGTCACTGTTCATGGTCTCCCCGATCCATGCTTTTATTTTCTGGAGTTTCAGTTACCTGTCGTCAACTGAGGTCCAAATATTAAATGGAAAAATTGCAAAAATAATTAATTCATAAGTTTTAAAGTGCCCGCAGTTCTGAGTAGTGAGATGAAATCTCGTTTGGTCCTTTTCTGTCCTGCCCAGGTACGAAATATCCCTTTGTTCAGTGTATCCACCCTCTATACACTTCTTACCCATTAGTCAGTTAGTGACTGTCTCAGTTATCAGATTGACGGCCACAGTATTGCATTGTTTGTGTTCAAGTAACCCTTACTTTATTTAACCATGGCCCTAAAATGCAAGAGCAGTGATGCTGGCAATTTTATTACAGTACATTGTTAGATTTTATCATTAGTTACCATGTCTAATTTATAAATTAAATTTTGTCATAAGAATGTATGTGTAGGAATTTCAGGCATCCACTAAGTCTTGGGTAATGGGAGGACTACTATATATAGAATTAAAGCCCCTCCAAGAAGTTTGGGAGAGAATTGTTTCCTCAACTATAAAACAAGGGTAATATTTTAATCAGCATTACAGTGAGAAATACTTATAAATTAATCTTACAGGGCCAAGTGTGGTAGCATACACCTACAATCTCAGTTACTCTGGAGATGGAGAGGAGGACTGTAGTTCAAGGTCAGCCTGGGCAAAACTGCAAGACTCTAGTTGAAAAAGAAACTAAAGACAAATACGGACTGGGGATGTGGCTCAAGTGATAGAGTACCTGCTTAGTAAGTACAAGGTCCTGAGTTCAAACTCCAGTACTACAAAAAAAAAAAAAATCTTGCCAAGTGAGGAACACAACCCTGGAAATACTTGGGGCTGGCAGTTCCACCTGACTGCGTGCTCTTGGATGCCCGAAGCTGAGCTTGGTCAGGATGACAGAGGACTCTTCTGTCAGACTCGGTCAGGCTCCCACCAAAGTACAAAGTGCACGAGGGCAAGAAGCTGGTAGATCAGAAACAATCACCATCAAATACTCCTTTTTTGCTTTTAAAAACCAACTCCCTGCCCTGTTTTCTAGCAATGTTTTCTGAAAACTTTTTTTGCTTATTGGATAATTGCCCTTTTAGACACACTGTATGTATAAAAAAAAATCAGATAATACAACTACCTGTACTTCTCACTAACTATTGTTAAAGTGTGATTTTTATGCAAAGTATGAATATTTGCATCTTATCTCATTTTCTAAACTTTACGTTTTTGCAAAGCAGGATCTAGTTTCATTTCTTTCTCTACCCCTGTCTGAGAGTACCTGACCTGGTATCTCGTTTATGGAGTAAATACTCCATGAGTATTTTTGAATGAATATAGTTCCTTGTCCCATGACCTGGAAGTTGGTCCACTGAAAACGAAAACAGACATACATAGATTTTAAATTGCTTTTAATCCAAATGGGTTTTAATTTTGCTTTGTATTCTTTCCTTTCTGTTTAGGACAACCAAATAAAACCCCAAATAGGTGTCTCAGAAGAGCAGCTTTCTTGGCATGGAGAGAAGTGTAAGAACAAATAGCCTCAACGAAGTCAACTTCTCTTTGTCCTGATCATAGGAGACTTGTGGAAACTAAGTTGCAAACTACTATGACAAACAGGCTAGCATGGTTCCAGTGAGTTCTCAAGGTGTGTGGAACTCCTCAGTCACCCAGGCTTCCCCATTCTGCGCCAGGGGTCTTCAACTAATATAAAACCCCAGCAGCCAGGAAGTTGCCTGGTGGCTGAGGTGGACCCTTCCAGGTTTTTATTTCCAGCTCATTCTTGCTTTGTAAAAGCATACATGATGCTTGTGACAATGATGACAGCAGTAAAACCCCTTGAGCATCATGCGGCAGCACTGGGCTCAGCCCCTTTCTGCACACTGCCTCACTTAGACTTCACAAGTGCCTTATGACGTAGCACTATTATGATTTCCTTTAATACACAATCACCACACATCCAGCAAGGTGAAGTCCCTTGACCAAGGACTCAGGGCTTCTACTGCCAACGTGGGACTTACCTGGGTAGTACAGAGTTAGGTGGCCTGGATTTTGCAGGAGATGTGACTTTCGGCTCTGGCCCTGAGCTCCCTGAAGATCCTGGCAGAGAGTCCTGCACCAGCCCGGCTTGGTTTGGGAGGGTTTCCCTTGTGGAAGTCAGGAGGTGTTCTTTAACTTCTTTTTCCCGGGACTTGGCTTTGTGTTCTGCCAGGAGGAGGTCAAATTGCTTTTTCCGGCCTGGGACTGCCCTCCGATGGCTTAGCGAGTGTGTCTAAGGAGAAGAGAGGTGAGAAGCACAGCCTCTTTGATCAGCACATAAACCTGCTTCCCCAGGCCCTGCATTTCAGAAATAGCAATCGTGGGAATTTAGAGGTGCTTGAAAAGTCAACTTCAAGGCAACAGCTCCTGTTCTGTGGCTGGGAAGAGGCAGAGACCACTGGAACGCAACCATGCCCTACACTCCTGGTGTGAGGAAGCCAAAGCTTCCTCCAGACAGATGGCATGAGGTGAAGAGCTTCCACGCAGAACCCATGAAAACCTCTCTGATGAAAGGCAACCGGAGGGAAGGCTCCAGTTAATCCAAGTGCAGGTGGGAGGCTCCAGTCGGCCCAGACAAACAGAGCCACCAGGCAGAGAGAGCCATAGCCTCCGTACTGACCCTAAGAAGCACCAGCAGCTCAGGAGGAAATGTAGAGCTTTGGGCTACCCAATGGCGACCGCCTTGGGTCCGCTGTCCCCTGGCCACCCGTGTGGCTGGACCAGGGGCACGGCATCTCATCCTCCCCTCCAGGGCTGCCTTTCAGGGCGCTGTCACCGCCGCTGCTGCTCCTGCATACATTAAAACGTAGCAGGCTTTAGAACCGCCTGTGAGTGCCTATAAATACAATTTACTGTCTGGCCTCCCAAGTAACAGGGGAAGCCTAGTTTTTTTTTTTTTTTTCTCCTTAAAAAGCCAGCCAGCTTGAGGCAGGCACTCTGCTAGCATGGACGAGAAGAAAGCATTTCCCTTACAAAGAACAGCTGGAGGTCATGTCGAGGTTCCTCACCCTGCGGTGTGCAGAGAGTGGCACGCAGACATTTCGACAAAGGCCCCAGCGAGAGCAGGAAGTATTTTTTATGGAAAGAGAAATACCTTGCAGGTGAGGGATCTTGTGCAAGGTTTCTTTGTCTCGGGATCCAATACTCCACAGTGTTTATTTGGGTCAAATTCTCTCTCTGGTTTAAGAAACAAACAAAAAATATAAGAAAAAAGGAGACTAAATAGGATTTGGCATTAAGACTACATTTTTTAAAAAAATGCACATTTGCACCAACAAGTGAGACATTGTCAGGCAACCTATTTTTTTTTTTTTTTTCCAAACCGGCTGCTAAAATGCTTCAAGAACCTCTCAGGGGAAAATGGTGCTCCCCTCTGAACCCAGACTTCCCAAGTCTAGCACAGGGTTCGCAGAATAGTGTGGGAGTAGACACCAAAAGGAAAGGAGCTGTGCTGCTTTCATCACTTTATTTTACTTGAAATGGTCTCACAGGTCCTTGGCAGTTTGGGCACAGTGGCTGCACATCAAGGACAGCCACCTAAGACCCAGGGGCCCTTCTTCCCAGACTGCTCCAAGAGCACATATCCCCACCCCCACCCCTGCTTTCCTGCTAGTTCAGTCATTTAAGTGAGAGAATGTTCCTTGCCATGTCAGCCTGACCTGCCTCTCTCATGCTTTGAAAAGCCCTCAGCGCAGGTTGTGCACACAGCCTCGTGGACCAGCAAAATCATTTACCGGATTCAGGAATAGTCTGGCAGTGCCACAGGCAGGGGCAGGAAAGTCTTGTGCATTTGTGTGACTGAATCTGAAAGCGCACAGAGAACAGGGTCTGCTAATATCACAGCTTGCTCTGTCCCCAGCTGTGGTCCTGAACTCTGTGGAGGAATAATACAGGAGACACTGGCTGGAGGAGGTTGGCTATGTGCGTGGGGCGGGGTGGGAGGGTGGGAGCAGGGTGCCCCCATCCTGTCTTCCAGCTAAACTGTTGAAGACTCATTGTGGAGGTTACTTCTTTTTATGCGTATTGTGGATCCCTCACTCCTTTGGGGCTAACAAAAATGCTCCCCATGTATGGAAAATGTGGGAATGAGGCCTTCTTTTAAGGACCTGTGAGGTTTTAGGATGGTTTGTGCCGTCTCTGGAATGTACACAACAAATACCTGTTTCCTGCAGTGCAGGAATACACAGCTCTCTGGGCACGTGGGGAGACTGGTAGCTGCTGTTGGCAGGGGGGTCTACAGAAACTTGGAGCATCCTTAAGGACCTCAAATGGCTGCTAACTCAAGAGAGACTCTTTAAGCTGACAACTGCCTGCAATTGGTGGTCTAAATGTGGAGCATAATAAATAAATATTGTACTTTCAGAGAAGATGTGGGGGTCAAGAAGAGGCTGCAACAGTGGCTATCATGTATGTGTAAGGAAACCATTATAATACCCACAGTTATCAAAATGTCTCCCTCCCTTTTTTCATGCTTTTGGCTTCCTTTATTTTTACACTTCATTTTTCAGAAAAGAAAACTGCTAGGCCTGGAGATGCTCGTTTCCTTGGAGCCCTCTGCCCAGCAGGCATTGAGTATCTGGGTGCCAGGTCCCAGGCTGCCTGCTGTGGCGGTCTTTCCCTCGAGTCTGTCAGTCAGGCCTGTGCCCAGACCCATGCCAGCACCTCATGTTGGCTTGGAATGGAGCAGGATTTTGGCTGGGGGTAAGAGCTGCCTGCCAAACGTGAGAGTGAGGTAGAAATAAGCAAAAAGATCCAATGAGACAAGATAACCCACAAAACGCAAAAAAACAAACCACAAAAAGTCCCCAAGCAGCTTCAGATTGGGGCACATGCTTCTGCTGCAACAAGAGACCCATGGCCTCTGGATACTGTGCCAATTTTTTTTTTTAACCAGGGACACTGCCACCACCTCTACACTTTCTCTTTGGGATGAGAGCTAGGAGTTGGGGGCTCAGCCCGCAAAGTGAGGGCCACAATGCTCACAGACAGCACCAGGCACCACCTTTCTCTTGACACAGTGGATGAATAGGACACGGAGAGACGTGCTGGGCAAAGGACCTGTTTTATTTGATGCCTTGGGCCTGAGATACTTTTAAGACATAATTTTTAGAGTTATAGATGAATTTTTTTTTTTTTTTTTTAGTGACACTGGGGTTTGAACTCAGGGCCTCACACTTGCAATGCAAGTGCTTTTACCACTTGAGTCAATCTGCCAGCCCTAGAGTTACAGATGTAAGATAGAAAATTCAGAAATACAGGTAAACATGAAGTCAAAAATGAAAATTACCCACACCTCCTTGGGTGCTTAAAAATCATGCTCACACCAGAAGACAGTTTCTCTCTCAAGGGTAGCTTTCACTGTGTTTTGTTTTTTCTGGCCACCATTAGATAAAGTCCATGGTGTGTGGACAAGTAATGAAGTTTAAAGCTTTTCCTGGTCATTTAGAGAGTGCTGAACTGACAGATTTAGTTCTATAACAGATAAAAAGCAAACATATCCACATGGGGCCCTACAAGGGCAACCCTCACCTTACAGAGTAAACCACATGTCTGCTCAGACAACCAAGGAATAGACCTAAGAGACCCCCTCAACACTCGATTTGCTGCACCAGCCTGAGTGCTCCCCATTGGGAATTTCAGCTTGGTTATGGGGAAAAGGCAGTTATAGCCCCAATTGCAGAATCAACCTGGATACCTGTGAGGCAAAGGATAGAATTGCTGGTAGGGCTGTCCCAGCATGCCTTGAGCCATTCACTGTGAGACATCCTTGTAGACTCTCCAACTTCACAGCAGCAACTCTATGACAGCCAGGGGAGAGTCAACCTATCAGCATGATATGGTTACACAGAGCCACCTGCTAAGAAGAGCCTCACAGTCCACAGACTGCTGGTTCATGCAGAGCATCCTGCTTCCTGGGCCACTAGGGTAAATTCACGCTAAACACTTCACCAAGCCAGGGAAATTATTTGCCCCAGGAATTAGAGAACCAGTTCTCCCTGGCCCTTTTAATTTGGTGTCCTGTTTGCAGATAAACTCCATGTCCCCCTTAAAATGAAACAGAGCTGCTTAGTTATATGAACACATGTACATCTTGGTTCCAGATGGGACTCAATTTTACTCTTATCATGAGCCACACTCTAATGACACTGACACATACCTGAAAGTCTCCGATAGGGCTTGCTGCTGTTTTTGGTGCCATTTTGATGTTTCTTGTCTATGGTGGCTGACAGAATCCCTTTGCCATTTAAGATCTTCTCAGGTGAAGGTGGCACTGACTTGGACATCAGGACGGGCTTAATTAAAGGTGGGGTGGAGACAGCGGAAGAGGAGGAGGAGAAGGTGACTGCAGTAGTAGCTGTAGAGTTCATTTTGACATTGGCACCACCTGCCTTCACTAGGTTAGGAATTTTCTCTAAACTGACTACAGGAACGGGAACGCTGAAAAATAAAGGAACAAACACACACAATTGCCTTCTTTGATACATCTGGTCTACAGAGGAGTTATGCTCACTTATCATTATCAGAATACTTCCTCATCACTTATTTATACTCCTCCTATACTTGAGCAGCACGATTCTAGTTCTGATGGAGAGGAGATTTGTGCTGTGGAGAAGACCCACAGGGGGTACGAGGCTGGCACGGTGCCCAGGGATGGATCAGAGCTGAGTGATTACCTCCCGTGAGGAATTGTCTCCATGGATCCTGTGAGTCCTCCCTTCTCAAGCCCTATGTGTGGGTTGTTTTTGACATAGCACCTTGGATAGAACAAGGACCCCACTGTGAAGCCCAGGAAGAGATGCTGTCTGTTGCTCACAGATAGAGCGCCACCACTGAATCAGGCCCCCGCCTCCCTCCCAGCTTGCTAGTCTCCCAGCCCAGCCCGGGCTTGACATCTGCTTAGCTCCAGAGTGCTGACAGGATCACACCACACGGAGGCATGGCTTCAGGCCAGCGTGCCACACTCCATGCTGTCAGAGGGCTTCTGGATCACTCTCATATCATGGGGATGGGCTCAAATTGAGTGAGCCGCCATGTACTATTATCTGATATTCCATTTTAGGCAGCTAGTTATGTAAATAGGCAATTCTCCAGGCTGGCAGGTGAGAGGATGAATTTTAAGAAGGCAAGAGCACAAAGGTGTGCATTCACTCTTCAGAATCTGTCACTCTCACCCCACTTTCCTGCTATTTCTCCTGTGATGGATGTGTATTTGATTTCTGTGGCTCTTTAATGCTGGAGGACCCTGTGTCTAGGGGGCTGTGGAGGACTCCGTCTCGGAGTCTTGAAAGACGACATGAATAAGCTTTGCTTTGGTCCCTGAACCAGATTCGCTTTCCTCCTGGCAGGAGGGTAAAATGCTAACACTTCGGCTCCCCAATCATCTTTGAGCTGCGAGTGGAGCCGACTTAGCTATTTGAATGCCAAATGATGGAGAATATGTCTCTTACATGTCTGCAGACAATGTAGGGCATGAAAGAGAGGCTGGTTTTGGCAGGGGAGGAATTCTATCTACCCACACGGCTGGCTGGCTTTCCCTTCTCTAAGATTTGTTCACAGATCATTTCTTTGATCAACCCGGTCATAAAATTATTTTAGCAGTCCCTCAGCCCCTACCCCCTTTTGACTTTGAAACAGGATCACAGATGTTAGTTACAGATCTTTGCCAGTGAAAAGGGCACATAGTGGCAGAACAGATTGTGGCTGGACATTACAGACTTTCCCTTTGGACCCTGTCCTTCTTGGCCTGGGGGAAAGGGTGGTGTGGGACTTCAAGTCATGTGAGGGGAAACTGGAATGGTGCTTTTGGTCAGTGCCTTAGTCACTGAGCTAGGGATGACCTGCTGCTACTGCCTGCTTAGTAGCAATTCTCTAAGCATCGCCACTTGCTAAAGAGCAGTATCAGAAACCCTGAGTGAGATGCTGAGATGCTATACAGACGCTCCTTGGTAGAATCAGCATGGGCAATGATTTCAACATGTCCCTCAACATTCATGTGCTGGAAACTTAACCCTTAAACTCATATGCTACTGGTATTCGGAGGTGGGGTCTTTGAGAAATAATTAAGGTGAGATGAAGTCATGACGGTAAGGCAGCATGATGGGATTTGTGGCTTTACAGTAAGCTGGAGGGAGACTTACGGTGGGATGAGTCTCAGCCTCACCATGGGATGCCCTCTGCCATGTTGTCACACAGCATGAAGACTCTCACCAGATGCTAGAATCTTGGTCTTGGATTTCTTAGCTTTCAGACTGTGTAAAATAGATACCTTTTCTTTATAAATCACCAGTCTGTGGTTTTTTGTTACAGCATCAGAAAACAGACCAAGGCAGTACAGTATTCCCAATTCTTTACAAAATGATAAAAAGTGCAAAGCTCTATGATATTGTAAAATAGAAGTCTTCTGGCCTCATTTCTTTACTCAATTTAAAAAAGCACAAGTTAAGCCAGGTACTAGTGGCTCATGCTTGTAATCCTAGCTACTTGGGAAGCTGAGATCTGGAGTATCACAGTTTTAGGCCAGCCTGGGCAAATAGTTCACAAAATCCCATTTCAACCAATAGCTGGGTACAGTGATATGCAGTTGTCATACAAACCTATGTGTGAGGCTGAGATGGGGAGGACTGTGGGGGCTAGCCTGGCCAAAAAGACTTTTGAGACCCCATCTCAAAAGGCTGGGTGTGGTGGCATGTGCCTGTCATCCCAGCTACCAGGGGAGGCTTAAATAAGGGGACTGCAGTCCAGACACCCTAGCATAAACTGAAACCCTATGTCCAAAATAATCAGAGCAAAAGGGCTGGAGGCACATGGCTCAAGGGGTAGAGTGCCTGCCTAGTAAGTGCAAAGCTCTGAATTCAATCCCTAGTACCACACACACACACACACACACACACACACACACAGCACAAGTTAAATGAATTAGGGTCTCAAAGAGATATTTGTATATCCCTGTTCACAGCAGCATTATTTGCAATAGCCAGAGGGTGGAAGGAACCAAGTGTCCATCAGTGCATGATGGATAAACAAAATGTACAATTTAGCCTTAAAAGGAAAGAAGATGATGACACATGGATGAATCTTGAGGACAGTATATTAAGTAAAATAAGCCAATGACAAAACACAAATATTGTATGATTCCACTTGTATGAGGTACATACAAGAGTCAGATTCATAGAGACAGAAAACAGAAAGGTGGTAGCCAGGGGCTGGGGGGAGAAGAGAATGTGTATAGAATTTCAGTTTTGTAAGATAAAAGGAATTCTGTACTTAACACTACCAAACTATACATTAACATTGGGTAAAACAGTAAATTTTATGTCATATGTATGATCAAAATTAAAATATTTTAAATGTGCAAACAAAAACTTCACAAGTTACAAAACTCAATACAACCTAAATAATACCTCAAAAAATCTGAATATATATATATATATTCATATATATATATATTCATATATATCACACACACCACGTTAATTCAGGAAAATATATGAGGACCTTCAAATTCCAGTGAGTACACATAAGCCTCCAGTTTCTGTAAAAAAAATACCGACTGTATGTTGAGTCCTCATGACCTCAGCAGATAAAGTACAAATTGCCCCTCTAAAAGCTTATAGTGCAGTCTGCATTTCTCCTTCAAAGTCACTGTCCAGTGCCAAATGCACTCTGTAAGGCAGCCATATGAGCACAGGAGGACTAGGTCCAGACATCAGGACCAGTGGGCTCATCTCTTGGGTGATGCTTCTTCCCAACTGTGTGTAACTGAGCTTGAGCCAGGCCAGCTAAAGCCTGTGACTGATTGCTTAATGTGGATTTTCCCCACTACTTAACAAGAATGGCCCATTCATTTTCTGCACTGCCAATGCTTCTAGAACTCCAGCCGAACTTCAGTGCCAGTGCCCACAGGCAGGATGTAGAATTTTAGACCATCGGAGACAGGAAAGAAATGCTGATGTGTATCCCTCTGGGACTGGAGAATGGGAAGTGTTAGGGAAAGGCTCTGATCAGGAACGTTTCAAAGGATTCTAAACACCACATGAGTAAGAAAGGAGCTGGCCACTGAGTAATCACCCTGATGCCAAGTGAGCAGGCTGCATGTTGGCAGAAGAAAGAGGAGAAGATACAGAGTTCTTTTGGGTGGGAACTCTAAGGGTGCTCACTATCTAATGGAGAAAAGCTATGGACCTCTCTATGGAGGACAGCCTGGGAGCTGTCCCTGGTACTGTTTTCTCTGGTGTACCTCCTTTCCTCAAAAGCCTTAATGCTTCTCCTCTAAGGTGACCTACCTTTGACCTGGGTTGAAAAGGGGAGGTAAAAGAAGATGGAAAAGAGAAACAGGCCACTCCATGATAGCGGGAAGGGTCAAACATATCCCCAGAGGGAAAAGAGAAGGTAAAATCATCTCTACTTGACCTTCTCATCCTCACTCTCCAGTATAAATTCTAGCCATTAGCCCATCTGAAAAGTTAGTCTACTTTCTTCACTACTACTGACAACAGTCACAAGATCCTAAACTGATTTATAAAGGAGGAAATGATTGCAAGATAGTGCCATGCAGTATGGAAAACCAGTCTTAGAGATTCAATCTTTTTTAAGGAAAGTGATCAGCTGATATAAGAACGTAATGAGAGCCCCCCAAGTCTGCTTTACTTACATGCAGCTCCTGCATGTGACCATTGGAAGCCACCACCTTGGAATTGCCTTCTGCTTGCTCCCATTGTCTCATTTCTCAATCCCCTTACTTCCTCTATCATCAGTTCCCCAATCAGCTAAGTGTACCAGTCTGGAGCAGGTAAGAGCTCCTTCCAGATGGCAGTAGACCCTGAATGACAGGTTTACTTTTTTTTCCATTTGGAAAGAAGTCAAAGATTCTGACCCTGCTTTCACGTATGGGCATCTCCCATCTTTTCTGCCTCTCATCACAGCAACCCAAACACCTCTGTGTGTAGTGAAGAGGTGGGTGGAAGGGGGTGGTTAGTTGGCAAAACCAGAAGACTGACTAAGCAATGTATTATTCTTAGTTTATGTAAGTGATAAACAAGCCTGGTGGTTATCCCCAGGTTAGCGAAACCCACCTGCCTCAAATTCCTTCCCCATAAGTTTTGAGGGATGCATTTACATACTTCCCCAAGTTTCACGATTTATTAACTCACTATTGTCCTTTCTTTGTGGTGCAGGGTTTAAAAAAGAAACATGAGTCCCCACTCTGCCCTTGTTGCTTTCATAATTCCTGCTTTTTTGGTTTGGCATGCATGAACTCTTTCAGGGAGCCTAGGACTGCAGCTTCATTCCAGCTGAGTGTAAGACACTGGGTGAGCTTTTCTCCTTATCAGTGCACCTCTGTCTCAGCCCCAGTGTCAAGAATGGTTCTCCCTCATTCCCTTTCGCCATGGGGAAGTGTCAGCTTTCTGTTTCTTTTGTGCTGCTATGGCTGCCCGTATCTTCTTCCTATGATCTTGGCCTGTCTGAATTGATCTTTCTAGACCAAGGCAGGTCCTCTGGCTTTAAGAAAAATGGTTCTCTTGGCATATGAAGCTTCTCCTCCCTGCCCATTGATGTCTGCAAAAGAGCACAGGTGGAGAATTATGACTGTCATTGTGAGAGCTACCACCATGCTTCAGGGCCAGCTGCCCTCCTGCCAGCCACACTTCCCTGGTGATCCTGATCTATTCTTCTATCATCAACAGATATGCCTTAAGAGAATGGTTCAGAAAGTCTTTAGATTTGCAAAAATTATTGCCAGCCTTTTTCCACTTAGAGCGGGGTAAAGATGGATTTGACAAGCAGAGGTGTGAGGACATATGGTATTTGTGCTGTGGGTTATGTGTTTGATGAGAGTTCTCAGCTGTCTGGTTTCTTCCACCCCTGCCTATGACAAAGGCCCATGTGCCTGTGCTACTGGCCTGGCGATCTTTGATTTACTGGAAGATCTTTGGTAGGCCATCTCACTGAGCCTCTTGTCTTCTAAGCAGTGATGGTACTAAGTCATCCCACAGAAAAACAAGTTTACCTTCTTTTAAAATGCTCTTGAGAAGGAATTCTATTTGGCTCTCATATGAGCATTTTGGGGACTGCTACTAGGAAATTGTATCTAATCTAAATTCTTTAAGTTGAGGAAGTACTTGGGACATTCTGGAAGGCGGGGAGTTAGGCAGTGACAAAGAATCAATGTGATAACAGGGCCACAAAGTCCTACCTAGTATGACATATATAGTAGGTGCCATATAAATCCTGATGGAGAATAAATGGTATATATATTTTTTGTATCTGGGAAAACTTTCAGAAAGCGATTTGTAAACAACTTCAGCAAACAGAATAGAGTGTATTCAACCACAGGGTCTGTAAATAAGAAAATCTACTGGGCTAATTTAATATTACTCTGTGGCTGAGTGGTGAGAAGCACTGTGTATAATGTTCATGGTTTTGGATTCTCTTCTACATAACAAACACACCCTCAATAAACTGGGGAAATGTGGTCAGACCACACAGCTGTTCGGGGTGAGTGGTCCTGGTAACAAGTTAAAAAAAGACTGGTTGGCAGGGTTTCAGTCCAGCCCAGCATAGATGAAGGGGAGATCAGCAGGCATCCACTGCTGGCCAAGAAAGACACAGCGTCTTCACCAGTGATGGTGGGCCAAGGCCTCGCTCTTCAATTGGGTGCAGAGGTGAATAGTTGCTGAGAAAAATGTGGGATTTTCTCCCTGAGACAAGTTAGGTACGTGGGGGATGAGTGGAGGAAGAAGGACTGAACAAGTTGACTTTGATGAATTACCAAAATGATCAACAAAGGCAAATAACATAAAAATGGGGGAAGGACAAGTAAGGCTGAATTTAACATCTGTGCCCTGTCTGTGTCGTTGCATATGGAGGGTGTGCAGTAGAGTTGAGGACAAGGGTGAGGAATATAGGCTATGAAATCAGACAGACCTACTCTTGAACCCTGCCTTTTCTACCTCTGGATGTGTTATTGGCAAAATGAAGACAATGATATTTGAAAAGATCAAATGAACTATACAGGCATACTGCTGGACATATAGCAGGCTCTTGATGGATTGGAGAAAAAAAGGAGAAAAACACCATCCACTTTCCTCACTGACCCTGATGCTCCTGAGGCCTACGCCTAGGGTGCCAGTCATGGTTAGCATCAGAAACCTTTATCTTCTTCATTCTTTTCTGGTTCCACAGTGGGAGCTGGGGAGGGGGAGGACAGGTGTGTGGAAGAGGTGGGAGAAGGCAGTGGCAGAAAATGTGCAGGAGCGTGTGACCTTCACACTCACCCAGAGAACAGGACCATTTCTGGGAGGACAGTGAAGAGGAAAAGTAGAATGGGGGAGAAAGTCTTTCCAGACTCAGTGGCCCCCTTCCCAGGACTCTAGCCCAGCTTCACCATGCCCCCTGCTCCTCAGTTACTAGGCACTGCCACACCTGAGCTAGTTCTTAAAGCTCCTATCTGGTTAGTACATTCTGGAAGCACAGTGAGCAGGAACTCTGGCTCCCTCTCATACCAGCATATCTCCCACAGTCTTGCAGCCCGATAGGTCAGGGACCCCCTCTCTGGCCAGCTCCAGGTGAAGTAGGAGGCCCCAGCAGCAGCTGTTACTTTCTCCTGATCTTCTGTTATTTAGGGCTTCCCAGGGTGCAGAGCTTAGAAGGTGGCCTCCAAACCTACTAGGAGATCAAGGAGCACTAAGTGTTCCTGGGGAGTCCTAGTGCCCCAGGACTGTGGAAAAATCATCAGACTTACAGAGAGAAGGGAAGGAAGAAAAACGGAGTCCCGATGCAGAGGGATATATGATACTGCACAGGCTGCCTTGGGGACCAGCTGTGCTATAGTGACATGGCCTCAGGCCATGAGTTGTGGAAAGTTTTAAGGGCAAAACAACCGTAGACTGAACCAACCATAGCTGCTCAATGCCTTTCTCCATAACAGAATTACAGCTATACAACTCAAATGAGTGGCCATTAAAATTCACATCATTGAAGAAATGGTACCAGAGTCACTGAGGGCAGGATTTGCAAAGTAGGATCAGGAGGGGTGGACTCTGGAGGGAGTGCTGGTGCAGAGGGGAACACAACCCTAAGCGCCTGGTCCCTAAGACTGGCTACACACGGGAGCAGCAAGTGGGAGTTCTCCCCTCTGTGGCCACCAGAGGTCATTGGCTCCCACGGTTGGAGCAGCAAGCTACCTTGTCACAGGGCCTGCCACTAGCCTCCCAGGGCCAGAGCATTTACTGTTCCCCTCAAACCCAGGAGCCAATGCTGAGCCAGGGGAGAGACAGGGTCTCCTTACAGAACATCTTCCACCCTCCTGCCTGGGAGGCTGGGAGCTGGCACCTGAGTAGACCCTGGGCTACCATCCCCAGCCTTTGCCTTTACCATATAGATATTGGGAGCACACAGGAGATGGGGAAATGGCAGAATGTATCTGGCTATTTGTGATGGCCCCAGCCTCTTGTCAGAGACCTGACACCAGCTGCTCCCTCTTCCTTCAGAGAGGAACAGCCCTGGGTGTCAATCAGTCACTCACTCTATTTTTCCCTCTTCAGAACTGGAATTTAATCCTGGGCAGGTAACCTCACACCTAAGCCACCTCCTCCAGAACACAGTACATTATTAAAAACCCTTAAAGAGTTTAGTCTTTACACTGACCTTCAGAAAACTCAGAAAATTCTTTGTCACAAACTAAAAACACTTTGTAGTTTTAAAATATTCTATGCTCACATAATCATCCAGTCAAGAGACCTTGGCTCTTCCCTGACATTCAGTCTATCACAAATCAGTCTGACCAAAGTACCTCTCCTTCCCTCCCTCCCTTCCTTCTTTCCTTTCTTCCACATACTGGGGTTTGGGTTTGATCAGGGCCTCACACCTGCTAGGCAGGTGCTCTATCACTTGAGCCATGCACCCAGCCCCAAAGTGTACTTCTTAAACAGCTATTAAAAAGAGGACCGTTCTGCACAATTAGCATGGGCCTCAGCGTCATGGCCTAAATCTTGATGAAAACTCCCATCACCAGTCAGAGAGCACTTGTCTCTACACATGTGCAAGGCCTCAGGTTCAATTCCCAGCTTTGAACAAAAGAAAAGGAAAAAACCCCAGAAATTTCCTTCTACCAATCTTTATGTCTTGACTTCCTGTGTGTTCTAACCCATCTGTACTCAGTCACCAAAGCATCTGACCATTCAAGGTTTTGGGGGCTCTCCACTGCTTAGAGTACCAAGCTCAACCTTCTTGATCTGGCCTATTTTACCTTCTCCTACAGCTCTGCTGGACTTCTGCCTTTCTGTGGGCTGGGCTCTTCTGCTGGTGTGCCCTCCCTCCTCTCATGATCATCCCCACCTGTCCATATGTTGAGGAAATGTCTGTTCTCTCAGTGCTAGCTGTTCCTTCCTAGGTGCTTCTGTCACACACAACATGTCCAGTGGCGAGGTTTTATTTCTATAGCTATGTGTCTGGACCAGTCTGTGACCTACCTGAGGACAGAGACCCTGTCATAGGGAATATGCCACTCTGGAATTCCCCCAACAGCACATTCATTATCTGGCATTTAGGAAGGACTCAGTAAATGTTTGTTGAATGAATTAGTGCTCTTGGTAAAGGTTAAATCACGTAATACAATAAAAACCAAACCAGCTCTCTACTAATGCTTGGAAAGAACAGATGCTTCAAGGGAGGACCAGCCTCTATCTCTCTCTTCCTGGCAGATGAGACAGAGTATGACAGAAGTGAGATGTGAGCTCATAGAGTCACACACTGAGCACCCACCTACCATACACTGGGCAGTGAGTGGGTCACTCACTCTTGCAGAATACCACATTTAATCTTCACTTCCATTTTACAGATGAGGAACTAAAAAAGAGCAGTAGAAAAACTGTAGAAAGAGCAGCTCCAGATCATTTAGCAAAATGAAGGGCATACTCAGGGTTCTAAGAGTGGTGCTCTTGATCACAGCCCGGGAAGCCAGAGACCAGGATGGAGTCCCAGCTCTGCCCCTGTCTAGCCGTGTAAGATCTTCACTTCCTGTCTTTGGGGCTCAGTTTTCTCAACATCAGGGAATAGCAGTCTTGAGGCTTAGTTGGAAGAGGGGCTATGAAAGCATCTGAAAATTACAATGTGCCCTGCAACCATGAGTGGTCCTGGTTACCAATTCCTCCACCAAGCCATTTCAGCCCTTTCCAGCCCTCCTGTCTCATTTTCCCTCCCCGCTCTTTTTTCTTTCTTAGTTACTTTTTCCCCTATATATAGACACACACACACACACACACACACACACACACACACACACACACATCTATTTGAAAATAAACACATCTCCTGCTCTCTTTTCCTGCACACTTCTGTGACTTAACAAGGTCATTGATGTTTGCTCCCAAGGAGCTGTCAATTGTTCTTTTCTTGGCTCATCTGGAAAACAGCTTGTAAAGTTCCTGCATGTTTAAGTTCCTGATGCCTCCCTGTCCAGGAAGGGGCCTTGACCTCCTGTCCCATGCTTGACTATTCTGGCCTATCTACCTCCCACCCTGTCTTCCCCATTGACCCTCTGCAGTTCATCACAAAGGGGTTAGAGCTCTACTGCATAGGCAAACAGCTGAGGACCACAAATGAGGAGTTCTGAGCAGAGAAGGGGCCTACAACATCCTGGTGGGGTGGGAGGGATTGGAGAAGGGCAGGGCGAGAGGCAAGGAGGCCAGGTGGAGGTACTGCAAGCATCCTGTAGGAGAAACTAGGGAGGTGGTTGGTCTTTTGGAGGGTCTGCAGCATTTTGGGTTGCTAGGATTTCACAGCCTGAGTGGGACTCCTGAGATAACTCCCTATGTCTTCTGAGAGCTATCAATTCTGAGCTGTGTCCTGCCCCTAGTTCTTGACAGCATCAGGAAAGAAGAGATAAGCCACCCAGTCTTCTCTCACAGCGTCTGGCTGGAGCCTCTCAATGATCATTTCCCCCTCCATAAAGCACTGGGAAGACTTCCAGAGCACATGTGCTCCCCCAGACCCCTTCACTCCAGAAGGATTGACATTTCTAAGCATTTGAGAGGAGCTCTGCCCACTTGGGGAGAGGGAGCCCCTCCCCCACTATGCTGTAGAGCAGCACAGGGAGGCCAGGGAGCCTGCTGATTTTTCTTTTGCTTTGGCTCATTTTCTTTCTGGAGCAGCAGGCTCATCTCCTGCATTTTTAATAGCTAAGCATATTTAGCATTCAACACACACGTGCAGGCTGATAAGGCCCAAAGAGAAGGCAACCAGCCATCCAGAGGGAGGAAAGTCTCTTCCCAACTCCTCCCTACCTCTTGCCCACAATGAACCTCCATCAGTGGGTTTGGGTTCATCAACTCACCATGCTGGGTCAAGAGGAGAAGCAACAGTCACTAGGAAAGTCAGACTGGCTGACTGGGTCACTCTGCCAGGACCTGGTCCCTTGCTGATTAGGGACGCCTAAGTAAAAGCTAAAATGCTCAGTGTAGCTCAAGAGCCAAACTGCCACCAATTCTCTTTCTCTCTGTCTCTCTAGATGATGTCTCACTATGTTCCCAGGCTGGCCTCAAACTCCTGGACTTAACAAGCCTCTTGCCCAAGTAGCTGGGGCTACCGGTGTGGTACCATTGTGCTGGGCTGCTTTAATTCCCTCTTGATTTTCACCTGTGGACCAAGTCATCTTGCCCACCTCTGCCCTTATGTGGACACTCGTTGTGGGGTACTGTCTGGTGTCTGGCTCCCTCCTGGGTGTCCAGCAGCAGTGGAGGGGAGTCTCTGAGAGACTGGGTGTTGAGCCTGGATTCTGGGTGCTGAGCCAAGGGGCAACTGGACAAACTACTCGTGTTGTCAGGCAGTTCAAAGGGGAGAGATCATAACATGGAGATGCTCTATTTTTCTCTTTTCTTGTCATGCAGCTACTTTGTAATGTCCTCACCCACAGAAGAGTGAAAATAGCAAGACCAGACTATTTAATTTTGTGTGAGAATACCAGGAGGTCAGCCTGACCTCAGGAGTGGTGGTTTTTCTTGCTGCCTATGTGAATTTGAACTACTTGGAAAAGGGAATGCCATACCCACTCTTAAATCTCATGTCGAGGTCGCTGACCCCCACGATCAGGTGCTGCTGTGCTTTATTGGTCTGTAAGGGTAAACGTGGAGCCTGTTTAGAGCAACGGGAATGAGTTTTAGCCAGGAATTCTCTGCACGGTTTGATTAGAGCTCCCATGTCCGTTCCCTGCCACAGGCCGAGTGCAGAAAGAAAGAAATTCGTCTTCGACCTCACAGGAGAGCCTAGCAGCTCCATTAACACACTCCAAGTTCAAGAACAAGAGGGACCCACCAGGGTCACCCAAAAACATGTCAAGATCTATGCTGTATGAGGCAGCAGCCACCAGCCACTGTGGCTACTGGGTTCTTACAATGTGGCTACTATGCGGCTCAGTGGAACAGAATTCTAAATTTTAGCTAATCCAAATTCATTACAATTTAAAAACTGATACGTGACTCAACTGTTAGAAAGTGCTTAAGTATGTTTGGAATAATCTGAGTATATGAATCTATTTGACAATCTCTAGCTTTTATGAAATCTAACAATAAATAATCAAATGTTTCTGATGAAAATTGAGATGTACTCTAAGGATAAAACACACATGGAACTACAAGGACAGTGCAGGGGAAAAAAAAAAGTAAACGAGTTTACTTATTATATGTTCAAATTATAACATTTTGTACATATTAGGTTAAAGAAAATATGTTGTTAAAATTTAATTTCATCTGTTTCTTCTCACTTTTTTCAATGTGGCTGCTAGAAAACTTAAATTTGCACATGTGGCATACGTTGCATTTCCAGTGGACAGCACTAGTCTAAACATTTCTAGACAAAAGATTTCATCTCCAGGAGCCCTACAATCCCTTCAATGGTCAGATATGCTTTGTTCAGTTCAACAAGTGTTATTGACAGGGGTGCCATGTTTGCAGAGCCGGTGCGAAGCCACTGCTCAGGAGACCCTGAATAACTGCTGAACAGGAGGAACATGGGAAGTGTCACAGGTAGAAAGCGTCACAAGTGAGGCAATGATTATGCACCCTGGGGAATGAGAGGGAGGACAACAGCATATTTGGTTATTGACCAGGAGGAAGTGATTGAGAAATGGGCTTGAGCAGAAGGTGGCCAGTGAAATGGGCAGGAAGAATGGGGACTTTGGCCGGGAAAGAAGAGGGCAGGGTGCTATGAAAGAACTCCAGGCTTAGCAGTCCCTGTTTCCATGGCTCCCTTTCCCCTGTCCTGTTCTCTATGGCTTTTCCCTTGGCCACTGTTCTTCTCATGCCACATACTTTCCTGGGAGGTCCTGGTATCCATGACCTCAATGCCCTGCTTACACAGAAGACTCTCAAATCTTTATTCTACCTGTACCTCTCTGCAGACCTCTAGGTCCAAATTATGCTCACTGGATACATCTTTGTAGATATTTCTCAGATACTTCAAAACCCAGTTCAAACCCCAGTGGAACTCGTCCTCTCCTTTTGTTAAGGAATGGAGGACCAATCACCCAGTTATCTAAGCCATAGACATCATCTTAAATGCTTCCCTTGTATTCCAGCCCTACACATGGCCAGCTCCAAAGTCCTGTGAAGTTCTCCTCTGTGACATTGCTGCCACCTGGCTCCTCTGTACATGCCTATCACCTGTGCCTGGGTCCAGATGGTCATCACACCTCACCTGGATTATGTATCAATGTCCTCACTGTTCTTGATGCTTCAGGAGGGGCCTGCCCCTTTACACTGCTGTCAGGGTACTCTCATTACAACTGACAACTGCTCCTTTAACAGCTCCATGCAGTCCTGAATTTACCACAGAACTGTATAATCTGGCTCTTGCCTATGTGTTTGGTTTCATGACCTGCCTCTCCTCATGTGCAAATTTTCTTGCACATTCTTCTCTTTGCCTGGAATATCCTTCCTACTTTCTTAAAAAAATGTTTTATTGTGGCAAAATAGACATCACATAAAATTTACCATTAAGATTCCATTTTCTTTGCTTAGTTCCTTTTTACAGCAGACATCTTTGACTTATGAGTTCCATTTATGATTTTTGACTTTATGATGGTGTGAAAGTGATGTGCATTCTGTAGAAACTGCACTTTCTTTAGGTTGCTGAAGGTAGAACTCAGGGCCTGTGCATGCTAGGCAAGCATTGAACCACTGAGCTACATTCCCAGCCCCAAAACTGTACTTTGCATTTTGATCTGTCCCCAAGCTAGCTATCTGTGCTATGCTACTCTATTGTGATGCTGGGCAGTGGCAGAGAGCTGCAGCGATCAGTTAGCCCCATGATCGCATGGTTACCACCTATAAGACAGGCCATGTGGTAGATGATTTTGCCCAACAGTAGGCTGATGTTAGTGGATGGAGCACATTTAAGGCAGGCTAGCCCGAGCTATGGTGTTCATAGGGTAGGCATATTAAATGCATCTCAACAATACTTTCAACTTACTACTGTAAATCAAAAATTACACAACCCGTGGTAAGTCAAGGAGCATCTGTACTTGGACTTCAAATTCAGCTGAAGTGTGACCTCTTCTGATGAACCTTTTCTGAGTACCCACCCTTCTCCCGTGCTACCACTATCAAAGCCCTTATCACATTATACTTTGTGTCCACTTTGTCTCTTCTTACAGACTCCCTGAACAGTATTTGGGTCTTCTTTAACTCTGTAGCCCCAAGGCTGCAGCATTTAGTCATGTGGGTGATGGGCTGCATGGCTGGAGAAGTGACGGGGGGATGAGACCACTATTCAATTGTGTGCCTGGTATGGGGCTGCACACAGACATTTTTCTTATCCACACGAAGCTATGTATGTGACATTAGTGGGGACTGCCCACCCTAGTGCTTGTCATAGAGTAGGCACCCAGTATTATAGCAGGTGCTCATTTAATGTTAAGGGAGCTAGACGGATGTTCTGGTCAAAGGTACTGGGGAAGAGCTGGGGGAGAGCTGGTGTAATGGGGTGGTACTGGGTGATCAGGATTGAACTAGGGGATTTACAGCTGATTTGCAGAGGGCCTCTTATTTTTGGCTGAGGGGCTCACTCTTAATTTAGCAGTCAATGAAGAACTTTGAGAATTTTTGAGAGGACTATGATTTATAATCACAAAATAGTCAGGCTTGAAAATGAGACTCAGAGATGTTAAGTGACTTGTTCAAGAAACACAGAAAGTTAGTGGCAGAGCCCAGTCTTGAACTTGCTTTTCTGGTCTCTAGCCCACACTGCACCCTGGGGACCATTCAGAACTGAGACTGAGTCCTTCAAACTCCAAGCTGCATCTTGCTAGCCTCGGGGACTTGGTCTCTTCCTGACACATGTTCCTGGCCATGGTGGACAACAGCTGATCAAACTAGAGGTAAGATCAGTTAGGAGACCCTGCAAACCACTGCTTGACCTCATTACCAGTGTGTTCCCGTGCTGTCTCCAGAGCACCTACTTACTTGAAATTAGGTCAATGGCCCATTAGCCTTCTTCTTCACTCTGATTTCTGAAGCCTTTCTTTACTAAGAGCTATTTCTCTCCTTGGGATTCTTTTCTTTGCTTGTCTCTGGACACTGCTAGTTTCTTCAGATTCCTTCCCGCCTCTAGCTGAAGGTGCCATACCCCTGGCTGGTCTCATTAGGTATACATTGAGTGTGTCAACTCTCCATTGGATGTGGAGATTGACCTAACTCCCAAGGCCTCTAAAAGTCTGCCTCCTGGGAGAATGCTTGTGGGTGCTGTGGGATGAGTCTTCGGCTGCTCCTTCACAAAGCAAGTTCATATATGCTCATCCACGATCCCTCTCATCTCACTTTGCCTGGCCTTCCTTAGTTCATTTCTCTCTGGCTCATCTCTAGACTCTGGGTAAACTGAACCCAGGGCCTTGCGCATGTTAGGCAAGTGTGCTACCATGGAGCTACATCCCCAACCCCGAATAAACTTTTTATCATTTTCCATTTTCATCTGCACTCTGAGTCTGAAGAGGCATTTCCCTAATTTCTTAGGCAGACTGGACTCTTCAGTATTTCTCCCAGGTTAAGAGAGCTCTGTCTTTTGGCATGCATGATAATATAATGCTATTGATAACATTAGCCTTAAGTATGTATTGAACATGTATTATGATTCAGGTGTTGTGCTTGCTTTATGAAAAATAACTCACTTGATTCTTGGAACAATCCCATGGTGGTAGAGCTAGTATTTTAGAGGTAAGGATACTGAGGGACAACAAGATCAAATGACTTGCCCAAGATTACCCAGCTGAGGTCTGTATACAGGCAGTGAATCCAGAGCCTGTTCTTATACCAGGACATCGTGCAGCCTTGGCAAACAAACTCTCAGCTCTTCCAGGTCACCGAGAAGAGGGACTGCAGAGCAGAGCCTTGGAGACTTATGTTGCCCACAAGCTAGCCAGAAGTCATCAGCAGTCACTCTCGGGCTAGGTGTTCTTTAAATAGCTACATCCTCCTAGAAGATGGACCTGAGCTCCAACAATCCACAGAGAACAAAGCTAGTTTGTGAGCCCCAGCTAGATGGGAGGGAGGTCCCCTCCTCCACAGCCATGTCCAACCTTTCCGCACTCGCTCTTCACAGGCTCTTTTATTGATCTTGAATAATTAGCTCTTTTATGAAGTCATCACAATTTCCAGAGTACAGTGACTAACCCATTGCGGGATGATTTTATTCCATAGTTTTCTTATGTATGAAGTTAAGTGTAATTAACTATCACTAATTAACAGAACACTGTTTCTCTTTAAACATATAAATTAGATAGACTCCACACTTGTCCCTTCTCTGCCTTCATGAGGCCTGAAAGATGCTGCAACAAGCCAGTCCTAAGTGCAGCATGGTGGGTGTGGACAGCTTTTGAGATACATTTTCAGTTCGGTTGTCAATCTGTCCATTCTGCCGGGAACCTTTTCCAACTTTTTGGTAAAGACTGAGATTTAAAAAATGAGTGAGCCTTGTGCTGGTCACTCACGCGTATAATCCTAGCTACTCAGGAGGCAGAAATCAGGAGGATCGCTGTTCAAAGCCATACCGGGGAAATAGTTTGTGAGACCCTATCTCAAAAACACCCAAAACAAAACAGGCTGGTGAAGTGGCTCAAGTGAGAGAGCACTTGCCTGGCAAGCATGAGGCCCTGAGTTCATTCCAGTCCCAACAACAACAAAAAAATGAATGAAAAGCCTCTGTTTTTGCCCAATCACATGTTAAACAGCTTTCTCCTTCCCCATTGAAGAGGCAACCTTTTCCTTGGGTTTCCTCTCCTCCTCTATAGCCAGCTACATCCCAGACACCTGCTACATCCTTGCCCACAGGAGCTGGGAGTGCAGGCCCTGTGGGAGTCTGGAAGCAGCATCACTGCCTTGCTCTGTGCTGGGCAGACCACCAGTGCTTTCAATTATTTACACCGGTGCTTCTCTTCATTGGGGTGGAAAATTGAGAGTAACATATAACTGAAGAACATTTCCTTGTTTCCCTTTTCTTAGACACAACTTGGCTCAGCTTTCAAGAGCAGAGAAATCCCCATCAGGCACCCAGCACTTTTAAGTCCCAAGTTCCCTCTCATATTTAGCTTTTTCGTATCATCATTCTGGGTTCCCTTCTCAGTTCCCCAAATTCCTGAACATGACGCCTAGGAACAAGGCCAGAGTAAACACTGTTTCCCATGGTGACAGGGACAGGCAGTGAGGACAGACAGCTGCTGGCTGCTAGCCCTGGACACTCACCATGGTTTGTCCCTTGATCCTTTTGCAGGAAAGACTGTGTGCTGTTTGCTGCTGGAGGTAAGTAGATTGTCTTTGGGCGTTCTGAATGGCTTTGAGGTGCTGCTGGCAGAGCTATGGCCACTGAGACAGGCTTTCGTTTTCACCTGTGTTAGTGATGTCCTGGGATTGGAGGCTGGAGACGCTGGAGAGGGAGAAGGTCTGCACATTGAACTGTGTCTTCTCTCTATGGGGAAGAAGAACAGAGCTCAGCCAGGCAACCATGGCAAATGGGTTCCACATGCACCCATGCTCATGTACCCCACAGGCACACAGCAGTGCTCTCCTTGCACATGGCATTCCTGAAGCCTCTGACAGTTTGTCTTGACATTGGCTCCTATCCCACCAGCTAGCAATAATTACATTCTGCGTTTCTGTATCAAATGGCCTGCTAAGCTAACCCCAAGGTTCTCACGGGAGATATTACTATCCTTTTGCAAAACCGCTTCCACAGGAGTAGTAGCATGATAGCCAGGTGTCACATGACACAGTGAGACCGACACATAGCCAGTGTGACCCCCAGATAGCTACTCAGAGACTCTGAGGTCACCCAAGGTAGTGAGCAGTGCAGGACTCTCGGAAGAACAAATAGGAAATTCTCCAACTTGACCCACCACACAAGGAGCAGGAAGGAAAGTCAGAAGGACCTTAAAAGTTCTCTTTGAGAACCAGGAAATGGTTCAGCATCTGCCCCTTCTTGGGACTGAGGGGAAGTTTGCTGACATACTCTGGTTGTGGTTTGTTTAGGACCCACTGAACCTATGGGAGGAACACACTGTTAATGCTTGAGGCAGAAGCCACAGATGTGGGGCATGGGCTTCAGGGCAGGGCAGGCACACTTCCTGAGGTTCTGCAGAAAATGCCAGAGCTCTGCGAAGAGACACCTCACTTGTGCACATGCCGTCAGCCTGGAACATCTTGACTCAATGGGCAGGCTGAGGACACTGATCAGGTCAGCACATGCATGAAGTTCTTAATTGTTTTAGGGTAACAGATTGGATAAAAGTTAAGGACCCCAGAAAAATGCACATTTACATATGCCCCAAAACTTTGTACCTGTTTACAGGAAAGAATCCAAAGCCCTAAAAAGATAAAGTCTCTTGAAGTCCCAAGTCCTCTCTGACTCTCTTGTGCTCCCTTGTATAATAAGTGTTCAACTCATAGATACTGAATAAATAAATGAAATTATAATAGATGTTCTGATGGGAAGAATAAGAGGTGACATATCTGGATTGACTGGGATAATGACAAAGGTGAGAAGCAAAGATGGTGGATAACATTCTCCCATAAGTCCAGAGTGGTCTCAGGCTTTCTCCTTGGTGAGACGTTTCTGGGTGCTGTGCATCAGTGAGGGGACCCTGGGACTTCTCCGTGCTCCCTCAAACCAATGGGCCGCCAGGCTGTCTTAAAGCAGACTGATTCTAGTCTTCTGAAGAAATTAGAATTGGGTGTGAGGAGTGGATTTTTGAGGATCATCTGATTGTTGGGTATTTTTGCCTGCTCAGTGTTCTTACACTGTCTACACAGAAAGACATTGTGGGGTCATTTTTCTTCATTGGCTCAGAGTAGATCTTGTATACATGCCTCACTCCAAGAAGTCAAACCTTTGAAGGTTTTGAAAACCAAGAGCTAGTCCTGAAGTCTCTGTTTTGAACTAGGCTCCAGCTCCAGCTCCAGCTCCCCACACAGTAGGCTTATGGCTTTGAGTTCACCATTAAGCTTTCTTGGTTTCCATGTCTTTATCTGTAAATGAAGTGGGTCCCTAGGTGGCTTCTAAGGCCTCTTTCTACTGCATTACCATAAATACAAAGTGTGCTTAAATCTGCTCCTTTTCTTCTCATCCCTCACGATTCCTGGATGTTATAGCAATAATTACAACTGAACTATTGAAATATTTCACTTGGGCAGACTCTTCCTTGGCAGAATTCATCCTTTGTAAAATTGGACTGGCCTTTACAACCCCCATGAGACAGGCAGGAAGCAGCCAGATGACTCCATCCCCCTCACAGTTGACTGGCTAAAAGAGACCCTAAGAGGCCAGGTAATTATAAGGTCACTGCCAAGGTCAGGGGTAACAGCTCTGTGAGGAATAGGGACTTGGGCATGGCCAACTGCCTTTCAGGAAGGTAGGAAACAGAATGTACTATGAAGAAGATTTGATGCCAGGAAATTAGGAAATATAGAACTTAGAATTGTTAAAGGTTAGAACTAGATCTTAAAAGTCAACTAGCCTGATCTCCTTCAGACTAGTTAGATAAATTAGTTACCAGCCTTGCAGAGCAAAGCTGACAGGCAATGCCAAAACTAGAAGCAGGTCTGCTTGCTTTAAGTCCATAGTCCTTTCTGCCCTTCAGAAATTTCTTGTTTAGCAACATCTTTTTTGGCAAAGGTTTCTGACTCTGAAATGAGACTGATTTTTACTCCAGCTCTTTCAGACTTTTCTGCAGTCTTCATTTACTTGCTATCACTTACTCAAAGCTGGTGGGAGGGGTAGACAGAAATATTACTAAGTAGCATGAATAACAAAGACAAACTTTGCTTTTCTTAACTAAGGGTTAAAAATTATACTAGAAAACAAAATCACAAGGAAGGGTGTCATTAAGGACAAAATGAATGAGCAGGACTGGTGATTCTAAAGCCACCTTCCAGAGAATCCTAGTTCTCGGTCCCGGCCAACACGATTCTGCTGCTAAACTCAAAGAAAAAGTTAAATCAATGGAGAAACGTTTTTCTTGTTTTTTTAATATTTCATCTCCATAAATCTTTCTTAAATGGCTAATTCAAAGAATGAGTTGCATATGACAGAATATTCATAAAAATACTTAATGCTTAATGTGTGATTGTGTATTGATATAAATAGCTGAAGGCAGTATTTCTTGTGAAACTGCTCCTTGTTGCTCTGATTGAATTAAATCTATTACTATTTTAAGGTATCAGGAAGAGGTCAGCATTTCTGTTCCCTGACCTGTGGGAACAAGTTTGCCCCCTACTGGTGCAGATGAGAAGGCAATATAAGGATTTAAAGTGATGCAATTAATAGAGTCAGAGTGGTCAAGCCCGCTCTCAGGTGGTGAGCTGCAGTTCAACTTCTGAAAATGGGTAGAATTGAAGCCCCAGATGGGGTAGAGTGAGCAGATTTCACACAAAGACTCCATTTCTACTCAGTCTGTGAAGACCCATCTGTAGATGACTTACATAGTTTTGTCCGTTGGTGGGGAGGTAGGTGGGCTGGTGATAGAAGATGGCAGGGTCTTTATTTCTTGAAAAAAGATGGCTGAATTTCTCTGGGTAAAGCCTTCCAGATGTATACTGCAATCATTCTGACCACTTTGAGCTCAAGCATTTCTTTCTAAGTTTTGGCCAAAGGCTGCCTTATGTAGATTCCTAAAATTATTCTGATTCTTATTGTGCTGCCCAGAAAGAGTTTATAGAACATTCTAGTCCTCATTATTAAAATATTTTATAGACTTAAGGAATTTTACAGGGAAAAAAAGCATTTCCCTGTGATTAGCTACTCTCTTATTGTTTGCAGGGGTTTTATATATATATATATATGAAACTAATTTACTTATAAAGTGATTCAGAATGATTTTCTTGAAGTAAGTTGAAGTTCCAAAAGTAGTTTACAACAGTTTATAGCACTTGCTACACATCTCTTTCCAGACCATGTGACAGAAAGACCAAACCAAGTTCCTGTGCCAAGGATGAATGTAAGAACCACTCACCTACTGAAGAGAAATTGAAAAATCACAACAGAACCACCGCAGATCTAAGTATCCAACACACCAGTATCAACACATCACTTAGCAAGTGATCTAGAACCTCTGGTCCCACCCCTGTCTTAACCATTAGTGATAAAAGCTTACTAAGATTTTGGCACTCTACTACACACTTGATTTGCTTTATGGTATTTAATTCCTACAACTCCTTAAGCGAGGTTCTGTTAGTATTTCTATTCCACAAATGGGGAAACTGAGGCCCAGAGATATGAGTTGCCCAAGGCCACAGAGCTGGGGAACATCAGTTCTGGGGATGTCTTCAGAGCTGTGAATAAATTCTGAGTTCTCCCACATTGATCCTGGACAAGAAGAGACTAGAGGAGCTAACGGGGGGGGGGGGTACCCCTGATCCCCACTGCCTCATGGCAATTTAGCAGGGTGCCGACTCCCCTACAGAGAGGAAAGAAATACCTTTTAGGTGATTAGGCAGCTTTGAAGTGCCAGGTAGCACAGCCCAACATCAACCTCAATCTAAGATTTGGGGCCCTCAAGACCAAAATAATGCAAAGCCAAATCATTTTACTGATTTTGCTTTTCCACCACAGGAAGTCCAGGCCAAGGCTGTGGCAACTGCTTCACCATATCCTCCCTATACACCCAGGGAACCTTTCTGGGGGCCAGCTAAACAGGGGGCTTGCAGACACCAACTCTCAGCATTCTAAGTCTGTTAGGAGCTGCAGTCCTTCTATCTTCACAATTCTGTCCTTCTGCTCAGAAAATAAAACCCACCAGGTCCTCAGGCAGTTTCACTTCAGCAAAAATCCAGAACCTTCCCTTCCCCCTCCATTTATTCACTGAGATATTTTCATACTAATAACACCAATGTCCTGCATTTAACCCTCAGCACAGATGCCTCATGAATGGCCGAGTCAGCTGCAGACACAGACATCCAGGGTGGCTCCTGGTACCATTTTTAGAAAGAAGTTGTTGGGAATTTTCCAATATGTTTTTTTAAGGGACCAATGCCCTCCTAATAGACTTTGGGCACCACAGTCACCTGTGGCCTGCCATGGTTGTGCAAGCAAGCTTGGGTTGAGGCCAGCACATGGCTTACTCATTTGACAGTGCTGAGTCTCTGTCAGCCTCCACCCAGAGGGGGCAGGTACTTGGCAAGACATTAGCCAGGCTCTATCTCATTGGTAGAGTCTACTTACTTTAGCAGCTGCAGTCAGGATGCTTTCCATAAAGGAAATCCTGAATTCCAAGGTACCTTCTTCCAAAAGCAAGCTGGAATAGGAGGGGAGAGGGGCAGAGCAGGCACCAGGAGCCATGCGAGGTGTATCTTGCAACTGCTTTGTAAGGCAGGCATTCCCCCAGTTGGCAGCAGTGAAACAGCAGCAGACCACATTTGAGAAATATGCCCAAAGTCACAAGGCTGTTCAGTGGAGGAGTCACGGCTAGAATCTGGGTGGTAGTATCACCTATTATAATCATAGTTAGGCACTAAACAGAGCACCATGGTGGTTGGAGCAGGGATATTTAATCAGCTTACCTCAGCAAGGGGGAAATGAAGACAGAGAAAGTCAAGGAAGTATGGCATGCAAAGAGTGGTACGCAGAGCCAAGGATGCTTGGGAGATTTTTCTGGAGTGTCCCCTGCCTCCTCTTCAGACCCAAGTACCTCCTTAAAAGATGTCAGAACCTGAGTAGGGGCAAGTGTTCCTTAAAGAATAGGTACCTGTCATCAATTGACTTATAGTTAGTTGCCTTTACTTCTTTTCACCCCCTACCCACTGTGAGACAACATGAGTTATCTGGGGTACTAAATTCTTTGATCAAAGACAGTATTGGCAAGTGGCCTAAACTGCTCATGCTACTCATTTCCCAAACCCCCTGAGCTCCCAGTTGGTTTCTTGGTCATATGGTCACCCCACATCCATCCATTCAGTGGGAGGGAAAGCAGCATTCTTGAGTGCCTATTAGGTGGCAGGTACTGTGCAAGCAAGCTTCTTTCCACTTCCCAGCAACTGCACAGAGGGTCTGATCCTGTTAGCTTCCTGTTGCAGATGGGAAAACTGAAGCTTAGCAAGATTACGAAACAAGACCAAGGTTACGCAGCCCTAGCAGTTGGGAGGAAAGCCCAGGTTTGTCCGGCTCCAAAGCCAATGCCCTTTTCAACCATGACACACTGCCTGGGAAAGGCAACTTCTCCCATGGGTCTGAAGAAAGCATTTTCCATTTTCAGAGCTGCCCTAGGATATATCTGTGAAGTCTGATAGCATGGGATCCTCTTTATCTTTCTCCCCTTGGTAGCCTCCCACCTGCTCTTCTATTTGTCATTTATACTAAGGTGCACATTTCTGGCACCAGACACTGTTGGGTAGGATCTGGGGAGTCCCAGGGATTTTCCAGAGCTGGAAACACTTCCATCCATCCCCAGGGATGCCCTAACCAGGCACTTTTCTTGAAGGAAAACCCACAAGAAGCAAGCACACAGATACACGGCCAGGAGTACTTTTAAGGGATTACATTTTTCTGGAGAGCACCCAGGTGATAATAACAGGAACTAAAAAGCATTTACAGCCTTTGATCTAGTAATCTGGTAATGTTAGTTTGAAAAACAGACCTCAAGGAAATATCCCAAAAGAAAAAAAAGTTCAAAGATATCTCAGCAGCACTGTTTACAGTAATAAAAATACTATAAACAACCTGAATAATCTATAATAAGACAATTGAAAATGACAGGCATGAGGGTTATCTCAATCTAAGGAAATGTGTAAGTGAAATAGCATCCCCAGATGCACAGAAAATGAAAAAAATCCCAAATAACATGGAAGCACTAATCACTACTTTCTAAAAGCACTTAACATAAATACGAGGATGAGAAAGAAAGGAAGGATATAGGATAGATTGATTGAATGGCTTTAACAAAAAGGCAAAGATTAAAAAAAACAGCAAAACTACTAATGTGTCCTTAAACAGAAAGGGCACAAAGAGAGAAAACAGGTGCCAACAGAAAGGTAGGAAGGAGAGAAAAACATGAGTGAAGTCAAGCCTCATTCATTTACTCACTAAAAAGTACTTGTTTGGTATCTCCCATATGCCAGGTCCTGGGCTATGAGTACTGGGTTATCTCAGGAGTGATAAGACAGACACTGTCATTGCTAGATCTTTGTAATCAGAAGCTCCCTCAGCGTGAGGGCAGCACCCTCCAGGCTAACCATAGTGTTTACTGCTCCGAGTGGCTGGAGCCTCTCTGAAGGCAGCTCTGCCTACACCAGAGGGATATGTACAGCCCTCTGGTATGCTGGCCTCCACCCGCAGCCAGAGTTACAATCCTCTGAAAATCATTAGGCCTTTCATTGCCTCAGCTGTTCCCTTGTGTCCTGATCCACCAAGGTAGTGGTGAATTGACAAGGAGCCCCACCCCACAACAACCAAACACACACCCTGCACAAGTCACATGAGTGTTAACAGGGAGTCATCATGACTTCAGTGGAAATCAGTGGTTTCCAGGTTTTGGATAAGCTGTTGGAGCACATCTGGTTGGGCACTGGGGCTCATGCCTGTAATCCTAGCTACTTGGAAGGCTGAAATTAGGAGGAATGCAATTCAAGGCCAGCCTGGGTAACAGTTATTGAGACTCCATCTTAACCAAGAGCTGGGTTCAGTGGTACATGCCTGGCATCCCAGCTACTTGGGAGGCTGAGATCAGGAGGATCACGATTCCAGGTCAGCCCCCCCAAAAAGTTGGCAAGATCTCATCTCAACGGAAAAGAAGCTGGGCATGGTGACATAAAATAGGAGGATTGTGGTCCAGGATGGCCTGGGCAAAAAAACGTGAGATCCTAGCTCCAAAATCATCAGAGCTAGAAACATGGTTCAAACAGTGGAATGGCTGGTGAGAAGTCCAGTGTTCAAACCATAAGGGAAAAAAAAAAAAAGGCACAGCTGACATCATCCCCACCCTAGGAGCCCTGAAGGGACAGGTGCAGCCAACACTGGCAAAATGGGAGGCCCAGACCAGGGTATCTCTGGGCAGAAGGTCCATGAACTGGACCAGAACAGCTGGACTCAGTTTTCCCAAGGCTGTCTTGTGGCACCATCAGTGGCTTTTACCCAGGTGCCCTGGGCTACGCACATAAAAGCTCTGTCTGTCACAGCATGCCCTATCCATGCCTCACAGAGGAGGATACTGGAAGTAGAGGCAGAGGAAGTGCCCAGGCTGCACATACAGGTCAGAGGTCACCCAGTGCAGCTGGCGCTCCTGCACTCTAGTGACAGCAGGGCTAGGGTCCTCAAATCCATCTTTAAGAACAGGTGACTTTCATATTCCACTAGCTTTGGAAGTCACTAGAAACAGATCAAACACTACTGTCTCTGGAATCAGAAAGATCTGGGCCCCAATCCCAGCTCCATCACTCATTAGCTCTGTGACTTAGGGAGAGTAACTTAACCTCCTGAGTTCCAGTATCCTTACCTACAGAAGGGGACAAGTATATTCACCTCACAGGTTACAACTGGGAGGAACCGCTAAGGCACACCGACAAGTTTCCTCTTGGCACACATCTCATCCTGTAATTGCTGCTTTACTGGCCTAGGTGATCTGTTCCTAGACACACCTTGAAGGCAGGTGACCTGTTCACTTCTTTATCCCTGCCAAAATAGCACAGGGTCTCACCCTAATGAGTTCTCACTATATTCATCGTTAAAGAGTGATGGGAAGATTGATGACGTGTGGGAGGTGGCTACCACAATGCCCATTCATATTAGGCACTTAATATAAATTCCTGATACACAAAAGCTAGATTTTAAAAAACCACAGGTAGTAACTTTCCTAAGTAGGCAGTTCAAAGCCTTCTCCCTGCCTCTGCATTAAAACTTTTCCATTTTCAAAAGTCTTACAGGAGCACATTGTTTGAGGCATACGGGCTGAGAAGGAGAGGTCACCACAGCTTTATTTCTCTGTCTACTAACCTCCAATCTGGAAAGTGCAGGGCTCTGGTCTCTTACAATAGAAGGTACAAAGTCCCCAGTTACTGCTAAGTCACAGTGCCACTGAGAGCCACTCACCCCACAGGCTGTCATGGTCCTGCAGCAGCCACAAACGGAACCATTTCTGTTCTCCTTAGAGTGGCAGTTGGCAGTGGCAAACAGGAAGTTGTCTTGAAGTAGGGTGTGGCTGTGCCCTGTCAACAGATGTGTATAGACACACACATTTTTCTCCCCTCTCCTCTTCCCTCCTCTCCTGCTTCTTTTGGAAGAATAGGGCAGAGTTATTTTGGTGAAAACAAAACTTTTTACATGATTTAAGATCAACCATCACTACCAAACAAAACCTAGGACAGAAAGGGGCCTAAAAGCTGACAAGGCTCTATCTTCCCACTGTCTGTCCCTCACTCGTGGCACACAGTGAGAAACCATGTGTGCATGCGTGCACGTGGGAGTGGTGTGAATTCTCCCCTTTATTCTACAGAGGAAACAAAAAACTCTAGTAAGAAACCAGGCCTGACATACCGCTGATCATCCTACGAGCCAGCCAGCCCGCCATGGGCCAGCTACCATGGTGTCCTCAGGGTCCATGGCGCGCACACACTGGACCAATGACCATCCATGAATAGAAAGAAGGAAAAAACACAAGATGCTAGTTTCAAGCCATTTGTACAACTTCAATAAAAACGACTTGAAACAGTTCTTAACCCAGATTACACATAAAAATGACAAAGGAAAGCAACTGCTGAGTCTAGAAAGGCACATAGTGTCACTTGAGCTGCTCAAAAATGCTATGCTGTGGGGTGGGGGTGGCGAGGTGGTAGGCTTCATTATAGCTTGCTCCCCAGAGCTCTGAAAGGTGTGCTACAAAAATTTCCACTCCCCTGCTTCCCAGCCCCCAGGCTGGGCCACCAGAAGGGCCGTTCAAAATAGTCTGGCCCCCAACCCAGCCTCCTACTCCTGACCTCTTTCTGAGGCAGCTGCTCTCTCCACCGCACACCCCAGCCCTGTCCCCGCTCCAGCCCCTGCCCACAGACCAAGAGCGCTGTCTACTTGCTAAGGCTCATCTCAGTGAGCTGCCAGCATGCTCGGCCTGCCAGGCTCTCTCTTCCATGACCTGCGCCCAGCCCTGCACCATCCTGGGTGGCAGCTGTGCCCTGTGCTCACACTTACACATCCCGGGAAGGCAGCCTTGCTGTTTGGATAAGGAGGCTGGGCCAAAAACATGCTGGGCAACGCCACTGGTGGTAGTAGGCCGTTTCCTGGCTCCTGGCTATGGGCCCTAGCCAGTCAGAACACAGCACTTCCCCTTTAAGAGAGCACGCCCAGATGAGATTAAGGAAAGGCAGAAAGAAAAGCCCGGAACAGTCAGGGGTGTATCCTGAATTTGGCAGATGAACTTGGGTTTTCCTGAGTTGTACACGAGGTGCAGTCAGAAGCAGCAAACTCCTCAGATACTCATGAGAGCTGGCACTGTGTAGGGAGGGCTGGGGACCTTCTGCAGCCCCCAGGATGGTGGCCACACTCCAGCTACAGTGGCTGTGGCTCTTGGAGCTGCTGTCTGCCTCTGCCTGGGTCCTGGGTGGCCTGCAGATGCCTCTGGCCTTCCTGTTCCCACTTCCCTCTGGGCCTGCCCCCTCCAAGGGCAGCATCCACTTTAATAGCTGGCATTGTGCTTGCAGAGAGGAGAGAGGCCACTGTAACCACTGGCAAATACTTCTGTGCGATGTCTTGTCTATGGATTTCAGCGGGGAATTTTCATTCATTCTGGAGATTTTAGAAAGTTTATTTCCTGATCGTGGCAAAAGACAGCAGGTTTAGGGGAGAGGGATGGGCTCCCAGAAAAACAACGGTTCACAAAAGGCTGTATGTTATATCATATATATGAATTATCGAGAAAAGATAAAACCATGGCGACAGAAAACAGATGAGTGGTTGTCAGAGGCTGGCTAGGAAAGTGAGAGGGTGGGTGGAGGCTATTTAATGGGTTTAGGGTTTCCTTTGGGGGTGGTGATTATACAGCCACAAAATTGTATACTTCATTTATTTATTTTGGTGCTAGGGTCAAACCTAGGGCCTTGCACACACAAAGCATGTGCTCTATACTGAACTATACCCCTAGTCCTGTATATTTTAAAATTTCTATTTTCTATTATGTGAATTTCACCTCAATTAATACATGTGTTTTTTTTGGGGGGGGCAGCACTGGGGTTTGAACTTAGGCAGGTGCTCCACCAACCCTCATCTCAATTAATAAAAGAAACAGGGGTTAGAGGTGTTGCTCAGTGGAAGAGCACTTGCCTAGCATGTGTGAGGCCCTGGGCCTGATCCCCAGCACTACAAACAAACAAATAAAATAACAACAAAAGCAAACTATCGAGAAAGTGTGCTTCAGTATCTTTATTCTCTAGTGGGACCTCTCCTGTGTTTTACCCAATATTACTTCGTAAAACCCGGCTATTACCTGATAAACCTCAAGTCTCCAGCTGAGTGGGAAGAGCTTTCTAGCAAGGAAAACTAAAATTAAAAATAAAAGCAGACCTCTGACTATCACCGTCCTGGAGAACTTCAGACCATAGGGATGTGGGGTCATCTCAAATGATGCCCCCCAAAGCTAGGCAGGGCCCGCTGGCCTGGGTGAGGCAGGCTGTGTGGGGACATCTCTTTTGCATCTTGACATGTAACCAAAGCCAGAGTCAGTGAGTCTCTGTGGGAGAATTATTCAGTGACAGCATGGCTTTGGACCTCTGGGTTCTTGGCTTCCTTTCTTTCCTGCTCTTGTAGAGAGAGCTACTTCCCAGAATTGGGAGGAATTAATCAGTTTTTGAATTGGGGGTGGAGTGGGGAGGAGGGCCTGTGCTGGTCAGTGTCCACCACCCCATTTCTTGGAATGGGATCCGTGTGGAGAATGGGATGTGAGCCAACCGCCCACATCCCAAGAATCAACCCTTCTTTGGGTCATTCGCATGCAACTTTGGCTGGAGATAGTGTGCTCCTGAAGGTTAGGCTAGAAGCCTTGTCCTCCAGACCCTAGACCAGCAGGTCAAGGGCTTCTGAGCACAGTTCCCTCTGCCAGAGGACTGTTGCAATGCTTAGCAGAGTGTAACAGATGTAAGGGTGGGCCCTGGGATCTGCGAGCCCGAGTCTCTGCACAGACAGACTTGAACAGCTTGCCCAGACCTCTGCTGGAGTTCCAGGAGGACCTGGAGGACGGAGACGGGCGCTTCCCTTGGCCAGTCCTCCATAGCATGCTGGTTCTTCTGGAGCTCTGGACCTGACTCTCTCAGCTCTGTTCTCTCTCTCCTTACTTCAGGTGCCTGCAGAACAAGCAGGTGGTCTACGCTCTCAGCAAACAGGTGGCTTAAGATAATAAAATGCAAATTTTTCACTGCTCTAGCTTCTGAGGAGCAGCCAAGTTTAGAAGCTTAGCTCTAAATATAAAAGAGGGCAAGCACAGTCCAATTCAACACTGTGCAAAGGACCTGAATGGATAATTCTAAGACAGTTCACACGTGGCTAAAGAGGGCATATGAAAAGATGCTCCACTTCATTAGTCACTAGGGAAATGCAAGCCAAAACCACAAGGAAATGCTACTTTATGGCACTAGGATGCTTTAAAAAAAAAAGGGGTGGGGGAGGGAGGCTGGATTTATTGCTCAAGCAGTTACCGAACTTGCCTAGCAAGCGTAAAGTCCTGAGTTCAAGTCTCATAACAGAAAAAAAAAAAAGGAAAAGTAACAAGAGTTGGTGAGCTTATGGAGAAAATGGAACGCCTGTGAAGTGTTGTCAGGAGTGTAAAATGGTATAGCCACTATGGAAAAGAATAGAGTGGTTCCTCAAACAATTAAAAATGGAATCACCATAACAATTCCACTTGAGGGTATATACCCATAGGACTTGAAAGCAAGGTCCCAAAGAGATGTATGTTCAGAGTAGCTTTGTTCACAATAGGCAAAAGGGGGAAGCAATGTAAGTATACACTGATGGATGGGCAGATAAAGACAATATGGTGTGTGTGTGTGTGAATCAGCCCTCAAAATGAAGGCAATTCTGATACATGGTATGACATGGACAAACTTTGAGGATATTATGCTAAGTGAAATAAGCCAGTCACAAAAAGACAAATCCTGCATGATTCCACTGATCTGAAGTACCTGAATAGTCAAATTCATAGACAGAAGGTAGGATAGCAGCTGCCAGCAGTTGGAGGTTGGGGAGTTATTTATTCACAGGTACAATGTTTCAGTTTTGCAGGATGAGGAGCTCTGGAGTCAGATGGGCAGTGATAGTTATATAACAAAGTGACTGCACGTAATGCCTCTGAATTGAACATTAAAAATAGTGAAGATGGTAAGTCTTATTTCACCACAATTAAAATTTTTTCTTGCTGGGCACCAACCAGTGGCTCTTGCCTATAATCCTAGCTACTCAGGAGGCAGAGATCAGGAGGATCAGGGTTCAAAGCCGGCCCCTGGCAAGTAGTTCAGGAGATCCTATCTCAAAAACACCCAACACAAAAAGGGACAGGTGGAGTGGCTCAAACAGAAAGAGTACCTGAATAAGAAAGAAAGAGCAAGCATAAGGCTCTGAATCTGAGTTCAAACCCCAGAGCCACAAATGAAATTTTTTCTTTAATTAAAAAAAAGTTAAACAGTTCTGGTAGCTTTTAACTTAATTATTAGGTATGGTGGCTCACACCTAATAATCCTAGCTACTTGGGAGCTGAGATGAGGAGTACAGCCATTTGAAGCCAACCTAGGCAAAGAGTTCTTGGAACCCCATCTCCAAAATAACCAGAGCAAAATGGATTGGAGGTGTGGCTTAAGCAGTAGAGCACTTGCTTTGCAAGTACAAAGCTGGGAGTTCAAACCCCAGGACTGAAAAAAAAAAAAAAAGCACAG